>NC_140587.1:103495542-104695542 GCF_964204655.1 Triturus cristatus
TGCCTTCCCCTGATTCAGAATCGCCAAACATCACTTTGGTCCGACTGACCCTCTCCCTAGTAATCCGGAGGAAAATTACCCCCCTTTCTTGTAATCCGTGCGCACGAGGTGACAGAGGGGACCCTAGGCGTGAATGTACCCGACCTCCTGGAGCCCTCGCTGGGATCCGGGAGGCAAATGGACCCTCATCGAGACTTCCAGGCAAGCTCGGCCATCTGGTCGCGCACAATGCTTTCCTATGGGGCGACCAGATGGCCGAGCTTGCCTGGAAGTCTCGAAGGGGGTCCCTTTGCCTCCCGGATCCCAGCGAGGGCTCCAGGAGGTCGGGTACATTCGTGCCTAGGGTCCCCTCTGTCTGAAGAGACGTGCGCGACCAGATGGCCGAAGGGGCTTGCGCGACCAGATGGCCGAGGGGACAGGCGCGACCAGATGGCCGAGGGGAAGGGGAAGCCTCCCCGGGCCCTCCGGACCCCGCCCCGGGCACCATGCCGCGTGGCAGGACCCCGGACGGAGCCTGGGGCGGGGAGGCCACCCTCCCCCGGGCCCCCAGGGGCCAATGAACCCAGACGAGCCTGGGGAGGCTCCCCGGACACAACGGAACCCTGCCCCGGGCCTTTGGCAGTGCCGCAGGCCGGGGGACGGGGCCCGGGGCCGGAGACCCTGACCCGGGGCCCGCCCGGGCTCCTGGACCCAGCCGGGGCTCCCGGGACCGCAGGCGAAGCCTCCCCGGGCCCTCCGGACCCCGTCCCGGGCACCCTGCCGCGCGGCAGGACCCGGGACGGAGCCCGGGGCGGGGAGGCCGCCCTCCCCGGGGCCCCCCAGGGGCCAATGAACCCAGACAGGCCTGGGGAGGCTCCCCGGACACAACGGAACCCCGTCCCGGGCCTTTGGCAGTGCCGCAGGCCGGGGGACGGGGTCCGGGGCCGGAGACCCCGACCCGGGGCCCGGCCTGGCCCCAGGACCCAGCCGGGGCTCCCGGGACCGCAGGGGAAGCCTCCCCGGGCCCTCCGGACCCCGTCCCGGGCACCCTGCCGCGCGGCAGGACCCGGGACGGAGCCCGGGATGGGAGGCCGCCCTCCCCGGGGCCCCCCAGGGGCCAATGAACCCAGACAGGCCTGGGGAGGCTCCCCGGACACAACGGAACCCCGTCCCGGGCCTTTGGCAGTGCCACAGGCCGGGGGACGGGGTCCGGGGCCGGAGACCCCGACCCGGGGCCCGGCCTGGCCCCTGGACCCAGCCGGGGCTCCCGGGACCGCAGGCGCAGGGGAAGCCTCCCCGGGCCCTCCGGACCCCGTCCCGGGCACCCTGCCGCGCGGCAGGACCCGGGACGGAGCCCGGGGCGGGGAGGCCGCCCTCCCCGGGGCCCCCCAGGGGCCAATGAACCCAGACAGGCCTGGGGAGGCTCCCCGGACACAACGGAACCCCGTCCCGGGCCTTTGGCAGTGCCGCAGGCCAGGGGACGGGGTCCGGGGCCAGAGACCCCGACCCGGGGCCCGGCCTGGCCCCTGGACCGCAGGCGAAGCCTCCCCGGGCCCTCCGGACCCCGTCCCGGGCACCCTGCCGCGCGGCAGGACCCGGGACGGGGAGGCCGCCCTCCCCGGGGCCCCCCAGGGGCCAATGAACCCAGACAGGCCTGGGGAGGCTCCCCGGACACAACGGAACCCCGTCCCAGCCCTTTGGCAGTGCCGCAGGCCGGGGGACGGGGCCCAGGGCCGGAGACCCCGACCCAGGGCCCGGCTGGGCCCCTGGACCCAGCCGGGGCTCCCGGGACCGCAGGCGAAGCCTCCCCGGGCCCTCCGGACCCCGTCCCGGGCACCCTGCCGCGCGGCAGGACCCGGGACGGGGAGGCCGCCCTCCCCGGGGCCCCCAGGGGCCAATGAACTCAGACAGGCCTGGGGAGGCTCCCCGGACACAACGGAACCCCGTCCCAGGCCTTTGGCAGTGCCGCAGGCCGGGGTACGGGGTCCAGGGCCCGGCTGGGCCCGTGGAGCCAGCCGGGGCTCCCAGGCCCGCAGGCGCAGGGGAAGCCTCCCGGGACCATACCGACCCCTTGTCCCGGGCACCCTGCCACGCGGCAGTCCCCGGGACAGGACCGGGGCAGCATCCGGGCCCATCCAGCTGCCGGCTGAGGACCGAGAGGGGTCCCAGAGTACCCTGTCCCTAGTAATCCGGAGGAAGGCTACATAGCGGTAGGGCTCCTGCCTGAACCATGGGCTCGGTGGGCTCTCTGCTTCCCGGGGGCTGGAGGACAGCGGCTGGGACTCGGGCACGGGGAGGCCCGACGGAGCTCTCGGGCCCGGGCGCCCCGGGGGTAGGACTGCCCGGGACCCATGGAGCCCGTCCCTGGGCACTTTGCCACGCCGCGGGCCGGAGGAGTGAAGCCTGGGAGGATGTTGCCCGGGCGTTGCCCATCTGGTCCCCGGAAAAAGAACCGCCAGCCCCGGAGGGGTCTTCCGGCATAACCTGCCCATACTAATCCGGAGGAAGGCTACCCCCCTTTCTTGTAACCCACGCGCTCCGAGTGACGGAGGGGACCCTAGGCCCGGACGCGCCCGGCCTCCTGGAGCCCTGGCTGGGATCTGCGAGGCGAATGGACCCTCATCGGGACTTCCAGGCCGGCCCGGGCATCTGGTCGCCCCATTGGAAAGCATTGCGCGCGACCAGATGGCCGAGGGGAGAGGTGCAACAAGATGGACGGGACTGAAAGGACTCCCATCTGTCCAACCCCGAGCCTTCGCGCTAGGGTTCCTGCCTGCCCACGCAGGGCTCCGTGGCTGCAGGGCTCAGGGGCTGCAGGGCTCCAGGGCTGCAGGGCTGCAGGGCTCCAGTCCTCCAGGGCTCCGGGCTGCAGGGCTTTGGGGCTGCAGGCCTCGGTGGACGCCCGGGGGACCCATGGAGCCCGCCCTGGGCACTTTGCCTCGCCGCGGGCTGGAGGAGGGAGCACCGGACGCCCCGGGGAAGTGTCGTCCCGGCTTGGCCCATCTGGTCCCCGCCTGAGAACTGCAATCCCCAAGGAGGGGTGTACCGGCATACCCTGCCCCTACTAATCCGGAGGAAGGCTACCCACCTTTCTTGTAACCCTCGCGATCCGAGTGACGGAGGGGACCCTAGGCGCGGACGCGCCCGACCTCCTGGAGCCCTGGCTGGGATCCGCGAGGCGAATGGACCCTCACCGGGACTTCCAGGCCGGCCCGGCCATCTGGTCGCCCCATTGGAAAGCATTGCGCGCGACCAGATGGCCGAGGGGAGAGGTGCAACCAGATGGACGGGACTGACAGGACTCCCATCTGTCCAACCCCGAGCCTTCGCGCTAGGGTTCCCGCCTGCCCACGCAGGGCTCCGTGGCTGCGGGGCTCCGGGGCTCCAGGGCTGCAGGGCTCTGGGCCTGCAGGGCTCCGGGGCTGCAGGGCTCCGGGGCTGCAGGGCTGCAGGGCTCCGGGCCTGCAGGGCTCCGGGCCTGCAGGGCTCCGGGCCTGCAGGGCTCCAGGGCTCCGGGCTGAAGGCTGAAGGGCTCCAGGGCTGCAGGGCTTTGGGGCTGCAGGCCTCGGTGGCTGCAGGGCTCCGGGGCTGCAGGGCTCCGGGCCTGCAGGGCTCCGGGGCTGCAGGGCTCCGGGCCTGCAGGGCTCCAGGGCTCCGGGCTGAAGGGCTCCAGGGCTGCAGGGCTTTGGGGCTGCAGGCCTCGGTGGACGCCCGGGGGACCCATGGAGCCCGCCCTGGGCACTTTGCCTCGCCGCGGGCTGGAGGAGGGAGCACCGGACGCTCCGGGGAAGTGTCGTCCGGGCTTGGCCCATCTGGTCCCCGCCTGAGAACCACAATCCCTAGGAGGGGTGTACCGGCATACCCTGCCCCTACTAATCCGGAGGAAGGCTACCCACCTTTCTTGTAACCCTCGCGCTCCGAGTGAAGGAGGGGACCCTAGGCGCAAACGCGCCCGACCTCCTGGAGCCCTGGCTGGGATCCGCGAGGCGAATGGACCCTCATCGGGACTTCCAGGCCGGCCCGGCCATCTGGTCGCCCTATTGGAAAGCATTGCGCGCGACCAGATGGCCGAGGGAAAGGTGCGACCAGATGGACGGGACTGACAGGACTCCCATCTGTCCAACCCCGAGCCTTCGCGCTAGGGTTCCCGCCTGCCCACGCAGGGCTCCGTGGCTGCAGGGCTCCGTGGCTGCAGGGCTCCGGGGCTCCGGGGCTCCAGGGCTGCAGGGCTCTGGGCCTGCAGGGCTCCGGGGCTGCAGGGCTCCGGGCCTGCAGGGCTCCGGGCCTGCAGGGCTCCAGGGCTCCGGGGCTGCAGGGCTCCGGGGCTGCAGGGCTCCGGGGCTGCAGGGCTCCGGGCCTGCAGGGCTCCGGGCTGAAGGGCTCCAGGGCTGCAGGGCTTTGGGGCTGCAGGCCTCGGTGGACGCCCGGGGGACCCATGGAGCCCGCCCTGGGCACTTTGCCTCGCCGCGGGCTGGAGGAGGGAGCACCGGACGCCCCGGGGAAGTGTCGTCCGGGCTTGGCCCATCTGGTCCCCGCCTGAGAACCACAATCCCCAGGAGGGGTGTACCGGCATACCCTGCCCCTACTAATCCGGAGGAAGGCTACCCACCTTTCTTGTAACCCTCGCGCTCCGAGTGACGGAGGGGACCCTAGGCGCGAACGCGCCCGACCTCCTGGAGCCCTGGCTGGGATCCGCGAGGCGAATGGACCCTCATCGGGACTTCCAGGCTGGCCTGGCCATCTGGTCGCCCTATTGGAAAGCATTGTGCGCGACCAGATGGCCGAGGGAAAGGTGCGACCAGATGGCCGGGACCGAAAGGACTCCCAGCTGCCCACACCGAGCCATAGCGGTAGGGCTCCTGCCTGCCCTTGCAGGGCTCCGGGGCTCTGCACCAGGGTCCCTTGTCCCGGGCAGATGGACACTTGGCAGGCCGCAGGACGTGGGATCCCAGGCCCTGACCAAACATCAGGAGGCCCGGGGCCGGTCCCTGCTTCTCAACGCAGCCAGGCCGGGGAGATAGGGGAGCCTGTCCAAGCACGAGGGACCCCAGTCCCGGGCACACGGTCCCTCAGGTTGTGCGCTCGTTTTCAACAATTTTTTTTCCAAAATTCCGCGAAGAGGCATTCCGCAAATTCCGCCCAGCCCTACCCATGAGGCACAGGGTCAAGAGTGATTTGCATATGGCCATGTCTAAACTGGGGTGGTGTAGTGGGCAAAAGAACGATGGATTTAACCCAGATCTCTTGACTGGGGGAGAATGTCTGCATTGTCAGCATTCCGTCCATCAATTGTTTGTTGTAACGCTTTTCGCCCTAAGTGGGATGGGTATTCCCAGACGTGGGACCCGTGCTCACTATGCCACTGGAGTCAAGCTATCCTGGCTGATGACGGCTGATAGCCAGAAACCGTTCCTAGGATACTTGATTCCGGTCCAGGGAAGACATGGCTTGGCAGTTCGGGCTGGACTGTTCCCATGAGGCACAGGGTCAAGACTGATTTGCATATGGCCATGTCTAAACTGGGGTGGTGTAGTGGGCAAAAGAACGATGGATTTAACCCAGATCTCTTGACTGGGGGAGAATGTCTGCATTGTCAGCATTCCGTCCATCAATTATTTGTTGTAACGCTTTTCGCCCTAAGTGGGATGGGTATTCCCAGACGTGGGACCCGTGCTCACTATGCCACTGGAGTCAAGCTATCCTGGCTGATGACGGCTGATAGCCAGAAACCGGTCCTAGGATGCTTGATTCCGGTCCAGGGAAGACATGGCTTGGCAGTTCGGGCTGGACTGTTCCCATGAGGCACAGGGTCAAGACTGATTTGCATATGGCCATGTCTAAACTGGGGTGGTGTAGTGGGCAAAAGAACGATGGATTTAACCCAGATCTCTTGACTGGGGGAGAATGTCTGCATTGTCAGCATTCCGTCCATCAATTGTTTGTTGTAACGCTTTTCGCCCTAAGTGGGATGGGTATTCCCAGACGTGGGACCCGTGCTCACTATGCCACTGGAGTCAAGCTATCCTGGCTGATGACGGCTGATGGCCAGAAACCGGTCCTAGGATGCTTGATTCCGGTCCAGGGAAGACATGGCTTGGCAGTTCGGGCTGGACTGTTCCCATGAGGCACAGGGTCAAGACTGATTTGCATATGGCCATGTCTAAACTGGGGTGGTGTAGTGGGCAAAAGAACGATGGATTTAACCCAGATCTCTTGACTGGGGGAGAATGTCTGCATTGTCAGCATTCCGTCCATCAATTGTTTGTTGTAACGCTTTTCGCCCTAAGTGGGATGGGTATTCCCAGACGTGGGACCCGTGCTCACCATGCCACTGGAGTCAAGCTATCCTGGCTGATGACGGCTGATAGCCAGAAACCGGTCCTAGGATGCTTGATTCCGGTCCAGGGAAGACATGGCTTGGCAGTTCGGGCTGGACTGTTCCCATGAGGCACAGGGTCAAGACTGATTTGCATATGGCCATGTCTAAACTGGGGTGGTGTAGTGGGCAAAAGAACGATGGATTTAACCCAGATCTCTTGACTGGGGGAGAATGTCTGCATTGTCAGCATTCCGTCCATCAATTGTTTGTTGTAACGCTTTTCGCCCTAAGTGGGATGGGTATTCCCAGACGTGGGACCCGTGCTCACTATGCCACTGGAGTCAAGCTATCCTGGCTGATGACGGCTGATAGCCAGAAACCGTTCCTAGGATACTTGATTCCGGTCCAGGGAAGACATGGCTTGGCAGTTCGGGCTGGACTGTTCCCATGAGGCACAGGGTCAAGACTGATTTGCATATGGCCATGTCTAAACTGGGGTGGTGTAGTGGGCAAAAGAACGATGGATTTAACCCAGATCTCTTGACTGGGGGAGAATGTCTGCATTGTCAGCATTCCGTCCATCAATTGTTTGTTGTAACGCTTTTCGCCCTAAGTGGGATGGGTATTCCCAGACGTGGGACCCGTGCTCACTATGCCACTGGAGTCAAGCTATCCTGGCTGATGACGGCTGATAGCCAGAAACCGGTCCTAGGATGCTTGATTCCGGTCCAGGGAAGACATGGCTTGGCAGTTCGGGCTGGACTGTTCCCATGAGGCACAGGGTCAAGACTGATTTGCATATGGCCATGTCTAAACTGGGGTGGTGTAGTGGGCAAAAGAACGATGGATTTAACCCAGATCTCTTGACTGGGGGAGAATGTCTGCATTGTCAGCATTCCGTCCATCAATTGTTTGTTGAAAGATCAAGCAGCACCAGGACAGCGGCACCCCCCCATCAAGTATCTTCCTGATTTCATTGGATGCCTTGATGAGGGCTGTTTCAGTGCCATGACCCTTTCTGAAGCCAAATTGGGTGTCGTCTAGTAGGTTGCTTTCGTCAATAAAATGGGCTAGCTGAGTGTTCATGACCTTTCCAATTTTTTTTTATGGGAATGGGAGACAAGCAATTGATCTGTAGTTTTTTGTTTTTGTGGGATCGAGGTTGTTTTTCTTTAGTAACGGCTTGATTACGGTTTTTTTCCAGATGGAGGGGTTAGTACCTGTCCTAAACATCGAGTTGCAGATTGTTGCTAGGTTGGGGCCTATGATGTCAGGAATCAGATTCAGAGTGGATCACGGGCAAGGGTCATTGGGGGATCCGTATTTGACCGTGGGAATTAGGTGAATGATCTGTTCCGGAGAGACCTGGCTAAATTCCGCTAGGTTAGGAGTGGTTTGACCATCGAAAGAGTTGACTTTGGGGGGGGGGATGGGGGGGGGGGGGTTTAACTTCGCTAGGAGCGTCCGTCGGGTTGTCGGTCTTAGTATGGGCTGAAAAGTTGGCATAAATTTGACTGACTTTTTTCTTGGAAATAGCTGGACAGCGAGTTGCAGAGAGTTTGGGGGGCGATTATAGGAATTGGTCCCTTTTCCTGATGACTTGGTTACTACCTGGAACATCTGTTTGCCGGAGTCTTGCGCTGATTCAATTTGTTTAAGGTAGTAATTACTTTTCTCAGTGATTAAGAGGAGTTTGTATTTGGTCAATGCATCCCTATAGAGATTTTTTTCTGCGAGGTCATAGTCTCGACACCAGCATCGTTCTTGATTCCTGCACCTTTGTTTCTCGAGTCTTAGTGTCTCCGAGAACCAAGGGGTGGAGGGGGTCTTTCTGTTGTTAGAAGCGTGAGTTGTGTTGTCGTGTCTGGTGGGTGTGCATGTTGTATGTGAGCTTGTGGCGTGTGCATTCCCAGTGTTGTGAGTTGCATGATTGTGGAGTTGAGGTGTGTGGTGTGTGCATTTGGTATTGGCCACGAGCAGTGCATTTCCATGGGTGCCATAGGTTGTTGATGGACTGTTGGAAGGTGTAGGAATCATGCACACTGCCTGGGTGGTTTGCAGCGGCGTTGGCAGAGATTCCCCGGTGGTCCACTATTGTCTGCACATTGGTGGGATACGTGCGCTTTCTGTTGCGCTTCTTGTGTGCAGTGTTGCCAGGGGATACTAGTAGGACATGTGTCAATTGCCCCCTGACACGTGCGGGAAGCCAGCTGTGGTGTACACGCCTTGCTTGGTCTCCGGCTGTTCCTGCGCAGTGTGTGGGAAGTATAGACAGTGGGGTACCAAGCTGATGGTGTCATCCATGACCGTTGTGAGGGACTTGGATTGGATTGGCTTGGCTGTGTGACTCCTGCGTCTCAGGCGGATGTTAGTTGGAGGATACCAGAGGCCAACACGTGTAGCACGGCCATCAGCTTTGTCTGAGGTGGGATATTGGTGGTCCGCTGGGTTGGTACCGTCAGCCTTTGGGCAATGGTGGTCAGGATGCGGAGGAGGGTTGTCCCTTTGGACATGTAGTGGGCAATGACATTCTTTGGTGTTGGGTCTGTGTGGTTGGTGCATTTTGGGAGGGTCGCTATCTTTGTCTGCGCTGCCTCAGTGTTGGTCCAGGGTGGTGGGGGTGGTCCTAGGGGTGGTGGCGGTGGGTGTTGTGGCCCTCTTGGGTGTCCGGCACACATGTTCAGTGGCGCCATGGCATCTGTTGTGCTGTGCTCCCTTTTGTGGTACAGGCTGCCGTCCGACTTTGCACCAGGTCAGAGCAGGTGTTAGATTCCTGCTGCTAACGTGCCTTATCACATGTTTTGTGATCTTATCGCCGATCTCTCTGGTCGTTGAGAATGTTGTGGATTGGTGGTTTCGCGGCTTTTGGCACGGGAACGCCTACTCTGCATCTCATTAGCAATAGTTGCCGGGGTCATCTGTGGCGATGTTTTTTTGCGGCTGCTATCGCGGGTAGACTGGTGTTATGGGCTGTTGACACCAGCTTGTGAATCGGGCGATATGTTTATCTCAACTTTGGGTGCGATAAAGTGCCGTTAACTCGGCGATAGCTCCTTGAGAATATGGCTTCTGACCGGGAAGGTGGGCTACTTACTATGTCATGCATAACTCAACACCTCATCAGGGGTCATAAGCGCTATATAAATGCAATTTGAACTGTGAGTGCAGCTGGAAATGTGCGACACACCAGTTCCAATTGTTTGTTTTTGGAGACACGTTGCCTTCCGTGTATTTCTTGGTCCTGTTCCATTGGTCGGACTCTGACACTTCATTAGCATGAATGTGCCCCCTCCACTTTCTAGCTGGCGCGCTTTCTATCCTCTAATTCTTAACACCTCATTCTTTCCTCACAGTGAGGCTCTGTGCTCCAGGCGGGGGGATGGAGTGGAAGCCTTTTACTAATGTAAATCAGTGATCCTCAGATATGCAGCCGGCCATGGCCCCCTCCTCGGGGGACTGTGTTACAGCGGATGTCAGTCAGGTGTGTCGTGACCAGCCCACGTGGATGTGTTCTGGGATGACCTCTCAGCCCAGTGCGTATCGATACACCACCTCCTCTTTGCCCTCCCCTATCTTAGTTACCATTATGATGTATTGCCACCCGTGCTCCTCTTTCCGTGTGGAGTCTAGATTTTGTTTGTCCTCCGTGTTCTGGAACAGAAGCTGCCACTAGAGGACTTAAATAGATGAAGACTGAATTAGATTTCAAGCGTAACAGTATTTATGACTGTGCTTGATTTTACAGCACTCTGGGGAGCAGCGCCTGCACTCCCGCCCTCCTCCCACTCTCGGGGTTTTGCCGTTTGTTCAATTGCCCTTCCTTTCGGTGCTGGTAGACACGTGTGTTTCTGCTCTTTGGAGGTCAGTCAGGGCTTGTTATAGTTACATCGAACATGGCTATTACTAAAAGCAGGCATCATGT
This sequence comes from Triturus cristatus, assembly GCF_964204655.1. Lineage (NCBI taxonomy): Eukaryota > Metazoa > Chordata > Amphibia > Caudata > Salamandridae > Triturus > Triturus cristatus. The sequence continues at coordinate 103,505,763 of NC_140587.1, forward strand.
TTTAAATTACTTCATTTTCCCACAAAACACGTTCTTAGGCATTGCCCAAACGTTTTCAGAACTCCTCTAAACTCAGATATTGCTATTACATCAATTAATTCTATTTTTCCCTGTTTCATTTTGAAACTTTTTGCTTTTACTTACCCGCACTATACCACTAGTAGCAGCACAATATATTGCCTTTTTGTACATAAACAAGTCATAGCAGTTTAACAGTCTTTCTGTAACTTATATTGTACAACTACTCAGCAGGCTACAACTTACAACAACAAGCATTTGCCATGCAATAGGTCTTGCAGTTATGCGAGTTTAAGCTATTGGCATTGTAAATAACAATGCCTTTTATTTAGGTTTTTAAAAAGAAAAACAAAAATAAAAGGCATTGTTATGTGCAATGTCAATAGCTCAAACTCGTGTAAATGCGAGACCTATTGCATTGCAAATGCTTGTTTCTTTCTGGAGGTGGAGGGGGGAATATTTGTTGCCAATGCTTACATTTCACTAAGATGGCTTATAAGGAAAACCTCAGATTGAGAACTTTTTGTAAGTTTGAAGCCAAGTAGCATGAAGCTTCAGGCCCCATTCTTTGAACAAAGCGTACCCATCCGTTACTTCGAAAGAAAACTACACACAGTTGTGACATGATTATCCTGCTCCGAGCACTCAGCTTTATTAAAACTGTGCATTTTGGTCATTAGTGAAGCAGTGTCCCTGGGTATATACGATACGGTGGTTGACAATGGGCCCGTCGTAACAATGTTGCTGTCAAAGCGTTATTTCTGCGCTTGTCTGCACAATGCCCCCCTCTTCACCACAACCCTGACGAGGCTCTGCCCTCACAACCTCAGTCTTGGAGTGCTCCACTGTGGCAGGAGGCCAGCAAAAATGATATGCATAAATATTGAACAAGGTCAGTAACCGTGCATCAGTGCAGATGTTAGGTGAAGACAGACGCACTTTCCTCTGTTCTTTGAACGTCCTATACACATGCAACATGCGCTGCACTGACACAGTGCGCACTGTGTGAAAGGTGGTATGGCAATTAAGAACTGTATATGACGGGCACTGCTGCCAGATCCCACAACCCCCATGCTTATTTTCATTACTCACAATTTCACGATCCACTTGCCCTGCAGCAGCAGGGTCCAGTTGGAGGTGGATAGGTTGCTGATCTTCTGCTCTGTGACTGCAGCGGAGGAGCCGAGAGCCAGGGCTGCCGTCAGCACCAGCGGCAGGGTGACGGCGAGAGACCTGTGTGACATTGCAGCGAGATGGGCTGAGCCTGGGATCACCGGGAGCTGCTCAACCACCGCCCCCGTGTCCCTGCTGCTGCGGCCCACCATGTTGGGAGAGGTACAGTAGGGCACGGAAGACTGCAGTGCCAGGAAGTGGATCTGCTGCGCGCGCTGCTGCTTTTCTTAAGGTGGACCGCGAGAGATTGCAGGCGCCAAGCAGCAGCTGTCAGTCACGCGAAGCACTACCTGCTCTAGGGCCGAAGCTTTGGGCATTTGCAAACCTCTGGATGCCATAGCCGAAGTCAAGGTTACTCGGTATCTGTTACAACACACAACCAGCGCTCTGGAATGCACATTGAGATTTATCACAGCACGAGCCTGACACCAGGGCTTCTCTGTCTGCGCTGGCTAAGAATTAAACAAGCCTGAAAGCATCCTGCGCGAAAGTGAAAGCGCTCCAGCCCTACGCGGGGACAGGAGAGGTGTACGTGTATGGAGTGCACATCTCCTGTCCGTACGCGTGCACATCTCCTGTCCCCCTTCACCCACCAAACTGACAATAGGTCTCACCAAGGCGAGCAGCGCATGTGCTGCGTCGCTAGGCAAGACCTAAAAACTAGCTTATTATAAATCACATAGGTGAAACCTGATATACCAATGCTTGTTTCATTTATTACTATGGTGTGGCCTTCGTGTTTAGAGTCTCATTTCACATAAGGATGCTATACAAGACGTGAGCACAGGCTACATTCCACGCTTTATCAGTTCCTATCTCTTGGCAATGTGTTGTAAATTCCTTCTAGAGAGTCCTTTGTTTACTGTTTGACTGCTAGTATTTCACAACTTAGCAGATTGCATCTATTTGAAACTATTCTGTGTTAAGTTATTGAAAGCTTCAATATTATACATGTGAATTTATAAGCGGACAATTCTTCAGAACACATTTATTCTGGACTCAATTTCACCTATGGTTCTTTAATAAACTTTGCCCAGGAAGAAAACCAGCCTTTCTCGTGATTAATTTGCAGCACATGTAACACTTTTTTTATTGCCTCCTTTCTTTTTTTCTTTTTGTTTCTTTCTTTCCTTTCATCTTGCTTTCTTTCATTCTTTTATTCCTCTTTCCTTTTTTCTTTCACTCGATTTTTCTTTCTTTAATTTCTTCTTTACTCCTTTCTTTCATACCGTCGTTCATTCCTTTTTTCCTTCTTCCTTGCTTTCCCTTTTTAGGTCTCGGCTTGGCAGTGCGCATGCGCTGTCTCTCCAAGACTTCAAGTAATCAGTATCAGGGTGAAACTCCGGGTACTTTCTCTTGCTGCTTGCCATTTGTTAACTGTGGAATTGCTCTTCTTAGCAGGCTTATGGTTGGCTGTGCATGCGATAAGTGACTTCCGTTTTATCCAAAAGCAGCACTGCCTAACCATAGTTTTCGTCTGCTATCGTGTTTTAATCGTGTCCGAGGGGAACTTTTTTTTTTTTTTTTTTTGTTTTTGAAAAACCTTTATTGACATTTCAACCAATAACAAGTATGGGCCTACAACCCCCGGGGCCGGCCGCTAAGCAGTCAGAGTAACAGAAATCAATATTTATCACAGGCAGCACCTCAGGGAGCGGAATCTCCATGCTATTAAACTGTCGGCCACTGAACAGCCCAAGTAGGAGACCAGGATACAAAAGGTTTTCATTTTATAATAAGGGAGGATGGAAGGATCAGGTGCCAAACAGTTTCCCAGCAGCAAGAAATGGCAGGCAGAATAATAAACGTCAACAATAAAGCAATTTATCTAGTCAATGGCGCTGAAACAGGAAGGTCAGGATGTGGAGGAATATCACGGCAATTTGCGCCTGCAGTCCCCTGCCCTAAAACCCAGAAAACACCACGGAAATTGTGGCACACATGAAAACGCAGCGATTAACAACGAAGGAGGTTTACCATGCTGATCCCAGAAAAGAAAGACAAAGAAGAATAAGAGAAGAAAAAGGAGGCCATGGAAAAAAAGGGGTTAAAGACTAAAGGATCCCCTCCCCCAACCCCCCACCCTGCACCTCTGCAGATGAGTACGGCCCCCCCCCCCAGCAGTGTGCCTGTCGCCCCGGAACCAGACCCGAAATATAGAAGAAACAGAGAAAGAGAAGTAAGAAAAGAAACCCCACCGGACGGGGGGTAGAGAGAGTATTAATAAACTGGAGGAGGGCCTTCAAAACATGCCCCCGGCTTCTCCCTCCCGAACAGTATGTTTTCCCCCAAAGCAAACAATAAGCAACACAGAATCGACCATGTCAAAGAAGAATGGGGAGCATTATGCGTCTATTACACTAACAGTTATGCCGTGAGAGCACGCAACCCCTAAGCCCGCCCGCCTATTAGATGACCACCTCTGAAGGATCAACCTTATCCTTGGCCACTCTTTGCGAATCTACCCATGCATACCCATCGACCCAGTACCATGTCCAATGTTACAAAGAAGAGGAGCGTCCAAAAAAGAGCAGGAAGCGACACACACAGGTAGGGTGGAAGTCTCTGAATACCAACACAGTCAGCAGTATGGAGAGTCGTCTTTCCCAGTGCTGCCCCAGGATCTGCACTGCACACAAGGTCCAAGAAGGCGAAATCAGCCAGAGCAGGCGACCGTTGCTTGAATATTGCCTGGGTCGCCGGAGGCCGCGCACGGGACAAGGCCACCACCCCCCACTCAGGTCCAAGACCTCCGGAACAGACCAGACCCACAGCCAGCTGATCACACGTTAATATACTGTCCGGAGTTTCCAGCTGGTCACTATCCACAGGGCCGGCCACGACACTGTCCTCCTGTGTGCAGTGTAGGAAGTCCCCGTGTACCTGGGGACAAGCAGGCAGCAACTGCTCCGATGCTGATGCCACCCCATCAAGCTTACTCCCCAATACCCAGGCGCCGTGAACCAAGGCGGAATGAAGGGCACCGAGAGCCTCGAGAAGATCACCATACCCCAGCACAGCTCTCGGCGCTCGCTCCGCTACGCTCCTCATAGTCGCACACTTCCAATCGTGCTGCGACCCAGTGTACAGGATGGCAGACTTCGTCCTGTCAAGATGGCCGCCGGGTAAGTCCAACCCAGATTGGGACCAGGACTCCGGGACAAGCGCCGCAGGTTCCATGTCACTGGAATCAGGGTTTCGGGGGCAGGCAAAAAATATATCCGGTGTGTGGTCACAGGCAACAGTCATCCCCACCACGGACCTGCGCCCGCGAAAATCCGGGAGCAGGCCGCAAGAATCCGGGCGAGTTACGGGCGGCGGCCGGGCGGCTCACCGGCGAAGGCTGAGACAATCACCGGGGAATCTTGGATTAGTCACCTCGTGCATGCACTCGTTCCGCTACGCTTAGTGGTAGGAACGACCACGGCGAAATGTAGGCCGATATTCGCACCGCTTCGGTTAGTCCGACTCCACCCAGTCACCAAAGGCCGCTGTTGTTTAACTGCCGCCCGGCCATGTTATCCACTCGAGGTCCCGGTTCCAGGGTTGCACAGGCCGCAATCTTCAAACGGACATTTCTCCGGCGATACCGCCGCCAGAAACTTCGGAGTCACTCAATCGGTTGCCGCTCTCATTCACCAACACGGGCATATAGCGCAGGCTAAGGATCTCATACAGGATATCTGTGCGGGATGCGGAGGTTCACGGAGCCGGGAGCCTACGCTGCCGTCCCGGTCGCCATCTTGGCTCCTCCCCCGAGGGGAACTTTTTTAAAGGATTTTTGCAACCCAGCATGCTCACTTGCATAAATAATTAGCATGGAGCTCGTCACGAGCGCCGCGCTGTTAATTATACACAATCAGCACGATGCTCGTCATGATGCAAGTTTATACACACTCCGCTGTATTTTTATATTCATTTAATTATATTTGTTTTTGTATGCGTCCACCTTTTAATATAATTAATGGCACATACTTCACATTTTTGAAGTGCCTGCTCCTTTAAATCCTGGCTGGCGTGCAGCCGCTGCGGTACTTTCACACCGCCCTCTTCCCCCCTTTCCATGCTGGATTTGTCCAGGCCCCGGGAGCATCAGCTCCTCGTCCTCCCTGCGGCCATAGAACATGTGGGATTCCTGTGACTCACAGCACTCTTTACAGTAAGTATCGCTAAGTAGGGTAACAGCTTGTTGTTACTGGGAGCCGGTTTTATCAGCAATATTGGCCCCCAGTAACAAAAGCGCCAGAGCAATGTTATGTTTCCCACCAGCTACCGACTCCCCAGTCTGCCGTAATTGCCAGGGCTGGCTTGCCGTTCCCAGTCCAGCCCTGTTTGTAAGGCTGACACTTGAAACAATAAACAATTAAACTGTATTATTATTAGTGCCCCATTGCTGGAGGCAGAAGTGTTAATTCTGTAACCCTGGTGGCAGTGACACGGGGGGGGGGAGGGTTAGTCTGGGATTTAATTTGATTCCGAGTTGAACCATGAGAAGCCCCTGATAAATGAGGAATTGCGATGGTGACACAATTCCGGATCAGATTTCCCTGGTAATTTAGAATTCTTCCCTGCACTTTACCCAGGAGGTTCCAGTACTTCTGGCAGCTGAAATTTCCGGGTTGAAAGCATGATGGCTCCGTTTCGTTTTAACTCCAAATGTGGCTGGTAACACATTTACTGTCTGGATCAGGAATTACCAGGTGCTCGTGCAGCTGTCTGTTAATTTCTGCACTTCCATATTCATTATTTAAATATTGGTTGAGTCAACCAGGTCTTGGTTCGACTTAAAGCTTGCCATCAGATACACACACATCTGTGCCTCTGACACTTATTTAGGACTTGCGGCTGCCCTCGGCCCCCGCAGGGGGCCACCTCAGAGGGCGGCCACCCCTTAGTTGCATTTGGGCACTCCCAACCCCACTCTCTTCTGCGGAACTCCAGGAGGAGTTCCCTTACAGGGCGCGCCAGACACATCATGTCCCGCGCGCCGGGGGATGGGGAGGGGTAATTAGGCCTCCCTCCTCCATTTTGGATCCTCTTTGCCGCCCTTCACGCCGTTGTTGGGACATGTGCCGCCTGTACTCGTGCTGATATCACCAGGAGCTGTGTGCACGGTGAGTGAGGCCCCCTCGCCATCCCCAATAGGCCGGGTCGCTTAGCCCGGCCATCGCCTGGCTTCTACCCGCCTGAGGGCGAGGGGGGTTGGGGCTGCTCCCGGCAAGCCCAGGCCAGCATCCTCGGATGAGGCCACTCAGACGGGTCAGGCGGCCCCGGGCAGGAACCAGCCTCGTGCCGGCCCGGGGTGCACCGGGGCAAAAAGAAGGCTTTACCGGCCCAGGATGCTAAGAGGTGCTGTGCCCCTTTGTAGGCTATGGTGCTGGCGAAGGACAGGGTGCATCCCATAATATGACCTGACAAGCTGTCCGGAGGTGCAGGGGGTAGGAAGGGGGAGCTCCATACTCTCTTTGCCCCAGTTTGGGGGCACTTTATGTCCACATGCGCGCCCCAGGGAGGGGACATCCAGAGCGCTCTCTGCTGCAGCTCTGCCACCAGGCACTTCTTGCCTTTCACTTGTAAACCAAGGGCCCCGTTCCATTGGTCAAGAGCAGCGCTTAACGCTCATTGGGGCGGTTCGCCATCCCAGGGCCATCGGCCCCGTTGCAGCACTGCACTGCGTGGGGAGGTAGGGCGCCGCATGGCACGCGATAGCAGTAGACTGGGTGGGCCCCAGGGCGGGGTCTGGGCGGGCATGCGGCCTGCAGGCCGAGCATGGCTGGGGTTTTCCAAGCGGGGCCCCAGCCTCTGGATCTCACTTTCCAGTTTTTCTGCGGCTTTCTAAAGTTGTACCAGTTATGTTAAAAAGTAAGCTAGACTTTCCCACATAATCCTTTCTCTGTACTTATGAACAGGCAGACTGAGCAGGATGCCGTATCATGGGTTAAGGCCCGCCGATGTAGAGGGTTCCTTGCTGAAATACCTTTGAGAAGCTGCAGCGAACTATCCCTATGCCCGGCGGGAAAGTGTCTGGGAAACTCTTTCACATGGCCGTGCTGCTCCGCTCCCGCACGCCCGGTCCACTTTCTGGCTGGGTGGCGTTAGAGGGTCCCAGGGGGCGCCTCCGTCCCCTGGTTGCTGAGGACAACATGGCTCCTGGTGTCTGGCCTGCGGGGGGGGGGGGTTTGAATTTCACAGTCTGCAGGGCCCGTGTGGGCAGCCGCAAGGTGGCCGTATGGTGGCGAGGCACCGGGAAGCTGGCGGGTTTTGTGGCTGACTCCGGAGGCGCCGCTGGCGGTGGCCTCATGGCCTTTTGCTCGTTTCTCTCCCCTACGCCCCTGTCGTGCGGGGGGAGGTACTCATGGCGTGCTTGCGGTGCCGTTGGGGCTTTTGCCCCCAAATCCCTCTCCGTCTTTCATGCAGAGGGGGGTACGAGCAGTGTGGTGGCCATCGGATCGATTGTGATCTCTGCCGCCCCTCCCTTACCATGCTGCATACAGCGCAGGGCAGAGGCCTTCATCTTCGAGTGATCGCGGGGTCCATGCTGGCGCACCTATCCCCGGAGAACAAATCTGTTGGGGATCCTAGACGCGCACACTAGCGGGAGCTTACAGCAGTTGGTCAGGAGCCGGTCGCCAGGACGCCCTCAGCGCGTGCTGAGGTAGCGAATGGCACAGTGTGCAACGCACAGTGACGAAGTGACCTTGCAGCTGCATGGCATGGCCTCTTCGGTCTGCTGAATATAGGTCACGCTGCCAAGGAGGGGTAATTAGGCCTCCCTCCTGAAGCAGAATGTTGGCACCAGGCGGAATTATTACAGCTCCGGTAAACTTCTTTCTCAGAATACAGTGTTCGTGCCACTTTGCGAATTGCATCAGGAAATTAGAGTTAGGTTTCAAATGTGGAGTGTAGTTATTCAAATGTTGTTGCATTTCTACAGCACGAGTGTGTGTGCGCTGGCATTGCGTGCCCCCCCACACGCAACAATTACATGGGCCTGTTGATTTCTATATGTTGTAATGCTTGATGTAGTTTCCCAGCGTTGGGTGAGACAGACCTGGGAACCTAAAGCTGGTAAAATCATACACGGCACTCCACACTACAATTAAGTTCACTCCCTGCGTTTGGCGCTCTCGGCCAATATATAAAAAAAAAAAAAAAAGGTCTCGTAGACTGATGGTGTTTGTTCCTTCGGTAAAGGGATGCAGAGAATGATTTCAGAGAGTTTTGCCTGGCGTTGCGCTGCAGCAATGATAACACATACGGGATAAGACTTTAAGGGGTCTTTCTCGGAGAGTAAACGCGCGGCATTGAGGCAAGACAAGCGGGGTAGGCCGATTGGCGATACCTCACGTTCCTACAGAATATTTTGAGTAGGCAGTGCTCCCTCATCACCCCCCCCCCCCCCCGCCCCTGCAACCCAGGTGTGTGCACATGGCGGCCTAGGGTGGTCTCGTGCTCCCACCGCCCGAATTTATGTTCAAACACGTTTGCTGTGGCGCTGCCTTGTGGTGTATGACGATGGAAGATGTCCAGGATGCTGCTAATGTGTAATAACATATACTGTCTTTGCTACCCTCAGAATTATCGTTAAGGCGGCGAGTGCAGGCCCTCAGCCGAAGGCAAGGCAAGCAGCAAGACAGGGCAGCAGACTCACAGAGGTATTCGGGGGTGATGAGCAACGTGGTGTGTGCCTGTTGAGAGGGGGGGTACCATGGGTTGATCGGGGGCATGGTGCAGAATTAGGCCAAGGGGCGTTAGAAAGAGGGGGATGCCTCAGGCGACACCTCCTTTATAGGGGACATAACCATTGTCATTCTATCACCAAGGTTACGGATAAATCGCCAAAGAAATGAGCGGGAGGACAGACGGAGGCCTCCGGCCCGCGTAACCGGCTGAATCAGTGAGTGTTGAGGATGGGCCAGCTGCAGCTGTGGTTGGATAGGGTTGGGGGGGGCGGTGTGATAACAAGCCACCGTGGAATCTTCCGTACTAATTGTTCTTCTTTCCAGGCAGTGGAACCGCCGCTAGTTACATGGTCGTTCAGGCACGAACAAGTCACGGCAGATGCTATGAGGTAAACAAAATCAGGCCACTAACCCACCTGCCCTTACCCTCCCCCTCACCCGCTGTCAGCAACCCCTCCCAAATCTCCTGTCGAGGGACCATGCCATAAATGCTTAACCGTGCTTTTATTAACAGCAAGGAGGCCCCCCCTCGAAAGCCCGGGCGGGGACACCTTGAGGCGAATACCCAGAGGTGACTTAATGGTTGTCCATTTTTATCACCAAGTTTCACCGTCAGTTCACACACCACAACCAGGAGGACGATCAGGAGGCCACGCTAACGCCGGAATCAGTGAGTTGTTGAGGCGGGGCTCAGCGGTGGCAGGGGAGGCAGGGCAGATGCGATACCAAGCAGCTTTAAGGGTTTGCACTAATTGTCTTTCTTTCCAGGAAAGGGGAACAGACGATTGCTAGACAGTCGCTCCAGCCAGAAGCAAGTCGCAGCAGAATTGTTTGAGGTAACAAAAACAAGTGAACACCCCTCATTTACACCGCCGCCCCCTCCCACCTTTTTCCCCAATCACCAAGACCCTCCACAATCGCATTGTCTCCAGGTAGTAACCGGTAAACCGGATAAGTGCTCAACCGTTGCTTTAATTGACTGCATAGATGCATAGAGAAGCCACCCCCCCCCCCCCCCCCTCACTTGCCGGCAAACACAGACATCGCACCCTCCCCCACAAGTTCAACCGCTAACAGACATCCGAAATCTACATTGGACGTGTTGACAGGCTAGGGTGAGCCAGGAGTCAAAGACTGAAGTACGTAATGGCGATCGCAAGGGGGAGGGACTGATAAAACAGGGCCGTGGGGGGGGGGGGGGGGGGGGGGGGAATTAATCTGCAGGTCAGCGGTAAGGCCCAGGAGGTCAGATATTCGTGATTCTTTATCTCTGCAGGACCCGAGTAGAGTTTTCGGCACTATGAACCAGAGGCATGGATAGCCAGGGATCCCCTCCCCTCCTGTTTTCCCAAACCACCACAGTGGAAGAGTCACAGCCCGGCACGTCACAGGAAGCTATCTTGGCAGACGTTTGGGAAATTGCAAAGGCCAGAGGAGTCTCCTGGGCCAAAGACATGCTTGACGCCCGAGAACAAGCAGACTCTGGTGTAGTTGAGGATGTTATACAACAACAAAGACCTGGTAACAAAAAGGCACTACTTTAAACAATATAATTACATGGGATTCCTAGTAAGGTAATGTATAAATCTATTACTCCTACATTAGTAGTTCTTATCATGAACTATCATTAAGTCCCCAGTGCCATGCAACTTAATATTTATTAATTCCCAAAAAGTGGAGAAAAAAAACCAGCCATGTATTAAATTCACTCAATCAGCATCTATAGGTGACTTTAGTGCAATAATTATAAGGAAAAAGTGAGGAAAAAATGAGAAAGTATCTCACCTGTGCAACACCAGAGGAGCTGCTGGCAGGTACTCACCAGTTTGCTCACGATTTTATCATCATCAATATCATTCTCATGAAAACAACTGTGTATCCCATTCAAGAAAGTGTGAAAAATATAAAAATGGAAAAAGCAAACCCCAAGAAAATGCCTCTCTGACAATAAAATCGGCAGATAAGAGTGGGGCTGTAGTCCTAATGAACACCGTGGACTACGAGAGAGAAGTGATGAGGCTGTTAGATGATAAAAAGAACTATCCACCCCTAGTCAGAGATCCTGTGATTGAGCTCTTAGGGATCATTACAACAATGGTAGGACAAGCCAGAGAGAAGAACTGGATTACAAGTAAGGAGGCAGAGTTTTTGGTTAACACTAAACCAAGGACCCCGGCATTTTACATCTTGACGAAAATTCATAAGACACTACGCCCCCCTCCAGGGCGCCCCATAGTTTCGGGGATCTCCTCTGTGCTTGAACCGTTATCCCAGTTTGCTGACTTTTTCCTAAGAGAGTCAGTGTTGAAACAATTGTCCTATGTCCAAAACACCACGGATATCTTGAACATCATCCAAGATGTGGACTTCGATTCGTCACAACAGGTGTTAGTGACGATCGATATTGAATCCCTGTACACGAGTATCCCCCAAGACGCTACGCTAGTGGCAGCAGCACGCGCTCTTGGGGGACAGGATTGGTTTTATGATACGCCCCAATATTTTGTGATGCAGTGTATCGAGATTGCATTAACTCGCAACTATTTTTCTTACAAGAATAACCTTTTTTTGCAAGTATCCGGTACTTCAATGGGTGCTACTTTGGCACCGAGTCTGGCCTGCATTTATGTAGGCCAGTTTGAAGAGAATCATCTATACCATCCACCAAATCCCTTCCAGAGGCATATTAGCCTCTGGAAGCGGGATATTGATGACATCTTGTGTATATGGACAGGAACTCGTAGTCATCTTTGTGAATTCTTGGAATGGTTAAATGATTGTGATGAATGTTTAAGATTCACGTGGAGTAGAAGTACTGAAAAGGTGACCTATTTGGATTTGGACATCAGGGTAACTGATAACAAATTAAGTTCTAGTGTTCATCAGAAACCTACAAATAAAAATTCACTATTGCACTATCAATCTTTTCATCCCAGAGCATTGAGGGATAATCTCCCCGTAGGGCAGTTTCTGAGTTACCGTAGGAACTGCTCTTCCACTGCTGATTTTTTGCAACAGTCTGAGAGCCTTACTGAGAGACTGGTACAGCATGCATATCCGAGAAGAATTGTTAACAGAGCTCGTAAGAGAGCACATAATACCCCTTGGGAGGCCTTACTGGAAAGGAATACAAAATATGAAAATGAGTGCCTACCCATAGTTTTGACTTTTGACCCTCTGGCGACTAAAATCCGTCAGGCTTTTAGGAAACATTGGTCTTTGCTTTCTACTAACGAGTATCAAATGCCCGCACCCAGATTTGCGTTTAAACGGGCACAGAATCTCAAGGACAGGCTTGTCCATACGAGGCCCTCATTACAAGTAATGAACACATCTATTCCATCTGGGTATTACCCATGTTGTGGTTGCTCAGTGTGTGAACTCACTGAAAAGACAACGACTGTTCAGTTGCAAAATGGGAGAACGTGGTATCTGAATAAGTTCAGCAATTGTAACTCAACCAATATCATTTACAGATTAACCTGTCCGTGTGGGCTTCACTACATCGGCCTCACAACAAGAAAAATTAAAGTGAGGATACAAGAGCATCTTAGTACCATTAAGAATGGGAAATTAACCACTAGGTTGGTCCAACACTACAAAGATAGCCAACACAATCCTAAGGCAGTGAAATGGGTGGTGTTGGAAAAAGTGATGGGTGACATGAATCAGATTGAGAGAACACTTGCAATGAAAGAGGCACGCTGGATTTAATCAGAAAAGGTGGATCAAATTGGTCTGAATGACCAAATTGAATGGAATAAGATCTCCAGATAAAGAATGACAGTTGATATAATGCCTTTCTGAATATGCATTGATCTCTGCATATACGTTAAGATAGTTTAGTTGATCAAGACTGTCTGCGTTTTTCTTTGCATGCATTTTTCATGCATTATTTATGTCTTCTTAATGACTTTGGAGGAACTATTTCAATCTCCTGGTGGCCTCAGCACTCAAATAATGTATTTCCCCAGTCCCTTTTGGTTATGAATATGTATAGAATAACCCTTCTAAATTGTATATAAACTGTGACTTCTAAATTGGATAGTCGTGTTTGAAATGAGTTGTGACATTTTTTAACATGGGCTGTCCTTTATGAATACTTAGCGTGTGGTGATATGAGTGCTTCTACATTCAGCACTCTTACCAGTCTCACCATTAAAAAGCGATACAAGTTATGCTAGCCTAAGATGGCCGCTGCATTTGCCCGTTGTAGAACAGTTTTCTGATGTTCCGGGTACACAGCCTCGTTTTCAAACGATTCCCGGAAGAGCGAGGTACGCGCTGCCGGTTTAAATTGCAGCCTCGTACCATCACGCTTTGATCGCAGAATGAGTGACCGTGTTGACTAAGAACCCTTACGGTGAGATTAGACTAATATGAATGAGCTGGTATTAAGGTAATGGCGGCCTAATTTTTAATTACCTTCTTAAAATGAAACACTGAATGGAATTCAAACTTGGATATAGCTCTAGATAACAAGATGGTGAGGGGTTATTTATTGCAAAGGTAAAGGTAAAACATTGAATGACGCTAACATTTTGTTAGGTGCTGCTCGTGAGAATCAGTATTGTGTAGTCTACCTGGGTTAGGACGGATGCAAGTAGATGATTTTGGCACATTATATGAATGTACTGATCTGGTGTATTTGTCTCCTCAGTTAAAGGTGTGAGTAACGGACGTGCTTACAACAGGGAAGAAAGGTGCAATAAGCACAGACTCCCTTAACTAATTGAGAGCTGGTATGCGGGCCCGTGGCTCTCATTAGGTAATTGACATCGATGGCCTGAAGTCAGAGGGTCGTTGTTTTGTGTTTTTAATTCAGACTACCTGTCTTTGAATTTTGAAGTAGGAGCTGGGCGTTGCCTCTCATGAATTTACCAGCCGTGTTTCTTCTTTTTATTCTGTTTGCGTATTTGCAGTCACTCTTTCTTAAATAGAAAAAGTCCAGGGAAAGTGAACGCAGACCCTTGATGCCCTGATGAATTTGCCGCCATTTTGAAAAGGCAATGAAACATGTTGGCCATTCCTGAATGTGGTTACATGACATGACTGTGTTTTTAGCCTTGGGATGACTCACATAATGAAATAAAGAGGTTGGAATTATATACGTGAGTCAGACCTAATTTTATTTAAGACTTTACTGGTCTCTCTTTTTGGTTTTGGGGTTTGCTTTTTCCATTTTTATATTTTTCACACTTTCTTGAATGGGATACACAATTTTTTTCATGAGAATGATATTGATGATGATAAAATCGTGAGCAAACTGGTGAGTACCTGCCAGCAGCTCCTCTGGTGTTGCACACGTGAGATACTTTCTAATTTGTTCCTCACTTTTTCTTTATAATTATTGCACTATAGTCACCTATAGATGCTGGTTGAGTGACTTTAATACATGGCTGTTTTTTTTTCACTTTTTGGGAATTAATAAATATTAAGTTGCATGGCACTGGGGACTTAATGATAGTTCATGATAAGAACTACTAATGTAGGAGTAATAGATTTATACATTACCCTACTAGGAATCCCATGTAATTATATTGTTTAAAGTAGTGCCTTTTTGTTACCAGGTCTTTGTTGTTGTATTACAGATTGAGTGGAGGGTGGCCTGGTATACATTTTCCCTCTGTAACTCCTCGTTGAATATAAGTAGTTGAGGATGTACCTGCTGCGGCTACAGCAGTGCCAGTTGAGGCAGCACCCGGGAGGTTGAAGCGTGCCCGCCGGCCAACAAACAAGGATTTTCCGGCAGAGCCGCCAGTCCAGAGAGTCAGGGTGATTTCCCCCACATGAGCAGCAATGACAGCGGTCATTCCGGCTGGCCCGCCACCTCCGATCACAGTTAGCGACACGAACTCTGATAAATTTGGTAGGATGATGGATTCTATGTGGGCATCTTGGACGACTTTAAATCAGGCTTTGGGAATACAGTACAGACACCCACGCCTGTGGCCGAGGGTCCTAGGGGGGAGAGTACACCATCCATTGTGCAAGTGTGGGGAGAAGTGGCTGGCTACGCAGGTGCTCAGGAATTACCGGGCTCAGCAGCCGCCGTAGGGCTACACTACGCAAACGGCTATAGAGCGCGACAATAGGGAGACCCCAGCCGGGAGCGGCAATACAACCACGAGCGCACTTCCACCGGCTACACCCATCTTACAGCTACCAGCAGTCCCTCCCTCCCCCATCCCCAGTCTGACAGACAAAGCTGCCCCGCCTTTGGGTAAACCCTTAGACGCTCCCAAGCCTGCGGTACAGGCAGAGGCAGACAAGGTAGACACAGTGACAGCTGTGCCGCTCGTCACAGTAGCACCGCTAAAATCAGGACGCTGCTCTCTGGCTTGGGAAGTACCGTTGGCGGCTAAGGAAGGTATCTGGAGACGGGAATTTGTGGACATCTTTACCCTGCTGATGCACGGGGTAGAGGGTCAAGACACTAGGAAAATGGGGGGCAAGGACGAAGATAAAAAGGTGAAATTTCAGACTTGGCCAGAAAAGACAATTAAGAACTGGGGTGATGCATTTGCTATATTGGCAGCAGTGGTGTGTGAGAAATTTCCAGAACAGGCTCCCGCTATGTGGCAGTATTCTCGCGTAATCCATGATGAGGTGGAAAAAATAGAGGGTATCGGTGGTATAACTACGATCGCGAATTCCGCAAGACGATGGCGATGTGTCCAGACCTGAGCTGGGACCAAAAAGAAATCCAGCTCTGGGTGGAGCACATGGGGAAGTTTACGGCAGACATCAAGGGGGCCACAAAGAATCAGAAGGGGCAGGTAAATTACAAGGGATAGAAGCAAGTGGCGAAACGTCCTTTCAAACAGTCCTTTCGTGGAGGCCGAGGGGGCGGCCATCAGGGAAGGGGGGACAAGCGATTTAACCCAAACTCTTGCAGATTGTACAACGCAGGGTTTTGCTCATGGGAAAAGGCTTGCAAGTTTGGACACATATGCAGCAAGTGTGGCGCTGGTCACCCGGCAGTGTCCTGCAGCAACAAGCCAGCTGCCAGTAAGCCAGACAAGTAACAAGACAGACAGAGCGGTACCCTCCCTTCCCACCCTACTGCCTCCAGTCCCTCTCGGCTCCAATGGCCCAAGTCCCCCCCTCATCGTCAGCCATTACTCAAGTTAAGGTTTCCTCAGTAAAGGGACCCTCACCAATTTGTATTGACACCCTCATCCCCTTGCTCAGGGCGTACCCCAACACAAAGGACAGCAAGATTTTGGCGGAGGGTTTCATAGATGGTTTCAGGATTCCATACCAGGGGCCACTAGTTGGCAGGGATGCAGAAAACCTGAGGTCAGCCATGGAACTTCCGCATGTGGTGCATGAAAAAATCATGAAGGAGAAGGCTTTGGGGAGGGTGGCAGGGCCATTTCTCCCCCCCCCCCCCCCCCCCCCAGATTATTTCCTGGTGTCTCCCCTGGGGGTGGTCCCCAAAAAACAACCCGGGTCTTTCCGCCTCATACATCACTTGTATTACCCAGAAGGCAATTCAGTGAATCACTGGCTGGAGGACGGAACATGCTCCGTTTCGTACTGTTCATTTGACATGGCTGTGGACATGGTCAGGAGAGCAGGGAGGGGGGCATGGCTGGCCAAGGCTGACATAGAGTCAGCCTTTCGCCTTGTCACAGTACACCCAGAGAGTCACCATCTGCTGGGCTTTAAGTGGCAGAGCAAATTTTACTTTGACAAATGCATGCCGATGGGTTGCGCAGTTTCCTGCACTTACTTTGAGGCGTTTAGCAGTTTCTTACAGTTGTCACTCATCTGGTCATACAACACAAGAGGAGTAACGCATTATCTGGACGATTTCCTCTTCATAGGGAAAGCAAGGACCCAGGACTGCAGCATAGCACCGCATCACTTTCAGGAGCTGGCAGGGCGCTTGGGGGTTTCTTTGGCGCCGGGGAAAACCGAGGGTCCGGCGCAGGTCCTCACTTTCCTGGGCATCGAGATGGACACGGTCAAGGGCGTGTCCAGGCTCCCTGCTGAGAAAGTGCAGGCATTGCAGCTGGATATCCAGGCACTCCTGGGCAAGGACAAAGCCCCCCTGGGTGTCATTCAGAGCATCTTGGGGAAGCTAAATTTTGCAGCCCGGGTAGTCCCTGCGGGCAGAGTCTTCGCAAGGAGACTAGAGAGGGCCACAGCCAATATGCGAAAAAAGCATCACATGGTTAGACTAACGATGGGTTTAAAGGAGAACCTCCTCATGTGGCATGAGTTTCTGCAGAGTTTTAATGGTACAGTCATCTGGAGATCCCCCTGGGCTGGTAGCCCAGATATTTGTCTCTTCACAGATGCGTCAGGCAGGGAGGGCTTTGGCGCTATAATGGACTGCGAATGGTGCGCGCAAAAATGGCCCAATGCTTGGCGTAAAAAGAACATAACAGCAAAAATAACGGTGCTAGAACTGTTTCCCATCGTCATCGCACTCCATCTGTGACCAGATGCGCTATCAGCCAGGTGGGTGGTATTCTGGTCTGACAACATGGCGGTGGTACAAGCCATCAATGGGCAGACAGCCAAATGCGCTCTGGTTCTGTGCCTGTTGAGGGAGCTGATCAGGGTCTGCATGCGCTGCAATGTTGAGTTTAGGGCAAGACACACTGAGGGGGTAAAGAATGTAGCGGCTGACGCTCTCTCTCGATTTCAGTGGCTCCGTTTCCGGGAGGCCTGGCCACGAGCGAGAGCGACAATGACCCCTTTCCCTGCGCAGCTATGGCGACTTCTGCAATGGAACAGCAACTAAGAGCGATAGGCAAACGTTCTCTCGCACCAGGGACCAGGAAAAGATACAGAAATCCGCTCTCCACTTTCCAGAACATTTCACTGACAGTGGGCCAAACTGCGCATCCCCTAGAGCAACTGGTGCAGGGCTTTGTACTCTGGGCAAAAAGGCAGGAGAAGAGTCACTCGTGGGTGCGGGGTCATTGGTCGGCAGTAACCCATGACGGCAAGTTGAGAGGAGAGCAAGATCCCACTAAGTCTTTCCTGATCTCGGGAGCGTTAAAAGGGTGGGCCAGGGAAGAAGTCAGAGTCCCCGATACCAGGGCCCCCATCGAGTTCCACACACTCCAGGCCATGCTGGATGTAGTAGAACAGGTTACCGTTTCGCAGTTTGAGGCTCGACTCTTCACAGCAGCGTTCTGCCTCGCTTTCTTTGGGGCATTCCGAATTAGCGAACTGGTGGCTAGGGCTAAAACTGACCAGTCAGGAGACGCATTATGCAGCCACGATGTAAGTGTGTCAGATAGGCTGGTGATCCACCTCAGGAGGTCTAAAACTGACTAAGCTGGGAAGGGGACGGACATAGTACTAATGCCACTGGGGGACCACAGGTACTGCCCTGTTTCTAGAGTCAAAGATTACTTGGCGATCCGCCCCAATGTCCCTGGTTATTTTCTGATACATGTGGATCAGGTGCCTCTCTCTAAATTTCAAATAGACAAGGTCATGGGTGCTTGCCTCAGGCGTGCAGGGCTTACCCGCCCTGGCAACAGGGCCGGACTGGCCGTAGCGGGCACCGGGCAATCCCCCGGTGCGCCGCACGGGTGGGGGCCGGTTTTGGGCCCCTGGGGGCCGCTTTTGTTACAGGGCCGTTTTTGCAGCATTGCTGCAAAATCGGCCCTGTAACAAAATCGCCCGAAAACCGTCCCTCACAAAGAGCTCGGCGGCACCTCCAAGCCCCGGGGGGCCGGCCGAGCACTTTGCCAGGGCCGGTTTTTGTTCCCAGTCCGGCCCTGCCTGGCAAGAAGTATTCGAGTCACTAATTTAGGCGTTTAAGGCGGGCATGGGGCAGGAAAGCATAAAGAAAGTGGGACGCTGGGAATCCCGTTGCTTTAAGTGCTACATTCATCCTTGAGTGGAACAGTTAATGGAAGCGGTTCATGCGCCTACCCCCCTCCCCCCTGCGGCAAGGGGCAGTTGTAAATATTATGTGTGCAGTGAATTACAGTGACATATTTGGCGTCATGTGTATATATGTGTGCAGTGAAGCTGAACAGCATAACATGTAATGCTTGTGCAAACACGGAAAAGTATTAAAATAAGTGTGTGAAAATTGCATCCGTTTATTTTGCCAGGATTCCAAGTGTGGGTGATCAGCCACTCGTTCGTCACCAGACTGGCTCAGTGGGCCGCACGCAGGAAGTGGATGCAGGCCTTCCCACACACTAAGTTGGTCTGGTGGGGTTTCTCCGGCATGAGATGGTCCAGCCTAATGAACAGGCTAGAACAGGGCCTAGCTGGGCGGGAAGGCTTTCCCAACATCTTGATAATACACCTGGGAGGCAACGATCTCACTACTATGGGCAGGGGTGCTCACTTACAGGCGATGAAGACTGACTTGGGGGAGATTAGCAAGCACATGGGCCAATGCAAGCTTTTTTGGTCTGAAATCGTGCCACGCTTGTCTTGGCACGGTGCCAAGTCTAATGAAGCAGTGGAATATTCCTGCAAAAGGGTTAACAGTGCAATGCGCAAGTTTACAGACCTAAGAGGTTTTGGGTTTATCAGACATGAGCTGATCCAAATGAAGGTGAGAGGCTATTTTGATGCCGATAAGGTTCACTTGTCACAGGTTGGAATGGACCTGTTCCTCTTGGACATGCAAGAGACACTGGAGGGAGCCGGGTGCAAGTGAAGAAAGTGCTGTTTGGTTGGTGGGGGGCTCGGTAGGCGACGGGGGCCGCCTCCAGAGCTGTGGCGGCGTTACAGGGTGATCTGGAAGCAGTCTGGGTACAGAAGGATACCTCTGCAAGAGCACAATAGGGGTGCCAGAGCCAAATCACAGGAGCCTCAGGGGAGGGTCCTGGAACAATGAAGTTGGTGCCCCGTTAGTCCGTTAGGGCGGTTGTGGGCCTGAACAACCGGGGGCTTGCCTTGCTACGCTCCGCCCCGAAAGAGGCGTGAGTAATAAGGGACCAATGTGTCACGTGATCCAGTAAGGGGATCACCCCTATAAGGGTAGCGCTGATTGGGATTTTCCACAGTGCTTGGCTCATCAGGCGGGCAGGGCAGCATAGGTTAGTACAGCTGCCGGCCCTTGGATTGACGTAAGATAACCCACCATATTTGCTTACTTTTGTATGGAATAAACCTGCAGCAATATTTTTCTCCAAAAAAAAAAAGTTGTGTTGTGTATTTATTCATGCATGCTTATTCTGCTGTGGTGTGGGTGGTGGTCTTGTGCCTATAATGGAACTATGGTCAAGAGCATAGTACACCTTTGAAAAGACATGGCTTTTCTCTCCGTCTGTTGGTAATATTTTGAAATGTATAATACTGGTCTTCTCAGCCAGTAAAATTAAGCATTTCTAAAACAATTCTCCTCCTTGCAGCTCGCGGGGAGAAGGTATAAACGTGTCACTTAAGAGTCTGCGCTGATGGATTGTCGGGGAGCACTGCTTTTAATGTGAAACAGGCAGCCCACATCGCATCCGCGAGGCGCCCCTCTCCCCCTTGCCTTATGTTTCATTATAAATCTATAAAGTGTCTGCCGGAGTCCAGGGTCTGGCTGAGTGAAGCAGTGACTGACATTGATGAAACAGTTCACTGCAATAACCATTGATTTTTTTACCCAGCTTCGAATACTCAACGTGTCTCTGATGATGTCAAAATTGTGTTTGTGCTGGAAAATGATTTTCATTATGGGCGTTCATGAGGAGCGGATTGCTTTTCATTAATTATTAGAGCGGTGCTTATTGCCTAAAAATGAAAGTGCTCTATACCTTTTATTTTGGTTTTGATTTTTAAAACATAAATAAAAGATATTGTCATTTACAATGAAAATAGCTTAAACTCGCGTAAATGCGAGACCTATTGCATTGCAAATGCTTGTTTATTCCTTCTTTCCTTTTTTTGCTTTCCTCTTCTTTAATTCTTTTATTTCTTTCTTGATCTCCTTCTTTTCATTCATTCTTTCCATTTTACCTTTCAGTCCTTCTTTCTTGCCTTTCATTTTTTTTTCCTCTCTTGCTTTCTATTTTCGTTCATGCCTTGTTTCTTACTTCCCTTTTTTCTTTCAGTCTTTTTTCCTTTTTCCTTGGTTTCCCATTTCCTTTCATTTCTTCTTTCCTTTTTTCTTTCATTCTCTCAGTCTTTGGTTCTTTCTTTCATTGCCTTTTTCCATTTTTCTTTGTTGCTTTCGATTTTCGTTCATTCCGGCTTTCTATTTTTCTTTCATTCTTTCTTTACTTCTTTTTTCTTTTTTATTTCATGCTTTCTCTCTCTCTTTCCTTCTTTCTTTCCTTGTTTTCTTTCTCTCTTGCCTACTGTCTTGCTTTCATTTCTTCTTTCTTGCTTTCATTCCTTATTTAATCTTTCTTCCCTATTCCTTGCTTTCTTTCTCTCTTGCCTTCTATCTTTCCTTCTTTCTTGCTTTCTTTCATTCCTTTCTTGCTTTCATCTATCTTGGTTTCATTCCTTCCTTATTACCTGTCATCTCTTCTTTTCTTTCTTCCGTCTTGCTTTCTTTCTCTCATTTTCTTTCTCTTCCTTTCTCTCCTGCTTTCATTCCATCTTTCCTTTTTTCTTGCTTTCATTCCTTATTTTCATCTTTCTTGCTTTCTGTCATTCTTCCCTAATTTCTTTGTGGTTTTCTATTCTTTCTTTCCTTCCTTCTTTTGCTCTTGCTTTTCTTCTTTTGTCCCCTACTTCTTTCCTGCTTTCTTTCTTTCCTTCTATCTTGCCTTCATTATTTCTTTCCTTCTTTATTTCCTTTTCTTCTTTCTTGTTTTCTTTACACTTTCTGTCCTTCTGTCCTGCTTTCTCAAAGGCAAGAGGCTGACATCTAATGGCACAACAATTGGCTTGTTTCGGTCTGTGTAAGCAAAGACCTTTTGATTTTACTGAAAGTATGTGTATGACATAGTTACTTACTGGGGTTTTCTACCACACTTCATGCATTTATCTTTGGGTGTGTCATTTACACTTTTCTTCACCCACTCGAGCATGCATCAAGGGGAAACGCGTCACTCCACTTCAGCCATTGGCTGGCTTCACTTAGAGTGATGCCATCTTTAGTTAATGTTTTTTTTTGTTTTAGATTGACAGACACCCCGCAGCTTCCCAAACAATAAGGTTTTTCAAAAGCCATTATAAAACAAAATAAAAATTGCCAAAAGGCTGGTGGACAACGACACACCTATTTACCTCGCCAATGCTTGTTTTCCATTAGTATGCACTGACAGGAAGCATCACAAACTGAAAGGATATTACATTTTGAAACTTAGTGTCACCTAAGCTGGTGTGATGAATGGCAGATTACTTACCAGTGATCTTCATAAGAGACAAAGAGGGGCATATGTACAAGCCCCTATCGCCACAGGAATGTCACTTTTTGTGACATTCCCGTGGCGACAGGGGCCTTGCCTTATGTACAAGGCAGCGTTAAGCGACTTAACGTGGCCTTAACGCTGCCTTGTACATAATGCACCCTTTCACGCTATGTTTAGCGTGAACGGGGCGTGCAGTGGGTGTTGCGGTGGGCGTTTAACTGCAACACTCATTGTATTTGATGCTTTCCCCTAGGTACAAGGGTGGCATACATAGGAGGCAGCGCCAAAATTAGGACCAGGAAAATCCTGGTCTTAAGTTGGCGAAATGAGGAAAAATGCATTATTTCTCCTCGTTTTTGATTTTTCCATGTGTGCTGCTTTGTGGAGCACACATGGAAAAAGCAAACTGCCATGGTTTGTGTATGTAGAGGAAGGTGTCCCTTCCTGCACACATGAAAGTTACAAAATGGCATTTCCGGATTGTTTATGTGCAGGAAGAGACACCTTCCTACACCTAACCAATCCTCCCCTGCATGCAGACACCCCTGCACTCTGGTGCAAGGGTGCCTGCATTGGCGCTAAGTTGAAAGCATTGGTGCTAAGTTGTTCAACTTAGCGCCATCGCAGGGGGAAACACAAGGCTGCACCACATTCTTGTAAATATGGTGCAGCATTGCATTTGCGGAGTGTGCCGTTAAGCCCAGGAGGCTAGCGACACGCTCCACCACTTCATTGTACATATCCCCCGACTTCCTTGTTGCAGTCATTACCCATGAGCCTTCCCCAGGAGACAGAAAATCCACTTGCCCCTATTTACCTGCCGTAAATAAGCTATACTTACTAACTGCCGTTATGCTAACTGGCATATAGGGTAGCAACAAAGGACCTCCACCTCTGTCTGTCTTGAACAGGTTTCTGTAGGATTCCCCAGTTAGAGTTGAGGGACTTTATTTCCATTTCCACAGATCACCTCCAGGTGTTTTGGCCTGCCTCTCTTTCGTTTGCCTTCTGGGGTCCAGTGAAGGCCTGTTCTTTTGATGGGTGTTGTTATCTTCTGATAGTGTGTCCTATCCATCTCCTTATCATATTGATGCAGTCTGTGCTCTCTTACTTGCATCTGGTGAGCACTTCCGCGTTAGAGATGGTTCACAGCCAGAAAATGCACAAGCTTCTTTTCAGGTTTTTGGTGTGGAAGTCTGACAGTTTGATGATGTCACTGTTCATCATCCACCAGTATCCTGATCCATGCAAGAGTGTGGACAGAATGCAGCTCTGGTAAATCCTCAGCTTGGTGTTGCTGCTGTACTGAGATGACATACACACATTGTTCAGCATCCTGAAGACATTCTTGGCCAGTCTGCTCTTGATGGCATTGCCCTCCGCTCCATCATGTCTGATGGCACTTCCTAGGTAGATGCATGGTTCCCGTGCTCACTGTGCCACTGGAGTCAAGCTGGCCAGACTGATGAGTGGTGATGCCCCGAAACCAGTCACAGGATGCTTGGCTCCAGTCCAGGGAGGACCTGGCCTGGCAGTTCGGGCTGGACTGTCCCCATGAGGAGCAGGGTCAAAACTGATTTGTATATGGCTGGGTCCAAACTGGCGTGGCGTGGTGAGCAAAAGAACAATGGATTTAACCCAGATCTGTGACAGGGAGGGTGAATGTTTGCATTGTTCGGCATTCCGTCCATAATCTGTTCTTTTTGCATTTTTCGCCATATGTGGGAAGGGTATCCATTACAACGCAGTCATTACAACGACCTACCTTTTCAACGCAACTGTTACAACACAGCTGCCTTTACATAGCATGCCATTACAATGCATGCCATTACAACACGTCACTACAACACATGCCATTACAACGCATTATAAGGTAAGTAATGGAGATTTTTTTAGTATTAGGGTGGGTATGGGTTTGGGGGTACATGGGAATAGTAATTTTTACCCTACACTATCCAACACTATCCCTACTGTTGCACTCACTGGAGTGGGAATAGTAGTTTTTACCCCTACACTATCCAACACTTACCCTACTGTTGCTCTAAAAGTATTATGTGTAGTAATGGTATGCGTTGTAATGGTATGCGTTGTAGTGGTCGTTTTTAAAAATGCATTGTAATGACATGCGTTGTAAAATTATGCAATGTAATGGTAGTTGCGATGTAAAGACTGTGTTGTAATAGCATGCGTTATAATTGCTGGCATTGTAAAGTCATATATTCCTTGCTTGGTTGTCAGGTGATACATTTTGTTTCATATTTATAACATTTTACAGCATTTCAAACCGCTTTTGAATGCTCCATCAACCTTCCACAGAATAATAAACCTCTAAACTTTCGGTTATCCGTGGAGAGATGGAAGGGAGTTTGGAATTCTGACAAGGCGTACGGTTTCCTTCACACTAGTTGTAAGAATTAATCTTTTATTGTGGATAGGCGGGTCCTCCCATGTATTTTCCCTATGTCTTAATTCTCAAGTATTGTTGGCTGGGGGTTCCGAATAACTGTATTCTCTCCCTCTGTCTGCATTCTAACTCTTTTTCAGTGTCATCTGAATTCTCTCCTGCTGGTGCATGATGTATTGTATTTTCCCCCCTTTAGACTCCATATGCATTAGTGGGTTTTCAAGTTCTGACCATCAGGTCACATCTTTGTTTCCGCATAGTAAGATTGGGTCCTCTTAGTGAATTTCAGTTCATTGCTATCTGGCGCTCTGCCACCACAAGCTCTAGGTCTGCCCATCTGCTAATGACCTTCCTATCAGCAGGAAAATATCAGGTGCCAGTTCCAAGTTTCTATCCATGACTTCATTGAGAGTCTCCATTACTTTTTAGGTCGAACCTAGCGCAGCGTGCAAGCGCTGCTCTAGGAGATGACCTTTTGGAATCGGTTTGTGCTTTTTCGTCAACTCGTGCATTTACGGCATCCACCTTGCGGGAGCGAGCAGCAGCGCCATCTGTTTCCAATTATCTCGCCCGTGCTTGTGTACATTTGCCTGTCTTGCGGTCACGTTAATTAGAAACAGATGGCAGTCGCGTTCACTTTTGCGGTTGCGCGTTTCTTTGAAATCACACTCCAGCTGCTGATACGGACAATTAACTGGATGTCAATTAAGGTCCGGACGGAATGCTGTTTACCGAATTCAAATTGTGAAAAATGCGAAACGCCTTTTTCATCTAATTTATTATAATTCTTTCTCATGTTGTTTGCAGCAAATTTGAGAAGTAAGGAGAGAGCGAGCAGTTGCTTTTCTGGTTAGGAGATTTTCTAACTTATCGCAGCTGCAAGGGGCCTTGAAAGAAAAATGACAGAAAAGCATATGTTTTAATTTCTGTTCTGTGGATTAGTATCACGGTACTAAGGCAAACATGTACGCAAGCTGCCTTATGTAAAAACATGTATTTACACATTTAAAGCCGGTCCGATGGTTTGGCGAAATAAGCGATCATTTTCTTACTTGCCTGTCGGCAGGCCCAATAGAGCCTTTCATCTTTCAGCGCTAAAAAAGCTGAGGAACGTAAAACTGGGCAATAACAAACGTGTTCAGTAGAGGGCTTAGAACCCACAAAATAGCAGTTTTAAGCGCTAAGTAAAAGCAGTTCTTTTAAAACAAACTGTGATAATGTGAGACACCGCCCTTAACCTCTTGCAACCTCCCTTAATGTTATCTGTGGGCCTAAAAGGTCGTTATTGTTCCTGCTGTATTTCTAACTTGTTTTCCTCCCACCACAGGTTGCTTGATTTCTGGGACTTTCATAGTGCCCTTTCCCCCTTCCGTGCCTAGTGTGATGCTGACCTCTAAAGGCCCCAGCGGTGCGTTCTTGTCAAGACCCCTGCCCCTTAGAAAGCTCCCTGTCACAGGACACCTCACTCCACAGACTCCGACGATCCAGTAGTCCATGTGCTCTCCAGATTGCACCAGGTTCCAAGCCCGTGGCTGTAAACCGTATTTTGTCATAGCGCTTCTTATCCAATGAAGCCTGCTTCTAAGCGCCCCGACTGTGGACCACTAGAGACAAGCAGTGCCAGATTTAAGGAAAGCTACTGTAGGCAGGATCAACAGAAGAAAGAGTTTGCCGAGCAGGGGCGGTGCATGGGATCCGTCAAACTCTACTGCTATAGCACCTACACAGCTAATGTACTGCTGTGAGCTAGTTGCCTCACAAACAACGGAACTGGTGACCAGTATATTCCACACTAACATCAGCTGCATGAACCCACTGAGCTTTCTGGTATTTTAATCGGTGTCCTGCAGGAGTCACACAGATTTCTGCAGTAGGTGAACTGACCCACTGAGTTGTGTGACTGGGTTTAGAACCAGTGACCAGCAGGCTACACGTGTCACTATATTAACCAACTGCGTCGCTGTGCAAAAGTGTGAACCAGTGACCTGCAGATTACACCCCTGATACTTACCCTGAGCATTACCCCTTCACCCACGTGGTGCTCACTGATCCTACCTTCTTAGTCTTTTCCTTGCATTCTTTCCGCTCTGTTTCTCTCTGTTCCCTTTGGTCTGTATTCACTGTTTTCTTTCATCTTAACCTTTTTATTTACTTCCGCATTTATCTTTCTCATAGTGCCCTTTCCCCCTTCCTCTTCTCTTCTGCCCCCCTTTCTTATTTATTTATTCTTCCTCTTGAACTCTTTTAATCTCCTTCCCGTGTTCCTGCCATTACTGGCTCTTGTCAGTTTTTTTTTTATTTTCTCATCCTCCGTTCTTTTCTTGCTCTGTTCTTATTTATCTTAGCGTTCTGTCCTTCCTTCTTTCCCCCACTCTTTATTTTCCTTTTTCTTGTTTTCGTGTTTAATGGCGATGACGGTGCTCTAAGTTGTATACAAAGAGGAGGGCGAGGTGTATTAAAGAGTAAAGAAGGGGGTAAAAGTGCACTGCTGGCTATGTTACTCACTTTTTGTGTGACACACTTCTGTGACTTTCATGGCCTTGTAGTGCTAGTAAGGTCTGTCTCTTGCTATAGCTCCATAGTACCCTCAAAATGTGGCATGTTAATTCTCCCCTAATATCCGTCCGTTACTCAAATTATAATTCACCTACCGTGTCCCAAACTCTACCCTCCCGTTATTTATATCTGCCCCCACTCAAAAAAAACAAAAAACTATAACAAACATTAGAACAGACAGGAAAAAGTTGGCAACACTAAACATTTTTTTATATTCATTTTTTTTAAATAAGATCATTCAATTAGACATAATCCTATCTTAATTATAGATAAGGTAACAAAAAAATGCTTATAACACTTTTTAAATTATAACTTTCCAACATGCTGCACAGCAGCAACGCTGCTCCACACTATAGCTTAAACACATTAGCAAAGCCAATAGCTCTGACTAAACACTTATAAGGTCCCAAAGGCGAGACCTATTGGCTTTGCCAATGCTTGTTCCCAGGAGGTGCTTTGCTTGTCACAGCTCCAGAGGACAGGTGATAGAGAGCTCAGTTCCACCCACAGAAGACCAGAGAAAACCTTATGTAATTAATAGCACAAAGTTGACTCAAACTCTTGCAGTCTTTGGGACTGAAATGATTTCAGACGGGGTCGGAATAAAGGTAATGGGAGAAAACATGCCTAGGGTCAGCTTGTGTGGCACTGGGAGTGCACTTTTGGTGGTGAACCAGTGATGGTACAAACAGGTGATGGCAGAATACTACTGGTTATCAACAGAAGAGAGGGGACATAAGTACATGTTTAGGAGCCTGTTTCAGATGGGACAATAGTATTAAAACTCATGGGGGGGGGGACAGTCATGTGACATGCAGTCCTTGATTTGGACTTTGATGTGCGATGGCTTTGCACAGAATTGTTCTCTGATGCACAAATGTATTATCACACTGGCTCTGTCAGCACAACAATCACGCCAGGCAGATTTTACAGGCTGGGGGATAGCACATGACATTTCTTTTTAATTGAAAATTTACCTATACGATTATGGATTCAAAAATCAAGAAACAACACTAGCCCAAGATAAAAGTTACTAACTCATTGAAGGGGGCTAGTTTTTAAGAGGTAATTCTTGGTTTCAAACAGTGTGTGGTAAGAGAGACATGCATGATACTTACTGACAACTCAACTAGAAGAACTGAGATACAAGGGCCAGATGTATCAATGCATTTTGTGATTGCAAACAGGCCGGTTCAAAAAATCGGCCCGTTTGCGATCTCCATATGCGTTTTGACATGTATCAAGCAATAAGAATTCGCAATATGGGTAATCGCAAATAATTGAGATTACCTAAATTGAGAATGCAGTTAGGGAATTGCAATTTGCCATTCACTAAATGCTATTCTTGTAGCCTTCACAAATTGCGGTAGCTCTTTAAGGAATCGCAAATTACCTCCAACTTCAAGTTGGTGGTAATTTGCGATTTTCTGTTAAAATGCACTGTTTTGCATTTCTTTAAGTGCCATGTGGTGCATATACATGTCCTTAGAGCATGTATGTGCGCAAGATGTGCACACATGCATATTTCAGGGGTGCAACAGGGTGTCCCCTTTTGGAACCCTTGAAATTGTATGCCGAATTCGCGAGTACCTATTGGGTACTCGCAAATTACGCATGCAATTCCCATTTATTCCTATGGGCACCTTGGACCATAGAAATGAATGGGAAGCCATTCCTTATTTGCGACTCACAATTTGCGAGTCGCAAATAAGGAATGCATAGGAATCGCTATTTGAAATGCGAATCTTACATACATTGCATTTTGCGAGTCCTTAATAGCAAATTGGTAAAATTTGCCATTAAGGACTCGCAAAATGCAAGATTGATACATCTGGCCCCAAGTATTTTAAGGTCACTGATGGTCTCCAACAGAGCGAACACATACAAAAATGGAAAGAGATCACTTGCAAGAGAACCAACAATGTGACACATCATAGCAAGAGATCACAATGTTTGATGTGACCAATGTCTCACCACCTCCACACCTGGACCATGAGAGGAAATGATCTCACCTGTCTATCGGGGGCAAGGCGACAACTGTATCTTTCCCATCTTCTGTCGTGAGTTCTTGCTCTGGTCTCATAGCTTGCAACGCCTTCTTATCTTGCACTTCACAGAAATAGTTGATGGCCTCCATGGGCGACAGATCAAGGCAAGGGTCAGGTTGGTCTGCAGGCCTGACGTCCAGCTTACTCGTCGTATCCTGGAACACGGGAAACAGTAGGCACATTTAGCACTCATTCTCCCAGTTGCTGA
Source organism: Triturus cristatus (assembly GCF_964204655.1). Lineage (NCBI taxonomy): Eukaryota > Metazoa > Chordata > Amphibia > Caudata > Salamandridae > Triturus > Triturus cristatus. Next base: position 103,535,138 of record NC_140587.1, read on the forward strand.
ATTTCTTTCATAGATTTCCAACTAGAAGGGAGAGCCCAATGCCAAAATTCACCTCACGCAATGGTGGCTGTGGCGGCAGTATGCTTACAGAGTGTTGTAGCACTCCTTTATGTCGTATTAGATCCATGGCTTTGGTTATCTCCACCTGCACAGAATTTATTCTAAAAGGAATGTATAAAGTCTGTGGATTTCCACATCCTGGACAATTGCTTCATCACAGAAACAATTTCCAGAATAGGGAGCTCTATGTTTTTTAACACAGCTCCTAAAGGTGGATGAAGGACATATGCGGTTGTTTCTGTACTCATAATCAATAGGGAATGGATCACTTGTAACTGCAACCAGGGTCCAGATCGTTCTGTCTGTCAGTACTCAAGATCGGTACTTAGAGAACCCTAAATCACGTAGAATTGGTCGCATGGCGGTTTATCATGATTCTCCGCCTTTCTTTTAATACGTGTCAGCATTATCATTGGGTCTCTTTTTGAATGCTTCCTCTGCCTGGAGGGAACCACTGGATTTTACAGTAGTGATCAGAGATTGGTAGTGCAAAAGTGCTTTGGTGAAAAGTGATGCTAAAAATATCTTTCTCATACTATCTTAGAAGTAATATTTTTATTCTATCCGGTGTATGAGAAGACTCTTAAAAAAGTGAAAGATCGTGCAGATGGGTCTAATTATGTAACCACTGCACTGTTTGTGTCCAGATCTAAGGTCGACATGTTTCAGCCCTAAGGATGCCCCTTTCTGTACTGGCATCTCCTTTTGAGCCATGCTGTGGGTTCGGAAGATAAGAGCTGGTCATAGCCTTCCACAGAGATCTGTCTTACTCTGGCTGGGGAGACATGGACTTGTTAACAACGGGTGGCACTGAAACCGAAGAGCAGGGTTAAGTTGTATGTATTACTATGAGCATTAATTAGGCTTATGTTCCCACAAACTGTGGGCACCTGATTGTGCTTGGGAATGGAGGCAAAGGGTAAAGTCTAAGGTTTTAGGTGGTCTATGGCAAGTGTGATTGGCCGAATCGGAATGCATCGATTTGAAATGACAGGCCGTGTGTGACCTACTGCTGTATCAGTGAGATAGAAGTGACCCTGTAAATCTACTAAGTGCCCATTTGTTACCTGTGCAGGTGGCTGTAGAGGGTGATTTTTATCTGGGCAATATAGGGCTGATTTATCCATTTTATGATGAAACAAAAGCTGTTCCAGTTTGGGGAGGATGTATCCATTTTAATGAGACTACAAAATACATTTCAAACTAGTTTTAGGTGTATTTCAATCATGCATAGTCATTTGACTGGTGCAAATTCTTATGTCGTTACTACGGCCAGATGTCTTCAATATCAGTTTGTTCTGTGTCGCGCACACAAAAGGTGATGGGAAGAATGCCTGCAATATGACTAACCACTTGGAGCAGGATCAAGACTGATTTGCATATAGCTGGGTCGCCACTGAGGTGGCATGGTGGGCAAAATAACCATGGGTTGGAGTGCTACCCCGAGCGATTGCCAGTGGTTAGACTTATTGCAAGCAGCCTCTGATAACCTTTTGTGTGTTTCATGCACCGCCCTGGCATGAGTATTCCCGGACATGGGTCCCATGCTCATTGTATTACTGGAAACGAGCTGTACCTGGCTGATGAGCCCATAACTAGGGAAAAACCTGTCCAGGGTTGCTTGTGTTCTGGTTCAGGGAAGCCCTGGCCTGGCAGTTAGGGCTGGACTGTTCCAGTTGGAGCAGGGTCAAGACTGATTTGCACATGGCTGGGTCTAAACTGAGGTGGCATAGTGAGCAAAAGAACCATGGGTTGGATTGCTACCCGAGCGATTGTGTGTTTGATGATCTCTAGTGCACAGATGGATTCTGGAAAAACAATGATGGGGTTTTTTGTTTTACTACGATCTCAGATGGCAGATAAATCCAGAACAACAACTGGTGTTTCCTACTTCAGCCACCGTTTCACAGCTGCAAGTACCCACCAGGAGACGCATAGGATGGGGGACGTCTTACCTTCTTACTCAGGAGAGGTTGGATGCTGCTTTCTTCCAGTGGTACGCCCTCTGGTTCAAGTTTCGTATCATGGTCCTGTAGGAGTCAAAAGTACCTTCTTAGTCTCCGCATTCAAGCCCAAAACCACCTTTGAAAGGTTATTCTAGATGTCAAAGAGTGTACAAAGATAAACACTGCAGATGAAAAAGAGAAAGGAGGAATCCATACTACTAAGGATAAATTAGCTCCTACGTGCTAAAAAACCCATTCACTTGGAGAAGACAACTGCCCTGAATCATTAAAAAACAGGCAACATCACTCCTTTACTGAAACAGTTAGATACAAACAAACCTAATTCAATGATCAAACTGTCACAAACCTTCCTTGGTTGGGTAAGTGAGTGTGAAAATGCTTCTCAGCTCCTTCATCTAAAACAAAAAACTACAAGCACTGTAACAATCTGGTTTCCGCAACGTGTGCAGCATGAAAACTAACACTTTCAAAATACTTCTCAAGAAACACTCTATATTGAGCAAGGGTGACAAATGTAGCCTTCTCCTATGGAAATCTTGGTATCATGAAAACCTTTTACACATTCTGGAAGCACTCAAGAATTCCAGGGGCAGGGTTCTAGGCTAGCTTACCTCATGGTTAACCAACCACAGACAGCTAGTTAGAAAAGAGAATATCTCATCTGACTACTTAATAGTAAATATTGGCATGTCAGGGTTCCATCCTAGTGCCTACAATGTTTACCATACATTTGAAACCCATGAGTCTTGATGAAGAGATCCATTCACCAATACGCAGACGATATTCAAATTCACTTAAAAATCTTCTCCACTGATGATCCGTATCTGGAGAACCTGAATAAGTCAATCAATCAATCAGCATCTGTATAGCCCAGCAAATTCATCCCTAGGGGTATCTGGGCGCTGAGGATTCAACATCTCAGTTGAAGAGCCAGGTCAGAAACGGCAGAAGTAGGAAAAATAAAGCTCAGAAACGAGCAGGAAGAGAAAAGCTAACAAGCAGAAAGAAAAAATAAAGGGCAGGAAGAGCCAAAATAAAGCTTGGAAACTAGCAGAAAGGCAAACTATCGGCCAAAACGAACAGAGAGAGGCAAAAATAGACAGGAGCAGTGAGCAGATAAGGCAGAAAAACATGCAGAGGAGGCACAAACGTAAGGCAGCAGGAGGTAGCGGAATGCGGGCAAGCTGGACAGGAGAACCGGCGCAGGGGAAGCTGGCACGAGGACCTGCCACCTAAGAAATCTAAAAAACTGGATAGCATTGAATACTGTTAGTCTTAATCTAGAAAAGGCTGGATTTATACTCTGTTCCAGGTAATCCAAAATTTGCGGCATGTATGTGTCTAAATTCAAATTCTGAGCCGATTTTGGATCACACCGTCAGACAGCTACTCCCACTCAAATTCTCAGGGAAAATCACATCTTGAATTTTGTGTTTTTGCGTTGAAACACACTGTTGGGCAGGAAGTGTATGGTGATACCGACTAAAACCACTAAGAAACCCTGCAGAACAACACATACTCAAGAAATATATTGAGAATGAAATCGTCGCCTGCTGGTTAGTGTGTTTATACACATACTTGAGTGGCACCCTAATGACACTGTTTAGCATTTATCTTATCTTGACTTATAAAGCACATAGTTACCCTAAGACTTCCCAGCGCTGTGCGAGTCAAAGCGTGCACCTGTAGAACTACATTTAGGCCTGATAATTACTTGGGGTATAGTCAAGTTTTGATACGCTTTCTGAATCGGGTCTCATCCAACTCAAGCTCAGTATCGATGATTCTGTTTAGCAGTAGTGCTCAAATCTAGCACGTATTAACTTGTTTAGCACTAGGTGCTTCAGGTTAGTACTAATGATCCCGTGACCTACTTTAGCAGTAATGCTTTTATAACACTTTAATTATCCTGTTTAGCAATAATGCTTCTCTCTAGTACTAAAGATCAAGTTTAGCAATAATGCTACCCTCTGGCATCAATAATGCTAACAAGTATAAATAAATCCGGTATTTGTAAAGCGCAAACTACTCACCCCTAAGGGTCTCCAGGCTCTGGGGGCCGTCGTGAAGATTAAGTGAGCTATTGATACTGAGCTGCCGCCGGAGCCAGGGATCGAGCCGTGAGCCCTGTGCCTTCGGAGTGAGCCATACCTGGCCGCTGCACCACACCTTTCCACTAGGTATAAATGCCCTCACCTAGTATTACCTAATGTTTTCATCAGCAATGCTACCAAACAGCACAAGTGTACCTGTTTAGAACTAATGCTACCTTCTACCATCAATTATCCTGTTTAGCTGCCATATTTCTATCAAGCACTGATGATCCTGCTAATGCTTCCGTTTACTACTTAAGATTGTTTAGGAATAGCACACCCTTCTAGTACTAAAGATTTAGTTTAGCGTTAATGCTCCTGATTAGAGTTAATTATCCTACTAAGTATACATTTTACCTCTATGCACTAATGGGTCTATTTAGCATTAAGACTCTTGTCCAGTGCTAATGATCTTGATTAGTATTTATGCTGCCTTCTGGCATGAACGATCCTCTTTAGCCGCAATGTTCCAAATAGCACTAATGTACCTGTTTAGCATTAGTGCTACCATGTGGCACTGATGATTCTGTTTAGCATTAATGCTACCATGTGGCACTGATGATTCTGTTTAGCATTAATGCTACCATGTGGCACTGATGATTCTGTTTAGCATTAATGCTACCATGTGGTACTGATGATTCTGTTTAGCATTAATGCTACCATGTGGCACTGATGATTCTGTTTAGCATTAATGCTACCATGTGGTACTGATGATTCTGTTTAGCATTAATGCTACCATGTGGCACTGATGATTCTGTTTAGCATTAATGCTACCATGTGGCACTGATGATTCTGTTTAGCATTAATGCTACCATGTGGCACTGATGATTCTGTTTAGCATTAATGCTACCATGTGGCACTGATGATTCTGTTTAGCATTAATGCTACCATGTGGCACTGATGATTCTGTTTAGCATTAATGCTACCATGTGGCACTGATGATTCTGTTTAGCATTAATGCTACCATGTGGCACTGATGATTCTGTTTAGCATTAATGCTACCATGTGGTACTGATGATTCTGTTTAGCATTAATGCTACCATGTGGCACTGATGATTCTGTTTAGCATTAATGCTACCATGTGGCACTGATGATTCTGTTTAGCATTAATGCTACGTTCTACCATCAATGATTCCATTCAGCAACCATACTTCCATCAAGCACTGATGATCCTTAGTACTAGTGCGCCTGTCTAGTACTGAAGATTGTTCAGCACTAATGTACCTGTTTAGCAATAATGCTCCCATCTAGTACGGATTGTGCACTGATGATCCTGTTTAGCACTAATGCTACCTCCATAAACCCATGACATTATTTAGCACTATAGTCCTCATCTAGTACTAATTATCATATTTAGTATTAATGCTGTCTTCTGACACCAATTCTCCTGTTTAAAAGCAATTTACCCTTTTTGCACTTTTTATTCCTGTTTGAATTAAATTTCCATTCGAGTCCTTATAATCTGGGTTACCACTCTTGCTGTCATCTATGAAACTTAGAATCATCTTCGTCACCCCTTTTCGCGTCAGCATAATTGAGCTGGTTTGACACCAATTTTAATTTGGTATAAGATTGATTTTACTTTGTACAAATTCCTTTTTTCTGACAATAATCCTGTGTAACACTAATTGTTCCATTTAGTATCAATGGACCTGACTGTTAATGCTACCTCCATGCACTAATGATCCTTTGTAGCACTAATGCTCCCACCTCTGCTAATGACCATAGTATAAATGCTGCCTCTGGCAACCATAGACCTGTTCATCATTAATGACACTTCCGTGCACAAATGATCCTGTCTAGCAGTAATGCTTTCGCCCATGCTCAGGACCAAGTTAAACAGTAATGCAACCTCCGAGCCCTAATGACCCTTTCTAGCTCTAATGCTCCCGCCTCTGCCAATTACCATCTTTAGTATAAATGCTGCCTCTGGCATCACTGGACCTGTTTACCATAATTGACAACTCTGTGACCGAATGATCCTGTCTAGCACTAATGTTGCTGCCTCTACTAATGACCATGCTTAGTATAAATGCTGCCTCTGGCATCCATGAATCTGTTACCATTAATACTCCCTTCATGCACTAATGATCCTGTCTTGCACTAAAGCTCCCACCTCTGCTAATGAAACATGTTTAGTATGAATGCTCCCTCTGGCATCCATGAACCTATTTAGAAGAAATGCTCCAACTTAGGACTAACGTTTCTATCTAGACCCAATAGTTTCAGTCAATCCTAATAACTGTATTTGGGATTAATGCTCCCATCTTGTGATAACGACCCAGCTTAGCATGAACGCTTCCAGCCAGCTCTAATGATCCTGTTTAGCATTATTGCGAGTACCGATGCCCCCATCTAGCGCCAGTGACCCTGTTCAGCACTTGTGCTTCACAATATTAGTAATGACTCTGTTTAGCATCAACTATGCTATTACCAATAAACTTGTTTATTGTAATGGAGTCTGCTTACCAGCAATGCTCCTACTAATATTAATGATCCTATTTAGCAATCATGCTATCGTCTAGTACTAATGATACTGTTTAGCACTAGTATGTGTATCTGTATATATATATGGCATTTCTATACGCAGTGTACGGTGTGAAAGTTAAGAATAATTCAATCAATGAGTGATAGGAGAGGAAGTCGGTTTATGGATGGTTAATAAACCGAGATGTAGTGTTCTTTACAGAGGTGAGACTTCAACTCTTTCCTAAATTGGAGCAGTGTCGGGCCGTCCTGATGCCTACGGTGATGGTGCTCCAGATCCTGTGTGCGTAGATGAAGAGGGCCTGCTCCCTTGTTTTTTTTACAATTTCTATTCTGCAGTTTGATGGTGTCCTGGCTGCGGGTGTGCAAAGAATCACCACAGATGGTGAGCTTGTCTGCAAGATAAAAGGGGTTTTGGTCACCATGGCTTTATAAATGATATAGCTGGTTCTTAAGATGGTGTGGGCCGGTGAAGGGAGCCAGTGGAGTTCCATCTGGATATCCTCTCCAGTGCTCATGGTCTTGTTCAGCACCGGTCTACCAGTAATAATACTAACGGTTTAGCAGTGAGTATCCTCTCCAGTGCTAATGGACTTGTTCAACACCAGTCTCCCAGTAATAGTACCGACGGTTCAGAAGTTACTTTCCTCTCCAGTGCTAATGGTCTTGTTCAGCACCGGTCTCCCAGTAATAATACTGACGGTTTAGAAGTTACTTTCCTCTCCAGTACTAATGGTCTTGTTCAGCACCAGTCTCCCAGTAATAATACTGACGGTTTAGAAGTGACTATCCTCTCCAGTACTAATGGTCTTGTTCAGCACCGGTCTCCCAGTAATAATACTGACGGTTTAGAAGTGACTATCCTCTCCAGTGCTAATTGCCTTGTTCAGCACCGGTCTCCCAGTAATAATACTGACGGTTTAGAAGTTACTTTCCTCTCCAGTATTAATGGTCTTGTTCAGCACCGGTCTCCCAGTAATAGTACTAACGGTTTAGAAGTTACTTTCCTCTCCAGTGCTAATGGTCTTGTTCAGCACCGGTCTCCCAGTAATAGTACTAACGGTTTAGAAGTTACTTTCCTCTCCAGTGCTAATGGTCTTGTTCAGCACCGGTCTCCCTGTAATAATACTGACGGTTTAGCAGTGAGTATCCTCTCCAGTGCTAATGGACTTGTTCAGCACCGGTCTCCCAATAATAATACTGACGGTTTGGAAGTTAATTTCCTCTCCACTGCTAATGGTCTTGTTTAGCACCGGTCTCCCAGTAATAATACTGACGGTTTAGAAGTTACTTTCCTCTCCAGTACTAATGGTCTTGTTCAGCACCGGTCTCCCAGTAATAATACTGACGGTTTAGAAGTGACTATCCTCTCCAGTACTAATGGTCTTGTTCAGCACCGGTCTCCCTGTAATAATACTGACTGTTTAGGAGTGAGTATCCTCTGCAGTGCTAATGGTCTTGTTTAGCACCGGTCTCCCAGTAATAATACTAACGGTTTAGCAGTGAGTATCCTCTCCAGTGCTAATGGACTTGTTCAGCAACGGTCTCCCAATAATAATACTGACGGTTTGGAAGTTAATTTCCTCTCCACTGCTAATGGTCTTGTTTAGCACCGGTCTCCCAGTAATAATACTGACGGTTTAGAAGTTACTTTCCTCTCCAGTACTAATGGTCTTGTTCAACACCGGTCTCCCAGTAATAATACTGACGGTTTAGAAGTGACTATCCTCTCCAGTACTAATGGTCTTGTTCAGCACCGGTCTCCCTGTAATAATACTGACTGTTTAGGAGTGAGTATCCTCTGCAGTGCTAATGGTCTTGTTTAGCACCGGTCTCCCAGTAATAATACTAACGGTTTAGCAGTGAGTATCCTCTCCAGTGCTAATGGACTTGTTCAGCACCGGTCTCCCAATAATAATACTGACGGTTTGGAAGTTAATTTCCTCTCCACTGCTAATGGTCTTGTTTAGCACCGGTCTCCCAGTAATAATACTGACGGTTTAGTAGTTACTTTCCTCTCCAGTACTAATGGTCTTGTTCAGCACCGGTCTCCCAGTAATAATACTGACGGTTTAGAAGTGACTATCCTCTCCAGTGCTAATGGCCTTGTTCAGCACCGGTCTCCCAGTAATAATACTGACGGTTTAGAAGTTACTTTCCTCTCCAGTATTAATGGTCTTGTTCAGCACCGGTCTCCCAGTAATAGTACTAACGGTTTAGAAGTTACTTTCCTCTCCAGTACTAATGGTCTTGTTCAGCACCGGTCTCCCAGTAATAATACTGACGGTTTAGAAGTGACTATCCTCTCCAGTGCTAATGGCCTTGTTCAGCACCGGTCTCCCAGTAATAATACTGACGGTTTAGAAGTTACTTTCCTCTCCAGTGCCAATGGTCTTGTTCAGCACCGGTCTCAAAGTAATAATACTGACGGTTTAGGAGTGAGTATCCTCTCCAGTGCTAATGGTCTTGTTTAGCATCGGTCTCCCAGTAATAATACTGACGGTTTAGGAGTGAGTATCCTCTCCAGTGCTAATGGTCTTGTTCAGCACCGGTCTCCCAGTAATAATACTGACGGTTTAGAAGTTACTTTCCTCTTCATTGGTAATGGTCTTGTTCAGCACCGGTCTCCCAGTAATAATACTGACGGTTTAGAAGTTACTTTCCTCTCCAGTGCCAATGGTCCTGTTCAGCACCGGTCTCAAAGTAATAATACTGACGGTTTAGGAGTGAGTATCCTCTCCAGTGCTAATGGTCTTGTTTAGCACCGGTCTCCCAGTAATAATACTGACGGTTTAGGAGTGAGTATCCTCTCCAGTGCTAATGGTCTTGTTTAGCACCGGTCTCCCAGTAATAATACTGACGGTTTAGGAGTGAGTATCCTCTCCAGTGCTAATGGTCTTGTTCAGCACCGGTCACCCAGTAATAACACTGACGGTTTAGAAATTACTTTCCTCTCCAGTGCCAATGGTCTTGTTCAGCACCGGTCTCCCAGTAATAATACTGACGGTTTAGGAGTGAGTATCCTCTCCAGTGCTAATGGTCTTGTTTAGCACCGGTCTCCCAGTAATAATACTGACAGTTTAGGAGTGAGTATCCTCTCCAGTGCTAATGGTCTTGTTCAGCACCGGTCACCCAGTAATAACACTGACGGTTTAGAAGTTACTTTCCTCTCCAGTGCCAACGGTCTTGTTCAGCACCGGTCTCCCAGTAATAATTCTGACGGTTTAGGAGTGAGTATCCTCTCCAGTGCTAATGGTCTTGTTCAGCACTGGTCTCCCAGTAATAATACCGATGGTTTAGGAATGAGTATCCTCTCCAGTATTAATGGTCTTGTTTAGCACCTGTCTCCCAGTAATTAAACTGACGGTTTAGAAGTGAGTGTCCTCTCTAGTACTAATGGTCTTGTCTAGCACTCGTCTCCCAGTAATAATACTGTCTCCCCACCTGTCACAGACTTTGAGAGGTCGCGTCTGGCTACCAGACTTATCAGGGTCCTGTGTTGCCTGCATTTTTCCCACATGACGCTGCTTTGGATTTTACTATTTGATGAAAACTATTGAGTTACACCTTACCAGACTTTTGCTGAATTCGGCGATTTATTGGCCTAATAGTATCTCAAGTATACAGCCTTGAGGGCGACTTCGGACTAAACACGTGTCGGCTGCCTGTCTGTAATGAGGAACAAATTTGTACAGCACCACCATATGTCTGTGCAGATAATGAAGCATCTTTGACAATGCACTATAAGTCTGAAACAAGAAGATTATTATATCTAATTTAGACTTCAAACTTAGACTGAATGTGGGTGCTTGGGTTTTCCAATTGAATATTGCCAACCAGGATTCCTGTGCTCCGGCTACGACACCCCATGTTGTGGGATCTATCACAGAGAGAGCGCCACACCAAGAAATACTTTTTTTGCTTTTACTACTGACATTGCCGTGATATTTCTGTCCAATTATCTATTTGCTGGGTTGAATGGCATAGCCACCGTTGTGTTTCATGTTCATTAATGACCCTGTTTAGTACTTATGGTACTATTTGCACTACTGCTGGTGATCTAGCACTGATGCTGCCAAAAAGCACTAATGAACCCTATTTGCATTAATGATCCTGTTTAGTACTAATGATACTTTTTGCAATAGTGCTGGCGATCTAGAATTAATGCTGCCATATAGCACTAATGAACCATCCTAGCATTGATGATCCAGTTTAGTACTCATGAAACTTTTACACTAGCGCTGGTGATCTAGCATTAATGCTACCTGCAACCGAGACAAGCTTCTGACCTCCAAGGGTGAGGGCGTTACTCTCAGGAGGTCAGAAACAAAGCCTGCATGAGATTATGGTGTTTACAACCCCTCCCACAGGATCACCTGGTGATTAGCAATCTAAGAGGCGAGCTTCAATGAAAGCTGCCACCTTAGAAATGCAAGTCTGGCTCCCCTCTCAGGAGAGGAAGCTGACCCTCTTTCTCCAGAGCCACCCCCAGGCTTGTGCCACCCCTAAGGTGGCCTAACCTGAAGAGGACACACTTGTCAGAGTTGCCCATCTTGGTGATGGCAAACTTAGGCTTTCTGGGACAGGCTTATGCCCATTTTCTACAGGAAGTAGTCATATAGTGGGCGTAGTGACCCTATCGGTCAGTAGCCCATTGATTACTACCCTACACTCCCCTGACGCCCCTAAACGTCTGTATTTAGTGGAGACCCTGGCACCAGAAAATCAGATCCTGCCAACCGACGTGAAGAGTTGCAAGAACTGAAGACCTAACAAGTGACCTAGTGCCAACCCTGCCACCCGCCTGCTGACTTTGACAATTGCGCCATAAGATAAATTGTCCTGCGGCTGCTGAGTCTCCAAAGCTTGGGAGAGCTGCCAGCACTTCACCCAGGAACCAAGAACTCCTTTGGGACGGCGGAACAGTCCCTTGCATCCTGCAGACACCCAAAGAAGAACCCGTGAGGACTTCGGAACCGACAAAAACCAATGCCACCAAGCACCACTGCACCCTAGCCCTCAAGCTTGTGTCAAAGTGGGCCAGCTGTGTTAGCATGGTCCCCAAGCCCTTAAAGTACTGAGTCCACTGTGGAGTGGCTCCTTGTGAACACCCGACATCGCCTAAAGCCTCTGTGTGCAGGCCCCCTAAACCACGAGTGTTACTGGACAAAGAAACCCGATACCCCCAAAGACCTTCTGCACCAGGATACCCTGGCTCAAGGAGAAGAGGACCAAAGTTGTCCCCACGTCCCCCAACATTGCATGACTGGAAACCACTCGTTGGTTTCACCATACTGCCCTCTCAGTCCCTCCCTGCAGCCCCTTTTTGGCCAAACCGATCCCCATTGTATTTCAATGGGCACCAGACGCTGTTTGCACCACTGCTCCCCGCCACCCTAGTGCCGCTGGAGGTGACTTGCTGGTGTTGCCTTGAACCTGGCCCCTTACTCACCTTTAATCCAGGACACTGGTCCCGTAAGTCGCTGCAAAGAACTGGTATGCCGTATATGTTTTTCCTCCCACAATATAACATTGCAGCCTATTAAATGCAAAAGAATTTCTCTTACAAAACATACTTACCTGATTATATTAATTCTGGTGCCTGAATATATATATAAAGATATGTGTTATTTTTATAAATTGGTGGGGATCTCCTTATTGAGTAGTGTGTATAATTGATTGACTATTGTGTGTATTTGTAAATGTCTAAGACTTCCCTCCGATAAGCCTTAGGCTGCTCGACCACGCTAACCCCTAGAAGAGCACCTTGGGATTGCTAGAGCAGGCCCCTGTCCACTTATCAGGGAACCCCTGGACTCTTTACACAATATGTTTAATTTTTATATATCATATAAAGAGCCAGCTTCCTACATTGGTGGTGCAGTGGTAGGATACAGACTAGACGTTTGCAGAACCACTTGGTTAATAAGTGATTCCACTGAGGAATCCAAAATTGTCATTAGTTACAGGCATTTTTTACTAATTTGAAAATGTTCTAAATTGTTTAAAACCTAGCTGTTAGGGCCTTGTGTTTAGTCCCACAGTGAAACTGTTTAGAAGTTAAAAACGATTTAAGTTACTTTGGCCCTTTAGAACGCACTTGGAATTGTTTGTGGTTTTCTAAAAAGGTCCCAACGTCTTTAATACCTTGTCGGAGGCTGGGGCTTCCCAGGAGCTCAAACTGGTGCCCTATAAGAACCTTAAGTTGACCCCATTTAAGGAGCTCTGCCAAGCATGAAAACTTGCCATGGGGTCTAAACCCACAAAAGCCCATCTACAGCAAGTGCTTGCAGAAAATGATAGAACCATGGCAAGAAAAGAATCCCCTAGTGATAAAGGGGAAAATGATCCTGAAGTGGATGAAATCGAAGATGTCTCTAGCAGTAGTCCTACAGATAGCATCATTGGGAGCACTGGCAGGGTCTCAGAGATAGAGACGGAAGATGCAGATCTTCAGAAACTAACCAAGAGGATAGGATTAGAGGCTAAACTCCTGGCTATAGAGAAGAAAGAGCTGAGATGGGCCCAGGACCCATCTCTGGTGGCAGCAAAATTATAAATAGGGAGAAAGAAGATTTTAACACTAACATGTCCAAAGGTATTGTCCCTAAATATACAGAAGGTGATGATATTACCACGTTGTTTACAGGCTTTGAGAGGGCCTATATAATGAGGCAACTCCACAAGAAGTATTCAGGCTCACTTCACTGGGAGATGTTCTCTGGCATATGTAGGGATCGACTCCTGACACTGAATGAGGCAGATGCTGAGTCTGATGACCTCATGAAGGATACCCTGAGCATTGAATACTGTTAGTCTTAATCTAGAAAAGGCTGGATTTATACTCTGTTCCAGGTAATCCAAAATTTGCGGCATGTATGTGTCTAAATTCAAATTCTGAGCCGATTTTGGATCACACCGTCAGACAGCTACTCCCACTCAAATTCTCAGGGAAAATCACATCTTGAATTTTGTGTTTTTGCGTTGAAACACACTGTTGGGCAGGAAGTGTATGGTGATACCGACTAAAACCACTAAGAAACCCTGCAGAACAACACATACTCAAGAAATATATTGAGAATGAAATCGTCGCCTGCTGGTTAGTGTGTTTATACACATACTTGAGTGGCACCCTAATGACCCTGTTTAGCATTTATCTTATCTTGACTTATAAAGCACATAGTTACCCTAAGACTTCCCAGCGCTGTGCGAGTCAAAGCGTGCACCTGTAGAACTACATTTAGGCCTGATAATTACTTGGGGTATAGTCAAGTTTTGATACGCTTTCTGAATCGGGTCTCATCCAACTCAAGCTCAGTATCGATGATTCTGTTTAGCAGTAGTGCTCAAATCTAGCACGTATTAACTTGTTTAGCACTAGGTGCTTCAGGTTAGTACTAATGATCCCGTGACCTACTTTAGCAGTAATGCTTTTATAACACTTTAATTATCCTGTTTAGCAATAATGCTTCTCTCTAGTACTAAAGATCAAGTTTAGCAATAATGCTACCCTCTGGCATCAATAATGCAAACAAGTATAAATAAATCCGGTATTTGTAAAGCGCAAACTACTCACCCCTAAGGGTCTCCAGGCTCTGGGGGCCGTCGTGAAGATTAAGTGAGCTATTGATACTGAGCTGCCGCCGGAGCCAGGGATCGAGCCGTGAGCCCTGTGCCTTCGGAGTGAGCCATACCTGGCCGCTGCACCACACCTTTCCACTAGGTATAAATGCCCTCACCTAGTATTACCTAATGTTTTCATCAGCAATGCTACCAAACAGCACAAGTGTACCTGTTTAGAACTAATGCTACCTTCTACCATCAATTATCCTGTTTAGCTGCCATATTTCTATCAAGCACTGATGATCCTGCTAATGCTTCCGTTTACTACTTAAGATTGTTTAGGAATAGCACACCCTTCTAGTACTAAAGATTTAGTTTAGCGTTAATGCTCCTGATTAGAGTTAATTATCCTACTAAGTATACATTTTACCTCTATGCACTAATGGGTCTATTTAGCATTAAGACTCTTGTCCAGTGCTAATGATCTTGATTAGTATTTATGCTGCCTTCTGGCATCAACGATCCTCTTTAGCCGCAATGTTCCAAATAGCACTAATGTACCTGTTTAGCATTAGTGCTACCATGTGGCACTGATGATTCTGTTTAGCATTAATGCTACCATGTGGCACTGATGATTCTGTTTAGCATTAATGCTACCATGTGGCACTGATGATTCTGTTTAGCATTAATGCTACCATGTGGCACTGATGATTCTGTTTAGCATTAATGCTACCATGTGGCACTGATGATTCTGTTTAGCATTAATGCTACCATGTGGTACTGATGATTCTGTTTAGCATTAATGCTACCATGTGGCACTGATGATTCTGTTTAGCATTAATGCTACCATGTGGCACTGATGATTCTGTTTAGCATTAATGCTACCATGTGGCACTGATGATTCTGTTTAGCATTAATGCAATCGTTCTACCATCAATGATTCCATTCAGCAACCATACTTCCATCAAGCACTGATGATCCTTAGTACTAGTGCGCCTGTCTAGTACTGAAGATTGTTCAGCACTAATGTACCTGTTTAGCAATAATGCTCCCATCTAGTACGGATTGTGCACTGATGATCCTGTTTAGCACTAATGCTACCTCCATAAACCCATGACATTATTTAGCACTATAGTCCTCATCTAGTACTAATTATCATATTTAGTATTAATGCTGTCTTCTGACACCAATTCTCCTGTTTAAAAGCAATTTACCCTTTTGCACTTTTTATTCCTGTTTGAATTAAATTTCCATTCGAGTCCTTATAATCTGGGTTACCACTCTTGCTGTCATCTATGAAACTTAGAATCATCTTCGTCACCCCTTTTCGCGTCAGCATAATTGAGCTGGTTTGACACCAATTTTAATTTGGTATAAGATTGATTTTACTTTGTACAAATTCCTTTTTTCTGACAATAATCCTGTGTAACACTAATTGTTCCATTTAGTATCAATGGACCTGACTGTTAATGCTACCTCCATGCACTAATGATCCTTTGTAGCACTAATGCTCCCACCTCTGCTAATGACCATAGTATAAATGCTGCCTCTGGCAACCATAGACCTGTTCATCATTAATAAAACTTCCGTGCACAAATGATCCTGTCTAGCAGTAATGCTTTCGCCCATGCTCAGGACCAAGTTAAACAGTAATGCAACCTCCGAGCCCTAATGACCCTTTCTAGCTCTAATGCTCCCGCCTCTGCCAATTACCATCTTTAGTATAAATGCTGCCTCTGGCATCACTGGACCTGTTTACCATAATTGACAACTCTGTGACCGAATGATCCTGTCTAGCACTAATGTTGCTGCCTCTACTAATGACCATGCTTAGTATAAATGCTGCCTCTGGCATCCATGAATCTGTTACCATTAATACTCCCTTCATGCACTAATGATCCTGTCTTGCACTAAAGCTCCCACCTCTGCTAATGAAACATGTTTAGTATGAATGCTCCCTCTGGCATCCATGAACCTATTTAGAAGAAATGCTCCAACTTAGGACTAACGTTTCTATCTAGACCCAATAGTTTCAGTCAATCCTAATAACTGTATTTGGGATTAATGCTCCCATCTTGTGATAACGACCCAGCTTAGCATGAACGCTTCCAGCCAGCACTAATGATCCTGTTTAGCATTATTGCGAGTACCGATGCCCCCATCTAGCGCCAGTGACCCTGTTCAGCACTTGTGCTTCACAATATTAGTAATGACTCTGTTTAGCATCAACTATGCTATTACCAATAAACTTGTTTATTGTAATGGAGTCTGCTTACCAGCAATGCTCCTACTAATATTAATGATCCTATTTAGCAATCATGCTATCGTCTAGTACTAATGATACTGTTTAGCACTAGTATGTGTATCTGTATATATATATGGCATTTCTATACGCAGTGTACGGTGTGAAAGTTAAGAATAATTCAATCAATGAGTGATAGGAGAGGAAGTCGGTTTATGGATGGTTAATAAACCGAGATGTAGTGTTCTTTACAGAGGTGAGACTTCAACTCTTTCCTAAATTGGAGCAGTGTCGGGCCGTCCTGATGCCTACGGTGATGGTGCTCCAGATCCTGTGTGCGTAGATGAAGAGGGCCTGCTCCCTTGTTTTTTTTACAATTTCTATTCTGCAGTTTGATGGTGTCCTGGCTGCGGGTGTGCAAAGAATCACCACAGATGGTGAGCTTGTCTGCAAGATAAAAGGGGTTTTGGTCACCATGGCTTTATAAATGATATAGCTGGTTCTTAAGATGGTGTGGGCCGGTGAAGGGAGCCAGTGGAGTTCCATCTGGATATCCTCTCCAGTGCTCATGGTCTTGTTCAGCACCGGTCTACCAGTAATAATACTAACGGTTTAGCAGTGAGTATCCTCTCCAGTGCTAATGGACTTGTTCAACACCAGTCTCCCAGTAATAATACCGACGGTTCAGAAGTTACTTTCCTCTCCAGTGCTAATGGTCTTGTTCAGCACCGGTCTCCCAGTAATAATACTGACGGTTTAGAAGTTACTTTCCTCTCCAGTACTAATGGTCTTGTTCAGCACCAGTCTCCCAGTAATAATACTGACGGTTTAGAAGTGACTATCCTCTCCAGTACTAATGGTCTTGTTCAGCACCGGTCTCCCAGTAATAATACTGACGGTTTAGAAGTGACTATCCTCTCCAGTGCTAATTGCCTTGTTCAGCACCGGTCTCCCAGTAATAATACTGACGGTTTAGAAGTTACTTTCCTCTCCAGTATTAATGGTCTTGTTCAGCACCGGTCTCCCAGTAATAGTACTAACGGTTTAGAAGTTACTTTCCTCTCCAGTGCTAATGGTCTTGTTCAGCACCGGTCTCCCAGTAATAGTACTAACGGTTTAGAAGTTACTTTCCTCTCCAGTGCTAATGGTCTTGTTCAGCACCGGTCTCCCTGTAATAATACTGACGGTTTAGGAGTGAGTATCCTCTGCAGTGCTAATGGTCTTGTTTAGCACCGGTCTCCCAGTAATAATACTAACGGTTTAGCAGTGAGTATCCTCTCCAGTGCTAATGGACTTGTTCAGCACCGGTCTCCCAATAATAATACTGACGGTTTGGAAGTCAATTTCCTCTCCACTGCTAATGGTCTTGTTTAGCACCGGTCTCCCAGTAATAATACTGACGGTTTAGAAGTTACTTTCCTCTCCAGTACTAATGGTCTTGTTCAGCACCGGTCTCCCAGTAATAATACTGACGGTTTAGAAGTGACTATCCTCTCCAGTACTAATGGTCTTGTTCAGCACCGGTCTCCCTGTAATAATACTGACGGTTTAGGAGTGAGTATCCTCTGCAGTGCTAATGGTCTTGTTTAGCACCGGTCTCCCAGTAATAATACTAACGGTTTAGCAGTGAGTATCCTCTCCAGTGCTAATGGACTTGTTCAGCACCGGTCTCCCAATAATAATACTGACGGTTTAGAAGTTAATTTCCTCTCCACTGCTAATGGTCTTGTTCAGCACCGGTCTCCCAGTAATAATACTGACGGTTTAGAAGTTACTTTCCTCTCCAGTACTAATGGTCTTGTTCAGCACCGGTCTCCCAGTAATAATACTGACGGTTTAGAAGTGACTATCCTCTCCAGTACTAATGGTCTTGTTCAGCACCGGTCTCCCTGTAATAATACTGACGGTTTAGGAGTGAGTATCCTCTGCAGTGCTAATGGTCTTGTTTAGCACCGGTCTCCCAGTAATAATACTAACGGTTTAGCAGTGAGTATCCTCTCCAGTGCTAATGGACTTGTTCAGCACCGGTCTCCCAATAATAATACTGACGGTTTGGAAGTTAATTTCCTCTCCACTGCTAATGGTCTTGTTTAGCACCGGTCTCCCAGTAATAATACTGACGGTTTAGTAGTTACTTTCCTCTCCAGTACTAATGGTCTTGTTCAGCACCGGTCTCCCAGTAATAATACTGACGGTTTAGAAGTGACTATCCTCTCCGGTACTAATGGTCTTGTTCAGCACCGGTCTCCCAGTAATAATACTGACGGTTTAGAAGTGACTATCCTCTCCAGTGCTAATAGCCTTGTTCAGCACCGGTCTCCCAGTAATAATACTGACGGTTTAGAAGTTACTTTCCTCTCCAGTATTAATGGTCTTGTTCAGCACCGGTCTCCCAGTAATAGTACTAACGGTTTAGAAGTTACTTTCCTCTCCAGTGCTAATGGTCTTGTTCAGCACCGGTCTCCCAGTAATAGTACTAACGGTTTAGAAGTTACTTTCCTCTCCATTGCTAATGGTCTTGTTCAGCACCGGTCTCCCTGTAATAATACTGACGGTTTAGGAGTGAGTATCCTCTGCAGTGCTAATGGTCTTGTTTAGCACCGGTCTCCCAGTAATAATACTAACGATTTAGCAGTGAGTATCCTCTCCAGTGCTAATGGACTTGTTCAGCACCGGTCTCCCAATAATAATACTGACGGTTTGGAAGTTAATTTCCTCTCCACTGCTAATGGTCTTGTTTAGCACCGGTCTCCCAGTAATAATACTGACGGTTTAGAAGTTACTTTCCTCTCCAGTACTAATGGTCTTGTTCAGCACCGGTCTCCCAGTAATACTGACGGTTTAGAAGTGACTATCCTCTCCAGTACTAATGGTCTTGTTCAGCACCGGTCTCCCTGTAATAATACTGACGGTTTAGGAGTGAGTATCCTCTGCAGTGCTAATGGTCTTGTTTAGCACCGGTCTCCCAGTAATAATACTAACGGTTTAGCAGTGAGTATCCTCTCCAGTGCTAATGGACTTGTTCAGCACCGGTCTCCCAATAATAATACTGACGGTTTGGAAGTTAATTTCCTCTCCACTGCTAATGGTCTTGTTTAGCACCGGTCTCCCAGTAATAATACTGACGGTTTAGTAGTTACTTTCCTCTCCAGTACTAATGGTCTTGTTCAGCACCGGTCTCCCAGTAATAATACTGACGGTTTAGAAGTGACTATCCTCTCCAGTACTAATGGTCTTGTTCAGCACCGGTCTCCCAGTAATAATACTGACGGTTTAGAAGTGACTATCCTCTCCAGTGCTAATGGCCTTGTTCAGCACCGGTCTCCCAGTAATAATACTGACGGTTTAGAAGTTACTTTCCTCTCCAGTATTAATGGTCTTGTTCAGCACCGGTCTCCCAGTAATAGTACTAACGGTTTAGAAGTTACTTTCCTCTCCAGTGCCAATGGTCTTGTTCAGCACCGGTCTCAAAGTAATAATACTGACGGTTTAGGAGTGAGTATCCTCTCCAGTGCTAATGGTCTTGTTTAGCATCGGTCTCCCAGTAATAATACTGACGGTTTAGGAGTGAGTATCCTCTCCAGTGCTAATGGTTTTGTTCAGCACCGGTCTCCCAGTAATAATACTGACGGTTTAGAAGTTACTTTCCTCTTCAGTGCTAATGGTCTTGTTCAGCACCGGTCTCCCAGTAATAATACTGACGGTTTAGAAGTTACTTTCCTCTCCAGTGCCAATGGTCCTGTTCAGCACCGGTCTCAAAGTAATAATACTGACGGTTTAGGAGTGAGTATCCTCTCCAGTGCTAATGGTCTTGTTTAGCACCGGTCTCCCAGTAATAATACTGACGGTTTAGGAGTGAGTATCCTCTCCAGTGCTAATGGTCTTGTTTAGCACCGGTCTCCCAGTAATAATACTGACGGTTTAGGAGTGAGTATCCTCTCCAGTGCTAATGGTCTTGTTTAGCACCGGTCTCCCAGTAATAATACTGACGGTTTAGGAGTGAGTATCCTCTCCAGTGCTAATGGTCTTGTTCAGCACCGGTCACCCAGTAATAACACTGACGGTTTAGAAATTACTTTCCTCTCCAGTGCCAATGGTCTTGTTCAGCACCGGTCTCCCAGTAATAATACTGACGGTTTAGGAGTGAGTATCCTCTCCAGTGCTAATGGTCTTGTTTAGCACCGGTCTCCCAGTAATAATACTGACAGTTTAGGAGTGAGTATCCTCTCCAGTGCTAATGGTCTTGTTCAGCACCGGTCACCCAGTAATAACACTGACGGTTTAGAAGTTACTTTCCTCTCCAGTGCCAACGGTCTTGTTCAGCACCGGTCTCCCAGTAATAATTCTGACGGTTTAGGAGTGAGTATCCTCTCCAGTGCTAATGGTCTTGTTCAGCACTGGTCTCCCAGTAATAATACCGATGGTTTAGGAATGAGTATTAATGGTCTTGTTTAGCACCCGTCACCCAGTAATTAAACTGACGGTTTAGAAGTGAGTGTCCTCTCTAGTACTAATGGTCTTGTCTAGCACTCGTCTCCCAGTAATAATACTGTCTCCCCACCAGTCACAGACTTTGAGAGGTCGCGTCTGGCTACCAGACTTCTCAGGGTCCTGCGTTGCCTGCATTTTTCCCACATGACGCTGCTTTGGATTTTACTATTTGATGAAAACTATTGAGTTACACCTTACCAGACTTTTGCTGAATTCGGCGATTTATTGGCCTAATACTATCTCAAGTATACAGCCTTGAGGGCGACTTCGGACTAAACACGTGTCGGCTGCCTGTCTGTAATGAGGAACAAATTTGTACAGCACCACCATATGTCTGTGCAGATAATGAAGCATCTTTGACAATGCACTATAAGTCTGAAACAAGAAGATTATTATATCTAATTTAGACTTCAAACTTAGACTGAATGTGGGTGCTTGGGTTTTCCAATTGAATATTGCCAACCAGGATTCCTGTGCTCCGGCTACGACACCCCATGTTGTGGGATCTATCACAGAGAGAGCGCCACACCAAGAAATACTTTTTTTGCTTTTACTACTGACATTGCCGTGATATTTCTGTACAATTATCTAGCACTGATGCTGCCAAAAAGCACTAATGAACCCTATTTGCATTAATGATCCTGTTTAGTACTAATGATACTTTTTGCAATAGTGCTGGTGATCTAGAATGAATGCTGCCATATAGCACTAATGAACCATCCTAGCATTGATGATCCAGTTTAGTACTCATGAAACTTTTACACTAGCGCTGGTGATCTAGCATTAATGCTACCTGCAACCGAGACAAGCTTCTGACCTCCAAGGGTGAGGGCGTTACTCTCAGGAGGTCAGAAACAAAGCCTGCATGAGATTATGGTGTTTACAACCCCTCCCACAGGATCACCTGGTGATTAGCAATCTAAGAGGCGAGCTTCAATGAAAGCTGCCACCTTTGAAATGCAAGTCTGGCTCCCCTCACAGGAGAGGAAGCTGACCCTCTTTCTCCAGAGCCACCCCCAGGCTTGTGCCACCCCTAAGGTGGCCTAACCTGAAGAGGACACACTTGTCAGAGTTGCCCATCTTGGTGATGGCAAACTTAGGCTTTCTGGGACAGGCTTATGCCCATTTTCTACAGGAAGTGGTCATATAGTGGGCGTAGTGACCCTATCGGTCAGTAGCCCATTGATTACTACCCTACACTCCCCTGACGCCCCTAAACGTCTGTATTTAGTGGAGCCCCTGGCACCAGAAAATCAGATCCTGCCAACCGGCGTGAAGAGTTGCAAGAACTGAAGACCTAACAAGTGACCTAGTGCCAACCCTGCCACCCGCCTGCTGACTTTGACAATTGCGCCATAAGATAAATTGTCCTGCGGCTGCTGAGTCTCCAAAGCTTGGGAGACCTGCCAGCACTTCACCCAGGAACCAAGAACTCCTTTGGGACGGCGGAACTGTCCCTTGCATCCTGCAGACACCCAAAGAAGAACCCGTGAGGACTTCGGAACCGACAAAAACCAATGCCACCAAGCACCACTGCACCCTAGCCCTCAAGCTTGTGTCAAAGTGGGCCAGCTGTGTTAGCATGGTCCCCAAGCCCTTAAAGTACTGAGTCCACTGTGGAGTGGCTCCTTGTGAACACCCGACATCGCCTAAAGCCTCTGTGTGCAGGCCCCCTAAACCACGAGTGTTACTGGACAAAGAAACCCGATACCCCCAAAGACCTTCTGCACCAGGATACCCTGGCTCAAGGAGAAGAGGACCAAAGTTGTCCCCACGTCCCCCAACATTGCATGACTGGAAACCACTCGTTGGTTTCACCATACTGCCCTCTCAGTCCCTCCCTGCAGCCTCTTTTTGGCCAAACCGATCCCCATTGTATTTCAATGGGCACCAGACGCTGTTTGCACCACTGCTCCCCGCCACCCTAGTGCCGCTGGAGGTGACTTGCTGGTGTTGCCTTGAACCTGGCCCCTTACTCACCTTTAATCCAGGACACTGGTCCCGTAAGTCGCTGCAAAGAACTGGTATGCCGTATATGTTTTTCCTCCCACAATATAACATTGCAGCCTATTAAATGCAAAAGAATTTCTCTTACAAAACATACTTACCTGATTATATTAATTCTGGTGCCTGAATATATATATAAAGATATGTGTTATTTTTATAAATTGGTGGGGATCTCCTTATTGAGTAGTGTGTATAATTGATTGACTATTGTGTGTATTTGTAAATGTCTAAGACTTCCCTCCGATAAGCCTTAGGCTGCTCGACCACGCTAACCCCTAGAAGAGCACCTTGGGATTGCTAGAGCAGGCCCCTGTCCACTTATCAGGGAACCCCTGGACTCTTTACACAATATGTTTAATTTTTATATATCATATAAAGAGCCAGCTTCCTACATTGGTGGTGCAGTGGTAGGATACAGACTAGACGTTTGCAGAACCACTTGGTTAATAAGTGATTCCACTGAGGAATCCAAAATTGTCATTAGTTACAGGCATTTTTTACTAATTTGAAAATTTTCTAAATTGTTTAAAACCTAGCTGTTAGGGCCTTGTGTTTAGTCCCACAGTGAAACTGTTTAGAAGTTAAAAACGATTTAAGTTACTTTGGCCCTTTAGAACGCACTTGGAATTGTTTGTGGTTTTCTAAAAAGGTCCCAACGTCTTTAATACCTTGTCGGAGGCTGGGGCTTCCCAGGAGCTCAAACTGGTGCCCTATAAGAACCTTAAGTTGACCCCATTTAAGGAGCTCTGCCAAGCATGAAAACTTGCCATGGGGTCTAAACCCACAAAAGCCCATCTACAGCAAGTGCTTGCAGAAAATGATAGAACCATGGCAAGAAAAGAAGCCCCTAGTGATAAAGGGGAAAATGATCCTGAAGTGGATGAAATCGAAGATGTCTCTAGCAGTAGTCCTACAGATAGCATCATTGGGAGCACTGGCAGGGTCTCAGAGATAGAGACGGAAGATGCAGATCTTCAGAAACTAACCAAGAGGATAGGATTAGAGGCTAAACTCCTGGCTATAGAGAAGAAAGAGCTGAGATGGGCCCAGGACCCATCTCTGGTGGCAGCAAAATTATAAATAGGGAGAAAGAAGATTTTAACACTAACATGTCCAAAGGTATTGTCCCTAAATATACAGAAGGTGATGATATTACCACGTTGTTTACAGGCTTTGAGAGGGCCTATATAATGAGGCAACTCCACAAGAAGTATTCAGGCTCACTTCACTGGGCGATGTTCTCTGGCATATGTAGGGATCGACTCCTGACACTGAATGAGGCAGATGCTGAGTCTGATGACCTCATAAAGGATACCCTGATTGAGGGCTTTGGACTAACCACTGAGGAGTATAGGATCAGGTTCAGGAATACTCAAAAATCCAGAGTCAGACATGAGCAGATATTGTAGACTTTTCAGTGAAAATACTAGCTGGCTGGTTGAAAGGTAACTTTATGCATGACTATGATGGGCTTTATAATTTAATTATGAGAGCGCATCTGTTGAGTTATTGTATTCCTGAGAAATTACATCAGTACCTGGTAGATTTAGGTCCACTTTCTCCTCAAGAGTTGGGAATAAAGGCAGAACACTGAGCCAAGACAAGGGTGACCAGAGCTACCACTGGTGGGGGTGACCAAAAGAAAGGGGTTGCTAAGCCCCACCAAGAGAAAGATGGTGATCAGTCAAAGGATAAAAACAAAGAGTCTTATATTGCCCCCAAAAATCTGTTCAGGAGGGTGGGCTCTAAAACAATACACAATCTAAGGGTGGGTACTTGGGTAAGAACTGGGATCCCAAAAAGGCTTGGTGCTTTCATTGTAAGGCCAATGGGCACATAACTGGAGACCTTAGCTGTCCCAACAAAAAGAATTCCTCTAGTGCACCTGCAGTAAATGCAGTGGTAAGTCTCTAGACATGGTCCCAGGGAGCCTTGGCCATGTCAGAGAGCTCACTGAAGCAACTTTAGTTTCTGAGGGTGGGGTGAATGTTGCTGCCCTGGCTGTCAGGTCCAGTAATCTGGAAGAGTACCGACCTCGTATAAATGGGATCAGAGTTGGAGCACTGAGGGATACAGGAGCAAGTGTCCCTATGGTGGCTGAAAAACTGATATTCCCAGGACAATACCTGACTGGTGAGATATTTTACATTCCTCAATGCTGATAATCAGGCTAACATTAAATACTAATGGGGTTGGCGTTCCAGAGAACGTCTGAAGACCTGGGATTCTGTACAGTATAAACAACACTTGGTCCTGACATATCTTACCAGACCACCGCAAGTGTGCAGAACTGGAAAATGTACTTCAAACTGTTACACAGAAAGTTATCCTATACATCGATTCAAGTCACAGGGAGAAGGACCAATGACAACAATTTTTTGAGAAAAATCTTTCTTTATATAATCTGTATGAAAAAGCCATCTTCAATCAATCAATCATTATGACAATAGGCCGTTGTCTGAAAGAATATGAGAAAGGAAGTGCTCATGTGCAATGTGAATGTGAGAAGATAAAGGAACAATCAAAAGAAGTAATAAAACAATAATACCCTAGTTAATATTGGTTGGAATTAGGGAGTGATTGACCGGACTAATGTTAGGCCTGTATACATTATTGTTCCACTATCTTATTTCTTAGATGACCTTTGAACATTAGGCAAGGGTCAAGAGGTAGTATTCCAAAAAATTGTTGAATTTTGACCCGTCTTCCGTGATAGGGGTAATTTTTCCCTCCGCATGCAGGTCTTCATCAGGACATATGGACAACCTAAATATAATAAACTTGTAATTAGGGCCTACCTCCATGTTATGATTGGGTGACGTGAACATTAAAAAATGTAACAAATTAAAAAATTCAAGGACACCTACTGTAATTAGACTGGACATTCCATAGTTTAT
This sequence comes from Triturus cristatus, assembly GCF_964204655.1. NCBI lineage: Eukaryota > Metazoa > Chordata > Amphibia > Caudata > Salamandridae > Triturus > Triturus cristatus. The sequence goes on from NC_140587.1 coordinate 103,560,945, forward strand.
ATGCTGTCCAAAATGGGTAATATTCCTATTCGTGGAGACTGTAAGGGGGTGGGTCTGAAACATTAAATGTATCTTTATTAGACTACTGCCCCTATATTGCAAAAGACTCTGTGCAATTTAAAAATATACAAAAAGGGAAACTTACCCCAAAAAGTAGTAAGGTGGGGGACTACGTTGCTTCCAAAAATGATTCCTTTACTCAAGTTGAATAGCAGGCAAGATCAATTATAAGTCATTGCGCGGGCAATTTGCTAATTAAATGTAAACAAAATGGGAAAGAACAGCCCTAGCACATCGTATGCGAAAATAGATTAAAACGCTCTCAAAACTATAGCAGAGCAAATCATACCTTAGTGCGAGCCCATGCAAATGAGGGCCTCAATATCAAATGTGTGGAGCAGAGAGTAATGCTTCCTTGAGGGGCCAATAGCCCATCTCTGTCAATGCCTATATTAACGACAGGAGAATGATCCCTCATTAAAAATCCAACACATGGTGATATGTAAAAATAGAGGTGGTGGGGTCTAGGTATCCTAGCCTCATGATGCGCTGGCACGGGAGTGCCATAAATCCTATCTGTGCTGGATATGGGCCGAGCAGGTGGGCGTTGGCTCGCGTGTTTAAATATGGAGGACGCACACCTAGCGTGCATGTCTGGAGTGGTTTTGGTTATGCGTACGCCGTGAGCTGCCATCGGCAAGCCGCTTCCTGATGATGGTAATGGAAAAAAGGCTACCCTTTAGCTTTGACTTTTTTTTTTTTTTTTTACTTTTGTAATCAAATTTTTCATCATAAAAAATAAAGTATGCAAGCATGTACTCAAAGGCAGAACAGTGTACATATAATCTGACAGTGGTGGTTCTTGTTAAAGCAGCACAGCAGTATACATTCAGAGGCGTACCTCAATATGGGTTAGAGATGTTGCTCTTAGTACCAACACAATTCATGTCACCGCGCACAGTGCTAACAAGTAGTGCATCACGGAATCCAAACAGGCATGCTTTAGCCAGCAAGTGAAGCAGCAATGACAGGCCCCATCTTGGGGCTAAGAAGCGGTGAAGTAGCTGGTAACAAGAGGAGTTGATGGCGGAAGTAGAGGGTCTAGACGCCATACCCACCATACAACCCAACAATGAAACTTATACTGTATGGGGGGGCGGAATTTAGGAGTCTGTTGTTGAAGCAGTGTGGGGGGCCCCATATGTTTCTAGGTCACGGTGGTCTAGGAAGCAGCTCGGCATAGTTGGACAGCTGGACAGTATAGTAGGTTAGACATCCAATCTTTGAACTTAGGCGCCCTCCCTCAGCCCCAGCGGCACGCAACCCGCCTTTTGGCCATTAACAGGCCCAGGGAGATGAATTTGCGATATGATTTAGGAATGTGTTCCCAACAAAGCAAGGAGAAGGGTTTTCTCAAGTGTCAGTGCGGTCATCTGTTCCATGGTCTCCGGACTTGTCCCCAGTAGTCATGGACATTAGGGCAGTCCCAGGCCAGATGCAGAAAATCTGCACTCGGGCTACCGCACCTGTCGCAGCAGTCCGTATCTCTAAGTTTAAAACCTGTGCATCTTTGCAGGGGTATAATACAGGCGGTGAAGGAACTTGAAGTGCGTGATGCGCAACCTACTGCTGGCCGAGATCTACTCCATCTGTATGCAGCAGTAGGACCATTGATCGTCCGACAATGCATAGCCAAGTTCTGAATCCCAGTGTGCGCGTGCGGGGCATGGGGACCTAGTCCACTGAGTATGTGTTGTGTGGTATATCTGGGAAACTAGTCGCTTTGGGGATGTCGCGCTCAACATTAAATGGTGGGGGACAAGGCGTGTAGGTTCCTGCGGGCATTCCGGCGTGATGGAATGCATGCCCTGTCTGAGACGCACGTAAAGAAAAATATCTAGGGGTGTTGGCTGATGCTCTCGGAAGAAGAGGTCAGAGGTGCGAAATCTGCCGTCCAGATACAGATCCCCCCATGTTCCAACGTGGGTACGCTCTTTTAGGCGTCGAAAAGCGGTCTCTTGTAGGAGTGGCATATTCGGATGGTATACCAGTGGGAGAGATGGGGAATACAGCATGGGGTTTTGCATGATAATATTTATACGATTCCATGCCGTTATCATGCATGTGAGTATGGTGGGATCTTTGTCACGCGGGTTCACAGCATTGTAGAGTGCACCTTCAATAGGTATGGGATCAGCTAACCAATGTTCCGCCACTATTTGAGGCATATATGGAGGGGGATGTATCCAATAATAAGCATAGTGAGCCTGCGCGCTAAGATAATATAGTTCGAAATCGGAATGTCGAATCCTCCCTGCGCATAGGGTCTAATAAGGATGTTCCAGTGCAAGCGTGATTATTTACCCCCTCACACCAACCGGATCATTTTAGTTTGTAACACTTGAAAAAAATATCTCCCGTGGTAGTAAGGAATATTCAAGAATAGGTAAAGTAACTGTGGAAGTATGATCATTTTAATAAGGGATGCTCGCCCTGCGAATGATAGTGGTAACGCAATCCACCGGGTGACACATTCCCGGATGCGTTCAATTGTCGTGCCATAATTAAGAACCATCAGCTCCTCTCTATCGCGGGAAATACGGATACCCAAGTACCTCAATTCAGTGTCGCACCATTCTAGCGGGAAATCTAGGGGAAATTTAGTTGTGGATATGGTGAGAGGGAAAAGGTTGGATTTCTGCCAATTAATTTGTATACCGGATATTTTCCCGAATACTATGAATTCCCGTAACACGGAATTCAGATTCTCCTGCGGGTTTTTAATGTATAAGGTAATATCATCCGCGTATAAAGACACGAGAATCTGTCGCAGATTGCATCGGAGCACCCTGTGTTGGTGGTGTTGCCTGAGTTTCGGCGCCAATGGTTCCACCACTAGGGCGAAAAGTAATAGCGACAGTGGGCAACCCTGCCTAGTGCCTCGGGAAATATCAAAAGATGGGGAGATATGGCCATTAATAAGAACCCTGACTGTCGGCCGATAGTATAGAAGCTGTATCCATGATAGAAATAACAGGGGGAATACCATTCGCCGCATTACCCCACATATATAGTCCCATTCGACTGAGTCGAATGCCTTAGTGGCATCGAGGAAGACTGCAGCCAGGGGCAAATCCGACACTACATTATGGTGAACTGTGAAGAGAGTCCTCAAATTATGGGTGGTTGCCCTGCCAGGTATAAAGCCTGATTGGTCAGGAAGGACCAATTTATCCATGAGAAGACTGAGCCTGTTGGCTATAAGTTTAGCTAAGATTTTAACATCACAATTAATCTAGTAGAAGGGTCTATACGAATCCCAATTAGTCGGCGATTTACCGTGTTTGAGCAGAGATGATACCAGGGATTCCCTCATTGAGGGAGGGAGTTTCCGAGATTCAAGGGAATCTTCATATACTTCACGAAGAATGGGGGCTAATTGATCTATGTATGTCTTATAAAATTCGATAGGTATGCCATCCATCCCCGCGGCCTTCCCTGACTGTATATGCATTATAGCCTCGCGTACCTCATCTAATTCGAAAGGTGCACATACAAATTCCCGTTGTGAGTCTCCTAACCATCCCAATGCTACATCGCCAAGATACTCCTCAAGGTGGTCATGTCTAGTGGACATGTAGATCGAAGAATAGTGCTCAGTGAATATATTAAGGATGTCTGCTGTGTCGCGATGAAGAGAGCCATCTGGTCCTTGTATTTCTAGGACGTAATTGGAGAATTGTGGCTTGCATATTGTCTCTGCTAGCTCTCTCCCAGGGCGCTCTCTCTCCCCATATCTCCTAGCTATCCAGTGCTTGCCCCTGAATTTGGCCTCCCTATTAGCGGTGTCCGTGTAGTCCGAAAGTGTGTAGCGAAACTTCTGCAAGGTCTCCCCATCTGGGCCGGCAGAAAGCCGCAGCTCAAATGTCCTTAGTTCGATCACCAGCCTCCATAGCGTTTTTTGTATATCTCTGAGAACCCCCGCGCTTTTGGATATGCATATTCCCCGTATGGTAACTTTAAAGGCTTCCCAAATGGTTCCTACCTCTTCCACAGAATCACGGCTCCTACGGAAAAAATTGTATTTCGGCCCCTAATTCAGCATGGAAGACCGCGTCTAATAACGAGGAGGGTTGCAAACGCCATCCATTGCATGGAGTGCCATAGCCGGGTGAGGTCAATGTCAATAACACTGGAGAGTGATCTGAATGTGTGCGCACCAAATGCTTGACACTGGTAATAGAAGGGCCAAGCCCTCGTGTAAGAAACAAATAATCCAACCGTGCCCATGATGCGGCCTGTGAAGTGAAGGGTGTGCCTTCACGTTCGTGTCGGTGCAGATGTTGCTATGCATCAATAAGGAAGCTTGCGTCAGTTATGCTCTGCAGGGTCGCGCTGGACCTAGTAGGGTTAGACCGGTCTATGGAGGGGTCATGTACCGTATTAAAATCCTCCCCCAGATTACATGAGTGCAGCCTATCTCTACGATCTTGCCCCAAAGGGTCGTAAAGAAGTCTGGGGTGTCAACATTAGGGCCATAGCAGCATGCAAGTGTTACTGAGTCTGTGCCCAGTCATCCCCACATGAGACAATATCTCCCATCAGGGTTGCTGAGGGCGCCTGCCAGGACAAAGGGTGTACGTTTTTTGATGATACTGGCTGTACCCCTAGCATAAGATGAGTAGGAGAAGAAGGTTCTATGGGCGGCCCATTTCTGCGCGAATGTGGTAGGTTGTCTGGGGTCACTATGTGTTTCTTGTAGCATCGCTATGCTAATTTGGTGTCAGTCTAGATAGGCTAAGATCTGGCGCTTTTTACGCGGGTCCCGTAAGCCCTGTACATTCCATGTGACGATGTTTAGTTTTCCAGCGGTTACCGTGTCAGCCATGCGACCAATGAGTGGGTGATGAATGTCTCAATTGTTGTTCAGTGAGCATGATTGTGAATCTGAAGCTATACTCCGGGTTTTCCTGCCTTGCTGCCAGTGTGCTGTGACTGAAACCCCCCCCTTCCCACTGAAGCAACCCCAACGTGCCAGTAATACATTGCCTCCCTCCCACTCTAAACATCGACAATGAAGCAAAACTTGCTGCGTCCAATATGCAGCTCGAAACAGTGGGGGATTGCCCGTTTGGGGGAACCCCTAGGTGCAGGCACAAGTACCCCTCGCCTATAGAGACCATGTTAGATGGCATAAATGATCTCAGTGATGGCAGAGGGTGCCCGGCGTTCATTAGAGTACAGTCTCACAATGGCATCTGGTATCATCATAGTGTTTGGAATACGGCTCCGGAGAATGTGGGTAGCAGGCGCAAGACTCCAGCCGTCGTTGTGTTTTGCCTCACGTCTTGGATGCGCAATAAAGGAACCATTTTCAGTCAGTGTGAGTCAAGCTCTGCACTCGGGGAGATGGAGCGCTGTGAAGTAGTAGGCGAATTAGAATTTTGGTTGGTGCGCTTCAGGTGTTTTAGGAATTCATCAACTTGCTGTGGTTTTGTGAAGAAGCGTTGTTTACCTTGATAGGTAATTCTAAGGCGAGCAGGGTATAGCAAGGCGTAGTCAATTTGGGCCTGTCTTAATTTGTTTTTTCACGGCTGTAAATTTGTGCCTCTCCTCCTGGACTGTTGCTGTGAAATCGGGATATAGTGAAAACATGATGCTGTCGTAGGACAGTTGTTGTTTACTGCGTGCTACCCGAAGAGCTATGTCCCGGTCCCTGTAGTTCAATAGCCTTGCTATATTAGGCCGAGGTGAACTCCCTGGTGGTGGACGTGGTCCCAGGGTACGGTGTGTACGCGCGACAATGAACTGGGATGAGAAGGATTCCGTACCTATGGACGATAGCAGCAATTTCTTAATGTAACCCTCCATTTTGCCAGTGTTAGTGGTTTCCGGAATACCAAGGACGCGGATATTATTGTGCCTACTTCTCGCTTATAAGTCCTCATTCTTGGCCGCTATAAGTTTCAATAATTTGTCCATTTGGGCGACTTATGTTGTGACCTGAGAGGTGACGTCCCTCAGTGTCCGATAGGTGGCGCTCCGCCTCTTTTATGCGTTCCTCGTGACCTTCAAGTTTATGAACTATGGCGTCCATTCGTGTGGATATACTATCCACCTTAACAGCTATAGTGGCGAAACCTTGCCTGACCTCTTGAAGAAGAGTATTCATGTCTTCAGTCTGTGGGGCAGAAGCAACTTGGGCATCCACCCCCTTAGTGGCCTCTTGCTCCTCTTGTGGCGCCTGAGTAGGTTTTTTTGCTTCAAAAGGGAGCCGGGGTAGCCTCGTATCCGGTTTCCGCATAGTGGTTAGCAACAGCCCTCGTTGGCGCAGGCCCCTCTAATGCGACGACAGTGCCTCCTGATGCGCAATCGACTCAATTGAGGGGGAGGGGGAGCAATATAGCACAAAGTTGCAGCGCCACTGTCCCTCCCTCTTGGGTGGCACTTAGCCTCAGGCTTGACACGCTAATGGGATGGTTATAGGCAAAGCGCACCACACAGCAGCCACCGGTCAAACACTCCTTCTCGACTACAACGTGCGGCGCTCGCTCACCTCTATATGTTGCTTTTTCGTGCCTCTATTGTCCCTCTGTCCTGGATCACACACAGTGGGAGGGTCGCCTCGCCAAAGCACCAGTTATGGGCGAAATGCACATCACAACAGTCGCCAGCCGATTACTTCTCTGTGCGCCCCAAAGCTCAGCATCGATATCAGGCACACTCTCCCCTCTGTACAGTTGAGTGATAAGGATGACGACACCAGTGGGCCAGAAGATCGCAACAGTTCAAACACTGCCCTTTCCAATACTAATGTAACTGAGGCGGTATCAGTAGTGCTGTTGGAAAGTGCAGCCCGCAATGGATTCTCCAGCCTCTCCCTGATCAGAACTTGACGCGCTTGATTTGCCGCCGTAATGGTGGCCGCCTCCTTCCTACGTGCTCGTGGAGATAAATGGGGGGGAGGAGGAGATTCTCCCAGCGCCCCACGCCACTCACCGCTGATATGCCCTCCGGGGCCAGCACGATCCGCCTCACAGCTGCACCCCCGTGTATCAGGAGAGGTCACGCCGGACTTTCCGCAATGCCAAATAGCACTTCCCGCGGTTACGCCGACCTCAGCACAGGGTGTCCCACCACCGCTTCACAGTGCAAGGCCTAGCAACCACGCGGGGGACCGCGGTCTCTCGCAGCGTTGCCCGCCGAACCGCCACTCCACGTCTCTCAGGCGGTCACTGCGGTGCAACAGGTAGGATTTAGCGGCGGCGGTCAGGGAGTCGCTAGCGAGTCGAAACTCGCGACGGTAGGTCAGCTGGCTGTGAACTCTGGTTTGGCTTTGGTTTTGGCCATCATAGACACTGGTGAGACGGATAAATGCTGAATCTTGGTGCCGGGCAGCAGGAGCATCACGATAGTGCGGCCATCTTGCGTGCATGCCACCTAGCGCCCCCGCCTCCCCCATGCCCCCCCCTTTAGCTTTGACTTTGCATGTTGAACCGACTGGTGAAAAAGAAAGCGGCATCAAAAAGATGGCCGCTTATCGGATATATTCCATATGGATAATTATATCAAAAAACACCATTTGGTGGCTAATACTATTCGTTGAAAAAGACATATCAGTTGGTTGAAAACGACATATCTATTATGTTAATGGACCCGGTGTTCCTTGGGTCAAGAAAACAAATTAAGAAACCAATCCGAGAGCGTTTTATGTGGATGTATTGTATCAGCTGCGATCTGTCACTAGACCGATTCCCCCACCATCACGGGAAAAGAGTTGCTGCTAATTTGAACATACAGCGTAGCTCCAAATTGCAACTATATGCTGTGGGGCAGAATATTCAATCGAGCATAAGAGTCATTACCCAATAAACAAGTTATCTGAGTCTTTAGATATGAAGCCCCAAAGGATAGGACATTAAATGGAAAAATACATTGAAATGTTGACAGATATATAAAGACAATTGTGTCTAACACCGTTTACAACTAATGCATATACACAAAAATGAAACAAGTAAAACATCATAACACTTGGACAATAACAATGGAGATGATTGTACTTAATGAATATAACAAATACACAGGACTGTTACAGTTGGACAATTAATAGCACAAGGATGGATATACTTACAATGATGAGGACAAGACTTATTCCATGAAAAATTAACAATACTGTTTACACTGGGTTACAGGAAGTATTGATATTGGTGATGAATGCACTGACTGTGTGGTATTCAGAGAACAGGAAATTGCATTCCAAATACATGATAAATAGAATGGGTACAGCTTATAATAATACGGCACAGCATTATTTACACCGATACCAGCACAAACATATAAAAGATAATATACAAATATACAAAACAGCTTAATATAAGGCATATGTGACCGTATCATGGCCAGGATTATCATCCTGATATGTCTGGTGACTAAAGCTAGTAGATAAACCTCAAATACGGTCAGCCATCGTTAAGGAAAGACTCTTGCCGTGCAATCCTTTCATATTCATTCAAACCCCTTGAGACTGTGTCAAAAACATGAATCTATTTGCATTCCCGTATGTTAAAGGTGTTCACAAAGCTGCCCCCCCTGGGATTAGAGCTCACTTTCTCCACGACCAACCACTTGAGAGATTCAGCGTGGTGACTAAATGTGGCGAAATGTTTCACCAGGGTTAACGTACATGAAGTCGCAAGGACATGCTGGAGTCATGTAAAGTGTGGCTGGAAGTAAATCGCAGTGCATATGCACTTGTTTCGGCACCAGCTTTTTAGAGCTAACGATGGTGAGCACCGGCAGGACCCGGGCCAATTAAAGCTGGTGTTATTAAAAAATACGGTAGAGCATTTTTAGTTTCCTTTTCTGTTGACGTTGTCGGGGTTTGTTTTTCGTTTTGCCAGCTGACATGGTCAGAGATGCTGGAGTCATGTAAGGTGTGGCTGGAAGTAAATAGCAGTGCATATGGACTTGTTTCGGCACCAGCTTTTTAGAGCCAACGATTGTGAGCACCAGCAGGACCCGGGCCAATTAAAGCTGGTGTTAATAAAAAATACGGTAGAGCATTTTTAGTTTCCTTTTCTGTTGGCGTTGTCGGGTTCGTTTTCCATTTTGCCAGCGGACATGGGCAGAGATGCTGGAGTCATGTAAGGTATGGCAGGAAGTAAATCACAGTACATATGCACTTGTTTCGGCACCAGCTTTTTAGTGCTAATGATGGTGAGCACCGGCAGGACCCGGGCCAATTAAAGCTGGTGTTATAAAAAAATAAGTTAGATCATTTTTTGTTTCCTTTTCTGTTCACGTTATCGGGTTTGTTTTCCGTTTGGCCAGTGGACATGGGCAGAGATGCTGGAGTCATGTAATCGCACTGCATATTTACTTTTTAGAGCTAATGATGGTGAGCACCAGCAGGACTTGGGCCAATTAAAGCTGATGTTATTAAAAAATACGGTAGAGCATTTTTAGTTTCCTTTTCTGTTGACGTTGTCGGGGTTTGTTTTCCGTTTTGCCAGCGGACATGGTCAGAGATGCTGGACTCTTGTAAGGTGTGGTTGGAAGTAAATCGTAGTGCATATGGACTTGCTTCGGCACCAGCTTTTTAGAGCTAACGATGGTGGGCACCAGCAGGACCCGGGCCAATTAAAGCTGGTGTTATTATAAAATATGGTAGAGGATTTTTAGTTTCCTTTTCTGTTGACGTTGTCGGGGTTTGTTTTCCGTTTTGCAGCGGACATGGTCAGAGATGCTGGAGTCATGTAAGGTGTGGCTGGAAGTAATTCGCAGTGCATATGGACTTGTTTCGGCACCAGCTTTTTAGAACCAACGATTGTGAGCACCAGCAGGACCCGGGCCAATTAAAGCTGGTGTTAATAAAAAATACGGTAGAGCATTTTTAGTTTCCTTTTTTGTTGGCGTTGTCGGGTTCGTTTTCCATTTTGCCAGCGGACATGGGCAGAGATGCTGGAGTCATGTAAGTAATGGCAGGAAGTAAATCACAGTACATATGCACTTGTTTCGGCACCAGTTTTTTAGTGCTAATGATGGTGAGCACCGGCAGGACCCGGGCCAATTAAAGCTGGTGTTATAAAAAAATAAGTTAGAGCATTTTTTGTTTCCTTTTCTGTTCACGTTATCGGGTTTGTTTTCCGTTTGGCCAGCGGACATGGGCAGAGATGCTGGAGTCATGTAATCGCACTGCATATTTACGTTTTAGAGCTAATGATGGTGAGCACCAGCAGGACTTGGGCCAATTAAAGCTGAAGTTATTAAAAAATACGGTAGAGCATTTTTAGTTTCCTTTTCTGTTGACGTTGTCGGGGTTTGTTTTCCGTTTTGCCAGCGGACATGGTCAGAGATGCTGGAGTCATGTAAGGTGTGGCTGGAAGTAATTCGCAGTGCATATGGACTTGTTTCGGCACCAGCTTTTTAGAGCCAACGATTGTGAGCACCAGCAGGACCCGGGCCAATTAAAGCTGGTGTTAATAAAAAATACGGTAGAGCATTTTTAGTTTCCTTTTCTGTTGGCGTTGTTGGGTTTGTTTTCCGTTTTGCCAGCGGACTTGGGCAGAGATGCTGGAGTCATGTAAGGTATGGCAGGAAGTAAATCGCAGTACATATGCACCAGCTTTTTTGTGCTAATGATGGTGAGCACCGGCAGTACCTTGGCCAATTAAAGCTGGTTCTCTTGGGCTCATTAATACAACTATATAAAATAGTCAAACTTAAAAATGATATTAAAAAACCACGGTGCATTTTATTTTAGTAATATTAAGCATTGCATGTTATTAAAAAATACTGTAGATGATTTTGTTTTCCTTTTCTGTTGACGTTGTGGGGGATTTGCTCTTTAATACTTTCACTGCTCTTTAATACTTTTTATATACTAAACTCCAATATACAGGGAGACCTATTGGCACTGCCAATGCTTGTTTCCATTGCCATGATCTGGACGCGGCTCGCCAATGGCAGCTCACGGCGTCCGCATCACCAAAACCACTCCGGACATGCACGTTAGGTGTGCGCCCTCCATATTTAAACACGCGAGCCAGGGGAGGAGCCAAGCGCCGGAGCAAGATGGCCGCGTAAAACCTCGGCTCCGCCACTACCGTCCCCTAACCCAGATATCCGGTAAATTATCCTGTTCTTGAAGACTTGTGCCAGAGAGTATAGAAATAGCGGTGCCGATTGCTGAAACTCCGGACGTTGCTGGAGACCGGAGTTACTTACTTCGAAACATCGGGCCTGGCTGCGGGGCTGCGGCCGGGAGCTGGAGTGCTGCGAGAGCCGACCGGAAGTGCGGTGTAGGCGACGGGATTGACTGGGGGTTATTGGTCGCGCTGAAATCACTGGATTCCTGTGTTGCTGAGGGGGGGTGCCCCGCCCACCCTTGCGCCCGCTTGCCTCTGGAGCTCGGGGGTGGAGGGGGGAGGCCCTAAAAACGCCGCAGCGTCTGTGCGGGCGGTGCCGCTGTGCGAAGATCGACGCGATGCAATCAACGCCTGGCAGCTGACTTGAATTCCTGTGTTGCCGCCGGGGGGGGGGGGGGGGGGTGGGGGGGGGGGAGGGGGGGAAGTGCCCCGCCCGCCCTTGCGCCCGCTTGCCTCCGGAGCTTGGGAGAGGAGGGAGGTAGCCCTGAAAACACCGTAGCGCCTATGGGGGCGCCGCCGCTGTGTGATGATCGACGCGCTGCGGGACCATAGGCAGAGAGGGGGTGAGTGACTCTGGGCTCCCCCCCGCCGCCGCCCTTTCGCCGATGGAGCGCCTGTGATGGATGGCCCTCCGGTGCCCCGCCATACTTGTTGTCTGACTAGCATCATCTGGGACCACTCCGCGGTGCTCAGCGGTGGGGGTCCTTGGGACACAGCAGTGCCTGGGAGGCTGCAGTGAAAGACACAAACGGAGAAGACCAGCGCTGAGTTTGAAGTGTTTTGCTCCAGGACTGGTACTAAAGGAGCGACTGAGCCGTGAACGGGGTCACCTAAGCCAGCTGACCCCAGATATATAAGGGACTTGCGGCCCCTCGGGGTTCCTCTCCCCCCCCCCCCCGCCTCCTGTTTTCGCTGCCGGGGACCCCGACTTGGGGCCTGCGGCGCTGGGTCTGGCGGGGCTCGGACTGGGTGGGGGACCTCCATCCTATATGGCCATCGGCAAGGAACTTGGGCCTCCCATATTTTGCCATACTGTCTGATTCAGAGGTGGTCGCTGGCAATCGGCCATCGTCAAAAGCTGCATACGCGGAAGCTGCTGGTAACGGAGCGTCCCAGCCTACCAATGGCGAGCGAAGCGGATAAGACCCAGCCTAGGATGACCAAGAATATGAGACTGGTCCAGTCTAACAAATTGGATCGCTATACCCTGCCCAGGGTCCCCGTCAGATTCACACCGGGCTCCCGTGGCGGGAAGGGATTCTGAGCGCCCAGTGCCAGATCTGACATTATCCGATGTAATGGCGGCTATAGATGGGATCAAGGTGTCGCTGGGACACAAATTGGAGTTACTGGAAAATAAACTGGACACGGTATCCATTGAGGTGAATCTAATCCGAGCGGACCTTACAAAGGTCAATGACAAAGTGAAATCCCCGGACGTAAAGGCAGCCAGTCTTACAGAGTATGTGTCGAAATTACAGCAGGAAATACACAACCTCAAACTCTCCTGTGGCACGGCAGAGCGGAAGCTGGACGAGTATGAAGGGAGGTCAAGACGCAACAACATTCGCATCCTGGGAGTGCCCGAAAAATCAGAAGGGTCAGCTCCAGATCTCTTTGTAGAAGAATTGATCCTGGCGCACCTGAAACCGAAGGGCCTTAGCAAAGTCTTCACTATTGAACGCGCACATAGGGTCCCAGGAGGGCAACCACAACCCGGGGCGGCCCCTCGCCCTCTGATTGCACGGGTCCTAAACTTTAGAGACAGAGACGCTATCCTGAAAGCGGCTCGAGCGACACCTCCCTTGAGATATGAAGGTGCCGCGCTCTCCTTCTTCCCCGATTTCATACAGTTGGTGCAGAAACAATGCAGGAACTTCCTCGCCGTCAAAAAGCAACTCAGGGATAATGGCCTTAAATATGCTATGATGTTCCCGGCACGGTTGCGGGTTGAGAGGGGGGGGGAGGGTGTGGTTTTTCGACAATCCGGAGGTGGCTTCAGACTGGTTGGACAGCCATCCTCCCAGAGATCAGCAGACACAGGACCAAAGATAAGACCAGGCGGCGCCGGACCGCGGCTGAAGTTTGGCGACCCGGCCTGCAGACAGTTCCACCATGGTCAGGTACAGGGGCTGGGACCGGCATGTATGGACACAAACTCTGGACTTGATATGTTGCTTTGAACTGGCATTTTTACGTCCTCAAGATATAATCAGTAGGGGTGGAAGGGGGAATGGGGGCGGAGGGGGGGAGCGCGGGCATCCCTCCGTTTTTGCTACCTTTAGTTATTTAGCATAATCAGTGTGTAGGGCGACAGGCACTCTGCCAGTTTTGTTATGAGCGGATACCACGAGCAGGGGTGCAGGGAGGGGGGCAGTTGGGAGGGCTGTATACGTTTTTTTAATTTTTCTGGAGTTAAATTGTGTGTTGTTTTGAATTTCTCGACATCATCAATGATATGCACAGCGAAAAAAAAAAAAAAAAAATCAATGATATGCACAGCGATAGGGTGACCCATGTGGAGACACACCGATGTGCAGTGAACAGGTATCAGGGGTTAGTGTACTCAGTTGGAATGTGAATGGACTGGGAGACAAAATAAAGAGATGTATGGTCAACCAGTTTATTAGACGCCATGCTCCTGACGTGATCCTCCTTCGCACCTTATAGGAAATAAATGTATGGCCCTACATAGAGGAGGGTATAAGCTTGTGGCACACGCGGGATTTACCTCTGGATCACGTGGAGTGGGGATACTAATCAAAAACTCATTCACTTTCATAATACAAGCCACATGGCCCGATAAAAGGGGTAGATATGTTGGGGTTTCGGGCCAGTGGGAAGGTAAGAGCGCCACATTTGTCTTGGTTTACTTACCGCCTGGTCTACAGACCGAAACGTTCAAAGATATGGGCTCAATCTTCTTGTCATTTCCACTGGGAATCCTGATATTGGGAGGTGACTTCAATGCAGTGATGACCGAGGACCTTGACCGACATCCGCCACGGGCAATTAGACTGTCTCAGAGGTGGCTGCCAGACTTTTTAGATACCATGGGGATGGTAGACGGCTCGCGAATACGTAACCCAGACAGGGTGCAATTCACCCATGTATCTAGCGCACATCACAGTTTATCACGAATAGACTACATCCTTGTCCCAGCGGCACAGGCACACGCTATCCGCGAGGTGCGTCATCTGGGACGGGGTATCTCGGACCACTCCCCGGTGTGGCTGCAGTTTGACTTTGGACGTCGTAACAATGGCAGGGTGGCCCCTATTAATCCGTGGTATTTGAAGGACCCGTCTACCCGGGACAGTATAGGTAAAGCCACGGACAGCTACTTTTAAGAGAATGAGGGTGCGGTTGACTCTGCACAGAATCTATGGGATGCATATAAGACAGTTATTCGGGGCGAAACCCTATCGCTGATAGCGAGGAAAAAGCGAGAAAGGCAGGCGGAATTAGAAAGAGCAGAGGAGGACGTGATAAAAGCAGAAGAGGACCTGACACAGGCAGTGACCCCGAAAGGGATTCATCTCCTAAGGCTATGGCAAGATGATTTCAACAGTATAGCCAGAGATAGAGCCAGGGCACAGAGTAGGGAGGTCCAGGGCAGACTATATAAACATGGTAATAACGCCGGGAAGCTGATTGCGTGACTGGACAAGCGGGATTGGGCTTCGAGATTGGTACCCGAGGTACAGGGGAAAGACTCCAGTCCCATATCAGACCCTCAAGCCATAGCAGATACGTTTGCCGACCATTTTCGCACAGTGTATAGTACAAACGGCAGATTCTCCAAAGTAGCGAATCGCGAGATGCTAAGGGATATTAGACTCCCCATGCTCTCGGACGAAAACAAGAGCTACCTGGAGACACCGCTGGCAGATGATGAGGTAGCGCAGGCAATCAGGGGGGTGAACTCGGGCAATGCTACGGGCCCTAACGGCATACCCATTGAGCTGTATAAACTTAGACCTAATAAATTGGCCCCCTACTTCCGCTCCATGTTGGAGGAGAGTAGAAAGAAGGTAACGCTCCCCTATGATCAGCGGGTGGCCAATATTGTTGTCATCTATAAGGATAGTAAACCCAGAACCAGCTGCGCCTCCTACATGCCGATATCACTTCTAAATGTGGAGCCTAAAGTTCTAGCAAAATTACTGGCCACTAGACTGATTAAAGGGATCAACACCCTAGTTCACCCAGATCAGTCGGGCTTTATGCCCCATCGTAATACGGCCCTTAACCTGCGAAAGGCTAAATGGAGCATTGAGTAGAACACCTAACATACTGGAACCGGCAGCTTTAGTATCCTTAGACGCTACTATGGCATTTGATACGGTTGAGTGGCCCTATCTCTTTGCAGTTCTGGATAGATTGGGATTTGGCCGGGAGTTTATGGGTTGGATACGCCTCCTGTACTCTGACCCTATGGCTCGGGTGGTAGTAAACAAGCAGACATCCGCAGACTTCCAACTGAGTAGGGGCACTAGACAGGGATGTCCCCAATCTCCGCTCTTTTTTGCATTGGCATTAGAACCGCTAGCCGCCTGGGTCAGGCAAGACATATCTATCCGCGGAATGCGGTGGTCACAGGATTGGGAGGACAAGGTCTCCCTATATGCAGATGACATTCTTCTTTATTTAACAAACCGAGGTCGTCATTGATCTGCCTCCTGGATGTGCTGGCGATATTCGGAAGATACTCCGGATTCGCTATCAACTGGTCCAAGTCAGTAATGTACATCCTTCAGGGAGACCCGCCTGCCATACCGCTAAGTTGCCCGATTCAGATCGCAGATGAGGGTTTCCAATATCTCGGTATATATGTATCATTAGACTCGAGGTTTCGCTTCGTCCGAAAGCTAGTACCACCCTTGCAGAGACTTAGGAAAGATGTAGCGCACTGGAGATCCCTTCCGCTCTCCATGTTGGGAAGGGCAGTTCTCTTTAAAATGATGGCTCTGCCTCGTTTCTTATATGCCCTCCAGAATGCAATGGACCCGGTTCCAGCATCCTATTTTAGAGAGATCGAGAGTCTTCAGAGGCAGCTCGTTTGGGACGGCAGGCCCCGCATAGCATTCTCTAAGTTGACGCTTAATTGGTATGATGGAGGGATCGGACTTCCCGACCTAAAGAAATATTATTGGGAGTCCCAACTGGCAGCAATAAACCAGGGGATCTATGGTCGCCCGGATGATCCCGGGTACGCCATGGATAGGTGGCTGCTCCCAGGGGGGGACTATACAAGGGCGTTATACGCGAAACACCATAGTTTCCCACTGACGGGCCCAACAGCACATGCAGTCCAGACTTGGCACACAGTCAACCGACATCTGAAGTGGGAGGGGAAACTCACCCTGGCCACACCGCTGTGGAGCACGGAGAGACTCGGGAACCTTTGGAAGTCCAAAGGATTCGACAAATGGGACCTCATAGGGATCTCGCGAATCAAAGATATTTGGGGGGAGGGAACGGTTCAGCCATTTGTGTCGCTTAAAACTCAGTACTGCTTAGCAGAGACCGAATATTACCGCTACCTCCAAGTCCGACATGCGCGGCTCACACAGATCCCCAAGGATATGACGCTGCCAGAGGCTTCCCCACTAGAGAATAGAGTGCTGGACGGACATCTTACTGAGAAGGCCATCTCCCTAATATACAGGAAGTTGATTAATAATATGGAAGACCCCTTACTGATCCTTAAGGGAAAATGGAATAGTGACGGATTAGAACTTGATGAGGAAGACTGGCAAGAGGCGATCTCTTCCCCACGAATGGTTGCAATCCAGGCCCGGCTGAGGCTAGTGCAGCTCAAAATACTCCACAGGATCTATGTAACAGGGCCCTGCCTGCTCCGAATGTGACGAGCAGAAAGCGGGGAGTGCAGGAGGGGTTGTGGGGAGCTGGGAACCTTCATCCATATACTGTGGCATTGTCCCAAGATACAGTCGTACTGGAGAGATATAAACCTTATAATGCGAACGGTATTGGGAGTAAACTTGCAGCCAGAAGCGCGACGGTGTATACTGAATGTCTGGGAACCCACAGATCTCAACACCTACACTACACAATGGGCCACTCTGGGCTTTATGATAGCAAAAAGGAACATCGCGCAACTCTGGGGCTCTGGTCAGCCCCCACAGGTGGGGAGATGGAAGGAAGACCTAGACTGGTGCATGTACCGGGAGAAATCAGTCTACGTGGCAAGAGGGTGCCCTGGGAAATGGAAAAAGGTGTGGGGAGCGTGGAACAGTTACAGGGGCAACATCTGTCCACCGCCTGCTCGGCGGATAGACATAGAGAATCACGAAACCCCTTGATTTACGCAACATATGTCGAAAATGTAATTTGCAATGTGTATAATGTCACTGAGAACTGAAACGGTCGCTATACTGTAATTATTTGATGTGAATTGTCGAGATGTTTAATAAAAAGAAATATTTTTAAAAAAACAAACACGCGAGCCAACACCCAGCTGCTTGGCCCATATCCAGCGCATATAGGATTTTCGGCACTCCCGTGCCAGCGCATCGTGATGGTAAGATACCGAGAGCCCTCCACCTCTATTTTAACATATCACCATGTGTTGGATTTTTAATGAGGGATCATTCTCCTGTCGTTAATATAGGCATTGACAGAGATGGGCTCTTGGCCCCTCATGGAAGGATTACTCTCCTCTCCGCACGTTTGATAGCGACGCCCTGATTTGCATGGGCTCGCATTAAGGTATGATTTGCTCTGCTATCGATTTGATAGAATTTTTATCTATTTTCACATACAGTCTGCTAAGGCTATTCTTTCCCATTTTATTTAGATTTATTTGGCGAGTTGCCCGCACAACAACTTATAATTGATCTTGCCTGCTATTCAACTTGAGTAAAGGGAATATTTTTTCGAGGCAAATTAGGGACCCCCCCACCTTTACTACTTTCTTGGGGGTAAGTTTCCTTTTAAGCATATTTTAAAATTGCATAGAGTCTTTCAAAATATTGGGGCAGTAGTCTAATAAAGATACATTTAATGTTTCAGACCACCCCCTTACAGTCTTCATGAATAGGATTAATATTCATTTTGGACAGCATATAAACTATGGAATGCCCAGTCTAGTATTGCGGTCAGTGTCCTTGCATTTTTTAATTTGTTAAATTTTTTATTGTTCATGTCACCCAATTATAAGAGGGTGGAAGGCCCTAATTCCAGATTTATTATACTTAGGTTGTCCATATGTCCTGATGACCCGCATTCGGAGGTAGAAATTACCCTTACCGCGGAAGACGGGTCGAAACGTCGACAATTGTTCCCCCTTTGATCTGGAATACTACCTCGTGACCCTTGCCTAATGTTCAGAGGTCATCTAAGGAATAAGATATTGAAATAATAATGTATACAGGCCTTACAGTGGTTCGGTGGATCACTCCCTTATTCCAACCAATGCTGTGTATATGAACTAGGGTATTATTGTTTTTTTACTTCTTCTCATTGTTCCTTTATCTTCTCACGGTCACATTGCACATGAGCACTTCCTTTCTCACCTTCTTTCTGACACCGCCTATTGTCATAATGATTGATTGAAGATTGCTTTTTCATAAAGATTATATAAAGAAAGATTTTTTCTCAAACAAATTATTGTTGTTGGTCCTTCTCTCTGTGACTTGGCTCGATGTATAGGATAACTCTCTGTATGACCATTTGAAGTAAATTTTCCAGTCCTGCACACTTGAGGTGGGCTGGTAAGATACGTCAGATAATCAGTCAAAGGTACATTCCATGGCGATGGTGTCCTTAGGGTTGGGAAGAGTCACTGGCCAAAAGAAGGTGGTGGTGTCCTCTGCTACTCCCAGGCCTGCTCCAGCCATATCTGCTGTGAGTGCAGTCAGTTTTTCATGAAACAATAGCATTTTTTAATCCTCCTTAATATCTGTCAACTGTGTGCTGCAGCATTTTATTCCTTTTTAATATTGGCTAACTGTGCATCAAGGTGCACTTATTTTTAGCGGCACTGACTCATTCGTGATTTTTGCGAGAGCACCATTTTGCACAGAGCGGGGTCGATCTACCTGCACTGGAACTTTGAAACTGCAATATTGCACATGTTAGTAAGCAGAGACGACTAGTCTTGTGGTAGGGATTTTAAAGCTCTGCCATCTTGTGGATGGTTTCAGGAGCATTTCTGACTTAAAGATGGCCGCCGAGTAGGAGCTCCTCCACCGAGCTCCTAGGTTGGGGAATACCAAATCGGTATTTATCCCCTGTTTACCTGGCAATCCGACCCATCCAACCATTTTATTGTTACCAGTAATGAATACAGCAAGAACATTTATAGAATCCGTAAGAAAACTTTTTGTCAACGACTTACCCAAGACTCGGCGGGGACTTGACGTGACTGATCCTCCACTCATCCCGGCTCCCAAGCCTCACCAGCGGTTCCACACACGATCGGAGCCCCGTGATCTTCATCAGGAACCTGCACCGAAGGTCCCTGTTGCTGCTCCCGGATTGGGCTGACCGTTCCTCGATCGAGAGGACTGCCCTGGTGAATCTCGGAGACCGATGCCTGGGGCTGGGCCCGATGTGGCCTCACGATCGCCGCCTGGAACCTGACTCCTCCAAATCACGCCTTGCCTGCCCTGAGCCCCCTGAGGCCGGCACCTGAGGTGAGCCCGCTGAGAACCGAGGCCTGCCGATGAGCCCGCGGAGGCCTGCCGATCAGGGCCCCGTGATCCTGGGTGAGCCCGTTAAAAAAACAGATGTCGCTTGTAGCCGATTTAGACCTGCACTTCAATGACCCTTACTGCAGGTCCCTACCGCTTGACTCCCGGATTGTGCCGACAGTTCCTCAGATGAGAGAACTGCCCATGTGCTTCTGAGAGGCCGATGCCTGTGGCTAGCGCTGGAGTCGGGCCCTTCTGTAACCCGCCGACCGACATCCGGGGGATCCGCGCAGTGCCTCCCCGCTACTCTCCTGAGGCCCAGCAGCACGACTCCGGGAGCGCTCGCCTGCGAAATACCCTGAAGTTGCTGGAGGCTGATTGAGCCCTGCCGGGACCCCTGCCGGGACCCCTGGCCGTTCCTTGGACGAGAGGACTGCCCCAGGGTTTCTTCGAGACTGATGCCTGGACCTGGGACCGTTACGACCTCAAGGATCGTCGCCCGGCCAGACTCTCACCTGAAGCGGACCCGCTGAATACCGCTGTAGCCCCTTGATCGGCAACAGGAGCCTGGTTGGTCCGTGCAGTGCCCCCCTCGTCACTCAACTGAGGCGGACGCTGGAATTGGGCTTGTTTTTTAAACCCCCCCCCGAGCAGCAGCTCCCCACAGCTCCCGTCGACAAGCCCCCGAGATCCATAGAACCAGAACTCCCCCGAGGTCGCCTGAGGCCCGCTGGGACCCCTCAATCCTCTCCTCGTTGAAGGCTGACACAAAAATTGGGCCACGGAAGCCCCCATGATCATCGCCTGCGAACTGATTGGTAGGTCTGAGCAGTGGCTCCACACTACATGCCTGAACATCCACCAAGACGGCCCAGAGTCCCCATGAGCACAATGCCTCACTTGGGCCCAATGAGACCCCCACTACAGAGCAGCACAATACCTTACCACTGCACAGACGACTCCCCCCAACCTACAATCGTTTTTAGGATCACTACCTCCATCTTGAACCTCAATTGATAGTCCAAAGCTGCCCTTTTCTTCGTCCGACCTGGACGACCTTTCTTTTTTAACTCTCAATGAACCGGCACCACATAGAGGTCTCTACCTCCTGAATAAACTTTCCGCATCCTACCCCACTTATTTGGAGGCTTGATCAGGCGGACACCTGACAATTCGAAGACCGGCTCTGTGGGCCGGCATGGCCCGTGCTCCGTTTGCCTCATCTCTCGCCACAACAGGATGACATTCTCTGTTCCCTGGACCTGATCTCTAAATCCACAACCCCACGCTTTTCCAAGGAATCCGGAACATGTTAAGCCAAACCCTCACCAGACACGCCTGATAATCCTTAACGTTAATTCCTATCTCATCCTTTTCATCACTTTTGCGATTTCCTTCATACCTTAGTACCATTTTATACCTTTGCTTCCAGATTAGTTCTCTCCTACGTATCTTCCCATTGTTAATATGATCTTGCACTAGCTTTTTATTTCTTCCTGTTTATCAATCTCAGCCATTAATCGCCCCCCTCCTATCTAACCCCGCTCTCATGCACTCTACCAACCTGCTCTGAACTCTCCCCTTGGAGAACCCCATTTCACTCTCATTTTCCTCTACTTCCTCTATATGCTCTCCTCCTCCTTATCCCTCCTCATTGCTTCTTATATCAAATCCACATGTACCTTAAACTAAATGTATTGATCCTATTACCTTTTAACTATTGTCTCTTTCCTCTCACTTCCTGTCATTCTATTCACCTCACGGTCTAATCTTGATCCATAGACTCACACACCATAACTCCACCTGTAACGGTCTCAAGACCGACTAAAATCTATGACACTCTGATCCTTTCGTGTCTCTCACAAATCTCTCTCATACTCCCCTAATCATTCGCCATTTCATTGGACTATGTATGCGCCATCACTGCCTGTATCGTTCCTATGTTCACTATTATTGCTGTTGTTTTTTTCACTCCCTGCATTTCCACACACCTCCCTGTTCATCCTTCTCTCTGCTTAACGAAGTCTTCCCCACTCTTCACACACGGTGAAACACCACTGCCTTCTCGAACTCTGAATCTAACATCACTCTAACCCTCCTGCATACCTCCTCTCAATCCCTTACTCCAACCCACTGCCCACCCCCCCCCCTATCTTACTAGCTCCGAATACCAGCCTGGTCAACTACCTCTGCCTCTCTCCGCTCTATATTGGCAACCTTCTAAATCCTAATCTCCCCCCGTCCAACCCTACCTTGCCCCAAAATCTCTCATTCCCCCCTCCAACCCCGCCTTTCCGCGTCTCTCCGACCCAACCCCCCCGAGTTGATGCTGTGTCTCACAAATGTAACCCCTCCCTCCCTCCCACTCCCTCTCCCTCCGCGCTCTTACCTTAAACCTCCTTCTTCTAAACTTCTCCCCCCCTCTCCTTGCCCACTCCCTTATTCTCCCCAAGCCAAACCTCACCACCATGTCCCTCCTAAATACCACCCACACACCACACCCCCATCATGCCCCAACCGACAAACACTCCGCCCTCACCAAACATGGACCCAACTCTTGGACCATTCCATACCCTCCCAACCTCTCGAAAAATGCCAAAAAGAATATTAAACATAAATTCCTAATCCGACATCCTGAAACCCTAATTGAAGACAACTACCACAGCCCCACGTCCCCCATTAAAAATAACTATATCTTTTACACCAAACACCCCTCCAAATGGAAGAGCACCTTTTTACACAACCTCCCAGTATCTAGCGCAATTAAAGTCTCCCACGGCTATAAACATGCCACTTCTCCTACCACGTTTTTCCCTGGTGAAATAACCATTTCCATCTACAAAACTGGAAATATCCTGATTCAAGCCTCAGAACAGCACCTCACAATTTTTGAACTCCTCTTCAGCACTCTTTCAAACCAGCTGTCACTACCTACTCCTCCCCCCACACCCGCTCAGTCCCAAAACCCCTCCGAGCACCCCACAGCCGCCACAACCCCTAACCCTCTCCCTAACGACAGTCCCCATATAACCACTCCTACCCTGGCACCCTCACTGGAACTCTTCCCTGCCACAATCCTATCCCCTCTCCCCACACCTGCTCCCTCCCCCACCCACTCCCAAATCTCCTCCGCCTCCCAGAGACAAACCCCTCTCCCCCATGACACTCCTTCCAGTAATGACACATCCCTCTCCTTAACTCCTAGTCTACCCACCTCTCTGGAACCATCCACCCCCCTCTCCTCTAATTCACTCCTCCGAATTCCCATGTCCCCTAATGACAGTCCACCTCCAACACCCTATCACGTCCCTAGTACCCCTCCTCCCCTTCTAAACTGTTCCATAACGGCCGTAACCCCTCATGTCTCTGCCCCTCCCTCCACAAATGACTCTTCTCTGTCACCCTCACTTGAACTCTCCCCTACCTCAATCCGATCCCCTCTCCCCACACCAGCTCCCTCCCCCACCCACTCCCAAATCTCCTCCGCCTCCCAGAGACAAACTCCACATCCCCATGACACTCCTACCCGTAATGACACATCCCGCTTCTTAACTCCTATTCTAACCACCTCTCTGGAACCTTCCCCCCTACTCCTCTAACACACTCCTCCAAATTCCCATGTCCCCAAATGACCGTCCATCTCCAACACCCTATCACCTCCCTAGTACCACTTCCACCCATTACGCCGTTACCACATCCCCTTTCGCACCTCACATTCTCCCCTCACCTCTCCCCCCTTCCCCCTCTCTCCCCTCCAGGCCATCACACATCACACCCATCCCTCCCTCCCTATACCGGGTCACACCGCCCTCTCCTGGCCTCCCACACTCCGCATTCAAACACTGATCTTCCCACATGATCCCCCCTGATGAACCGCTCACCCCAAGCTGTCTACCTTCTCTCCCTACCCACTCCGTCCCTAACTCCTCCTCCATTCCAACCACTTCCACTTCCCTCCTATCCAACCTCTGCCAGACACTTCGTAACTTGGACCACAATCTCTCTACCCTAGCTACTGAACTTACCCTACTCAGAAAGGATTTCAATCGGTTCAAATCCCACAAACCCATAGCCCGCCCCTCTTGGCCC
Source organism: Triturus cristatus (assembly GCF_964204655.1). Classification (NCBI taxonomy): domain Eukaryota; kingdom Metazoa; phylum Chordata; class Amphibia; order Caudata; family Salamandridae; genus Triturus; species Triturus cristatus. Next base: position 103,584,841 of record NC_140587.1, read on the forward strand.
TATCCCCCATATGCTAGCCCACGAAAACACGCATATCCCAAACATTGGTTAACAACGCCTCTCCTCACCCGCTCTCACAGACCCCTTCGAACCTCGAATACCTACACCGCCCTGGATCTCTCTGTCCTCTGCAACGCCTACCTTAACATTCCCCCACCTAAAGATCTTTCCCCCTCTCACTCCAATATCCCTGTTATCCTGGGAACCAGTAGAATCCCTGTGTTTCCTAGCTCACCCAGACCCCCCCTCAACTCACCAGCATTCAATTACTCCCCGCCCCATCACCAACCCCAAGCCCCTTACCTGCATGCTCGTGAACTGCTGCTTGGCTGTCCGGCATGCGACCGAAATCTCAGAAACCTTTCTTAACGAAGGTACCGACATCGCCTTCCTCACCAAAACCTGGCTCAAAGACCACTCTACACCCATCATCGACCTTTTTGCCCCCCTGGCTACTCTACTCTCAGAAGAGACAGACCCGAAAACATAGGGGGTGGTCTACCAATTATTTTTAAAGAAGAACTACAACTCTCCCCGATTAACAACCCTGATTACACAACCTTCAAATACTTAGGAGCCGAACTCAAAATGAAAAGCTTCCCCCCAATAGGACTGCATAACATCTACCACCCTCCTGGTGAACCCCTTCCCTTTGCCGAAGAACTATCTGACCTTCTAACTAAATCTCTACTTTCCAGCTCCAAAAAACTCTTCCTAGGAGATCTGAACCTCCACTGGAATGAACCTGATGACCCTGCAATCCTCCTTCTCAATAACCTCCTTGAGATTAGCGACCTCAAGCAACTTTGCCACTCCCCTACCCACGCCAAAGGAGCTACTCTAGACGCCATCGTCTCCAACCCTGATCTTACATCCTTATCCAACATCATCCCTATCGACTGGTCTGACCACCATCTCATTCTGTTCACAATCTCCCCTTCTGCCCCACCCGCCCCTATAAAAATCAATAAAACTACAATTGTGACCAGAAGTCTTAAGCAAATCCCCCCGGCGCACTGGAACTTAAACTCCAATCCCAACTTAGTCTCACCCCCCCTCTTCAAATGCAAATGAACTCACTGAGCACTTTAACAAAACAGTCTCTGAGATTTAGACCAACTTGCCCCTCTGAAAACTAAAACATTAAAAAATACCCCCTCCAAATCATGGTTCACCCTAGACCTTAATAAAGAAAGACGCTCACTGAGACTGGCGGAAAGAACATGGAGACAACACCCTTCCCCATCCCATCTTGCTCTCCTCAGAATTGCGAGATCCTCTTACAAAAAACACATATTTTCCGGAAAAGTGTCATTCTTTCGTCTACAACTCTCTCGTGCCAAAAACAGACCTAGAGAACTGTTCAACATTATTAGAAATCAAACCTCCCCTGCACCCCTTAACCCGGTGGCCTCCACTAACAAATGCAAAGAAATTGCCAACTTTTTCAGTGAAAAAAGCGCAAACATTGACCGTGCTTTCCTCCACACTCAACCCTCGCTCACCCCTCAACTTTCCCTGGATACCACACCTCATCCACCCCTCCCCTAGAACACACCCCTGACTCCCTCACTCCCCCTCCCATCACATACCCCTCCTGAACCCCCCCCCCCACTACCCTACCGCTACAAAATAACGCCTCATGGCATTATTTCCACTCCGTCTCTGAACGGGAAGTCTTTAACATCCTAGCCAAACTCAAACCTTCCTCCCACACCCAAGACCCTCTCCCTTCCGCACTTGTCCAAGATCTCAAACACGTCATTGTCCCCCACTGGACCAACATCATTAACGCCTCCCTCCTAACAGGCAATGTTCCCATCTCCCTTCAACTCGGACAAATCACTCCCATCCCCAAAAATCCCAAGGCTGACCCCAATGACCCTAACAATCTCCGCCCTATCTCCAACCTCCCCCTCCTCTGCAAAGCCCTCGAAAAGTGCGCCCTACTCCAACTGGACAAACACATTGACACGTACAACCTTCTAGACCCTCTTCAATCTGGCTTCCGCAAAGGTTGCAGCACTGAAACCGCACTGCTCAACATAGTCGATGATATTCACTTAGCCCTGGACAAGGGCGAGACCTACCTACTCATCCTTCTTGACCTCTCCGCGGCATTAGACACAGTTTACCACCCTACTTTACTCAATGCACTCAAAAATCGATTCAACCTCAATGGCACTGTCCTTAACTGGTTCACCTCCTACTTCCAACATAGAACCCTACAAATTAAAATTCAAAACTGCCTCTCTAGCCCAACTCCTGTCTCCTTAGGTGTCCCTCAAGGATCCATCCTCTCCCCTGCCCTTTTCAACCTCTTTATGGAACCCCTTACCCGTATACTTAAAGAAGCTAAAATCAACTATCACCTGTACGCTGACAACACCCAACTGTACTATAAAATAAAATCCCATGCTGATATCCTGCACCTTAACACTGCACTAACCAAGATCCAAACCTGGTTCCACAACAACCATCTTAAACTCAACCCTAACAAAAGTGAAATCATCCTCTTCTCTACCAAAAACAACCCTCTCCCCATTCAAACATGGATCGCTGACCTTAACGCGCTAAACTGCTCTCTCTCCCTCGCCAATTCTGTTAAATCTCTCGGCATCACCGTCAACAATAAACTCACACTAAATTCCCTTGTAAATAACTCAGCAAAAAATGCACTCTTCACACTCCGGCATCTCAAAAAAATCAAACCTTTTATTCCAGCTGAAGACTTCAAATTAATTATCCAGTCTCTTGTCCTATCCAAAATCGACTACGGAAATGTCCTTCTCTCTGGTACTCCAAAATCCACCTTGCCCCCATCAAATCCGTCCTCAACCTCGCTGCCAGACTAACAACTAACTGTAAACGTTTTGACCACATCTCTCCTGCCCTCAAAACCCTCAGATGGCTCCCCATTGAAGGCAGATCCTCCTATAAAATTGCCTGTATTACTCACAAAGCCCTTTATCAGAAGACTCCAACCTACCTTACAACTAAACTTAAAAAAGCTGGCTGTGCCCGAACACTGAGAAGCATCAACACACTTCTTCTCATACCCCCCTACTAAAAAAAAAACGCCTGCTCCTTCTCTGGCAAGGCCCCAACCATTTGGAACACCCTCTCCAAAGACCTTCGATGCAACCCCTCCTATTCCAGCTTCAAAAGAGACCTTAAAGTTCATTTTCTCACTAAATTTGGGGGATAGTAAATCCCAGTACTCCTTTCTGATTACTTCCCTCCTACTTCCTTAGGCAACTCCTCCTACCCCCCACACTCACCCACCCCCCTCCTGACACCCTCCTCACCTCCATCCCCCTCATTATACCCCCCACTCCCTACTATGTCCACTGAGTCCACCTTGGCAAACTGTGGGGCCGATTCACAGAACTAACTTAAGACAAAATCCTAAATGTACTACTTTTGGTATTTACAGAAGTTAGGATTTTGTCTTAAGTCTGTCTTAAGTCTGTCTGATAGCGGACACACGCAGGAAGTGCTCCAAAGGCAAGGGCCAGCGGCCAAGACCCTTGCCTCCCCAACATTAGGTAGGATTAGCTACCCTTCTGAGTCACTGAAAGACTTCGACAGTAAGGTCAAACAAATTTCCAGTCACTCACGGAACCTTTCTTGCTCTAATAACAAATGTGCCACATGCCACTACACCTTGAAACCAAATGACCCTAAGATGGGGCTAACACCCAGCAATGTAAATACCAGACCAGGTTATGAATGGCAAATGTTGTTAATGAATTGCAAATTGCTCCCTCAACATAAGCTAGAGTTTTTTATTTGTTCAGAGGATAAATAGTCAAAGTTACTTTCCTAACTAAAACATGGCTCAAAGAGGATTGCAACCCTCATTTAACCATAGCACTTCCCGCTGGTTATACAATCATTAGAAATTATAGGGTTTCCAAAGTTGGTGGGGGTTGCCATTATGTATAAAAAAGAGTATGAGTGTAGGCTCTCCTGGCCAGGTTCCAGAATGTGAAAGCCTTGTCTTTTCAATCAAACTTTCACCTACCTACACATTTTTCAGGTTTACTTGTGTAGTGCCCTCCTTGACCAGCTGCAGAATTTGTCTCTGCTAAACATGATATTTTAGCCTCCCTTAGGCTGCAAACAGCTGTTAGAATTTAAACGTACAGATCGAAGATAAGGGTTTTACACCTACCGTGAATCTACTTCTGGATTTATCAGCTCTTCAGCTTCCCCAACTAACTGAGTTTCCTACGCATAACAAAGGTCCTATTCTGGACCCCATTTAAAAAAATCCAGGATGCGACGTCCTTCCTTTCTTCCTGGAAGTTGAGTCTGGTGGTGATGGGGTCCTTAGTGAGGGAGAGGATGAGCTGGGTGTCATCGGTGTAGGATACTATGCTGAGTCCATGCTGTCTGACGATGGTGGCAAAGGGGGGCCATGTAGATGTTGAAGAGTTTTGGGCTGATCGATGATCTTTGGGGCACCCTGCAGTTGATTTCTGAGGGTTCGGAGAGGAAGGGTGGAAGTCTGATTCTTTGGGTTCTGCCAGCGAGGAAGGAGCAGAGCCAGTCGAGGGCAGTTCCCTGTATGCCAGCCTCGTGGAGTCTGGCGGTGAGTGTGCGGTGGGAGATAGATGGTGTCAAATTCTGCAGAGAGGTCAAGTAGGATCAGAGCTGCGGTGTGTCCTTGGTCGAGGAGGGTGCGGAGGTCATCTGTGGCGGTGAGTAGATCGGTCTCAGTGCTGTGGTTGCTGCGAAATCCGGATTGGGAGGGGTAGAGGATGGAGTTTTCTTCAATAAATTTCATTAGTTGGATATTGACAGTCTTCTCGGTGACTTTTGTTGCGATGGGGAGGAGGGAGATTGGTTGGTAGTTCTTGAGGTCCGTGGGATCTGCTGAGGGCTTCATGAGTAGGGGTCTGACTTCTGCACGTTTCCAGTCGTCGGGAAAGATGTCGTTTTGAAGGTGGCATTGAAGGTGCGTTGTAGTTCCGGAGCAATGGCGGCGGCGGCTCTGTGGAAAATGTGTGGGGGGCATGAGTCCATGGGGGCTCCTGAGTGAATGCCTTTCATGGTCGATGCGGTGTCTTTGGCGGTGACTGGCGTCCAGGAGGAGATGGTGGGCTAGTTGGCGTTGCTGGAGGAGGGAGTGGTTTCGGAGTCAGGTGTTTGGTCGTTGAAGTTGTTGTAGAGGCCCTTGTTTTTCAGATGGAAGTAGGAGCCAAGCTTGTTGCAGAGGTTCTGGGAGGGGGTGATGTCTGTGGTTTCACTGGGGAGTTTGGTGAATTCCTTGATGATGCTGAAGAGTTCCTTGGAGTTGCTGGAGTTGGCGAGGATCTTGTTCTGGATAAAGGTTCTTTTGGTGGATCTGATGCGTTGGTGGTATTCTGTCATGGTGTTCTTATAGGTGGTGCGGTCTTCCGAGGATTTGCTGTTTCACCAGTTCTTCTCAAGACGTCTGCAGGTACGTCTGGATTCTTTGAGGTTGGCGGTGAACCAGGTGGCCTTCCTGGGGTGCTGTCTGTTGGGGTTATGTAGGGGGGAGAGCTCATCTGCGCAGTTGGAGATCCATCTGTGGAGTTCTTTGGCTGCCAGATTGGCATCAGTGGAGGTGGCGGGATCGCGTTTGAGGGTGGAGTTGAGCTGCTCCTCTGTGATCTTGCTCCAGTTTCTTTGTGGAGGGAGGGGTAAAGATTTGGGCACTGTAGGTTTGTTGACGTGGAAGTGTAAACAGTGTTGGTCCATCCAAGGGGGTTGAGTGGTGTGGCTGAAGTGTATGTTGTTACTTCCTGCAAAGATGGGGTCGAGGGTGTGTCCTGCCTTGTGGGTGGGCGTGTTGACGAGTTGTTTCAGTCCGAGGTTGTCGAGGTTGTCCAGGAGGGTGTGAGAGTTGGGGTCGGTGAGGTTGTCGAGGTGGAAGTTGAGGTTTCCGATGAGGTCGGCGATGATGGTGGTGAACGCAGTTTGAGGTCCGGGAGGTCTGTAGGCTAGGGCACCTCTTAGGGTCGTTCTGGGGCTGGGCTGGATCTGGAAATGGAGGTGTTCAGTGGTGGGCGGGCTGTCGCTCGAGCTGGAGGTCGTGAGCCAGAGGGAGCTCTTGTGTGCGATGGCGAGTCCTCCTCCTAGGAGGTTGGGGCGGTCCTTCCTCTGGATCTTGTATCCATCTGGGATGGCGGTTGCGGTGTCAGGGGCGAAGGTGGAGTTGGTCCAAGTTTCTGTGAAGAAGGTGACATCTGGTGAGAGGGTGTCGAGGAGGTCCCATTTCTCTACAGCATGTCTGTGCAGGGAGCGCAAGTTGAGGACGATGCACCTCAGGGCTTCGGTGTTGTTGGCGTTCGGGATGGGGGCGATGGCCATGAGGGTGCGGATGGTGGTGAAGGTCTGATGGTAGTGACGGCAGGAGAACTGGCCGTGGGTGGTGCTAGGCATGGACAGCTGGCAGTTTTTGTTCCTTCCTGGGTTGAGTGTGAGAAGGGCAGCTGATTCGTAGTGGTGGGTGCTCGGAGATCCAGGGTACCAGGTGCTGGTCGCGGTCGGGTCATGGACGGGCACAGACAGGCTTGTCTTTGGCGCGCCAGCAGAGCGGCCACACAGAGGCCGCCATTAAATAGGAAAGGGGAGGGAAGAGCAGCTGGGAGGCAGGAGTGGGAACTGGCAGGGAGGAGGGGCCGCGGGGGCAGCAGGGGCGGGAAAGGGCACAACGGCGAAGAACAGTATGAAGAACAGTACAAACAGTTAAAAACAGTCTAAAAGAGGCAACATATAACAAAATACAGGAAAGACAATTTACAGGCACAATTGACAAAAGACACACAAAAGACAGCAAAACAGGAACAAACACAAGGCAGACAACAGCGGACCAGTAGAAGAGCTACGATCTCCCACTGGACCACCAGGGAGGAGGCGCAGGCAGGGTGGAGGAGGGCCTCGAACACCTACCAGCAACAGGTGAACGGGATCAGTGGCAGGTGACACTTAACAGCGAAGCTGCAGGGGGAGAGAGAGCAGGTCTCTGATCAGGAGGTCAATTCCACTCTAGACATGTTGGCCTCTTTTAGAGAAAGTCAGAAGCCCCAACCTTGTGATAAAGCTCAGCGGTTTTCTACAGAGCTGGTTGAGCTCAAGAAAGTATGCAAGAGATCTGAGAGGAAGTGGAGGGTCCATTATAGTGACACCGATAAACAGGTGTATAGACAGACACTGAAAACATATCAACATGCTATCCGGACAGCCCGGTAGAATAATTGTGAAATCAGGATCAGCCAGGCAGAGAATTAATTTAAGAAACTTTATACGATTGTGAATTCTTTTTTAAAACCCACTATTCCAGGGACTGGCCACATCCCATCAAAATGTCGATGTGAGGCACTGGCCAACCCCTTTTTAAGAAAAGTCAGTCTTATCTAAAATGCCTTTTCAGATGCAGTGGAACCTAACAAAATTATTTGTGTGGACTCCACCACAAATCAGGCAAACGCTAAGCTTTCTAGGTTCCCGCCAGTGGAGAAAAAAGATATCCTTGAGATTGCAGGGAAGGTCAAATCAGGATCCCTGCTGGACCTAGCTCCGTTAGACCTCCTCCTGAAAGGAAAAGATGTCGTTGTTGCAGCAATGGCAGATATTTACAATCTTTCCCTAGAAAGTGGGGTAGTGTCGGACGCATGGAAGCATGCTATTATACGCCCATTAGATTAAACACAAGCTAAGATGCACCACGCATTTATGAGAAACAGTGAATTATTGACAGTATATACAGTTCAAGTCCAATTCAAAAGACAGATAGAAATTCCTTGGTTTTAGTCTTTTTATTCCAAATTCATTGGATAGTGGACATTACAAAGCGACACAGCCGACGCGTTTCGTCCTGAAACAGGACTTCTTCAGGGCTGTTAAAAATACATAGACATACAATTATAAATACACATATATATAACACTAAAATGTCACAAAATTGAATGACAGTCTGACAAAAAAAAAACCTACATTGAACTAGACGTCTTTTTACATAGATTCATAGTTTTGTGATTTTGAGAGAGTAAATATTCCTTGACATATTCATGACATGGGTCATGCTGATGTTCCTCATGTCCATAATATCTCGCTAAGCTGTGCAATACAAATCAGCTTTTTAACATTAAGTTTCTATATATAACATTCTCCCAATATGCATATTGCACCTCAAATAAACATGCAAGAGATGTTAAGACAAGACAGAAGAAAGAAGAAGGAAGGGAAACGTGAGGGAGCAAGATATGTGATATCGTATATTTTAATTAAAGGTATGTATATTATTAGTGGAAGTGGTAATAGTCTTGTTCAAGACAAGTTTCACTTGTTTTTTTAAAAAAGAGTGCCATAAACAAGGTAGATTCATAGTATACCTACCAAGATATAAAGATGATCACACATAAATACTATTTATGGTCATAGTTGATAGGATGAGAAAAAGAGATCTTCAATATAGGGTCTTTTCTTCCATAAATGAATATCTGCAACATGAAACCATATCTATTAGTACAGTAGATATACACAATGTTTAAAATATATTCGGAGGGCGGGTTGTGATGGAAATAGTCTTCCACCTCCCGAAGATTATGCCCATACTGAAGAAAATAACTTCAAAAAGCATGGGGATCCGAGTCCGAATAGAATTTGGTCCAATCTAAATGGACCCCTTTCTCAAATCCACTTGGAATAAAACACCTTATTGTATTGTGTTAGTGGAAATAATAGCAGTATCCACTATTAGTGTGGAATGACGCTTACTATCCTGTATTTATGTGGATAAGAAATGGAATAAAAGCATGGTAGGTCCAATAATAAACATACCTTGTCTATGATTAGTATGTCTGTAATTATAGGTTTATTTTCTTCTGTTTCAACAGCAGGTTATTTGTAAATAGATATATTTTCAGCCAACAGTCCGAAATGGCTTTTTCCAGTCTAAAATGAGTAAATTAGACAAAGAAGGGGAACAATTAAAAATCTTTCCAATCTTATTTCATTAGTTCTAATATGCTAAATTGTCTAATTATACCAAAATATCCAAACCTTCATGATATCCACTTTAAGAAAACAAGGGGGAACCGGTTATTGTATGTATATTTCCTAATGCCCCCAAGGCTAATACAGTCTCTAGAAATTGAGTAAGTATAGGATTTTAAAATTGTGGCATCTAATGTAATCGTATTCTATCCATCCGCTTTAAAGGTTCTATCACTCCGTACTGCCTGTGTATGATCCTGATTGCCATGGCCGTCTAAAAATCGCTTTCTAATAACCCCCTTGGTCGAGTGACCCTAGTTTCCCCAAAACAGGCATACATCCCCTATCTTAGATAATAGCAGAGACCCGAGATGTGCTTACCGCAATATATTAGTTGTGGCTGGAAACAACAACGAACACTCGTGATGCCGGTCCTCCGAATCGGTGAAGTCATGAAAAAATAATAAGCTTCCTTTAAGTAGTCTCAAGTAGCTGGTTAAACTCGGAGCACCTGTATCGGCTCGGGAGGTCGCGCCCCCTAATTGGTCACATGAATACCGTTGCGAGCGTAGCGGCCATCTTTTAATGAGTGTAAAACCCCGACGCTTAAACAAAATTACGGGCTTTTTGATGAAACATAAATTTTTAAACGTAGAAAAAAGTACTAAAAGTCGACATTTGAATATATTATTTGAAAGGATTTTTTAATATACTCAGAATATGTTTTGTAAGAGGCACTCCTCTATTATTTATAGACCGAATCTATAATTGGCGGTCCCATAGAGAGATAGATATATGTGAATTTGGCGGTCATTTTAAAATATATACATATTAACTTGGTTAACGGGAGATCCAAGGAGGACCGGCATCACGAGTGTTCGTTCTTGTTTCCAGCCACAACTAATATATTGCGGTAAGCACATCTCGGGTCTCTGCTATTATCTAAGATAGGCGATGTATGCCTGTTTTGGGGAAACTAGGGTCACTCGACCAAGGGGGTTATTAGAAAGCGATTTTTAGACGGCCATGGCAATCAGGATCATACACAGGCAGTGCGGAGTGATAGAACCTTTAAAGCGGATGGATAGAATACGATTACATTAGATGCCACAATTTTAAAATCCTATACTTACTCAATTTCTAGAGACTGTATTAGCCTTGGGGGCATTAGGAAATATACATACAATAACCGGCTCCCCCTTGTTTTCTTAAAGTGGATATCATGAAGGTTTGGATATTTTGGTATAATTAGACAATTTAGCATATTAGAACTAATGAAATAAGATTGGAAAGATTTTTAATTGTTCCCCTTCTTTGTCTAATTTACTCATTTTAGACTGGAAAAAGCCATTTCGGACTGTTGGCTGAAAATATATCTATTTACAAATAACCTGCTGTTGAAACAGAAGAAAATAAACCTATAATTACAGACATACTAATCATAGACAAGGTATGTTTATTATTGGACCTACCATGCTTTTATTCCATTTCTTATCCACATAAATACAGGATAGTAAGCGTCATTCCACACTAATAGTGGATACTGCTATTATTTCCACTAACACAATACAATAAGGTGTTTTATTCCAAGTGGATTTGAGAAAGGGGTCCATTTAGATTGGACCAAATTCTATTCGGACTCGGATCCCCATGCTTTTTGAAGTTATTTTCTTCAGTATGGGCATAATCTTCGGGAGGTGGAAGACTATTTCCATCACAACCCGCCCTCCGAATATATTTTAAACATTGTGTATATCTACTGTACTAATAGATATGGTTTCATGTTGCAGATATTCATTTATGGAAGAAAAGACCCTATATTGAAGATCTTTTTCTCATCCTATCAACTATGACCATAAATAGTATTTATGTGTGATCATCTTTATATCTTGGTAGGTATACTATGAATCTACCTTGTTTATGGCACTCTTTTTTAAAAAAACAAGTGAAACTTGTCTTGAACAAGACTATTACCACTTCCACTAATAATATACATACCTTTAATTAAAATATACGATATCACATATCTTGCTCCCTCACGTTTCCCTTCCTTCTTCTTTCTTCTGTCTTGTCTTAACATCTCTTGCATGTTTATTTGAGGTGCAATATGCATATTGGGAGAATGTTATATATAGAAACTTAATGTTAAAAAGCTGATTTGTATTGCACGGCTTAGCGAGATATTATGGACATGAGGAACATCAGCATGACCCATGTCATGAATATGTCAAGGAACATTTACTCTCTCAAAATCACAAAACTATGAATCTATGTAAAAAGACGTCTAGTTCAATGTAGGTTTTTTTTTTGTCAGACTGTCATTCAATTTTGTGACATTTTAGTGTTATATATATGTGTATTTATAATTGTATGTCTATGTATTTTTAACAGCCCTGAAGAAGTCCTGTTTCAGGACGAAACGCGTCGGCTGTGTCGCTTTGTAATGTCCACTATCCAATGAATTTGGAATAAAAACACTAAAACCAAGGAATTTCTATCTGTCTTTTGAATTGGACTTGAACTGTATATACTGTCAATAATTCACTGTTTCTCATAAATGTGTGGTGCATCTTAGCTTGTGTTTAATCTATTTATGTAAGTTCCCTAGGGAACCAGCATTGTAACAGTGGGTGCTACTCAGAATGCACACACTCCCTCAATTTATGTATAAATATACTTCATTGGGGAGAATACTTTAAAGGGTGATATTAGATCAGGTGCTGATAGGTAGAAGGTTCCACTGTTAGTGTTGATAGTACTTCTATTATACGCCCATTATTGAAGAAACCAGCATTAGATCAACAGATAGATAACTATAGACTTACCTCTCTACTTCCTGCGACTAGTAAAATCTTGGAGAAGGCGATTAACAACTACCTTTCTAAATCTTTGGAAGTGAACAACATTTTGCACCCCACACAAACAGGTTTTTGTCAGAGCTAAAGCACAGAAACTGCATTTTTAATGGCAACTGAGGACCTAAGCAATCTTTAGATCAGGGTGATTTGGCGGCGCTTATCATGTTGGATTTAAGCGAAGCCTTCGAGACTGTTTCACACCATGTTCTCCTTTGTAGATTGGAAAAGATAGGAGTTACTGGTAAGGCACAAAAATTGCTAGCTTTTTTCTTAAAAAATAGGAGATTTCAAGTCAGCGAGGGGCCATTTTACTCCAAAATGCATTAGTTAAGCTGTGGGGTGCCGCAAGGCTCCTCCCTTAGCCCCACACTTTTTAACGTAAATGTCCATCCATTCGCTGACAACACCAAGATCATCATCTCTCCCTCTTTCAATGGTCAATCGACATACCAAAAACTGAACGAATGCTTAGAGCAAGTCCCAAGTGGATGACAGAGAGTTGTCTCAAACTAAACGGGGAGAAAACCAAGGTCATGGTAGTGGGAAACAGTCCATCTTTATGGGACCAACTAACATGGCCTCCCTCTTTAGGATATCGTCCCTCCCCCAAACTAGAGGTGAAAAATCTGGGTGTCACTCTGGAGAGCCATCTCTCTATGGCAGTGCAAGCGAAAAGAGTTGCAGCTACCTGCTTTGCCTTCATAGAGCCCTGCGGAAAACCATTAAAGGGTTCCGCATGGAGCTGAGAAGAATAGTAATACAGGGACTCATATTATTGTGTCTTGATTATGGCAATTCTCAGTTTTTAGTGAGTCCCAGCTCAATGACTAACAGGCTCAGCCCGAGCGCACCAGCTCAATTGCCACTGGGTGTACCGAGGTTCCAGTCAGCTCACCCAGTGCTTGCTACTGAAAAGCGTCCGATTCACTGCACTATGTATCACGCACGATGCTCAGGCCCACGGATTTTCCCCCATCTTATCAAACCCTAAAAGGCTAACAAAGTCCTGAGGTCAACTAAGTTAGGCCTTCTTTGTGTTCCAAGAATCAAGAGGGCCAGAAGTGAGGGCCTTTCTTTTGCCTTTCTGGCCCCTAAATTGTGGAACTGTCTGTCTGGAAAAAAAACTGAAAAGTCACCTGTTTACTCAACTGATGTGGTCTACAGCGGGGATGGCTAGTGTTGGAAATCCCAATTCGGGTAGCCATGCCTTTCACAAATTATGTTATTAATAATAATAATAATTCCTGTGGAATGTCTGCTAGGCAATGATTTGGAGTCCTCAGCATTGGCTGAGGTCAAAAGAAAGACCCATGCAGGTATGCTGAGTATACCTGAATGGGTGTGTGTAAAATCAAAAGCACAATGTAAAGCTCAGGGTGAAAAAGAAGAGTTGGAGCCTAGAAAAATTGCCCAACCCTCACAAGAGATAAGGCAAAAAGTCTGGGAAGCCAGCTTCTGAACAGACCTCAGCTCAGGTCCCCTCTCATCAGGGAAAAGACCTGTCAGCCCCAGAGGGAACTGAGCCCAGGAAATTGGACCTTACACGCCAGAGCTCCTATGACCCTCTATGGAAGACCTGTGCCAGGACCTGCCCCACTCTTGAGAGTCTGAGACAGCAAGCTGCTGATCAGGAAACAGGAGATGTCAGTGGCTCCCACAGAACCTTTTGGGAGAAGGAACTCCTTTACACTGAGGTCAGAGACCACAAACCTGATGTCACTAGGGCAGTGGTAGAGCCTCGAGTGTACTCTCATTGGCTTGTGACATCCCCCTAGCTGGGCATCTTGGCCAGGCCAAAGCCTGGAGTACATTCCACTTCTATTGGCCAGGGATGTCCCAGAAGGTGAAGGAGGTTTGTAATTCCTATGCCATCTATCAAGCTAGCGGTAAGACAGGTGTCCATGCAAAGGTCCCCTTAATTCCACTTCCAGTGGTTGGGGTACCCTTTGAAAGGGTAGGTATTGACATTGCTGGTCCCCTGGACCCTCCAACTGCATCAGGGAACAGATCCATACTGGTAGTAGTGGATCATGCTACTAGGTACCCTGAAGCAATGCCCCTAAGGACTACTACTGCTCCTGCAGAGGTACAAACTTCATGTCTGGTTACCCAAAACATATGGGCAGAATGTGGAGTGACCTTTAAGTTCACTACCCCATACCACCCACAAACAAATGGTCTTGTTGAAAGGTTGACCTACTGATTAGCATTCTAAGAGGCGAGCTTCAAAGAAGATGCCACGTTTGAAATGCAAGTCTGGCTCCCCTCACAGGAGAGGAAGCTGACCCCCTTTGTCCAGAGCCCTTTGGCACATGGACGGGCAAAAGGTGTCTACCCCTAGGCCAGTACCACCCCTAAGGTGGCCTTACCTGAAGGGGTCACAACTTTTTAGAGTTGGCCATCTTGGTGATGGCAAACGTAGGCATTCTGGGACAGGGTTATGCCCAATCCCCACAGGAAGTATTTGTATTTGGGATTTGTAATACACACGGCTACTCGAAGAGTGTCCCGGCATGAGCCTGGAGGAAGAAAAGGCAAGAGGGGACAGCTAGAGGAAAAGAAATGTCTTGAGCCTTTTCCTAAAAATCTTGGAATCCTGAATGCTGCGAAGATCCAGGGGTAGAAGGTTCCAGGCCAAAGATGCCCTGAGAGCAAGAGAGCTCCATCCCATTCTCTTAAGGCGAAATGTCAGGATATGGGCGAGAAGCTGCGTCACAGAGCGCAGCTGCCTGGTAGGAACATAGAACCTGAAGCGCTTTCTCAGATAAGCAGGGCCATGTCCATGGAGAGCAGTATGTGCCAGGACCAGGTATTTAAACTTAATCCTTTCCAAAATAGGCAGCCAGTGAAGTTCACGCAAGTGTTGGCTCACGCTGGTCTTTATATGGACATTAAGTCTGGTCGCGGCATTTTGAACCACCTGTAGTTTGTTCAAACGGTAGCCAGGCAAACCTAGATATAAGACATTGGCGTAATCGAGGCCCGAGGATACCAGTGCACGGATAACAGTTTCCCTAGCTGGCCTAGGGAGAAGAGGGAGAAACTTTTTTAAGGATTTCAGAATGCCAAAACATTGACCAGTGAGCTTCTTGATCTGAGTAGAGAAGTTTACCTTCTTGTCAAACCAGATTCCCAGGTTTTCTGTGGGAAGGCCTTCCGAGGGCGGCAAAAGTGAGTAATCTGTCCAGAACGATTTCTGAAACTGAGGAAGGAAATTCCCAAAAAGGAGGATCTCAGTTTTTTCCTCGTTACATTTCAACTGAGCAGTGAACAGCCTTTGAAAGACCGCTAACAGACAGGATTTAGCAAGTGTAGTGTCAGAATCGTTTTTCTTCCATGTGAAGAGGAGCTGGGTATCATCAGCATAAGCGATGATCTTAGCGCCAAGCTCCTCAGCCAACTATATCAGGGAGTGACATAGATGTTAAAGAGAAGAGGGCTCAAAGTGGAACCTTGTGCCACTCCCATGGCCACAGTCTGGGGAGAGGAAGAAAAAGGGGGAATCCAAATCTGTTGCGTTCTGCCCTCAAGACAGGAATTCAGCCATCTCAAAGCGCACCCTGAAACACCAATATCTGGGAGACGGTCCAGGAGCAGCGAGTGTGGCACAGTGTCGAACGCCGCAGGCAGATCCAACAAGATCAGGGCTGCCCGACCACCTGAGTCCAAAGTTTCCCGGATGGATTCCAAAACTCCCACAGGAGTGGTCTCAGTACAGTAAGTGGCTCTAAAGCCAGATTGTGTCGGGAGAAGCAGGCCATGCCGTTCAACATACTCTCTATGCAAAATAAACAATTGATGGACGGAATACTGGACAATGCAAACATTCACCCCCAGTCACAAGGATCCGGGTTAAATCCATCATTCTTTTGCTCACCACACCACCCCAGTTTGGACCCAGCCATATGCAAATCAGTCTTGACCCTGTTTATTGTGGGAAATGTCCAGCCCGAACTGCCTAGCCAGGTCCTCCCTGGACCGGAAACAAGCATCCTGGGACCGGTGTCAGGGCATCTCCCTTCATCAACCAGGCTAGCTTGAATCCAGTGGCATGGAGAGCACGGGATCCACGTCTGAGCATACCCTTCCCACTTAGGGCGACATATGCAAAATAAATAATTGATGGACGGAATGCTGGACAATGCAAGCATTCAACCTCAGTCACAAGGATCTGGGTTAAATCCATCATTCTTTTGCTCACCACACCACCCCAGTTGGGACCCAGCAAATCAGTCTTGACCCTGTTCCTTGTGGGAACAGTCCAGCCCGAACTGCCAAGCAAAGTCCTCCCTGGATCCGAAACAAGCAACCTGGGACCGGTTTCAGGGCATCACCCGTCATCAGACAGGCTAGCTTGAATCCAGTGGTGTAGTGAGCACAGGACCCACATCTGGGCATGCCCTTCTCACTTAGGGCGACATATGCAAAACAAAACAATTGTTCATTTTGCATTTGTCACCCCGAGTGGGACGGGTATGCCCAGACGTGGGTCCCGTGCTCTCCATGCCACTTGATTCAAGCTAGCTGGTGAAGGGTGAAAGCTCGAAACCGGTCCTAGGATGCTTGTTTCCAGTCCAGGAAGGACCTGGCCTGGCAGTTCGGGCTGGACTGTTCCCATTGGGCGCAGGGTCAAGACTGATTTGCATATGGCTGGGTCCAAACTGGAATGGCATGGTGAGCAAAAAAGCGATGGATTTAGACCCAGATCTCTGTACTGGGGTAAATGTATGACATTGTTCTGCATTCTGCCCATCAATTGTTCTTTTTGCGTTCACAATACTCTGACAGTTGCCTGTTAACCAATTTTTAACAAAAGTTTGCCACAGAAGAAAGGAGGGAGATAGGGCGGTAACAGGAAGAGATGGTAGGTTCAAGTGTAGACTTTTTCAGCTATAGGACAATTGTGGCCTGTTCCCATGTAACAGGCACCATAGCTGTGGTAAGAGAGTGATTAATAAGCTGATTTACAACTGGATTAATTGTCTCTGCGGCAAAGGACAGCAATCTAGGGGCGAGTTCAAAACTGAAAGCCTATTGCCGATGTCAAAATTAGTTTGGAGAACTCGAATCTTGTCGATGATAAAACTAGAGAGTTCTTCCCACCAGACAGACGAGGCGGGATGAGTAATAGCCTCTGCTCTAGGGGAAAGGAAACTTTGAACGATGCTAAAGATTTCTTTAGCATTGTTCTTAGAAATGGCAATGCGCTCTGCGTAGTGAAGGCCATTAGCTTCAGTTATCAATGCAAATAGGGGGCGTAGTAACCCCAAGGGTCAGTAGCCCACTTGCTCTTTACTCACCTTTAATCCAAGAGTCTGGTCCCGTAAGTCGCTGAAAAGAACTGGAATGCCGCATATGTTTTCCTCCCATAGGGTAACATTGCAGTCTTCAAAAACTGCACTAAGTATTGACTTTTAAATATAAAAGAATTTCTCTTGCAAAACATACTCACCTGATCGTATTGATTCTGGTGCCTAAATATATATAAAGATAAATGTTATTTTTATAAAGGGGCGTGGATCTCCTTATTAAATAGTGTGTATCATTTATTGACTATTGTGTGTATTTGTAAATGTTTAACCCTCCCCGCGGATAAGCCTAAGGCTGCTCAACCACACTACCTCCTAGAAGAGTAGAGCAAGCCCCTGTCCACTTATAAGTGAACCCCTGGACTTTTAACACTCATTTTGATACAGCATATAAACAATAAGCTTCCTACAGCAGTAATGATCCCTTTTAGCATTAATGATCATGTTTAGTACTTTGTGCACTAGCGCTGATGATCTAGCATTAATGCTGCCGCATAGCACTAATGAACCATCTTAGCATTAGTGATTGTGTTTAGTACTAAAGATACTTTGTGCACTAGCGCTGGTGATCTAGCATTAATACTGTCATATAGCACTAATGATCCCTTTTAGCATTAATGATCCTGTTTAGTACTAATGATACTATTTTGCACTAGCGCTGGTGCCCGAGGATTAAGGCTGCCGTATAGCACTAATTATCCCTTCTAGCATTAATGATCCAGTTTATTACTAATCATACTTTTTTGGACTAGTGCTTGTGATCTAGTATTCCTGTTGCCATACAGCCCTAATGAATGATACCTTTTAGCTTTAATGATCCTGTATAGTACAAATTATACTTCTTGCACTAGTGCTGGTGATCTAGCATTAATGCTGCTTATAGCACTAATGATCCCTTTTAGCATTAATGATCCTGTTTAGTACTAATGATACTTTTTGCACCAACGCTGGTGATCTAGCATTAAAGCTGCTGTTTAGCACTAATGAACCATCTTGGCAATAATGATTCTGTTTAGTACTAATGATACTTTGTGCACTAGCGCTGATGATCTAGCATTAATGCTGCCGTATAGCACTAATGAATCATCTTAGCATTAATGATCCTGTTTAGTACTAAATATACTTTTTTGCACTAGCGCTGGTGACCGAGGTTCAAGGCTGCCATATAGCACTAATATGCCTTCTAGCATTAATGATCCAGTTTATTACTAATCATACTTTTTGGACTAGTGCTGGCGATCTAGCACCAACGCTGATGATCTAGCATTAATGCTGCTGTTTTGCACTAATGAACCATCTTGGCATTATTGATTCTGTTTAGTACTAATTATACTTTTTGCACTAGTGCTGGTGATCTAGCATTAATGCATCTAGCATCAGTGTCCAGATACCCCTAGGGGTGACATAGTTGCGCTTTACAAATGCTAACTGATTGACTGATCGATTGAATGCTGCCGTGGGGCACCAATGATCTGTTCTAGTATCAATTATGCTGTTTAGTACTAATGATACTTTTTGCACTAGTGCTGGTGATCTAGCATTAATGCTGCATATGGCATTAATGATCCTGTTTAGTACCAATGAGCAAGCCCCTGTCCACTTGTAAGGGAACCCGTGGACTCTTAACACAATATATCTCATTTTGATATATCCTATAAAGAACCAGCTTCCTACAGCACTAATGATCCCTTTTAGCATTAATGGCCCTCTTTAGTACTTTTTACACTAGTGCTGGTGATCTAGCATTAATTCTGCCATATAGCAATAATGAACCCTTCTAGCATTAATGATCCAGTTTAGTTCTAGTGATACTTTGTGCACTAGCGCTGGCAATCTAGCATTAATGCTGCCATATAGCACTAATGATCCCTTCCTGCATTAATGATCCTGTTTTTTCAGTAGGGTGCATCATGTAGAAAAAATGCTGCCATGAGGCATTAATGATCCTTTTCTGCACAAATGATATCACATTAGCCCGTGTGCCTTCCTCGCCGCTGATGTTAGCAGCTGTAAGAGTAGAGGTGTATTGATAGTGCTATTAGTTACCACCTGACAGTGGGATCACCGGCTCCTTGGCTGCATCAGGATCCTGAGAAGAACAAACTGTGCCTTACCTTGTGACTGTCCGGAAACTGGATGATGGTCCCCGTTGGAGGCGTACCCTGAGGCTGGACCTTGTGACTGTCCGGAAACTGGCTGATGGTCTCCGTTAAAAGCATACCCTGGGGCTGGACCTTGTGACTGTCCGGAAACTGGCTGATGGTCTCCGTTAGAAATGTATCCTGAGGCTGGACCTTGTGACTGTCCGGAAACTGGCTGACGGTTCCCGTTGGAGGTGTACCCTGAGTCTGCACCTTGGACACACGACCCTGAAGGAGAAAACAAAAACAATGAGATACAAATATTTCTTTCATGCCCATCAGTGCAAAACATCCCACAGAGAGGTGGGATAATAGATGAGTGAAATTGTGATCCTTTGAATCAAATATAATGCAGCATTTTGAGATTGGAAATGAGCTGTTTACATTTAATACTGCATACTATGATGGGTGTGGGGTGAAGCAAAACGACCGTCACTCCAGAGGAGTGGGTCTACCTCAATGTGTTGACATTTGGCGAGTGCGTTTATTACACAACTTTTCAATTGCTTATTGCCCATCGCAACATGATCTACAAAGGCATTCCAGGAAGCTCCTCGGTGCTGAATCTGCCTGCAAGGCTGGCTCTTAACTGGAGCAAAGACCATTAAATTCAGCATCCCTGAGAAGTACTCTTCTGGCCTGCAATCAGAACCTCAAGTTGAAAGTTATGCACCCTAGGTTTTGGCCCAGGTAACATGCAGAAGCTGCCCCCTTGTGTGGAATGCCCTCAGGTCAGCCATTATAAAGCAGATTAGTTATCTACCACTAGGAACCTTTCAAAAAACAAACTTTGCAATAATCTTAAGACTGAGAACTGCTATCGCTCTGTGCAGTGAGTAATGCCAGCAGGCCAGATAACTGGACTTCAATTCCTATGGGCCACTATTTCCTATTGTATGGTGGTTCTTCAACTCTTTCTCGAATGGCCTGTATGCCTTCTCAATTTAGATGATCAAAAAATACTCTTTATACAGAAAACACTATGAAATATCTGAACTACAAATAAAATACAGTTTCTATAAGATGCACATGGGATATACATGCATATCGCGAAGGAGTACCAATTTTAATCACAAACATCAATGAAAACATGCAGTCAATAAAATGACATTATTTTGCATCCCATAGACTTACATGGCGAGAGCACAGGATTCTGTGGGAGACCAGCCCAGGAGTCATGTTCCTTCAGTCATGCCAGTCTGCTTTCCATTGGCAGCAGGAAATAAAAACATGTCCACAATCACTCATAATTAGAGCCGGCTTTAGAGCAAGGCATCGGTTAATGGTGTTGCAAGCAGGGATCCATCTACCAACAGCAACGTACCTCATTGTTAGGGGATAGTGCATGGCGCCTACGAAGGTAGAAAACCAAGCCCTGACCGCGCAACAAATGGCTGAATCAGAACAATTTTGACCTTTCCTCATTTCATACCAAGGGCCTAGAATATCTGGTTGCAATCACCTACATACCCGCCTGTAGTCTCAGAGCAGGCAGTATCCTCTCCGACAGACTCTGAGACTCAGGTGTGGGGTACTGCCCAACAGTCGAGGGAGGCGGAATCTCAGAGCCTTACTAAATTGAAATCATAGAAGGATGGATGTAGAGTACTGGAAAAACAGGTCTGTGAGGCCCAAAGATGTCCACATAAATACAGCAAGGTATGGAGAATGTGGATGGAGTCTTGAGGCACTCTTGCTTAGGAAGTTCCCTTTTGTATGAATACCATGCTGAAAACTATTCCAGCTGTTCACTGTATACGGATGAGCCACACTCACTTTGCGCTTGTATGCTTGTTTGGAATACCTCACTGTGATGCACTGTGCTGGTTTTGATTGCTTCAATGCTTAATGAAAGGCCGTTGAAATGGTTTATTTAAAAAAAGCAAAAAGGAGCTCAAGTTTGCCTTACCTTCTTACGTGGCAGTAGTCGGCGGCCAGCTCGAGCACGCTTCGGTTTTTGAGGCAGGGCCTGCAAGATCTTAGCAACGTGACCCTGCGCGGCACAAAGTTTATAGATCAGCTTAAATAACAGCCTTTTGAGGATCTTCTCAAATTATGCAGTTTTGAAGATGATAAGATATTAATTTATTAATTTTACACATAATGCTCAGAAGACTTTTGTTTTAGCTAAGTAGTCAGCATGTTAATAATGCCCCAGCTTGCATTAACCACAACTCCTACTCGTCTCCATTGGCATTCCATACCCAAGACAAAGTGATTGGGGCATAACCCAGATATCTGTGTCCGATCCATAATCATGGTGTTACCAAGAGGGGCAGAGAAGAGCGGTCACATCTGTCCGCCACAAAGGTCCTGCTTCATGTGCACTGTGCCTGCAGAGACTCAAACCTCATGGACCTCAGGGGCTCCCATAGCTTTCTTAGGACATACTTCTTATTCACATTCTATAAATGTTAACAGTTGATCTTGCTTATGTAAATATGGGACATGTCAGCTTTAGGTTTATGCATTTATTACATTTTTATGACTCGCTCATTGGCCTAAACCGTCATGTAGTCTGGTTCGGAACAGAAGCACCCTATGATGGTGCTCCATAATAAAGAGTGTTGGACCTTACGTGATTCTGAGCCTCTCTCATTCTAGTGTGCCTGGATTGCTGGAACAGAATGTAGTGGGTATTGAATGCTGGGATGGAATTTCCAGCTCTAGTGTGCATGGAATGCTGGGGTAGAATGTCCATCTCTAGTGTGAATGAAATGCTGGGATAGAATGTCCAGCTCTAGTGTGGATAGAATGCTGGGATAGAATGTCCAGCTCTAGTGTGCATGGAATGCTGGGGTAAAATGTTCAACTCTAGTGCACATAGAATTCAGGGACAGAATTTCCCGCTCTAGTGTGGATGGAATGCTGGGATAGAATGTCCAGCTCTAGTGTGCATGGAATGCTGGGGTACAATGCCCAAATCTAGTGTGCATAGTTTTCTGGGATAGAATGTCCAGCTCTAGTGTTGATGGAATGCTGGGATAGAATGTCCAGCTCTAGTGTGCATGGAATGCTGGGGTAAAATGTTCATCTCTAGTGCACATAGAATTCAAGGACAGAATTTCCCGCTCTAGTGTGGATGGAATGCTGGGATAGAATGTCCAGCTCTAGTGTGCATGGAATGCTGGGGTAGAATGTCCAGCTCTAGTGTGCATGGAATGCTGGGGTAAAATGTTCAACTCTAGTGCACATAGAATTCAGGGACAGAATTTCCCGCTTTAGTGTGGATGGAATGCTGGGATAGAATGTCCAGTTCTAGTGTGTATGGAATGCTGGGGTACAGGGCCCACATCTAGTGTGCATAGAATTCTGGGATAGAATGTCCAGTTCTAGTGTTGATGGAATGCTGGGATAGAATGTCTAGCTCTGGTGTGCATGGAATGCTCGGGTAAAATGTCCAAATCTAGTGTGCATGGAATGCTGGGATAGAATATCCAGCACTAGTGTGGATGGAATATTGGGATAGAATGTCCAGCTCGAGTGTGCATGGAATGCAGGGATAGAATGTTCAGCTCTAGTGTGCGTGGAATGCTGAAACAGAATGTAGTGTCTATTGAAAGCTGGGATAGAATGTCCAGCTGTAGCTGTTCTTCGTGACTGATTTTTGCACTTGGCTTTAGTTCTGCTCTTGGTTGCCAATGTGTATCTTAACCTGTTTACTTTATAGAATGTCTAGAATAACCCAAAACCTAGTTCATCGAGTCCATCTCCAGCCTTCTCTATCATGCTTTCACAACATGAAAGGTTTCACAACACAACACCAGTCTTAGGATTCTCACAGCTGTACATGGTAGTACTGTATGCTGTGGATACTGGTGTTTTCCCTTCTTTCTCTTTTGGCCCCTCTCATGCATCACCGCCCTGCGACACGTTGATGGAATTGTGATCTTAGAACGTCATGCATTACAGGAACTCTTGTGGTCAAACTATAGAACACAGGAGTGAATCTCAGAAGAGAGGTGGATGAATCCTATCTCCGCTCATTTAGCTCCACAGCTCTCATTTTTGGAGGTAGTAGTGGAGGGAGACTATCTGATGGTCGACACACACACCCACTAACTACATAGATGGTGTGGTTACCTGAAGTAAAGCAAATAGCAGCGCCAGGCTTCCTACATGCTGTGACTAGGCATGTGTTGGCAGGGAATATAATGCACTCCACAATGCTGTTTTGCAAAATGTAAAATAACTTCCATCTCTCTCCCACTCTTAAGAAATGTTAAAAGGTTGGTGAACAGACGGGAGTATTCTGCACCACACCCTGCACAGCTTGGTGCCTTGTGGCATTTGTGATTCTTTATCCTAAATTGCACTTTAAACAGTCTGGCTGGTGCACTGGGCAATCCCTGGCCTTCTGCTCAGCACTGCACCAACAAACCATAGTTGTTCTTGAGACCCAACTGCAAACTCATGATCTCTCAACAAAACAGGGTACAGGAAATGAGGGGTCCAAGCAATACCTGAAGCTTCTCCATCCACTCATCCAGCCATCGATTGCAGAAATCCTTCAGCGACGGCTTGCTGCCGTCGGTGTCTTTCCAGGTTTCCCAGGAGTCCATTTCTTTGTAGAAGTGCCCTTGGCGATCCTGCAGGCCCAGCTCTTCAAACAAAGCCATCAGAGGTGTCCTGGTGGCAAGAGAGATGGTCTCATCGGTCTGATTTTACAAATGTTTGAGTATCAAAAAAGCAAAGGCGTAAACTAGCAACTCAGGATTATCAACTAGAAGGCAAGAGCCAAGCAGCAACTTTGTATCAAACGGCAACTGAGAATCTACCAGCAAAGAGGAGAATGGTTTGGTGGCAGCGAGCAAAGTAAAGTACTTAATTTTTGTGGGGTGGTATCAAACGTTCAACTCCTTATCCCTGAGTGAGTGAAATTGAAGCATGTGCTATCTACCATCCACTCACTTTACTGCCTACTGCTAGATCTTGAGGCTGGAGCAGGAACTACTAAAATAATGTATCCTTGCGATGCGCTGGGACTAATCTGTTGACCTAATGATAGGACCAAATTTAATATTTACAGTGGGTAGCGATTCCTGCATCTTGAAATAAGGATTTTCACAGCAATCCTCCCTTGAAAGTTGACAATTATCTAGGAGAGGATAATCCAAGCCCTGCTGAGTTTAAAACACAAAACTCACCAGAGGGCGTTCATTCTTAGTATAAATGCAGTAAAATGTCTTAAATCACATGCTCCATGTGCGTCAATTAAGTCTTCTTCAAGAGACTGCCATATTCAGAACTTAAAACGAGATGTACAAGGCCATTTTGATGTTGCAAACCCCGAAATTCTCAAAATCACAGGGTTTATAACCCTTATTACATGTAAACCCATTTAATGCATTTCCAACTCACCAAATGGAATTTGGCCGGACCCATATTGAAAGGCAATTAGAAAGGGAGGTGAAAGGGGAGTCCACTCCTAATTGCGATTTCATAGGATATGTATCCAAAAATTTGGGGCCAGGATTGTGGTCTCAAATGATGTAGAGTTACTGACTCCTCACAGTAGATGTTAACTTATTTACAAAGGGGATTGTGCCCAGTTGGAGACCTTCCCTTTTTTAGGTCTCGCCTGACCCAGCGCATGCGCTGGTCTGGCGAGACTTATTGAGAGGGCTCCAAAAAGTGCTACCAGGCCAGCCTAGAGCTACAGTGCATGTGCGCGGGCGCGCGCGCCGCGCTTTACCACGATTACTTTCACTTTCGCGGCCGCACGGCTGCTTTGATGTTTGATCGCGATCAATTTCACGGCCGCACGGCCGCTTTGCATAGCCAATAGGTCTCGCTTTTGGGACCTTATAAGTATTTTTTAGTTATGCAACTGTTGCATGACTAAACACTTATAAGGTCCCAAAGGCGAGACCTATTGGCTATGCCAATGCTTGTTTAAATTGTGTCGAGCAACCAGAGTAGGAGCAGGCAGCGGTGTGGGACTACTGCCTGTTCCTCGAGATGTGGAGTTTATTTTTTAAAGCAGCACTGAGTCCGACTGATTTGGGAATGCAAATGCAGGGATAGTGGTATACTGTTCCTTGTATTTGCAGCCAATCTAATGGTCGCAATAAGCGACCTGCTTAATCGATATTCCTTATTCAGGTCGTTCTGTGAGCCCCTGCGACTTCAGATTTTGCAATGCGATATAGAAATGATGCGAATGTGCGACCAGTCCTTTAGTACATAAGGTTCTAAGTTAAGTTAAACAATATACATAGCGTTACTCACCCTAAACCATGGAGATTGCCAGAAAATAGATATCCCGTCAAATGAAACTACAGAGGTTCCACTGTTGTGCAATGAAAAAGTGCCCTTGACCAGTCGGAATGTGAAACCTCATTCGATAACCTGAAGAGTGAACTTAGGTAGGGCTCGCTCACCTTAGTTTGAGGGTTGCTTGTTGGAAGTAGGTCATCAGCTCAAGCGCCAGCTCCTTACTATTGCAGTCTAAAATCTTGAGAGCTCTCAGAGTGGCCAAGATGAAATCCCTCTGATCCTGCACCTGAAAGAAGGCAACAATGCGGTAGCAGAATTATACCGTTAGAAACATAACATTGGAACTGATTTACTAAACTTTTGTGAACACAAGTGTTAGTGAAGTGCACTAAAAGCTTAATTTTGAGTAAAAAAGAATCCCAAACCCTCAACTACGGATTTTCATACATTTCTGACCACAGATTCCACTTACTTCTTTCACCTTAAAGGGGCCATCCTGTGAATGATGTCACAAACTGATTTGTAAAACGCTGTTTGTCACCCATGAGGGTGTCCAGGTGTGGATGCAAGGTGTGTGGGCCAGGAAGAGGGATGAGGAGCAAAATACCTGGGCGGTGTGGTGGAAGTTCACCCTGTGGTTGCAGTAGGCTGGACGCTTGTTGTGGAGGGCTTTGTAGGCATGTGTGAGCAGTTTGAGCTGGGACTGTTTGCTGATGGGGAGCCAGTGTAGCCCTTTGAGGTGAGGAGAGGTGTGGGTTCAACTCGGAGGTTGAAGGTGAGCCTGGCTGCTGCGCTCTGGATTGTCTGGAGCATGTTTAGTAGTTGCGTGATGATTCCCACATAGAGGGAGTTGCCGTAGTCCAGGTGGCTGGTGATGAGGTTCTGGGCGATGGTGCGTGTGAAGTCGATGGTGAGCCATTTGAAGATATTTGTGAGCAAGCGCTGGGTGAGAAAGCAGGTGGATGAGATCGTGTTTATCTGCTTCCTCATCGAGAACTTGCTGTCCAGTATTATTCAGAGGTTTCCTGCATGCTCTGTGGGTTTGGGTGCAGGTCTGAGCACCGTTGCCCACCAGGAGTTGTCCGACAGGGAGTTTCTGCTCCAGAAGAGAATCTTTGTTTTGTCTGTGTTGAGTTTGAGACATTGGCTCTGCATCCAGCTTGCGATGCTGGTCATGCACCTGTGGAAGTTAGATTTGGTGTTAGTCGGGTCTGAGAATAGTTAGAGGATGAGCTGAGTGTCGCTGGCCTAGGAGATTATGTTCATGCCGTGGGATCTGACCAAGGTGGCAAAATGTGCCATGTAAGAGTTGAAGAGGGTCAGGCTTAGAGAGGATCCTTGAGGGATGCCACAGATGATGTTTTTTGGTCCCGAGGTGAAGGGTGGGAGGCGTACGCTTTGGGTTCATCCGGAAAGGAAGAACGAAACCCATTCAAGGGCTTTCCCTTGGATCCCCATTTGGTGGAGACCATGTAGGAGAATGTGCTGGGACACAGCATCAAATGCTGCAGAGAGAGCATCAGGGCGGCGGTCACTCCGTCAAGAAGAATCCTGATGTTGTCTGTGGCTGCAATCAGGGCAGTCTCGGTGCTGTGATTTGAGTGAAATCCTGATTGGGAGGCATCCAGAAGGTTGTTCTTCTCCAGGTGGGCGGTGAGTTAGAATTTCATTGCTTTCTCTAGTACCTTGGCTGGGAAAGGGTGTAGGGAAATGGGGCGGAAGTCACAATAGATCTCAAAACTCAAGCAGATGTCATAAAAAACAAGCATTTGCAATGCAATTGGTCTCGCATTTGCGAGAGTTGGAGCTTTTGGCATTGTAAATGACAATGCCTTTTATTCCTTTGTTTTGAAAACCTGCAAGCGGTGCATAAACATGCACTTTGTACGTATAGTCCTTGCTTAGGAGAAGCAAGGCTGGCAGTAAAAGAGACTGCCAGCCTTGCTTCTCATAAGCAAGGACTATAAGTACAAAGTGCTTGTTTACGCACAGCTTGCAGGTTTTCAAACGCATAAATAAAAGGCTTTGTCATTTACAATCCCAATAGCTCAAACTCTCGCAAATGCGAGACCTATTGCATTGCAAATGCTTGTTGCTTTTTCTATTGTAGCACACATAGGAGGAAAACAACATCAATTATTGTTTTTGTGCTGGAAGGTGTCTCTTACTGCACAAAAACAATTATCCCTGCACCGGCACCCTTGCACTTGCGCCATGGTGCAAGGGTGCCTGCATTGGCGCATGGCAGCTAATTGTGCGCCAGCGCAGAGGAGAGCACAGGTATGCGTCATACTGCTGTAAATATGACGCAACCCTGCACTTTACTAATGACGCAGCTCAGCGCACCAAGATGGCTTGCAGCGTCGCGCTACGTCATTTTCTAGTAAATATGCCCCAAAGTTTAATCTTTCTCATTTTATAAGGAAACATACCCTTAGTGCTTTGCATCAATACTATAAAAAGTAACGTGCCTTCGGACGGGTGCTAATCACAGGATAGAGCAACGAGATGCTGGAGCAGACATGAACATCGATTCACAAAGGAGTAGAAAGGAAATCAAACACCCTTTGACCCAGAATACATCACAGAATTAACACCCATGCTATCGTGGTTGCCCAAGGCTCCGGGTCACGCAGGGAAGATATTGGTGCCCGGGAGGAAAGGCAAAAGCCAACATTCCTTTCCAGAAAGCGTCGGGAGAGTTATTCACGGGCTCCGGCCCCTTCCCGGACACACTTCTCATAAACAAGAGCCTTCTGGGACCCTTTGTCCTGGCACAAGAGAGCGTCTCAAAAGGAACACTGTGCCGCTCTTTGTTTGAGGCGCTATTTATAGATGATGCCCTTAAGTGTCTGGACTACGGAGGATAACAAGGATGCGCGTGAATAGCACGGCCACTCTTCTTTCATTGCGCCTTCTCACTGCTTCCGAGGCGCTCTCACGTGGGTGACGGTTATTGAGCCTTCTCACTGCTTCCAAGGCACTCTCACGTGGGTGACGGTCATTGCGTGAGACGTAGGTGATGGTCATTGCGTGAGCTCTGAGCCAGCAAGCAGCCAGACGCTCCAGCTTTTACCCCGTCTGTACTATCCTTTTAAACAAATTTGCTCTGTTTATCATGGAGTATGTGTCTATTGTCCAGATATGTACAAAGTTGTCTGCTGTAGAAAGAGCTCATC
Source organism: Triturus cristatus (assembly GCF_964204655.1). Lineage (NCBI taxonomy): Eukaryota > Metazoa > Chordata > Amphibia > Caudata > Salamandridae > Triturus > Triturus cristatus. Next base: position 103,613,517 of record NC_140587.1, read on the forward strand.
TGCTGCATCTTGAGCTCCAGATGGCTCCAGGATATTATTGGATAAATGTTATGTAATGGGCTCATTTTCAACGAAGGACTTTTTAAAAACGTTATATTAAAAGACATCTGGACGATTTCCTTTTATTAAGACACAGCTGCAACCCAAGGATCTACTTAGATGGTGGACAGATTCTCTCAACAACTGTCTCCTGACTCGTTCCAGTAAACTACAGTTTAAACAATCCGGAAGTCAGGCGCCCTTGCCCGGGACGTGGGCGGGGCCTGCTCCGGCAAAAACAGAAACCGGCGTGCCGTGCTAACGCGGGGCTCCCATGCTGAAGGGAGAGCCCCACGGTGGAGGCAGGAGTGGAGAGAAGCCCCGTGTCCCAGGAGGGGGCCCGGGTGTACAGTGCGGCGGCCGAGGCTGCCCACAGCAACGCGGGGCTCCCAGGAGTGCAGGGAAGCCCCGCAAGAGAAGTGCTGCAGCCGCGAGAAGGAGCCCCCCCCCCCCAGAAGAGGAACCGGTGAGTGAAAAAGGGCTGGGGGGCTCCGTGTGGGCTATTGTTGGTGCAAAGTGTCCTTTTGCCATTCTGAGCGGCCCCGTCTTGCAGCGGGCCGCTCCAACGGGGCTGGCATGTGGTCGGAAGGGGGGACAGGAGATGTGCACATCGGGTGTGTGGATGTGCGTGTTCACGTGTGCGTACACCGGCTCAAATCCGCCAAAAGCCTTGCGCATGCCCATCTCCTGTCCCACTTCCAAGGCAAGTCAGCAACAATAGATCTCGCTGGCGACAGCGCTTTCGTGCTGTGTTCGCCAGGCGAGACCTAAAAAGCAATATTCTAGAATGCCTAATGTTAATGATTGTTCGAAAGGCAGGACTGAGCAGAGAGAATTATGTTTGGTTTTCTCTACACAAGATGGCACCCGTAAGGATAAAGAGACATTTTTACAACAGCAAGTCCAGAAAAGGTGAGGGACGCGCTTCACTGTAAACTCCATCAGGACGCATGGAAATCTATGAGTTATTTACTTTGCCAAGCCTTTCTACTTGAGATTTTGTGAATCCGATCAAATTAGTACATGTCCACGAATCATAAACCCAAGGGTCACTGGTGAGCATCTATGCAGGTGCATTATACCATGCAAACCCAGTGACAAAGCAACAGAGCGCTGTACAAGAGGGGGCAACATTGGAGCAAGAGAGGAGGAGTTTTACATTAACTATCTTTATATAGAGAAACAATGGTCAATAATCTCTGATTTGTAAAATGGCAAATACAGCCATAACCATATTGGGATTAAAAAAAACAAAAACAACTAACGGTGTGTGTGTGTGTGTGCGTATGTATCTATATATATATATACATATAAAATATATATATATATATATACACACACACACTCATCCTGGGTAGAGTACCGCTATGATATTCGGAACTCCGCAAAGTGCGAAAAAAACTGTGCGTTAGATAAATGCTGTTTGCAGTGATTTTCAGTGCCAGGTGCTAGTCCGCACTGTGCAATCATCGCGAACGGCACCATGCACAGCGCAAGCGGGCGCTGCTTCCTTTCTGCTGCTCAAGTCGATTTTTACTTGAGTGACAGCTTTCTCAACGTGAATAGACAGTTTCAACAGCAGCGGTTGCGAGCATACGCGACCACTCCCAATGAGGAATCTGACAGCCCGCGTTGAGAAATCTCGCCGGCAGGTTGATTTTCCATGTTGACGAACACGAGGGAGGAAAGAAACTCTGCTACGTGGAGCAGAGTTTTTCGTAACTATGCGAGCTCCGCGTAACAGGGAGCGTGTTAAACTAAGCAAACTCCGTTCAATGCCCAGACTTAATATATACACACATACATATACATTTATATATATACATACACATAAAATACTTTTTATTGCTTCTTATTTTATCTTACTCTGATGAATCTGCATACATTTTTCGAAAAGAAGTGTAAATGCACAAGTTTGTTAAACACTTTGACTAAGTCTTCCCAGTAAGACTACCAGATGGACGCCGGTTCCACCAAGTGAGGATGGCGCTTGATCCAACTTAAAATCCAGGCCATGTTAGAGTGAACACTGCTGAGTGCTTTAAAATATTCCCATAATAAACAGAGATATTGTGACAACCTGCTTCGTGAACTGACATTTAAATATAACTGGAATTCATCGTTACAGCTCCATCTGAGATTTCCCGGCTCTTGCACACTTCTGAACAAATGTCGGGTGCAATAGGGCAAGGTAAACACAGCCATATGTATTCATGACGTCACCTCCAGGCATTGCCTGCAGACCAGGCAACACTAAAATGGCGGTCCCTGTCTGCCCTCGCTTCCGCCTCACAGAGGCACACATTATGCAAGATGAACTCACCCATCTCACACGCCCTGTTCGTCTCTGCAAGGCTCTTCTACTCTTCCACTGCCAGACCAGCCTATCGTTATCCCCCCTCCTCCCAGTGTGGTGGGGCACTGCCTCAATACCCCTATTTACAGGCCTCCTGTGGGGCTAATAGCAGTTACCAATCAATGTGATAAAATAACCTTAAGAATTCCCTAAAAAGGGGGAGGAGCCTAGCGCGTGATCAAGATGGCCGCGTGAGCTCAGAGCTCCCGAGACCCTCGCTCCCTCCGGCAAATATCCTGTGAAGCATCCTGTTTTTAACACCTGGAATATTGGAGGCGAGCCGTTGCTGAGGTGATCGTCGATGTCCGGACTGAAATCGCTCACCGGAGGCCGAAGTTGTGCCACATGGAAGTTTGCGGCCTACTCCCCGGAAGCATCCTGTTTTTAACACCTGGAATATTGGAGGCGAGCCGTTGCTGAGGTGATCGTCGATGTCCGGACTGAAATCGCTCACCGGAGGCCGAAGTTGTGCCACATGGAAGTTTGCGGCCTACTCCCCGGAAGATGCCCGGGGCTTGCGCTGGCACAGTGCCCGAGCACTAATTGAACAACAGCGGCCGTGTGAGGGGCGAGCCATCGGGAGGACGGTGCCATCACTTTCGCTTTCGCTTTCGCTTTCCTGTTTTCATCGCGCCCTGGCCTGGGAGTGAGTCGCGCCGGTCACTTGTTGCATGGTCGTCTTCTCTGGATGGTCAAGGGGATTGTTTCCGCAGAAGATCACGATGTCGGCCAAATCGGAAGCCGAAAAACAGAAGCCCAAGAATACCAGGCGGGGAGGATACACCCAAACCAACAACATGGATCGTTATGCCCAGCAGAAGGGGTCACCGGGCGGATCGAGACGGCCACTGGAAGCCTTGAAAGATGGTTTGCCCCCCGCCACGGAACCAACCCTGCAGGATATCATGGGGGCCATCGAGGGGATGCAGTCCTCTATCGGGCAGCAATTCGAGACCCTGGCACATAAAGTGGACACAATCTCGATCGACGTCAACTTGATTCGGGCAGACCTGGGGAAAACTAATGAGCGGGTTCAATCCTTGGACCTTAAAACCTCTGGCCTTATGGGAGATGTCTCTGATCTGCAGCTGGAAGTCCGTAACTTGAGGACCGCAAACGACCTCTTTGCCCGACGGCTGGAGGACTTTGAAGGCCGGGCACGGCGCAATAACGTGCGCATTATTGGGGTCCCGGAAAACTCGGAGGAACAGTCGGTGGACCTGTTCGTGGAGGACTTGGTGGTAAACCATCTGGCGCCCAAAGGCCTCAGTAAGTTCTTTACTGTTTAACGGGCCCACAGAGTCCCTGGTGGGAGGCCCAAGGTGGGGGCCCCTCCGAGACCGATTGTCGCCAGGATCTTTAATTTCAGGGACCGCGACGCCATTCTACAAGCATCACGAGTGTCCGGCCCAATGACTTTCCAGAACACCACAGTGAGTTTTTATCCGGACTTTACCCAGGTGGTGCAGAAGCAAAGGCAGAGCTTCCTGGCGGTTAAGAGAAGGCTAAGAGAGATGGGACTGCAGTACGCCATGCTCTTCCCGGCCAGGTTGCGTGTGGTGTATGAAGAGCGGACTTTCTTTTTTGAATCACCGGACATGGTCGGAGACTGGCTGGACACATTGCCCCAACGACGGACTAGCGGGGAACATGCCGGTGGAGCAGAAGGTGGCCGTGATGAACAAGAGTGAGGACTCGGGTGCTAGATCATTTTGATTTTGCCCAGGACAGTGACTCACAGTTTTCGGTTCCTCCGGGAGGGTGGTAGCCCGGGGGGCGGCGGGGGTATGAAGGGAGCTTTTTCCTCCTCTGGGGTTCTTTTTGTAGATTAGTCTTTGAATAGGGTGACAGGCACACTGCAAGTTGGGGGGGCTTTTTAAGCTTACGCAGGGGTGCAGGGTGGGGGGTGGAATGGGGTTGTTGAAGTGGTTGTTGTTGGTTTTTTGTTTTGCAAGGTGTTGTGATGCAAGCTTCTGTAGCTCGAGTGCGGTTCTACGGGGGGGTGGAGGTCTCCTTACATTTCGGGATGGGGGTAGGGGCTTAAAGATACTCAGTTGGAATGTTAAAGGCTTAGGGGATCGTATTAAGCGAGGGATTGTCCTGCAATTTCTGAAGCGATGCTCCCCTGATATAGTTTTATTGCAAGAGACGAACTTGATAGGTAACACGTGCTACGCACTCAACAGGAAGGGCTACAAATTCGTTGCACACTCGGGGTTTTCCTCGGGCTCTAGAGGGGCTGGAATACTTGTCAGGCCCTCGCTGCCGTTTGAGGTTGACTCCACCACTGTTGATGATAGGGGGCGATTTGCGGCTGTGGCGGGGAGGTGGGAGGGCAGGACGCTGGTCCTGGTTTCGGTTTATGTCCCTCCTGCGCTGCAGCCCTCCACATTTGCGGACCTGGGGAGGGCTCTGTTGGATCTCCCAGAGGGAATGTTGGTGGTGGGTGGTGACTTTAATGCGGTTGGCTCCGGATTGCTTGATAGACACCCGCCAAGAAGCTCTGGGGGGGGCGCAGAAATGGCTTTCAGACTTTGTGGATACCCTTGGTCTGGTTGACTGTTGGAGACTGCTGCATCCCACTCAGCGGCAGTACACTTTCCACTCCGGGGCGCATGGCAGTCTCTCTAGAATTGATTATGTGCTTACCTTGGCTGCACACGCCTCCTTTGTGTCCGAGGCTAGGCACATGGCTAGGGGTATTTCTGACCATTCGCCGGTGTGGATCTGTATGGATGTTGGTAGAGGAGTGGGGGGCAGGGTGGCTCCGATTAACCCCTGGTATCTCCGTGACCCTAGGACTCGTAGCGCGGTGCTGAAGGCGGTCGATCTCTACTTCCAGGAAAATCTAGGCTCGGTCACGTCTGCGGTGTCTTTGTGGGAAGCGTTTAAAACTGTGCTGAGAGGAGAGGCCCTTTCCTTGATAGCGGCAGCCAAACGTCGGAGGGATGCGGAGGTCGCTCAGATCGAGGCGGAGATAGCGGCTCTAGAGTTGGTTTTGGAGGAGGAGGTTACGGCAGCAATGCTGCATAAATTGAGCCTTAAGCAGTCGGAGTATAAGGCCCTGGTGACGAATGCAGCCAAAGCCCTGAGTAGGGAGCAGCAGGGGCGACTGTACGATGTTGGGGACAAGGCCGGGAAATTAATAGCGTGGCTGGATAAAAAAGAGCGGGTCAATCGTGTGGTGCCGGAACTAGTAACAGAGGGTGGCGTTATTGTCACTGAGCCGGATGGCATAGTCCAGTGCTTCGCAGATTATTTCCGCGCGGTCTATACCTCTGTGTCGGACAGGCCGGTGGAGGACTTGTGTGAACTTCTGCGCGATCTGGCTCTACCTTGCCTCTCTGACATAGACAGGGAAGATCTAGACGGTGACATCACAGCTGACGAAGTCGCGGGTGCTATCCGTTCACTGCGCCCGGGCAAGGCCTCGGGCCCGAATGGTCTGCCAATTGAGCTCTATAAACTCCGGCCGGACAAGATCGCTCCACATCTGCGAGCTATGTTTGTAGAGGCGCGGGAGACGGGATGCCTTCCATTCGACCAACGCCTGACGACAATTGTGGTCATACACAAAGATGGCAAGCCCAGGAATAAATGCAGCTCATATAGGCCGATTTCGCTACTTCATGCCGAGCCGAAAATCCTCGCTAAAATACTGGCCAACCGTTTGATCAGGGTGATCGGGGACCTGATCCACCCGGACCACTCCGGTTTCATCCCGCACCGTAACACTGCGTTGAACCTTAGGCGCCTCCACGGCGTGCTCGCAAGGACGGGGTCGCTGCGGGAGTCGACCATTGTGGCTGCACTTGACGCCACGATGGCTTTTGACACGGTAGAGTGGGCATATCTGTGGGCTGCACTTGCAAAATTCGGCTTTGGACCTGGCTTTGTTGGCTGGGTGAGACTACTGTATGAAGGACCCTTGGCTAAAGTCGCGGTCAATGGTAGGGCGTCCTGTCCGTTCGGGCTGGGGAGGGGCACCAGGCAGGGTTGTCCCCTGTCGCTGTTGTTGTTTGCTCTCGCTCTTGAACCGCTGGCGGCATGGATACGATGGCACCCGGACATAAGGGGGATCCGATGGTCACCAGATCATGAGGACCGCATTTCTCTTTATGCCGACGACATTTTGCCATACCTCACTTCACCCAGGAAGTCTCTCATAGTAGTCTGTGACATTTTGACTTCTTTTGGTAGGAACTCGGGTCTCACCATTAACTGGGGGAAGTTGTATCTGTATGCCCTGAGTGGAGACGTCCCTGTTCTCCCGCGGAATTGCTCGATCCAGATCGCCCGGGAGGGCTTTTTGTATCTAGGGATCTATATCTCCACCGATCCAATTGTTCGATATGATAGAAACCTGCTCCCTCCATTGACGCGCCTGCGGCGGGATGTGGCGGGCTGGCGGCGGTTGCCGCTTTCCCTCCTTGGCCGTGCCGCGCTGTTGAAAATGATGTCTCTTCCCCGTTTTCTCTATGCCCTGCAGAATACCCTGGAGCTGGTCCCGGCCAGCTATTTTCGGGAGGTCGAGAGCCTACAGCGCTCGTTGCTGTGGGATGGCCGACCGCGTATAGCTATTGCAAAGCTGACCCTTCCGTGGTACGATGGGGGTATCGCGCTTCCTGACATTAGAAGATACTATTGGGCCTCTCAGTTGAGTGCGATCAACCATGGAGTCTACGGTCCGGCGCTGAGCCCCGGCTTCGCTATGGACCGGTGGTTGCTGCGCGGGGGTAATTACTTCAGAGCACTCTACTCCAGGTCAACGGATGGGTCCCTCATGGGGCCAACCAAGGCGGCGGTGCACGTGTGGAAGGCTGTTACGAACTCGCTGGGTTGGAAGGATAGGCTTACCCTCGCTACTCCGCTGTTTGACTCCGATATGTTGGGGAAACTTTGGCACACGAAGGGATTCGAGAAATGGGACCTGATCGGGATATCCAGGGTGGGGGACCTGCTGGTTAAGGGACGAGTTAAATCGTTTGACGAGCTACGGACGGAGTACGATCTGGAGGGTACGGAATATTTCCGGTATGCACAGGTACGCCATGCTCTGCGGTCCGTCCTCGTCGAGGGGGAGACTGTGCCTGAGTCCTCTCCCTTGGAGGATCGGATCCTGGATGGCCATATGCCGGAGAGTACAATCTCCTTAATTTACAAGAAGCTTGTTAATGTCCGGACTGACCTCCTCCTAGGGGTGCGTGATCAGTGGACTAGGGACGGCCTTGAACTGGATGATGAGGACTGGCAGTATGCCATCTCCTCACCTAAGGAGGTCGCGATCCCGGCACGACTAAGGCTGGTCCAGCTTAAGATACTGCATAGAGTCTATGTCACAGGGCCCGACTGATTCATATGGGTTTCTCCGAGGATGGCTTATGTAAGAGGGGCTGTGGGATGGTGGGCACCTTCCTACATATCATATGGGAATGTGGTGTGATCGCGGAGTTCTGGAAGCAAATTCATGTTGTGATGCAGGAGGTCACGGGTATTGCACTGCTGCCAGAGGCACAGCGCTGTCTTTTGAATGTCTGGGGTCCTACTGACTATGATGCGGCGCAGACTCAATGGGTGACCCTAGGAAATATGGTGGCGAAGCGTGATATTGCGCGACTGTGGGGTTCTCAGAGATCTCCCGCTATGGAAGCATGGATGGAAAATATGGACTGGAGCATGTTTAGGGAGAAAACGGTGTATAGTGCCCGGGGGCGGCCTAAGAAATGGCATAAGATATGGGGACGATGGAACCAGTATAGGGGTGATATATGTCTGCCCCCGGCCTCTGAACCGTTAGGGGAGCAACTTTCCCCCTAGCTTCACTTCCAACTTGGGATTTTCATGATGACTATATGCTAGAATGTTAGCGCCTCTGCTTCTCCCTCATCCACCCGACCGGTGGCTTTGTTCTGATTTTGGGAATGGGGCCGCGCCCCCATCGGGAACTGGCACGAGTTTATTGTGTATACTGCCTTGCTTGTGTTATTTACTTTAGGTTGTTTTAAAAAAAGGAACCTTTGTTTTTTCCTGTACCAGAGCTATGGACACTTCCATGTGTTGTACTTAATTGGCTGCCGAACCTCCGGGATGTCGGCTGAATAGCTGTGTTCCAGACTGACCTAAATAAAGGTTTTTATAAAAAATAAAATAAAAAAAAAAAGAATTCCCTAAAAAACCCTAAAGGAGTTTTATTGTTATTATAAAACAGGGAACTTGCCCATGTACTGTGTACTACACAACCATAACATCGCCGGTCAATCCCCTAAGCCCCCGTTTATGGAAAAAGTTATGGTTGGAGCAGAATGTGGCACTAGGGCAAGCCTAGCGCCCAGTGTGCACTGGGCACAGCACTGAGGGAGATTGTTACTAGGCACAATTTTGGGCCTGAGCCAGCAGATACCTGGCTAAAGACCCTACTTTCATGTCCTAACCTGGACTCTGTCCTACATAAACACCTTTGACATTCTCAGACTAGAGTCTACGTTCTGGAGCTTACCCTTATCTCATAGCGTTTTAGAGACTTTAATACATACCTGGATCCTGGTGGACCCACTGCCAGCCAGGCACGGTGGATAGTGTACAAAAGAGGCATAACCTATTATCACTAAACCTAAAAATGCCCCTGAAAAAACTCCCTTAAAGGTTTTTTATGGTTGGCTCCTAAAATTACCAACTAAAATGTTATTATAAACAAAGATTTCCTCAAATCCCTTAGGTGAAAGGAAGTTATGGACCGACACCTAACACCCACTGAAATACCCCAGCTGTGCTTAGATAGGCAAAGATGTCCCCTAAGTACTGATGACCTCACCAGCAACATCGCGCGTGATCAGACTAATAGCATTTTGTACAAAGGCATTGGATGCACTTGAATGGTCAGACTTCTACTGAAAGTTATGGATGTTGTCACTGCCCCTTCGTCCCAAGCTATAGGATGGCAAGTGGCAACCAATCATAGTTGAGCGGCACATGCCTTTTACCTTAACTCCTTGAGATGAGAAGGCAAACTGGTTAGTTCCCTGTAGAATCTATGCAGCCCCCATAACTGGAGTCCTTATTCCCTCTCAGTTGCTGGTCGTCTGCTCTGCGTGGCGTGTCACACTTGTGTGGGAAACTCAGTGCACAGAGGTTGGTGGTCTGTGGGGGGCCTGGTGAATGTGTGCCCAGAATGATAGCTCCCCTCCAGGTTGTACTCATTCCTACCAGTTATATCACCCACGCTCTCCGCTACCTCTGTACAACTCTTTGTAAATTTACTGTCTGCTGATTGGCACAGTGTTTACATTTTACATGCTTTAAAACCAGAAAATCTATGGAAAATGTTTGGTCAGTAAAGGTTATCAGTTGGCATACTTGTTAACTGCTGCAGCCATGCCTTCAGAATGGTGGGAATCGGGGTACTCAAGACCCAGTAAAGGGCCACTATACATGATGAGTGGCCATGCACTTATCAAGTACCACCACCCACTGTGCCCACACAGTGTCCGCCCAACACAAGCCCTGAGACTGTGGAAGAGCTCCTTTACGGGACACTTTTTCTGTTTTTGAGTGTCTGGTTCAGATGCTGGGGCATCACTGGGTATGCTGTATGTGTGGGTTCCTCAGTACTTATAGGGATCTGTTCTGAGCATCTGGTTTACTCCAGGGCATGACATGGGGCACTGCATATTTGAGTGCCTCCATAGGTCCTGTGGATATACAGGACTCTTGTATTCTGTGTCTAGGACATCACTCAACAGGCGAGGTGTCACTGTGTTCTGATAGATGAACATGATGTATTTTGAGAGTCTGTCCTGCTCCAGCCATGGGTTAGAGAGGGAGGATGTCACTGCACCTCTTTGTGTGCTGGGGATGTCTTCCACGTATCTGCCCTGCTCTAGCCATGGTTTGGAGAGGGAGGATGTCACTGCACCTCGTTGTGTGCTGGGGATGTCTTCCATGTCTCTGCCCTGCTCCAGCCCTGGTTTGGAGAGGGAGGATGTCACTGCACCTCTTTAGGTGCTGGGGATGTCTTCCATGTCTCTGCCCTGCTCCAGCCCTGGTTTGGAGAGGGAGGATGTCACTGCACCTGTGTGCTGGGGATGTCTTCCAAGTATCTGCCCTGCTCTAGCCATGGTTTGGAGAGGGAGAATGTCACTGCACCTCTTTGTGTGCTGGGGATGTCTTCCATGTCTCTGCCCTGCTCCAGCCCTGGTTTGGAGAGGGAGGATGTCACTGCACCTCTTTATGTGCTGGGGATGTCTTCCATGTCTCTGCCCTGCTCCAGCCCTGGTTTGGAGAGGGAGGATGTCACTGCACCTCTTTATGTGCTGGGGGTGTCTTCCAAGTATCTGCCCTGCTCCAACCCTGGTTTGGAGAGGGAGGATGTCACTGCACCTCTTTGTGTGCCGGGGATGTCTTCCAAGTATCTGCCCTGCTCCAGCCATGGTTTGGAGAGGGAGGATACCACTGCACCTCTTTGTGTACTGGGGATGTCTTCCAAGTATCTGCCCTGCTCCAGCCATGGGTTAGAGAGGGAGGATGTCACTGCACCTCTTTAGGTGCCGGGGATGTCTTCCAAGTATCTGCCCTGCTCCAGCCCTGGTTTGGAGAGGGAGGATATCACTGCACCTCTTTAGGTGGCAGGGATGTCTTCCAAGTATCTGCCCTGCTCCAGCCCTGGTTTGGAGAGGGAGGATATCACTGCACCTCTTTGTGTGCTGGGGATGTCTCCCAAGTATCTGCTCTGCTCCACACCAACAATTGAAAAGGATGAATGTCAGCTTGCCTCTGTACGTCCATCATGAGTGTCTGCTCTGCTCATTGGTATAACTTGGACAGTCAGGGTGTTTTTCTGTACTGGGCAGGATTTCTATGTATCTGCTCAGCTTCTGGTCATCTCATGGAGAGCCTGGAGTTCAGGTTGGGTCAGTATATACTCAAGGGTACATTTCGAGTATCCGCTCTGCTCCACAGGATCTATAGGAGAGGCTGGATGCCAGGGTCCCTCAATGCATACTAGGACTGTGTTCTGTATCTGCCATTTTCCATGGTATTGCCCAGATAGGGTGTGTCTTGTAAGACAGAGTCGTGCATTGTACAGCTAGGGCAGCTCTTGGAAGGACGGATGTTTGGCTGTCTCCCATGCACTAATGTATTCAGTGTATCTCAAATCTCATCCTGAAGTGGGTCGCTTGGCAAAACTCGACGTCATGATCCCTCAGTACCAACATTATGAGTGTATTGTGTGTATCTGCATCTGCAGGTTGGCAAATAGTCAAAGGACTGGATGACTGCCTACCTTGAATCTGTGCTTCTGAGGCCATGCAGTGTTATGTATTATTTTGGTGTCACTTGCTTCTACTTACCTGCAGGTTAAGTGGTATTTCAGGGTTTAGGCCAAAGATCAGCGCATCGTGGACTTCTCGGACATTCGGAAAGCCTTCCTGTTCATGGAGCAGAAGGATTGCATCGATGATTCCAATTTTCATTGGGAAGTTTACAAGTTTCAAGCCTTGCAGCAGCTGGGATACAAACTCACCCACAGTGATGGTCTTTGGGAAGGTCTTAAGAAAAACAGAAAAGAATGCAAACATCAGTCAGTGCAGACAATGTATATCTCACTTGCATCAAGATGACAGGTCATTCACATAATGCCCGATATACACATAACACGCAACTGTGTCCCTTTTGGTATTTATGATTATGTCTAACCTTTATGTACTGTGTGTATACACACATATATTCAAATATATGATTATTGCCTGAAGAAGTTCGAGCTAGAAAATAAATGACTTTGTTAGCCTTAATAGTGTATTAATTTTTTACTTTGTTTAGATGAATGATTTAGGTTCTGATTGGCTAACACGGTAGGTACACAGACCTCAAAATGTATATATATATATATATACATATATATATATATATATCCACTGAAAAAACAAAGTTAACAGGGATGTTATAGTTAGGTTCAGATTTCACACACACAAAACTATAGAAATTCAGCAATTATAGCATTCTCAAGTAACTATAATTCGTGCCATAAGGTAACAATAGCTTGTGTCTCTGCCACGCACAGTTTTCTCGTCAATGATTTAACTACAAATGTTGAAGTGATATTATCAATGATGTCATAAAAGATGTTATGAGTGATGTAATATGGGGGTAATTAGCAGTGCATGGCGAGGGTGCGAGTTATAGTTACTTGAGATAACTATTACTATAACTGCTGAATTTCTATGGTTTTGTGTGTGTAAAATGTCAACCTAACTATAATGTTTCTGTAACCTTTGCTTTTTCAGTGAATTTCTAAGGTTTTTTTAATCTTATTTTCTAACTATAACGTCCCTGTGATCTTTGTTTTTTCAGTGAATTTCTACAGTCTTTTTTTTTTTTTTTTTTTTAAACCTTTATTACAATGTCAGAGACATACAAATATGGGCCTACAACCAACAGGCCGGCCGCTAATGCACACTATAAGCATAGACACATCTTAACAGCCACATCGGTGAAGCAATAAGAGAGCTACTGGAGTGCTAATCAACTCAGCCAGCCGCAGCCGCAGTCCATAGACAAACAAAGAAAGGTTTCATATTTTTCAAGAAAACGAAAAACATCACACACACAAGGCAGAGGAGGTCAATAGTAGTAACATGTGCTCCCCGTATCGAAGGGGTAAACAAACCCAGGGAGAAAGAGGGGGGGGGGGCAGGCAGAAGAAACCAAATGCACATGTCGCAGGAGCATAGAGGAATGCGCGGGCTAGGGAGACAGAGCAGCATCCATGTCTCGCGTCTGGGGCGGGGCGCAAATACCTCCACGATAGGAGTTCCAGGGACCCCACACCTTAATCCACTTCCCAGGCTTGCCTCTCGCCACATACACCGTTTTCTCTCTGAACATACACCAGTCCATGTGTTCCTTCCACGCTGAGACCGTTGGTGGCCTCTGGGAGCCCCACAGTTGTGCAATGTCACGCTTCGCTACCATATAGCCCAGAGTCACCCACTGCGTCTGCATCACATTGTAATCAGTCGGCTCCCAGACATTCAGCAAACATCTCCGTGCCTCCGGCAACAAGGCAACATGCGTGACTTCTTCTAACACCGCATGCACTCTACACCAAAACCGAGTCACTTCCGGACATTCCCACAGGATATGGAGGAAAGTCCCCAGTAGTCCACAGCCTCGCTTACACAGACCATCCACCGAATACCCCATACGCATCAAACCAGGCCCCGTGACGTACACTCTATGAAGTATCTTAAGCTGGACGAAACGCAGACGGGCCGGGATAGCCACCTCTTTCGGGGAGGCCACCGCTGACACCCAATCCTCGTCGTCAAGTTCCAAGCCGTCGGCAGTCCATGTCTCTCGCAATGAGGTCAGCAAACCCATTCGATCATTGATAAGCTTCTTATAAATCAGCGAAATGGTGCTATCCGGCACATAGCCGTCCAATACTCTATCTTCCAACGGGGAGGACTCCGGAATAGCCGCAACGTCCGGGAACACGGAAGACAAAGCGTGATGAACCTGAGCGTACCGAAAATATTCCCTATCGTTCAACTGATATTCGGTTTTCAGCATGTCGAACGTCTTAAATTTCCCTTTCGTCCAGAGATCCCCTACCTTGCTGATACCAATCACATCCCATTTCTCAAAGCCTTTCGTATTACACAGATAACCCAAACGCCGGGAAGCGTACAATGGCGTTGCCCGAGTCAAGCGATCCCTCCACCCCATCGCCGCATTGGCTGCATGCCACACCTGCACCGCGACCCGCGTCGGGCCTGTCAATCGCGCATCAAGGGACCCCGAGTATAGTGCTCGATTATAATCCCCGCTTGGCAATAACAATTTGTCCATCTCAAAAGCCGGGTTCAAAGCAGGCCCATACATCCCGTGATTGACAGCAGCCAATTGGGAGGCCCAATAATATCGTTTAATATCAGGGAGAGCGACCCCCCCATCGTACCACGGTAGGGTTAGTTTGGCGAGAGCGATCCGCGGCCGCCCATCCCAAAACAATCGACGCTGAAGACACTCCACCTCCCGAAAATAGCGGGCCGGCACTACGTCCACAGTGTTCTGTAGGCCGTACAAAAAGCGTGGCAGCGACATCATTTTGAACAACGCCGCCCGGCCGAGCGGCGAGAGCGGCAGCCGCCGCCAACCCGCCACATCCGCCCTTAGGCGCTGAAGGGGGGGGGAGAAGATTCCGCTCATACCGGGCCACCGGGTCTAGGGTTATAAAGATTCCCAAATACTTAAACCCCGACTGCGCAACCTGGATAGGGCACCCCCGCGGAAGGGGGGGGTCTCCCCGGAGAGAACGTACACACAAGACTTAGCCCAGTTAATGACCAATCCGGAGTTGCGACCAAAGGAGCTCAACACATCCACCAATACAATGAGCGATTTGCGTGGAGATGCAAGATACAAGAGGATATCGTCCGCATATAGGGAGACACGATCCTCGTACTCCGGCGTCCATCTAAGGCCATGCATCGAAGGGTGCCACTGCAGCCACTCCGCAAGGGGCTCCAAACAAAGCGCAAAAAGAAGAGGCGACAACGGACATCCCTGTCGCGTGCCCCTACCCAAAGCAAAAGGAGCCGACACCCGTCCGTTGACCACCACCTGTGCCAGTGGGTTATCATAAAGCAATTTCACCCAACCGATGAACCCCGGGCCGAACCCAAACTTCGCCAATGCTGCCCAAATATACGGCCATTCCAAGGTGTCAAACGCCATGGTAGCGTCCAGGGACGCCAAAATGGCCGGCTCACGCATGAATGGCGCTCTAGCGAGGACGCCATGCAGTCGCCGCAGGTTCAAAGCGGTATTGCGGTGGGGTATAAAACCAGATTGATCCTGATGGATCAGGTCGCCCACGACCCGGATCAGGCGATTGGCCAGTACCTTGGCAAGGATTTTGGGCTCCGCGTTCAACAAAGAGATAGGCCTGTAAGAAGTACACCGATCCCGCGGCTTCCCTTCCTTATGGATAACAACAATAGTAGCAAGACGTTGGTCAGGGGGGAGGGAGCCTGCCGCCTGTGCCTCGAGGAACATGTCCCGGAGATACGGCGCAATCCTATCTGGGCGCAACTTATATAATTCGATGGGAAGGCCATTAGGACCCATGGCCTTGCCAGAAGCAATAGAGCGAATGGCCAAAGCAATCTCATCCGGCGACGGGGGAGCGTCCATCAGTAATTTATCCTCATCAGATAGAGATGGCAAAGCGATGTCTTTAAGCAGCAGGCGAGAGTCTTCCTCCGATCGTTCAGAGACCGGGGAGTAAACCCCGTGAAAATACTCCGCAAAGCAATCAACAATATCACCGGGGTCCGTCACACACACACCATCCACCCTCTCAACAACCGGCACCACTCGACTCGCTCTCTCCTTCTTATCCAACCAGGCAATCAACTTCCCCGCCTTATCACCCATATCGTACAAACGCCCCTGTTGCTCCCTGCTCATACTCTTGGCAGATTCAGTAACCAGCGCCTTGTAGTCGGCCTGTTTAAGCCCCAGCACATGCAGTCTGTCATCCGTATCACCTTGCTCCAAATCGATCTCCAACTCGGTGATCTCATTTTCTAGTCGAACCACCTCTTTCGCCTCGCATTTTTTGTTATGGGAGATGAGAGACAGGGCCTGGCCCCGGAGCACCGTCTTAAAGGCCTCCCAAAGGGAGACGGCGGAAGACACCGACCCCACGTTGTCGTTAAAATAGTGTTCCAGGGACCCAACCAGGTCTGCACGGATCGTGGGGTTTCGTAGGTACCAGGGGTTGATCGGCGCCACCCTCCCCACCGCCCCCATGGCAATATCTAAGTGTAGCAAAAGAGGGGAGTGATCAGAAATACCGCGGGCCAAGTGTCGCACCTCCCCAATCATCCCAGCTTGGGCCGCAGGCACTAGCATATAGTCAAGCCTCGAAAGACTACCGTGGGCCCCGGAGTGGAAAGTATATTGTGCTTGTCCAGGGTGTTTCAACCGCCAACAATCTATCAGTCCCAGGGTATCCAGAAAGCCCCCCCAGCCAGTTTTGGGCCCGAGGGAGGTCTCTAGGGGGGTGTCGATCTTCAACTCCGGAAACCACTGCGTTAAAATCCCCCCCCAAGACCAAAACCCCCCCCGGAAGCCCAAGTAGCAGACGCCCCAAATCAGCAAAGGTGGCCGTCTGCAGGCCCGGCGGCACGTAGACAGCAACCAGCGAAATCAGCTTACCCTCCCATCTCCCCAGCAGCGCAGTGTAGCGCCCCCTGTCGTCGTGGAGCACCTCATCCACCTCCAATGGGAGAGAGGTCCTAACTAAAATGCACACTCCCCTCGAGCCAGAGGTGAAACCAGAATGGGCCAGAAGGCGATATCCCCGCCTGTTCATGGCATGGAAAGAGTTCCCTATAAGGTGCGTCTCCTGCAGAAACACAATGTCAGGTGAAATACGTTTCAAGAACTGCAGGACCACCCCCCGCTTTATCCTGTCCCCCAGCCCATTCACATTCCATGATAGAAGTCTCAACCCCTTACCCCCCATCCCCCCCAGCACAAAATATCCCCCTCCCGGAGAGCACAGTCATAGTAACACAACAGAAAACATTACCCCGCCTTGTGATGCAAACAAACAAACCCCAACCCCACCCCATTAACCCCAACAAAACTCCCCCCTCCCTGCACCCCTGCATGAGCCCAAACAGCCCCCCCAACGTGCAGTGTGCCTGTCGCCCCAATATGAAACTCACTACAAAGAAGACAGAAAAAAAAAAAAAAACAGAAGGAGGAAAGGGCCCCAGCAAGGCCCCCGCAACCTCCAAATACCAAAGGGCAAAGTGTTACAAACTGGAGTCCAGTGCAGCCACAGGTGCAAAACGTTACCAGTCCGGTCCATAGCCAGGATCCCAGTTCTATTCCTACTCCGTCGAGCACTCTCCGTCTTCCGCCATCCGACCTTCCCGACCTCGACCCCTAGGTAGGACATCCAGCCATCCTCCAACCGCCTCCGGCCGGTCGAAGAAATGCGAGCGACCCTCTAACTCAACCCGCAGCCTAGCCGGGAATAGCATCGCATATTTCAGCTCCATGTCCCTCAAGCGCCGTTTGATGGCCAAAAAACCCGACCGTTGCTTTTGAACCGCTTGCGTGAAGTCTGGGTAAAAGCTAACATTAGAGTTCTCAAACTTTAATGGCCCAGCCATCCTCGATGCCTGAAGGATAGCATCTCTATCCCGAAAATTAAAAAGTCGGGCAATGATAGGCCGCGGGGGAGCACCCACCTTGGGCGCACCACCCGGAATCCTGTGGGCCCGTTCCATAGCGAAGAACTTGCTCAGTCCCTTGGGTGCTAGATGAGTCACCACTAGATCCTCCACAAAAAGATTCGCAGCAGAATCCTCCGATCGTTCGGGCACCCCGATAATACGGACATTATTCCGCCTGGCCCTGCTTTCGGAATCCTCAAGGCGACGATCAGTCAGGTCACTGGCGAGCCGCAACCTTCGCACCTCCGTCTGCAAAGCGGCCACATCCACGGTTAGGCTCGAACCCGCTTGAGTCAATGAGTCAACCCGGTCATTTGTTTTGGACAGGTCCGCTCTGACCAAATTCACATCAATCAACACCGAGTCCAATTTATTAGCCAGGGTATCAAATTGCTGGTTCACAGTCGCCTTCATCTCCTCAATGGCCCCCATGACATCCAGCAGAGTCAATTCGGACGATGCGCCCGAGGCCTCCTTGGGCAGCTCAGGCGACTTATGTGGGCCACTAGGGGATCCCTTTGGCTGCGCATAGCGGTCCATGTTGTTGGCCTGGGTATAAGCTCCCCTCCGGATAGACTTGGGTTTCAGCTTGTCGCCGTCCACTCTCGCCGCCATCATCAGCGACCACCAAGGTCAGCACCCTCCAGCACCCGGAGGAAGGCCAGGCGACCACTGCAGGAGATCCGGGCCGCCAACTGAAATAGGCCCGTTGACAGTTCGAGAATCAGGCCCCGGCACTGCTTACCCTAAGTCCCGACGTCAGTTTCCGCAGATCAACTCGAAACCGAAAGTGAAAGCACGGGGTCCGGGGCAGGCCCAGACTGGCATGCCGCTGTTGTTCACTTCGCGCCCGGGTACCTCACCAACTCGAGTACGGGACCAAGGCCGGAGAAGGTCGCAAACTTCAGATCGCCACCAGTCCGGTTCCCGGAGTCCGATTTCGATTTGGAAAACGAGTGGCACCCTAGCGCAAGATCATAGACAAAAGCCCGTCTAGAAAACCAGGATTATGACAGGATAGACGTGGGAGGTTGCGGAGGCCTCCGGGAGCCACAAGCCTACGCGGCCATCTTGGTTGCGCGCTAGGCTCCTCCCCCTTCTACAGTCTTTTAATGCTATTTCCTAACTATAAAATCCCTGTAACCTTGGTGTGTAAGTGGTTGTATGGGTGTGTAAGTAGGATGTGTGAGTGTGTGGTGTGAGTGTGTGTGTGACTGGTTTTGTGGGTCTGTAAGTGGATATGGAGTTGTATGAGTGGCTGTGTGTGGTTTTGTGGGTCTGTGAGTGGGTTTGTGAATGGCTTGGTGTGTGGGTCTGTGAGTGGATGTGTGAGCGGTTTCTGGGTCTGTGAATCAGTGTGCGAGTGGCCGTATGGGTGTGTGAAGTTGTGTGGGTGTGTGTAAGTGGTTGTGCAAGTGGTTTTACACACATACACTAAATATAATTTAGTTTGTGAATACTGCTTGTTGTTGTTTTGGCTCTCCACACTCATGCTCTTGTCTGTAAGTAGTAATACGCTCTTGCTTGCCACAGATTCTACAGGTGCAAACTGCATGAGTGTTATGTTGCATAACTTGTTTCCTCCTACTAGGGGGCCAATATGTCAGCTGCAGTGAAAGGACACCCCTGTCCTTAAGCACAACAGCTGTGGGTGGGCCCACCAGAAAAGAAAGGCAAAAAAGAACACAAAATTGAGAGAAACAGAAATATTTCACCTTTTCCACAAACTGACATTAGCAACTGATGAACAAGTTACTTCCCTTCGGTAACACATTCTATGGTAGAGACTCTATCTAGCTGCAGATTATTAATCTTTGAATTTCCCAGACGACAGGCTAGACCTGGAAACCTTTGCTGAGCAACAACCCTTGCGCCACCGCCGGGTGGCTTAATTCGGCTCTGCATGACGTCATCGGCGTTGGTAGCATCGGTTATGATGTCGTGGTACCTATATAGGTGCCAAACAGGCCTGCGGATGTCAGTACTTTTTGGTTTTTCCACGCTAGAAGTGCAGAGCCACGAAGTAACTAACATAGTTGTGTGCAAAACTAGGGTCCTGAAAAGGGGAGTTACCCTAGCCCTACAAAATTAGTACGCGAAGCTGGGAGGCATGGGTGGAGCTGTAAGGAATCTGCAGCTAGATAGTCTCTACCAGATAATGTATTACCGAAGGTAAGTAACTTGTTCATCTGCAGCTGCAGATTCCTTACCTTTGAATTAGAAACCCAAGCTATAAAATCCCGACAGTGGGTTGCGAACCAATACCTTACAGTAGGAAGTCCTGTAGGACCGATCAGGCAAAACGGCCTTCCTTGTAGACCTGACTGTCCAGGCAGTAGTGCTTGGCAAACGTGTGCAAGGAAGCCAACGTTGCCACCTGACAGACGTCAAGAACTGGGACACCCAGAGCTAAGACCGTAGTCGCAGCTTTTTCCCTGAATAAATAGGACAGAGGAAAGAGAAGCAGAGAGGGTCAATAGACCTTTCTGTACAGTATAATACAAATTTCTGCCAACGGCAGGTGTATATCGCCTTAGTGGAGGGCTGCCTGGCCGACTAAATAACATTACATACTTCGGGAGGAAGGTCAAAAGCCATCAACTGCCGCCGCTCAATCTCCACGCATGGAGGTGCTGAGTTGACAGGTTCGGGTGGATAACCCTCCCCTGCTGCTGCGACAGAAGATTCTCCCAAAGGGGTAGGCTGATCGGATGATTGATACTCACCTTTAGAAGCTCTGGATACCAGACTCTCCTTGCTCAGTCCGGATCCACAAGGATGACTTGGGCCTGGTCGCGCCTGATCTTCTTCAGAACCCTGGGCAGGAGTGGTATGGGCTAAAAAGGGTACAGCAGGCCTGAGCTCCACTCGCCACAAAATGTGTCGCCGAGTAATAGCCATCTTGGAAACTCCAGTGTGCAGTATTGCTGACACTCTGCGTTCTCTTCGGAGGTGAACAAATCTAACAAAGGTTCTCCCCACTGCTGAAAGAGAACTTGCACCACCTCCGACTGGAGACACCATTCGTGATCCGCTAGGTATCAGCGGCTGAGTTCATCTGCCCTGGCATTCAGAGAACCTGCCAGGTGTTGAATCACCATGGTTATGCTCTGCTGTTCCAGCCATTTCCAGAGACGCATGACGTCTCAACAAAGGGTCCACGACCCCACCCCGCCCTACTTTTTACCATACCACATGGCCGTGGTGTTGTCTGTGAAAACCTGCACTAACTTCCCCTTGATAGAAGGAAGAAATGCTTTCAATGCCAAACGAATCGCTCGAAGCTTCAAAAATGTATGTAGAACCACGACTCCACCACAGACCAGTGACCCCTGATCTCCACCTCTTCCAGACTGCCGGACCATTCCAGAAGTGACGCATCTGTCACAACTGTGAGATCTGGTTAGGGAAGGGAGAGGGGTCTTCCGTTGACCCTATCAAGGTTTGTCAACCACCACTGCAGATCTCTCGGTGTTCCTTCCGAGATCTGGACCATGTCGGTGAGATTTCCTTGATGCTGTGCCCACTGAAACTTCAGGTCCCATTGCAGAGCCCGCATACGCCACCTCTCATGCTTTACCAACAGGATGCAAAAGACCATGAGGCCCAACAGCCTCAGAGTCAGTCTCACCGAAATCCAAGATAGAGGCTGAAACATCAGAATCATAACCTGAATATCCTGGACTAGCGGCTCGAGAGGATAGGCCCAAAACTGCACTGTGTCCAGAACAGCTCCAATGAAAGGGAGCATCTGAGAAGGAGTCAGGTGTGACTTCGGCACCTTTATAGAGAATCCCAGAGAATGCAGGAGGTTTGCCGTAGTCTCAATTTGGGAGACGACAGCCTAGGGCGAGGACACCTTCAACAGTCAGTAGTCGAGTTAGGGGAAGGCTGACACCCCTAACCTGCGCAGATGAGCTGCAACTACTGCCATCACCTTCGTGAACACCCGAGGGGCACTGGTAAAGCCGAAGGGGAGCACTGAAAGTGCTCGTGGCCTACCTTGAACCGCCGGTAACATCTGTGGCCTAGCAGGATGGGAATGCAAAAATACGTATCCTTCAAGTCCAACGCTACCAGCCAGTCTCCTTGGTCTAGGGCAGACAAGACCTAAGCCAACGTGAGCATCGTGAACTTCAGGATGGGGATTTGAAAATACAATAGACAATTATATTCTATACCACAATATTTTTGCATCAAAATTAAAAATAAGGGATGCGCCCGCCAGTGTGGCGGGTGCATCCTAATGCCAATGGCGGGACCGCCGCACCTATGGTGGGCGGTCCCTTTAGCCGTAGCGGTGGCGGGCGGACATCGCAATAGACCCCAAAGTTACAGTGCCTTTGTTCCTTCTGATTTATTAATCCCCTGATATTCCCCTCCCTTTTTGCCCTGTTGAGGAGTTTGGAAAAGATGAACAGGGACATGTGACGCCACAAGGGGCTACAAAAGGTGATGGAAAGAGCAAATGACAGGAAGCTGCTGGATATTTTCTATTCTAAATTTACTGAAATTCTTTAATGTTAAAATGATTTCTATGAGAGAAGAAATTCTTTAATGTTAAAAATATATATATCAGAGAGCTATCTATATAAATATATATAAAATATAATATATTGTTAATATATATTTTATATATATTATAAATGAGTATTTAAGTATTATATAATAATAATACATATATATATATATATATACATATATATATAGTTAGGACCACGTTTCCATAGGAAATCCGCAACATTCTATTTTGAATAACTTTGGCGCCGGTCGTCGAATCCTCGCGAATTTTTCAAAATAGGTGGGGCGCTACGCTCCGCTCCTACCCTGAAAGTCTCAGGGGGATTCGTCAAGCGGGGGCGGAGATAAAAGGGGGGTCCCAAAACGCGTTTTTCCCATGCATTTTTCCATAGGACCTTTAGACAGAGCTACAGCCCGAACGGCTGAACAGAATTTAATGAAATTTGGCAGAGAGGTAGTCCCCAGGTCAAGGAAGTGCCTTTTGTAGGTTTGGTGTAAATCTGTTCAGTAGATTCTGAGAAAATAGCATTTAAATCAATATATATATCTGTGGCAGCTTACGGTGCGCTTACCGTGCGCTTACCGTGCGCGTACGGTGGCGTGCGCGAGCTCACATCTGATTGGCTGTTAGATCTTAGTAAACATTCGAATCGGAAGAAAGGAGGAAGTGTCGGCCGCCATTTTGTCACTCGCACTGTCAGGGGGGTGAATAAAAAAGGTGGATAATGTGAAAAGGGGGCAGGCTCGACAGTTCCTGACCCACTAGCCTTGGTCAGGGGGTCCCAGAAGGACCCTCAAGGGCAAAAATGAAATTTATTTTTTTTTCGAAAAATCGCCGAATGCGCGTAGAGTAAGCGCACGGTGTAAACTGCGAAATTCCGCGAAATTCGCGGAATTACGCGTACCGTGCGCGCACGGCAAAAAAAAATTTGCAAAAAGGAAAGCTTAAAAAAAAATAAAAAAAATTGTGAGGTAAGGTTGGCTCTTATAAGAGCCGTTGGGTTAATACAGGGATAGAGGAAAGAAAGAATGGAATATTATAAGCGTCTGCAAACATGCTGGTCTATCTTATTGTTAATAAGGGGAAGACTGATCTCCCCATAAACAATAAGACCACCACATCTTGTACACCTCATTTCAACCCTCCCAAATCGAGGGTTAATGTACACAGGAAAAGAAGAAGGTGATGCTCCCACCTCAGAGGAAGGGCTCAGCTGAGCTGCCGATGATGTACTCGGCTGAGCATCTGAGGTTGGGCTCTGGTGACTTACTGAAGAGTTTTCTCCAGTATGTCGAGCAAAGGTCCTGGGATGTCTATCCTGCAGGTGTCTTTTCATAGAGTGATTTCCAAAGGAATATTTCTTCCTTGGATTTCCTCTAGATAAAACACGGCCACAAAGTCTGCAAGTGACCAATTGAGCATTCACCTTTTTCTCCCCCTCTGGAAAAGTAAAATACTCCCATACAAAAGAAGTCTTTTGTTTCCTCCTTCTCTGGATCATGGTTATCTAGAGGAAATCCAAGGAAGAAGTATTCCTTTGGAAATCACTCTATGATGAGACACCTTAGGGATAAACATCCCAGGACCTTTGCTCGACATACTGGAGAAAACTCTTCAGTAAGTCACCGGAGCCCAACCTCAGAAGCTCAGCCGAGTACATCATCGGCAGCTCAGCTGAGCCCTTCCTCTGAGGTGGGAGCATCACCTTCTTCAGCTCCTCTGGACATTAACCCTCGATTTCGGAGGGTTTCAATGAGGTGTACAACGTGTTGTGGTCTTATTGTTTTTGGGGAGACCAGTGTTTCCCTTATTAACAATAAGATAGACCAGCACGTTTGTAGACGTTCATAATATTCCCATTCTTTCTTTCCTCTATCCCTGTATTAACACAACGGCTCTTTTAAGAGCCAACCTTACCTCACAATTTTGAAATCTCTCCTTTTTGAAAATTTTTTTTTACCGTGCACGCACGGTACGCGTAGTCGCGGAATCGTTACGCGAAGTTCGCGGAATTTTTCCGTTTACGCCGTGCGCGTACGCTGCGCGCATTCCGCGATTTTTCGAAAAAACATTACAATTCATTTTTGCCCTTGGGGGTCCTTCTGGGACCCCCTGACAAAGGCTAGGGGGTCAGGAACTGTCCACCCTGCCCCCTTTTCACGTTATCCACATTTGTTTTTCACCCCCTCGGAGTGCGAGAGACAAAATGGCGGCCGACACTTCCTGGTTTCGACCGATTCGAATGTTTAATAAGATCTAACAACCAATCAGAATCGCGCTCGCGCACGGCGGCGTGCGCGTACGGTAAGCTTACGGTACGCGCTCGGAGCGCGCCTATAGATATATATATTGATTTAAATGCTATTTTCTCAGGAAATACTGAACAGATTTACACGAGACCTTCAATAGGCACATCCCTGACCTGAGGGCTACCTCTCTGCCAAATTTCAAGTAATTCTGTTCAGCCGTTCGGGCTGTAGCTCGGACTAAAGGTCCTATGGGGAAAACGCGTTTTGGGACCCCCCCTTTTTCTCAGCCCCCACTTAACGAATCCCCCAGAGTCTTTCAGGGTAGGAGCGGAGCAGAGCGCCCCACCTATTTTGAAAATTTTGCGAGGATTCGTCAACCGGCGCCAAAGTTATTCCAAATAGAATGTTGCGGATTTCCTATGGAAACACGGTCCTAACTATAACTATCTACTGGCGACCGCCAGTAGATAATATATATATATATATATATATATATATATCCACCCAAAGATTGCAGGTAAACCGCGTCTCTCCAAACCGAGAGGGCGTGTCACGGGGCCAGCACCTGCAAGCTGGTAAAACATGAAGTCTGAATTCTCTCTTACTCAAGAAAGAGTGTGATACAGCTCCGGGGGAATAAGTAGCAGATTTATTGATTTCTTCGCGTTAGCAATAGATTTCCCTGAGACCTTAGGGCAGACGCGTTTCAGCCATGGTTTGGCCTCTTCAGTGCCCGTCTCTGCTGCCTCCTCACTGCTCCCAGGGTCAGTTATGGCGATGTTAAAGTTGCTCCTGATCATGTGATCAACTCGCCACTCCCTCGCCTCACAGGTGTAAGGTATCTCGCGCTCACCTTCAGAGCCGTTGCATGCTGGGCGTTGGAGTCCTCCGTTAGAGCCCATCAAGTGAAAGGACTGCTAAAACATCTAGTGGTGTCTCCAAACTTTGTTTGGTCGGTGAATCCTCGCCCCTGCAACCGGATTTGAAGTTAAATCTGTTCTTTGTCCCCCTTCTCAGGCAACGCAAATTTGCCTCCTCTCTCCCCATGCGTCAGTTTCCTCCAAGTGGGGATCCAGCACCGGGGGGGAGACGCGGATAACAATCCACCCAAGATTGCAGGTAAACCGCGTTTCTCCAAACCGAGAGGGCGTGTCACGGGGCCAGCACCTGCAAGCTGGTAAAACATGAAGTCTGAATTCTCTCTTACTCAAGAAAGAGTGTGATACAGCTCCGGGGGAATAAGTAGCAGATTTATTGATTTCTTCGCGTTAGCAATAGATTTCCCTGAGACCTTAGGGCAGACGCGTTTCAGCCATGGTTTGGCCTCTTCAGTGCCCGTCTCTGCTGCCTTCTCACTGCTCCCAGGGTCAGTTATGGCGATGTTAAAGTTGCTCCTGATCATGTGATCAACTCGCCACTCCCTCGCCTCACAGGTGTAAGGTATCTCGCGCTCACCTTCAGAGCCGTTGCATGCTGGGCGTTGGAGTCCTCCGTTAGAGCCCATCAAGTGAAAGGACTGCTAAAATATCAAGTGGTGTCTCCAAACTTTGTTTGGTAGGTGAATCCTCGCCCCTGCAACCGGATTTGAAGTTAAATCTGTTCTTTGTCCCCCTTCTCAGGCAACGCAAATTTGCCTCCTCTCTCCCCATGCGTCAGTTTCCTCCAAATGGGGATCCAGCACCGGGGGGGAGACGCGGATAACAATCCACCCAAAGATTGCAGGTAAACCGCGTCTCTCCAAACCGAGAGGGCGTGTCACGGGGCCAGCACCTGCAAGCTGGTAAAACATGAAGTCTGAATTCTCTCTTACTCAAGAAAGAGTGTGATACAGCTCCGGGGGAATAAGTAGCAGATTTATTGATTTCTTCGCGTTAGCAATAGATTTCCCTGAGACCTTAGGGCAGACGCGTTTCAGCCATGGTTTGGCCTCTTCAGTGCCCGTCTCTGCTGCCTTCTCACTGCTCCCAGGGTCAGTTATGGCGATGTTAAAGTTGCTCCTGATCATGTGATCAACTCGCCACTCCCTCGCCTCACAGGTGTAAGGTATCTCGCGCTCACCTTCAGAGCCGTTGCATGCTGGGCGTTGGAGTCCTCCGTTAGAGCCCATCAAGTGAAAGGACTGCTAATACATCAAGTGGTGTCTCCAAACTTTGTTTGGTCGGTGAATCCTCGCCCCTGCAACCGGATTTGAAGTTAAATCTGTTCTTTGTCCCCCTTCTCAGGCAACGCAAATTTGCCTCCTCTCTCCCCATGCATCAGTTTCCTCCAAGTGGGGATCCAGCACCGGGGGGGAGACGCGGATAACAATCCACCCAAAGATTGCAGGTAAACCGCGTCTCTCCAAACCGAGAGGGCGTGTCACGGGGCCAGCACCTGCAAGCTGGTAAAACATGAAGTCTGAATTCTCTCTTACTCAAGAAAGAGTGTGATACAGCTCCGGGGGAATAAGTAGCAGATTTATTGATTTCTTCGCGTTAGCAATAGATTTCCCTGAGACCTTAGGGCAGACGCGTTTCAGCCATGGTTTGGCCTCTTCAGTGCCCGTCTCTGCTGCCTTCTCACTGCTCCCAGGGTCAGTTATGGCGATGTTAAAGTTGCTCCTGATCATGTGATCAACTCGCCACTCCCTCGCCTCACAGGTGTAAGGTATCTCGCGCT
Source organism: Triturus cristatus (assembly GCF_964204655.1). Taxonomy (NCBI): domain Eukaryota; kingdom Metazoa; phylum Chordata; class Amphibia; order Caudata; family Salamandridae; genus Triturus; species Triturus cristatus. The sequence goes on from NC_140587.1 coordinate 103,640,595, forward strand.
CACCTTCAGAGCCGTTGCATGCTGGGCGTTGGAGTCCTCCGTTAGAGCCCATCAAGTGAAAGGACTGCTAAAACATCAAGTGGTGTCTCCAAACTTTGTTTGGTAGGTGAATCCTCGCCCCTGCAACCGGATTTGAAGTTAAATCTGTTCTTTGTCCCCCTTCTCAGGCAACGCAAATTTGCCTCCTCTCTCCCCATGCGTCAGTTTCCTCCAAGTGGGGATCCAGCACCGGGGGGGAGACGCGGATAACAATCCACCCAAAGATTGCAGGTAAACCGCGTCTCTCCAAACCGAGAGGGCGTGTCACGGGGCCAGCACCTGCAAGCTGGTAAAACATGAAGTCTGAATTCTCTCTTACTCAAGGTCTCAGGGAAATCTATTGCTAACGCGAAGAAATCAATAAATCTGCTACTTATTCCCCCGGAGCTGTATCACACTCTAAGAACCTAAGGTCTCAGGGAAATCTATTGCTAACGCAAAGAAATGAATAAATCTGCTACTTATTCCCCCGGAGCTGTATCACACTCTAACCTAAGGTCTCAGGGAAATCTATTGCTAACGCGAAGAAATCAATAAATCTGCTACTTATTCACCCGGAGCTGTATCACACTCTTTCTTGAGTAAGAGAGAATTGTTTGGGTGGATTGTTATCCGCGTCTCCCCCCTGGTGCTGGATCCCCACTTGGAGGAAACTGACGCATGGGGAGAGAGGAGGCAAATTTGCGTTGCCTGAGAAGGGGGACAAAGAACAGATTTAACTTCAAATCCGGTTGCAGGGGCGAGGATTCACCGACCAAACAAAGTTTGGAGACACCACTTGATGTTTTAGCAGTCCTTTCACTTGATGGGCTCTAACGGAGGACTCCAACGCCCAGCATGCAACGGCTCTGAAGGTGAGCGCGAGATACCTTACACCTGTGAGGCGAGGGAGTGGCGAGTTGATCACATGATCAGGAGCAACTTTAACATCGCCATAACTGACCCTGGGAGCAGTGAGAAGGCAGCAGAGACGGGCACTGAAGAGGCCAAACCATGGCTGAAACGCGTCTGCCCTAAGGTCTCAGGGAAATCTATTGCTAATGCGAAGAAATCAATAAATCTGCTACTTATTCCCCCGGAGCTGTATCACACTCTTTCTTGAGTAAGAGAGAATTCAGACTTCATATATATATATATATATATATATATATATATCTCTCTCAAACACAAAACTGCTCTTCCTCGGAACAGAATTACCTTGTGCCAATTGGAGCCATGGGATGCTGACTCATACATTGGAGCTTAAGTCCAGGTCTCCATGTGGATATGTGGATTGAGATATATATATATATATATATCACTGAAAAAACCATAGGTTTCACACAAGTTATAGTAAGCTGTACATTTCACTCGTAAAAAACCAATGAAATTCCACGTTATAGTTAGTGCAGGCAACTATAACTCACGCGACCGCAATCCTCTGCTGATGACATATGTGTCTTTATGAAAAAAAAATATTTGTAATATATGTATAGCTAAAATTTAATGGAAGAAGACATGGGCAAATAAGTGTCTAAATACAGTATTAGCATCAGCAGAGGAGTGCGGTCGCGTGAGTTATAGTTGCCTGCACTAACTATAACGTGGAATTTCATTGGTTTTTTACGAGTGAAATGTACAGCTTACTATAACTTGTGTGAAACCTATGGTTTTTTCAGTGAATTTGCAAGGTTTTTTAAATGCTAATTCCTAACTATAATGTGTGTGAAACCTATGGTTTTTTCAGTGAATTTGTACGGTTTTTTAAATGCTAAGTTACTTTACGCCGTTCGTGCCGCGCGCGCCCACTTCACGCAGTTCGTTCCGTGCGCGCACGGTGCACTTCGCGCACCACGCGCGCACAGTGAGGACGCGGTGCGCTCCGCGCACCGCGCGCCCACTTTACGCAGTTAGTGCCGTGCATGCACGATGGGCACGCAGTGCGCTACGCGCACCGCGTGCCCACGTTACACTGGATGGGCCATGTACGCATGATGCGCTTCGCGCACCGTCCGCACACGGAGGACATATTATGCGCTTCGTTGTGAAAGGTTATCTATTAAATGTTCACGTTTTTATTATGCCATGCACAAAAGGTGTCCTCCGGGCACCTTTTGCACACGGGGGGGGGGGGGGAATATGGGGATTTTTTTTTTTTTAATTAATATTTTTGCCGTACACGTACGGTAAGCGCATTCGGCGTTTAAAAAAAAAAAAAAAAATTAATTTTTGGCCTTGGGGTTCCTTCTGGGACACCCTAACCAAGGCTAGGTGGTTAGGAGCTGTCTAGCCTGCCCCTTTTCATGTTATCCAACTTTGTTTTTCCTCCCCCCTCAGAGTGCGAGAGAGAAAATGGCGGCCGACACTTCCTGGTTTCGACCGATTCGAATGTTTACTTTGATCTAACAACCAATCAGAAACGCGCTCGCGCACGGCACCGTACGCGTACGGTAAGCTTACCGTAAGCGCACGGTAAGCGCACGGAGCGCTGCCACAGATATATATATTGATTTAAATGCTATTTTCTCAGGAACTACTGAACAGATTTACACCAGACCTACAAAAGGCACTTCCTTGACCTTATGGCTACCTCTCTGCCAAATTACAAGTAATTCTGTTCAGCAGTTCGGGCTGTAGCTGTGTCTAAAGGTCCTACGGAAAAATGCATGGGGAAAACGTGTTTTGGGACCCCCCTTTTTTCTCAGCCCCCGCTTGACGAATCACCCCGAGACTTTCAGGGTAGGAGCGGAGCGTAGCGCCCCATTAGTTTTGAAAATTTCGCGAGGATTCGTCAACCGGCGCCAAAGTTATTCAAAATAGAATGTTGCGGATTTCCTATGGAAACAGGGTCCTAACTATAACTACCTACTGGCGACCGCCAGTAGGTAATATATATATATATATATATATATATATATATATTACAGCTCAGTCTTTGGGTTTCAAAACTGACTTAAACTATCCTAACAGTTTTGCACCTAAATCGTGTTTCAATCCTACTATGCCTTCAAGTGGCATAGATATTTTTGAAACATTGGTGATTGCCGACCTAAAATCTTTGGCTAAAAGAAAAGACAAATGGCATAATGACAACCTTAACAAACAACAAAGGGTAGCTATAAAAACTCTACATGAAGATAAGGGGATAGTGATCCGCCCATCGGATAAAGGGGGCAATGTAGTTATACTTAATACAGAAGATTACTTACAGGAAGGAATGCGCCAGTTAGAAGTTAAGGAATGTTATGAAATTGTAGACAGAAGCATTATTGAACAGTCTAACACCACGTATCACAATATGCTTAAGACATGGCATTCACAAGGAATTCTGGAATGGAATGAATATTCCTTTTTGCTAAATCGAACACCCAAAGTGGCATTATTATATCTGTTGCCAAAACTACATAAGGACATGGTGAAACCTCCTGGGAGACCTATCGTGTCTTCTATAGGCTCCTTGTTAGAGAAGACCTCCAAATATATCGATTACTTTTTACGTATATACGTGGAAAGTCTCCCCTCCTATCTGAAAGATAGTAGAGATTTCCTCAACAAAATCAAGAATGTGAATTGGCAGAAGGGCCATCTGCTGATCACATTGGATGTTTGCAGCCTGTATACCAGTATTAAACATGCTGATGGTATACAGGCTTGTAAACTTTTCTTGATGTCACGTTCTGTTTCCTTCCTACAACACACAGACATGATATTACAGATGATGAAATTTTGTCTAGAAAATAATTTTTTTATTTTCAACGATGTATTTTACAGACAGACACAGGGAACTGCTATGGGTACTTGTTTTGCTCCCAGTTACGCCAATCTTTTTATGGGGTACTGGGAGCAGCAAGTACCCAAGGTGAACAGTTTATATCGTGACCATGTAATTACATGGTTACGATATATCGATGACTTATTCATTATCTGGGAGGGCAGTGAAGAACTTGCCAGGGACTTCATCAATGGTCTCAATAACAATGAGGTCAACCTAAAATTTGAAGGTACTATCAGCGAATCCTGTATCGAATTTTTGGATTTAAATGTGCAGATTGTGGACGATACATTAACAACTAAATTGTATCGTAAAAAGACATCAGGGAACACATTACTGCATGCTGATAGTGGACATCCCAAAGCCCTCATAAATAGCATTCCGTATGGTGAGTTTCTTCGGGCTCGAAGGAACTGCAGTACCAATTATGATTTTGAACAGGAATGCACAATCATGAATGAAAGATTCCTGGACAGGGGGTACAAACCCAACATAATAACACAAGCCCGCCAGAAAGTCGCTAATCTTAAACAAGAGGACTTGTTGGCACCTAAAAGCAACCTAGATGAGGGTAAAAATGAAAATGAAGTCATTAGATACATAACTACCTACAACTTGGGTTCTTACCATGTAAGAAAGTGTCTTAAAAAACATTGGGGCGTCCTCAAAACTGAACCTACTCTTGAGGGAGTCGTAAAGGACAAGCCCAATGTGACGTATAGGAAGTCAGATTCTTTACGTGACAAAATATGTAGCAATGAGATCAGCCAAACGAAACTAGGATCCAAAGGAGTTCAGGGCTTCTTTACTTGCATGTCATGCAAAGCCTGTAAATACAGCTCTAATGTGAAAAAAGTCTATTATCCTATTTTGGACCAAGATAGATACATTGAAAAACATCTTACGTGTGTATCTGACCATTGTGTTTATGTTTTAACCTGCCCATGTGCCAAGAGATACGTAGGCAGCACTATGTTTGCTGCAAAAAAACGTATCCTTGAGCACATGAGGGCGATCCAGAATAAGGATAAACTTTCCCCAATAGCACGGCATTACGAGGAATTTCACAACAGCAACCGAAATTTATTGAAATTTTTTGTGATAGACCGTATACCTGTGACAATGAGGGGAGGGGACAGAATTCGCAAGCTGAGGCGACTAGAATCTCACTATATTCTAGAACTTAATACCAAGATTCCAGATGGTCTGAACTCCGAGGAAGAGATGTCGTGGTTTCTGGGAGATTAACTTGTCGGCTTTTCTTAATCAGGATAATCATGGTCTGTTTTATATTTGATTTTGATAACATTCTGTGCAAACTTTAATTAGCTCTAAGGTCTCCTGCTGTAATTCATGTTTTTAACAGTTAATAGTCATATGAAGTATGTCTATTTTTAAATGAGAAGGACAATATCTAGTTTCATTGAATCATGTTCTGTTCATTTTTTCAGATGGTGTTCACTAATGAAGGGTATCTGAGTTGAAGATATTGACCAATACCAGATCTAGTAATTTTTGATGAAGTTTATTTCACCTTAGTTAAGCTATTATATGAAGATGATCACATGCCTTTGCTTATATTTTTTGCAAGTAGTATTACATGTAATATGATGTTAAATACACAGCATTATGTAAAGAGAATACTAACATATATGAAAAAGTAGAAAGTTATATGTGGATTATGTACTCTGCAAAAGACACAATTACCCACTAGGGTTAATGTCATAGTAGGCATCTTAGTTTGAAAACGCAAATTTGAATTTTCTTCACTAATGCCCACTGGGGCTGAATTGACAATAGAAAGTTATCTGCATGCATACTAGAACTCTTGGCGTATTGCAGGTCATTTACACCTGAGAAGTTGTGCCGCCTTTGTAAGCGATGAGTGGCTCGTTCATGTCAATAAAGTTGTACTTGACAATATAAGAACTCTTAGCACATTGGAGGTCATTTACACCTGAGAAGTTGTGCCGCCTTTGTTAGCGATGAGCGGCTTGTTCATGTCAATAAAGTTGTACTTGACAATCTAACACGATAGGAAACCGTGGATGAATAAAATGTTTACGGGCCCTATAGAAAGTGAAAACTTTGTAATTCAGCGCTAAAGAAATGCGTTGTATGCATGCTCATGCTATTATCACTTGTCTGGTAGTCTTTGCTGATACTACGCTATACGAAGTTTATAGATATTCAATAATCATGAATTCAATGTTTGTTGATACTTTTTGTTATGGATGAACAGCCATACTGTAAGATCATATATAAATTAATAATATATGAAATTTCGAGAATGTATATATATGTAAGAACATTACATTTACCACTCCAAAATGGCCGACGCATTGGCAATAACATTACGATGTATGTATTGAATCAGCATATGTCCTTCCTCTGTTTTGTTTATTGTTTCGTCATACTTACGACTGAAATGTTTAAAAACTGAGAGTCGATATGGCGGAATTTACCCGTGACCAAGGCGGTTCACGCCGAAACGCGTTGGGTAATTTGGCTGTTGATGCTGAATAAATCAATTTGAAACTTGAACCGCGGATTTGTGCCTTTTTGGAAGGAGTGCATGGAGTGCGATGGTGCGCTGTGGAACGACATTAAAGTAACAGGGAGTCTTGGACCCTGTGATTGCACCGAGATGAAAGTGTCCCGGCGATTTCCAAGGATGTGGCTATATATATATATATATATATATATATATATATATATATATATATATATATATATATATATATATATATATTAATTGTTTCGTTTTTGATTATACATTTTTCATACAAAAGCAGTGGACAGCCATGGGGATATGTTTTGCCCTGAGCTTCACTAACATGTTCCTAGGATGATGGGAGGAACAGGTGATTGGTTCCCTGGAGACATTCCCTTCACATGTCATCCTCTGGGTGAGTTTTATTGATGAACCCCTTTATTAATTGGAAAGGGGGATTAGAGAAAGCTAATAACTTTGTAAGTGTATGGAAAAACAATGAGTTCAACCTTACATTTACCAGTGCGATGAGTGACAGCTCCATTAATTTTCTTGATGTCAACGTCAGAGTGATAAACAATGCAATCACTATGAATCTGAATAGGAAAAGCACAGCGGGCAACCCGGTACTCCATAAGAGCAGCAGCCACCCCAAATCCCTCATACAGAGCATTCCTTATGGAGAGCTATCACGTGGTAGATGTAATTGTAGCACTGAGGATGGATTTCTGCAAGAAAATACTATCATGCTCAAAAGATTCAGAGAGAGGGGTTACTCAGTCAGAACACACACTTCGCTTGGCTTAAGAAAAAGCTAGGAAAGTCCAGAGACAAGATTTACTCATTCCCAAAAGACCCACTTACATAAACCCAGGGAGTGGCCAGATGAGATTTAATACTACATTCAATAATCGATCAAGAGATGTTAGGGAGATTTTGACCAAACACTGGGACATCTTACAAAGTGAGAAGAGCCTCAAAGATGTACTAAATGAACACCAACAAAGATTACCTGCAGACGGGGTGTATGTCTTAAAGAAAGACTATGCAATAATGACATTAAGAGAATAACTATGTGGCTAGCCACTAGGAAAAGGTTTTTTTTCACATGCAAGAAGTGCATGGCATGTAGAAACAGTAGGGACACAAAACACTACAATTTACCCCTTAAGTGTGAAACGAGAGGGATTGGTAAATTTATCAACTGTCATTTTGACTTCACGGTTTATGTCTTAATGTGTCATTGCAACAGGTGGTACATTGGAAGTACCATTCATCCAGTAAAGAAACGAGTAGCGGAGCATAAGAGGGCTATTACACACGAGGATAGGCACTATACAGCAGCCAGGCACTTTGCACAGGCACACAACAAAGACAATGGTCTTTTAAGTTTTTTTGTCATTGATAGAATTGAATCTACAATCAAAGATTTTTATAGGGAATTGGCCCTGAGAAGGTTGGAATACATAGTGGAGTTGAACACTAAGATACCGGTGGGTTTCAACACCGATGAAGAGATGGATGTTCATCTGGGTTAGATGCACGGAATGTAGCCATGTGAATATGAACAATGCTCTGTTGATGCTTATCATGCAGACAAATTATTTTCATGATTTTAACCAACGATTTTTGTTGTTTACTTCTTTCTCTTTATTTCTCTCTTTAGTTCTTTTTCACCTTACTCACACTCTATGCTGATAATTCCTACAGGGCTAGCCTAAGACACACCTATAATTGAAATATGTCTGTTGAAGGTCTATACCACTTTTTAACCATAGAATCTTTGGCGGATTTGGAGCCAATGAGACCTAACGTGTATGAAAGAGACCACCAGTTTGTCAACCCTATTTTTATACATACTATTTTTATGGTATATTTATGTATGGACTCTGGACTATTTGGCACCTGAGTGCATCTAGAAAGATGTATTGGTGAGATGTTACGTGGTTTAATACCTCTGGGGTAGATATGTACTCCCAACATGGAGGGCGTCACTGGGTTTGTGCATGGTATTATGTCATGTTAATTGCAGATTCAATATATACATTTTTTTCATAGAATTGTTTTGAATTTTTTTCTTTTCTCTGGGCTCAGGATACCTTCATGTGGGCACAGCCATGCTCCTCCTAGACCTGCAATGTGCACAGCTAGATTTTGTTATCTTGGTGACTGGCTAGTTTAGATATAATGCTTTGTCTTGGTGCATTCTAGATGGGTGTAGAGAATAATCAAGTGCCATATATTTTCTGCTTTCTTAGATCTGAATTATGCTACAGAAAGGTATAGACATAGGATCTCAATTGCAACATTTCTGGAACAAGTTGGAGTACAGCTTACAAGTTCTGATAGAGATGCCTGCCCAATGGGAAAAAATGTCCCTACTTTCTTACCCTGTTTCTTTTGCATATGAGGGAACTGTGGACCCGGCAATTTGGCTCTAGCCAATAGCTCTCACCTCACATTGGGGCTACTGATTTTGTAGACTGTGTAGATGCACATTCACTTACTTAAGGTTAGTCACGGCCAATAGGCACATTGAATGCTCACCTAAGAGCAGTGGTATACGTCAAGTCATGTGTACAAAGACAGTTCGGATTGGTGACCGAAACATTTGGGCGAAGAGACTGTACATGCCAAGGTTGATTTATACATTGGATTATGATTTAATTATTCATGCAGAGGTAATTGGTTTACATTTTTTTTTTTAACGTATTTTATGTGTTTTGTTATCAAGCTGACATGGGGCACTTTATTTCTGTGTTACATGCAATCAATAAACTGACATTCACCGCTGTATTTATGCACCCGTATACTGGACCATACATACACTGTTTATTACAAATCATTTTTGGGGTATTTCATGCGGACAGCAGTGCTTATGGATTTATCGTATTGTCATGAGCAGTTGAAGAAGTGACAACACTTTATGTGTATAAAGGCGTTTCCCACTTGCCTACCGCTATTATGAACTCTAAAATACAATTTGTTAGCCCGTTTTCTATGTTTCAGCAATTATGATGTGTAGTATGCTTTTAACCTATCAGAGAGAGGCAGGTGCCCAGCCGTGATCAAGGCGGCTTTTACGTCAAAACACGTTGGGATGACCTTCGCACTTTTTGGGGTTATTGTGACATTAAACTTCAGTGCAATCATTTTTGGAGTGTGTGTATCCTTTCTGCAAGCCAAGGAGAGATGTGGTCCTGTGATGTATGCCCCACTATATTTATTAATTAGTACTATGATATACTAGCATTTCCGCGTGTATGATGCAACTGCCGTAAACATAACATGTCTTCTCTGGTTACTAAATAACAAACAGTCAGAACATTACACTCACTACATCGGACATGCATGAATACAGCAAACACATCAAATACTGTTTATGGTAACACTCTACCTGCCTGTATCCATCAATGGAAAAAATAGTGAAATGAGAAGATGTCAAACACCATCAGTACAGATATAAAACCCTACTATCTTCTATAACTTTAAGTTAAAAGAAAAACTTTTTGAAAAATATGCCTTTCATTAAGTGTTCTATTAATCCCACTGGACACATTACATGCAAAAAATCCATAACAATATTTGAAATATACAGGGTGCAGGAAGTAAAGACTTCTATAGCTTGTTGTTTTTTAAGTATCAGGTCCAGCACGTTCGACGTGGAACTAATCTCAAATGAGCTGACAATTTCAATCTTATCATCATGGCCAATAATAATGATACCAATGTTAAATAGCACTCGGTACTGCATTTCTGCCACTTCCAAGCACTGGAAGGATGAGGCTGAGTTAGCCTTACTAAGATTTAAACCCCTAGCCAGATGACCACAGCAGATCATCCTTGAATGAGTCCTCTGAGTGTTACCTTGAGTTTCGTTCTCCAATCCTTGTGCAGAGGTTGAAGCTTGGACAAATGGGATTAGTACTTTGCATTGAAAGTAAAAGGTAGGAGGATTCATGAGGGAGTCTCGGGAGGAGCGCGCAAGGCGCCAAACAAGATGATGCCTAACCCGGAACTCCGTATCGCGGCGGGAAATGCTGCAGTGAGTTTCACGGTCACAACATAATTTTCGTATTGAATCAGAGCGTTTCATGCGTCGGAAGGGTCTTCTTCCGTTGTTATGGCTTTTCCCCATCTGTTCTATGAAATTACTTCATAACTACTGCAGCTCTTCTGCAGCCGCCATTTTGAATTTGTCTGTGATGGAATTTTTTCCTTTCTCCTCAGGTACGATACTTATGTAATGACTTTCACCACAACATTATACAGTACCTGCTCTTTCATGCGTAACCAGTCTTTTTCTAGAACAGGAGAGGATTTACTATTTTAGTACAGTCTATTGCGCAGCTACGTTCTGGAATTTTCTTCATAGATTGCGGGGTGTTTGCTGGTGAAAATAGAAATAGACGTAATAATCTCCGTTTATATGAGCTTCCAGACGGTTTGGAGGGTAGTGATTCCATCCATTTCTTCAGCACCTTTCGCATAAAGCTTTTTGACCTTCCTGCATCTACAAATCTGAATATTCAACAAGCTCACAGGCTGGGTCCCCGCTTGTCTTCATCATCTGCTCCTTCGAAACCACGGGGTGTGATTTTTTTATTTCTGAAATTCACAGAACTGTTACAAGTTTTAAATGCAGCTAAACATAAAAACAGCTTGTTTGGTCAGGCTCTAAACTATTTATTTCCCAGGATGTTTCTTCATCAACAGCTAAACGACGGAAATAATTCCTTGATCTTCGTCCAGCTTTACGTGCGCTTGGAGCAAGTTATGGACTATTCCACCCATGTTTGTTCAAGGTTTTTTCCAAAACAACACTTCTACCTTTGATGACCCGGCAGACCTGAGAAAGGTATTCAGTCGCACTCCACAACATCTATGGAAACTTCTGGTCCTCTTTCTTCTATGTCCTCCATACCTTGACTTTCTCCTTTTTCATTACAGACATCTTTTTATTCGCTTTGACTTACCTAATGTTTTTCTTTGTTGGCTATTGTTAACAATTTTCTTATAACATGTCATTCTTATTTTTATTTTTTATGTTTTCTCCCCTCAAATCTCTGCAGGTGTTCTTTTTGACATATCTTTTTATCCATTTCCTACTCGTCTCATATGATTCCCCGTTGTGATGCTTCCTCCCAGGTTGGTTGTGTCGTCTTCCTCTGTGTGTCGCCACTCCTCGTATATCTCTTCTTGTCTTTCCTCAGAAGGTACGTATTACAGTCGTCAATCCTTTTTTTATCTTCATTTACATTCTTATTTTTTATCAATTGATGACATGTACTGTCTTTTCTTAATGTCCTTTCTACTACATTCTTCTTTTACCTCCTTTTTTCTATATTCCCATTCTTTCTGCAACTCTCTCCCCTTATATCATTGTTTCATTTTCTTATGGTTATTATTTTGATTGTTCTACTTCATATATCTCTCAATGTATATACGTTCAGGGTTATATCTTGGAATGTGAAAGGTTTTATTAATTCCATATGGAGGCAGAGAATATTACCTCACTTAGCCTCCTATAATCCTGACTTAGTGCTCTTACAAGAAACCCATTTGGGGAGAGGAGTTGGCCTAATGGCTGGGGCGGTCGTCCTTGAATCTGGGGAACTGAGTTCGAGTCTCAGCAACAACGCTGAACATCCTGTGATTCTGGGCAAATCACTTGATCTCCCCGTGCCTAACAAAACAAACAAAAAAAACAATGAATGTGTCCTCATGTAACGCAACTGGTGCTATGTAAAGTGCTCTGATACCCGATATGGTCAAGTTCACGATATATAAAACTCTGTAAAATAACAACAACAAAAAACAAAACAAAATTTGACAGAAATGGAGGCTTTGAAGCTTAAACGAAGTTGGGTTGGCTCAGTTCTTCTTTCTCCTACCTCTAATAAGAAAAATGGTGTAATCATTCTAGTTCAGAAAAAGTTGAAGTGTTCTGTTATTTCTCAAGAAACAGATTCAGAAGGTAGATGGATAGTAGTTAAGTTACTTGTTCAAAATATATCTTTGAAGCTATGGAGCCATTGGCGGCGTGGGTACGCATGGATGCACAGGTCCGAGGCTTTGAGTGGGCTCCAGAGGTATCTGACAGAATCGCGTTGTATGTGGACGACATCCTATTTTTCCTTACGGCGCTGGATATGTCGGGGGCGCGACTCCTACGGATCAGGCAGTTCTTTGGGGAGACGTCGGGACTCTTTATGATTCCTCGCAAATCTACACTGTGGGTTCTGGGAGACCGCTCAAAGCTAGGCGCGTGGGCGAACGCCAGTCAGCTGGCTGCTGGTGGGCTGAAATATTTGGGAGTGTTCCTGTCGGAGGTGCCGGCTCTTTCCTGGAAGCGCAATATGGCACTGGTGTGGGAGAGGGTCCGCACGGATCTCAAGACCTGGTCTCGTATGCCACTGACGCTGTATGGCTGGTCGGCAATATTTAAGTTGGTGGCGCTTCCTAGGCTGCTCTACCAGCTACAGAATCACCCGTACCCGATCCCGCCTCGATGGTTCCAGCTGGTGAATTCTGTGTTCGGGCAGTTTCTGTGGGAAGGGGGTAAATTGCGCGTGGCCCTTAGAACATGTTTTCTATCCCCTTACTGCGGAGGACTTGCGTCCTCGGATGTCCTGTCTTATTATCAGGCCTCGCATCTCCTTGCCCTTAATGAGTGGTGATATGGCGATAGGAGGGATCCGGTGTATGCATTGGAACGACTGCTTATGGGGTTTAATACACTACACACTATCCTGTATTCGGCGCCCCTGCGCGGCAGCATGCCGTCGGCCATGCGGGTGGTTTTCCTGATATGGCGGCAGGCGTTGCGTCGTATGGGTTGGTGGAACATCTTGACTGGGGAGACCCCCCTTTGGAACAATGGGTGCTTACCAGAACTGGCGGCCTTAAAGGGCTTCCGAGGATGGGCTGATATCGGCATCTCGACCCTGGGGGATGTTATGAGTGGCACGACACTTAAGTCATTCCAGAACCTACAAAGGGAATTTTCTATGCCCCAATCACAATTTTATAGATATCTCCAGTTTCGCCACGCACTGTCCCCTAGCCTGGAGGGCCTGACATCCCTCCCCGAGTTCAGTCCATTGGAAGCGAGACTCTTCATGGGGGATTTAGAGACCAAGAAGATCTCCTGGATCTATCAGGCCCTAGTTATACATTGTTCTACAAAGCTTCAGAAGCTGCGGGGAGACTGGGAGACAGATGTGGGTGCATTAGAAGAGGAGGACTGGCGGCTCCTAGAGAAGCGGCCATAGCGATGCGCCTGTGCCTCATACAATTTAAATATCTGCATAGGGTCTACTTTACCCGGGTCAGACTGTACCGAGCGGGCATGATCGCCGCTCCGGATTGCCTCAGATGTGGACGGGAGGAAGGTACATTTATGCACACTATCTGGCATTGCCTTTCCCTGGACTGGTTTTGGAGGGGGGTGTTTACCTGTCTGTCAGAGGTTCTGAGTTGGGAGCTTCCGCGAACACGACGGTTGGCACTGCTGCATGTCATGGAGGGCATTGGGGGTTATGTTTATAAGCGACATCTTATGCGACTCTGCCTTACACTGGCAAAGCGGGACATCGCCAGGGCATGGAAGGCACCGCTAGCCCCATCGGTGACCGCATGGAAAAACGGCCTAGATTTTTGTATGTGGCTGGAACAGCCCATTTTTGTGGCCAGGGGATGCCCACGCAAGCACTATAAAATATGGAAAAGTTGGGCGGATTACCGGGGGATGTGGCTGGAGCCGCCAGTGGAGGTAGGGGCTCATTCATTGGGATAATTCTTGAGATTAGTCAGGTTGGGGGGGCGCCGGGTAGAGGGGGAATACGGGGGGTGTGTATTATTGTGCTACGACTTTGTTGCAGGGTATTAAGGCTGTAGTAGAGACCGCATGGATATGGTGCGACGCGTGGGGAGAGGAAGGGGGTATTGGGGCGGTTAGTAGTACTTTGTTGTGTATTTTTATTACATTTTTATTACATTCAAGGATGACATGCATAAAAGTAGATTGCTTTTGTAACACGATGCAATATGACTTCGCTGAAGACTCTGATATACAGGGTTCTGTGATATGTATGCAATCGGCAAATAAAATAAAATGTTTTCAAAAAATAGATATATCTTTGACAGTATTTAATGTTTATGGCCCTACCCAACCGGACTACTCTTTCTGGCCCAATATTACAAAAAAATTTATTCAATTGAAAGATGAATTTTTTATTTTAGGAGGTGACTGCAATCAGATTAAAGACTCTTTTATTGACCGCCAGTCCCATGTCCGTTTCATCGCTCTCAGGCTCACAAACAATTTCATAATACAATTTCTAAGACACACCTCGTTGATGCCTGGCGTTAATGTAACCCAGATATAAGAAAATTTTCTTTTTTCTCCCCCCTTCATGGGTCCTTTACTCGATTAGACTACATTATCCCAGAATCTTATTTCCTCCTCAATTAAACCTATGGTAATTTCTGATCATGCCCTGGTTGTTACTGATTTTGACTTATTCCGACCGCAACCCAGATCTTCCAGATGGAGGTTTAATAATTTCCTAATTTTTCTTCTTCCTTTATTTCTTTTGCTGAGGAGTTTTTCTCCCTGAATGCAGATCCAAATTCTTCCCCTTCATTGATTTTGGATACATTTATAGCTGTCGCTTGTGGCTTTATTATAAATTTTGTGTCCGGAAAAAAGAAAAAAAACACGTAATCGATATAATAGTTTATTAGCAAACATCAAACGTCTAGAACATCAATTCTATTCTTCCTCTTCTAGTTCACCTCCAGAAGAAATTATTTGTGCAAAGTTAGACTTTAATAAAGTAACCACAGACAATGCTTCATCTATTTTTTCACGTAGTAGTGCCCGTTATTATGGCGGATGTAATAAAGTCGGTAAGCTTCTGGCTAATTACCTCAAAGCTCGAAAAGAACATGTATCAATAGACTCCATTCAGTTGGCGGAAGGGAAACATCTCTTTAAGGAACAGGCTATTCTAGAAGAATTTGTGAAATGTAATAAATCTGTATATACACCGGAATTTCCTACATCCACTTCTTTATTCAATACTTACCTTGCTCAATCTACTCCCTCTTCACGTGAAAACTTGGACTTCAATGCTCTTGAGTCAGATATATCGGTGAAAGAAATAGCCAAATCTTTAAATCTTCTCAAAAAAGAGAAAACTCCGGGTCCAGATGGTTTTAGGGTAGAATTCTATTTACATTTTTCAAACTAACTACTCTAAAAACTCTTGCACCTTTCTCATAATTTTCACACTATTGGTAAGGCTGAGGGTACATTTTTGAAAGCCACAATATGCTTAATCCACAAGGAAGGTCGCATCCCCAAACTTTGTAAGAATTACCGCCCTATATCCCTGGTTAATGTTGATTACACATTTTTTGCCAAATTATTTGCCCTACGTCTCAAACCTCTTTTGCCTACTCTAATTGGACCAGAACAATGCAGCTTTGTTAAAGGCAGACTAACATATGATAATTTCTGGTTGTTTCTTAACGTTCTTAATAAAGCTTCCACCCTTTCCTATTCCTTAGCTGCAGTCTCTATCAATGCGGAAAAGTCGTTTAATAGAGTTGATTAGTCCTTTTTATTTAAATCTCTTTATTGGCACGGTTTTGGTCCCAAAAGTATTTCTCCTATTTCCTTACTTTATACGAATCCCAGTACTTCTGTCTTAGTTAATGACCTTATTTTGCAACTCTTTCCATTGGAACGAGGTGTACAGGCTGTCCCTTATCCCCTCTCCCATTTGTTTAATCTATTGAACCCTTTTTATTTCGTATTCGTCAAAATGCTTCTATTTCTGGGTGTATTTATGGAGATTCTCATTTGAAAATATCAGCTTATGCAGACACTATTTTGCTTTTCATTTCCAATCCTGAAACCTGTATTTCCTCTTTATTTTAAGAATTCTCTGATTTTTCTATGGTTTCTGGCTACAAAAGTAATCCTGATAAGACAGAAATGATCCCCATTACAAAATTTAGTTTTAAACAACATTTTGATTTGACAGGTTTCCGATGGAACAACTCTACAATTAAATACTTAGGAATTTGGTTCAATAATTCCATTCTAGAATCGGTTAAAATCAATATGAAGGAAGCTTATGATCGTATATCTAACCTCCTTTCCTCTTGAAATCCTCTTTTTCTTTCTTTGTGGGGTCTTCTTAATTCCATTAAGATGATGATTACCCCTATCTTGCTATACATTTTTTCAATGCTACCCATTCACATCCCTTCCATATATTTTTAAAAAATGGACTCCCTTCTTTCTACATTTTTATGGCATGATAGGAAACCTAGAATGTTCTTGACTCATCTTAGGAAACCAAAATCCATTGGAGGAGTCATATTTCCTGACTTCAGACTCTATCATAAAGTTTTTTGCCTGAAGCAAGCATCTAAATGGCTTCTTACAGACATCTCCCCTTTCACACCTTTATGGGTTAAAGTGGAATGTACTTTGATTGTTCCTTTCTCTGTGAATGAAATTCTTGCATTTACTGCAAATTAAACATCACATCTCTTCCACTAATTCGTCATACATGCTCTGTATTAAAATATCATTGTCAGCCAAAGATCTCTACTATGAAATCGTTTCTACAATCACCTCTCTGGTATAACAACCTTTTTACTATTAAAAATAAACCTTTATATTAGAAATCTTGGAGACTCCAAGGAATAGCTTGGGTTTGTGATATGTTTGATGGCATGACCCCTTGTTCTTTCCCTCATTTTCAAGCTACATTTAAGTGTACGCGCTCATTATGGCAGAATTTCTCATCACTTATGGAGTTAATATTGGATATCTTTTATTCCATTCCTTCTAATAATTCTACGTCCTCAGATGATCCAATTACAAAAAATATATATTTATTTCCGAAGGCTTCCTTGATCTATAAATGTCTCTTTACCCCAGACTCTGTTAGTTCTAAAACTAATTTAGAATTGGCTTAGTAGAGGGATTTGGATTGTGTGTGGAGCATTGATTTCTGGAACAAAATCTGGGCAAGATCATTAAAAATGTATAGATCTGCTTCTACTACCCAATCTATGTTTTTTCTTTATCACAGGTTGTATTTTACTCCCTAATCAATAGCTACATTCTTGCATATTAATAACGATTCTGTTGGTCCTGTAAATCCCCTCTAGCTGATTTGTTCCATCTTTTATTTTCTTGTCCCAATGTAACCTACTTCTGGGTGAACATATGGTCTACTATATCCAAACTTTTAAAGTTAAATATCTCTTTATTCAATGATATTCTTTTTGCAGGACGTTTGATAGAATCCTTGGGTTTGCCTGTCCATGAACAAGGTTTATTTGATCTTATGTTGGCTTTAGCATTTCACCAAATCACACTAAATTGGAAATTCTCTACTAATCTTTCAGATAAGTCTTGGTGGAATAATGTTTGTCACTATAATAGACTGGATATTGCTTTTGCCTCCTCTTACAATCCACTTGCTAATAGAGAATTATATTGATTACCATTAATTAATTATTTAAATAATGTTGCAAAAAGGCAAGTATGTATTAAACGTTCTGAAAATTTTAAAGTGCTGTAAGTTATTTTCTCTGCTTAGTTACTCTGTTATTTCTCAATATTATATCGTTTTTTAGGTAGATTAACAATTTTGTTCTTTGTGATCACTGTGTAATGATACAAGATCTTCAGTTGTAGAATTATATTCTATCCTCTTCCCCCTCCTCCGTATAAAAATGTCAAAATGTAAAATGCTTTCTACTTTGTTTAATATTTGCCGTCTTTTTCTTGTTATTTCAGTTTAAGATAATGTGTATGGCTTATACTCTGTATGTGTACTTCACTTCAAATAAAGCTTTTTAATCTTAAAAAAACAGGGAGTCTCAAACAAATATTATGTTACATTTTTTGTGCATCTTTGTAATATTCAAAAAAAGAAAGAAAGCGTGCTGCATGCTGGGAAAGAATACCTTTGCTCCCAATACTGGAGCCATACTCACCTCAGGGCCAAAATCAGGGAAGAGCACCTGGAACCAGTCTTTGTGCTGGAACTGGAGGATGAAATCTGGGGCAGGACTTGGCGCAGGCAAGGTTGGTGATGGTGGAGGTGGGGGTGGACTTTCAGCTCTGATTTTGACAGTAGTGCTGGGCCGTTTTGATGGCAGCGGTGGTAAAGAGACTTTGAAATCCTATGAAGGAAATAAATAAGGGTTAGTCCTGTCAGAAGCCCAGCAGAGGCCTCATCTGGTCAGTGTGATGCACCATCATAGAGTGGAGTTCCTGTACTGTGACACTCTGCTCCATCTCTGGAGTAAGTAGTCTGACAGAACGGCCAAGCAACAAGAAACAGCAGTTAGAGGATGTACTAGAGAAATGTCTAGAGAGTACAGATAAGAACAACCACCAAGATCAGAGAAGGGCCGCACTGTGACAACTTACACAAACAAAACGTTCAATTTTTTTTTTCAAACAGATGGAAACATTGCTATAGAAGGGAAAGACTTGTAAGAAGGGCCTTGCATCGATTGACAGCATCTAATGTCCAGAGCACACAGGGTCAGGCTGAAGAGCCTAGGGTGCACAAATCGTAGAGATCCAGAGAAACGCAGCAAGCAAATGCCCAGATTAGCGAAGGGTCCATGGGGCTTCTCTATTATAATGGATGAGTCCTGAGAATGGAGGGTTGGATGCAGGAGGGCCGTGGAAACACTTAGGCAGCGGTGCTGTCCCATACCATATATTCATCTTATGAGAAGGTACCAAAAACATGCCAACCAGATAGATAGGAGACCCCACCGGCATTCAGAAACTTCAAAGAATAAAATGGTCAGAGATAAAGACAGATATGTTAACAGCACAGGTTAATAAAATAGGCTTTTTGGGCACCTCATACATTATTTCTCAATCATGTAGGCCAATGATTTGTGGGGAGTATCAAAAGTAGCAATGAGTGGTTCTCTAGTGAACAGAAAGAAATTAAGCATGCCTTGAATGGAAAACTGAGAAATGTAACACATACTATCAGTCATAACAAGACAACACAAGAAGTAATTCAAGTGATAGTCTGGTACCAGATAACAATCTGGGAAGCAAAGCGGTCTGCCCAAGACAAGCAATGGTTAGACTTATTTGAAGCCTGTAAAGCCAGTCAATATTTTGGATCTACGTTAACCATTGCAATAACGAAGAGACATGTGCAGAAGTAAATGGATGTTGTGGGCAAAGTTTGTGCCAAAAATATTGCATGCAAGAATCAGAGACTTGGGAGGGGATCAGAAACTCATGTGTCTCTGCCAGGCTGGTATCCAGAAAGGCTGAAAGGTTAAAGAGAATATCCTAGCACTCTCAGATTGATTCACTGTGTCACGCACACCAAGGGGCTCGCGTCTATGCTGTCGTTACAGATTTAAAAACTGCCTATGATACTGTTGATCACAGTTTGGTATGGTAAAAGCTAAGAAGATGGGAATGCACGATCTACTATGAAAGGCAATAATGTCGCTCGACACAAAAACCTGGGTATGAGTCAAATTAGGCCCAGCATTAATCACTGCATTCAAGGTCTGTAGGAATAAAGGCCCAAAGCTAGGCTGTGTCTTGTCTCACCTATGAAGTCCTTTGTATGAAGTTGATGGTGTCGTGTCTGCACGGCGCTAATAATGACAGACACGAAGGGTTCTCTTTAGGACACTTTATTTCTTGTCCTCACACCAGCATGACCCTACTCATAACTGCCTGGCTGTTCCCCTTCTCCGCCCCTTCCTGTCGGGGCAGTCCTCCCATTACTCCACCCACTCTGCTCCGCCCACGCAGCCACTAGACCACCTCATCTCTACATCTCCCCCTTTGTTAGCAAATGAAATGAGTCACCAAGAATTACATCTCTTCAATCAGCCGCTTGGGCTGGCGGATTGTTTGTCGTGGTCTGAGTGTGCGTCCGTCAGGCACTGCAGTGGTGCCGGCGCCGGGTATCTGTCCCGGGTGGCTGCCACCGTCGCTCTGTGCTTCGGACTGTCGCGTTCTTGAAGGTGTCATTCGCGACTCAAGCGTCTCTTGTAGAACTGGGCTGCACTTCTGAAAGTGGGACACGTTTCTGGTTACGCGCCTGCTGTCTGACTCCGCTGTCAGCATGGTGCCTTTCTGTCGAGTGACCGTTAGAGGTTCCGCTCTGAATTGACTGTCCGTCTTCTTGCATTGCTCCTGCTTAACGACCACGCAATCTCCTTCGTGGAATGAGAGGGAGCGAGCACGTCTTCTGCCATCCGCGTACGCCTTCATGCTTTCTTTGCGAGCTTTGTCAGTGGCTTCCACTTCCCGATGGACGCGGCTGGGGGAAATGGGTCGTAGTGCTCCCTCCCAGGTGGGTAACCGAGTCCTGACTGGGCGTCCCAGCATGAGTGTAGCCGGGCATTTGCCTGTGGTGGCATGCGGTGTCGTCCGATATGCTCGGAGTACATCATTGAGTGCCGCTTGCGGGTCTCTCTTGTCCAGAGCAGCCTGTTGGAATGTCTTTTTGAGAGTGGCCATGAATCTTTCCGCTGTGCCGTTGGCCTGCGGCCATAGCGGTGTTATCCGTCGGTGTCGCACATTCATGAGTGTCAGGAAGTCACTGAATTCCCGGCCATTGAAAGGGGGCCCATTGTCTGTTTTCACCTCTGTGGGTATACCCCAGGCTGCAAAGACTTCATCCAGGATGGTGAGCGTGGCGGCCGCATTGGTGGATGGTACGAACCGGGCGATGGGGAATCGCGAGTATTCATCTATTATGACCAATACATACTTGCCCGACGGCATGGGGCCATAGAAATCCATTGCTAGTTCTTGCCATACTCCTGGCGGTAGGGGCGTCATCTGGAGTGGAGCTGGCGGGTCTCCTTGCCTTACCACTTGACACTGCAGACAGTCTTTCAGAGTGTGCTCTACCATTTTGTCCAGGAAAGGGAACCAGACACGTTCACGAAGGGCCCTTTTCGTCGTGACCACTCCTCGATGGCTTTCGTGTGCCAGGTTGACGACTCCTTGTCTCAGTTGCTGAGGGATTACAATTCGGTTGTCTCGTAACAATAGGCCGTCCGGTGTAACAGATAGTTCTTCACACACATTCCGGAATGCTTGCCACTCCTGGCGCTTTGTAGTGTCACTCCTCTCGTCCTCCGACTCTTCGTGTCGCCACCGGTTCGTTCGAACCCTTCGGATCACCTGTTGCAGCATTGTATCTTGCTGGGTGGCGTCCAGGATGGCCTCTAGGGGGACCGCTGGTGGCCGCGCTTGATCTACCACGAAATGGATGTATTCGTCTGCCATGGACGGTGTGTGACGCTGTGAGTCTTCCGGGTGGCGCGACATGTAGTCGGCCGGGTTGGCTGCCTTCCCCGGCTTGTGCACGATGGTGAACGTGTATTCCTGCAGACGGAGTCCCCACCGTTCGATGCGGGGTGGCATTTTGGACCGGGGATTGCCATAGATGGTGACGAGCGCTTGGTGGTCCGTCACCATGGTGAAATGCTTCCCGTAGATGAACACGTGGAAGTGTTCACACGCCCACACCACCGCAAGGCTTTCCTTTTCCGGCTGGGAGTAGGCCTTCTCCGTGTCGGAAAGGCTCCGGCTGGCGTGAGCCACAATATGTCGTTGGTCTGTGTCCTTGTCGTATTGAGCCAGGATGGCACCCAGCCCGACGGGGCTTGCGTCCACGGTTATTTCGGTCTTACGGTCCGGGCTGAAGTATGCCAGGCTCTCCACCGTGCCCACGGCCTTCTTTATGTCTTGGAATGCCTGCTCGCATTCGGACGTCCACTCAAACACTTGTCCCTGTTTGGTGAGAGTGCGAAGAGGGTGGCTGATTGTGGCATAGTCCTTAATGTATCTCGAACAGTAGCTCGCCATGCCTAGGAAGGACCGCACATCACTGACGTCAAGTGGACTCTTGGTGCTGTTCAGAGTACTCACTTTGTCAGGGTCTGGTTGCATTCCGGCTCCTGAAAAGATGTGGCCAAAGAATTTCAGTTGCGACTGGTGAAACTCGCACTTCTCTCTGTTGAGCGTGAGGTTGGCCTCCAGGAGGGCATGGCAAACCCTGTCTAGGGCCGTGTCGTGGACTTGGATGTTCGCCCCGTAGACTAGAATGTCATCGCTGTAGTTCAGCGTGTTTGGGATGTGGTGGATTGTTTGTCGGATGGCTTCTTGAAATATCTCTGCAGCTGAAGAGATGCCGAAGTTTAGTCTCTTGTATCTGAACAACCCTAGGTGCGTTGCAAATGTCGTGATATATCGGGCGCTCTCGTGTAGTTCCAACTGGTGGTAGCCTTTGTTTAGGTCCAATTTAGAAAATACCCTCGCCCCATTGAGGGCGGCGATCATGTCACTTAAGTGAGGTCCTGGATGACGCTCTCTC
Source organism: Triturus cristatus (assembly GCF_964204655.1). Taxonomy (NCBI): domain Eukaryota; kingdom Metazoa; phylum Chordata; class Amphibia; order Caudata; family Salamandridae; genus Triturus; species Triturus cristatus. The sequence goes on from NC_140587.1 coordinate 103,663,303, forward strand.
TCAATGGCGGTATTGGGCATTCTCATGTCCACACAGAGTCGGACCTTCCCTGGTGTTCCTTTCTTCGGTACTATCACGACTGGAGATACCCACGGTGTGGCGCCCTCTGTCCGTTCGATGATGTCGGCAGCCAGCAGATCCTGCAGCTCATCCTCTACCGCTTGCTGGAGGTGGAACGGTACCTTCCGCGGGTGTTGGGCAACCGGGCGGACCTGGTCATTTATGTGGAGGCGAATCTGGCCTCTGTTCATTTTGCCGAGTCCGGAGAATAGCTTCGGGAACTTGTGTATGGTGTCATTGTCACTGGTGACGCGGTACAGGATCTCTACCAGCTTCAACCGTTCAGCTGTTGGTAGGCTGAGGAGACAGTCTGCTTCCGGCCCCTCGATGACGTGAATCACGGCTGGAATAGATGTTGTTTGATGCCTCAGTGTCGTCGAGAACTTCCCAAGACATGGGAGCGGCTTCCTGGACATCCAGGTGTAGACACGCACGTGTGCGGGATCGAGCCGAGGCCGAGGGTTCATCTTCTTATACTCCGTCACTGGGATGTAGTTGAGGGATGCCCCGCTGTCCATCACAAACTTCGTGGGATGCGTGCCAACGCTGATGTCCAGTCGAGGGTATTTTTTAAGCTGGTCTGGATCGGCAATCATGTTAGCATATTCTACGGAATATTCATGTTCACTTGATGGTGATTCAGAGTCTCTTGACGGTGATCTTCTGGACCACCTTGAAGACCGTGACTCCCTGCTGGACTGGGAGGATTTGGAGGAGGACTTCCGGCGGTCGCGTACTGCTCGCGCGTGATGGCGGCGCGTCTAGCCTCTTGGCAGCCTCGTGGAGTCTTTTTCTTTCTCCCGGCGGTAGTCCCCGCACATGGTCTCAAAGTGATTGTTGCGGCCACACTTGTGGCATTGCTGTCCCAGAGCCGGGCACGCTCCGATGTGTGGGAAATCGTACCCGCATCGGTAGCACCTTCTCAGTGGCGCCTTCTTCCCATGATCCTGACGCCTGCTTCTCTTCCCCGAGTCAGGCCGTCGATGGCCGGGGCGGCGGTATCTCGATGGCGGCCGGGCATGTCGTTCCCGCTCTCTCGACCCCCGTCGGGGGCGGTCAGTGCGTACTTGACAGACCAACTCCTTGCGATCCGCGCGTCCCGCCTCCATTGTCTTGGCTTGCTCTTCAGTCTGATCGTGGAGCCTCGTGAGCTCTTCTATTTCATCCAAGGTGTGACTTTTTTTTAGTAATTTCCTGCGTAGCGTCTCCGACTGACAGCCGTCGATCACACGCAGCCGTATGGCGTCGTCCGTCGAGAACTCGTCGAACTCGCAATGGCGCGCCAGTCGCCGCAACCGTGTGATGTATGAGCCCATGACCTCATCCTTTTCCTGTCGCGCTCTCTGGAACACGTACCGTTCATAGTCTACGTTCTTCTTGTGTACGAACTTCCTATCCAGGGCTGCACGCACTCTCGCATACGTTCCTGCGTCTGCGGCGGGGAGTTCCTTTATCATCTTGCTGACGTCCTTACCCACGAGGTTTCGAAGTGCGATCAGTTGATCCTCGTCCCCTGTCACCTTCGAGCCCTTGATATAGTCCTCAAAGTCTTCAATCCACTCTTCCCAGTGAGGGCCCATGCTGCTCCCGACCACGAGCGCTAAGGGCTCTGGGGGGCGCAGGTGCGATAGTCCCATGATGATCGGCTTCGCTTCTTGGCGAGTTGGAGACTGGGCTGGGGACCCATGGTTCGACATCTTGGTGCACGTGAAATGAGCGCAGCTTCAGCGCAGTACAAGCCCTGGGAATCCTATGGGAATCTTGTGCGCCGTTTCAAGTAGTTTCCCTTCTTTTTTTTTTTTTTTGTGTTTGCTTGTGCTTGTTTAAATTTTAGCGTTGCCTGACTTCAAAATGGCCGCCCGGGTCTGTTTGCATGGGACGTCTGGAAATCCGCCTGACTTCAAGATGGCCGCCGGCTGGATAACGTGCATAGACATCACACGTGGTGCCGGGCTCTCAATTCATTCATTCCAGGACTGCGCGCTGCTCAGGCGGTTCCTCTCATCGTCCGCTTCATTCAGGCAACAGGTAGGCGGGTGAGGGAGTCTTTGCGCTCGCTGCTCTGACCTGGCCTGGGGACGCGCGTGTCAGCGTCGTCGCTTCCTTTCCTGCCTTTCACGGTGCCGGCCCTTTCCCAATGTAGGGCGCGTTTTGCAGTCTCGCTCCTTCTGCTGCGGGGGCTCTCACACGCTCCGGGTGTGTGTCGCGAGTGGCGGCGCTTCTGCTGGTTTCTTCGTGACCAGCCCTTCACCAGTCTCGTCAGCGTGCTGGTGTTCTGGGAGAGCAATCTAGCTCCATCCCACTCTCGTCGCCAGCTGTCGTGTCTGCACGGCGCTAATAATGACAGACACGAAGGGTTCTCTTTAGGACACTTTATTTCTTGTCCTCACACCAGCATGACCCTACTCATAACTGCCTGGCTGTTCCCCTTCTCCGCCCCTTCCTGTCGGGGCAGTCCTCCCCTTACTCCACCCACTCTGCTCCGCCCACGCAGCCACTAGACCACCTCATCTCTACAGATGGTAAACTACTTAAGACCATGAAGTGATTTTCCTCTCCCTCTTCTACTATTTGCTGATGACACTATTACATAAGACCAAGTACCAAGCACCCGTTGGCTGCCAAAGAAATCTTTAGGCATTTGAAACATTCTGTTTAGCAAATATTCTAGTCACCAAAAGAGAAAAAACAAAATTACTGTATTTGACCGGAAAACTGCAAAGAAGGCTCAATGGTCAAGGGACTAGACTCTGTCCCGACAAACAAATATCTTGGTTTTTAGATTGGGGAAAACAGTTAAGCTTCATGATGCCGTGCTGAAACCAAAGGCTTTAGCCTTAAATTATATTGTTGCTATGGGCCAACATCATGTTGTGGTGTCCATCATGTAGAGTCTTGTTTGGTCTCTCCTATAGCAAGTCACAGGGACAAGTGAGGCTCAAACTCAATCTACGCAGCCTCTCATGCTATCCTACTCGTGAAATTACTCTCAAACTTCATTGGATCATGTAAATATCTGATCTGGTCAGGGATGAAGAACAAAGCTACACAGAAGACAAAAAAATCTGGAAATGCTTCTTAGAATCCTTCATAAAAAATGTGCAACCAGGCATATTTCTGGAATGCCCAGTAACCAATCTCTGTTGAAGGTGCTAATAACGAATAATGCAAAAATTCCAAGAGTTACCTAAGGTTTTACGCATTTTGATAGGAAAAAATGTCTACATTGATTATTTGTTCCCACGCACCTAAACATGATTCTTGAGCAGAAACATAAACTAATTAGACTTTGATTTTGTCCTTCTCTACTATTGGACTTTATGTCTTGTTGAGAGTCACAGAGGGAAATTTTACGTGCCGTATCTAGAGAATTGAAGTGCGGCTCTAGTCCACATTTTACGTCTATGCCAAGGATTAAATATAGGAACCTCTTGAACCCTTTGTTAACAAGCTAGGAGGTGCACTGAGGCTGTCACAGAGTATGCCTTCATGACAGTGACCTGCTCATAGGTTGTTTTATGGACATTGTTCTTCTCAAATCGAACTCATTTTACACCGCACAGAGATTATGATCTAAACTTGCTATCTTGTAAATTCTGCTGTATTTCTATTTGTACATCTTTTAACTTGAGGATTTTATGATGTTTTTATTTTTCTCATTTACGTTATTTAAAGAAGTGAACAGGTTCACGGTGTTGATTTACACCTTTTATTTTTTGCACATAAGGCAGTGGCCGATGGCTCATGCAGGACAATTGTTAATCCTTCTTGCAATGGTTTGAATTAATCATGCAATAAAGAGTAAGAAGTAAAAGAATTCACAAAAACATGTTACATAAAAGAAGGTTTGGGTAAGATACCAAGGCACCTATCACTTCACGCCCCTGTCCCCCACTTTTAATCATTCTCTCTGCTTGCTCCCAAAAGATGAGATGCTCTTTCACTCTCCATCCATTCTGCCACCACTTTGCATATATTTCGGCCTCTTCCTAAGGAATGTCTTCAACCCTCCATGTGTAGACACGGGAAGTGAACAATAACAGCTTACTTAAATCACTGCAGTCTTATTATATATGATATAATATTAACATATAAAGCCGCAGTACTTCTGATTGTAGCTAGGTGCCCTTGCTGCAATTTTATATACAGACAAAGTGTAGGAGGCTAGCTTAGTATATGGTGCACACTTATTTATGTGATGCACCTTGCATTAATCCAGGCAACCCTTATGGTGGTTTTAGTGGCCTTCGATAACCATAGGAAGCTCTCAAAGTGGTAGCTGTGGAGAGCAGCCTTCAGGCTTATCTTGAAGGAGTGTTAAGCAGCTTGTTTTGCCAGTTTAATCAATGGTGTAAGTTAAAAGAACCACACAGTGTTTATATAAAAATACTTCTATTTATTTTACAATGCTCACTACACATTGGATTATCTCCTACCCGGAGATATCAACACAATACACAGGAATACCTCAAATTTCAAACACAATCAGGTAAGTAGCATAAAATATAGTGGTTTCCATGGGGAGACCAAACCATATACCAAGAAAGTGGAATGCAAACTGCAAAGGAGGATGGTACTTGGACAAGAAGATCCAGGGGAGACAGGGACACAAGGAGCCACCCAAGGTAGGTACCCAGGAACCCCACAGAGGCTGTGTGCAGAGTGGAAACACAGCCGCGTGCCTAATGGAAATCAGTGGAGAAGTCACAGTTGCATTTTTGCAGAAGAATGACCCTTCCCAGAGGACCCCGAAAAATTCCCTTTGAGGACAGAATGTTGGAGAACCAGCCCACCCGTGGATGCTCTGGGAACCAGGTTGCCTACACCAGGGAAACCAGGGTGAAGAGATGTAGGAAACCTCCGTAGACGACAATGGAAGACTTAGAAGAAAATAGCTCTGGAGAATTTCAGGAAGGAGTCTGGTGGCATCCAAGGGTGGATTCTGGATGTGAAGAACAGAGTCTATGCCACTCGAACGTGACAAGAAGGCACAAAGGCACAATGCCCACCGATGTTGGGAGGTTAAGAAGAGTCAATAGTGTCCATGTCGCTGCAGCTGTGAGGACCAGGCGACACTGAGTAAGACCAAGAGCTGCACGAGCAGACTCATGTTGGATGTCGGTGACTAGGTTGTCAGTGTCTGACGGGAGCACCAACAAGCCTTGGTAGCTGCAACTAGTGTGGAAAATGAAGAAGGAGCAGCATTGGAACCAGCAAGGTCCAAGGGACTCTCCAACAACCGGAGAGTCAGAGCAGGCCCAAGCAAGCAGGGGAGCCCACTGAAGCAGTAGAAGACCCTCGGGAGGACCCACAGGCCAAAGGCACAGGAGTTGCAAGAGGACCTCAAGCAGCTCACCAAGAATGAAGGCCCACAGTGTATGTGGTGAGGATGCTGAACTTGGAAGGAAGATAAGCTGGAGGCTGGAGCTTCTTTTAGCCCGAAGATCTCTGGTGTGCAGAGCCAACACACCTTAGCAACGACAAGTCAAAGCGGTGCACAGGGGTTCGGTCCCAGCGGTTCTGACGCGGGATACTGGCCTCAAAATTGCAGAGAGGACAGGTCAAGACTTGAGGGAGTTGCAGAACCACCACCTGTGCTGCTGTGCCTCGGGAAGTCCGTAGGACGAGAAGAGCAGCAGACCATCAAGCTTTGTTGCAGTGCCTGCAGCTGCAGGGGAGAGAAACTTTCCCTCCAAGGGAGATTTCTTTGGGCATTCTTGATGCTCACAGGCCTGTTGAAGAACATGAAAGAAGCACAGACACAGATGATGAACAAGACTTAAAGAACAGCGAGACCAGGAGCAGCAGGAGTCTTCCTTGGTGCAGTCTTGGTTCCAGTCAAAGTCCAACGAAGGTCAAGTGTCCAAACAGTCAAAGAGCGATGAAGTTTCAGACTTGAGTCTTGTTCCACGACAAATCTGAGGACCAACCCACAGGTAAGCCTAAAGTACCCTAAGGAAAGGAAAGGAACAGCTCAGGGGTCTCTCCCAGAGAAGAGGCTGAACAGAGGGAAGGATACTCCCATGTCCTTAGTCAAGTTTCGCACCACAGGGGGATCCAATGGCTCCCTGAACTGGCTCAAGCTAGAATATGCTAGGAGGGCACCAAATGTGCCCTTCAAAGCCGTCTGGTGGCACTGGCAAGCGCCCCCACCCCAACCCAATACACTAAATCCTGTCTGGGAGGTGGTCACACCTCCCTGGGACAGGAAACCTATTGTTCTACCTTCCCTTGCAAGAGTCTGACTCAGCAGCAAGAGGGTAAAATTGTGTCTGTGGTCGGCAGCAGCACTAGCTTGATGTCAGATCATGAAAGGCTGTTACTGGGAGTACAGGGGTGTATCCCAAGGGAGCCCCCCGAGTACATGGGATCATACGTCCAACACTGGAATAGGTGTTGGGTTATGATTCCAACATGCTTGATACCAATCATGCCGGGTTTGGTGCAACCACTATATAGTTAGACATCTCATAATGACTGATGTGCACTATATGTATTAAAATCGCTGGCTGCACTTACAAAGCTTGGAGAATCGACTGTGGGGTTTGTATGGGTGTCCTGCTCATGCAAGGGCACCCTCACACATATAACCAAGTATCCTGTCCTCAGGAATGAAAAGCCTGCCATAGGGGTGACTTATAGGTTTTAAGTGCAGTGACCTCAGATATAAGAATACGTATATCTGTCGTGAGTGGTTCTAGTACCAACTCACACAGGCTGCAATGGCGGCCGGTAGTCACAGTTTAAGTGGACTCCCATGGGTGGTACAATACATGCTACAGCCCATGGGAGACCCCTGATGTGCCTATGCCCTAGGCACCTCATTAACTTATTTTAGGGACTTACAAGGGTACAACAGTAGCCAATTGTAGATATACAAAAGTACTTACCATGGTCAATTCAGGGAGAAGGCATAGTGACTGGGGTCCTCATTAGCAGGATCCCAGTCAGACTAGGTCAAAAACATAATGACACCAAGCAAAAAGTGGGGGTAACCATGAAAGCAGATCCTACTTTCCTACACAACCCCCCCTCCAAACGAAATACGACTAACCTTGCCCAGTTGAGTCTACATTTTTTAAGTGGAAATATCTGGAGAGTCCGTCTGCGTTGGCATGGTTACTCCCAGGTCTATGTTCTAGAGAAAGGAAAATGCTACTTACCAGTATGCATCTAATCTTGGCATGTAGAGCTGCAGAATATCATACATTTGCATAGATCGCAATCTGGTGTTGGGCTCGGATGCTTGCACATTGTTGTTGTCTTGGAAGAAGTCTTTTGTGGTCACGAGATAGGTGACTCCTCCCTTGGACGATAGTGCGCATGGGCATCAACTCCATCCTTAGATTGTTTTTTGCCATGATAGGAATTGATGGAGTTTGTAAGAAATAGAAAAGATGTCCATGTGAGTGTATCTAAGTAAGATAACACTGGAACAGATACAGGTTCCGGGGAGGCGGATGGGTGAATGATATTTTGCAGCTCTACATGCCAAGAACAGATGCATACTGGTAAGTAGCATTTTTGCAGAATTCATACTTTTGCATAGACTGTACAGGAGTGTCTCCCTTAGCGGTGGTCACCTGTATCTGCTGCAGTAGTTTGGAAAAGTGTCTTAAGAACAGCCTGGCCTACTGAAGCCTGTTGCTTCGCCTGCACATCTACACAATAGTGTTTGGTGAAGGTGTGTGTGGTAGACCATGTCGCTGCCTTACAAATGTCTTCTAGGAGAATGTTCCCTAAGAATGCCATGGAAGCCCCTAGTTTGGGTGTTGAGTGCACTCTAGGGGGAATTGTTGATGTGCGTTTTGCCTTCTGGTAGCATATATGAATGCATTTAACTATCCACCTGGTAATGCCAGCTTTGGAGATGGGGTTTCCTTTATGCAGTGGTGAGAAAGCTACAAACAGTTGGTTTGTCTTTCTAAAATGTTTAGTCCTATCAATGTAATAAAGTATGGCTCTTTTGATGTCTAGTGTGTGAAGAGCTCGCTCTGCTACAGAATCTGGGTTTTGGAAAAACACTGGTAACTCTACAGATTGATTAAGAGGGAAAGCAGAGATTACTTTGGGAAGGAATTTTGTTACCATGTATTTGCAAAAATGATTCTTGTATGGTTAAAGCCTGGTTCTCACTTACTCTCCTGAGAGAGGTGATTGCGACAAGGAAAGCTACTTTCCATGTAAGGAACTGCAGTTCGCATTTGAATAGAGGTTCAAATGGAGGACCCATGAGCCTAGTAAGGACAATGTTTAGATTCCACACTGGAGAGGGTGGCAGTGTGGGAGGAATTATCCTTTTTTTTGATAAACAAATTTTTTATTGTGTTTTGCGGCAAAAAGAACAGTATCAAGAATGAGATACAGCAGTGCATTGAACAAGGCATCAGTAACTGCATTCGGATAAGCATCAATAAACCATTGCAAAGACCCTCCCACCCTCCCCCATCCTCCGTCCCCACCCCCTGCGTCCCCACCCTTCAAATCATGCCCCCCAGCCACTTCCCCCATATCTTGCGGAATTTTTTGGGGCAGCCCCGCGCAGCATACAACGACCGCTCCTGGGCCGCACACCAATCCACCCCTCTACTCCAGGTAGCCACTCTGGGCGGGTCCGGTTGTGACCATACTGCCGCTATGTCTCTCTTAGCCACCATAAGGGCAGTGGTGAGGAAGTACTTTTCGTTACGGGACCCGTCGATCCCGTCCATGATGCCCAGCAGGGCCATTCTAGGCTCATGGGGAACCTCCCAACCCAAGACCTCCGCTAGCTCAGTTTCAATCGCTGCCCAGTAATCGTCTAGACGGGAACAAGACCACACCATGTGGAAAAAATCTGCCGGAGCCACCCCACAACGGGTGCAGGAGGCGTCCACACGGAGGCCCGCCCGGTACAGGCGGTCCGGAGTCAGATAGGCGGTGTGGAGGTAGTAGATTTGGATGAGCCGCAGCCTAGCGGAGGTGGTAAGCGACCGAGGGCCCATAAGGGCGTCCCTCCAGTCCGCCTCGTCCAGGGGTCCCACCCAGGCCTCCCATCGCTGTTTGAGCCCGCTCCAGTCCACCGGGGAATTGTTAATCAGGGATTGGTAAATGCGGGATATACCCCCCTTTCCCAGATACCCCAGCATCACCTGAGCTTCAGGTGGGCTATGGGGAGGCAGTCTGGAGTCTAGAGGGACGTGAGCCCGGACCGCGTGGCGCAATTGAAGGTAGCGGTAGAATTGGGAGGGCCGCAGCGAGAAGCGGGTCTGAAGCTCTTGGAAGGAACACATGCGGCTCCCACGCCATAAATCGCCCAGACAGGAGATACCAAGAAGATCCCACTGCCGAAAGCCCGCCAATCCCACCACCTCCCGCAGCCAGGTCCCGTGCCAAAGCGGAGTGAGTTGTGTGGACGTCCCCGACCATCTAGTGTGCCGCAGTGCCGCGCGCCACGCGAGGAAGGGAGCCCGCACGACGTCGGGGAGTGATAGGGGGACCGTTGTGCCATAGAGCATGTTTTGGATGGAGGAGAACCCAAGGCCTTGCACCTCGAGACGATAAGCCGGGTCGCCCCAGCCTCCCGAGAACCAGTCATGGATCACCAGTAACTGGGTGGCCAGATAATAAAGATATAGATTGGTCATGCTCAGGCCGCCATCATAGGAGGGGACCCTGCATCGATCCAAGGCCAGCCGAGGCCTACCGCCGCCCCAAAGGAATTTGGTCACCATTTTATCCAGGTCTCGGAACCACGGGCGCGGAAAAGGGCATGGAGTATTTTGTAGTATGTAAAGAAATTTGGGGAGGATCATCATCTTGTATAGAGCGACTCTCCCTAGCGGATTCAATGGGAGGGACTGCCACCGGAGCATGTCTGACCTGGTTTTGTTGACTACCGGAGCCACATTAAGGGCCCAGCATAGTTCCGGAAGGAGGGTGACCCAAATCCCCAGGTATTTAAAGGAGAGTCTCCGGAGGGGGATGTCCGACTGCCAGTCGAAACATTCCCGCGACGGGTGTAGCGGGACTAGGACGGATTTTTTGGGGTTCAGGTGAAGACCCGACGCTTGGCCAAATCGATGGAGGATCCGACGGACCCGGGGTCCCGAGGTCGCTGGGTCCGAGAGATAGAGGAGGACGTCGTCCGCGTATAGGGCGATCTTGTCGGGGGCCACATCTGGCCATTCCCATCCTCGAAGAACAGGATCCGCGCGAATCAGCACCGCCAGGGGTTCCATCGCCAGAGCGAAAAGGAGGGGCGAGAGCGGACAACCCTGGCGCGTCCCCCGGCCTATGGGAAACGGGCGAGATAGTGCCCCATTGACCAACACACGGGCCCGCGGGTGCGCATAGAGGACCATTACCATGGCTCGGAACCGGGGACCGAAGCCCATACGCTCCAGGACCTCACCCAAGTACGCCCACCCCACGGAATCAAAGGCTTTTTCAAAGTCGACCAAGAGGAGGGCCAGATAGGGGGAAAGGCGGCCGCGGTGCGCCATCGCGAGGTGGAGGCGCCGTAGACAGTGTCTGGTCCCCCGCTCCGGCATAAAGCCACATTGGTCCGGATGGACCAGGGAGGCGAGCGATGGGCGTAACCGCTGTGCCAGGACCGTGGCATAGATTTTGAGTTCTGTGTTAATAAGGGATATCGGCCGGTAGTCGGAACAGGACCGCGAGGGAGGCTGTGTCTTGGGGAGTGCAACTATGGTTGCTGTATCCGTTTCGGGCCGGAACGAGCCCGTCTCCACCACGGCCGCAAAGAGGTCCCGAAGCCTCGGGGCCAGTGTCTCGCGGTAGTGAGCGTAATATTCCTGGGGGAACCCGTCGGGTCCCGGGGTCTTCCCGGGTGCCAGGCGGCCGATCGCCTCTTCAATCTCCTGCAGCTCGATCGGCGAATCCAGGGTCTCAGAAATCTCAGGCTGCAGCCGCGCTAGTGTCGCCCCGTTTGTTCCCAGTAACTCATTCAGGGAGAGCGTGGACGGTCGGAGACGGTACAGCCGGGAGTAGTAGTCAGCGAATGCCTGGGCTATCGCCACTGAGACCGTGTGGACGCCACCTGCAGGGTCCGCGATGGCTGGAATGATCCTGCCCGCCCGGGGATAGGTCGCCAGGCGGTGGAGCAGAGTGCCGTTTTTGTCTCCCCAACCGTACACCCGGGCCACCGAGGAGCGCCATAGGATCTTCGCCGCTTCCAGGGAGTGCAGGCGAATCTCTTCCCGCAGGAAGGCCAAGCGACGAGACCGTGTGGCATCGTCTAAGTTTCCCAGACTACGCTCCAGTTCTAAGGCTTGGGCCTCACAGTCCGCGAGCTTCTGGGATTGAGCCCGTCGTTGACGTTGCAGGTGCCCTTTAGCGGCGCCCCGAACAGTCGCCTTGCCGGCCTCCCAGAGGACGGCGGGGGAGACGACAGAGCCCTCATTATGAGAGTAGTAGTCGACTATCTCGCCCCCGACCGCCCTCCGAAAAGCCTTGTCGTGAAGGAACCAAGCGTTCAGACGCCATATCGGACGGGCAGAGAGGGGGGGGGGGACCGAGAGCGAGGAGAACCGGCGAGTGGTCCGAAAGGCCCATCGGAAGAATGCGTGCGTCCCGCACCCCCGCGCAGTCGGTAGAGGGCACGAAGATGAGGTCGATCCGGGCGTGGGAGTGATGGGCCGCCGACGTGTGGGTGTATTGGCGCGTCTGCGGGTGCCAGATCCTCCAGACATCGCAGAGGCCCTGGGATTCCGCCCAAGAGGAGAGTTGTTTTGCGCGGGCGACGCGGGTCGAGGAGACCGGACCCGTCGAGTCCATTTGGGGCGAGTAGACAGCGTTAAAGTCCCCGCCGAGTATCAGGGCACCTGCAGGAAGTGTCGGGAGGATATCCGCTGCGTGGGAAAGGGCCGACGGCAGGAGGGACGGCGCCGCGTAGAGGGACATCAGGGTAAGGGGTCGGCCCTCCAGAGTGCCACACACTACCAGTAGCATACCCTGGGGGTCCAAAAGCACCCGAGTCAGGACAAAGGGAAAGGACTTGCGAAGCAATATGGCCACCCCCCGGGATCCCCGAGCAAAACCTGAGTGCCATACCCTGTCATAACCGTAACGGCCAAGGAAGGGGCAGTTGTTACCCAACAAGTGAGTCTCCTGGAGGAGGAGTACATCGATCTCTGCCCGTTGTGCATATTTGAGGACCGCCATGCGTTTGAAACGGTCCAGGAGGCCATTGACGTTCCAGGAAAGTATGCGCATGGCGGCCCTAGGGACAGGTGGGTCAGCCATAGTCAAGGACAGAAGAATGGGCCAGTGGAGGCGCGTCCGAGCAGGTTCCCAGAGAGGAAGGACAGCGGAGCGTCGGGTGAGAGAGCGGGATAGACAGTACATGATACCTTAGCACAACAGATAAGAGGGAGTCACCCCCCACCAACAAAATCTCCCCAACGAGGAAGAAGCAACCCCAAACCAACCCCAACCCCCCACCCCCCGCCCTATACTTCAAAAACGGAAGCATCTGTCGCCCGAACCAAATGGAAGAACCACCAAACTAAAACGCTTGGGCTTGAGCGCTAGTGGACCCCTGATACATCAAAAGTCAAGCCTGATTTACCTGCCCTGGCCTAGAGCAACACTGACAGCGGGACGTTCCACCCCCGCCCAGGCATCTCCCACCCCCCCCACCCCAAAGGTAAGCAAGAAAGTCAAATGGTAGGGCTGCGAGAGAGGTCCGAAGTGTCCACCAACTCGACCGGGTGGGTTGCAGGGCCTGTAAGCCGAGGTGACGCGGCCCGCTGCCCATCCGCCACGGGACTGGTGTGTGCGGCTGAGGAGGCCGATGAGGTTCTCGATCTCTGGCCTGGCCGGCCCCCAGAGCGCGTGGTGATCGCCTCCCCCGCTGTGCGCTCCCGGGGCAATGTCCGATGCCGCCGACGGGTCTTCGATGTCCGGGGTCTCCCCCGTCTCCCCCGTGGACCCAGAGGCGATCCGCGCCCAGAGCGCTGCAAGGGGTGCTCCTCCGCCAACCAGGTCCAGGCCGCCCGCGGTGTATCGAAGAAGAGAGTCTTTTGCTGGAAGACGACCCGGAGGCGGGCTGGGAATTGGAGCTGGTATTGGAGTCCCAGGGAGCGCAGTTTTTGTTTCACTTCAGTGTAGGAGCGGCGCAGCTCCTGGACTTCGCGGGTGTAGTCTGGGAAGACCATGATTTTGTGGTTCTGATAGTGGAGGGCATCCATGCGCCGGGCTTCACGGAGAATGGCATCTCGGTCACGGAAGTTCAAGAGCTTGAGGATGAACGGCCGGGGTGGAGCCCCTGGGGGCCTGGGGGCCAGGGAGCGGTGGGCTCTCTCCACCACGAACGAAGCCGACAGGCTGTCCGCCGGCATCCAGGATCGGAACCAGCGCTCCATGAAGTCGTCCGCCCGGCCCGATTCAACTCCCTCCGGGAAACCCACTAAGCGCAGGTTGCTGCGTCGGGCGCGATTTTCTGCATCCTCGACCCGGCGGTGCAACTCCTTAGAGTGGGTGGTCAGCTCCCGAACCTGATCTTGCAGATGGCGGATGTCGTCCTCGGCCGTGGATATCCGGGACTCGGCTTCCGAAATGCGGGCGGTGGCGTTCCGCAGATCTTGCCGGAGAAGAGCGACGTCCACTTTGACCTCACCCACCATGCCCTCGAGCGAGGCGCGGGACGAGTTGATGGCCTGCAGGATGGCAGCCAGGTCTGCAGCAGGGGCCGGGGCCTGTTCGCCCGTGGGGCCGGGCCCCTTGTCGGAGGTTGTGAATTTGTCCATCCTGGTTTGGGTGGCCCCGGACGCCGGCTTGGCGGCTCTGTCCTTACCCATTTCTGGGCCGTCCGTCAGCGAAGGAAAGCAACTAGCCGGTGACACACCCGCGGGACGGCAACGGGCAGCCGGGCTGCCGCGGGACCAACAGGAGGCCCGTCCGGGAGGACCACCGGCCGGGAACGGCTTGGGAGCACCAGCCTCAGCGGTCAAGCCCCGCCGGGCATCTCAGCAAAGCGGGGTCCAGCAATGTAGGTCTCAGTTCCAGGCCCCTGGCCGCCGCTCGGGGGCCCCCCAGCCGGCCGTCGCAGGGCCGCAACCTCCGGCGCAGCCCAGGTCTCCAAGGGATCAATTAGCCGGATCTCCCCTCAGTCCCCAGGAGGGGCAAGGTGTCACTCGTCAGGGTCCACAGCCGGGAGTCCAAGCGATGGAGGGGGGGGGGAAGAGGAGGGGGGGACAGCACGTACACCCCCTCCAGCCGCCGGTATGCGGCCCGAATCAGCGAGGGCCCCCCCGCATCCGGAGTCCGCAGCCGGTCTGGGGTCGATGGAGCCGGTTCCGCGCCGCCACCAGGAGGAGAGGGGAGGGAGAAGGGGGGGGAGCCAGGGGCCCGGGCCCCCCGGCCGCCGACACACGGCCCGATGGGGGGGGGGGCTCCCCCGGACAGCCAACCCCGCAGTTGCCACGATGAAGCGGTCGCGGCCAGCCCCACTCACCGCCTGATTCGCCGCTCTGCGCCACGCGGGGGAATCCGATCCAGCACCCCCGGGGCTCCGGACGGCGTCAGCAAAGCAGGTCAACACCGGGCCAGTGCCAGCCGCACCCGCGGCAGCCCCGCGGCCACCGCGTCCCTCAGTCCAGCAGTTGCAGGCCTGCACCCCTCGTGGGCGCCGCGGGCTAAATTTCTTCAGCGTGGCCACGCCGCGGTTCCACAGCCGCCACTGCACGCCGTCGGTCTGGCTCCGCGACGGCTAGGGAGGCTCCCCGAGCCCGCAGCGCCCCAAGATTCGGTGCGGGGCGGCAGGGCAGCTTCGCGGACCCCCGCACTCCGAGGGAGCCGGCCAGGGCAGTCCAGGAGAGGAGTAAGCCGGATTTGCGGGGACCGATGCCGGGAGCCTTAGTGAAAGGCGGCCATACCGGTCAGGCGCCACCTAGCGCTCCAGGAATTATCCTTTTAAGGCCTTTCATAAATGCTTTGATAGCAGGTACTCTGAACAATGACAAATGTTGTCTGTTTTGCAGGTAGGTGGCCAGGGCAGCCAGATGTAATCTTATGGATGAGTATGTTAGATTAAATCTTTGTAGATGCAGAAGGTAGCAAATGATGTTTTGTATTGAAGCATCTAGCGGGTCAATTTTGTTGTGATTGCAGTAAATGATGACTCGTTTCCATTTGGCTGCATTGCAAGCTCTAGCAGTAGGGCGTCTGGCTTCTTTGATAATGTTCATACAGTCTGGTGGGAGTTTAAGATAACCAAACTTTAGGACTTCAGGAGCCAGATTGCTAGATTCAATTGTGCTAGATCTGGGTGCCTTATCTCTCCATGGTTTTGCATCAGCAGCTTTGGGGAGAGACGTAGTTTTTGGTGTGGAACCGTGGCGGCTGGTGACATTTGAAACTGGTGAGGCGTAAAACAATTGTTGTACTTCACTGTGTCGAGCGAGCATAGCGAGCGTGCCTGAACCACCTACGGGAGGTTTGGGGGGGGTTCCCCCCCCCGAGAAAATGTTGAAAAAAAGAGTAGGCAAATGGTGCATTTTCAAGCAAATTTGAGAGTGTGACACTATCCCGGAAGTGCTGCACGTTTACAGCCTCTGGCCTTTCAATATATATATAGCCCAGGTACTCCACATCAGCTGCAGCCTGGTTTCAGCCAGTGACCCCCAACATGCAGGCCTGTACCCAGAAATCATCCCCACATGTGTCTGGAGCCAGTACACCCCCACCCCTTCTTTCCCTATCTGCATCCAATGCGTTACTCCCTTGGCAACTAGTCGCTCTCCTCTTGCCAAGTTCCTGAGCTGCAGGAATGACAACAAACACAGCAGAGGAGCCAGACGGCCTCGTTCTGAGCCGCAGCAGACACTGCAAGCTGCTAGCAATATGCCCAGCCGTCTTGCACTTTTGTCCCGCAGGGGCTTGGATTCAGGGATATTCTGCATGCTCATTTCCGAACTGCCGTTAAAGTTCCATCTTTTTGATCACCCAAACCTCGCAAAGAGAAGCAGTGCGCTGCTGGCTTTAAATAATTCTGGGAAACTAACCAGATGTCTCTGCTCTGTGAAAAAACAGTACAGGACACGCTGCCAGCATTTCAAGATTTCAACCTTCCGGCACTAGAGCAGCATGTGCCACCAGAGCTATGGATACCTGAAGACGGCTCATCCCCCAGCCATACACCTGGTCGCCTCTTCTCCTACGGCTCCAGCATTCTACTAGAGCTCTGAGAACCTGCGGTCCCCAGCCCCTCCGGCTCCACAGTTGCAGCAACCCCCAAAAAGCTCTCAAGTTTCTCCCTATTCACACATGAGTGTGTAATGTAGGCCAATGATTTTACTGTGCAATACAACTTGAAATCCCGTTTTTATGAGGTAAACAGGATAAATATAAAAACGTGTACTGGATACGCTAATCACTCGTGGACCTGGGAAACGTGATATTTCTGTGTACCCGCAGTCCCCTGAGCTAGCAAAGTAAACATCCAGTCTAACTCCGGCCCTCCCACCACCATCAATGCCATCGCTCTTCGCATGCTGACGATTACATGCTCAATCATGCTCGCTCCAGAGAAATCTGGCTGCCACATTAACTTTTAGCAGCTGATCCAATCCGGTTCACAAGTACCAGAATGCACAGCGATGGTATCTTGAAAGCTAGAACCGACAAAGCCTCCAACTCTCCTAGCCGAGGTCAACATTAAATCCCTGCATACTCACAAGCACTCTGGGACAACCTTCTGCTTCGCTGGATCTTCCAGTGGGCAAATGAACTTGCCTTGGTGGAGGCAGTAACTGATGGGAGTCTGAGATGAGTGAGTAATAGTACTTGCCTGCTAGAGGCACGTGCCACAGAGGAGTTTGGGCTGAGTAGCGCCGGCATGTTTAGGCACACACATATGTGGCACTGAGGTGAAGGAATGCACATGTCTGAGGTGGAAGGCATGATTTTTACTTCTTTTTGTGTATTAGATTTAAGGAATAACAAAACCACAACGGAAAAAAGGCAAAACATCCCATTAAAAAAAATTAGGCATAGATTACGTCCTGCATATCACATGCCAAAACACATGGTTACCACCACGGCCTTACATCTGGGCAAAGACGTAGCGTTGCCATACCGACTTTCCGCAGTGCCTACAGTATTTTATAGCTTACACATCTCAACATTAAACCTCACAAAAAGAACAGTACCAAGGACATAGGCCTATGTTTCCTCTCTCGATTCTCGAGCCGGCGGGAGGCATAGTGAATGTTGTACATTGGCAGGTGCCAGGTCGGGGGGTACGCGTGGGAAGGGGGGAGGCGCTTAATTTAATGATTAAATAAAAACAAATAAACTTACCAGGCATCTCCCGCTCCGGTCCTGCGTCGCATCACGTCTCCTCTCACAAGATGTCAGTGGAACTAACTTCCCCCGCTCTTTTGCTTGAAGTTAACTGGCAAATCAGAAGACATGATGCGACTGGGGGCGGCTACTCGGCTGTATCCTGGCATGTGACAGGGCATAGGGCGACTGTACGTCACCGCCCGAGCAGGATTCCATCTTCAGACTCCTGCACTACACTAGGCATCCACAGCATACCAAATGTATTGTAAATGGAGTGGGGAGCTGAAATAAAAAAGCGCTCTTCTCGCAGATGCGCAGTCGGAGTCCAGTTCTGGACTCCTGCTGCTCTCGCCTTCGTGCGCTGTGCGTTTGTTGACTCATGCGCACTTTCACCTGTGAAGCAGCTGCCAGCACAGCATGGAAATGTAAACAGACAAATTGTCAAAGGTGTCAATTCGTCTGCTTACATCCTTGCTTTGCTGCCCGATTCAGTGAGCAGTTTCTTTTCGTGATTGCCTAGTGGGGTGCTGCCCCAGCGCCCCTATGGATCAGCCTCCACTGGTGTGGAACTACTGAGAGTTCAAGGAGTGTTGTGAACCATGGTTGCCGTGCCCATGTGGGAGCAACTAGGATCATTTTGAGAGACTGTTGCTGAGCTTCCATACTACTAACGGAATGAGTGGGAGTGGCGGAAAAGCATAAGCAAATCTGCCTGACCAGTTCATCCATATAGCATTGCCCTTGGACAACGGGTGTGGAAATCCGGCGGCGAAGGTTGGGCATTTTGCGTTTGCGTGTGTGGCGAACTGATCTATGTCTGGGTGGCCCCACATTCGGAAAAATGGCTAGCTGTCCATCAACACCAGATCTGTAAATTGACCTTGAGCCTGATTCCACTGAGGTGCTAAGCATTCTTGTAAGGGGCGCATCTGCAGTCTTGCATGAGGTACTATGAAAATGCAATGCAGCCATCATTCCTATGAGCTGCATAAACACTTGTGCTAGAAGGGAGTGTTGGGGTTGAAATTTTGTGATGAGGGTTTGCACACAGGCTATCCTGGCTGGATTGGGGTATGCTAGAGCTTTGGAAGTGTGTATTGTGGCCCCTAGATGCTGATGTAGGTATGAAGGCTGTAGCTGTGACTTGGCATGGGTTTATTGTGAATCCCAAGTGGTGTAGCAGTAGAATTGTTTGGTAAGTGTGATGAACACACTGACTGTGTGACTTGGCTTTTATCAGCCAGTCGTCCAAGTATGGAAACACATGGATATGCTGTCTTTGCAAGTGTGCGGCTACTACCGTGAGACACTTTGTGAAGACCCTGGGTGCTGTGGTTACTCCGAATGGGAGAACCTTGAACTGATAGTGTTGGCCGTCCACTGTGAATCTTAGATATTTCCTATGAGCAGGGTGTATGGGAATATGGAAGTAGGTGTCCTTGAGATCTAATGTGGCAAGGAAGTCGCCTTGTTGAAGCAGTGGAAGGACTTGTTGAAGAGTGATCAAGTGAAAGTGATCTGACTGTATGTAGAAATTGAGAGGTCTGAAGTCCAGTATGGGACTGAGAGTACTGTCCTTTTTGGGGATTAGAAAATATAGAGAGTAAACCCCTGTCCCTTGATGCTCCAGGGTAACTGGTTCTATTGAATGCTTTTGAAGCAGTGAGAGAACTTCCTGTTTGAGGAGCATTAGATGTTCTGTGAACATAGGACGATGTTTAGGCAGGATGTTGGGGGGGAGTTGCAGTAAGTTCCAGGCAGTAACCATACTGTATAATTAGTTTTACCCAGCTGTCTGTGGTGATGGAATTCCAGACAGGTAGGAACTGTGAGAGTCTCCCTCCGACAGGAGTGGAATGGTCTGGGGGTAGTGGAGGGAAGTCACTGTTGGTTAGTGGGGGAGGTGCGAGTGTTGTTACCTCGGCCTCTCCCTTTGTTGTTATTTCCCCTGTACCCACCTCTGACATATCCCTTGTTGGGGGATGTCTGTGTGGGACTTTTGTATGAGGAGGAAGCAGTGTCTGTGCTGATGTTCTTGGATGCGCCCCTATAAACGGAGCGATGAAAGGAGCCTCGTGTAGATGGAGACTGTAATGCTCCCATAGATTTTGCAGTCTCAGTGTCTTTTTCCATTTTCTCTAAGGCTGTGTCTACAGATGGGCCAAAATGTTGTTCCTGATTGAAGGGTTGATTCAGGATAGTAGTCTGCACTTCTTGTTTGAACCCAGAAATGCGCAACCATGCGTGCCTTTGTAATAACACACTAGTGTTGATTGATCTAGATGCATTGTCTGCTGCATCGAGGGCACATTTAATAGATGTGTTTTTTATTAACTTGCCCTCCAGAATCAAATCATTGGCTTTGGCCTTGTATTGGTCAGGCAAATGCTGCATTAGGCCCTCAAGCTCATCGTAGTGAGCCCTATAGTATCTGGCAAGTAATGCTTGCACATTAGCTATCCTTCAGTGATTAGCTGCCTGGGAGGCAACTCGTTTGCCTGAAGCATCTAGTAATTTAGACTCTTTGTCTGGAGGTGGAGCATCACCGGAGGTCTGAGAGTTGGCACGCTTCCTAGCATTGGTCATTACCAGGGAATCTAAGGGGAGCTGGCCCTTAATGTAGGTGGGATCATTAGAGGCAGGTTTATATTTTTTATCAATCCAAGGATTGGGAATCCTGGTCCTGACAGGGTCTTTGAAGACATCTGTAGCATGTTTAATGACACCTTTTAGCATGGGTAATATTTGTACTGTATTTTGTGACTGTGCAAAAGTGTCTAACAGGAAGTCTTCCTCTGTGGGGTCTGAATGCATTTGAACGCCATGATATTGGGCAGCCCTATCAATGAGCTGACTAAAGCCAATGTTGTCATCTGGGGGAGATGGCCTTGTTGAGTATGCACCTGGGTCAGGAAAGTCTGAAGGATCTACAGGGTCATTGTAGTCGTCCCATGTGTCCTGTGGTATGTCAGTGTCATCATCAGGATGATTGAAATGGTCATTATTTCCACCCCCACCCCCTAGGTCATCATCATCCTGTGGTGGTGGTGAGTATGGAGGAAGTATAGGAGACTTTGGAGGAGAGAAAGGTTTAGTAGGAAGAACAGGAGAAGAGGGTCTTAGTGGTGAAGTTGCACAGTCCTTTTTCTTCACAGGCACCTCAGGAATGTGTGGGGAGTCCAATTTTCTCTTGTTCTTGGAAATACTGACAATATGGCCTGTTTTTGGGTCCACATGCAGTGTTTTCTGTTTTGGGTCGATGGGATCTGGGAGAAACAGTTCTTCCTCTTCGACGTGTGCTTTCGGCGCCGATTGTTTCGGGTCCAAACGCGGTTTAGATTTCTGCTCTGGAGCCTTAGACGGGGTTTTTGGGTCCTTCGGCTTTGGTGTCGAGTCCGAAATCTTTTTTGGATCCGAAGGTTTTCGAGGAGTCTTCGCATCCGAGGCCTTTTGTTCTTTCGGTGCCGAAGTGGCTGGTGCCAAGGCCTTCTTGGAGACAGCGGGAGTAGAATGTGTTCCCGCTTTCGGCACTGACGGTGTTTCTGGGGCACCGATGTGCGGCTTGCTCGGTCCCGAGCCGCCGGAAGGTTTCTCCTTTTGCTTCGGAGCCGGGCCCGGGGGCGGGGCTTCTGAAGTCTTGTTTTGGTCGCAACTAAGGCCTTGAGACGAAGTCTTGACCGGAGCCTTCTGTTTTTTTGGGTGGGTTTGGGGCAGGGGCAGTTGTACTCACTCGTTGACCTGGAGTGATGTGATCATCTAACTCGGAGTCAACTGCTTCGGATACGATGTCACGATCCTCCTAATCCTCTGCCTCTGGAACGTCGGGCCTTCATCGAAGATGTCTTCTGGCACCAGTGCAGCCTGTTGCGCCATAACGTGTCGTCGAGCCGGCGATCACGGATAGTCTTCTTGGACCGGAAGGAGGCGCAGGCTTGGCAATTTTTCTCTTCGTGCTCGGGTGAGAGACAAAGGTTGCAGACCTTGTGTTGGTCACTGTGTGGGAATTTAGCTCCACACTGGGGACATTCTTTGAATGGAGTCCTTTCCATTAGCCGGCGGCCCGAATGGCATCGATAGGCCCAGCGGCCCCTGTCGACGACCGGAATCGAAATATGAGTTAGCGCGTCGAAAGGCATGCGAACAAGAACAATACTGTTGAGTTTGCGATGGTTTGCACGTCGAAATGGTTTGGAAAACACGGTGCCGAACCAGAGCGCTAAAGTTACATACGAACCCGATGGCGGAAAAAAACAATCTGAGGATGGAGTCGATGCCCATACGCACTATCGTCCAAGGGAGGAGTAACCTATCTCGTGACCACAAAAGACTTCTTCCAAGACAACAAGGTGCAAGCATCCGAGCCCAACACCAGATGGCGATCTATGCAAAAGTATGAATTCTGCAGCTCATATGCCTCAAACAGTTAATTCCCTGTGGGGAAATAGACCACGTCAAAAGTTTGGGATTTTCACCATTCATTTGTTTAAGCCATAAGAGGGGCCTATGGTCTGTCTGAACAATTAAGTGAGTGCCAAGAGGTACGGCCTCAACTTCTTCGAGGCCCAGACCACTGAAAATGCCTCCCTCTCAATAGCTTTCTCACTGGGGGTCAACCTTCTGCTAATGAAAGTTACAGGGTGATCCTGGTCATCTGCATTAATACAGAAACCACCCTCATCGCCACCATTGAGGACATCCGGATGAACATGGACAGGTGACATCGCTGGCTTCATCCTATTCTTTCCACAGCCTTTGACATTGTTTCCAACCCCATCCTTATCCAACTACTGCACGAAGCTGGCACCAAAAGTCCACACTTCACTGGATAAGCTCTTTCTTGACAGGAAGCTGTTGTGTGTAGATTTATATTCCGTATATAGGTTTCCCGATTTATGCCCTTATGTAGATACAATTCATATTGCCCTTATTTAGGCATAGAAAATCCAGCCCTTATTTAGGCATTGTTCATGCTCACCAAATACAGGCATGGTCTCCTACATCCGTCAATCCACATCACAACGAGTTCTTGGAAAACCAGACTCTTAAGCATTTAGGAATTTCCCTTGCTTGGATATTGATTTCTCCAAGAACTCATTTATTATGCATAAACTTCTATTCCTTAGGGGTTCATTCACGACGTTCCGATGTCCGACTTTTACGTCAATACAGGCATTCCTAAACACCTTCAAGGTATAAATATAACTGCACTTGCCCTGGCAAACCACGGTTCCGGTACGGTCCAGTCCGACTGCCTACTTGCGGTTCGCCACAACAAGTTCGGAAGGAGATAGAGTTCCCGCCTGACGCACTGACCAGACGCTGTCACCCTCCTCGCAGAGAATCCAGCTCCAGTGTTTCTGACCCCCCTTGCGGGGTGTGTGATATCGAGTCCCGGAAAGCGATTCCAACCTCACACATTCTAAGGTATGGAGCAGACTAGAACTTAGAGAAACTTTTGGCAACTCTTGGCAAAACTAAAACTATAGCTAGCTATACTTTAGAAAACAGCACCTACTTCTTACCTCATACTACACTTAGGTTAGGTACACTGGGGTAGAACTATTTAGAAGCATCAGATGAGTATTAACATTTTAGCCTGTGTTATTTATGTATGTAATTTATGAATATATGTCATAGCTACAAACCATGTTATTGCAGTATTATTTTATCTTACTGCTAATCCTGTACGTATTGTACTTCGCATCCTGTCTTACGATTGTAGCAGTTCATATCTCTTGCATGAGAAAGAAGACTGTTCAATAAACCCCTTTTTATTGTAACGCCCGTCTCTCTATTTCTGTGCAACTCTGTAGAAACGAAGCTTGCACGATTGACTGAGTGAAACTGTTATCTATTGTTTCCACGGTTCTGAGATTGTTCCGACTCTAAGAGGAAACAAAGTTGTCATGCTTATGCGGTTGTCAGAAACTAATCCCTTCGTGCATATTCGAGAAGTTTCTAGTGACCTCTGAGTTAGCTGGCACACACGAGTAATTAAGTTTAATGTATTCGATAGAGACATACTGACCTCAGTCCTATGTCAAAACTATAGTGTATATATATTATTCCAACGTGTAGAGCCTATCAGGGATGTAGGAACTACACTACATGGCGCCCAAAGGTTTGGCAAGGCACTAATTTAACGCTAGATAGTGAAGTAACTCAGTCGTGCTTTTCTCAGAGACCCCTACTCATAATACTCCATAAGACGTCTGGAGTGGGTAGGGAGAATATCTGCCATAGCTGAGCAGGACAAAACTCCTATGTATTAGCCGTTTGGTTTGTTCAACGTTGAAGGATACAGTGTTCCAAAATATTGTGCACCTTATCTTTGTTTCCTTGAAACTTGTTCTACATTTTTCATTAAACAAAATGTCTGATACAGAGGCTGTGGCTAACCAAGTCGTAGCAGGCTTTAATACTACAGGTTTAAATGAACCCGATGAGGGTGTTATAAACATCCTTCCAAATTTAAGGAGAGCCATCCCTCTAAAACTTATAAAACATGGCCTAAGGTGGTTGAGCAGTTTTTGTGATAAGGGCACATGAATCTCACCAGACAGAGGTATTCTATTCATGGATTGTATTCCCAGAATCAAATCTAGTAACTAAAAAGTTTCACTTCTACAAGAAGATGAACCACCTGAGGAATATATTCCTTTCGAGGATGTTGAAATTCCACTCACATACCAGGAGCATGATCTCCGGTATAAAGGCGCTCTAAAACATTATAGTCACATTACCAGGCTCGGTCCATTAGGTAGACCAGGAGCAACATGACCGATTTCAGCCGGCTACACACCTCATTCTGACATGACAGATGTAGAATTACTTGCTCAACTCAAAGAGTTGATCAAAATTTATAGACAATTGGTTCAATATATCATGAGGACTTTCACAGTCCAACCACCCTTAACAATTCAAAATCCAGCCCCTCATCAGGGAAATACACTAAAAATCACTCCACAGACTTTACACGTAGTCATGGGTAAAATGCCCACAAAACGTGAACAAATTCCATTCAGGATAGCGCAAAAAATTACTCAAATCGAAGCAGTATTTCCGAATACTAGCCCTTATGAGAAACACAGAATTCTAACAATCTGTTTACCAATAGGGATCACACCACATCTGGAAGACTGCACCACTTGGGGCACAGTCTTTGCTGCAATCTACACAAAAACACATGGTGTTCCGTCTATGGCGGTAATACCTGATGTCCTGAAACAGATTCAAAACGAATACGGGGCAGAGCCTTCTCTGAATTTAGGTATGAAGTTACTCAAAAATTTCGACCGGGTCTCAATAATAATCTAATCTAATATAAAAGGAGAAGCAGCATCAGGGTCAATACGCCAGAAATTAAGGGAATTTGATGTAACAGAACAACCACAAGAATTAGCCAGAATAATTGAAAAATCCTATGAAGAATTAGGCCGAGACAGTTTGGGAGGGAAACCAGTTAAACCAAAACTGTCTTAAAGTCCTAAAAAGGCCTTTACTAAAAACAATCCTACCTCTTATAAAAAGAAGTGGAAAAATAACAAACAACATTCAAAAGAGAAAGATTCTCAATCCCGAGGTAGGTCTCCTCAAAAGGAGCCCTCTGAAAGGAGGCATAACCTCAGGAATAGGGATAATTTGTTTGTTTTTTTAAACTCCGTTTATTTAACATAAAAACTTTGGTCATGTTACACAGCTTCGTGTCTCACAGAGTATAGTTGCATCAGTTTACACATGCGTCGGTACATTCTCTTCAACGTAGCGGGCAGAGTTACATAACATACATTGCAATTCACACTGTACAGTGGTCCTCTGGTGACGGGATAGCCGGTGGCTCACATATCCCTCCCCGGTATGCATTCCACTTAGTCCAAATCGCCACCCATTTTTTTGGACAACCCCGTGCAACATAAACAGTTTTCTCGCGGATCATGCACCAGTCCATATCTTCCTTCCATTTCTTTAACGTAGGTGGCGCGGCGGCCCCCCACAGTTGCGCTATGTTGCGCTTCGCCACCGTCTGCCCAAGCGTGGCCCACAACCTCCCGTGCACGGTTAAATCTGTGGGCTCCCACACATTCAGGAGGCATCTCTTGGCCTCAGGTAACAAGGGCACCCTCCACACCGCACTCATAACTTTCAGTGTGCACCGCCAGAAGCCATGAAGAATAGGGATAATTTGAGAAAACCTGACAGGTATCAAGATACTGATACACGTTCCTCTCGTACCTTTCAGATATCATCACAGACATCCGAAAGAAGAGGACGGTCAGAGAACAAAGAAGAATGCGTAAAGTCCAAAGGCGATCAACACGTTCAGAAAAACAAACCAAAACCTCAATTGTCCAAAAAGAAGGTAGCAGGTCTGAAGATCAGACATGCCGAGGATTCTGAGAACACAACTCAAGAAATGAGAATGGGCTCAGACAATGTTGGACAGCGCAGCAGAAGTTACAGTAGCTCGCCTGAATCTGAAGGGGCTTCTGGAGACAGTGGACTTGAATGAGGACATTCAAGTTGAAACTGCAGATACCAGGCTTAGTTCTCCGCATAGATTATATGAAATAACACTCCGGATGGAGGGAGACATACCAAGAAAAGTGAAAGCACTCTTTTGGGAGCGACTTTCAAAGGGTTATGATATACTTCTAGAAGAACAAGACTGGCCACCAGAACTTGTCAGAGAGTGCCCACATGGCGAAGACATCATTATGCCAGCCTTCTCCGACGATGTTCTAGTACACTTAAAATATGCCAGGAAATGGGCAGTGGCCCAGGCCCCAGCATTAAAGCGCTACGCTTAGCGCGCCGTCAGGCCGAAAGAAACTGGCGTAGGCGGTATTTAGAAGCAGATAAAAAAGCCCTAAAAATAATTCAACATCAATACAAGACGGCTATCAGGGAGGCCAAGTCGCAATTCTACGCTAACTCCATTCTGCAGGCATCTAATGGAACCAGGGCTCTCTTTAACATCGTCAGAGACCTTAGTAATCCGGGATGCCTGGCTAGCACTGTTCAGCCATCACAAAACCTGTGCAATGAAATTGCTACATTTTTTATTGACAAGGTTAATAACATCGTGGGTGGGTTTGACCAGAGTGTTACTGTGATTCCCCGTCTATGGCAGACATCAGGAGAGATTTCTCTCGGAGTTACTTCCAACTTCCCACGGAGGATTCCTTCAATAGCATAGCGCGGGAGATTTCATCTGGGTCACCTCTTGATCCACTTCCTCACAAGATCTGGAAGGAATTTAGCCCCGACCTATTCTCGGATTTGTGGCGAATCTGCTGCAAATCTCTGAAGGAAGGAATTGTACCAAGTGGCTGGAAGCAGGCGATAGTCACCCCATTACTGAAGAAACCTTCCTTAGATCCATCGTTGCCGGCCAATTTCCATCCAATATCCCTTCTGCCATTCCCAGTTAAAATGTTGGAGAAATTGGTCAGCAAGTCCTTGTCTAATTTCCTGGAAGAACATCTGCTCCTGGATAGGGACCAGTTCGGCTTCCGGCCAGGGCATGGGATGGAAACCGCATTGACAACCGTCCTGGATAAACTTCGAATGCGAGCCGACAGGGGCAGCTCCTCAGTTTTGGTGCTGCTGGACATGTCGGCCGCTTTCGACACGGTTAGTCACTCGGTGTTGCTGGCAAGATTGGAAGGTTTGGGGGTGATGGCCCGTGCCTTGGAATGGTTACAGTCTTATCTGACTGACCGTCAACAGGCAATGACCCTGACGCCATTTATCTCCCCTTGGTACGCCATGGAGTACCTCAGGGCTCAGCCATTAGCCCAATCCTCTTCAATGTCTACTTAGGGCCCCTGATCCCTCTAATAAAATAAAATCTTATGGGATCGAGGTAGTTAACTATGCGGAAGACATCCAGTTGATGTTCTCCATGGAAGGAGAGCATGCAGTTCCTCTGAGCTCTTTCCAGGCATGCATGAGGAAGGTCTCTGAATGGCCGAGGGCCAACTCACTGCAACTGAACGCCGGGAAAACGGAGCTACTACATTGCTGCGCAGCCAAGATATCTAAACTTCCTTTGGCCGAGTTTCGGCTTTGGCCAGAGGATGCCCCTATAGTCGCAGCAAAATCAGTCCGTAATCTGGGGGTTATGATGGACGAAGACCTTCAGTTGCAATCTCAGGCCTATAAAACAATTGGTACCTGTATTGCTTTGTTGAGAGCTCTTCGTCAGATTCTCCCGCTACTCCCTAACGAGGCAAGGTCTCTGGTGGTCCAGAGTGTGATCCTGAGTAGACTGAACTATTGTAATTCACTGTACTTGGGTGCTCCCATTTATATTGTACAGGGATTGCAAAGAATTCAGTCTACTGCAGCCAAATTGGCCCTCAGGAGACAGCGTGACTCATCTGTAACGCTGGCATTAAGAGACCTCCATTGGCTTTCTGTTAAAAAGAGGATTGAGTTCAAATCGTTAGTCATGGTCTATAAGGCCCTACACAATACTGGCCCGTTACCTTTGCGTGAACGATTCTCCTGGTACGAACCAAAAAGACTCCTCCGGTCCACCAGTCAAAGCCTGGCAGCTGTCGCCAGAGTAAAGCTCACCAAGATGGGAGTTAGGGCTTTCAGCACGGCGGCAGCACGCCTCTGGAATCAGATCCCCCTAGAACTGCGTCAGGCCAAAACGCTGTTGGGCTTTAGGAAAGATCTCAAGACGTGGCTATTTCGCCAGGAATAGTTGGCATCGATCTTGACCACTGGCTATTCGTTCTGTGCCGCTTCATGCTGTCATAGTCTCTCAGCGCCAGGATACCCGTAGGGTGGCAGACTGCGCTTTACAAAAGATTATACAATACAATACAATACTACAATACAATGTTGGATGGGATGAGGACTCACCTCACCACAAAATCCAGTTAAAAAATCAACCATCTGCACAGAGGCAGTACCCGGTTAAGCAAGAAGCTAAAAAACAAGTCAGGGAGATCTTAGATCAACTTGAATACCAGGGGGTGATTGAAACATGCACCTTATAGATGAACAATCCATTGTTTCCTGTCTCCAAACCAGACAATACATATTGTCTAGTTTTGGATTACAGACACCTAGGGCCCGATTCACAGAACTAACTTAAGACAAAATCCTAAACTTACTACCATTTTGGTATTCACAGAAGGCACTTACTCATTTTGGTATTCACAGAAGGCACTTACTCATTTCGGTATTCACAGAAGTTAGGAGTCCTAACTTTAGGACTCCTAAATGCCTTCTCTGAAGACCGAAAGTCTTAAAATTAGGATTTTTCTCAGTTTAGTAGTAGTATAGTTAGGACTCCTAACTTTAGGACTCCTGAATGCCTTCTGTGAATACCGAAATTGTTAAAATTAGGATTTTTCTCAATTTAGTAGTCCTAAATTTAGGACTCCTAACTTTAGGACTCCTAAATGCCTTCTGTGACTACCGAAAGCCTTAAAATTAGGAGTTTTTCTCAGTTTAGTAGTAGTATAGTTAGGACTCCTAACTTTAGGACTCCTAAATGCCTTCTGTGAATACCGAAATTCTTAAAATTAGGATTTTTCTCAATTTAGTAGTCCTAAGTCTAATCTTAGGACTACTAAATTGAGAAAAATCCTAATTTTAAGAATTATGTTTTGGAATGTGAAATATGCCAGAAGATGAAAGTCTCTACTGTGAAACGTCCTGTGCAGACGTCCCTATTAATTTCAGATAAACCATTAGCATGTGTTTACCTGTACCACTGCGGTCCCTTACAAAGGGAAAGTAACTATAAATATATCATGGTCGCAGTAGATTCGTGTTCTAGGTTCCTATGGATGTGGCCTCAGCGCTCGGCTGACGCTTGAACTGTTATAAAAGATTTGCGAGTCTTTATCGGCACATACGCAATTGGCACACTACATTCTGACCAGGGTCCTGCATTTAGCTCTCGAGCTTACAAAGAAGCCATGGCCAGTTTGGGCGTAGCATTGCGGTATTCTTCTCCATTCCATTCTGAGGGAAATTCTGTTGTGGAAAGAAAAAACTGGGACATAAAGCAGTTTATAACAGCTAGGGTATTAGGTTCGGGTGATGGGTGGGTCAAACACCTTTATGGGGTCCAGCACGCACTTAACAACTTGCCTAGAAGTTTTCTAGGGGGTGTCACTCCTCATGAAGTTCTATTTGGAACTAGAATGTTGGTACCGGACCTTGATATGCAAGGCACAGTGATGCAAAATAAGAAATTTGATATCAAAGATCGTTTGGCTGTTTTACAGGACTTAAATGAACTAAGAATGAAACAAAGCAATGTGCTCCTGAAGCCAACCATCACTGGGGAAAAACCGGCTGTCCCAGCAAGGCCTGTATGGATCCCAAAGCTTGGTGATCTAGTCAGAGAAAAGATCACAGACAAGAAGGAATTTGGGCCTTCTTACAGACAACCAGAACCTGTCCTAGCAATCCACGGATCAAGAACAGTACTTCTGCAGCCCCTTGCTCGTAAAAAGGAGAAAAGATTTGTGTCCATCGACCTGATCAAACCACACTATGTGGCCGATACTAAGCAGCAGGCCAAGTGGACTCCGACAATGTAGCAGGCGCACTCCGCTTGCTACAATCCAAGAGGTTCAAACTGAGAGACTCCTCACCTTTGAAGATTCTACAGTGAGAAATGAAGGACTAAGCAACAAAGCTATGGAACTCGCACCTCTTGAGACCCAAATAACAGTTCGTCCTGATACACCTGTATACAACGAAGTAACAAGGGATCAACTGGTTCCAGCGAATTCAACAAATCCTGATGCAATTCCAACCATTGACAGAACTGCCTCTGGCTATTTCATTAATTTTGATACGTTTTCTGAGGATCCCAGCGAACCTGAAACGACGCCAGCACAAAGAACTTTCAAAGAACAATCAACAGACATTTTTCATCTCCTGAAAAAGACTTTTCTGGTTTTACCATGGATTGAACTATGGATTGTTTTGGGAATATTCTTCTTTCTACTATGGTTAGCTCTGGTAATAACTCTGTGGGGTCTGAATGCATTTGAACGCCATGATATTGGGCAGCCCTATCAATGAGCTGACTAAAGCCAATGTTGTCATCTGGGGGAGATGGCCTTGTTGAGTATGCACCTGGGTCAGGAAAGTCTGAAGGATCTACAGGGTCATTGTAGTCGTCCCATGTGTCCTGTGGTATGTCAGTGTCATCATCAGGATGATTGAAATGGTCATTATTTCCACCCCCACCCCCTAGGTCATCATCATCCTGTGGTGGTGGTGAGTATGGAGGAAGTATAGGAGACTTTGGAGGAGAGAAAGGTTTAGTAGGAAGAACAGGAGAAGAGGGTCTTAGTGGTGAAGTTGCACAGTCCTTTTTCTTCACAGGCACCTCAGGAATGTGTGGGGAGTCCAATTTTCTCTTGTTCTTGGAAATACTGACAATATGGCCTGTTTTTGGGTCCACATGCAGTGTTTTCTGTTTTGGGTCGATGGGATCTGGGAGAAACAGTTCTTCCTCTTCGACGTGTGCTTTCGGCGCCGATTGTTTCGGGTCCAAACGCGGTTTAGATTTCTGTTCTGGAGCAATAGACGGGGTTTTTGGGTCCTTCGGCTTTGGTGTCGAGTCCGAAATCTTTTTTGGATCCGAAGGTTTTCGAGGAGTCTTCGCATCCGAGGCCTTTTGTTCTTTCGGTGCCGAAGTGGCTGGTGCCAAGGCCTTCTTGGAGACAGCGGGAGTAGAATGTGTTCCCGCTTTCGGCACTGACGGTGTTTCTGGGGCACCGATGTGCGGCTTGCTCGGTCCCGAGCCGCCGGAAGGTTTCTCCTTTTGCTTCGGAGCCGGGCCCGGGGGCGGGGCTTCTGAAGTCTTGTTTTGGTCGCAACTAAGGCCTTGAGACGAAGTCTTGACCGGAGCCTTTTGTTTTTTTGGGTGGGTTTGGGGCAGGGGCAGTTGTACTCACTCGTTGACCTGGAGTGATGTGATCATCTAACTCGGAGTCAACTGCTTCGGATACGATGTCACGATCCTCCTAATCCTCTGCCTCTGGAACGTCGGGCCTTCATCGAAGATGTCTTCTGGCACCAGTGCAGCCTGTTGCGCCATAACGTGTCGTCGAGCCGGCGATCACGGATAGTCTTCTTGGACCGGAAGGAGGCGCAGGCTTGGCAATTTTTCTCTTCGTGCTCGGGTGAGAGACAAAGGTTGCAGACCTTGTGTTGGTCACTGTGTGGGAATTTAGCTCCACACTGGGGACATTCTTTGAATGGAGTCCTTTCCATTAGCCGGCGGCCCGAATGGCGTCGATAGGCCCAGCGGCCCCTGTCGACGACCGGAATCGAAATATGAGTTAGCGCGTCGAAAGGCATGCGAACAAGAACAATACTGTTGAGTTTGCGATGGTTTGCACGTCGAAATGGTTTGGAAAACACGGTGCCGAACCAGAGCGCTAAAGTTACATACGAACCCGATGGCGGAAAAAAACAATCTGAGGATGGAGTCGATGCCCATACGCACTATCGTCCAAGGGAGGAGTAACCTATCTCGTGACCACAAAAGACTTCTTCCAAGACAACAAGGTGCAAGCATCCGAGCCCAACACCAGATGGCGATCTATGCAAAAGTATGAATTCTGCAGCTCATATGCCTCGAACAGTTAATTCCCTGTGGGGAAATAGACCACGTCAAAAGTTTGGGATTTTCACCATTCATTTGTTTAAGCCATAAGAGGGGCCTATGGTCTGTCTGAACAATTAAGTGAGTGCCAAGAGGTACGGCCTCAACTTCTTCGAGGCCCAGACCACAGAAAATGCCTCCCTCTCAATAGCTTTCTCACTGGGGGTCAACCTTCTGCTAATGAAAGTTACAGGGTGATCCTGGTCATCTGCATTAATACAGAAACCACCCTCATCGCCACCATTGAGGACATCCGGATGAACATGGACAGGTGACATCGCTGGCTTCATCCTATTCTTTCCACAGCCTTTGACATTGTTTCCAACCCCATCCTTATCCAACTACTGCACGAAGCTGGCACCAAAAGTCCACACTTCACTGGATAAGCTCTTTCTTGACAGGAAGCTGTTGTGTGTAGATTTATATTCCGTATATAGGTTTCCCGATTTATGCCCTTATGTAGATACAATTCATATTGCCCTTATTTAGGCATAGAAAATCCAGCCCTTATTTAGGCATTGTTCATGCTCACCAAATACAGGCATGGTCTCCTACATCCGTCAATCCACATCACAACGAGTTCTTGGAAAACCAGACTCTTAAGCCTTTAGGAATTTCCCTTGCTTGGATATTGATTTCTCCAAGAACTCATTTATTATGCATAAACTTCTATTCCTTAGGGGTTCATTCACGACGTTCCGATGTCCGACTTTTACGTCAATACAGGCATTCCTAAACACCTTCAAGGTATAAATATAACTGCACTTGCCCTGGCAAACCACGGTTCCGGTACGGTCCAGTCCGACTGCCTACTTGCGGTTCGCCACAACAAGTTCGGAAGGAGATAGAGTTCCCGCCTGACGCACTGACCAGACGCTGTCACCCTCCTCGCAGAGAATCCAGCTCCAGTGTTTCTGACCCCCCTTGCGGGGTGTGTGATATCGAGTCCCGGAAAGCGATTCCAACCTCACACATTCTAAGGTATGGAGCAGACTAGAACTTAGAGAAACTTTTGGCAACTCTTGGCAAAACTAAAACTATAGCTAGCTATACTTTAGAAAACAGCACCTACTTCTTACCTCATACTACACTTAGGTTAGGTACACTGGGGTAGAACTATTTAGAAGCATCAGATGAGTATTAACATTTTAGCCTGTGTTATTTATGTATGTAATTTATGAATATATGTCATAGCTACAAACCATGTTATTGCAGTATTATTTTATCTTACTGCTAATCCTGTACGTATTGTACTTCGCATCCTGTCTTACGATTGTAGCAGTTCATATCTCTTGCATGAGAAATAAGACTGTTCAATAAACCCCTTTTTATTGAAACGCCCGTCTCTCTATTTCTGTGCAACTCTGTAGAAACGAAGCTTGCACGATTGACTGAGTGAAACTGTTATCTATTGTTTCCACGGTTCTGAGATTGTTCCGACTCTAAGAGGAAACAAAGTTGTCATGCTTATGCGGTTGTCAGAAACTAATCCCTTCTTGCATATTCGAGAAGTTTCTAGTGACCTCTGAGTTAGCTGGCACACACGAGTAATTAAGTTTAATGTATTCGATAGAGACATACTGACCTCAGTCCTATGTCAAAACTATAGTGTATATTATTCCAACGTGTAGAGCCTATCAGGGATATAGGAACTACACTACATGGCGCCCAAAGGTTTGGCAAGGCACTAATTTAACGCTAGATAGTGAAGTAACTCAGTCGTGCTTTTCTCAGAGACCCCTACTCATAATACTCCATAAGACGTCTGGAGTGGGTATGGAGAATATCTGCCATAGCTGAGCAGGACAAAACTCCTATGTATTAGCCGTTTGGTTTGTTCAACGTTGAAGGATACAGTGTTCCAAAATATTGTGCACCTTATCTTTGTTTCCTTGAAACTTGTTCTACATTTTTCATTAAACAAAATGTCTGATACAGAGGCTGTGGCTGACCAAGTCGTAGCAGGCTTTAATACTACAGGTTTAAATGAACCCGATGAGGGTGTTATAAACATCCTTCCAAATTTAAGGAGAGCCATCACTCTAAAACTTATAAAACATGGCCTAAGGTGGTTGAGCAGTTTTTGTGATAAGGGCACATGAATCTCACCAGACAGAGGTATTCTATTCATGGATTGTATTCCCAGAATCAAATCTAGTAACTAAAACGTTTCACTTCTACAAGAGGATGAACCACCTGAGGAATATATTCCTTTCGAGGATGTTGAAATTCCACTCACATACCAGGAGCATGATCTCCGGTATAAAGGCGCTCTAAAACATTATAGTCACATTACCAGGCTCGGTCCATTAGGTAGACCAGGAGCAACATGACCGATTTCAGCCGGCTACACACCTCATTCTGACATGACAGATGTAGAATTACTTGCTCAACTCAAAGAGTTGATCAAAATTTATAGACAATTGGTTCAATATATCATGAGGACTTTCACAGTCCAACCACCCTTAACAATTCAAAATCCAGCCCCTCATCAGGGAAATACACTAAAAATCACTCCACAGACTTTACACGCAGTCATGGGTAAAATGCCCACAAAACGTGAACAAATTCCATTCAGGATAGCGCAAAAAATTACTCAAATCGAAGCAGTATTTCCGAATACTAGCCCTTATGAGAAACACAGAATTCTAACAATCTGTTTACCAATAGGGATCACACCACATCTGGAAGACTGCACCACTTGGGGCACAGTCTTTGCTGCAATCTACACAAAAACACATGGTGTTCCGTCTATGGCGGTAATACCTGATGTCCTGAAACAGATTCAAAACGAATACGGGGCAGAGCCTTCTCTGAATTTAGGTATGAAGTTACTCTTTAATTTCGACCAGGTCTCAATAATAATATAATCTAATATAAAAGGAGAAGCAGCATCAGGGTCAATACGCCAGAAATTAAGGGAATTTGATGTAACAGAACAACCACAAGAATTAGCCAGAATAATTGAAAAATCCTATGAAGAATTAGGCCGAGACAGTTTGGGAGGGAAACCAGTTAAA
Source organism: Triturus cristatus (assembly GCF_964204655.1). Classification (NCBI taxonomy): domain Eukaryota; kingdom Metazoa; phylum Chordata; class Amphibia; order Caudata; family Salamandridae; genus Triturus; species Triturus cristatus. The sequence continues at coordinate 103,698,328 of NC_140587.1, forward strand.
CCAAAACTGTCTTAAAGTCCTAAAAAGGCCTTTACTAAAAACAATCCTACCTCTTCTAAAAAGAAGTGGAAAAATAACAAACAACATTCAAAAGAGAAAGATTCTCAATCCCGAGGTAGGTCTCCTCAAAAGGAGCCCTCTGAAAGGAGGCATAACCTCAGGAATAGGGATAATTTGTTTTTTTTTTTAAACTCCGTTTATTTAACATAAAAACTTTGGTCATGTTACACAGCTTCGTGTCTCACAGAGTATAGTTGCATCAGTTTACACATGCGTCGGTACATTCTCTTCAACGTAGCGGGCAGAGTTACATAACATACATTGCAATTCACACTGTACAGTGGTCCTCTGGTGACGGGATAGCCGGTGGCTCACATATCCCTCCCCGGTATGCATTCCACTTAGTCCAAATCGCCACCCATTTTTTGGGACAACCCCGTGCAACATAAACAGTTTTCTCGCGGATCATGCACCAGTCCATATCTTCCTTCCATTTCTTTAACGTAGTGGCGCGGCGGCCCCCCACAGTTGCGCTATGTTGCGCTTCGCCACCGTCTGCCCAAGCGTGGCCCACAACCTCCCGTGCACGGTTAAATCTGTGGGCTCCCACACATTCAGGAGGCATCTCTTGGCCTCAGGCAACAAGGGCACCCTCCACACCGCACTCATAACTTTCAGTGTGCACCGCCAGAAGCCATGAAGAATAGGGATAATTTGAGAAAACCTGACAGGTATCAAGATACTGATACACGTTCCTCTCGTACCTTTCAGATATCATCACAGACATCCGAAAGAAGAGGACGGTCAGAGAACAAAGAAGAACGCGTAAAGTCCAAAGGCGATCAACACGTTCAGAAAAACAAACCAAAACCTCAATTGTCCAAAAAGAAGGTAGCAGGTCTGAAGATCAGACATGCCGAGGATTCTGAGAACACAACTCAAGAACGGAGAATGGGCTCAGACAATGTTGGACAGCGCAGCAGAAGTTACAGTAGCTCGCCTGAATCTGAAGGGGCTTCTGGAGACAGTGGACTTGAATGAGGACATTCAAGTTGAAACTGCAGATACCAGGCTTAGTTCTCCGCATAGATTATATGAAATAACACTCCGGATGGAGGGAGACATACCAAGAAAAGTGAAAGCACTCTTTTGGGAGCGACTTTCAAAGGGTTATGATATACTTCTAGAAGAACAAGACTGGCCACCAGAACTTGTCAGAGAGTGCCCACATGGCATAGACATCATTATGCCAGCCTTCTCCAACGATGTTCTAGTACACTTAAAATATGCCAGGAAATGGGCAGTGGCCCAGGCCCCAGCATTAAAGCGCTACGCTTAGCGCGCCGTCAGGCCGAAAGAAGCTGGCGTAGGCGGTATTTAGAAGCAGATAAAAAAGCCCTAAAAATAATTCAACATCAATACAAGACGGCTATCAGGGAGGCCAAGTCGCAATTCTACGCTAACTCCATTCTGCAGGCATCTAATGGAACCAGGGCTCTCTTTAACATCGTCAGAGACCTTAGTAATCCGGGATGCCTGGCTAGCACTGTTCAGCCATCACAAAACCTGTGCAATGAAATTGCTACATTTTTTATTGACAAGGTTAATAACATCGTGGGTGGGTTTGACCAGAGTGTTACTGTGATCCCCCGTCTATGGCAGACATCAGGAGAGATTTCTCTCTGAGTTACTTCCAACTTCCCACGGAGGATTCCTTCAATAGCATAGCGCGGGAGATTTCATCTGGGTCACCTCTTGATCCACTTCCTCACAAGATCTGGAAGGAATTTAGCCCCGACATATTCTCAGATTTGTGGCGAATCTGCTGCAAATCTCTGAAGGAAGGAATTGTACCAAGTGGCTGGAAGCAGGCGATAGTCACCCCATTACTGAAGAAACCTTCCTTAGATCCATCGTTGCCGGCCAATTTCCGTCCAATATCCCTTCTGCCATTCCCAGTTATAATCTTGGAGAAATTGGTCAGCAAGTCCTTGTCTAATTTCCTGGAAGAACATCTGCTCCTGGATAGGGACCAGTTCGGCTTCCGGCCAGGGCATGGGATGGAAACCGCATTGACAACCGTCCTGGATAAACTTCGAATGCGAGCCGACAGGGGCAGCTCCTCAGTTTTGGTGCTGCTGGACATGTCGGCCGCTTTCGACACGGTTAGTCACTCGGTGTTGCTGGCAAGATTGGAAGGTTTGGGGGTGATGGGCCGTGCCTTGGAATGGTTACAGTCTTATCTGACTGACCGTCAACAGGCAGTGACCCTGACGCCATTTATCTCCCCTTGGTCCTTGGTACGCCATGGAGTACCTCAGGGCTCAGCCATTAGCCCAATCCTCTTCAATGTCTACTTAGGGCCCCTGATCCCTCTAATAAAATAAAATCTTATGGGATCGAGGTAGTTAACTATGCGGAAGACATCCAGTTGATGTTCTCCATGGAAGGAGAGCATGCAGTTCCTCTGAGCTCTTTCCAGGCATGCATGAGGAAGGTCTCTGAATGGCTGAGGGCCAACTCACTGCAACTGAACGCCGGGAAAACGGAGCTACTACATTGCTGCGCAGCCAAAATATCTAAACTTCCTTTGGCCGAGTTTCGGCTTTGGCCAGAGGATGCCCCTATAGTCGCAGCAAAATCAGTCCGTAATCTGGGGGTTATGATGGACGAAGACCTTCAGTTGCAATCTCAGGCCTATAAAACAATTGGTACCTGTATTGCTTTGTTGAGAGCTCTTCGTCAGATTCTCCCGCTACTCCCTAACGAGGCAAGGTCTCTGGAGGTCCAGAGTGTGATCCTGAGTAGACTGAACTATTGTAATTCACTGTACTTGGGTGCTCCCATTTATATTGTACAGGGATTGCAAAGAATTCAGTCTACTGCAGCCAAATTGGCCCTCAGGAGACAGCGTGATTCATCTGTAACACTGGCATTAAGAGACCTCCATTGGCTTTCTGTTAAAAAGAGGATTGAGTTCAAATCATTAGTCATGGTCTATAAGGCCCTACACAATACTGGCCCGTTACCTTTGCGTGAACGATTCTCCTGGTACGAACCAAAAAGACTCCTCCGGTCCACCAGTCAAAGCCTGGCAGCTGTCGCCAGAGTAAAGCTCACCAAGATGGGAGGTAGGGCTTTCAGCACGGCGGCAGCACGCCTCTGGAATCAGATCCCCCTAGAACTGCGTCAGGCCAAAACGCTGTTGGGCTTTAGGAAAGATCTCAAGACGTGGCTATTTCTCCAGGAATAGTTGGCATCGATCTTGACCACTGGCTATTCGTTCTGTGCCGCTTCATGCTGTCATAGTCTCTCAGCGCCAGGATACCCGTAGGGTGGCAGACTGCGCTTTACAAAAGATTATACAATACAATACAATACTACAATACAATGTTGGATGGGATGAGGACTCACCTCACCACAAAATCCAGTTAAAAAATCAACCATCTGCACAGAGGCAGTACCCGGTTAAGCAAGAAGCTAAAAAACAAGTCAGGGAGATCTTAGATCAACTTGAATACCAGGGGGTGATTGAAACATGCACCTTATAGATGAACAATCCATTGTTTCCTGTCTCCAAACCAGACAATACATATCGTCTAGTTTTGGATTACAGACACCTAGGGCCCGATTCACAGAACTAACTTAAGACAAAATCCTAAACTTACTACCATTTTGGTATTCACAGAAGGCACTTACTCATTTTGGTATTCATAGAAGGCACTTACTCATTTCGGTATTCACAGAAGTTAGGAGTCCTAACTTTAGGACTCCTAAATGCCTTCTCTGAAGACCGAAAGTCTTAAAATTAGGATTTTTCTCAGTTTAGTAGTAGTATAGTTAGGACTCCTAACTTTAGGACTCCTGAATGCCTTCTGTGAATACCGAAATTCTTAAAATTAGGATTTTTCTCAATTTAGTAGTCCTACATTTAGGACTCCTAACTTTAGGACTCCTAAATGCCTTCTGTGACTACCGAAAGCCTTAAAATTAGGAGTTTTTCTCAGTTTAGTAGTAGTATAGTTAGGACTCCTAACTTTAGGACTCCTAAATGCCTTCTGTGAATACCGAAATTCTTAAAATTAGGATTTTTCTCAATTTAGTAGTCCTAAGTCTAAACTTAGGACTACTAAATTGAGAAAAATCCTAATTTTAAGAATTATGTTTTGGAATGTGAAATATGCCAGAAGATGAAAGTCTCTACTGTGAAACGTCCTGTGCAGACGTCCCTATTAATTTCAGATAAACCATTAGCATGTGTTTACCTGTACCACTGCGGTCCCTTACAAAGGGAAAGTAACTATAAATATATCATGGTCGCAGTAGATTCGTGTTCTAGGTTCCTATGGATGTGGCCTCAGCGCTCGGCTGACGCTTGAACTGTTATAAAAGATTTGCGAGTCTTTATCGGCACATACGCAATTGGCACACTACATTCTGACCAGGGTCCTGCATTTAGCTCTCGAGCTTACAAAGAAGCCATGGCCAGTTTGGGCGTAGCATTGCGGTATTCTTCTCCATTCCATTCTGAGGGAAATTCTGTTGTGGAAAGAAAAAACTGGGACATAAAGCAGTTTATAACAGCTAGGGTATTAGGTTCGGGTGATGGGTGGGTCAAACACCTTTATGGGGTCCAGCACGCACTTAACAACTTGCCAAGAAGTTTTCTAGGGGGTGTCACTCCTCATGAAGTTCTATTTGGAACTAGAATGTTGGTACCGGACCTTGATATGCAAGGCACAGTGATGCAAAATAAGAAATTTGATATCAAAGATCGTTTGGCTGTTTTACAGGACTTAAATGAACTAAGAATGAAACAAAGCAATGTGCTCCTGAAGCCAACCATCACTGGGGAAAAACCGGCTGTCCCAGCAAGGCCTGTATGGATCCCAAAGCTTGGTGATCTAGTCAGAGAAAAGATCGCAGACAAGAAGGAATTTGGGCCTTCTTACAGACAACCAGAACCTGTCCTAGCAATCCACGGATCAAGAACAGTACTTCTGCAGCCCCTTGCTCGTAAAAAGGAGAAAAGATTTGTGTCCATCGACCTGATCAAACCACACTATGTGGCCGATACTAAGCAGCAGGCCAAGTGGACTCCGACAATGTAGCAGGCGCACTCCGCTTGCTACAATCCAAGAGGTTCAAACTGAGAGACTCCTCACCTTTGAAGATTCTACAGTGAGAAATGAAGGACTAAGCAACAAAGCTATGAAACTCGTCCCTCTTGAGACCCAAATAACAGTTCGTCCTGCTACACCTGTATACAACGAAGTAACAAGGGATCAACTGGTTCCAGCGAATTCAACAAATCCTGATGCAATTCCAACCATTGACAGAACTGCCTCTGGCTATTTCATTAACTTTGATACGTTTTCTGAGGATCCCAGCGAACCTGAAACGACGCCAGCACAAAGAACTTTCAAAGAACAATCAACAGACTTTTTTCATCTCCTGAAAAAGACTTTTCTGGTTTTACCATGGATTGAACTATGGATTGTTTTGGGAATATTCTTCTTTCTACTATGGTTAGCTCTGGTAATAACTCTGGGTATGCTGATAAGTGGAAGATATATTCAAATGGACACAGCAAGTAAAAGAGTGAACTTACTTCTCCAGCCACACAAATCATCCGATTGTGAAGCAAGTGACTTGTCAGCAGTGAACATTACAGCCGTTCCTATACATGATGGTATAGTTTGGGACCAAACTGAATATGACATTTTTGGCCCGTCGGCGCTTTTGAAGATTCCACATTTATTTAAGATTTCATTGAGTGACTTTATTACCTCTAGTAGTTTCTGATGATTGGGACTTCGAGACTGTTAATAACATGATGTCTGATCTAGAGATGTCTACAGTATTCACAAATCATGAATATTTAGAGGGTTCATCAGACTATGAACAAATGTATTGTTATAACCACTATGGTCATCATTTCTTGCATAATATCTGCAACACCTAGAAATGTATTTATGTATAACCAATGGGTGACATTGTCCTACACCTCCAAAGGGTAGTTCGAAAACTTTTTCAATGAAATTTCCATATTTTTCAGGCTACAATTTGTCTAATCCAGAAACGTTTTACTTTAAAAATGTGAACAAAACAGGAACGCAAAATATGTTCACCAATATGAAACAGATTTATTCTGCGGCCTCTATTGCCCAACTGTCAAGACAGGGTTTCGACTTTTGGAAGGACAACATTGAGACAAAATCTGTCTGGGATACAAAAGATTGGCAAGTACAGGGGGTAGAATCTTTGTTTAGAGCCTGTATCAGGCCTGAGCAAATTATGTTTTCGAATGACACTGTCCAACAAACGTCTTGCCGTGGGTTAGCTAAGATCAAAAACATGAACACACCGACCATACCAATACCTGTGAGTAATAGCACTACACGGGGGGAGGTCGACGTACATAATATTTTGCATCACAACAGATTGCTCCGGCCCACAGACACAAATAACTGTCAAGATCGATTCCTGAACAAAACACACGGTTTTACTATCAATAGGCCAGACCCACGCTATGTTCACAGACAGCATCCAGGGGTAGTAACAACATACCGTGTAGGGAAACTTTGCCTTGATTGGCTACAGAAAGCTACACTGAAGGATGTAAAACAACACAACTTTACTTCATGAAGGCGCAGACCTTAGGGAATTCTTGCTAGGATCAAGAAAACCACATCAAAAACGTTTCATATATGCCCGTATCTACGCTGCTTATAATGAAGCATGGAAGGTTACCCAAGCAGAGACTGCAAAACGAATACGAGAAATTGATCGTATTCATTTAGAGAAAACTCTCTCTGTAGTAGACAATGGGTTAACGACTCTGTCGTCCAGAATATATTCATTGGACAGCATTGTGTCTTTTGTCATAGACATCATGGAACAAGACTTGGTCATGTTGCAACATGGTCAGTCTCAGCTACGTTCTATCATGCTATTGGGATGGACGCTACAAAACTTGCGTGCAGGCTACGTGCCTTGGCATTTAATCAACACTACGTCACTGTTTTCAGAATTCAATCTCACTGATAAACAGATCAAACTCGCACAAAGGGGAGCAGACTACACTGTGCTGAGTATTGAAAAACTGGAAAAATTACCATTCACAGTGGCAGAAAAACCAGCTACTGAGTGGATCATACATGGTAAAATTACTCTGCCTGTTACAACTTTCTATTTTCAGTATTGCCTAAAACATAAACCAGTAGGCATCCTGGGATTTACCGTACACACATAAATATTGGAGTGGGGAACGTGAAGTGCTTCTTTTTAAAAAAAACATTTTTATTGAATTTTAAAAGAAACATTGCTGATTGCATCGAACAATTACAAATCATGTTGTATACATGCATCAGGTAGCGCGTTAATCAATACATAGTACAAATTTGGTACATTGTCTCCTCACCCACATCACTGAAAGTTAAATTTATATCCCTTGGGTGTCTCCACGGTCTTGTGTGGGCTGTTATGGATTAGTCACTCAGATCTGTGTCAGAGTCCTCCGGTGGGGGGAGCAAATATTGCCTCGATAAGTGTTCCATTTGCCCCATACTCTAGCCCATTTTCGAGGACAGCCTCTGTGGATAAATACTTCCCTTTCCGCTACCATGGCCTTATCTAGATCGTGGCACCAGTGCTGGTGCATGGGGGGTGCTGGCGCTCCCCAACGCTGTGCAATGTTGCACTTAGCAATTGTAATCCCCAGCGTTGCCCAAGCCTGCGCCGCGTGATTAAGGTCTGTAGGCTCCCATATGTTAAGAAGGCAGCACCGGGGCTCCCTAGGGACCTCCACTCCACTTACTCGGGACATAGTAGCCATGCCTGCCTCCCAGAATTGCGCTATAATGGGACAGTCCCATATTGTGTGCAGAAACGTGCCTAATTGTCCACATCCCCGTAAACAAAAAGGCGTCTCCGCCCTCCCAATCCTGTGTAGCATTGTTCTGGTATAGTATGTTCTATGCAGTATTTTTAATTGCACAAGTTGGAGACGGGTCGGGATTGCCACCTCCCGCGGGGATGCCAGGGCCTCTTGCCAATCTTTTTTTTTTTTTTTTTTTTTTTGAAACCGTTTATTGCAGTTTGTAAAAGTTACAGGTATGGGCCTACAACCACCCGGCCGGCCGCTAGAATGACAAAAGCATATTGCATAGATACAATAAAAGTCTCTCGGCAGTGCAGAGCAGTGAAACAGGAGTAGTCAATGGTGCAGGCCACACAGCTCCAAGCCCTCAGTACGGTTCCCTTTTCTTAAAACAAAACAACACCAAAAAACCACACCCGCAAGGCAACCCGCGATCCAAAGTGACAGCACGTGCTCCATAAGTGGGGGATGCAAACCAGCAGCAGAACTCTGAGGAGGGGAATGGGAGTAGATCAGGGACTGGGGGACAGCGCGCCCGCGGCCGAGGGAGGGGGGCAGTCTAGGGAGACGGAGCAGGCGAGGCAGCCGGTAGCAGTGGTGGCTCACAAATACCCCCGCGGTAGGCGTTCCAGGGGCCCCAGAGTTTCACCCACGCCCCAGGCTTACCCCTCGCCACATACACCACCTTTTCACGAAACATACACCAGTCCATATGCTCCTTCCAGGCCGACACCGCAGGGGGCCTCTGGGATCCCCACAATTGAGCAATGTCACGCTTAGCTATCATGTATCCCAGAGTCACCCACCGCGTCTGCGGGACCGAATAGTCATTCGGTTCCCACACATTCAGCAAGCATCTCCTCGCTTCAGGCAGCAGCGTGACACGCGTCACCACACGCAGGACCTCATGCACACCACGCCAGAATCGCTCCACCTTCGGGCACTCCCACAGTATATGCATGAAAGTCGCCAACGCACCACAGCCACGCTTACACATTCCGTCACCAGCAAAACCCATACGCAGAAGCCTTGGCCCCGTCACGTACACCCGGTGAAGGATCTTGAGCTGGACGAAACGAAGGCGAGCCGGGATGGCCACCTCTTTCGGAGAGGCCACCGCGGAAATCCAATCCTCGTCGTCCAGCTCCAGCCCGTCGGCAACCCAGGCCTCGCGGAGACTAGTCAGCAGGCACGATCTATCGTTGATCAGTTTTTTATATATGAGGGAGATCGTGCTGTCCGGTACATGGCCATCCAGCACTCTGTCCTCCAGGGGGGAAGACTCCGGAATGGATGCGACATCCGGGAAGACGGAGCCCAGCGCGTGGCGGACTTGTAGGTACCGAAAGTACTCACTGCCTTGCAGCTGAAACTCCGCCTGCAGCGTCTCAAAAGTTTTGAATCCCCCCCTCGTCCAGAGATCTCCCACCGTGCTGATTCCGATCGTGTCCCACTTCGCGAAGCCCTTCGACGTCCACAGGGAGCCCAACCTCTCAGACGCATACAGCGGTGACGCCCGGGTCAAACGGTCCTTCCACCCCATAGCTGCATTCGCCGCGTGCCAGACACGCACCATGACACGCGTCGGTCCCGTCAAACGGGAGTCGGGCGCGCCAGAGTAGAGCGCGCGATTGTAATCGCCACCGGGTAGGAGCATCTTATCCATCTCAAATGCCGGGTTCAAGGCGGGCCCATAAAGGCCATGATTAATTGCAGCTAGTTGGGAGGCCCAGTAATACCGTTTAATGTCCGGGAGGGCGACCCCCCCATCGTACCACGGGAGCGTCAATTTAGCCAGAGCAATGCGCGGCCTCCCGTCCCAGAACAGGCGCCGCTGGAGGCCCTCCACCTCACGGAAATAGCGTGCCGGGACCAAGTCCATAGTATTCTGGAGGGCGTAGAGGAAGCGCGGCAGGGACATCATTTTAAACAAGGCCGCTCGGCCGAGCGGCGAGAGCGGCAGACGCCGCCAGCGCACCACGTCCTCCCTAAAGCGCTGGAGGGGGGGTAGCAAATTCCGTTCATAGCGGGCCTCCGGGTCAAGAGTGATATAGATACCCAGGTACCGAAAACCTTGAGAGGCGATCTGAATCGGACAGTCCCGTGGTAGGACCGGAGCCTCCCCGGAAAGCACGTAGACACAGGATTTCGCCCAGTTGATGACCAGGCCTGAGTTGCGACCGAATGAGCGCAAAACATCAACCAGGACGATCAGTGATTTACGCGGGGAGGCGAGATACAGAAGGATATCGTCAGCGTAGAGGGACACACGGTCCTCATGCTCAGGGGTCCAGCGGAGACCACGGATAGAAGGGTGCCACCGCAGCCACTCCGCCAGGGGCTCCAGGGCCAGGGCAAACAGGAGAGGCGACAGGGGGCAACCCTGTCGCGTACCCCGTCCCAGCGCGAATGGGGCCGAGACTCGCCCATTCACTACCACCTGCGCCAATGGGCCCGAGTATAGCAATTTGACCCAGCTAATGAAACCCGGGCCAAACCCGAATTTCGCCAGCATCGCCCAGATGTATGGCCATTCAAGCGTATCAAACGCCATGGTGGCGTCCAAGGACGCCAAGATGGCCGGCTCCCGCACAAATGGGACACGCGCGAGCACCCCGTGTAAGCGCCGCAGATTGAGCGCCGTGTTGCGGTGCGGTATAAAGCCAGATTGGTCTTGGTGGACCAAATCGCCCACCACGCCAACCAACCGGTTGGCCAACACCTTGGCGAGGATTTTGGGCTCCGCGTTCAAGAGCGAAATCGGCCTATAGGATGTGACCCGTTCACGGGGCTTCCCCTCCTTGTGGATCACCACAATTGTGGCCAGACGCTGGTCCGGCGGGAGGGAACCCTGCGAGTGGGCCGCCAGGAACATCGCGCGCAGGTGGGGCGCCAACACATCCGGGCGTAACTTGTATAGCTCGATGGGAATACCATTGGGGCCCATGGCCTTGCCGGATGCAACCGAGCGAATAGCCAAGGCAATTTCGTCCGAGGTGGGAGGGGCGTCCAGCGAATCCCTGTCCTCCACCATAAGGGAGGGCAGTGTGATGTCCCGAAGCAGGGCATGGGAATCTTCCTCCGAGCAGCGGGAAACCGGGGAGTAGACTTTGCGGAAATAATCCGCGAAGCAGGAGACAATGGCTTCCGGCTCAGTGACACGCGCACCATCAACACTCTCAATCAAAGGCACCACGCGGCTCGCTCTCTCCCTCTTATCCAACCACGCAATCAATTTGCCAGCCTTATCACCCACATCATACAATCGCCCCTGCTGCTCTCTACTGAGGCCCCTGGCCGCCTCCGTAACGAGGGCCCGATAGGCCGCCTGCTTTAGGTGTAGAACATGCAACTTGGCGTCTGTTACCCCGCTCCCCAGGTCACCCTCCAGTTCTGCAATCTCGGCCTCTACCCGGGTCACCTCCTCCCGCTCGCGCCGCCGGGCATGGGAAATAAAGGAGAGGGCCTCCCCTCTAAGGACTACCTTGAAAGCCTCCCACAGGGAGATGGCAGAAGAGACCGACCCCACGTTCTCGTCGAAATATCGCTGTAAGGATTTGATCAAATCGGCACGAATGGTGGGGTCGCGCAAATACCATGCATTGATTGGGGCCACCCTGCCATCCCCCCTCGGGAAGACATCGAAATGCAACAACAATGGGGAGTGGTCTGAGATACCCCGCGCCAGATGGCGCACCTCCCCCACCCTCCCTGCATGGGCCGCCGGGACAAGGATGTAATCAAGCCGCGAGAGGCTACCATGGGCACCCGAGTGGAAAGTGTACTGTCGCAATGCGGGATGCTTTAATCGCCAGCAATCCACCAGGCCCAGCGTGTCCAGAAGGCCGGGCAGCCACGCCTGTGCCCGGGGGAGGTCCCTAGGGGGATGGCGATCCATAGACCCAGAGGCTACCGCATTAAAGTCCCCTCCAACCACCAGCAGGCCACTCGGGAGGTCCAGAAGGAGGCGCCCCAGGTCCGCGAATGTGGTGGCTTGTAACCCAGGCGGGACGTACACTGATACAAAGATAAACACTCTGCCCTCCATTCTTCCCACTAGAACCGTGTAGCGTCCCCTCTCATCATGGCGCACCTCATCAATCTCCAACGGGAGCGAGTTCTTGATCATAATACCCACCCCCCGCGAGCCCGAAGTGAAGCCGGAATGGGCCGCCAAACGATATCCCCGCCGATTCATTGCATGAAAGGAGTTACCTATAAGGTGCGTCTCCTGCAGGAAGACAACATCTGGTGAAATACGTTTTAAGTACTGCAGGACCACACCACGCTTAATCCTATCCTCCAGGCCGTTAACATTCCATGACAACACAGTCAAATCCCTACCCCCCATCATACGTCGAAACAATCGGTCGTCCCCCATCGAGCATCCTAAAAACAACAACATAGTAGCGGGTTTGCCCTGCGGTGCTAACAAACAACACACCCCCCCCACCCCCCGGTCCCAACAGAACTCCCCCCATCCTGCACCCCTGCATGAGCCCAGACAGCCCCCCCAAAGTGCAGTGTGCCTGTCGCCCCATAGCTAAATACTAACTAGTCCCCCAGAGGAGGAGGGAAGCCCCCAACAGACCCCACACGACCTCCATAGGAGGGGAACATACGCAATCAATAAATGGTGAAGGAACAACGTCCAGAGCAAGGCCTATTCAGTCACCCCTCAATTCTGATCTGGCGGGCCCTCCTCGCCAGCCGCGCCCCCCCCGCCCCCCCGGCCCCGATCTCCAGGCAGAGTGTCCAGCCAGTCCCCAGCCGCCTCGGGCCGGTCGAAGAAGTGCGTGCGACCATCCACCTCTACCCTCAGCTTAGCTGGAAAGAGCATTGAGTACTTGAGGTTAAGGTCCCTTAGGCGACGTTTAACACCAAGAAAGCTCTGTCGCTGCTTCTGGACCGCCGGAGTAAAGTCTGGGTAGAAATGTATCTCCATGTTATCAAGCTTGACCGGTCCCTGTTGTCTGGAGGTCTGGAGAATAGCATCTCTGTCCCGAAAATTAAAAATCCGGGCAATGAGAGGCCGCGGCGGGGCACCAGTCTTAGGTCTGCCCCCGGGGACCCGGTGAGCACGCTCCACCGCAAAAAACTTACTCAGCCCCCGGGGCTGGAGATGGGTCTGGATCAACTCTTCCACGAAAAGATCCGCCGCCTCCGCCTCTCGTCCCTCCGGCACCCCCACAATACGGACATTATTCCTCCGGGCCCGACCCTCGGAGTCCTCCAGTCGCCGGTCCATCAGGGCGCTCGCCTGGCCAAGCCGGCGCACCTCCTTCTGGAGGGCCACCACGTCTGTCGTGAGGCTCGTTGTGGTGTGGGCCAGGGAGTCGACTCGGTCATTTGTTTTGGACAAGTCTGCCCTCACAAGGCTCACATCCACCAGGACCGAGTCTATTTTTTGCGCTAAGGTGTCGAAACGCTGGTCCACCGAGGCCTTCATCTCTGCGATGGCGCCCATGACGTCCCGGAGGGTCAGATCCACCGGATGAGCAGATGCCTCCGTCGGGCCCACCGGGGATGCACGCGATGTCTCCGGAGAACCCTTCTGGAGCGTGTAGCGGTCCATACTGTTAGCCTGGTGCGCCGTGCCACGGCGGGTCGTCTTCACCTTCGCCCGGTCGCCATCTTGTTTGGTGGACATGCTGGCTTCTCCACCGTCGTGCCAAGCTCCCCAAACGGGCCGCTATACCAAATCACGGGTGCCAGGGGGGGTGCGGGGGCGACCACCGAACCGCGGGTCAACCCACCGCCGGCGGGTCAACCGGGCTCCTGGACAAGGCCACACCACCGCACCCCGCTCCGCAGCCCGACCCCGCTTGAGAGCTAGGAGGGCGCAAAAGCGAAAGTGAAAGTGCGGGGTACGCGAGTCGCCCAGCCCCGCTCGCCGCTGTTATTCACTTTGTCCCCGGATCGCCCCACTACTCCAATCCGGGGGGCCGGCGAGGAGAAGGCCGCAACCTTCGATCGATGCTCCCACCGGCGTTCGGGGTCCGATTCGAGCCCAAAAAGCAGGTGGCGCCTCAGCTCCGGTTCCCCAACACAGTCCCCTCAACAAGGACAGGATATCGCCAGGATTAATGCAGGAGGTCGCGGAGGTCCTCGGGAGCCTCGCACCTACGCGGCCATCTTGGTTGCGCGCTAGGCTCCTCCCTCCCTCTTGCCAATCTTGATCGTCTAGATCCCCCAATTCTGCCTGCCACCTCACTCTGAGGGTGTGTGTGGGGTCTTTTTGATTATTTATCAGTTTACGGTAGGTGAGGGAAATGGCTTTCTTGGAAAGATGGTCTGTAAGGAGGCGGTCCTCAAGAGGTGAGGACTCGGGGAGATCGTCCCCTTGGGTTAAGGTCTTAGTAAGTGCATGTTTAATTTGTAAGTAGCGGAACTGTTTCAAATCAGCCATGTGGTATGTTGTTTGCAGCTGAGTAAATGTCACCATTTTTCCCTTCCTCCACAAGTCTCCCACCCTGGAGATTCCAATGAGGTCTCAGCGATCAAAGCCTTTGTTATTTCGGAGCTTACCCAATCTAGGGGTATCTAATAGTGGCGTATGCTGGGTGATTACCCCATCCCAACAAAGCATGCGCTGTGCCGTTGTTGAAGATTGCATTAATCTCTTAGCATGAGCTGAAAGTCATTTTGTACTTGGCAGACATATTAGTTAGCTATGTGCTGGACATTTGCTGTTTCCCTCTCCCAGAGTCTTGCACATGCTCAGATGGGCCTAGCTAGTAGAATGCACCTGTTCCTAATATAGAACTGTCAGGCTGTTCTAACTGATGTCAGCAACTTATTACTCCTCCTACTTGTTGACTGTGCAGTTTCTGTATGACCATCTATGTGCATAACTCTTCTCATGTGTACATGTACCGCCTTCGTTTCAGCCCCTGTGTGGGTATATAATGCCCCTGTTCTCTGTACTCCTTAGAAAATGTCTCATACAGTGATTTGAGAATACTGTGTGACGCATTGTTTCCCTCTTCAGAGGTTAAATAAAAAGATGTCTTTTATATTACAGCTTCTGTGCCAATCTCTTCTTTGTTGGTTTAAAAGAACCAGGTGTATCAGTGAAGCCCCTGAGAAGGTTTTGATTTCTACACCGTGTACCAGGTGTGAATCGTGTGTGCAGTGGGGCCAAATAGAGTGCGTACCTTGGCCTTATTATAGAGCGCCCCTAGTAGTCAATCCGTGCCAAGGGTGTGCCTATCCAGCCGTAAGGCCGGCTCATCCTGCGGGGCGTGGAGCCACTGGTTCACTATTATAAGTTGGGAGGCCCAATAGTACCACTTGACATTAGGTAGGGCAATCCCGCCGTCGCACCATCCCCTAGTGAGTTTGGCCATTGCGATGCGAGGAGGTCGTCCGTCCCAGAGGAGGAGGCTCACCTCCGCTTCAATGGACTTAAAATATGAGGGAGGGACGGGGGTAGGTGTATTCTGGAGGGCATACAAGAACCTGGGGAGGGCCATCATCTTAAACAATGCCGCTCTGCCCAGCAACGTCAGGGTGTGCCAGTATTTCACATCACTTTTGAGCCTTCTGAGAGGGGGTAGGAGGTTGCGCTCATAGAATAGAGTGGGATTAGGGGTGATGTGGATGCCTAAATATTTAAAACCGTCTTCACTAGTTGGGATGTTCACTCCTCTGGGGAGTCGCGGGGGAGGACCATGGAGAATGTACATGATTCCCAATTGATTGTGTATCCCGAGAACCGGCCATATGATGCACAGATGTCGAGTAAGCAGTTGATCGAACGGCTGGGGGAGGCCATATATAGTAAAATATCGTCCGCATATAGGGAAATGCGGTCCTCCCAGCCCTCCGCCCACTTGATACCCCGGACCACTGAATCTCCCCTGATCCAGGCCGCAAGCGGCTCCAGCACCAGGGCAAATAAGAGAGGGGAGAGGGGACAGGCCTGTCTTGTTCCTCGCCCCAGCGGGAAGTCGTCGGACACCCGTCCGTTAACCACTACGTGCGCTAAGGGCTGTGTGTAAAGGAGCCGGACCCACGCAATGAATTTGGGACCAAAGCCAAAGCGGTGCAATACTGCAAACATGAAGGGCCATTTCACTCGGTCAAACGCCATACTGGCGTCTAGTGATAGGATAACTGCCTCCTCCTGCATAGTAGGCATTCGAGCCAGCACTCTGTGGAGGCGTCGTAAGTTCATTGCAGTGTTACGGCCAGGCATAAAACCGGACTGGTCAGGGTGTATGAGAGAGGCTAGGTGAGGCTGGAGCCGGGTGCCAAGCGCTTTAGCTAATATTTTAGCCTCCGCATCGAGGAGTGAGATAGGACGGTAGGAGGAGCATTGTTCCGGAGGTTTACCCGGCTTCGGGATGGCACCAGGGTTGCGATCCTTTGATCTCGTGGGAGCACTCCCCGTTCTAGGCTGTCTTCGTACATTCGTAGCAAGTGGGGTCCCAGCATTTCTACCTCTCTTTTGTAGAGCTCTATTGGGATACCATTCGGACCTAGCGCTTTACCAGGCTGGAGCCCCTTGATGGCCGCCACGATTTCGTCCACTGTAAATGGTGATTCCAGCGCCTGCATCTCAGTGTCCGCTAGTGCGGGCAGGGGAGAATCCTTAAGGAAGTCTAGATTGTCTTGTACGATGGCGGTCGTGGCGGGTTCTTAAACTGTCATAATATGTTGTGCGAAGGTTACAGTTATGTCATGTGGGTCAGTGATGTCAGCTCCAGTTGGCAGGCGTAGGCGAGCCACCCAGCGAGTTGCGCGCTCTTTTTTATCTAGCCATGCTAGAAGCTTACCGACTTATCCCCCACTTCGTAGATGGTGTGCTGCGTTTTTTTGGCTCGGGCCTTAGCCTCCTCCCACGCATGGGTTCTGTAGGCTTGCCCAGCTAGGGAGAGCGCGTGAGCAGTATCTATGGTAGGCTCTTTTGTGTGCGGCTTCAGCGCGGCCCACCGCTTGTTCAAGTTCATGCACCTGTTCCAGACGGTCCCGTTTATGTGATGTGATCAAAGAAATGGCTTGTCCCCACAGGACAGTCTTGTAGACTTCCCAGAGAGTGGCTGGAGAGGACACAGAGCTTGCGTTGTCCTGAAAGTAGTGTTTTGTGCTATGTAGATTTTTCCCAATGGCAGGGGCTTTCAAGTATCCTGGATGTATGGGATATATACGTCTCCTCCCTGTATAATATGCTGTATATGTCACTAAAATTGGGGAGTGATCAGAGATCCCTCTGGGGAGATGCATGATCTCCAGGACATTAGTAAGGC
Source organism: Triturus cristatus (assembly GCF_964204655.1). NCBI lineage: Eukaryota > Metazoa > Chordata > Amphibia > Caudata > Salamandridae > Triturus > Triturus cristatus. The sequence goes on from NC_140587.1 coordinate 103,715,461, forward strand.
TCGCAGAGGAAGTGAAAATGTAATCAATCCAGGACATGCTGTTGTGGGTTCCCGAGTGATATGTGAAACTGCGGTCTGTGGGATGACATGTACGCCAGATATCTACTAGCCCTAGTGCATCTGAGAAAGCCCGTAGTGGGGTGTGGGGTGACCCCGGAGCCCTTCCCGGGAGCCGATCAAAGGCGGCGTCAAGAACAGCATTAAAGTCGCCCCCGATAATAAGCTCCCCCGGTGGTAGCGAGAGCAGGAAATCGCCACGGGCAGAGAAAGCTGCACCATGTAGTGCAGGGGGAATATAGACGGATACTAGGTTGTAGGCCCTCCCCTCCCACTGACAAGAGAGTGGGGCAAACCGTCCCTGGTCTTCTGTCTTAGTGTTGTCCACTATGAGTGGGCAGCTTTTTCGGATCAGTATTCCCACTCCCCGGGAGCCGGAGGTGAATTCAGAGTGGGCAACCATCTTGAAACCCCATCTGTCAAGTGCTTTGGTGGCCCTGCCCACCAGGTGTGTTTCCTGTAGGAGACTAACTGTTGGCGCATGCCTCTTAAGGTACTGTAGTGTAAGCCCCCTCTTAATTTGATCACAGAGACCGTTCACATTCCAGGATATTAGGGTAAGGGGGGGTGTGGTTTATGTGTATCCCCGATGTGCGGGTGTTCGGGACTGGAAGTCACTATTCCCGGGGTAGCCATGTGGTCATTAGGCATTGGAACGATGTGGGTGAGACGTGTAGGTTGGAGTGCGCTAGCTCTGAATTATATTGCATCAGCATTAATTGAAAAAACAACAGAGAAAACCCTTCAGGTCTGGACATCAGCAGAATTCCGTGACAAATGAGCAAGAACAGTCGTGTAACTATCTCTGCTTGCTGTAGTTGAATTTGTGTGTACATTAAAAAATAAAGAACCTTAAACATGAAACAAACCCCTCCCACCAACCCCCTCCCTGCTCCCCTGCCGGACGGATTGCCAACTAACCGCCACCCGAACATTGCAGAGTGCTTCAACCCCATTAAACAGTACTTGCGTGTAGGGGGGGGAGAAGCTCGAGAGGCCGCTCAGTCTACCCCTTCCTCAAAGACACATTTTGCAGCTGTGGAACGTAACATCTCTGGGTCGGAGTATGACTCCTCGGGCCTTTTTCCTGGGGGAAGGCCCATCTGGCCACCTTCCTTGCCTCCATGTGGGTGCGAATCTCATGACGGCTCATGCTATGGATGTGTCCCCTGGTTCAGGTCAGGTCCGACCATGTAGTGTCACCGTACTTTATACCTCGGCCTCAGTCTGTAGAGTGTCTCTTTCCTCGTGTCTGCGATTTCTGGATCCGTCGCCCTCTTCAAGTGGATGTTGACGTCTATCCGGCAGTTTGGATCGTTCCACCCGTCTCCAGCCCTTGAGCCAGTCGTGGGCCTCCTCAGGCGTGTCAAAAAACAGGTTCTTCCATCAGCTACTACTCGCAACTTCGCCGGAAACAACGTGAAGTGCTTCTTAGCAGTGAAAACTGTGAACACTCACCAAGCGGTTCTCTCCTTTGTCAGGGTATTAACTTACACGGGGGGGCCTGTGATGGCTCCACTACAAACTTATCCTGTCACCTGCGAGGTTCACTGGCTGCAGTGATTAATCCAATTTTTGGCCAACTTTCTAATGGGAGTTACATTATGTTGAATGATCACAGCTGCTGTCGCATGTTGCCAGGTATTCCCTATCTAGTTACGGGTACATCCAGGGTCACTTGCTGTATGCAAGTCCTGTTTCCACAAATAGACACAGTCAGGGAGTCGCCATTATGGCCTTCACTGAACATCTCTTTTATACGAATTGATACTTTAAGCAGAATGAAAGCCATTCTTTTACAGAAAACAGTGCCACTGACCTCGGCCAGAGCAACCTATGATCTACAAGTCGCAAGGACTTCTGCCGAGATACATACCCTTTTGTATACAAACTGCCCCGTACATTTCTCAGAAATGTTAGGTCGTATCTTAAACATGTCTGATACGGGCGGTATTATACATGTATTTAAAACCATATGTGCAGGACTGTTAGCACCTTTTCAAGCAGTCCTCGGCATATTTCCAAACTTCGTGCACTCTGTGTTTGGCGGACTGCCGCTCCTTCTAGCACTCGTTGCAGGGATCCTATTTTTGCTCCTACTGCTACGATATGGCAAGACAAATCACCAGCAACACCAAATTCGCCATGGAGAGAGCTCTATTGGAGATGAAGTGTCGTGAGCGCATCGTCCAAATTTTGGGTTTACCTCGTCTATGAGAATTAAACACCACATGGCTTCTGTAATTCAGACCAATCTGGCAAGATTGCATCTTACCTGTTCTACGCTGCCTGCTCTGCGGTGAAGAATGAGTGCTAGACATCTTACACTCCCATCAGTCATGCCTACAGATATCGATACTCTGCTGGACCCGGTAACGGCCCATGCTCTGTGTTGTCCCCAGCGGCTACCAATCCTGATGACGGCATTCATTGAGATCTCACAGACGCAAATTGCTACTGCTGAGGTACGAGAAGAAACATCAGGCACGCAGGTAACATTCGATTCGAACATTGCTGATGCAACCAATGCTGAAGGTGATAGTTCACATCTATGTGCAGTTAATCTTCTAAACGAGGTATTCCAACTTTCACCTACAACGGTAGACAACTTTTTGCCTACAGGATTAGAAGATTCCATGTTTTCTCCAGGCCCACACACTGACTTTTGATTCAGGCACACAGTGTTCTCTGAATTTGGCCTTCATTCTTTTCAGACAAGGGACTAACTTTGGAACTTTTTTCCTATGGTTAATTTTGGCACAGGAATCTGCTTATAGTAGAACTATTCATAGAGAACAGAATTCTTTGAAAATCTTCCAGGGACATTATGCCACCTTGTCACATCAACAATTGATTTGTGTTAACCTGATATGAAATGGTTTCGGTCCCTTTTCTTCTGTATTAACGAGCCATTTCATCATGTGTATATATTTTCTTTCTTTTTAGCATTTCCAATGCACACATATGCTTAGAATGAAATATTGCTTTTAATATGTACAGCACCTTATGCATAGCAATGGTTTTGTAATGCATTTTTAGGACGTATGTTTTTAGATATGTTTTAAGCATGTTTTAGTTAATCATGCGATACTATCTTTTAGATATGTTTAGTATGTTTGGGATTTAGTAATGTCGTTCATACGAAACTAGAGTGGGTGTTGTGTGTAGATTTAGATTCTGTACATAGGTTTCCCGAAATATATGCCCGTATATAGGTACAATTCATATTGCCCTTATTTAGTCATAGAAAATCCAGCCCTTATTTAGGCATTGTCCATGCTAACCAAATACAGGCATGGTCTCCTACATCCGTCAATCCACGTAACAACGAGTTCTTGGTAAACCAGACTCTTAAGCCTTTAGGAATTTCCCTTGCTTGGATATTGATTTCTCCAAGAACTCATTTATTATGCATGAACATCTATTCCTTAGGGGTTCATTCATGACGTTCCGATGCCTGACTTTTACGTCAATACAGGCATTCCTAAACACCTTCAAGGTATAAATATACCTGCACTTGCCCTGGCAAACCACGGTTCCGGTACGGTCCAGTCCGACTGCCTACTTGCGGTTCGCCACGACAAGTTCGGAAGGAGATCGAGTTCCCGCCTGATGCACTGACCAGACACTGTCATCCTCCTCGCAGAGAATCCAGCTCCAGTGTTTCTGACTCCCCTTGTGGGGTGTTAGATATCGAGTCCCGGAAAGAGATTCCAACCTCACACATTCTAAGGTATGGAGCAGACTAGAACTTAGAGAAACTTTTGGCAAAACTAAAACTATAGCAAGCTATACTTTAGAAAACAGCACCTACTTCTTACCTTGTTCTACACTTAGGTTAGGTACACTGGGGTAGAACTATTTAGAAGCATCAGATGAGTATTAACATTTTACCCTGTGTTATTTATGTATGTAATTTATGAATATATGTCATAGCTACAAACCATGCTATTGCAGTATTATTTTATCTTACTGCTAACCCTGTACGTATTGTACTTCGCATCCTGTCTTACGATTGTAGCAGTTTATATCTCTTGCATGAGAAATAAGACTGGTCAATAAACCCCTTTTAATTAAAACGCCTGTCTCTCTATTTCTGTTCAACTCTGTAGAAACGTAGCATGCACGATTGACTGAGTGAAACTATTATCTATTGTTTCCACGGTTCTGAGATTGTTCCGACTCTAAGAGGAAACACAGTTGTCATGTTTATGCAGTTGTCAGAAACGAATCCCTTCTTGTATATTCGAGAAGTTTCTAGTGACCTCTGAGTTAGCTGGCACACACACGTAATTAAGTTTAATGTACTCGATAGAGACATGCTGATCTCAGTCCTATGTCAAAACGATAGTGTATATTATTCCAATGCACAGAGCCTATCAGGGATATAGGAACTACACTACAAAGCATGCAGTCGGTCAGCCACCTCGAACACTGTCACTCTAATCTGCGGAGTTCCACAGTGAACCTCACTCAGCCCCACCCTGTTCAATGCTTACATGACTCCACTCACCAGCCACACTCGCACCCATAGAGTTAACGCTATATCCTAATTATCTCTTCACTGACAACACCCAGCTCATACTCTCCCTCTCTGATAAGACAACAACCGGACCAATTTCTTCACCTGCATGAGTGAAGTTGCCAGATTGGTAAAAACCAAATACCTCAACTTCAACACAGATGAAACAGAAGTAGTGGTCTGGGACACTATTTTGTGGCTTGCCGAACCCCGACCCACGCAAAGAACCTCGGAATAGTAATCAACAACTAACTCGAATGGAGTCTCAGTCTCCTGCTTCCACACATTCGAGTTGCTCAAGAAGATCTTCAAATGGCTTCCCACCAGCACTTGCTAAACTTTCACCCAAGCCCTCATCCCCAACAGGCAGGACTATGGTAATGCATGCTATGCCCGTATCAACGCTCAACTAACCAGAAGACTCTAGACCAATAAAACTCAGTGGGCAGGCTCACTCTCAACCTCATACCCTGCACCACATCACCCTGCATATCAAAGAGCTCCACTGGCTCTCATTCCACAAACAAGCACTCTTCAAAATCTTCATGCATGCATAAAAAGGCTTACACAACATTAGGTATGCATGCCTCAACAACTGCATGAACTTCCACAAATCCTCCCAGACACCTACACTCAGCTAGACTCCACTGCAGAATCCGATCCAGTAGTTGTGCCTTCTCTTACCTCGCTCCAAAAGCTTATAATGAGCCGCCCTTGCACATCAGAGCCGTCTCTTCAGTTCTTGAATCCTGCAAGAAACTGAAGACCTGCTCTTCACCTAACCCCGATCATGGCTTGGCCCATACAGCTTCTGCTACAGCACAAGGATACCCTCCCAGATGAGTTAACATAACAAGTATCTATAAAAATCTCTTCTGTAGTCAAATGCAGGCTAAAATTATCTGAGAGGTTTGCCTCTTTGGTCTAAAATATTCTAACATAGATTAAAGTAATCTGAGAACTTTCCGATTCACTAACAGAGAGAGAAGTAAGCAGCATAATCATCTTTAATGCAGCTTGTACCACTGTTTTTCCAGTATGTGCCATGTATGTGCCCTACATGACAACTCCATGTGATACCTATGCTGTGTATAAGCGTGGAAGAGTATAGCACTGCTGCACCGATGTACTTGATCTGTGTATGAATAAAGCTTACACTGCTACTGCCTGTCCTTTATGTGTTCTGTGTGTAAGGAATGTACTCTTCTTGCTACATATGCTACGCCTGTTCTTGGTGAGAGAGCAGCTAACACTGCTGATGCCCAAGCCGAAGCAGTTCTGGGAGACAGGGAATCCTGCATTGCTGCTGCACTGCTGTAGCTCTTCTGAGTCTCTTTGTGGAGCTTGAGAAATGTATTCACTGTACTTAAGCCACTCTATTGGCCTTGCCACTGCTTGTCTTGTTTTACTGCTCTGAGAAGCTGGGCACCAAAACTGGGAAGTAGGACAAGTGATTTGAGATGCTAGCCTTCATCGGTCAATTTGCTGCCTTCATCGTGAAGATGCATAAATGTAGTAGTGCTTCCATACATATTCTACAACACTTTCACTACACTCCTCAAAGGCACAGAGGAAGGGAAGCAGCACAGGCTGTCCAAGAGTTTGGGTTAAGAATGTTGGACTTTGTAATTATCAGTTAAGAAATAGTGGATGTGATTGGCAGCAAATGACTCTTCTTTACTATGATCGCCACTGGCTTAGACAATGCAGACAAATGCACAACTTGTGGTGATAGTAGAGAAAAATGTGATGTTGGAGGAATGATAGCACAAATTATCTATAGCTCTTTCCAACCCACATTCAAGGGTTTTACAAAATGTTTGCCCATTGTTTTAATCATGTCATATCGCATTCTAATAAGATCATATTATTGAAATATTTTGCCAGCTTGACTGTCTTGCTTGTGACTGCTTTATATGTCCATGTCAGTATCATAAAAATAGTTCAACATAAAAACGAAAGGTAATTTATTGTTAGAAATGAACATTAAGACGTTTTTATACATACAGTACAAATTCAGCAAATACCATTTACCAATATAGAAAAAGATATGACGGACAAAAACAATTAAAGAGGTAAAAATATTTGGAGGAGACTTTGTATAAAGTGGAAGTTGACTACCCACATGAGGATCAAAAACATATTTCATCTTCTACCATTGAAGGGCTTTGGAAAAATCTTCCTGCAAGTCCAACTAAAATATAATTTCTCAGCAGTAGCGGTCCTCCCTTTTGGTTGTTTCCAGCAGACCTCCAGTTCTGCCCCACACATGTTTTTCCATCTGATGGACTATTAATCTATATTGCTTGAACTTCAGGCTTGGAACTACTCTAACACAGCAATGAGCACCCCATGCATTCTCTCATCATGCACTGTTGTGTTACGAAGGCAGCTCTACCCTACATTTGGAAAAGATGTATAGACATTTCTGTTTCACTGACTATCTTGTGTGTTTATGATGCACCCAGAATTAGCCAAAAGAGTCATTCAAGGTCTCTTTCAAAATTTTACAAAGTAAAAATTAAAAAGTTGAATTTCCGCGATAATGAATGTGTAGATGTTCACACAGTCAGTGACAGAAGGTCGCTTGATTAAACCGGATCTTCACATTAGATCAGGAGGTTCCTCTCTCTGTATTAGTGGTTCTCACCAATCACATGAAGCAGCACTGGAAGCAGAAGCACAGGCTGCTCAAAGTAGTTTTTAGAAAAGGTGCAAGAGGTTAATGCAGAGAATTTAGAGACTGGCGTGAAAGATCCATGAGCACCACAGGAAAGAAGAGAGCACTTCTACAGAGAAATTAGAGCTGTTCTACAATTCATTTCCAAAGCGGCAGAGATTACATGGTTTGCAAACAGATCCCAAAGCCCAGTCAGGAGCAGGAGGGAGAAGTTGCAATGATAAGTCCCCATGCACGCAATACTCACGGGAGGCCTTGGAATTCGGGAGTGCACTGACCTGGTGCCCTTGAGGAGAGAGAGACACAATTCTGGGATAAGACAGAGAACAATGCCTGTGAACCTGGGATCATTGCGCTACTCTTCAGCCCTCCAGGAAGCTATGCAACCTGGCCTGGCATTGGAGGTGTCCAAATCACTCCATGTGTGGTACATCAAGGTCCACAAGAAAGATAGAGTCTATTCGTCAGTTAATACATATTGATGATATAATACAGCCACAAGAGTTCTGGTATATGATTCAAGGTAGATTTCACTCACCTTCACAAGCGCTGTTCATATTAAGGCAGCAGCTTTTCAGCATGCCACAGTATTAAAGGGTTTTTGGTTATAACCACACATGCAAGGGAGCACTATTAATATTAACATTTACCCTACAAAAAATGAATTTCACATGCATAAGGGAAATTGCTGTGACTAACTTTTTACCATAATTCACCCTCCAAGAGCGTCTAAATAAAGAAAATAGTATTTTCTAGCTAGTGCACAGATGACTCCCCAGAGGCCTCGCTGCCCTCACTGTGGGGCAGATTTACAAGCCCCTTGCGCCACTTTTCCGTCACTTTTCCCATGTTAAAAGTGACGCAAAAGTGGTGCAAGGGGCTTGTAAATAAGCCCCTGTGTGTCTCAGTTCTTGATGTTATAAAGGAACAATGTTCCCTTTCAAACAAGGTCATACAAAGCAATAATACACAGAGATATAATGGTATTTATGTTAATGAACTCCCAATGGAAATTGTAAGTTTAATAAACTAAAAAATTAAAAAAGCCATGGAAGTGGGGCAATATACAACTAGAAATGAAGTCAATAGAACTCCCAGAAGAAAACAAGTTACTTACCTGTAACTTTGGTTCCCCAGTATTGGTAACTTTCATAGATTCTCATGCTTTGTATCATTCCCCGTCGTCGGAATGGGAGCCTCGGTAAATAAAAAATATATCATAACCATAGAAACAAAAGAGAAAATAGGCTTAGGCCTCATCTCATTTTGTAGTATATCACCCTCTTTGTGTAAAAGAGCCCAAACTTTTGCCAGGACCAATCAGCATAGCCTCACCCCTTGGAACCTTCCTGAGAGAGCTCAGAACCTCAGATTTTCGTAGCCGTTGTGCTAACAGCCACTACCTCAGTAAACCGTCAGAGCTTTCCCAGGGGAGGTGGGTGGGCGCATGAGAATCTATGAAAGTTACCAATACTGGGGAACCAAAGTTACAGGTAAGTAACTTGTTTTCTTACCCCAGTATTGGAACTTTCATAGATTCTCATGCTTTGTATCAGAATAGCTAGCAGTAAATCACAAAGCACATTTTGGTAGACACCTGGTCTTACATAACCATCTCAGCTTACAGTTACAACTAGTATATGGTGACCAAGAAGAAACAACAATACTGAACCAAATGTGCTTACCAGGATGGAGGGATTGTAGGGAAAGCTCACCTCTCAATGAAAAAGATTTCTGAGGACTGCTTCACCAACAGCAGCGTCATCTCGTCCCACCGACTCCAGGCAGTAGTGTTTCGTGAAGGTGTGTACACTGCTCCACGTTGCTGCCCTGCAAATGTCCTTGATAGCAACTCCAGCAAAAAGAGCCACTGAAGATGCCATTGCTTGTGTAGAATGAGCCCGGGCCCTTCTGTCCAAAGGTTTGCCCGCAGCCTGATGACAGAATTGAATTGCACTGGAGATCCAGCGGGAAATGCCACTCTTAGCGAGCGGCAACCCCTTCCGTGGTGCACTGTAGGAAATAAATAGCTGCGTAGACTTCCTGAAAGGTCGTGTGCGCTCGAGATAGAATTTCAGACATCTCTGGACATCCAAAGAATGCAATGTTCGTTCCGCCTGGGTCGAGGGACGTGGAAAAAAGGAATTGAGAATCAAGGGTTCATTCAGATGAAAATCCGAAGGCACCTTCGGGATGAATTTTGGATTGGTTCTCTAAATTAGCACATCCTTTTTGAACTGCAGAAAAGGCTCCACTATGGACAGAGCCTGGAGTTCACTAACCCTCCTGGCCGAAGTCAATGCTAAGAGGAGGGCTAGCTTCCAAGAGAGGAACTTCAAGTCCGCCCTGTGAATCGGCTCAAAAAGAGCTTTCATGACAGACCCTCCAGGATTTCGCGATTTCGCGATTTCGCGGCTTGCCGCGAAATCGGCACTTTTGTAAAAATGCCGCGATTTTTACAAAAGTGCCCGCGAAATCGGCACTTTTGTAAAAATGCCGCAATTTTTACAAAAGTGCCTGCGAAATCGGCAATGTACAACCCCTGTCAGGTAGCAATAACAGCAAGACCCCAATAATGAAGCATGACGTAAATGAACATTTGTTGTGTGAGGAGTATTTTAAAAACATGCAATGTTCCGTGGACCCCTACAGTGTATTTTCTAACTCTAAAACTGTATATGTGGGGGATACATTTATGCGTTGTAATGGCTATTTTAATATTTATACCTTATTATGCTGCCACTGCCTTGTAAGAGTGATGTGTATTAAAGCTGTAAGTTTAGCTAACAATCCCAGTGATGAAAACAATACCCATATACCATATATGCCTTTCTTGCATGTACGCAGCCAATTATTCTTGATTCTTTTCAAACTTGTAACTAGTGCATGTTAGAAATACTTTTTTGTTTCGTTAGGTATTGTAAATTTTTGCCCTTATTGTGCTGGCCTTGCACTATGTTTTGTAACTTGTAACGGTAACGACAGCACAGTGAGGCCAACAGCCATCACAGAAAATAACTGCTGCAGCATACATAGTGAAGACGTATTAAAATGTATTCACTATGAATGCTTCTGCAGCCATCTTCTCTGTTTACTGCTGGCCTCGGCAAACTCACACATGGCAGAGTGAAAACGCTTCCTAAAAGGACCTTTAAAAGTCAGCTGGAAGTGTTTTCACAGTTGACTATTAAAGGGCAATTCAGTAAGCTTCCTTTTCTGTCTTGCCACTGAAGTCTTCTTCTACGTCCTTTTCCACCGCGGCCGTTACACTACACACTGAGACAGACACACAGACAAACAGAGGCGCACAAACACAGAGACACACACACAGGCACAGATAGACACACATAGATAGAGTCACAAACACACAAGAGCCACACATAGGCAAACACAAACAGACCCACACACAGAGACAGAGATACAGGGACACACTAAAACAGACACGCAATGATAGATAGACATAGACAGGAACACACACGAAGAGAGACACCCAAAGACAGAGACACACACACAGAGACAGACATACATAGACGCACATACAGAGACACACACACAGACAGAGATACCAATGAAATACACACAGACACACATACAACACACAAAGGCACATACGGAGACAGAGCGCATACATTAAGACAGAGTGCACACAATGAGACAGAAACACACACAGACCAAGAAACACATCCAAAGACCCACACACTAAGTCGTACATACAGAGATGCAGAGACAGAAATGAACACACAGAGACACACACAGAAACAGATGCCCAGTTGGAGACGTACAGACAGAGACGTACAGACACTGAGGTACAGACAGAGACGCACAGACAGAGGTGCACAAACAGAAACGCACTGACAAATGCAGAGTGGAGCTGCAGGGGCTCTTAGAAGGGGTGAAACAACAGCGAGGCCGCATTAACATGCAAATGGTCTTTAAAAGACCTGTGAAGTGCTCGGGTGCGGCTGTGTGTGTGTCCGGGAAGCTGTCTGGGCTGCCGCACACGACGGGGGGGGGGCTGAAGCCCTTTGCGTCCAATGGGTGTTGCGCGCCTGCCCACAGGGGTATCGAAAACAACTCCCCATTAAACTCTTCTCCCCTCAATCAGATCACCTGCTGTCCATACACTTCTGTGAGGTGGAGGCAGCATCTGATATACTCAAGACATCTGATGGCCCAGCAAACCGGGAGCGTTTTCTACTCTGCAGGATCCTGATCCAATATAAGTAAAGGACCTGATCCAAGCGGCCTTGAAGGCATGTAAAGCACAAGGGCAAAGAGCAACTCTGTGTGGTGCAGACCTGTGGGCTATCGTCAGCGCCTCTGACCTATCGCGAGACCCTGATTAATCCCATTTAAAATATTAGGAGTGCCCCCGTACCAACTCATTTCCCGTTTCCTTGACATGATGTTAAAATTATAATCTTAATTTATTTATATAACATTAATTTAGAGGTTGACTTTTAAGTGCCATATTTATTTAGGTCTAGCATGTGTCCAGCCGCCCTCAGACTTTCAGGCGAGAAAAGGGTTAAGGATGTGCCAAACACCGGTCCCGCAATGTGTCAAAAGGTGTGATAACTGCTACCAACCTATACTAAAGCAAATGGAGAATTGCATTTCCAAAGGATAACAGCCTTCACCTGTGGGCTGCTTCATCTGTTCCATATTCCAGGTTCCCTATTCAAAGTGGAATACTCTGCTAAAAGAGTTTCCATTGACTTACGGGTGAAAATGAATGATTATGAGTAAAATAATGTGTCGCAAAAATGCCGCTAAATTTCCATAATTGTGCCGCTAAATTTCCATATTTGTGCCGCTAAATTTGCGAATCCATGCCGCTATATCCTGGGGGGTCTGTCATGAGCTGAGCCAGTACTAGGTTGAGCTGCCAGATCGGTGGAGGTGCTCGGACCGGAGGATACATTCGAAACAACCCTTTAAGGAACTGATTTACAATCCTTGCGGACCATAGAGATGGCCCCGATGTCTTCCGTCGAAAACGGGATATGGCAGCCAGATGTACCTTGACAGAAGAGTGCGCCAAACCTGATTTAGCCAGTGACAGGATGTAAGGCAAAACCTGATGTGGCAGGGATTTATAAGGATGGAGTTTATTCCTCTGGCACCACAGACAAAACCTCTTCCATTTTGCCCTGTATGTCTTATTAGTGTTTGGCGCCCGCGCCTGAGACAAAACATCCCTGCACTCCCTGGAGAGATTCAGATGACGGAATTCTCTGTATTCAGGAGCCACGCCGTCAAGTGTAGTGACTTCGGATCCGGATGGAGCACCTGTCCCTGATCCCGCGATAACAGAGATGGAATCAGCGGCAAGCGAATTGGGCGATCCTGGGAGAGAAGCAGGAGTTCCGTGAACCAGAACTGCCGGGCCCACGCTGGAGCAATGAGAATCATCTTGCACGGTTCCGCCCTGACCTTCCTGAGAACTCGAGGAATGAGAGGAATGGGAGGAAAAGCGTAGCAAAATGCTCCGAACCAAGCAATCGAAAGGGCATTCCCCAGCGATCCTCGATGGGGAACCTTGCTTGCGTAAAACCGACATTTGGCGTTCTCCGGGGACGCAAAGAGGTCTATGGTCGGAGTACCCCATCTCTCGAACACTCCCTCCAGCGTGGCTTGGTCTAATTCCCACTCGTGAGTCACTGCCGTCTGACGACTCAGAGCATCCGCCGTGATGTTGAGGCAACCTGCTAGGTGCTCGGCTTGTAGGGTGATCTTGTGAGAAATCGCAAAATCCCAGATCGTCTGAGCTTCTTTGGACAGAGTCCGCGATCTTGTTCCCCCTTGCTTGTTGATATAGTGCATGGCCGTCGTGTTGTCTGTCTGGACCAGCACTGCACGATTCTGAAGTCTGGGAAGGAACGCCCGCAAGGCTAAGCGAAAAGCAATCAACTCCAAGAGGTTGATGTGATGTAGGCTCTGCGCTGGACTCCAGTGACCGCTGATTTGAAGCTCCTGGAGAACCGCTCCCCAGCCTTCTAAGGAGGCATCTGTGGTCACTACCATAGGAGAAGGAGGAGTCCGGAATGTTAATCCTACTGCGATGTTCTCCTTTACCGGCCACCACTCGCAGGCCTTGCGCATACCTGGTGTTATCCACACCTTGTCGTTGAACGACCCTTCTGCCTGGCGCCATTGCTTGTCTAACTCCTCCTGCAGAGGACGCATATGAAGCCTGCAATGCGGTATTAATGGTATGCAGGATGATATCGATCCGAGTAAGGACTTGTACCGGCGAACCGACACATTTTTCCTCTGCAGCACTTGACGAGCGGAGATGATCAGCTTGCGTTGACGCTCCTCCGACGGACGAGCGGTGCATAGTGTCGTGTCCAGAATAGCTCCAAGGAACCTTTGGGACCTGGAGGGTATCAGCACCGACTTGGATCTGTTGAGCTGAAGACCCAAGTGGGCGAACAATTGAATGCAAGTTGACACGGCTTGAGAAGTTGCCGTGAGCGATGGAGCCTTGACGAGCCAGTCGTCCAAGTATGGGAACACTTCTAAGGATTGCTTTCTGAGAAAAGCAGCGACTGGTGCCAGCATCTTCGTGAATATCCGAGGTGCAGACCGAAGGCCAAACGGAAGCACCTTGAACTGGAAATGGCTCTTGCCTACTGTGAAGCGTAGATATTGCCTGTGAGCTGGGTGGATTGGAACGTGGAAGTACGCATCCTCTAAATCCAGGGACGCCAAAAAATCGCCCGGATTCAGTAGACGGAGAATGTCTTGGAGAGTGACCATCCTGAAGGAGAGCTTGATGAGATAGGTGTTGAGCTCCCTTAGGTCTAGTATAGGACGCCACGTATCTTACGTCTTCCGAACCAGGAAGAACCTGGAATAGAAACCCTTGCCCCTCTGCGAAAGAGGTACCGGTTCTATCGCCCCCTTGATGAATAGTTGGTGGGCTTCGAGATGCAACAGTCGGAGATGTTTTGGGGGACGGGCGTCCGGAGCTCTCGTTGGAGGAAGATCTTGGAATTCCAACGTATGGCCACTCTGAACAATATTCAAAACCCACCGGTCCGATGTTATAAGGACCCAGCTGTCCAGACAATAGGAGATCCTGCCCCCAACCGGTGTCCTTGGTAGGGGAGGAACAGTAGTCAGAGCCAGGAGGCCGCTATTGCCTCTTGGCATTGTCTCGTCCCTGACGATTCTGACGTCCTCTCTGGGACTGACGAGAGAAAGATGCCGATTGACCTTGGCGTTGGTTTGAGTACTGATTCTTATATGACTGTCCTGACTGTGATGAATACTGACGTTGGTTTCCTTTATAAGTAGAGAACCCTCGTCCACGTGCTCCTCTGAATGGAACCCTGCGATAATTTAAGGATCCTAAGGACTTTGCTGTGTCCGTGTCCTTCTTTATGCTTTGCAGGGCCTCATCGACATGCTTACCAAAAAGCATTTCTCCGTCAAAAGGAAGGTCCAGGATCTTATTTTGGACCTCCTGATGGAGCCAGGTTGCTTTTAACCAGCTTTGACGGCGCAAGACCGCTGACCCTGCCAAAGCCCTGAAAGCAGTAGAGGCTATGTCCATAGCACAGTCAATGACTTCCAAAGAACATCTCTCTACTTCCATGAGAACCTGCTTGGCCTCCTCCTGACTCGAATCTGGTAGCAGATCCATAAACGGCTCCATGTCGCACCACATCTGGCGGTCGTACCTGCCTAGAATGGCTAATGAATTTGCCGCTCGAACTAACAAACTGGCCATGGTGGAAAATCTCTTTCCTACATTGTCCAGCCGCCTGCCATCCTTATCCGGAGGCGTAGTCAAAGGTGTTGACGGATTCTTGGACTTGCTTTGTGCGGCCTGAGATATTACAGAGTCAGGCTTTGGTTGTCCTAGAAGACATGCAGGACTGCCCTCCGGGGCCTTGTATTTCTTCTCCAGCTGGTGAAGAACTGGGATGACCGTAGCTGGGTTCTGCATAATCTTAATTCCCTCATCCCACACATGCTCGATGATGGGAATTGATCTGACAGACTTTTTATACTGCGCCTTAAAGTCATACAGAAAACAGTCCGACTGTTCCACTGTAAGAGGCAGACCAAACCTCTTGGATGCACGCTCCATAAGATTATGGAACCCCCCAATATCTGCCGGAGGCGACAGGTTCGTCTCCCGCCCTGCAGCATCCGGATCCTGCATTCCAGTGTCATCCGGATGCACATCGGATCCCCTGGATCAGTTAGTGGGACCACGTGCCCCTCATCGTCGTCATCCGTATCCACATCCTGTGTATCCTCATTGGTAGGTTCCGGATACGAAGTCTGAGGAACCACTACTGGTACCACAATTGGTGAGGTACGGGGTATGTCTTTAGGAAGAGGTGGTAAGTCCATTGCCGGCCCTCGCGG
Organism: Triturus cristatus; assembly: GCF_964204655.1. Lineage (NCBI taxonomy): Eukaryota > Metazoa > Chordata > Amphibia > Caudata > Salamandridae > Triturus > Triturus cristatus. Next base: position 103,731,108 of record NC_140587.1, read on the forward strand.
AACCACTGATGTGTATGGGTGCACTGGTGGAACGTCAGGGCGTGATGGAAATCGAGCTCTGTAGTCCTGCAACATCATCTGCAAGTCCGTAACCAGAGCAACTGGTAGAGCTATCATGTCCTGCCTTGAAGTGCGAGGATGTACTTCATGTTGAACATATTGTTCCTGCTCCTCTTAACCATAATACTCCTCAGTATCAGTCTCTTGCTGCTTTACATGCAGATCTGAGGGACTGTAGGCATCCCCATACTGGTCACCCTCATCCTCATCCTCCGACTCATCTAGAAGCATAGATGGTGGTAAAGGCGTAACCCGCCTAGGTGAAGTCATGTCCGGTGTAATCTTCAACCTCTGTATTGAAAATCCTGAATTTTTCGCCGTCGACGGTCCCGTCGACAGAGTCGTCGTCGAAGGAATCCCAAGCGTCGACGAAATCGACGATGCAATCGTCGACGGCACGGTAGTCTTCGTCGACGGAGTGCGAACCGTCGTCGACAATGAGGTCGTCGACGATGCCTGAATCGTCGTCGACGGTAGGATCGTCGACGGAGCCTTCTCCTTCGTCGACGGCAAGCTCGTCGACGAAGCTTTCTTCATCGTCGACGGGACAACCGTCGATGGTCTCGTCGACGAACTCGTCGTCATCAGCATCGACGACGACGTCGCCGTCGTTGTCATCGTCGGCGTGGTCTTTGTCATCGACACCGCCGTCGAAGACGAGAATGAAGCTGTCGTAGACAATAAAGCAGACAGCGTCGACGGTCCCGTCGACGACACCAAGGAAACAGTCTTTACTATGGAAACCGTCGTCGACGTACCTTCTTTAGTCAGCGTCGACGGACGCTGTTTCTACACCGGAGCCATCTGTGGAGCTCCTGCAGAGTGTTTCTTCGCAGGCTTTTCCTTTTGGGACGGAGGAGAAGATATGGAAACCTCCTTTTTGTCCCTAGAGGCTGTGTCCATACCTGCAGCCTGTCCCTGCCTCTCCTTTACACTTCCGTGAGGAGATTTCATGGGACCAGCCTCCTCAGACCTTTCAGAGATCCCGTGAGGGGCTTTGACAGGGGGTTCCTCAGAGATGGAGGGAGATGACCTACCCCTCTTCTTTGATCTCCTGGAGGAGGTGCCAGAAATCGAATCCTCCTCATCTGAAGAGAGAACCTCCTTTCTGGTCTTCAGCTTTTGCAGCCATGTCAGCAACCGACCTTCTCTGTCCCGCAAAGTCTTGGTAGATAAGGTCCGACAAATCTTGCAGTCTGTTGCCTTATGTTCCGGGTATAAGCAGTAAATACAACTCTCATGCTTATCCTCAATGAAAAGTCTCTTCTTTCCACAAGAAGCACAGGCTCTGAATAAGGCTTTCTTCTCCCTTTCTGACATAATGTCACTACAGATGGTAAAATGTAGATTTCTAACAGAAAAATATGAGAAAACTGAGCAGAGCTCAGTGGAGACTCCCTAGCACAACGTGCGGTAGAAAGATCTGAGGTTCTGAGCTCTCTCAGGAAGGTTCCAAGGGGTGAGGCTATGCTGATTGGTCCTGGCAAAAGTTTGGGCTCTTTTACACAAAGAGGGTGATATACTACAAAATGAGATGAGGCCTAAGCCTATTTTCTCTTTTGTTTCTATGGTTATGATATATTTCTTATTTACCGAGGCTCCCATTCCGACGACGGGGAATGATACAAACCATGAGAATCTATGAAAGCTCCAATACTGGGGTAACTCACTGCACAACATGTGGCTAAAATACAAAAAATAGTTAAGCAACAGATACACAGTACCTCTGCTTATAAAAAAATAAATAAGTAAACAGGTTGAAGTCAAGGTACGCAAGTCAAGGATGTTTCGATCCCTAACAGAATAGGGGGATCATCACCAGAACACAAGTCATGTCTGGGAAAATGCCTGCTGGGAATAAAAAAGAATAGGGGGGTTTCCCACATACCATAGTTTGAGTTATGATAAACCCATGCGTTGTGACTTTAAACATGCATGGAAGTTCCAAGTGAATTGTGATCCAATAAGGACATGCAGAAATGTGCCCAATGTGCACCACAAAATAACCTATTGAGTACACTAACAGTCTCTGATCTTGGTAAGTTCTTACACTGCCGATCTGCCCACATTGGTGGTATGTGGTCTTGATTGATTAACGGTTGTATTTGGACGATGAGACTTATATAGATCTTGATGTCACTTTTATAGTGGATAGTTACATCAGTACCTGGTCTGGTTTTATCTGTTAGTGTATGGTGCATGGGTTTATCATAACTCAACCTATACTACGTGTGTAACTCTCCTCTTTTTTCTTCCTTGTCCTTTCTTTCTCTTTTTTCTTTCTTCTCTCCCAGCAGGCTTAACTTGTTGTGTCCTGATGATGATCCCCTATTCTGTTACGGATCAAAACGTCATTGACTTGAGTACCTTGGCTTCAACATATTTACTAATTTACATGTTGTGCAATGCCTGAGTTCTGAAGTTCTAATGTCTTCCTTTTCTTGTTGTATATTGTCCCACTTCCATGCTTTTTATTTTTTTATTTCATAAACTTATAATTTCCATTTGGATTGCATAAACTTAGATATCATTGTATCTCTGTGTATTATTGCTTTCCATGACCTTGTTCGAAAAAGACCATTGTTCCTTTATAATTACTCGTACCCTAGGTCCCTTTTTAACTTCCTGGGTTCCCTTGTCTCTTTAAAATCAGCTCTTGATGTAGCCAATAGCATCTCAGTGTTGCTGCATTGGTGCCCCCTACCTTTCTGCACCCGTATTACTGCCAGTCTCTTCATTTCACAACTTTCTCTGTTTTGCTAGTGGAACAAGCCGCATTGAAAAAGAAATGCATCCCAATGCTCACCCTTTCACTAAACACAAACACAGGCAGCCATTACTTAATGTGTGGTGGTCTTTTAAAGTGGTTGCTAGGCAGTGCTCTAATGAGAGTGCATATTTACCACTAATGTCCATTGCAGTTCATTTCTTTCAAGAAGGTTAGTTAGGAGGCAGACAGTGGTATCTTCTGAGTTATTCCATTGAATATTGATACTGTATCAATATTCAATGGAATAACTCAGAAGATACCACTGTCTGTCTGCCTCCTAACTAACCTTCTTGAAATAAATGAACTCAAACAACTCTGCAATGAACCAACCCATGGTAAAGGATGCTATAATCAGCAATAATGATCTGATTGCACTTCGATCCATCACACCTATTGACAGGTCTGACCACAATCTCATACTTTTTAATATCAAGACCTTCCTTAGAGCTCACACTGCCCCTTCCAAAAGAAAACCTTTGCACTGGGCTAGGAATATCAAACAAATACCATTAACAGAACTGGAATCCAGAGCACAGGCCCATCTACAGTTTCATCCTCTCGCTCGCACTGTTGATGACCTCACTGAGGTTCTGTAGCGATCCGAACCCGTGAATTCGGTATCGTAGTACTGACACGATTTCGGTACCAATGAACCGCAAATGATCCATTATGTGCATGACAGTGTTTTCGCTACGCAACTAGCATGAATTCACTGAGAAATAGGGCATTCTGTTGTAAAGTCATGGCATCCATTTTAGTTACGGCATCCATTTTGTTTCTTGCCCTCACATAGTCAATGAACGGGCGATGACCCCGGCAGAGTCACCTTGTTAAGGACACGTAAGCTCGAGCCCCGAGAAAGGCTGTGTAGGAGAGTAGGGCCTGCTTTCTATGTTCACCCCCACTTTTTGCTTTTGCTTTACTGGTTTTCGACTTAGATGTGGCTGTGGGCCTGCTAATCAGACCCACAGCCCTGCTGTTCTCTCTCTAAATTAATACTATGTACTTTAGGTGCATAACCCATTTGAATAGGATCACCTTATTGGCCCCTGTACAGTGTACCCTAGGTACCCAGGGCATAGGTGTACCCTAGGCCTACCAGGGGCTGCAGCATGTATTATGCCAGCCCTGGCCTGGCCTTCCATTCTGACACAACTGGCTGATCACTCAGCTGGGGCAAGGTCGTGTAATCACCCCTTGCTTAGGTGTAGTATTCCTATACCTAACTTACATATAGACACATGTGTACCTATCAGTCACTCCTATGGCAGGCCTTAACAATCCTGGAGGCAGAGTGCTTGGTAACATGTGAGATGGTGCTCTAGCATGAGCTGAGCCTGTCTGCAGCTTTCGGAACTAAGTCCTTATAGCTGTTCTATGATATAGCCTACCATATACTCTTAAAGTGCCTTATAATCTTAGACGGTTATGGTAACTATGGTTTGGCTTTATCGAAACATGTCGTGTAAGGTGTCTAACACTGTGGAATAATACCCCCATGCCATTTCTGGACATGAGGATATTATTCCCCCCTTCTAGAGGGAAAGACATGTTAAAATCATACTTCAACTGTTAGCCTCTGACCAAAGCCTCAGCATCACAAAATGGATGCTGCTGCCACGACACAAGTCTGACCTCCTGCAGCTGGGAGTGATCCCAGCCAGGGAGGCCTGGACAATAGGTTTCCTGCTTGGGGAGGTGCTAGCACCTCCCCAGACAGCCTTTAGTGTATTGGGGCAGGGTGGGCTGAAAGGAATGAGACATGCCTGGGGCACACAAGGTGTTCCTTGCATAGTCCAGTTCAAACCGGCGCTGGGGCACTCCAGCCCCAGCTCTGGCGCGAAACTGGACAAAGGGAAGTGGGTGTAACCACCCCCTCCCAGGTCCCACCCATAAGGCGTGACCTAGCAGGTATCCCAGCCCCCCAGATTAGTATAAGAGTGGGAGTTGGGCCTCAAGACTTTAGATTATCCTGAACCGGCAAACTTGAACAGAAACTCTGGACCTTCGACATTCGACGAAAGAAGAAGACTGAAGAATCTCCCTTGTAGCCAAGGAGTGGCTACCCTGTGCAAACAGGCACCATCAAGAGACTACCCTTTGCTTTGCCCACGTTCTACGAGGAACCGACTGCAGAGCCCGACCAGAGCCTTGACTTCCAGACTTCTCTGACCCTGATCCACATCCACAGCAAAGCTGAGATCCGTGGAGGCGACGAGCGACGTGGGACCGGCTACCTGGGAAAAGTGGCTAGTAACTTAAAGCGCAGCTTCTGAGGCACCCTCGAAGTTGTGCACCGGGGATTGAGAAGGCCCAACCCCAAGCACCATCTGCACCGAAGATCAGCCCCCCACACTCCACGAGTCCTGCGTGGGGCCCTTCTGCATTTTCCTGCTTGCCGCGTCTGTCCGGTTGCTTGCCCGCTGGCTAGTGGCCTTTGTGACTACGCACCCTGAAATCTTCTGCGCTGGTTTGGCTCCTCCAGACTGGCTCCCGCTTCTCTGCAAAGAAGAAGCACCCCAGACCTTCCTGGTCTGCACCAGAAGCAAGTCCTCCATTCTTCGTGGGTTCCGCTTGCCAAGGCTTGGTGAGTCCTAGTCCAACTTCGACGCCGCCGACAGCAAGAGCCTTCGTGGGACAGCTCGCCTCCTGGTCCTGGTCGTCCTCGACGCTTCCTGGTCCTCCTGGCTGCAGCGACAAGCTTCACCTTCACCTGCATTCTTCACGACATCGCCGGGTTCCTTCCTGGTTCCACGTGGTCACTGGCTAGTGACCTTGACTCTGTCCCTTCTGCTTGCAGGTCTCCTCTCTTCTTGATCCCAGCCTTGGGATCCACCGGACACTCTTCACTGACTGCCTGTCAGCATCTTTCTTCAGGCATCCATAGGAGTCGACGACGAAACCTGACGCATCTTCACCCCTATGCACCCGCAGCCTGTGGGCTAGGTAACTTGGGTACTCCGGTGCTCATCAGGATAGTGACTATCCTAGTGTCTAGTTTTCAAGTCTCAACTTCCTAGCTACTCCGGAAGTGTCCTAAATCTACCGTTTTCTAAACTGTACTATTGCTATTGACTTTTACGCATTACGCGTGAGTGTTTCCACTCTGCACACGAATCCCGTGGGCCTCCCACTTCCTAACTAACGCTAGTGTAGTGTAGCCCCAGCGATTCCCTAGGCCTAGGCCTATTCTATTTCCGTGACAGTGGTCCTTATACCACTTACTTAGTATATGGTTTGCGTGGCCCCTAGGGCCTAACTGTATTACTTACCTGTGTGACTTAATGTATGCTTAAATAAGACTGTGTTGTACTTACCTCTAATCTCATAAAGAGTGCTGAGGGTTTGACTAGAATAAATACACTTTATTTTATATATATATCTGTTGTGGTGTCCTTTCATTTGGTATTCAAGGGATTATATATGGTATCACAGCTGGCTTCACATGCCATTCAGAGTTTAGCCTAAGACTGCTCTTGTCCATGCTACTACTAGGATAGCTGGTCTATAAGGTTGACTTTACAACCAATCACCATAAGGGTATTTGGACTGATATAAGGTGTACACTAGAACTAGTGACATCATACATCAGGCCAACTTCTCACATTGGTGAGCAGCGGTTGGGATCTGAGCTTGCTGTTGTAATACCATTGTAATCTTGAGATACTAAATTGAAAGATCACACAGATATTGTCTAGGTACATATAACATAGATTATAATACTTAAGTCCTACTGGACTTAGTAGTTGTAGGTTGAAGGGAGTAACACACCCTGACTACAACTACTAGAGAGGTTTAGTAGAAACAACTAGTGTAGGTAGGTGCACACACCACACCCTCACTAGATCATGTCTCTGAGAGGAGATCAAGTAGATGCTCTCTCAGGAGGGTCAGGTCTGCAAAAGACCCCCTCTAGATATGATACCTTAACATTCCAGGAGATGAGACACTTGTGTACCTCCAGAGGAATAAAACAGGGTGCAAACCCTACCCTCCTTCAGTTAAGACAACTCCTAGAGGAGTATGACACTCTTAGGGCATCTCAGGCAGGTACCCTAGGTACAGAGGAGGGTCTACCCACCACAGAGGAGTCAGATGGGACTTCAGATGAAGAGGTAGACAGCCAGGGCCAAGTAGGAAGACTTAGCCAGGCTAACCTAAGCTTACATGGGAGTTTGCATGGGGTCCCCCCATACAGACCCCCAAGTAGGCTTACACAGAGAAGCAGGAGGGACAGATCCCCTTCGAAGGAATCCATCCACTCCCATGTCTCTAACATCTCTAATGCTTCCTCTCACAGGGGGATGACTTCCCCTGAGAGAAAGGAGCATGAAGCCAGAATGAGGGAAGCTAATCTGAGGATTCAGAGGGAAGAACTTGCCCTTGCCAAGGAGAAGCTTGCTCTGGCTAGAGAACAAAAGTTAAGTGGGTCAGAACCCACTGGTGGCAGCAATATCCCTAAGGATAGAGACAGGCACTATGACAATAGAAACCTGAGCAAGATTGTCCCTCCCTACAAGTGTGGGGATGACATCCACAAATGGATAACTGCTTTGGAGAGAGCTTGCAAAGTACAGCAGGTACCCCAAAGTCAGTGGGCAGCTATCTTGTGGCTCTCCTTCTCTGAGAAGGGAAGAGACAAGCTCCTCACAGTTAGTGATGAGGATGCAGATAATTACACTGTCCTGAAGAGTGCTCTGATTGATGGGTTTGGCCTAACCACTGAACAATACAGGTTGTTGTTCAGGGATACCCAGAAGACACAGACTCAGGACTGGACTGACTTTGTAGATTGTGCCACTAAGGCTCTGGAAGGCTGGCTAATGGGAAGTAAGGTTAAGGACTATACAGGATTGTATAATTTGATCATGAGAGAGCAAATACTTAACAACTGTCAAAACCAGCTATTGCATCAACACCTGATTGATTCTGATCTGACTTCTCCCCAAGAATTGGGAAAGAAGGCAGATAGATGGGTCAGGACTAGAGTTAAGCAGAAAAACCAGAACCAGGGCGGTGATCAGAAAAAGGCAGACCAGAAGGGTAATGATCAGAAACAAAAAGACCAGAAGTCTTCACCAGGCCCCCAAAAGGCTCAGGGGGAGGGTGGTCCCAAAAAGGATAAAAAGAAAGATGGCCAAAAGAAACCATGGTGCAACTATTGTAAGTCCAACTCACATTGGTTTAGTGAGTGCACCAAAAAGGATAAGCCCCCAGCCACCATTGCCCCTAAGGCAACTGTACCCCCTAGTTCAGCTGTAAGTGGTGGTTCCCAGCAAAAGGGTGTAGTAGGGTTAACCCTGGGAACTGAGGAGGATTCTGGCCTAGTCAGAGTACCTACTCAGGCTGTTCTGATCTGTGATGGGGACTTAGCTTTGTCCTCTACTGTAGGCCCCAGTAACCTGGGCAAGTACAGACAGACTCCTTTTATCAACCAAAGAATGGCTCAGGCCTACAGGGACACTGGAGCTAGTGTCACAATGGTGACACCTGCTTTTGTGGACCCTGGACAGATCATACTAGGTGAGAATTACCTAGTGACCAACGCTAGCAATGCCACTACCTCCCATAGTGTGGCTATTGTTAACTTCTCCTGGGGAGGGGTAACTGGCCTCAAGAAAGTTGTTGTTAGTTCAGACCTTCCTGTAGAGTGTTTACTGGGCAATGATCTTGAAACTTCAGTTTGGTCTGAAGTGGAGTATAGGACCCATGCAGAAATGCTGGGGATAGATGCACATGTCCTTGCTGTGACCAGGTCACAGGCCAAAAAGTGCACCACTGAACAAGTGCTGGATCCTGAAACTATGGACCAGTCACAACCCAAGAGAAAGAGCAGTAGGGTTAAGGCTGTGCCTTCCCCCCTGCCTCAGGTGGTGGATCAGCCCTCCCAGGAGGATGATTCTGAGAGCCCTGAAGGAACTGTCCTAGAAGAACTTGAACCTGATCAGGTTGAGTTTCTTGGGACAGGGGGACCTTCCAGGGCAGATCTGAGGCAGGCTCAATTAGACTGCCTCTCTCTTGAACCCCTCAGACAGCTGGCTGCTGCTGAGGCTGCAGGGAATGCTCAAGGTACCCATAGAGTGTATTGGGATGAAGGGCTACTGTATTCAGAGGCTAGAGACCCCAAGCCTGGTGCATCCAGGAGGTTGGTCATACCATTGAAGTTCAGAGGCTTCCTTCTTACCTTGGCCCATGATATTCCCCTTGCAGGACATCTAGGCCAGAACAAGACTTGGGACAGGCTTGTCCCTCACTTTCACTGGCCCCATATGTCAGAAGATACTAAGGAGTTTTGTCGCTCCTGTGTCACCTGCCAAGCCAGTGGCAAATCAGGTGGCACCACAAAGGCCCCCCTCATACCACTACCTGTGGTGGGGGTCCCCTTTGAAAGAGTGGGCATAGATATTGTAGGACCAATGGACCCACAAACAGCATCTGGGCACAGATTCATACTGGTGATAGTGGACCATGCCACCAGGTACCCAGAAGCAATTCCCCTAAGGACCACAACAGCTCCTGTTGTGGCAAGGGCCCTGCTTGGAGTATTCTCCAGAGTGGGCTTTCCAAAGGAGGTCATTTCTGACAGAGGTGCCAACTTCATGTCAGGATACTTGACTGCAATGTGGAAGGAGTGTGGTGTTAACTACAAGTTCACCACACCCTATCACCCACAGTGCAATGGGCTTGTTGAGAGATTCAACAAGACCCTAAAGGGAATGATAAAAGGATTACCAGACAAGCTTAGGCGAAGATGGGACATCCTTTTACCCTGCCTTCTGTTTGCTTACAGAGAGGTCCCACAAAAGGGGGTTGGCTACAGCCCTTTTGAGCTTTTGTTTGGGCATCCTGTAAGAGGACCCCTGTGTTTGGTGAAGGAAGGATGGGAGAGACCTCTCAGACAACCCAAACTAGACATAGTGGATTATGTACTTGGTCTCCGCTCCAGGATGGCAGAGTATATGAAGAAGGCTTCTAAAAACCTTGAGGCAAGCCAAGAACTCCAAAAAGCTTGGCATGACCAAAAGGCTGTACTGACTGTTTACCAGCCAGGACAGAAAGTGTGGGTGTTGGAGCCAGTGGCCCCAGCAGCACTCCAAGACAAATGGTCTGGACCCCACACTATTGTTGAGAAAAAGGGAGAAGTCACCTACTTGGTGGACCTTGGGACTCCCAGAAGCCCCCACAGGGTGCTTCATGTCAACAGATTGAAGGCATATGTTGACAGGGCAGACATGGGGCTACTCATGGCTACAGATGAGGGGCAGGAGGAAGAGAGTGACCCTCTCCCAGACCTGTTGACTCAGAACCCTGATGATGGCTCAGTTGATGGTGTGGTCTTTTCTGACAGCCTCACTGTCCATCAGCAACAGGACTGCAGGCAGGTTCTGCAATCCTACAGACATATGTTCTCTCTGACCCCAAGTCAGACAAACTGGTGCACCCATGAGGTGGGCACTGGTGACAGTCTGCCTGTGAAGAGTAAAATCTACAGGCAACCTGACCATGTCAGGGACTGCATAAAAGTTGAGGTACAAAAGATGTTGGAGCTGGGAATCATTGAACCTTCAGAGAGCCCTTGGGCTAGTCCTGTAGTTCTTGTGCCAAAACCTCACACCCAAGATGGTAAGAGAGAGATGAGGTTTTGCGTGGATTACAGAGGTCTCAATGCTGTCACTAGGACAGATGCCCACCCAATACCTAGGGCAGATGAGCTCATTGACAGACTGGCAGCTGCTAAGTTTTTGAGCACATTTGACCTGACAGCAGGCTACTGGCAAATCAGACTAGCTGAGAGTGCAAAGGCCAAAACTGCTTTCTCGACCCCAGGAGGACATTATCAATTTGTGGTAATGCCCTTTGGTTTGAAGAATGCACCTGCCACTTTCCAAAGGTTGGTGAATCAAGTCCTTACTGGGTTGGATGATTATTGTGCAGCTTATCTTGATGATATTGCTGTCTTTAGCTCCACCTGGGAGGATCACCTGGTCCACCTGAGGAATGTTTTAGAGGCCCTGCAAAAGGCAGGCCTCACTATCAAGGCCACTAAGTGCCAGATAGGGCAGAGCAAGGTTGTATACCTGGGCCACCTAGTTGGTGGGGGTCAGGTTCAACCACTGGAGAGCAAGATCCAGACCATAAAGGACTGGGCTCCTCCAACTACCCAGACTCAGGTCAGAGCTTTCTTGGGCCTGACTGGGTACTACAGAAAGTTTGTTAAGAACTATGGGTCCATAGTGACACCACTTAATGACTTGACCTCCAAGAAGATGCCAAAGAAAGTTCAGTGGACAGTAAGCTGTCAAAAAGCATTTGATGACCTGAAGCAGGCCATGTGCAGTGCACCTATTCTGAAAAGTCCAGACTACTCCAAAGAGTTCATTGTCCAGACAGATGCTTCTGAGTTAGGTGTGGGAGCTGTTCTTTCACAACTGAATGTAGATGGTCAAGACCAGCCCATTGCTTTTATAAGTAGAAGGCTGACCCCTAGAGAGAAACGTTGGTCAGCTATTGAGAGGGAGGCCTTTGCTGTGGTTTGGGCCCTGAAGAAGCTGAGGCCATACTTGTTTGGCACTCACTTCAAGATTCAGACAGACCATAAGCCCCTCTTGTGGCTAAATCAGATGAAGGGTGAAAATCCCAAACTTCTTAGGTGGTCCATTTCCCTACAGGGGATGGACTTCACAGTGGAACATAGACCTGGGACTGACCATGCCAATGCAGATGGACTCTCCAGATATTTCCACTTAGAACATGAAGACTCAACTGGTCAAGGTTAGTTTAATGTCCCTAAGATTGGGGGGGGAGGGGGGTTGTGTAGGAGAGTAGGGTCTGCTTTCTATGTTCACCCCCACTTTTTGCTTTTGCTTTACTGGTTTTCGACTTAGATGTGGCTGTGGGACTGCTAATCAGACCCACAGCCCTGCTGTTCTCTCTCTAAATTAATACTATGTACTTTAGGTGCATAACCCATTTGGATAGGATCACCTTATTGGCCCCTGTACAGTGTACCCTAGGTACCCAGGGCATAGGTGTACCCTAGGCCTACCAGGGGCTGCAGCATGTATTATGCCACCCCTGGCCTGGCCTTCCATTCTGACACAACTGGCTGATCACTCAGCTGGGGCAAGGTCGTGTAATCACCCCTTGCTTAGGTGTAGTATTCCTATACCTAACTTACATATAGACACATGTGTACCTATCAGTCACTCCTATGGCAGGCCTTAACAATCCTGGAGGCAGAGTGCTTGGTAACATGTGAGATGGTTCTCTAGCATGAGCTGAGCCTGTCTGCAGCTTTCGGAACTAAGTCCTTATAGCTGTTCTATGATATAGCCTACCATATACTCTTAAAGTGCCTTATAATCTTAGACGGTTATGGTAACTATGGTTTGGCTTTATCGAAACATGTCGTGTAAGGTGTCTAACACTGTGGAATAATACCCCCATGCCATTTCTGGACATGAGGATATTATTCCCCCCTTCTAGAGGGAAAGACATGTTAAAATCATACTTCAACTGTTAGCCTCTGACCAAAGCCTCAGCATCACAAAATGGATGCTGCTGCCACGACACAAGTCTGACCTCCTGCAGCTGGGAGTGATCCCAGCCAGGGAGGCCTGGACAATAGGTTTCCTGCTTGGGGAGGTGCTAGCACCTCCCCAGACAGCCTTTAGTGTATTGGGGCAGGGTGGGCTGAAAGGAATGAGACATGCCTGGGGCACACAAGGTGTTCCTTGCATAGTCCAGTTCAAACCGGCGCTGGGGCACTCCAGCCCCAGCTCTGGCGCGAAACTGGACAAAGGGAAGTGGGTGTAACCACCCCCTCCCAGGTCCCACCCATAAGGCGTGACCTAGCAGGTATCCCAGCCCCCCAGATTAGTATAAGAGTGGGAGTTGGGCCTCAAGACTTTAGATTATCCTGAACCTGCAAACTTGAACAGAAACTCTGGACCTTCGACATTCGACGAAAGAAGAAGACTGAAGAATCTCCCTTGTAGCCAAGGAGTGGCTACCCTGTGCAAACAGGCACCATCAAGAGACTACCCTTTGCTTTGCTCACGTTCTACGAGGAACCGACTGCAGAGCCCGACCAGAGCCTTGACTTCCAGACTTCTCCGACCCTGATCCACATCCACAGCAAAGCTGAGATCCGTGGAGGCGACGAGCGACGTGGGACCGGCTACCTGGGAAAAGTGGCTAGTAACTTAAAGCGCAGCTTCTGAGGCACCCTCGAAGTTGTGCACCGGGGATTGAGAAGCCCCAACCCCAAGCACCATCTGCACCGAAGATCAGCCCCCCACACTCCACGAGTCCTGCGTGGGGCCCTTCTGCATTTTCCTGCTTGCCGCGTCTGTCCGGTTGCTTGCCCGCTGGCTAGTGGCCTTTGTGACGACGCACCCTGAAATCTTCTGCGCTGGTTTGGCTCCTCCAGACTGGCTCCCGCTTCTCTGCAAAGAAGAAGCACCCCAGACCTTCCTGGTCTGCACCAGAAGCAAGTCCTCCGTTCTTCGTGGGTTCCGCTTGCCAAGGCTTGGTGAGTCCTAGTCCAACTTCGACGCCGCCGACAGCAAGAGCCTTCGTGGGACAGCTCGCCTCCTGGTCCTGGTCGTCCTCGAAGCTTCCTGGTCCTCCTGGCTGCAGCGACAAGCTTCACCTTCACCTGCAATCTTCACGACATCGCCGGGTTCCTTCCTGGTTCCACGTGGTCACTGGCTAGTGACCTTGACTCTGTCCCTTCTGCTTGCAGGTCTCCTCTCTTCTTGATCCCAGCCTTGGGATCCACCGGACACTCTTCACTGACTGCCTGTCAGCATCATTCTTCAGGCATCCATAGGAGTCGACGACGAAACCCGACGCATCTTCACCCCTATGCACCCGCAGCCTGTGGGCTAGGTAACTTGGGTACTCCGGTGCTCATCAGGATAGTGACTATCCTAGTGTCTAGTTTTCAAGTCTCAACTTCCTAGCTACTCCGGAAGTGTCCTAAATCTACCGTTTTCTAAACTGTACTATTGCTATTGACTTTTACGCATTACGCGCGAGTGTTTCCACTCTGCACACGAATCCCGTGGGCCTCCCACTTCCTAACTAACGCTAGTGTAGTGTAGCCCCAGCGATTCCCTAGGCCTAGGCCTATTCTATTTCCGTGACAGTGGTCCTTATACCACTTACTTAGTATATGGTTTGCGTGGCCCCTAGGGCCTAACTGTATTACTTACCTGTGTGACTTAATGTATGCTTAAATAAGACTGTGTTGTACTTACCTCTAATCTCATAAAGAGTGCTGAGGGTTTGACTAGAATAAATACACTTTATTTTATATATATATCTGTTGTGGTGTCCTTTCATTTGGTATTCAAGGGATTATATATGGTATCACAGCTGGCTTCACATGCCATTCAGAGTTTAGCCTAAGACTGCTCTTGTCCATGCTACCACTAGGATAGCTGGTCTATAAGGTTGACTTTACAACCAATCACCATAAGGGTATTTGGACTGATATAAGGTGTACACTAGAACTAGTGACATCATACATCAGGCCAACTTTTCACAGGCTGACACTGCATGACTAGGCAGAATCAAGCTGCCTCCCTTGCCTGAGGCCAGTCCTGCTATACCGGTTCTCATGTCCGTTGTCCTGACTGAAAGGCCGAAGACGGTAGCCATGCCCGTTTATGATCCATAAACACCTCTTATCCTACTTTTCAATCCTTTGCACCTGGCTCTGCTCCTCTCCTTCTGGGCTTTTACAATGGGGAGGTTGCGATTTTTATGATGGGGAGGATCGGGCAAAGAATGGAAAACTGACAAGGGGACCTGATCGAATACCGAAAACCTACGACTAATTATTGTTTGATGTCTATTTACTGTTTGTTTGGGATACCGGGTTGGGCATGAGAAATATTCGTGTAATGTTGCCTAAAGACATTTTTCGTGTATTTAAGGAACAACCCACTTAATGCAATTTGAACAGTCTCGTAGATTCTGCCTCTGTGTGACTTCTGTGTCCCTGCAGTAAATAAATCTTGGTCTCTGACGCCACCATCGAGAAGCCCGCGTCTCTGTTTATTTGTGCACCGAGACAGGAAGGAACTCAGGGGTCTTCGGGTGTTGTTTCCCTGACACCTCTGGACTCTTAGAAGTCCAGAACCTCAAATTGGCGCCCAACGTGGGGCGACGTCATCCGGTACCGGTCCAAAGCCTGAAAAGTTCGAGAAGTTTCGTGTGAAGATTCCGGAGGGAGGTACCCCGCTTCATCGATCCCTGCATGTCGTAAAAGTGGCCCGACGATCTCTTCCACGAGGGTTCCCGTTCCCAGACGGCTACAGAGGACCGCTGCCCTGACTGTCGCCCTGTCTTGGACCCGAGGTGCAGACCTTAGTACGGCGAGACGTAGACGGGTTCTCCTTGGTGACGTCTTCCACATTTCAGTTAAGTATTAAATGGGTTACGCTCAGTTTGGTTGTTCTTTGTTGCTCTGGTTTAATTCGTAGATTATCATTGGTTGCTCTTGTTTAGATAATCTTTGTTTTGGTATTAGTTCATTTTGGTAGGCCTAAGTTCTCTGCGCATTTTGGTTGGAAATTTGTCTTTGTTTGTCATGACTAACAGTAGTAATTGTTTCCTGTCCTGGTTACGTTGCAACGGGGATTCCCGGTTGGAGGATTCGTGTTCGGTTCCTCCGATTGGAACTCCTACATATGAGCTCTATTGTAAACATGGTGTGGGTCCTATTGCGTATAATGAAGTATGGGTCCAGGAAAGATGGTGTCCTTAGTTGGCCACCGCATGGTAGCTTCGAAACCGAAATACTAGACAATCTAGAAATGAAGTTGTTTAAGAGAAAAGCCCGGCCGGCAATGTTTGATTCTTTTCGCGTATGGCGTAAAGAAGCCAAACAGAGAGAAATTAGGAAGACGAAGAAAGAACAGAAAGAGAAAGGGTTGACTTTAATGGAGTCTGCTAGGCAGCTGCATGTCAACGAGACTGCGAAAGCAATGGAGATGGCGAATAGAAAATATAATTTGGCAATTGATAAATGTTACCCTGTATTGCCATCTTGTCCTACTAAGCCGATAGAGGATCATGAAAAGGATCCTCTGTTGTCTTACCTGTTGAATTCACCTCCACCGTATGCACAGGGTATTACAGTACCACAGTTACTACCTGTTGTACAGCCAGCTGCTGGTCAGCCTGGAGTAGTTGCTCCACTTCCCTTGATTCCAGCTCCTGTCCTTCCCGTGGTTAATGTTCCTTCGGCACCCCCTCTTCCTGGGTCGCCTGTTCCGCCTTTGCCTGTCGTTTCGCAAACTGCTTTACCTGCTACTCCCACCCTTACCATTTCATCTGCTCCAGCTTCCCTGTTCCCGAACTCTGTAAACATTCTGACTCCGCTTTCCGTTCGTCGGAAAATAACCGACTCTGTAACTAATATCTTAACTCCTCTCTACAGGTCTTTAATTGGGACCCCCGTTTCTGACTCTATACAGAGACGTAGCCAGCTTCCTGGTCCTCAGGAACGAGAAATGTTAGATTCGACAGCTCTTAGGTGGATGTCGAAAGCTGTGAAGTATGATGCACAAAGAGTGTTAGATACCTTTATGCAATGGAATGAACCAACTCAACGTTATGTTTTTGACGTGATGTGTTCTCTTGTGCGTGAAGAATGGGAAGATGATGACTTAGATTCCGTCCCCTCTGATCTGATAAATGTTCAGCAGAAATTTGCCGCAGGAATGGTGATAGGTTCAGAGGTAAGGGGAGCGATAGAACTGATTTTAGCTTATAGGGATGATTCCCCTCTTCAAACGCCAAGGGACCCTGATGGTTCACCGATTACTAGGAAAAGACGAGGTCAATATCCGATGAGGGAAGTTCCACCGATATGGCGTGATGCAGTTCAAGCTGATGCGGCTACTGGTATTGCAGCTG
Organism: Triturus cristatus; assembly: GCF_964204655.1. Lineage (NCBI taxonomy): Eukaryota > Metazoa > Chordata > Amphibia > Caudata > Salamandridae > Triturus > Triturus cristatus. Next base: position 103,747,870 of record NC_140587.1, read on the forward strand.
CTCCGGCACAATTCCAGAGAGTGTGGATACACATCCCTTGGAAGCGGGCCGAAGTATTAGCAGTAAAACAGGCGTTGCCGGACCCGCGTAAAAATCCTGCTGGTTATTACAAAGAGTTAACGCAGACAGTTCAAGCGTGCGTCATGAATTTGGCAGACATTGAAATGCTATTTGGTAATGTAGTGCCACAGCCTATATGGGCCAAGATTCGGCAAGAGAACCACCCAGTCGCCTTAGGAGGTGATTGGCCAGCTATTGTAGCAGCAGATGGGCTACAAGTTGGCGGTGCTAAACCTGAACCTCTGATTGCTGCCTTACCTGGCAGAATAATGAATCTGATGAAAACGCTGATGCCAGCGTTACGAGTTAATTGGGATAAACTATCGGCATGCAAGCAAAAGAAGGACGAAAGCGTCTCTGACTTTTTCACTAGATTTGAAGAGACCTTCGTAGACCACAGTGGGCAAGATATGAGTACTGAGGGAGGCCAGAGGTTGTTTGTCGACAAGTTCGTGTTTAATTTACTACCTGAGCTTAGTAACAAGTTAAAGGATTCTGAAAGTGCATGGGCAGTGTCGCCGACAGCACAGATACTTGCAACTGCTCAGTATTACGAGAATAGAGAGAAAGAAGAGAAGGAAAAGTCAGAAAAGAAAACGAAAGATTTAAAGACTAAAGTTCTTTTGCAACAGGCATACCCGCCTCGCTCAATTCAGTCAGATTCACAACAGCGACCCCAGTTTCAGCAACAGCCACAATTCCAGCAAGGGACGTCCCAAAGATTAAATTATGGTTTTTCCCGACAACAGTTAGCATGGAATCAGTGTGCCTATTGTAAAAAGGAGGGTCATTATAAGAATGAGTGTCCGGTACTGCACGCACAGACTAGTGGTGTCCCAGCTCAGAGAGGTAATGTTGGGTTTATGCAAGCTCCTAGAGGTAGAGGACGTGGTACAATGACACCACAGGCTGATCGCCCATCAAGTTATTTCGATCAGCGAAATGTACAACCTACGCAACCAGGTAGATCTCCACAGTATCATGTTGAAGATTATTATGATCATAATGAAGAGATTCAGAGAAGCGAGTACTAGGACAGCCACAGGCAAAGAGAGGGAGTAGTATCAGTTCCAGTTGATCAGAGTGGACCTTATGTCGCAGTAGTTACATTAGGCGTGGTCGAACCGTTTCTGTTGGATACTGGTGCGGCAAAAAGTTCAATTATGCATGCGAAACTCCCTGGCGCACCTTTGTCTGGCTTAACGAACACTTCAGTAGGTTTCTCAGGCGCCCCTGTTCACAATCCTGTTTCTAGTCCTTTATCAATATCTGTTGGGCCATGCGAACTAGAAGCACCCCTTATTCTAACAACCGGTTGTAATGAGAATCTGCTTGGTTTAGATCTGTTGAAACGCCTGCATGCGACACTGTACTGTTCTCCTTCGGGAGTACAGCTCACATTAGGCAAAAGAGTCATCTCTCCAATGTATATGTCGGTGGATAAGCTCCCACCGGAGCTGCGTTCTCTCCCTGATACTCTTTGGGCGACTGGTCCTAACGATGTAGGTCTCTTAGAAATTCCCCCTTATGTGGTAAGTCTGAAAGCGAATGTTAAATTCCCACGAATCCCACAATATCGGATTTCGAATGAAGGTGAACGTGCACTCTTGCTGATTGTGAAAGACTTAATACAGAAAGATGTGATAGAGGAAACTAGAGGAAATGTCTGCAATAGTCCTGGTCTGCCGATTTTGAAACGCACTGACCCGTCCAAACCTCCAATCTACAGATTTGTGATTGACCTCAGAGAAGTTAACAAAATAGTGATTCCGCAGTTTCCTGTGGCACCAGATATCACTGCATTATTGACGTTGATTCCTGCCTCAGCTTCATGGTTTACAGTGATCGATTTGAAGAATGCCTTTTTCAGCATTCCGATAGCCGAGGAAAGTAGAGACATTTTTGGTTTCTCCTTAGGAGGTCGCAGTTTCAGATTCAAACGCGCTCCACAAGGTTATTGTGAGAGCCCTTCAATTTACAGCCAAGCATTGAAGAGTCAATTAGATGCTCTTGTACTTCCTCCTGGTGTTGCTCTGATCCAATACGTAGACTATCTTTTACTGGCTGCTGATGACAAGGAAATCTGCAAAATAGCTACAATTTCTTTATTACGTCATTTGTCTGACTTGCATCACAAGGTTTCACCTTCTAAACTGCAATATTGTTGCCAAGAAGTGACCTACTTAGGTCATCTTTTGTCAAAGGAGGGAAGACGGTTGACCCCAGAGAGAATCAAAGCAATTTCGCAGATGACTGTACCAAGCACACAGAGAGAAGTGTGTGCGTTCTTGGGTATTACGTCATACTGCAGGCAATGGATCCCAAATTTTTCTCTCATGGCGAAACCATTGGTAGCCCTGACTGGAAAAGGTGTTCCGAGCCCTTTGCCATGGTCTGAGGAATGTCAACAGAGTTTCTCCGACTTACGTGATGCGCTGTGTTCAGCTCCTGTGTTGGGTACTCCTGACTACAGTAAGCCGTTTACTTTATATGTCCATGAAAGAGAAGGTTGTGCGTTGAGTGTATTAACGCAACAATTTGGTGACAAACAGCGGCCTTGTGCATATTTCTCATCCACATTAGATCCGGTAGCCAGAGCATTGCCAAGTTGTTTGAGAGCTACAGCAGCAGCTGCAGTGTCTATTCGACAGTCTGCTGGACTAGTCATGAACAACATGTTAGTAGTCATGGTTCCACATGCTCTGGATACACATGAATCGAACGAAAACTCAGCACCTCACCAGTGCTAGACTATCAGGCTATGAGCTGACGCTTTTGGCAAGTCACATTCAGATCAAGCGATGCAACATATTGAATCCAGCAACACTGTTGCCGACTACTCAAGTCGAGTGATTCAGAGCCCCATGATTGTTGTTTCAAAACTGAGGAAGAGACAAAAGGTAGGATTGATTTAAAAGATACTCCGTTACTAGATCCAGATGGCACTTTATATGTCGATGGGTCGTGTTTCAAACTACAGAATGGTGATGTGACGGCCGCGTATGCAGTTACGACTTTGAGTACGATTGTTGAGACTGCAAGAGTAAGTCAGAATTCTGCCCAAGCTGCAGAATTAATTGCATTAACAAGAGCGTGTGTTTTAGCTGAGGGAAAGAGAGTGAACGTGTTTACTGATAGCCAATACGCCTTCGGCGTAGCACATAGCTTTGGACGTCTCTGGAAAGAAAGAGGTTTTCTCACGTCCCATGGGACTAAGATCCAACATGGACAGTTAGTCAGCGATCTATTGGAATCCCTGACCCTACCGAATGAAGTTGCGATTGTGAAGTGCAGTGCACATCGAAAGATTACGGATGATGTTGGCCGTGGGAATGCGTTTGCTGATGAGGTCGCTAAAGAAACGGCCAAGAACATGACGAGCCGAATGTACGTTGCAACGTCTGCAAGATGGATTGCTGAGTCAGGGATGTGTGAGAATACGATTGAAAGTGTGAAGGCAATCCAGAATGAAGCAACTGAAAATGAGAAGAATGAATGGAAGGAGAAAACGGGTAAAATGGATTCAAGTGGATGTTGGGTTGATTTGTCTGAGCAGCAGCGTTGGATGTTACCTGACGCGTATGTGCTCGCAGTAGTCACGATGGCGCATGGAGCGGCGCACATCAGTTCGAAAGGGATCTGTAAAATGTTAGCTCCAGTATGGAAGAATGATGGAATTACTAAGTGTGCGGAAAGAGTGGTGAAAAACTGCATGATATGCCTGATGCATAATCCTGGCAAGGGAACCCCAACCCCAACTGGTCATTTTGCTCCCCCTTCTTGTCCCTTTGAAGTGATTCAGTTGGATTTTATCCACATGGACAGGTGTAACAATCTTAAATATGTACTAGTGGTAGTCTGTGCCTTTTCAAGATGGATTGAGGCATATCCATTAAAGGATAACACTGCTATGTCCACTGCCAAAATCCTCCTCAAAGAATACTTCCCCAGGTATGGTATGCCACGGATTGTTTGGTCGGACAATGGAAGTGAGTTTGTAGGGAAAGTTATGAAGAGTGTGTGTGCGGGTCTGGGTATTACCCAGAAATTCCACAGTGCAAATCACCCACAGTCAGCAGGTTTGGTTGAAGGGTACAATGGTACCCTGAAGCTGAAACTTGCTAAAATTCAAGCTTCCACTGGTCTATCTTGGCCAGATGCACTGCCTTTAGCTCTATTGTCCACCAGAGCGACTGTACACTCTCGAGTAAGGCTTAGCCCATATGAGATTGTGTTCGGTCGTCCTGCTAATGTTTGGGGAATCCCTAGGCCAAAGGAATTCAAACAGATCGAATACCCAATGTTGATTGATTATCTTTATGACCTGACTGCTAAACTAAGCCTTATTCATCAACAGGTATTCGAATCCTTGCCTAAACTGCCAGAGAGTCCAGGCCACACGTTGAAACCAAGCGACCAAGTTGTGGTGCGGAATTTTGAGCGAACTCGGAACCTCCAGCCAAGATTCGTGGGTCCGTTCCAGGTGCTCCTAACAACGAGAACTGCTGTACGCCTAGCTGGAAGGAAGAATTGGGTGCACGCTAGCCATACGAAGCGTGTCCCTCTCCCACTCCCCTATGACAATTGGGTTAGACAGGGATTTGGTGTATCCGAGACAGAACCTGTTCCTAGGCACATCCCTTTCAGTGATGCAGAGTACATAACGGACCCACGAACTGAAACACAGAACTTTGACACCTCAGCAGGAACCGCTCTTTTGAATCCTGGACCGAGTGTTGTACAAAGTGAACATTTGTCACCTGTGGAGTCGAACATTTCCGCACCTGTAGACCAGCTATTTCAAGATCAGACAAGACCCGGAAAGTACAGATATAATCTACGTTCTCATGTTATGAACTAATGACATTGCATAATTACCTTTCTGTTTGAAAACTGTTTTTGATCTTATCGCATTCCATTCAGTCAGGAAGTTTGCTCTAAATTTTTATCCTTTTTGTTTTTGTTGCTTCTCTCACCTTGCCGTCTGGGTTACCGTAGGGTCGTAACGTGTGCCTTGTTTTAATTTGCAGGGAACCAGACACAAGGTCGGTTTCTTCTGTTTATTTTGGGAACTCCCAGGGTAAACAGAGGCAAGTTTTTAACAGGTACAAACCATCCGTTGCGAACGGTTGTAGAAGATGGAGCTTCCTGAACTGCGACGGGTTAACGTCATAAATGTGCACAAGACAAAACTATATGACATATTGTATAGCAAATGTTTTCTAATGCAATGTGCTCTGACACTTCTAATTGTTTTAATAACTTCGGTAGGCGGAATTATTTTTGGTATTCAGTTGATCTTTACACCTGTTACATCTACAGTATCTCCCCATGTTCCTGTTTCTCCGACTGTTGTTTCTCTTCATTCTTTCCATCCTTTTCCTGCCCACGAGCAAGCTCGACGCTCTGAGTTTATAAATAACACTTTCATTCAGCTCTTGCACCAACATCAACTAGTGGTTAACACAACAAACTGCTGGGTGTGTGGCTTGATACCACATACCATGGACTAGGGCATCCCTTATCTGGTTCTGCCCTTTAGTTATAATGGATCATTCTGGGCATTTCAGACCATGTTCGCTAATGCCCTAGAGACCTATCCTCCACGACCTCCGCGTTCCACTAGGTATAACTCTGCTAATAAAGCCTTGGTAAAAGGAATCACTGACATGGTTAGAGATGTCAATAACACTCCGTTCATTCCCAAGGATGAATTGCGAGTTTACATGGGTTGGAATGTTACGGAATATGGCATTACTCTGGGTGAGAACAAACGTAAAAGCTCGACTCCGATCTGGGTCGTACCCCACCAAGGTCAGGTCTGTTTGCAAGGAAATGGGAGGAATCCGAAAGCTCGACTAGGGAAGAGTGACTGTATCGAAACATATGTTTTCCCGTCACAGTCTTCCCCTGCATTCTTAGCTGCTAAGGGTACCTATTTTGTTTGCCAAGACAGAGCATACACATGGCTGCCTGCTGACTTCTCAGGCTCATGTTATATCGCTCAACTGTTACCTCCGACATACACTGCTGCACCGGACTATCACAAAACTAGAGTTGTGAGAGGTGTTTTCAGTAAAGAAGATACTGCTGGCCAAGAAGCAGGAGACTTCTTCAAAGGTTTCCTTCCATTCTGGGGGCCTATGGCCAACAGTAGAAACTTACGTCAACTAACACGGGTAGTTGAATCCACTATCACCGAAACTGCGGGTGCCCTTAGTAACCTGACAGCTGAGCTTCAAGCGGATCGCCTCATGATGTTACAGAACCGTATGGTCCTTGATGTGTTACTTGCAGATCGAGGTGGAGTATGTAAGATGATCCAATCGAGTTGCTGTGTTTTTATCCCAGATAATGCGCCAACAGTATACAAGGCCACCTCTAAGTTACACAAAATCTCTGACTCTATTCATGTAGAGGAAGGTGACTGGTCATTAATGGGATGGTTCTGGAGCCTGTTATCTGCGTGGGGATGGAAGGTTCTGATAGTCACTGGTGTTGCGTTGGTATTTTTATTTTCGTGCTGTCTCATTGTTCAGTGTGGTCCTTGTGAGAAGTTGGCCCGATATGTAGTGCTCACTATTCTAGTGATCACTGTGTATCATTCCAAACGACCCTTATTGATGATTGGTTGTAAGTCAACCTTATAGACCAGCTATCCTAGTAGCGTGGATACGAGCAGTCTTAGGCTAAACTCTAGAGGGCGTGTTAAGCCAGCTGTTTTACCACCACATTTACCCCTTGAACACCACGTGAAAGGACACCACACAAGTTGTTATGAAAATAAAGGATATTTATTTATAACAAGACTACCCTGGCTCTTTATGAGTCAGGGAGCTAAGCACACTACAAAACTCTTACGAAAATACTTCAAGTTGCACAATTTACACAAATGCCCGAGGGGCACGAGAAACCATCTACACTACCAGTGAAATGCGAATGGTTAGAGTCTGGAGTTACTGATTCCGGAGTGATCCGATCAGTGGGACTAAACGAAAAAGGAACTGGACACTTGTAGAGCGAACCTGCGATGGAGCACCGAAATGCTCGAGTTACCTAGCCCAGAGGCTGCGGCTGCGGGAGGTTCGGCAAGATGTCGGGAGTCCTCGTTGTAGTCTCAGGAGCCTGAAAGAAGAAGTTGCTGGCAGGCGACCAGTGACGATGTTCAGCGCGATCCAAGCCTGGATCGGGGGTGAAGGAAACCTGAAAGCAGAGGGGACTCAGTTCTCAACCGCTAGCCAGCGATCGTGTGGGCACCAGGAGGGTACCGGCTGAAGTCACCTCGACCAGGTGAGTGGATGACGTCGGACTCGGCTGTTCCTCGGACCAGGAGGCGCGGCGGCGACCAGGATGGAGGGCGAGCTGTCCCACGAAGGTGTCTGCTGTCGATGATGCTGGGCCCAGGAGTGGGGCAGCAGGTCTTGGCAGTGGCGAGCCTACGCGGTGGAGTCAAGATGGCGTCTGGAGTGGACCAGGAGGGTCCGTGGTACTCCTCTGTTGAAGGGGAGCAAGAGCCAGTCTGGAGCAACCAGACTAGTGATGAAACAATCGTGGTGCGTCGTGAAGAGGGCCACAAGCCGGTCGGCAAGTGGTCGGACAACGCGGTGAACAGCAAGGAGCGGAAGGGCCCCCACGCAGATCTCGTGGATGCTGGGGAGGCAGACTTCGGTGCTGGAGCTGCTCAGGGTTAGGGCTTCTCAAACCCTAGGTGCACTCACTCGAGGGTCCCTCGGTGGGCGTGCTAGATAAGCGTCGTGCAGGTTCTGAAGAGGGCCGGTCCCGCAGGTCTCGTCACACCTACGACTCTCAGCTGGGCTGATGATGTAGGTAAAAGGTCAGAAATGGCAGGGAACCCGGGTCTCGTCGAGCTGGGCAGTCTTGATCCGTAGGAGAGACTTACAGCAAACCGCAAGCGCTTAGGTGGTGCCTGCTGGTGCAGGGTGGCTACTCCTTAGCCACAAGGGAGAGTCTTCAGAAATAGTCAAGAGTTCCTTTCTTGGAAAGTAGTTCAAGATTCAGAATTATCCGATTATCCCAATTGGGAAGGGGACTCGCTCCTAGGGGCTGGCCCCTGACTAGGTCCTACCTATGGGTGGGGCCAGGAGGGGGGTGGTTACACCCCTATCCTTTGTCCGGCTTCGCCCCAGCTCAGGGGCAGGGTTGCCCCCGAAACTGGTTTGAGCCGGGCTATGCACAGTGAGCACCGGGGTGCCACTTGCAATCACCTTCCTTTCAGCCCTGCCTACCTGGGATACACAAACCCTGTCTGGGATGGTGCTAACACCGCCCTCGACAGGAAACCCTTTGTCCAAGCTCCCCTCGCTGGAAGGTCTCCCAGCAGCAGGAGGTCAGACTTGTGTCTGGTGGCAGCATCCATTTTGTGATGCTGAGGCTTGAGTCAACTTTTAACCGGGGTTCAAGGTTACTTCCACGTCGTGCCCCTCTAAAAGGGGGGAATGCTAACCCCGTCGCCAGGACTGGCGAGGGGTTCGTATTCCAATTCGTATGACACCTTACTCGACATGTGTCGGTGATGCGATGCCAAAGTTAGCAAATAACCGCAAGGATTATAATGCATTTTAAAGTAGTTGGCCCGCGTCACCATGGAACGGCTATTAGGACTTGGTTCCGCAAGCCGTCGACGGGCTCAGCTCGCGCCAGAGCACCGTCCCACATGATTCCCTGCACTCTGCCTTCAGGATTGATAAGGCCTGCCATCGGAGTGACTGATAGGAATCCATGTGTCCATTTTAGGGTTAGGTGTAGGAATACTACACCTACAGCAACGGGTGATTACACCACTTTGCCCCAGCTGTCATGCAGCCAGTTGTGTCAGATTTGGGCGGCCATCCAGGGGTGGCATAATACATGCTGCAGCCCCTGGTAGGCCCTGGGTACACCGATGCCCTGGATACCTGTGGTATGCTGAGACAGGGACTGACAAGGCGGCCCAGTTCCAATTAGTGGATGCACCTAATGTACATGTGTGTTAATTTCGAGAGAGAACAGCTAGGCTGTGGGTCTGATTGGCAGGCCCACAGCCAGGGAAAGTCATAAACCAATGAAGCAAAAGCAAAAAATCTGGGTGATCATAGGAGTGCAGACCCTACTCTCCTACATGACCCCCCCCCAAACTTTGGGACAATAAGCTAACCTTGACCAGGTGAGTCTTCTTGCTCTAAGTGGAAATACCTGGAGAGCCCATCTGCATTGCCATGATCAGTGCCAGGTCTATGCTCCACTGTGAAGTCCATCCCCTGTAGGGAAATGGACCACCTAAGTAGTTTGGGGTTTTCACCCTTCATTTGATTTAGCCACAAGAGGGGCTTATGGTCGGTCTGAATCTTGAAGTGAGTGCCAAACAAGTATGGCCTCAACTTCTTCAGGGCCCAAACCACAGCAAAGGCCTCCCTCTCAATAGCTGACCAATTATTCTCTCTGGGGGTCAGCCTCCTGCTAATAAAAGCTATGGGCTGGTCATGACCATCAAAATTCAGTTGAGATAGAACAGCTCCCACACCCAGCTCCGAAGCGTCTGTTTGGACAATGAATGGTTTGGAGTAGTCTGGACTCTTTAGGATAGGTGCTGTGCACATGGCCTGCTTTAGGTCATCGAATGCCTTCTGACAGCTTGCTGTCCACTGAACTTTTTTTGGCATCTTTTTACTTGTCAGGTCGTTTAGCGGGGTCACAATGGATCCATAATTTCTGACAAATTTCCGGTAATAACCAGTCAGGCCCAAGAAAGCTCGAACCTGAGTCTGGGTGGTTGGAGGAGCCCAGTCCTGGATGGCCTGTATTTTGCTCTCCAATGGCTGAACCTGGCCTCCACCTACAAGGTGGCCCAGGTATACAACCTGTGTCTGCCCTATCTGGCACTTAGTGGCCTTGATAGTGAGGCCTGCCTTTTGCAGGGCCTCTAACACTTTCCTCAGGTGGGACAGGTGATCCTCCCAGGTGGAGCTAAAGACAGCGATATCGTCCAGATACGCCGCACAGAAGTCGACCAACCCAGTGAGAACTCGATTCACCAGCCTTTGGAAGGTGGCAGGTGCATTTTTCAAACCAAAGGGCATTACCACGAACTGATAATGCCCACCCGGGGTAGAAAATGCTGTTTTGGGCTTGGCCTCCTCAGCTAACCTGATTTGCCAATACCCAGCTGTCAGGTCAAACGTACTTAAGTAGCTGGCCGAAGCCAACCGGTCGATAAGTTCGTCTGCTCTTGGTATCGGGTGGGCGTCAGTCTTAGTGACTGCATTGAGACCTCTGTAGTCCACGCAAAACCTCATCTCTTTCTTACCGCCCTGGGTGTGAGGTTTCAGCACGAGAACTACGGGACTAGCCCAGGGGCTGTCCGAGGGTTCAATGACTCCCAGCTCCAACATTTTCTGCACCTCCGTCTTGATGCAGTCTCTGACATGATCAGGTTGCCGATAGCTTTTACTCTTTACGGGCAGACTGTCCCCAGTGTCGACCTCATGGGTACACCAATTGGTCTGACTGGGCGTCAGAGAGAACATATGTCGAAAGGATTGAAGAACCTGTTTGCAATCCTTTTGTTGATGTCCAAAGAGGCTGCCACAAAAGACAACACCATCTACTGACCCATCGTCAGGGTTCTGAGTGAGCAGGTCCGGGAGAGGGTCACTCTCCTCCTCCTGTCCCTCATCTGTGGCCATGAGCAAGCCCATGCCCTCCCTGTCGACATATGCCTTGAGCCTGTTTACATGGAGCACCCTGTGGGGGCTCCGGGGAGTTCCCAGGTCTACCAAGTAGGTGACCTCTCCCTTTTGCTCAATGATCGTGTGGGGCCCAGACCATTTGTCTTTGAGTGCTGCTGGGGCCACTGGCTCCAGCACCCACACCTTCTGTCCAGGCTGGTACACAGTCAGGACAGCCTTTTGGTCGTGCCAAGCTTTTTGTAGTTCTTGGCTCGCCTCAAGGTTTTTAGATGCCTTTTCCATGTACTCGGCCATCCGCGAGCGGAGACCGAGCACATAGTCCACAATGTTTGATGCCGGCTTTCTGAGAGGTCTCTCCCATCCTTCCTTTACCAAACAAAGGGGTCCCCTTACAGGGTGTCCGAACAGAAGCTCAAAAGGGCTGTAGCCAACCCCCTTCTGCGGGACCTCTCTGTAGGCGAACAAGAGGCAGGGTATCAGGACATCCCATCTCCGCCGAAGCTTTTCAGGTAGTCCGTGAATCATCCCTTTTAGGGTCCTGTTGAATCTCTCAACAAGCCCATTGCATTGTGGGTGATAGGGTGTGGTGAACTTGTAGTTGACACCACACTCCTTCCACATTGCAGTCAGATATCCCGACATAAAGTTTGCACCTCTGTCTGAGACGACCTCCTTAGGGAAGCCCACTCTGGAGAACACTCCAAGTAGGGTCCGTGCCACCACAGGTGCTGTAGTGGTCCTAAGGGGAATAGCTTCAGGATACCTGGTGGCGTGGTCCACCACCACCAGTATAAACTTGTGCCCTGATGCTGTCTGGGGTTCCATTGGTCCGACAATGTCGATCCCCACTCGTTCAAAGGGTACCCCCACCACCGGTAGTGGTATGAGGGGGGCCTTTGTCGTGCCACCTGACTTACCACTGGCTTGGCAAGTGACACAGGAGCGGCAAAACTCCTTCGTATCTTCGGACATGTGGGGCCAGTGAAAGTGTGGAACAATTCTGTCCCAAGTCTTGTTCTGGCCTAAGTGACCTGCAAGGGGAATCTCGTGGGCCAAGGTAAGAAGGAAACCTCTCAGAGACAAGGGGATGACCAGCCTCCTGGTCGCGCCAGGTTTGGGGTCTCTTGCCTCGGAGTACAGGAGTCCATCGTCCCAGTACACTTTGTGGGTACCTGTGGCGTTCCCTGCAGCCTCAGCAGCAGCCTGCTGTCTGAGGGGTTCAAGCGAGGGGCAATCTAACTGTGCCTTCCCCAGGTCTTCCCTGGAGGGTCCCCCTGAGCCCAGAAACTCAACCTGACCAGGTTCAAGCTCTTTCGGCTCAGTTTCCCTCAGTTCTTTAAGGTCAGCCCCCTCAGAGACTTGATCCACGACCTGGGGCAAGGGGGAAGGCGAAGCCTTACCCTTACTGCTCCTCTTCTTGGAAGGTGTCTGGTCCGTTCTTCCAGGATCCAGCACCTGTTCAGTGGGGCATCTTTTGGCCTGTGACCTGGTCACAGCAAGGACATGTGCTGGCAAGCCTAACATTTCCATGTGAGTCCTCTGCTCCACTTCTGACCATTGTGACGTTTCCAAATCATTGCCCAACAGACATTCTACGGGGAGGTCTGAACTAACCACAACCTTTTTCGGGCCACTTACCCCTCCCCAGGAGAAATCAACAACTGCCATACTGTGATTGGTAGTGACGTTGCTGGCATTGGTCACTAGGTAATTGGTACCTAGCATGATCTGTCCAGGGTCCACAAAGTTAGGCGTCACCATGGTGACACTGGCACAAGTGTCCCTGTAGGCCTGAGCCACTTTTCCATTGATCAAAGGTGTCTGTCTGTATTTGCCCAAAGTATTGGGACTGGCATCAGGGGACATATCCATATCCCCTGTACAGACAAGGACGGCCTGAGTGAGCGTGCTGACTAAGTCGTCACTCCCCTCGGTTCCCAAGGTTAACCCAACTAATGCCTTGGGAGGCGCACTACCACTGCTGACTGTACTAGGGGGTGCAGGTGCCTTAGGGGCTGCAGTGGCAGGAGTTTGCCCTCCTTTCTTGGTGCACTCACTAAACCAGTGAGTCTTACTTTTACAGTATTGGCACCACCTTTTTGACTGGCCTTCTTGAGTCTTCTTCTTCTGTGAAGCCTGACCCCCACTCTCTTTGGTTTGTTGGGGACCTGTCGAAGTCTTCTGGTCATTTTGTTCATTCTTGTTACTACCCTTTTGGTCTGCTTTCTTCTGACCACCCTGGTTCTGGTTCTGGTTCTGCTTGACCCTTGTTCTGACCCATCTGTCTGCCTTCTTTCCCAATTCTTGGGGAGAGGTCAGATCCGAGTCGACAAGGTGCTGATGCAACAATTGGTTCTGACAGTTGTTTAAAATCTGTTCTCGCATGATAAGATTGTACAATCCTGTGTAATCAGTAACCTTGCTACCCAGCAACCTGCCTTCCAAAGCCTTAGTGGCACAATCGACAAAGTCAGTCCAATCCTGAGACTGAATTTTCTGGGTGTCCCTGAACAGCAACCTGTACTGTTCCGTGGTTAAGCCAAACCCATCAATCAGTGTGGTCTTCAGGACTTGGTAGTTGTTTGCATCCTCAGCTCTAGTAGTGAGGAGCTTGTCTCGCCCTTTACCTTCAAAGGAGAGCCACAGTATAGCTGCCCACTGACTTGGGGGGACGCACTGGACAGTGCAGGCCCTCTCCAAAGCAGTTATCCACTTGTGGATGTCGTCCCCTTGTTTAAATGGGGGCACTATTTTACTCAGGTGTCTAGTGTCTATACCCCTGTCTTTCTCTCTATTGAGAATGCTGCCACCAGTGGGATCTAACCCACTTAATTTCTGCTCTCGGGCCAGGGCAAGTCTTTTTTTGGCGAGGGCAAGTTCTTCCCGCTCGATCCTCAGATTGACTTCCCTCATCTTCGCTTCATGCTCCCTTCTCTGAGGGGACGTCATTCCTCTCTGAGAAGATGACTGAGAGACATGTGTACGAACAGATCTGTTAGAGCCTCTGGAGAGAGACCTAGCTCGTCCGTTCCCAAGGTTAGGCCTGCTTGAGCGTGGGCCCGGGGCTCCCCCAGTTCCATTCTCATGCCTGCTTAAGTTGGTCCTTGTAAGCCTGCTGACTACCACTGGACCTTTGTCTGCCTCGTCTTCTGTTAACTCCTCCTCGTCCTCCTCCTCTGTGTGGAGGTCGAGGTCTGGGTCACCGAGGGTTCCCTCTAAGGGAGGCATGTTCCCATCAGCACTGGGGGGACCTGTGTTAGAGGACCTCCTAGCATCGTACGCCTCTAAGAGACCTATCAGAATTGCGATGGTAGGGTTAGAACCCTGGTTTAGCTTCCTGGAGGCACACAGTTGTCTCATCTCCTTGAAGCTAAGAGCTGCATATCGTGACACGACCTGTGGAGGGTCACTGACCCCAAAGGGAGTCTCCGCAGACTCTCCGTGGACCGACATGCTTTTCTAGTGAGGTGTAAGTGATGCACCTACCTACACTATGTGTTTACCTACTGATCCCTTGCTAAGAGTTGCAGTCAGGGTGTGCTAAGCCCTGTTACACTACAACAGCCGGTTCAGTAGAACTCGGAGTATTCTAAGTTAAGTTATATGTACCTGGGTACTTATGTGATCTTTCACTTCGATATTCTTAGGATACGTGTGTGGTAAAACAACAGCAAGCTCAAATCCCACCGCTGCCACCAATGTGAGAAGTTGGCCCGATATGTAGTGCTCACTATTCTAGTGATCACTGTGTATCATTCCAAACGACCCTTATTGATGATTGGTTGTAAGTCAACCTTATAGACCAGCTATCCTAGTAGCGTGGATACGAGCAGTCTTAGGCTAAACTCTAGAGGGCGTGTTAGGCCAGCTGTTTACCATCACATTTACCCCTTGAACACCACGTGAAAGGACACCACACAAGTTGTTATGAAAATAAAGGATATTTATTTATAACAAGACTACCCTGGCTCTTTATGAGTCAGGGAGCTAAGCACACTACAAAACTCTTACGAAAATACTTCAAGTTGCACAATTTACACAAATGCCCGAGGGGCACGAGAAACCATCTACACTACCAGTGAAATGCGAATGGTTAGAGTCTGGAGTTACTGATTCCGGAGTGATCCGATCAGTGGGACTAAACGAAAAAGGAACTGGACACTTGTAGAGCGAACCTGCGATGGAGCACCGAAATGCTCGAGTTACCTAGCCCAGAGGCTGCGGCTGCGGGAGGTTCGGCAAGATGTCGGGAGTCCTCGTTGTAGTCTCAGGAGCCTGAAAGAAGAAGTTGCTGGCAGGCGACCAGTGACGATGTTCAGCGCGATCCAAGCCTGGATCGGGGGTGAAGGAAACCTGAAAGCAGAGGGGACTCAGTTCTCAACCGCTAGCCAGCGATCGTGTGGGCACCAGGAGGGTACCGGCTGAAGTCACCTCGACCAGGTGAGTGGATGACGTCGGACTCGGCTGTTCCTCGGACCAGGAGGCGCGGCGGCGACCAGGATGGAGGGCGAGCTGTCCCACGAAGGTGTCTGCTGTCGATGATGCTGGGCCCAGGAGTGGGGCAGCAGGTCTTGGCAGTGGCGAGCCTACGCGGTGGAGTCAAGATGGCGTCTGGAGTGGACCAGGAGGGTCCGTGGTACTCCTCTGTTGAAGGGGAGCAAGAGCCAGTCTGGAGCAACCAGACTAGTGATGAAACAATCGTGGTGCGTCGTGAAGAGGGCCACAAGCCGGTCGGCAAGTGGTCGGACAACGCGGTGAACAGCAAGGAGCGGAAGGGCCCCCACGCAGATCTCGTGGATGCTGGGGAGGCAGACTTCGGTGCTGGAGCTGCTCAGGGTTAGGGCTTCTCAAACCCTAGGTGCACTCACTCGAGGGTCCCTCGGTGGGCGTGCTAGATAAGCGTTGTGCAGGTTCTGAAGAGGGCCGGTCCCGCAGGTCTCGTCACACCTACGACTCTCAGCTGGGCTGATGATGTAGGTAAAAGGTCAGAAATGGCAGGGAACCCGGGTCTCGTCGAGCTGGGCAGTCTTGATCCGTAGGAGAGACTTACAGCAAACCGCAAGCGCTTAGGTGGTGCCTGCTGGTGCAGGGTGGCTACTCCTTAGCCACAAGGGAGAGTCTTCAGAAATAGTCAAGAGTTCCTTTCTTGGAAAGTAGTTCAAGATTCAGAATTATCCGATTATCCCAATTGGGAAGGGGACTCGCTCCTAGGGGCTGGCCCGTGACTAGGTCGAGCCGGGCTATGCACAGTGAGCACCGGGGTGCCACTTGCAATCACCTTCCTTTCAGCCCTGCCTACCTGGGATACACAAACCCTGTCTGGGATGGTGCTAACACCGCCCTCGACAGGAAACCCTTTGTCCAAGCTCCCCTCGCTGGAAGGTCTCCAAGCAGCAGGAGGTCAGACTTGTGTCTGGTGGCAGCACCCATTTTGTGATGCTGAGGCTTGAGTCAACTTTTAACCGGGGTTCAAGGTTACTTCCATGTCGTGCCCCTCTAAAAGGGGGGAATGCTAGCCCCGTCGCCAGGACTGGCGAGGGGTTCGTATTCCAATTCGTATGACACCTTACTCGACATGTGTAGGTGATGCGATGCCAAAGTTAGCAAATAACCGCAAGGATTATAATGCATTTTAAAGTAGTTGGCCCGCGTCACCATGGAACGGCTATTAGGACTTGGTTCCGCAAGCCGTCGACGGGCTCAGCTCGCGCCAGAGCACCGTCCCACATGATTCCCTGCACTCTGCCTTCAGGATTGATAAGGCCTGCCATAGGAGTGACTGATAGGAATCCATGTGTCCATTTTAGGGTTAGGTGTAGGAATACTACACCTACAGCAACGGGTGATTACACCACTTTGCCCCAGCTGTCGTGCAGCCAGTTGTGTCAGATTTGGGCGGCCATCCAGGGGTGGCATAATACATGCTGCAGCCCCTGGTAGGCCCTGGGTACACCGATGCCCTGGATACCTGTGGTATGCTGAGACAGGGACTGACAAGGCGGCCCAGTTCCAATTAGTGGATGCACCTAATGTACATGTGTGTTAATTTCGAGAGAGAACAGCTAGGCTGTGGGTCTGATTGGCAGGCCCACAGCCAGGGAAAGTCGTAAACCAATGAAGCAAAAGCAAAAAATCTGGGTGATCATAGGATTGCAGACCCTACTCTCCTACAGTCCTGCCTTATGTAGTCTCTGCTTTTCAACATGCGTAAGAAAACCACCTGTTTTTAGAGATACGCCACGGGATAGAGTAATGCTTCAACAACATATCAGTGACCTGACGAACATAGAAATGGACTCTGACATAGAGTAAGTTATTGCCTATGTAAGGGCAAAAGGACGGTCTGAGGTTCTGTAGCGATCCGAACCCGTGAATTCGGTATCGATCGTAGTACTGACACGATTTCGGTACCAATGAACCGCAAATGATCCATTATGTGCATGACAGTGTTTTCGCTACGCAACTAGCATGAATTCACTGAGAAATAGGGCATTCTGTTGTAAAGTCATGGCATCCATTTTAGTTACGGCATCCATTTTGTTTCTTGCCCTCACATAGTCAATGAACGGGCGATGACCCCGGCTGAGTCACCTTGTTAAGGACACGTAAGCTCGAGCCCCGAGAAAGGCTGACACTGCATGACTAGGCAGAATCAAGCTGCCTCCCTTGCCTGAGGCCAGTCCTACTATACCGGTTCTCGTGTCCGTTGTCCTGACTGAAAGGCCGAAGACGGTAACCATGCCCGTTTATGATCCATAAACACCTCTTATCCTACTTTTCAATCCTTTGCACCTGGCTATGCTCCTCTCCTTCTGGGCTTTTACAATGGGGAGGTTGCGATTTTTATGATGGGGAGGATCGGGCAAAGAATGGAAAACTGACAAGGGGACCTGATCGAATACCGAAAACCTACGACTAATTATTGTTTGATGTCTATTTACTGTTTGTTTGGGATACCGGATTGGGCATGAGAAATATTCGTGTAATGTTGCCCAAAGACATTTTTCGTGTATTTAAGGAACAACCCACTTAATGCAATTTGAACAGTCTCGTAGATTCTGCCTCTGTGTGGTTCCTATGACTTCTGTGTCCCTGCAGTAAATAAATCTTGGTCTCTGACGCCACCATCGAGAAACCCGCGTCTCTGTTTATTTGTGCACCGAGACAGGAAGGAACTCAGGGGTCTTCGGGTGTTGTTTCCCTGACACCTCTGGACTCTTAAAAGTCCAGAACCTCATCACCGCCCACTACAATACAACGATGATTGATGTCCTTGACCAAGTAGCACAGCTCAAACAAAAACAATCTAGAAAAATATAATCGAAATTCTAGTTCAACTCCGATCTAAACAATGAGAGGAGACAACTTAGACAAGCAGAAAGGATTTGGAGGGAGTTCCCCTCTACAGTGCACCTCTCACTCCTAAGATCTGCAAGACTTTCATATAAGAAACACATCTTTAGAGAAAAAGCCACCTTCTTTCGCAACCAACTTGACCGTGCTAAGGACAGACCTAGGGAGCTCTTCAGCATCATCAAACGACAAACTACCCTTACCACCCCTCACAAAATAACAGCCTCCAATGAACACTGTGAAGAAATTGCCAACTTCTTCATTGATAAAGTAGCAATAATTGAGCAATCCATCATCCAAGTGGGAAATCCATCTTCCATTCCAACCCACCCCACTGCCTCACTTTCCTCCATGATTGCCCCCACTCCAAATTTAACCAATGACCGATTGGTCCCAAGAAAAACTAATGTTGACCATGATCTTCCTCAACCGAAAAAGGATGCTAATTGGTCTGACTTCAAACCCATGACAGAAAGTGAAGTCTTCAATTCAATTGCAAACTTGAAGCCCACATCCCACACCTATGAACCCCTCACATCCACATTCGTACAAAACCTCAACCATATCATCGCCCCATTTTGGACAAAAATCATCAACACATCTCTCTCCATGTAACGACCACCCTCCAACTAGGCCAAATCACTCCCATACTCTAAAAACGAGGGGCTGACCCTAATGACCTCCCTAACCTCCCCTTTCTAGCCAAACCAACGGAGAAATGCGTTCTTCTACAACTTAACCAACTTATAGAGGAATTCCACCTCCTGGACACCTTCCAGTAAGGATTCAGGAAAGGCTGTAGCACAGAAACTGCTTTGCTCTATATCTCATATAATATTCGAAGATCCCTGGATGAAGGGGACGCATGCCTCTTAATCCTACTTGACTTATCGGCAGCGTTTGATCCCGTAAATCACCCAGCATTAATTGAGATACTCAAGAACAGAAGTGGAATCAATGGAGCAATCCGTAGTTGGTTCTCATCGTACCTTCACCATCGCTCACAACAAATAAAAATCAATAACTGTTTCTCAAAACCAACACTAGTGCCTCAGGGTGTACCCCAAGGCTTTATTCGCTCTCCATCCCTTTTCAATCTCTTCATTGAGCCCCTTACTGTTATCATGAACCAAGCAGGGGTCAAATATCACATACATGCCGATGACACTGAATGATATCATACATCTGAACAAAACACTAATCAAGATAGAAACTTGGCTTAGCAACAACCACTTAAACCACTTAAAGTTGAACCCCAACAAAACTGAACTACTAATTTTCTCCTAAAAAAACAACCCTCTACCTATACAAGATTGGCTCATGAACCTGGATGCCCTAAACTGTTCTCTTACACTTTCCAACTCCGTAATCTCCTTGGGCATCACTCTGGACAAAAACTTGTCTTTGAAGGACCTCATCAACAACTCTGCCAAAGTAGCGCTGTACACTCTTAAACACCTCAAGAAAATCAAACCATTTATTCCGCCCGATGATTTTAAGTCGGTAGTGCGGTCTCTAGTCGTCTCAAAATTGTATTATCGCAATACCATCCTCACAGGAATTCCAAAATCCCACCTTTCCACCTTACAAGTGTTCTCAACACAGCTGTACGGCTACTAACAGGTGTTTAACGATTTGAGCACATCTCACCAGCCCTCAAGAAGCTCAATTGGCTTCCCATCGAAGGACAATGTATCTACAAAACTGCTTACATTACACATAAAGTCCTGCACACTCACAACCCAATCTACCTTGGTTCCAAACTTTCCAAAGCAGGAAGAGCCAGGGCTCTGAGAAGCTCCTACTCACTTCTTCTCATTCCTCCCAAACTGAAAAATAAATCTTCGCAGACTCCCTCTTTCTCTGCCAATGCTCCTAGGATCTGGAACTCACTCCTTAGAGATCTCCGCTGCAACCTATCCTTTCCTGCTTCAAACGGGACCTTAAATGCCTACTGCTAAACAAATTCTTTAATTTCCAAACAATCTGAGGTATGTACCCAAAGATCACTCCCAATCCTTCCAGACTCTTAAAGGAGGTCATTTGATTGTTAAATCTACTTTTATGTCATGTGCTGTGCTAATTTTCCTCATTTTGTATCTACCTTGACTACACAGAGCTTTTCTTATATATATGTTTTTACTTCAATTGAACGATCTTCATCATATGCAAAGCACTCTGATACCTTTGGGTCTAGCTAGCACTATATAAAACCTTTAAATAAATAAATTGAATAAATACCAACTTTTCTTTGAAATAAACTTGGATAAAAATGGATCCCAAAATGGAACCTTCTCCGAGTCTGAATTTAGAAAACTCAAGGAAAAAACAATGGGGCAGGTGCACATTAATGATCTGATAATTAAGAGAATGTGTACTAACAAAACCTTATATGAGTATTACTAGCTTAAAGTCTCACTCTGTCCAGGCCTGAAATACTTTTTTGCTTAAAACGAACATCCTCCTCTTTACCTAAACTGTACCAGGCAGTTCTAGTTCAGGATACTTGAGGAAAGCTTTTGCCCCCCAGAAAGATGCTGTGAGGTTCCGTTGGTAAACACTGATACGAATGGAATCTCAGTGGAGACTGATAGGTCTTGGGGAAATCCGCAGACTTCCATGCCATGACTACTCAGAATTGTATCAACTTGTGAGCTTAGAAGGCCTCTAAATTCCATTAAAGAATGCAACGGCATAGAAACAATATTACTGGTTGCCATCTTCAATCACACCTATATCAGAAAGGGCCTGCTCTTAGCCATATGGTGTCTACTGCATGTCTCTGAACACAGGCTGTGTGACAGTTCACTTTGTGTATTCCCTATAGACAGTCTCACACAAAGGAAGGCTGGGAGTCACTTCATGCATCTTCCTGGGAGGATGGCAGGAAGGAGCTTAACACTTACACTTGAATAGGCTGTGCTCTGATCACACACACAGGGCTGTATACCCCCCTGCAGTGAGTCTGGAACTAGGTCAGGATAAAAGGCTCTGTGTGCACTTCAAAGACCCTTCTGTGAAGTCACACCCACTTCAAAGGCACCACTGGGTATAAGTTCTGGACCTTTGACCCAACCAACTCAGTACACTTCTAGACCTGAAACTACTTTGCCAAGAAGGACTGCTTTGCTAAGGACTGCTGCTGCCTGGACTGCTTCTCTGGAAGACTGCTGCCTTGCTGTGCTCTCTGCTGCCTGCTGTTCCCTCTGACTAGACCTTCATCACCTGTCCTAGAGTGTCTCCAAGAGCTAGCTGCCTAGCCCCCTGTTCTTCAAAGTCTCGGGGACATCAAAGTCTTTAACCCAGCTCCTGTGTATGGTTCACTGGAAGTGAACCCAGGTGCTTGCTCTAGTGGAAACGATGTATCTTCTGCTGCAACGAGCAGACACATCGCCGCTGTTGTGGAAACAGACTGGGCACATCGCACTTGGGGTTCAAACATCGCCACCAAAAGCGCTGCATCGAAACTGTCGCATCGTCGCCTCTGCTGAAGGATGATTGATGCATCCCTTCATTTAAGTGGAGAAACCAGGTGGATCACCAAAAGAATCAACACAGCTCAGAACCGGTGCTTCATCTTCGAAAAACAACATGGTGTCATTGTTGCATGGAGAAACCCAAAGCATTTCCTTGACTGTGGGACTGACACCATGCATCACTCGCCTGCACCCAGCATCTCATTGTTTGCGACCGAGGATTAAGGTGCATTTGCTCAGTGGGCCCAGGTCCTGTATCTGGCCAGCTCTCCATTGTGGTCGGCCTAAACTCTTGACTTTGTCCCGGTCTGGAGTGGCCTATTAACACTGCTATTTGCTTCTAAGCACTATTTTTACCTTTAATCTTTAAATATTCATATCTAGACTTCTGCTTATTGGATTTTTACCAATTTGGTGTTTTATTTATAAAATCATTCTTTATTTTTCTAAACTGGTTACGGTTTGATGTGCTACACAAATACTTTACATATTGCCTCTAAAGTTAAGCCTGCCTGCTCTGTGCCAAGCTACAGGTTAATTTATGGTGCGTATCTGACTTACCCTGACTAAGATTGTGGTTCCTGCTTTGAAAGGGTGCATACCAGAAATCACTCACGCTCAAGCCTTCTCCGGATTTTCCTTACCTTCTTTTTAGTATCGTCTACTTTCTCCTCAGGTGGGGTGGGGAGTTCTTCAGGTTCATGGGACGGGACCGGGGGCAGAAGGCTAGAGAGGCTCTCCTTGATCGGGACGCTGTCAATCATTTTCATGAGGGCCTGCTTCCTCGCCTCGTCCTCCGCCTCCTCCTCCGCCTCCTCCTCCAACCTCCGGAGTTCTCGGTCATCCTTGTCGTCCACCATAAACCCTTCCCACAGGTCACTCTCCTTCTCCAGTTCAGCCTGCAGGTAACAAGAAAAGCCCTCTTGATGTAAAAACAAATATAATGAATGGAGTTCAGAAGCACATATGGATTCCAAGGATGTTAGATTGGCACTCAGGCAGTGCAGTACAGCCACTCAAAGTTGTACGCAGAACTATAATAGACAGGCACATTATGTTCTGAGAGGTGGACAGCTACTCTGATGAAGAAAAACAAAATGCTAACAATAATAATGACTACATTTGGAGGCTGAGTAAAATATGCAGTTTTGGAGGAGCAGCCATTGGGAATGACTGAGAGACACTGCTAACAAGGGTGACAAGTCCATTTTTCATTCGTGTCCATAGAAAATCAGACAGCCTGTGGTTCCTGATTGGATACAAACCTGCAATGTATTTATTCATTCATTTAGCATACATAAAATTTCTATCAGAGAAGTACAAAGGACGCAATTATACTTACAATAAGAAAAATATATATCTTAACAGCAAAATAGGCACTGAGACAGAGATAATTTGAGTCCTATCAATTGCATATTTTGAAGTCTTGGAGGGTATGACTTGCACCAGTGTGTGGTGGCTGTGCATTGTATCTACTAGACCCTCAGCACAGGAACAAAGAGCTTAGAAAAAGTGAGGGCAGCATGTGTGAGGCTAGGACTGATGTTTAGCAAATCTTAGCTTCAGACTGGAGTGCACCAGGTTAGGGCTCTGAACACAGGTGTGGATGGCCCAGCTGTGCTATTGATTCTGGCAGTAATCCAGCAAGCTTGGTTTAGGGATCTGATGAGAAGGGAGTGTACCTAGGTAGACTGTACAAGCTCCTACTGGTGAGTGGTGACTCTTTCCAGTGCCCACATTTTCCTGCGCACAGTTCAGAAGTTGGAGGTCAGTACTGACAGATTAGTGGGTTCCGTGGACTAAAGCAGACATCTCGGCTGTTCCACACTCATGTTGTTCCCCAAACAATGCACAGTTTCCTAACTGTGCATACTCATAAATAGACACATTTCTCCATACTTTTGCTGTGTGCATGAGCTTCATTTCAACAGCAGAGTGCGGTCCCAGCTTAGACATACTTTTTTTTTTTTTTTTTTTAATTTTTTTATTAGAAACCGTTAGCACACAATAAAATACAGACAAGGGCCTACAACCACCAGGGCCGGCCGCTATAGAGCCCGAGGGCCCGCAGTACAACGCCACACATTCAAATGAACCAGAGGCAAAGCGCCCGGCAGTTCGTGAGCACATATAACAGGCCGTGGCCATAGGCCAGGAGCAATCGAAAACAACAGTTTCATTTTCTATTAAGTATAAAACACACTCAAGGCAATGAGAGTCCAAAATAGCAGCGTGCTCTTCCCAGGATAGGGAACAACATACAGTTTCCAAAGCAGTTCTTGTCCGGAAGTGGCAGAGGGGGGCAACGGGAAAACAAAGCATGGAACACACCTCACACCCTCCCGCAGAATGCGCGGCTAGGGGGTCAAAGCATATCGACCTCTAATGACAGAGGCGGGGTGCAGATACGTCCACGATATAAATTCCAAGGACCCCATACCCTAGTCCATTTCCCTGGCTTGCCTCTCGCCACATACACCGTCTTTTCCCTAAACATACACCAATCCATATTCTCCTTCCATACCTCGATCGTGGGCGGCCTCGGGGAGCCCCATAACTGTGCAATGTTACGCTTAGCCACCATGTACCCCAAGGTCACCCACTGCGTCTGTGCCGCATTACAATCATTCGGTTCCCAGACATTCAACAAACACCTCCTAGCCTCTGGCAACAGGGCAACGCGCGTGACCTCCTCCATTACGGTGTGGATACCGTTCCAAAATCGCACAACCTCCGAACATTCCCACAAGATATGAAGAAAGGTGCCCGGCAGGCCACATCCACGCTTACACAGTCCATCCATCGAATAACCCATACGCAGTAAACCGGGCCCCGTGACATACATTCTATGAAGGATCTTCAGCTGTACAAACCGTAAGCGGGCCGGGATCGCCACCTCTTTCGGGGAGGCCACCGCCGATACCCAGTCCTCATCGTCCAGTTCCAAGCCATCGCCCGTCCATGCCTCCCGCAGACGGAGCAGCAAGTCCGCGCAATCATTAATGAGTTTCTTATAAATCAGAGAAATAGTGCTGTCGGGCACGTAGCCATCCAACACTCTATGCTCCAGTGGGGAATACTCGGGGATAGCAGCAGCGTCCGGAAAAACCGAACACAGCGCATGGTAGACTTGAGCATACCGGAAGTACTCTCTATCGTTTAATTTATATTCACTTTTGAGCATTTCAAACGTTTTGAAAGATCCCTTCGCCCAAAGATCACCCACCTTACATATACCAATCATATCCCATTTCTCAAAGCCTTTCGATCTCCACAAACAGCCCAACCGCCCAGAGGCATACAACGGCGTCGCCCGAGTCAAGCGATCCCTCCACCCCATCGCAGCATTCGCCGCGTGCCACACATGTACCGCCACCTGCGTGGGTCCTGTCAACCGCGTGTCCGGGGTCACCGAGTACAGCGCCCTATTATAGTCCCCACCCGGGAGCAGAAATTTATCCATCTCGAAGGCCGGGTTTAAGGCAGGACCGTATATCCCGTGGTTCACCGCCGCCAACTGAGACGCCCAATAGTATTGTTTAATATCGGGGAGGGCGACCCCCCCCATCGTACCAAGGGAGCGTCAACTTGGCGAGAGCAATCCGCGGCCGCCCGTCCCAAAACAGTTGGCGCTGAAGACCCTCCACCTCCCGGAAATAACGGGCCGGCACGACATCTAGAGTATTTTGCAAAGTGTACAAAAAGCGAGGTAGCGACATCATTTTAAACAATGCCGCCCGTCCGAGCGGCGAAAGCGGAAGTCGTCGCCACCTCGCGACGTCGGCCTTCAATCGCTGGAGGGGAGGGAGAAGGTTTCGCTCATAGCGAACCGCGGGATCCAGTGAGATAAAGATTCCCAAATATTTGAACCCCAGGGTAGCAATCTGAACAGGGCAATCCCGTGGCAGGAGGGGGCATCCCCTGAGAGGACGTAGACGCATGACTTGGCCCAGTTGATGACCAGGCCGGAGTTGCGGCCAAAGGAATTCAGTACGTCCACCAATACAATTAGCGACTGTCGGGAGGAGGTGAGATACAGAAGGATGTCATCCGCGTAGAGGGAGACACGGTCTTCAAACTCCGGCGTCCATCTAATGCCTCGCAACGACGGCTCCCAACGCAACCAGGCGGCGAGAGGCTCCACAGAAAGTGCAAAGAGAAGGGGTGATAACGGACATCCCTGCCGCGTACCTCTCCCCAGTGCGAAGGGAGCCGACACCCTACCATTCACCACCATCTGAGCCAGTGGGTCAGCATATAGTAATTTTACCCAACCAATAAACTCAGGGCCGAACCCAAATTTCGCCAACACGGCCCAAATATATGGCCATTCCAAAGTGTCGAACGCCATAGTAGCATCTAAAGATGCCAAGATGGCCGGCTCACGTATGAATTCCGCTCTAGCAAGCACGCCGTGCAACCGCCTCAAATTTAGAGCGGTATTCCGATGGGGTATAAAACCGGACTGATCCTGATGAATCAAGTCGCCTACGACCCGAACCAGTCGGTTAGCCAACAACTTGGCCAGAATTTTGGGTTCTGCGTTCAACAGCGAAATGGGCCTATAAGAGGCGCAGCTATCTCGCGGCTTCCCCTCTTTGTGTATCACAACTATGGTGGCGAGGCGTTGGTCAGGGGGGAGGAAGCCCCCCGCACGTGCCGCCAAAAACATGTTTTGAAGATACGGCGCTATCTTATCGGGACGCAACTTATATAGTTCGATGGGAAGACCATTAGGACCCACAGCTTTACCCGATGCGATCGAGCGAGTGGCCAGAGCGAAGACATACTTTGTTAAAGCTCATTCATCTTACAGACCAACAACACTTATGACAACATACAATCAGCTCTCAGCCATATTAATATACTAAATGACTCAGAATTGCCTCTAGTTCCAAGTTGAGTTATCACTATATCTCCACTTACACACACCTGCCCCCTCCACTACACATGCACATACACTCGACAGAAGGTGGTACAGGTCTCTAGTTCATCCTTCCATTGCAATCTGAAGTAAAGCCAATAGCATAAGATCTGCTGGGGAATTTGAACCAATTTTCGAGAAAAACAGACATGCAAGAAGTAAACATGAACTGATACCTGCAGCTCTGGTAGAGCCAGCTCCCTGTGCAGCTTTTCTTCCATCCCAAACTGTTCCTGCAGCATCTGTGGGGGCCACAGAAGTCGAACCAGCACCGAGTTGGGGATGAACCCATAGGGGGGAATTGGCAATTTCTCATTTTTGGTGCCCTGAAGTAGAAATGAAATATTAGTAATATGGAGCTCGGCAGACTCAGAAAACAGAACTGGGAGCAGGAAAAAAGGGGTGGACAGTGGAATACATAACAACTAAAAGAGAAGAGGTGATCAGAGATAGGAACAGCAGTAGGAAAGCCACAGCTTCCCCCCAGACAACAAAGGGGGAGAAGTAAGAAGCAGACAGAAGGCAGCAGGACCATAATAAGGTGCCGCTCTGTGGACGAGAGGTCTGTGGATGAGGAATACATTGAAAAGCAGTTATTCAGGAACAGCAACTGACTGGTGATGGCTACTGAAAGGTAGAAACCATTGTGACCTCATCTAAGAATGGCCACTGACCTGACTTTTAAAGTAAAATACTAAAAATGGTTGACATACAGCAACAGTGTGCACTACGTAATCATCTACTACCCATCTGTGCATACTATTTCACTGGTCCGTTTAACGAAGAGCTGCCACCTTCTTCAAACAAGACTGCTCAGAGCTCCTTTAAGTTACCTTGCAGGTGAGGGACCTGTCAACCCACATAAACAGTTGCTTGAAGTCAGCTTGCATACATTGTGGGATCGTCTACCATTATTTTCATACGTTTGGATCCCTTCGTATACTACTTTCTGATTACTCTGGACGAATCTACTGTTATTTTACCCTTATTGTGTGACTGTCTACTATTCTCATTCAGTTGGATCCGTTCGCCGATAATATTTTGATTACTTGGGTCAGAAGGAGTAGTTTCTTTTCTGTAACTCCAGTTCTGTAGTAGGGGTATCTCTGTTATAGTCATAATCTAATGAATAGTCCCGCCCATGTGTGCGGACCCCGGAGCAATAAAAATAATCTCTTAAGTTGTCAAGCCATGCAGACCTGCAGCTACACTTAAGAGAGAATTCAAAGACAGATAATGCAGCCTATACCCACAGGCTACACTGTCCAGTACTTCAACTAGAAAATTCCACCAACATCCACAAACAGCACTGCCTGCCCAGCTTTTTCCACAGAGAAAAACCTGCCTCCACCAGCAAAATCCTCTGGAATGATAGAGAGGAAGGAATGGACAGACAAGCCCCATAGGCTGCCATTATGTGGCTCAGGACAGGATATTGTGCCTTTAAGAAAACTTTCCAGAACGTTTCCAGTATCCCAGAATGCACAGCAGGTCCCTTCTACTTTCAGTTCTTTTTGAAGGCGCAACACGCCAGACCTGTAGCATTCCTTACAATAATATTTATCTCTCCACCGGGGAGGAGGGCGGGCACTTATGACTATAACAGAGATACCCCTACTACAGAACTGGAGTTACAGAAAAGAAACTACTCCTTCTGTAGTAGGAGATCTCTGTGTATAGTCATAATCTAGTGAATAGAATGGCAAGCCCATCCCCACACCAAAACGGCGGTGGAGAATACTACAAAATAATACCACTACTGTGCGAACAAATTTCGCAGCGAAGCCTGCCCAACCTGAGCATCTGCCCTGGCATCCAAGTCCAGACAGTAATGCGCAGAAAAGGTATGGACCGGCCTCCAAGTGGCCGCCTTGCAGATGTCTGCAATCGGAACATTACGCAGCAAAGCAGTCGTGGCAGCTTTGCCCCAGGTGGAATGAGCCTTAGGTTTACCCCCTAAGGTCTTATTAGCCTTTTGGTAACACAACTGTATACAGGACACAATCCACCGAGAGATGGACTGTTTGGAGGTAGAAAGACCGGTCCTGACTGATCCATAATTGATAAACAATTGGTCTGACCTACGAATATCTTTGGTCTTATCAAGATAAAACTTCAACACCCTCCTCACGTCCAGGGAATGTAGAGACCTTTCCGCTGGAGAAGAAGGATTCTGAAAAAACGTAGGTAAAGTTATGGTCTGGTTGACATGAAAATCAGATATAACCTTAGGAAGAAATTTAGGGTGAGTACGCATAACAACCTTAGCAGCAGGAAATACAGTATAAGGTTCTCGGCAACACAACGCCTGAAGTTCACTCACCCTGCGGCCCGATGTAATGGCCACTAGGAACGCCGCCTTCCAAGACAGGTGCTGCAACGAAGCCTTGTGAATAGGCTCAAAAGGCTCCTTCATCAATCTGGACAGCACCACATTAAATTCCCAGTAAGGCGAGGGAAGTCTGACCGGAGGGAACACCTTCTTCAAGCCTTCCAAAAAATCCTGGACCACAGGGATCTGAAAGAAGGAAGTCTGTGAAGGGCATTTCCTGTAAGCAGTCAAAGCAGCGAGTTGAACCTTAATGGAGTGGAAATTAAGGCCAGACTGTACCAAATGTAAAAGATATGGAAGGATGAAATCTTCCTTACAAGTTGTCGGGTCAAAGTTCTTGGATTTGCACCAGATGCAGAATCTCCTCCACTTGTAAGCATAGGAAGTCCTAGTGGAAGGACGTTTAGCCTCCTTCAGTATGCCCATACAATCTTCTGGTAGATTCAAATGGCCATATTGCACTATCTCAGGAGCCATGCCGCCAAACTCAAAGACGAGAGTTTGGGATGCACCATCCGCCCCCCGAACTCCTTGAGAAGGTCCGGCCTGCACAGCAGCCGCATGTGAGGAAGGAGAGAACGGTGAAGCAGATCCGTGAACCACCACTGCCTGGGCCATTCCGGGGCAATCAGGATCATCCGCGCCCTGGACTTGGACAGTTTGATGAGCACTGCCGGAATCAGGGGAATGGGTGGAAAAGCGTACAGAAAGCTGTTCGACCAGTCGATCCATAGCGCATTCCCCAGCGTCCCCTTCTGGTAGTACCTGGATGCGAAGTCTCGGCATTTGCTGTTTTCGGCGGTGGCGAACAGATCTACGTCTGGAGTCCCCCACCTTGCGAAGACTTCTCCTAGTACCACGTCGTTCATGACCCATTCGTGGTTCTCCTGAAGCAGCCTGCTCAGCGCGTCCGCCTGAACATTCTGCACCCCCGGCAGATGCGTGGCCGTGATCATCAATCCGCGGGCCAGAAGCCAGCGCCAGATCGCCTGCGCCTCCTGCGACAGAGTGCGCGATCGCAACCCCCCTTGCTTGTTGAGGTAATACATCATGGTTGTATTGTCCGTCTGGACTAGCAGCGAGTTGGTCTGGAAGGACGGATGGAAGGCCTTCAATGCCAGGTAAATGGCTCTGAGTTCCAGGAAAGT
This sequence comes from Triturus cristatus, assembly GCF_964204655.1. NCBI lineage: Eukaryota > Metazoa > Chordata > Amphibia > Caudata > Salamandridae > Triturus > Triturus cristatus. The sequence goes on from NC_140587.1 coordinate 103,777,848, forward strand.
CATTTGGTACGCCGACTCCAACAGGGACCACTCTCCAGAATGAGCTCCCCAGCCGTGGAGCGACACATCCGTCACGATACTCTGCGTGGGAATGTTCTTGTGGAAGGAAACCCCCCTGAGGAGATTTTCCGCCGAACACCACCACTTCAGCGACTGAAGAGCATGCAGAGACAGCCGTATCTCGTCGTCCCAAGAACCTGTCCTCTGATCCCACTGATCCTCCAAGCCCTCCAGCAGTGGTCTCATGTGCAGCCGTGTGTGAGGAAGATACATGATGCCATCGATCCCAGCAGCGAAGACACCTTCCTCCTGTTGTCGATGGAGCGGTCATAAGGGTCCGAGTCTTCCGAAGGAGTGACAATCGTCCCTCCTCCGAAGGAGACATGCTTACTGACAGCGTAGAGATGGAGGCCCCCACGTACTGTATGCACTGGACCGGCGTCGGGACAGACTTGGACACGTTGACGTGCAACCCCAGCTTGTTCAAGAGAACGCACGTCTTCTGGAAGTGCGCTTGTGCTTCCGAGAAGGAGTCTGCCTTGATCAACCAATCGTCAGAGACGAGACCGGCCCCACCGTTGGGGAGGGCATGATTATGAGAACTCGAGCCTTCCGAAGGATCGAAGAGTGTCTCCCCTCCGAAGGACACACAGTCGTTGAGCCAAGACAGACCTCGTGAGGTTGGTGCGGAGGCCCAAACGAAGTAAGAGAGAGAAAGTCCGAGTGAAATGCAGGCGCGCTACCTGAAAGTAGCTGCCTTGATCAACCAGTCGTCCAGAAACGGATAGACAAAGACCCTGTTACTCTCATATGCACAGCCACTACGTCCTTGCGTATGGAACATTCCGAGGTGTTGGCTTCAGGCCGAAAGGAGGCACAAAGCAATGATAATGGTCGTTGCCACTTGGAGGTCGGGCCATACCTTTGCTGAGCATTACTGTCTGGACTTGGATGCCAGGGCAGATGCTCAGGTTGGGCAGGCTTCGCTGCGAAATTTGTTCGCACAGTAGTGGTATTATTTTGTAGTATTCTCCACCGCCGTTTTGGTGTGGGGATGGGCTTGCCATTCTATTCACTAGATTATGACTATACACAGAGATCCCCTACTACAGAAGGAGTAGTTTCTTTTCTGTAACTCCAGTTCTGTAGTAGGGGTATCTCTGTTATAGTCATAAGCGCCCGCCCTCCTCCCCGGTGGAGAGATAAATATTATTGTAAGGAATGCTACAGGTCTGGCGTGTTGCGCCTTCAAAAAGAACTGAAAGTAGAAGGGACCTGCTGTGCATTCTGGGATACTGGAAACGTTCTGGAAAGTTTTCTTAAAGGCACAGTATCCTGTCCTGAACCACATAATGGCAGCCTATGGGGTTGTCTGTCCATTTCTTCCTCTCTATCATTCCAGAGGCTTTTGCTGGTGGAGGCAGGTTTTTCTCTGTGGAAAAAGCTGGGCAGGTGTGGTACTTTAAAATTTGGGACCGCGTAGGAGGCATAGCCCTACCCTGCCTATTCCGGTAGCAGCGAACCGCGAATAGCCACTGCACTATGTACAAGTGTTTTGCATAACGTTTCATCGATGGATTCACTTTGTATACGATATTACACACCGACTTCGTGGGTTCCATTTTGGAGCGGTAGCCATCTTATGGTTGCCCTCACATAGGCTGCGCATTAAGGACATGCACAGGCCTTCAGAACACATGTGCCTTCTATTTGACTTCTCTGTGACCTGTGCAATTTGGCTCCACCGCCCCAGGTCAGTCCGGTCTCACGAGCTCCCCGTCCTACAGCCACCTGTGATTAACATCAGGGTTTGACACACCATAAAGCCTTTTCATCCCACACAAGCCTCCGGCTAATCTCTTTCACACCTGACTCTTCCTGCTTTATGGCTTGTTTTACCAACAGGAGGTGCCCGTGTTTATTGGGGTCTGCTGATATCTGCATGGACAAGAGCAGTCTTAGGCTAAACTCTGAATGGCATGTGAAGCCAGCTGTGATACCATATATAATCCCTTGAATACCAAATGAAAGGACAACACAACATATATATATATATAAAATAAAGTGTATTTATTCTAGACAAACCCTCAGCACTCTTTATGAGATTAGAGGTAAGTACAACACAGTCTTATTTATGCATACATTAAGTCACACAGGTAAGTAATACAGTTAGGCCCTAGGGGCCACGCAAACCATATACTAAGTAAGTGGTATAAGGACCACTGTCACGGAAATAGGATAGGCCTAGGCCTAGGGAATCGCTGGGGCTACACTATACTACCAAAGGTTAGGAAGTGGGAGGCCCACGGGATTCAGGTGCAGAGTGGAAACACTCACGCCTAATGCGTAAAAGTCACTAGCAATAGTACAGTTTAGAAATAGATAGATTTAGGACACTTCCGGAGTAGCTAGGAAGTCGAGACTTGAAAACTAGACACTAGGATAGTCACTATCCTGATGAGCACCGGAGTACCCAAGTTACCTAGCCCACAGGCTGCGGGTGCATAGGGGTGAAGTTGCGTCGGGTTTCGTCGTCGACTCCTATGGATGCCTGAAGAAAGATGCTGACAGGCAGTCAGTGAAGAGTGTCCGGTGGATCCCAAGGCTGGGATCAGGAAGAAAGGATACCTGCAAGCAGAAGGGACAGAGTCAAGGTCACTAGCCAGTGACCACGTGGAACCAGGAAGGAACCAGGCGATGTCGTGAAGATTGCAGGTGAAGGTGAAGCTTGTCGCTGCAGCCACGAGGACCAGGGAACGTCGAGGACGACCAGGAGGCGAGCTGTCCCACGAAGGCTCTTGCTGTCGGCGGCGTCGAAGTTGGACTAGGACTCACCAAGCCTTGGCAAGCGGAACCCACGAAGAACGGAGGACTTGCTTCTGGTGCAGACCAGGAAGGTCTGGGGTGCTTCTTCTTTGCAGAGAAGCGGGAGCCAGTCTGGAGGAGCCAAACCAGCGCAGAAGATTTCAGGGTGCGTCGTCTCAAAGGCCACTAGCCAGCGGGCAAGCAACCGGACAGACGCGGCAAGCAGGAAAATGCAGAAGGGCCCCACGCAGGACTCGTAGAGTGTGGGGGGCTGATCTTCGGTGCAGATGGTGCTTGGGGTTGGGGCTTCTCAATCCCCGGTGCACAACTTCGAGGGTGCCTCAGAAGCTGCGCTTGAAGATACTAGCCACTTTTCCCAGGTAGCCGGTCCCACGTCTCTCGTCGCCTCCACGGATCTCAGCACGGCTGTGGATGTGGATCAGGGTCGGAGAAGTGTGGAAGTCAAGGCTCTGGTCGGGCTCTGCAGTCGGTCCCTCGTAGAACTGGAGCAAAGCAAAGGGTAGTCTCTTGATGGTGCCTGTTTGCACAGGGTAGCCACTCCTTGGCCACAAGGGAGATTCTTCAGTCTTCTTCTTTCGTCGAATGTCGAAGGTCCAGAGTTTCTGTTCAAGTTGCAGGTTCAGGATAATCTAAAGTCTTGAGGCCCAACTCCCACTCTTATACTAATCTGGGGGGCTGGGATACCTGCTAGGTCACGCCTTATGGGTGGGACCTGGGAGGGGGTGGTTACACCCACTTCCCTTTGTCCAGTTTCGCGCCAGAGCTGGGGCTGGAGTGCCCCAGCGCCGGTTTGAACTGGACTATGCAAGTAACACCTTGTGTGCCCCAGGCATGTCTCATTCCTTTCAGCCCACCCTGCCCCAATACACTAAAGGCTGTCTGGGGAGGTGCTAGCACCTCCCCAAGCAGGAAACCTATTGTCCAGGCCTCCCTGGCTGGGATCACTCCCAGCAGCAGGAGGTCAGACTTGTGTCGTGGCAGCAGCATCCATTTTGTGATGCTGAGGCTTTGGTCAGAGGCTAACAGTGAAGTATGATTTTAACATGTCTTTCCCTCTAGAAGGGGGGAATAATATCCTCATGTCCAGAAATGGTATGGGGGTATTATTCCACAGTGTTAGACACCTTACACGACATGTTTCGATAAAGCCAAACCATAGTTACCATAACCGTTTAAGATTATAAGGCACTTTAAGAGTATATGGTAGGCTATATCATAGAACAGCTATAAGGACATGGTTCCGTAAGCTGCAGACAGGCTCAGCTCATGCTAGAGCACCATCTCACATGCTACCAAGCACTCTGCCTCCAGGATTGTTAAGGCCTGCCATAGGAGTGACTGATAGGTACACATGTGTCTATATGTAAACTAGGTATATTAGGAATACTACACCTAAGCAAGGGGTGATTACACGACCTTGCCCCAGCTGAGTGATCAGCCAGTTGTGTCAAAATGGAAGGCCAGGCCAGGGGTGGCATAATGCATGCTGCAGCCCCTGGTAGGCCTAGGGTACACCTATGCCCTGGGTACCTAGGGTACACTGTACAGGGGCCAATAAGGTGATCCTATTCAAATGGGTTATGCACCTAAAGTACATAGTATTAATTTAGAGAGAGAACAGCAGGGCTGTGGGTCTGATTAGCAGGCCCACAGCCACATCTAAGTCGAAAACCAGTAAAGCAAAAGCAAAAAGTGGGGGTGAACATAGAAAGCAGACCCTACTCTCCTACACAACCCCCCCCAAACTTAGGGACATTAAACTAACCATGACCAGTTGAGTCTTCATGTTCTAAGTGGAAATATCTGGAGAGTCCATCTGCATTGGCATGGTCAGTCCCAGGTCTATGTTCCACTGTGGGGAAATGGACCACCTAAGAAGTTTGGGATTTTCACCCTTCATCTGATTTAGCCACAAGAGGGGCTTATGGTCTGTCTGAATCTTGAAGTGAGTGCCAAACAAGTATGGCCTCAGCTTCTTCAGGGCCCAAACCACAGCAAAGGCCTCCCTCTCAATAGCTGACCAACGTTTCTCTCTAGGGGTCAGCCTTCTACTTATAAAAGCAATGGGCTGGTCTTGACCATCTACATTCAGTTGTGAAAGAACAGCTCCCACACCTAACTCAGAAGCATCTGTCTGGACAATGAACTCTTTGGAGTAGTCTGGACTTTTCAGAATAGGTGCACTGCACATGGCCTGCTTCAGGTCATCAAATGCTTTTTGACAGCTTACTGTCCACTGAACTTTCTTTGGCATCTTCTTGGAGGTCAAGTCATTAAGTGTGTTAGACGGACCGGGAGGGTCGGCCGAGGACAAGGGGAGAGGTCTCCGGGGAGAGCAGTCTCCAGCGATCGTACAGATGAGTAACTTCCCCCCCACAGATGTACACCACACAAGGATAGGATTTAACGTTCTTTATAAGCGATTTCTTAAGGTACGATGGAATGGTACAAGGAGGTCTGGACTCAGGGGTCCCCTCGATTCTAGTTTCTTGGTTTGGGAAAGGGGGTAGCGGAACAGTCTGGTTACCAATCTGGTAGATGTGATGATGGAAGGCTCACAATCCTCGAGCTCGGTGTTCTAGCTTGGGCGGGCCGCGGCAGCGCCAGCAGGTCCCGGTGAAGGTGGTCGTTACACGGTCCGCGGCAGCGCCAGCAGGTCCCGATGAAGGTGGTCGTTACACGGTCCGCGGCAGCGCCAGCAGGTCCCGATGAAGGTAGTAGTTACAACGGTCCGCGGCAGCGCCAGCAGGTCCCGACGAGGATGGAGGATGCAGAAGGCCGCGGCAGCGCCAGCAGGCAGGACGATAGTTCACAAGGCAGGGCTACGGCAGCGCCGGTAGTCCGTCAAGGCTGAGTTCTTCTCGGTGTCTCTCGACTCCAGGATACAACTGCCTTCCTGCTCTGGAGCTGCCCTAGTTATAGGTCTGGCGCCCTTTGATGTCCGGACCCTCGCACTTGGAGGTCGGGAGGTCCGGGATGAGGGAGTCCAGACACCCAGCAGGGGGGTGGAGCCAGCGCCCGGGGGAGCTGGAGGGCGATCGGCACCTGGCGGGGGAGAGCCATCGACACTTCTTTCTCCCATCGACCTGCCAAGTGGTCCGTTCACCTCCTGGGTGGATGGTGGTGCCGGGATGTCGGGGCCTGGCCAGGCCCAGGGTTAGGGTCGAGCTGAGGCCACGCGGCCTCGTGGTGCCGTGTCCAAGATGGCGGCTGGTCCGGCCTGGGGAGCCGGTAGTGGTTCGGCCCCATGATACATAGATGTCCAGGGGCAGGAGCTCCGTCTGGAGACGGGGTGCGGGTTGTTTCTGTGGGTAACACCTGGAGGGCCGGGGCTTGGGCCCTGTCATGCGGGGAGGGAGCAAGCCCTTCATGTGGCCTGTCCAACATGCGTCCCCCCCAGCTGAAGGCGGGGAGAGTCACCCATCCTCTTGGGGACTCTCCTCGTCGAGGCGGAAAAAGCGTGACAGGCCATCTGCGTTGGCGTGGTCTTGGCCCGGTCGATGTTCCACAGTGAAGTCCATCCCCTGCAGGGAGATGGACCAGCGCAATAGTTTGGGGTTTTCCCCCCGCATCTGCATTAGCCACTGCAGGGGTCGATGATCTGTTTGCACCCGGAAGTGGGTACCGAAGAGATAGGGCCGGAGCTTTTTGAGGGCCCACACCACTGCGAAGGCCTCCCTCTCGATTGTGCTCCAGCGCTGTTCTCGGGCCAGGAGGCGTCTGCTGATGAACGCCACCGGCTGGTCAAGTCCCTCGGGGTTCAGCTGGGAGAGGACCGCCCCGATGCCGTGGTCGGAGGCATCCGTTTGCACAATGAATTCCCGACTGTAATCGGGGCCTGGAGCACAGGGGCAGTGCACAGGGCGGCTTTCAGCTTCTCGAAGGCCGCTTGACAGTCTGGGGTCCAGTTAATCTTCTTCGGGTGGTTTTTGGATGTGAGACCCGTGAGGGGCCCCACAATGCTGCCATAGTCCCTCACGAACCGCCGGTAGTAGCCGGTGAGCCCCAAGAAGGCTCGGACCTCGGTCTGCGTGACTGGGGGCTGCCAGGACTGGATGGCAGCGATTTTGAGTTGCAGAGGGGCCACCAGACCGCTTCCCACCTGGTGTCCGAGGTAGGTCACGGATCCCTGACCAATTTGGCACTTGCCGGCCTTGATTGTGAGGCCGGCCCGCTGGAGGGCCTGCAGGACCTCTCGGAGGTGGTGGAGGTGGTCGGACCAGTGGCGGCTGTACACAGCGATATCGTCCAGGTAGGCGGCGCTGAACTCCTCGAGCCCCGCCAAGACCTGGTTCACTAGTCGCTGAAAAGTAGCTGGGGCATTCTTCATGCCGAAGGGCATGACTTTGAAGTGGTAGTGGCCATCGGGGGTAGAAAAGGCGGACCGTTCTTGGGCCCGGGGTGTGAGACCGATCTGCCAGTAGCCCGCTGTCAGGTCGAAGATGCTGAGGTAGCGGGCAGCCCCCATGCGGTCGATCAATTCATCCGCTCGGGGGATGGGATGAGCGTCGGTCCTGGTGACAGCATTCAAGCCCCGATAGTCGACGCAGAATCGGAGTTCAGGAGTGGTGCCGGGGGCAGCAGCTTTGGGGACCAGCACGACCGGGCTGGCCCAGGGGCTGTCCGAGGGCTCGATGACCCCGAGCGTGAGCATCTTGGATACTTCCTCTTGGATGCAGGCCCGCACCCGATCTGGTACGCGGTATGCCCGGTGTCTGATAGGGGGACTGTCCCCAGTGTCCACGTCGTGCAAGCACCAGGGGGTGACCCCTGGGGTGAGGGAAAACAAGGTAGCAAACTGCAGCAGGAGGTCCCGGCAGCCGTGGCGCTGCTCTGGGGTGAGGGCATCGGAGAGCCGGACCCCGTCCACGGAACCATCTTTCTCCTGAGTCTTCAGGAGATCAGGGAGAGGCTCGGAGTCTTCTTCCGCTCCACTGTCTGTAGCCATCAGGAGGCTGAGTTCCGAGCGCACAAAGTGGGGTTTGAGTCTGTTGGTGTGGAGGACCCGGAGGGGGTTCCGGGGAGATTCCATATCGATGAGATAGGTGACGGGGCTCTTGCGTTCGACCACTTTGAAGGGCCCCGTCCACTTGTCCTGCAAGGCACATGGTTCGGTGGGGGACATCACCCACACTTGTTGACCAGGTTCGAATTCGACGGAGGAGGCATTTTGATCGTACCATTTTTTCATGTCCTACTGACTGGCCTCAAGATTCGCTTTTGCCATTTCCCTGAATCGCCGGGTCTGATTGCGTAGTGTCAGGAGGTACTTGAAGACGTCTGGAGGGGTCTTTAGGGGGGCCATCTCCCAACCTTCTTTGACTAGGCTGAGGGGCCCTCTCACAGGGTGCCCGTACAAGAGTTCGAAAGGGCTAAAACCGAGGGACTTCTGGGGAACTTCTCGATAGGCGAAGAGGAGGCACGGAAGTAGTACATCCCACTGGCGACGGAGGGGCTCTTCCAATCCCCCAATCATTCCCTTGAGCGTGCGGTTGAATCGCTCAACTAGTCCGTTTCCTTGAGGGTGATAGGGGGTCGTGAATCGGTAGGTGACCCCGCACTGTTGCCAGAGGGACTTCATATATTTCGAAATAAAGTTTGTGCCTCGGTCGCTGACGACTTCTCGGGGGAAGCCCACCCGGGAGAAGATCCCCATTAAGGCCCGGCCGACCACCGGGGCTGTTACAGTTCGCAGGGGCACAGCCTCGGGGTAGCGGGTGGCGTGGTCCACCAGTACCAGGATGAACCGATGTCCTTGTGCTGTGCGGGGGTCCAGGGGCCCCACAATGTCTATTCCCACCCTCTCGAACGGGGTGGTGACAACTGGGAAGGGTTGCAGAGGTGCTTTGAGTTTGCGGCCGCTCTTCCCGCTGGCCTGGCACGTGGGGCAGGACCGGCAGTGGTTGAGGACGTCGTTTCTCATCTTCGGCCAGAAAAAGTGGGTCACCAGGCGACTGTAGGTTTTGTCCTGGCCCAGGTGTCCAGCCAGAGGGACATCGTGGGCCAAATTGAACAGGAAGTCTCTGAAACGGAGGGGCACCACCAGCACTCGACTGGCCCCTAACTCCGCGATTCTCTGTTCACTGTATAACAGGTCGTTATCCCAATAGATCCAATGGGCTCCGGTGGTGTCCCCTGCGCTCTGGGCGATGGCTTGCTGGCGGAGTCCCTCGAGGGAGGGACAGGTCTTCTGCTCTTGACGGAACTGTTCCTGGGTGGGCCCCCCTTCTTGACGCCACTGAGCCAGGTCGGGAAGGTCCTGGGGCTGGGCGACCCCTTCGGGGGTTTGCTCTGGGGGGTCGGTATAGTCGGTGTCCTCTACTGGAGCGATCGGGGGAGGAGGTGCAGGCCATTCTGGTTCTTCTGGTCGGGGGATGGCACGGGCGGCCATGGACCGGGTGGTTACGCACGCCCAGTCCGGGAGGCCCAACATCCCCAGGTGCTCTCTTCTTTCGACGGCGGCCCACGGGGAACTCTCAAGATCATTCCCCAGGAGACAGTCCACGGGGGCATCATCCCGGACCGTCACCTTCAACATGCCGGAGACCCCTCCCCATTCGAAGGGGACGCAGGCCATTCGACATAGACTCTCTGAATTGTCGGCTGAGCGGACGGGGCAGAGAATGTTCGGCAGGATCTGCTCTGGTTTTACCAGGTGACAGCGGACGGCCGTCACACTGGCCCCTGTGTCACGTAGTGCTTCGGCCCGGCGCCCATTAATGTTCACCCACTGGCTATATTTTCTGGTGTTGGCGGGTAGGGGGGCCCGCGGGATCATGTCTTTTCCCCCTAGGCACGCTAGAACCATGGCGGCCGGTTCCCACTCTTGTTGTGCCTGCTCGTACTCTTCTTGTTCTTCGGAGATTTGTTCTCCCCCCAGGGCGGCGGCAGCTACCTGGCGGGGTTTTGGAGTTTGGTTCTGTGGACAGTTCGGGTCATTGGCGTAGTGGCCGACTCGCTGGCATCGGTGACACGTGACGTTGGCTCGGAACCCCGGGCGCATCGGGGGGTTGACCCGGCTGGCCGGGGGCGGGGTGCTGGCAGCGGGAGCGGCCGGGACGGTGTCTCTCCCTCGCCCCTGGCCTCCTCCTCCTCCTCGGGGACGGTGCTGACCTTGGTTGTTCCGGTTCTGCTCGTGTGGCCCTCTCCGGCCCACTCGGGTGCTTTCCCACCGGTCAGCTTCGGCGGCGAGTTGCCGTGGGTCAGTCAATTTACTGTCAAGGAGGTGCTGCCTGAGCTCGACGAAGCAGTTGTTAGAGAGGTGCTCCCACACCATGAGATTAAAAAGTTGCTCGTAGGTCGTTACGTGGCTTCCCTTGATCCAACCCTCGAAGGCTCGGCTGAAATAGTTGACATATTCCACCCAAGTTGTACCCGGGATCCGGGTGCAGTCCCGAAACCTCTGGCGGTACATTTCGGGTGTGAGCCCATATCGGGTGAGGAGGGCAGCCTTCATGTGGTCATAGGATGACATCTGATGGTCTGGGAGCTGTAGCAGGGCATCGCGGCCTTCGTTGACGAACCTCCCCCATAGGCCGGCTCCCCAGTCACTTCGATCGATCCGGTGGGAGGTCATGGCGATCTCGTAGGCCTTGAACCACTGTTGTATGTCGTCCTCTCGGACATACTCTCGGACGACATCCTTGGGGATGTGGACTTTCTTTTCTGTCGCTCCCGGGGTGCGCGGTCGCTCGGGCACCTCCGGTTCTTTGTTCTGCTTCCGTAGTTCTATTTCTGCCAGTTTGCGCTCGTGTTCGTATGCTAATCTCTTTTCTTCGAGCTCTCTCTGCCTCTGTTTTTCTTCCCGTTCTTCTCGGAGCCGCAGATGTTCTAGGTTCAGTTTTTGCTCGGCTAATTTTAGTTCACCGTCCATTTTGAGCCGTGCCATTTCTAACTCATGTAGTCTGTTTTTTTCTCTTTCTTGGATCTCTTCCTGCGAGAGGCCCGTTCCTCGCTCCTCGGGAGCCGTGGCGTTCCTCTCTGATGCTGCACTGTTTCGGTCTGGGGATCTGGCGACCCCGGTTTCTGCCCACGACTCAATGGCGTGCTTAAAATCGTCTTTGGTACTCAGGCCGGTGGTAGCAATGCCTAGTTCCATGCAGAATTGTTTCAATTCACGATGGCTGTACTCTTCCAATTTATCCATCTGGAATTTCTCGGTGGATCCGCTCTCTTTGGTTGACATTGTGGTTTTGTCGTGGGGTGAGCTACTCTCTGTACGATTACGCGTTGATTCGGATCGCGCCGCTGGCCACCAACGTTAGACGGACCGGGAGGGTCGGCCGAGGACAAGGGGAGAGGTCTCCGGGGAGAGCCGTCTCCAGCGATCGTACAGATGAGTAACTTCCCCCCCACAGATGTACACCACACAAGGATAGGATTTAACGTTCTTTATAAGCGATTTCTTAAGGTACGATGGAATGGTACAAGGAGGTCTGGACTCAGGGGTCCCCTCGATTCTAGTCTCTTGGTTTGGGAAAGGGGGTAGCGGGACAGTCTGGTTACCAATCTGGTAGATGTGATGATGGAAGGCTCACAATCCTCGAGCTCGGTGTTCTAGCTTGGGCGGGCCGCGGCAGCGCCAGCAGGTCCCGGTGAAGGTGGTCGTTACACGGTCCGCGGCAGCGCCAGCAGGTCCCGATGAAGGTGGTCGTTACACGGTCCGTGGCAGCGCCAGCAGGTCCCGATGAAGGTAGTAGTTACAACGGTCCGCGGCAGCGCCAGCAGGTCCCGACGAGGATGGAGGATGCAGAAGGCCGCGGCAGCGCCAGCAGGCAGGACGATAGTTCACAAGGCAGGGCTACGGCAGCGCCGGTAGTCCGTCAAGGCTGAGTTCTTCTCGGTGTCTCTCGACTCCAGGATACAACTGCCTTCCTGCTCTGGAGCTGCCCTAGTTATAGGTCTGGCGCCCTTTGATGTCCGGACCCTCGCACTTGGAGGTCGGGAGGTCCGGGATGAGGGAGTCCAGACACCCAGCAGGGGGGTGGAGCCAGCGCCCGGGGGAGCTGGAGGGCGATCGGCACCTGGCGGGGGAGAGCCATCGACACTTCTTTCTCCCATCGACCTGTCAAGTGGTCCGTTCACCTCCTGGGTGGATGGTGGTGCCGGGATGTCGGGGCCTGGCCAGGCCCAGGGTTAGGGTCGAGCTGAGGCCACGCGGCCTCGTGGTGCCGTGTCCAAGATGGCGGCTGGTCCGGCCTGGGGAGCCGGTAGTGGTTTGGCCCCATGATACATAGAATTCCGGGGGCAGGAGCTCCGTCTGGAGACGGGGTGCGGGTTGTTTCTGTGGGTAACACCTGGAGGGCCGGGGCTTGGGCCCTGTCATGCGGGGAGGGAGCAAGCCCTTCATGTGGCCTGTCCAACAAAGTGGTGTCACAATGGACCCATAGTTCTTAACAAACTTTCTGTAGTACCCAGTCAGGCCCAAGAAAGCTCTGACCTGAGTCTGGGTAGTTGGAGGAGTCCAGTCCTTTATGGTCTGGATCTTGCTCTCCAGTGGTTGAACCTGACCCCCACCAACTAGGTGGCCCAGGTATACAACCTTGCTCTGCCCTATCTGGCACTTAGTGGCCTTGATAGTGAGGCCTGCCTTTTGCAGGGCCTCTAAAACATTCCTCAGGTGGACCAGGTGATCCTCCCAGGTGGAGCTAAAGACAGCAATATCATCAAGATAAGCTGCACAATAATCATCCAACCCAGTAAGGACTTGATTCACCAACCTTTGGAAAGTGGCAGGTGCATTCTTCAAACCAAAGGGCATTACCACAAATTGATAATGTCCTCCTGGGGTCGAGAAAGCAGTTTTGGCCTTTGCACTCTCAGCTAGTCTGATTTGCCAGTAGCCTGCTGTCAGGTCAAATGTGCTCAAAAACTTAGCAGCTGCCAGTCTGTCAATGAGCTCATCTGCCCTAGGTATTGGGTGGGCATCTGTCCTAGTGACAGCATTGAGACCTCTGTAGTCTATGCAAAACCTCATCTCTCTCTTACCATCTTGGGTGTGAGGTTTTGGCACAAGAACTACAGGACTAGCCCAAGGGCTCTCTGAAGGTTCAATGACTCCCAGCTCCAACATCTTTTGTACCTCAACTTTTATGCAGTCCCTGACATGGTCAGGTTGCCTGTAGATTTTACTCTTCACAGGCAGACTGTCACCAGTGTCCACCTCATGGGTGCACCAGTTTGTCTGACTTGGGGTCAGAGAGAACATATGTCTGTAGGACTGCAGAACTTGCCTGCAGTCCTGTTGCTGATGGACAGTGAGGCTGTCAGAAAAGACCACACCATCAACTGAGCCATCATCAGGGTTCTGAGTCAACAGGTCTGAGAGAGGGTCACTCTCTTCCTCCTGCCCCTCATCTGTAGCCATGAGTAGCCCCATGTCTGCCCTGTCAACATATGCCTTCAATCTGTTGACATGAAGCACCCTGTGGGGGCTTCTGGGAGTCCCAAGGTCCACCAAGTAGGTGACTTCTCCCTTTTTCTCAACAATAGTGTGGGGTCCAGACCATTTGTCTTGGAGTGCTGCTGGGGCCACTGGCTCCAGCACCCACACTTTCTGCCCTGGCTGGTAAACAGTCAGCACAGCCTTTTGGTCATGCCAAGCTTTTTGGAGTTCTTGGCTTGCCTCAAGGTTTTTAGAAGCCTTCTTCATATACTCTGCCATCCTGGAGCGGAGACCAAGTACATAATCCACTATGTCAAGTTTGGGTTGTCAGAGAGGTCTCTCCCATCCTTCCTTCACCAAACATAGGGGTCCTCTTACAGGATGCCCAAACAAAAGCTCAAAAGGGCTGTAGCCAACCCCCTTTTGTGGGACCTCTCTGTAAGCAAACAGAAGGCAGGGTAAAAGGATGTCCCATCTTCGCCTAAGCTTGTCTGGTAAACCTTTTATCATTCCCTTTAGGGTCTTGTTGAATCTCTCAACAAGCCCATTGCACTGTGGGTGATAGGGTGTAGTGAACTTGTAGTTCAAGTCAAGTCAAAACCACTTTATTCGATTATTAAAAATCATAAAAGTGTGCTATACAGGTACAAAATATAAAAAGCAAATAATAACAAATATACATATAAGGATATACAATTTCAGATTATAAAGTTAAAATTCAAAGTTTACCATAACCGTTTGGACAATTAGAACAGATTCAAATTTCAGCTATTAGAGTGGATCAACGTCATGTACAGTTTTTAGTCTGGCCTTCCTCTCTCTGACAGCTGCTACTAAAAAACTGGCAACAGAAAACATAATTAATGGAGACTCTAACAAGTTTAAAAACATTAGAGCTGGTTTACACTGGCTAAAATTCATACTTTTTAACAGAGGAATGATAAACCTTTTCCTGGCATGTTTAAAAACTGTGCAAAAGGAGGAGCTTAGCGCGTGATCAAGATGGCCGCGTGAGCCTAGAGCTCCCGAGACCCTCGCTCCCTCCGGCAGCTATCCTGTCTATTATCCTGCTTTTGATGCCCGGAATATTGGAGGGGAGCTGTTGCTGAGGCGAGAGCCGCTGTCCGGATCGAAATCGTCCACCGGAGACCGAAGTTGTACTGACTGGAAGTTTGTGGCCTACTCCCCGCACGGTGCCCGGGCCTCGCGTTGGCACAGTGCCCGTGCACTAATTGAACAACAGCGGCCGGGCTGGGGACGGGTCGGCGGAGGGAAGGTGTTTCCACTTTCACTTTCACTTTCGCCTTCCAGTCTCCACAGCGCCCGGGACGGGGCGTGCGTAGTGCCAGCCACTGGTCGCATGGTTGACTACTCTGTATGGGCAAGGAGAGTGTCTACACGGCAGATTGCGATGTCGACCAAATCGGACGCCGACAAACTGAAGCCCAAGAGTACCAGGCGGGGCAGCTACACCCAGACTAACAACATGGACCGTTATGCCCACCAGAAGGGGTCTCCGGGCGGATCGGGCCCGATACTGGAGGCCTCGAAGGACGCGACACCTCCCCCCACAGAACTGACCCTGCAAGATATTATGGGGGCCATCGAAGGGATGAAGTCCTCGATTGGGCAACAATTTGAGACCCTGGCACATAAAGTGGACGCCATATCGATTGACGTCAATCTGGTTCGGGCAGACCTGGGGAAAACTAATGAGCGGGTTCAGTCCTTGGACCTCAAGACTGCCGGCCTCCTGGGCGACGTCTCCGGCCTTCAGCAGGAAGTCCGTACCCTGCGGACGGCAAATGATCACTTCGCCCGACGGTTGGAAGAGTTCGAAGGCCGTGCGAGGCGCAATAACGTGCGCATCATTGGGGTCCCGGAAAATTCGGAGGAACAGTCGGTGGACCTGTTCGTGGAGGACCTGGTGGTGAACCATCTGGCGCCCAAAGGCCTCAGTAAGTTCTTTGCTGTCGAACGGGCCCACGGAGTCCCGGGCGGGAGGCCCAAGGTGGGGGCCCCTCCGAGGCCGATTGTCGCCAGGATTTTTAACTTCAGGGACCGAGATGCTATTCTGCAAGCATCGCGGGTGGCCGGCCCACTGCCATTCCAGAACACTACTGTAAGTTTCTACCCGGACTTTACCCAGATGGTGCAGAAGCAACGGCAAGGCTTCCTGGCGGTCAAGAGAAGACTACGTGAGATGGGACTAAAATATGCCATGCTCTTCCCGGCCAGGTTGCGGGTGGTATTCGAAGAGCGGACTTTCTTTTTTGAGTCTCCTGACATGGTCGGAGACTGGCTGGACACGTTGCCCCAAGGACGGACTGGCGTGGAACGCTCCGGTGGCGCAGACGGTGGTGGGGATGAACACTGAGCCAGGACTTAAGTACTAGGACTCCGGTTCCTCCGGGAGGTTGATAATCCGGGGGGCAGTGGGGGCAGTAGGGGAGCCTTTTCCTCCTCTGGGGTTCTTTTCGTAGATTAGTAGTATTAAGGGGCGACAGGCACACTGCAAGTTGGGGGGCACTTTAGGGCTTACGCAGGGGTGCAGGGTGGGGGGTGGATGTGGGTTGTTGTTGGGGTTGTTGTTGTTTTTTGTTATGCAAGGCGTAAAGATGCAAGCTTCCGTGACTCGGGTCTGGTTCCACGCGGGGGGTGGTGGTCTCCTTACATGTTGGGATGGGGGGTAGGGGCCTAAAAATACTCAGTTGGAATGTAAATGGCTTGGGGGATCGTATTAAGCGTGGGATTGTTCTGCAATTTCTGAAGCGATGTACCCCTGATATTGTCTTATTGCAAGAGACGCACTTGATTGGTAACACGTGCTATGCACTCAATCGTAAAGGCTATAAATTTGTTGCACATTCCGGGTTTTCCTCGGGTTCTAGAGGGGCGGGAATACTAGTCAGGTCCTCTCTGCCATTCGAGGTTGACTCCACTACCGTTGACGATAGGGGACGCTTTGCAGCAGTAGCGGGGCGGTGGGAGGGCAGGACCCTGGTCCTGGTGTCGGTTTATGTCCCCCCTGCATTGCAGTCCTCTACACTAGCGGACTTAGAGAGGACACTGTTGGATCTCCCAGAGGGAATGATGGTGGTGGGTGGCGACTTCAATGCGGTTGGCTCTGGCCTGCTCGACAGACACCCGCAGAGGAGTTCGGGGGGGGCTCAGAAGTGGCTTCCTGATTTTATAGATACCCTTGGGCTGGTTGATTGTTGGAGACTGTTGCATCCCACACAACGACAATATACTTTCCACTCAGGGGCGCATGGCAGTCTCTCCAGAATTGATTATGTCCTTACCCTAGCTGCACACGCCTCCTTCGTCTCTGAGGCCAGGCACATGGCACGAGGTATTTCCGACCATTCCCCGGTGTGGATCTGTATGGATGTTGGCAGAGGAGTGGGTGGTAGGGTGGCCCCAATTAACCCGTGGTATTTCAGGGACCCTGCGACTCGTAGTGCGGTACTGAAGGCGGTCGACCGTTACTTTCAAGAAAACCTTGGTTCGGTTACGTCGGCGGTGTCCTTGTGGGAAGCGTTCAAAACAGTGATTAGGGGTGAGGCCCTCTCCTTGATAACAGCGGCCAAGCGTCGGAGAGACGCGGAGGTCGCCCGGCTTGAGGCGGAGATCGCGGATCTAGAGTTGGCTCTGGAAGGGGAGGTCACGGCGGAGGCGCTGCACAAGTTGAGCCTTAAACAATCGGAGTACAGGGCCCTCGTGACGGATGCGGCCAAAGCCCTGAGTAGGGAACAGCGGGGCCGTCTGTACGACGTCGGGGACAAGGCCGGGAAATTAATCGCGTGGCTAGATAAAAAGGAGCGGGCCAATCGTGTTGTGCCGGACCTTGTGATGGAGGATGGCGTCATGGTCACGGAGCCGGACGGCATAGTCCAGTGCTTTGCGGATTACTTCCACACGGTCTATACCTCCGTGTCTGACAGGCCAGTGGAGGATTCATGTGAGCTCCTGCGCGATCTTGCCCTGCCTTGCCTCTCCGACATAGACAGAGACGATCTTGATGGCGACATCACAGTCGACGAGATTGCGGGGGCTATCCGCTCTTTGCGTCCGGGCAAGGCCTCGGGTCCGAATGGCCTGCCAATTGAGCTTTACAAACTCCGACCGGACAAGATCACTCCGCATTTGCGGGCTATGTTTGTGGAGGCGCGGGAGATGGGTTGCCTCCCACTTGACCAGCGCCTGGCAACGATCGTGGTCATCCATAAAGATGGCAAGCCCAGGAACCGGTGCAGCTCGTACAGGCCAATCTCGCTCCTTAATGCTGAGCCGAAGATCCTTGCCAAAATCCTCGCAAACCGGCTGGTCAGGGTGGTCGGGGATCTGATCCACCCTGACCAATCTGGCTTCATCCCGCATCGTAATACCGCGTTGAATCTTAGGCGCATCCACGGAGTGATCGCAAGGGTGGGGACGATGCGGGAGCCGGCCATGGTGGCTGCGCTCGACGCAACGATGGCATTTGACACGGTGGAGTGGGCATACCTGTGGGCTGCGCTTGCGAAATTCGGCTTCGGGCCCGGATTTGTGGGCTGGGTAAGGCTATTATACGAAGGACCTCTCGCCAAAGTCGCAGTTAACGGTAGGGCGTCCCGTCCCTTCGACCTGGGCAGGGGTACCAGGCAGGGTTGTCCTCTATCGCCGCTGTTGTTCGCTCTCGCCCTTGAGCCGCTGGCGGCCTGGATACGATGGCACCCAGATGTGAGGGGGATTCGATGGTCCCCTGATCACGAAGACCGCATTTCCCTCTATGCCGACGATATTCTGCTCTATCTTACTTCACCCCGGAAGTCCCTTATAGTTGTCTGCGACATATTGACTTCCTTCGGGAGGAACTCGGGGCTAACCATTAATTGGGGTAAGTCATATCTGTATGCCCTGTGTGGGGACGTCCCGGTTCCCCCGCGGAATTGCCCGATCCAGATTGCCCGGGAGGGTTTCCTGTATCTTGGGATTTATATCTCTGCCGACCCAACGGTACGGTATGAGAGGAACCTGCTTCCTCCGTTGGCGCGCCTGCGGCGGGACGTGGCGGGCTGGCGGCGGCTACCGCTTTCCCTCCTTGGCCGTGCGGTGCTATTCAAAATGATGTCTCTTCCCCGTTTTCTCTATGCCCTGCAGAACACCCAGGAGCTGGTTCCGGCCAGCTACTTTCGGGAGGTTGAGAGTCTGCAGCGTTCGCTGCTGTGGGACGGCCGCCCGCGTATAGCGATAGCAAAATTAACTCACCCTTGGTACGACGGGGGTATCGCGCTTCCCGACATCCGAAGATACTATTGGGCCTCCCAACTAAGCGAGATCAATCATGGAGTCTACGGTCCGGCGCATGGCCCTGGCTTTGCTATGGACCGGTGGTTGCTGCGGGGTGGTGGCTATTATAGAGCACTTTATTCGAAGCCACCGGCTGGGTCCCTCACAGGGCCGACCGGGGTGGCGGTGCACGTGTGGAAGACAGTCACGAACTCCCTGGGATGGAAGGATAGGCTCACCCTCGCCACTCCGTTGTATGACTCGGACATGTTGGGGAACCTCTGGCACTCTAAGGGATTCGACAAATGGGATCTGATTGGCATCTCCAGGGTGGGGGACATGCTGACCAAGGGGCGGATTAAGTCGTTCGATGAGCTGCGGTCGGAATATGCGCTTGAGGGCACGGAATACTTCCGGTATGCGCAGGTGCGCCATGCGCTGCAGTCGGTCCTCGTTGAGGGGGGAAAAGGTGCCTGAGTCCTCTCCTTTGGAGGACCGAATTCTGGACGGCCATATGCCGGAGAGCACAATCTCCCTAATTTACAAAAAGCTTGTGAACGTTCGGACCGATCTCCTCCTGGGGGTGCGGGACCAGTGGACTAGAGACGGCCTTGAGCTGGACGATGAGGATTGGCAGTACGCGGTCTCCTCTCCTAAGGAGGTCGCAATCCCCGCCAGGTTGAGGCTTGTCCAGCTTAAGATACTCCACAGAGTCTATGTCACTGGGCCCCGATTGGTCCATATGGGTTTTTCCGAGGATGGGCTGTGTAAGAGGGGCTGCGGGATGGTGGGCACCTTTCTGCACATTATATGGGAGTGTGGTGTGATTGCGGAACTATGGAAGCGGATTCACGTTGTGATGCAGGAGGTCACGGGCATTGTATTGCACCCAGAGGCGCGGCGCTGTCTTTTGAATGTGTGGGGTCCTACAGACTACGATGCGGCGCAGACTCAATGGGTGACCCTAGGTAATATGGTGGCTAAGCGAGATATTGCAAGATTGTGGGGATCCCCTAGTCCTCCCACCCTGGATGCTTGGAAGGACAACATGGACTGGTGCATGTTCCGGGAGAAAACGGTGTATAGTGCACGGGGGAGGCCCAAGAAATGGCATAAGGTATGGGGAGGTTGGAACCAGTATAGGGGGTACATATGTTTGCCTCCTGCCACTGAACCATTAGAGGAGCAACTTTCCCCCTAGCCTCGCGTCCGACTTGGGTATTTCTGATGCACCTCTGCTAGAATGTTAGCGCCTCTGCTTCTCCCTCCTCCTCTCAATCGGTGGCTTGATCTGATGTTGGAAATGGGGCCGCCCCCTCACTGGGAGCTGACGCGAACTTATGATGTATACTGCCTTGCTTGTTGTGTTCATTTTTAAAAATTGGAACCTTTGTTTTTATCCTGTATGAGAGCTCTAGATGACTACACGTGTTGATTGAGGAGCTGCCGAACCTCCGGGTTGTCGGCTGAATAGCAGTGTATCTAAATTATACGAATAAAGGTTTTTTAAAAAAAAAAAAAAAAAAATGTGCAAAAAAACAAGAAATGCGTGATGTCTTGTGGGGAAAAGTCGTCGCACTTGCAAGGTGCAACATCTTCTAGTCTTCTCCAACCCTCCACATCCCAGAGAACCATATGTAATTGGTTGAACCGCAATTTGGTTAACAACCATCTGTGGAAAGAGTTAGTAACTATTGATAGATAAAGTGGGGACCCCGAAGACGGGGTTAACAAAACGTGCGCCCTGACCGATGGTTTACAGATTTCAAATCCCTCTCGCTCCGCCTCCTTTAATTTCTTGAAGTTAGATTTTACCCACTCCAGATCTGCCTTACATAGGGATTCGGGGTTAGAAAAAATGTCCCACGTATGCAGCTAGCGTCTCAATATTAGACAGCCACTGGACTTTATTTCTATTATCTAAGCTTAGGCAGTCCTTTAAGATTTTGTGGTTGAGAGAGAGATTCGGGTTTAGCCATGTTTTTATCCATAATAATAATGGTGCTAGTTTAATGATATCTGTTATATAACCAATCCCAAGTTCCAAATGAACTGAATAGGAAGCTGTTGGTTGTGGGAGGCCAAGAAGGGAGCGCAAAAATGTGTTTTCCTCCGTCTGGATCACATCATGCTTGATGTAACCCCAGATTGACGCCCCATACCTAACAATAGAAATAGTTTTGGCCTTATAGATGGTTAATATTGCCTCTACTGGTTTCCCACCCAGTCTTTTTGCAAAACCTAATACTGCCCCACCGAGTTTCTTGCGGAGTTTGCTTTTAATGAAAGCTGGGGGGACCAAGAACTATTGTCATCGAAGACTACTCCTAAGTAGGTGAACACTTTCACGCGTGAGATTTCTTCTCCCCCACAAAAAAAGGGCTTAACCTTATTTTTTGCCCGGCCCAGTGACATCACGTGTGATTTATTATTATTAACTACCAGGTCCAGGCTTTTCATGAACTCACCAAACGAGTCCAAGAGTTTCTGCAAGGCCAAGGGAGTCCTGGCCAAAAGAACAGCATCATCCGCGTATAGAAGGACCGGGATCGGGGTACCTCCCATACGCGGAATGTCCAGCGTTGCTAACACCAGACTATGTTCCAGGGCGTTAATATATAAAGTAAATAGCATAGGGGCTAAAATACATCCCTGTCTCACCCCTCTGCTAGATTTAAAACTGGACGTACACTTCCCCTCAGCCGTCATCCTAATGGAGGCGTTTAGGTCTTTATGAAGCTCTGCCAAAAAATGCACAAGCGGCCTGTCAAGTCCCAATTCCAACAGCATTGTCCACAGCTTAGACCTGTTAACGAGGTCAAAAGTTGTGGACAAATCCATAAAGCCCAAATAAATTGAGCCGCTAGCCGCCTTGGTGTATTTGGCTGTTATTAGAAGAAGGTTCAGACATTGGTCCTCTGTGCTCCGCCCAGCTCTAAAGCCATATTGGGCGTCTGACAGAATGTTATTGTCAGAGGCCCACCCCGTTATCCTAGCTAGGATGACTTTCCCCAAGATCTTTATAGAGGAATCCAGCAGGGATATTGGCCTATAGCATCTCGGGTCTGCCCTTTGGCCTTTCTTAAAGATCGGTATAATAACCGACCGAGACCATGATTTAGGGAATCCAACACAAACCGCATTATTAAAAACATTAGTCAGTATATTGGCCCAAAACAAAGGATTGGCCTTATACATATCGGTTGGCACTCCATCTGGTCCTGGGGCCTTCTTTCCAGCTGAATCTTCAATTGCTTTAATGACCTCTCCTATGTGGAACCTGACTGGCGTGGAGGTAGGTACCAGTCCTTGGCACATGAAAGGTTCTAAATCGAGGTGACTACCATATATATCTTCAAAGTGGCTCAGCCAATCCCCCTCTGCAATATTAGTTTCCAGCACGTTATTGTTACTGTTAGAAAAAAAGGGCGTATTGATAATTGACCAAAATTTTGCACTGTCCTTTAAAGTAGCTTTATCCATAAGATCCGTCCAGGCATTATGTTTAATTTCCTTTTTCCTATCCTCCAGTGTTTTCTTATGATCTCTTCTAAGCTGAGCCACCAGAGTTTTGTTCCTCGGGCGTGCCTGAAGTGCTTTTTTAAGACAATTATAGGATTTAGTGCATTTATGGTCAAGCCAGCCAGTGGATGAACTATTAGTTGCAGGTCTGCAGTTACGAGTTAATTCATTTGCCACTTTAAGACAGATAGATTCAAACGAGGAGATTACTTGCTTCCCCAAAGCATGTTGATCTCCGCAGATTTCTAGATCCATAGCCGCCTCAGAAGTAATAGTATTAAAAACTCCTCTGGAATTATCTTGCTCCAGTTTAACCGTCTCCCCTGGTCTTTTGTCCTCACTTCCGCAACCATCACGGATGGCATGGATGTATTTAAAAAAGAGAAACCATCAACCAGTTCGATTGCCACTGGGTTGTGGTCGCTAAAAGTTGACTGTATAGCGTTTTAAAATACGACACAATTTAAAAGGCCGGGAGAAAGAAATATGTAGTCAATTATTGTGTTACTATCTCTACCTATAAATGTGGGAACCCGTGTCCTTTGATCGGAGAAGCCTGGGTCAAACAGATCATTTTCGGATAAAAGTTTCTCCAGTGCTTCCCCCTTTTTTGAGTGCTCAAAGTGTTGTGGGGATGAAAAATCTGGCCCATCAATATCAATTAGCAAACAATTATGACTACATAAGTGCACATTAAAATCACCTAACAAGATGTAGTGACAAAAAGTGGTTTGCTTTAGAATATAGGTGTTTAAAAAATTTGACAACCAAGTCAAATGGATATTCGGCGAGTCCCCTTGCTGGGAATTATAACAATTCACTAGCAATAATTTCATACTGTTAGCGAATTTAAATTCCAAAATAAGAAAATTATTGGATGAACAGGGTATCCTAGTAGCTGATCCTCTTAGGTTCACCGATACCAAAACCATTAAGCCCCCTATAGCCCTCCCGGACGTTGATTTTTTTGCTGGAACAAAATGGGACGTAAAACCGTCCAACCAAAAGTCACAGTCAATTTCCCAGGTCTCTTGAAAAGCCATGATATCATAGTCCCTCAAGAAACTTAACCAGGAGGGATTATCTCTCTTGGAACGTATGCCCGCCACATTCCATGTTACCATCTTAAGGTTAGCCCCCTTTGAGTTCCTATTTATCAATGGGCTACAATTGATACCAACGGGATTCATGGATACTTGATCGTTTTCCTGAAGCTCCAAACCGGAGCGAAACACATCCCCGGTACCCCAGTAGCCTCTCGTCAATCACACAAATCCAGGGAAGAAAATACCTCAAAACGATTTTGAGTAGGAATAGTGGGCCCAAAATTAAGGAAATTTTCATCTACTGAGCCCTGATCGAAAAACGGCATTGGTGTGATCGATGGTCTATAGGTTCTCAAGTTTAGGCTGTGTAGGGGAACACTAGGGGGGAGATTATAAAAGAAACCAAGAGGACGCACCTGTATGCTGTTTACATCTTGTACCAATGTGGCAGCCCTCAATAAGACTGTAGCCACATGCTGTGGGTATCTAAAGTTAACTATTATACAGGATTTACTCGAAGGGCCAATCCAATTCACTCGTCTAGTACTTAGAATTTCATTATCAAGACTAAACGGAAATCCACACTTTCTGTGCAACCAGGAAACAGTTTTGTGTTTAAGGGAATCATGAGTTTCCTTGTGCATAGGAGCTGAATGGCTATCCTGGGGTGGTACATTAGTTAAAATCACAACAAACGGGGAACATGCCGGGGGTAGATTTATAAACTTACTTTTCTTTGTCTCCTGGCTGTTCAGTGACGCAACCATCCCAGTAGGGGCTGATGTGGCAGTTCTTTGTGCAAAGATGGGCTCAGATATAACTGGAACTGGAGTGTTAGAAGGCAGAGGGGGATGATGCTGGATAGCTAATCTGGCTACATTCTCCTGCCCGGCTACTCCCATCGACTTGATGTTACTATCCAACAATTTTAGATGTTTAGTTAGCAATCCTCCTAGCTTCTTGACCTCATCGGCCATGGTGTCTAGTTTCTGAACTAGGGGTTGCACTAACTGCTTTAATTTAGCATCAATTATATCCTCCAGGGAACGTAAAAGCACGGACATTTGATCCGGGTAAATTGAGCTGTTTCCAACATTACTGTCTATCGGGGTCTCATCTAAATTAGCCTGTACAGGTTCGGCAATCTCGACCCTTTTTCTAGACTTCTCCCCCCCCTTTTTGTTATACTGCTTTCTACAGTTCCTCACTGGCCTAGCATCATGAATAACTTCATCAAAACTTTCACCCGAAATAGGTGTATTACACACCAACAGATCCTTATGGACCTGGGCTGTAACCATTGAAACAGCTGAAGCGGCTGGGTCACCGCTAACATAATCTTCCGGGTTCACTATGGGGATCTGGGGAACATTGGGACTCTGTAAGGGACTGTCCATTCCCAAGGAGGCCCTACGATCGCTATTTATTTTGTTAACCTTTTTCACAAGGTAGTTATCAAGAGGGCCAGACCCCGAGGTACATGTGTCCTTAGATCCTGTAGGCATTCTGAACATTAGTTGTTATGTTTAGTAATAACAGCAGTAAAAAACAATATATCTCGCTAGCACCAACAAGACAGTATCAAATAATGGTGCTTTACCTACAACGGAGAACACCTCAAAGGCCTGATAATCCCACACGGGAAACAAAGAGGGTGGCCCAGCCCAGCCACGGCCAGTCCCGGACTGACACAGACTGTCCGCCCTTTGTCCGGGCTTCGTCCGGCGCGTACCGCTCGCGTACCGCGTAGCGGAAAATGCTACGTCTTTTATAGAGCGTCCTACAGCAGTCGGGCAGGTGGGCGGGGCAAAGCACAGGTGCTAGTCCACACGGGCTCCTGGGATACGGAGTCCCGTGTAGTGCCTTTACCCGCGGTGGCGCCTCCAGGCGCAGCGACAAAACCGATGCCCCCTCCTCCGGCAACAACAGCAAAGAAAACCAGCCGCCCTGCTCCAGGTGAGTTTTCAGTGGCGAAGCGGGACCCGCGCCAGCGGGTTCCGCGAGGTCTTTTAAGGGGGCTGGGGCTGGTGGGCGGGGCAAAGCACAGGTGCTAGTCCACACGGGCTCCTGGGATACGGAGTCCCGTGTAGTGCCTTTACCCGCGGTGGCGCCTCCAGGCGCAGCGACGAAACCGATGCCCCCTCCTCCGGCAACAACAGCAAAGAAAACCAGCCGCCCTGCTCCAGGTGAGTTTTCAGTGGCGAAGCGGGACCCGCGCCAGCGGGTTCCGCGAGGTCTTTTAAGGGGGCTGGGGCTGGTGGGCGGGGCAAAGCACAGGTGCTAGTCCACACGGGCTCCTGGGATACGGAGTCCCGTGTAGTGCCTTTACCCGCGGTGGCGCCTCCAGGCACAGCGACGAAACAGATGCCCCCTCCTCCGGCAACAACAGCAAAGAAAACCAGCCGCCCTGCTCCAGGTGAGTTTTCAGTGGCGAAAACTCATACCACATTCATTCCTCATCTAAAAAAAATCCAACATGATATGCTCAAATACAAAGAAACAGGACGTAATATAGTGTGGGGACCAACAACAAAAGCCAAGCAAGTTGGGTCTCTTTTTTTAGAAGAATATATATAAATCAATTTGTTCACATGTCTCAATGGAAACAATAATCATTCAGAGTATACAACATCCTAAGTTGGATGGAAAGGTCCTTGCGTCCTGTTGGGAAACATTGCGCAGATGCGCATTTCAGTGTAGACCAACAGTCCAGGTCGTACCTTCTTCAGGGCGATGATGTTGTTGGTCTAATGTCAAAACAGAACTTTATTTGACGTTGTTCAGCTTCAGCCAAAGATATTTGGTTTCTAGATAACACGTGCGAGGTCAGAAGCTAAACCTGTGTCTTTATAGATGGTGTTGCCGAAATACCTCCAGAACCAGCAGCTCTGGAAGCCCGCCAGACTGCCGCGTGTTCCAACTTGTAGTTCACACCACACTCCTTCCACATTGCAGTCAAGTATCCTGACATGAAGTTGGCACCTCTGTCAGAAATGACCTCCTTTGGAAAGCCCACTCTGGAGAATACTCCAAGCAGGGCCCTTGCCACAACAGGAGCTGTTGTGGTCCTCAGGGGAATTGCTTCTGGGTACCTGGTGGCATGGT
Organism: Triturus cristatus; assembly: GCF_964204655.1. NCBI lineage: Eukaryota > Metazoa > Chordata > Amphibia > Caudata > Salamandridae > Triturus > Triturus cristatus. The sequence continues at coordinate 103,804,005 of NC_140587.1, forward strand.
CCACTATCACCAGTATCAATCTGTGCCCAGATGCTGTTTGTGGGTCCATTGGTCCTACAATATCTATGCCCACTCTTTCAAAGGGGACCCCCGCCACAGGTAGTGGTATGAGGGGGGCCTTTGTGGTGCCACCTGATTTGCCACTGGCTTGGCAGGTGACACAGGAGCGACAAAACTCCTTGGCATCTTCTGACATATGGGGCCAGTGAAAGTGAGGGACAAGCCTGTCGCAAGTCTTGTTCTGGCCTAAATGTCCTGCAAGGGGAATATCATGGGCCAAGGTTAGAAGGAAGCCTCTGAACTTCAGTGGTATGACCAACCTCCTGGATGCACCAGGCTTGGGGTCTCTAGCCTCTGAGTACAGTAGCCCTTCATCCCAATACACTCTATGGGTACCTTGAGCATTCCCTGCAGCCTCAGCAGCAGCCAGCTGTCTGAGGGGTTCAAGAGAGGGGCAGTCTAATTGAGCCTGCCTCAGATCTGCCCTTGAAGGTCCCCCTGTCCCAAGAAACTCAACCTGATCAGGTTCAAGTTCTTCCAGGACAGTTCCTTCAGGGCTCTCAGAATCATCCTCCTGGGAGGGCTGATCCACCACCTGAGGCAGGGGGGAAGGCACAGCCTTAACCCTACTGCTCTTTCTCTTGGGTTGTGTCTGGTCCATAGTTTCAGGATCCAGCACTTGTTCAGTGGTGCACTTTTTGGCCTGTGACCTGGTCACAGCAAGGACATGTGCATCTATCCCCAGCATTTCTGCATCGGTCCTATACTCCACTTCAGACCAAACTGAAGTTTCAAGATCGTTGCCCAGTAAACACTCTACAGGAAGGTCTGAACTAACAACAACTTTCTTGAGGCCAGTTACCCCTCCCCAGGAGAAGTTAACAATAGCCACACTATGGGAGGTAGTGGCATTGCTAGCGTTGGTCACTAGGTAATTCTCACCTAGTATGATCTGTCCAGGGTCCACAAAAGCAGGTGTCACCATTGTGACACTAGCCCCAGTGTCCCTGTAGGCCTGAGCCATTCTTTGGTTGATAAAAGGAGTCTGTCTGTACTTGCCCAGGTTACTGGGGCCTACAGTAGAGGACAAAGCCAAGTCCCCATCACAGATCAGAACAGCCTGAGTAGGTATTCTGACTAGGCCAGAATCCTCCTCAGTTCCCAGGGTTATCCCTACTACACCCTTTTGCTGGGAACCACCACTTACAGCTGAACTAGGGGGTACAGTTGCCTTAGGGGCAATGGTGGCTGGGGGCTTATCCTTTTTGGTGCACTCACTAAACCAATGTGAGTTGGACTTACAATAGTTGCACCATGGTTTCTTTTGGCCTTCTTTCTTTTTATCCTTTTTGGGACCACCCTCCCCCTGAGCCTTTTGGGGGCCTGGTGAAGACTTCTGGTCTTTTTGTTTCTGATCTTTATCCTTCTGGTCTGCCTTTTTCTGATCACCGCCCTGGTTCTGGTTTTTCTGCTTAACTCTAGTCCTGACCCATCTATCTGCCTTCTTTCCCAATTCTTGGGGAGAAGTCAGATCAGAATCAATCAGGTGTTGATGCAATAGCTGGTTTTGACAGTTGTTAAGTATTTGTTCTCTCATGATCAAATTATACAATCCTGTATAGTCCTTAACCTTACTTCCCATTAGCCAGCCTTCCAGAGCCTTAGTGGCACAATCTACAAAGTCAGTCCAGTCCTGAGTCTGTGTCTTCTGGGTATCCCTGAACAACAACCTGTATTGTTCAGTGGTTAGGCCAAACCCATCAATCAGAGCACTCTTCAGGACAGTGTAATTATCTGCATCCTCATCACTAACTGTGAGGAGCTTGTCTCTACCTTTCTCAGAGAAGGAGAGCCACAAGATAGCTGCCCACTGACTTTGGGGTACCTGCTGTACTTTGCAAGCTCTCTCCAAAGCAGTTATCCATTTGTGGATGTCATCCCCACACTTGTAGGGAGGGACAATCTTGCTCAGGTTTCTATTATCATAGTGCCTGTCTCTATCCTTAGGGATATTGCTGCCACCAGTGGGTTCTGACGCACTTAACATTTGCTCTCTAGCCAGAGCAAGCTTCTCCTTGGCAAGGGCAAGTTCTTCCCTCTGAATCCTCAGATTAGCTTCCCTCATTCTGGCTTCATGTTCCTTTCTCTCAGGGGAAGTCATCCCCCTGTGAGAGGAAACACTAGGGATGCTAGAGACATGGGAGTGGATGGATTCCCTTGAAGGGGATCTGTCCCTCCTGCTTCTCTGTGTAAGCCCACTTGGGGGTCTGTATGGGGGGACCCCATGCAAACTCCCATGTAAGCTTAGGTTAGCCTGGCTAAGTCTTCCTACTTGGCCCTGGCTGTCTACCTCTTCATCTGAAGTCCCATCTGACTCCTCTGTGGTGGGTAGACCCTCCTTTGTACCTAGGGTACCTGCCTGTGAGGCTTTAAGAGCATCATACTCCTCTAGGAGTTGTCTCAACTGAAGGAGGGTAGGGTTTGCACCCTGTTTTATTCCTCTGGAGGTACACAATTGTCTCATCTCCTGGAATGTTAGGGTATCATATCTAGAGGAGGTCTTCTGCAGACCTGACCCTCCTGAGAGAGCATCTAATTGATCTCCTCCCAGAGACATGATCTAGTGAGGGTGTGGTGTGTGCACCTACCTACACTAGTTGTTTCTACTAAACCTCTCTGGTAGTTGTAGTCAGGGTGTGTTACTCCCTTCAACCTACAACCACTAAGTCCAGTAGGACTTAAGTATTATAATCTATGTTATATGTACCTAAACAATATCTGTGTGATCTTTCAATTTAGTATCTCAAGATTACAATGGTATTACAACAGCAAGCTCAGATCCCAACCGCTGCTCACCAATGTGAGAAGTTGGCCTGATGTATGATGTCACTAGTTCTAGTGTACACCTTATATCAGTCCAAATACCCTTATGGTGATTGGTTGTAAAGTCAACCTTATAGACCAGCTATCCTAGTGGTAGCATGGACAAGAGCAGTCTTAGGCTAAACTCTGAATGGCATGTGAAGCCAGCTGTGATACCATATATAATCCCTTGAATACCAAATGAAAGGACACCACAACAGATATATATATAAAATAAAGTGTATTTATTCTAGACAAACCCTCAGCACTCTTTATGAGATTAGAGGTAAGTACAACACAGTCTTATTTATGCATACATTAAGTCACACAGGTAAGTAATACAGTTCGGCCCTAGGGGCCACGCAAACCATATACTAAGCAAGTGGTATAAGGACCACTGTCACGGAAATAGGATAGGCCTAGGCCTAGGGAATCGCTGGGGCTACACTATACTACCAAAGGTTAGGAAGTGGGAGGCCCACGGGATTCAGGTGCAGAGTGGAAACACTCACGCGTAATGCGTAAAAGTCACTAGCAATAGTACAGTTTAGAAATAGATAGATTTAGGACACTTCCGGAGTAGCTAGGAAGTCGAGACTTGAAAACTAGACACTAGGATAGTCACTATCCTGATGAGCACCGGAGTACCCAAGTTACCTAGCCCACAGGCTGAGGGTGCATAGGGGTGAAGTTGCGTCGGGTTTCGTCGTCGACTCCTATGGATGCCTGAAGAAAGATGCTGACATGCAGTCAGTGAAGAGTGTCCGGTGGATCCCAAGGCTGGGATCAGGAAGAAAGGATACCTGCAAGCAGAAGGGACAGAGTCAAGGTCACTAGCCAGTGACCACGTGGAACCAGGAAGGAACCAGGCGATGTCGTGAAGATTGCAGGTGAAGGTGAAGCTTGTCGCTGCAGCCACGAGGACCAGGGAACGTCGAGGACGACCAGGACCAGGAGGCGAGCTGTCCCACGAAGGCTCTTGCTGTCGGTGGCGTCGAAGTTGGACTAGGACTCACCAAGCCTTGGCAAGCGGAACCCACGAAGAACGGAGGACTTGCTTCTGGTGCAGACCAGGAAGGTCTGGGGTGCTTCTTCTTTGCAGAGAAGCGGGAGCCAGTCTGGAGGAGCCAAACCAGCGCTAAAGATTTCAGGGTGCGTCGTCTCAAAGGCCACTAGCCAGCGGGCAAGCAACCGGACAGACGCGGCAAGCAGGAAAATGCAGAAGGGCCCCACGCAGGACTCGTGGAGTGTGGGGGGCTGATCTTCGGTGCAGATGGTGCTTGGGGTTGGGGCTTCTCAATCCCCGGTGCACAACTTCGAGGGTGCCTCAGAAGCTGCGCTTGAAGATACTAGCCACTTTTCCCAGGTAGCCGGTCCCACGTCTCTCGTCGCCTCCACGGATCTCAGCACGGCTGTGGATGTGGATCAGGGTCGGAGAAGTCTGGAAGTCAAGGCTCTGGTCGGGCTCTGCAGTCGGTCCCTCGTAGAACTGGAGCAAAGCAAAGGGTAGTCTCTTGATGGTGCCTGTTTGCACAGGGTAGCCACTCCTTGGCCACAAGGGAGATTCTTCAGTCTTCTTCTTTCGTCGAATGTCGAAGGTCCAGAGTTTCTGTTCAAGTTGCAGGTTCAGGATAATCTAAAGTCTTGAGGCCCAACTCCCACTCTTATACTAATCTGGGGGGCTGGGATACCTGCTAGGTCACGCCTTATGGGTGGGACCTGGGAGGGGGTGGTTACACCCACTTCCCTTTGTCCAGTTTCGCGCCAGAGCTGGGGCTGGAGTGCCCCAGCGCCGGTTTGAACTGGACTATGCAAGTAACACCTTGTGTGCCCCAGGCATGTCTCATTCCTTTCAGCCCACCCTGCCCCAATACACTAAAGGCTGTCTGGGGAGGTGCTAGCACCTCCCCAAGCAGGAAACCTATTGTCCAGGCCTCCCTGGCTGGGATCACTCCCAGCAGCAGGAGGTCAGACTTGTGTCGTGGCAGCAGCATCCATTTTGTGATGCTGAGGCTTTGTCAGAGGCTAACAGTGAAGTATGATTTTAACATGTCTTTCCCTCTAGAAGGGGGGAATAATATCCTCATGTCCAGAAATGGTATGGGGGTATTATTCCACAGTGTTAGACACCTTACACGACATGTTTCGATAAAGCCAAACCATAGTTACCATAACCGTTTAAGATTATAAGGCACTTTAAGAGTATATGGTAGGCTATATCATAGAACAGCTATAAGGACATGGTTCCGTAAGATGCAGACAGGCTCAGCTCATGCTAGAGCACCATCTCACATGTTACCAAGCATTCTGCCTCCAGGATTGTTAAGGCCTGCCATAGGAGTGACTGATAGGTACACATGTGTCTATATGTAAACTAGGTATAGGAATACTACACCTAAGCAAGGGGTGATTACACGACCTTGCCCCAGCTGAGTGATCAGCCAGTTGTGTCAAAATGGAAGGCCAGGCCAGGGGTGGCATAATGCATGCTGCAGCCCCTGGTAGGCCTAGGGTACACCTATGCCCTGGGTACCTAGGGTACACTGTACAGGGGCCAATAAGGTGATCCTATCCAAATGGGTTATGCACCTAAAGTACATAGTATTAATTTAGAGAGAGAACAGCAGGGCTGTGGGTCTGATTAGCAGGCCCACAGCCACATCTAAGTCGAAAACCAGTAAAGCAAAAGCAAAAAGTGGGGGTGAACATAGAAAGCAGACCCTACTCTCCTACACCCAGTACTTCAGTTGGCGCCCAACGTGGGGCAATTTCAGCGGTACCGGTCCAAGCCAGAGGTTCGTGAGGAGCTTCGTGTGGAAATTCCGGAGGAAGGCCGCCACTTCATCGACCCCTGCATGTCAACGTGGTCCGAAAGTCTTTTCTGCGAGGTTCTCCGCGTCCCGACGGCTACGAAGGACTGCTGCCCTGATTAATCGCCCTGTTTTGGACCCTTGACGATTTGGTAGAGCGAAACAATTGAGAGAGTCTTCTGGTGACGCCATCGATCATCGATACCTCAGTTAAGTATAAGTGGAGCGTCTCCCAGTTTGTTTGGTATCCTTCGGGAATTTGGTATCCTTCGGGATCGCTTTGATTTGGAACTTGCAAGTGCCAAAGCCAGAGGACTCGTGTATTCACGAGATTATCTTATTCGATAATCCTTTGAAGTTTGAAACTAGATTAGTGAGCGAAGATGCCTGGTTCTAGTATATTTGGAAATTTGTTTTGTTTGGGTTGTAGAAAGGACTCCCGATTGGAGGATTCGTGTCCGGTTCCTCCAATTGGAACTCCAACTTATGAACTTTATGTGAAACATGGCGTGGGCCCCATTACGTATAATGAAGTATGGGTCCGATACACCAGGAAGGATGGTGTTTTAAAATGGCCCCAAAATGGTAGTTTCGACACAGAAATCCTAGATAACTTAGAAGTTAAATTATTTAAGAAGAAAGCCCGGCCGGCGATGTTTGATTCTTTTCGCCTATGGCGAAAGGAAGCCAAACTGAAAGAAATTAAATTGGCAAAGAAAAATAAAAGAGAGAGAGGTATGTTGATAATGCAAGCCGCTGTGCAGTTTAAAGATAATGAAGAGGATCAAATGAATGAGCAGTTGCACAGGCAACGCAAACTAGTTATTGATAAATGTTACCCAGTTTTGCCGCCCCTCCAGCAAGGTACATCAAAAGAAAAGGAGAAAGATCCCCTGATGGCACATTTGTTAAGTTCGCCACCCCCGTATGCGCAAAATGCTACAGCACCTCCACAACCTCTAAATGCACAGCCTGCAGTTAATTTGCCGCAAGCCTTCCCACAGCCGCCAGCTCCCCCTCAGCTGGCTCCTATCCCTACAGCGCAGCCCTCTCAAGGGCCGCCAATTCCGTTACCTGCCTCCTCTGCGCTTCCTGCAACTTTGCCTAGTACATCAGCTGCCTCCCTTGGCGCTCTTCCTGACACTGCCCCTGTACCTGTATCTGCACCCGTTTTTCTTCCCTCTGTCTTTCCCCCCGTTTTCGCCTCAACTTCTCCTTCTGCACGACAACGAATAGCTAGTGTAGTTACTAGTTTAATGTCGCCTCTCTTTGGGTCATCTAGTATGACCCCTGGTTTACAACGTAAGCAGTTGCATAGTCAGCTGCCTGATTCTGGAGAGAAAGAGGTATTAGACCATATGGCACGTAGGTGGATTGTTTTTTCTTCACTCTATGATGTGGAGTCAGTTGTTAATGTTTTTCACCAATGGGAAGCCCCAAAACAGAGGTATGTGTTTGAGAAAATGTGTGAATTCCTCTGTGAGGAATTGGAAGATCATGGTTCAAACTCAAACCGCAGGAGTTGTGCCAAGTGCGATTTGATTTTGGAAAAGGTACAATTGTGGGTCCCGACATAGATAAAGCAGTTGCGACTTTACTGTCCTTCAGGAATGATGATTGTCAACAATCATTGTTCGAACAGGATTTTCCTGTGGGGAAAAAGGTAAAAGCGCGCCAATATCCAATGCGTGAGGTCCCTCCAGTTTGGAGGCCTGGTGATGCTACTGCTGTTCCACCTGTTTTGCCACATTTTCAGCGTGTTTGGGTACATGTCCCATGGAAGCGTTCTGAAGTGTTAGCGCTTAAACAGACATTGCCTGACCCCCGTAAAAACCCTTCAGGATATTATAAGGAGTTATCACAGACTGCAGAATCGTGTGTCATGAATCTAGCTGACATAGATATGTTGTTCGGGATGGTTGTTCCACAGCCTTTATGGGGATCCATTCGTAATGTAGATCACGTTGCAGAATTGGGTAACACATGGGCTAATATCATTGCCGCAGACACTAGACAAGTTGGTGGGGCAAAACCTGAGCCCCTAGTAGCAGAACTCCCTGGTAGAATTATTACCTACATGAAAACTTTAATGCCCGCGATGCGTGTGAATTGGGATAAACTATTGGCATGCAAACAGAAGAAAGATGAAACGGTGTCTGATTTCTTCACTAGGTTTGAAGAAACATTTATCGACCACAGTGGTCAAGACATGAGTACTGAAGGTGGCCAACGGTTATTTGTTGATAAATTTGTGCATAATTTGCTTCCCGAGTTGTGTAAGAAATTAAAAGATTCAGAGAGTTCTTGGGCTGTTTCCTCTTCAGCGCAAATACTGGCCACTGCACAGTATTACGAAAATAGGGATAAAGATGAGAAGGATAGAGCAGACAAGAAAACGAAGGAATTAAAGACGAAGGTTCTGTTACAACAGGCCTACCCACCGCGTGGTAGTCAGAGTAACTATCAGCAAACTCAACAGTTTCAGAGAAACATGCAAAGGTTCGAGTATTCCCAACCGCGTGTTCCTGTAGGTCCCAATCAATGTTCGTATTGTAAAGAGGAAGGTCATTTTAAGTATAGTTGTCCTAAATTGTTGCAGCGTACTAATAATGCGTATGGCGCAAGAGGTAGAGGTGGTCAGCAAGCTCCTAGAGGCAGAGGGCGTGGAAATGTTCCCCAGAACGTGCGTCCTCTTCCGCCTCAAAATACGATAAATAGCTTTGATCAGCAAGCCAATGCAACTGGTAATACAGCTCAGTACTATAATAATGACTATTATGCAGAAGACGACAATGTGGAAGGTAATGATTACTAGGACAGCCATAGACAGAGAGAGGGAGTTGTTTCAGTGCCAGTGGATCAGAGTGGACCGTATGTTAAGGTGACTACAGCGGGTGTGTCAGAGCCCTTTCTGCTGGATACTGGTGCTGCAAAGAGTTCAATTATGCATTCAAAACTCCCTGGCGCGCCTTTGTCTGGCGAAATGAATGTTTCAGTAGGTTTTTCTGGCGCCCCGGTTAGGAACCCGATTTCTAGTCCTATGCCCCTTTCTGTTGGACCTTGTGAGCTAAAAGCACCCCTCATCCTAACGACAGGTTGTGGTGAAAATCTGTTAGGGTTGGATTTGTTAAAAAGATTGCATGCGACACTATATTGTTCTCCCTCAGGAGTACAACTTACATTGGGTAAGGAACTGATTTCCCCAATGTATTTGTCGAAGAATAAATTGCCGGCTGAATTGTCATCCCTTCCGGATGTCCTTTGGGCTACTGGTCCCAATGATGTGGGTCTCTTGGAAATACCGCCATATGTGGTCACTTTAAAGGCCAATGTCAGATTGCCACGCATTCCCCAGTACAAGATCTCCAATGAAGGTCAGAAAGCGTTGTTAGCAATTATCAGTGATTTGATTAAAAAGGGTGTTATTGAAGAGACCAGAGGCAACGTTTGCAATAGTCATGTTTTACCTGTTTTAAAACGTACGGACCCTTCTCAGCCACCTGTTTACAGGTTTGTGATTGATCTTAGAGAGGTCAATAAAATAGTTGTGCCACAGTTTCTAGTTGTCCCCGATATAACTGCCTTGTTAACTATGATTCCAGCCTCCGCTGCATGGCTCTCAGTGATCGATTTAAAGAATGCTTTCTTTAGCATCCCAATTGCAGAGGAGAGCAGGAACATTTTTGGCTTCAGTTTAGGAGGTCGAAGCTTCCGCTTTAAACACGCTCCACAGGGCTACTGTGAAAGTCCATCAATATACAGTCAGGCTTTAAAGGCGCAGCTTGATGCACTTGTTTTACCTAGTGGTGCTACCCTTATTCAGTACGTTGACGATTTGCTAATCGCCGCGGATACTGAAAAGATTTGTAAAGAAGCTACATTGTCATTGTTGCGTCATTTGTCTGCCTTTCATCACAAAGTGTCTCTCTCAAAACTGCAATATTGTCGACAAGAAGTGACCTACTTAGGTCATCTCTTATCGAAGGAGGGAAGGAAACTGACCCCAGAAAGAATTCAAGCCATTGCACAATTGAGCGTGCCAAGAACACAGAGAGAAGTGCGTGCTTTCTTGGGCATTACTTCATACTGTAGGCACTGGATCCCGAGTTTTTCTTTGCTGGCAAAACCTTTGTTAGCATTAACCTGTAAAAATACACCGAATCCTGTCCCATGGTCTGAAGAGTGTCAGAAAAGTTTTTGGGAATTGCGTAATGCATTATGTTCAGCTCCTGTGTTGGGTACCCCTGACTACAGCAAGCCTATTACATTGTATGTTCATGAAAAGGAAGGTTGCGCATTATCAGTGTTAACACAGCCTTTTGGCGACAGACCGCGTCCATGCGCATATTTTTCGTCAACTTTGGACCCGGTAGCGAGGGCATTGCCAAGTTGTTTGAGAGCTACAGCCGCAGCAGCTGTGTCTATTCGACAGTCTGCTGGACTAGTGATGAATAACACATTGATTATAATGGTTCCACATGCTGTGGACACATTGTTAAACCGGACCAAGACACAGCACTTAACTAGTGCTCGATTGTCAGGGTATGAATTGACACTGTTGGCAAACCATATACACATAAGGAGATGCAACACATTGAATCCAGCTACATTATGGCCGATTCCAGCAGACATAGATGAGATTGAGCAGCATGATTGTCTGTTCAGAACAGATGAAGAGACGAAAGGGAGAGTGGATCTTAAAGATACTCCCCTAACTGAGTGTGATGGTACCTTATGGGTGGATGGTTCGTGCTTCAAGCTTCCGAATGGTCATACGACTGCTGCATATGCTATCACGACTTTGCACACGATTGTTGAGACTGCACGCATACCACATAATTCGGCTCAAGCAGCAGAACTAATTGCCCTTACAAGAGCATGCGTGTTGTCTGAAGGAATGAAAGTGAACATATATACTGACAGTCAGTACGCCTTTGCAGTGGCCCATAGTTTTGGGCGCTTGTGGAAAGAACGTGGGTTCCTGACTTCGCATGGAGCTAAAATTCAGAATGGTCAGTTGGTGAATGATCTCCTTGAGTCACTGACCTTACCGTTACAAGTTGCGATTATGAAATGCAGTGCACACAAGAAGGTCACTGATGATGTTGGTCGTGGTAATGCATTTCGTGACGAAATCGCGAAAGAAACAGCAAAAGATGTGAAGACTCGAATGTATGTTGCAGGCCCTGCAAGATGGGTTGGTGATGTTGGAATGTGTGAAGACACGTTAGAGAGTGTGAAGTCCCTTCAAGCTGAAGCCACAGAGAAAAATTGAGTATGTGGAGAGAGAGTAACGGTAAATTGGATGAGAATGGTTGTTGGGTTGATTTGTCAGAACATCGGCGATGGTTGTTACCTGATGCATATGTGCTTCCAGTGGTTACGATGGCACATGGAATGGCACATATCAGTGTGAAAGGAATCTGTAAGTTGTTGGCTCCAGTATGGCAGAATGCTGGAATTCCCAAGTGTGCAGAGAATGTGGTCAAGAATTGTATGGTATGTTTGAAATACAATCCTGGTAGGGGAACCCCGACTCCAGCTGGTCATTTTGCGCCTCCATCATATCCATTTGAGGTTTTGCAGCTAGATTTTATCCACATGGAAAGGTGCAACAATTTGAAATATGTACTGGTTATTGTTTGCGCTTTTTCAAGATGGATAGAAGCATATCCCCTAAAAGACAACACTGCTTTATCAACAGCCAAAGCCCTTGTGAAAGAATTTTTCCCTAGGTTTGGAATGCCAAGAATGGTGTGGAGTGATAATGGGAGTGAATTTGTAGGTCGAGTGATGAAGAATGTGTGTGAGGGACTGGGCATTAAGCAGAAGTTCCACGCTGCAAATCACCCCCAATCAGCTGGATTAGTAGAGTGCTACAATGGCACTCTGAAACTTAAATTGGCCAAAATCCAGGCGAGCTCCGGTCTTAAATGGCCTGACGCTCTGCCTTTAGCACTCCTATCAACAAGAATGACTGTGCATTCACGAGTGGGACTTAGCCCATATGAGATCATATTTGGCCGCCCGGCCAATGTATGGGGTGTGCCAAGACCGACAAAATTCAGTGAAATCGAACATCCAATACTGCTTGACTATCTGTATAAATTGACGGCTAAATTGCGTGTTTTACACCAACAGGTGCACGATACTCTGCCCCAGGCCTCTGAAGCCCCAGGACACCCTATCGACCCTGGATCGTGGGTGCTTATAAAAAATTTTAAACGAAAAAACAACGATGAGCCCCGTTGGGTCGGCCCTCACCTCGTACTTCTTTCGACAAGATCAGCGGTTCGAGTGAAAGGGAAAAAGAATTGGATACACGGCGCCCACTGCAAACAGATCCCTTTGCCCCTACCATATGACCGGTGGGTCCAGGAGGGTATCGCTGATTCTGAAACTGACACTGTCCCCCGTTTTATGCCATTTAGTGATGCACGTGTAAAGGGAACGACTTCAGAACGAGAAAGCGACGATATTTTGCAGGAAGCTGTGCCACCGTCAATTCGAATAGACACCACAGAGCCTGAACTCTTGTTTCAAGACCAGACAGTACCTGGCCGAATTCGCTATAACTTGAGGCCAAGGCCTATGGAAAAATAAAAAATTCCCTTCCCTTACTATTTTTTGATATTATAGCTCTCCCATCTGAAGGACTTTTTGATTTTTGTTTTTCGAACTACCATCCGGGTTCAGCTGCAGGGTCGCGGTGCCAAGACTTCGGGGTACAGGCCGAAGACGTTCGGTCCACGGTTCTGGTTGGTCTGGGGCGTTCCCTGGACTGACAGGCGTACTCCTTAGCAGAAGATACTCACCCGCCGCGAGCGGCACGATTAGAGGATGGAGTTTTTCAAGATGGAGAGACCCGCTGAGGAAATGAACTTTAAGACGAAAATATGTAAAATAATGAAGAGCAAACGTTTTGTATTATTATGTCTGTTTATACTATTTAGCATGATGGTGTTTACTGTAGGTTATGTATTCTTCTCCTCTCAAGTGCCATTTGCACCCACTGTACAGCCTATACCTCCTCCTACTGTCTCCTTGCACTCTTTCCACCCTCTGCCAGAACACAAACAAGCTAGACATTCTGAGTTTGTAAACAATTCATTTATTCAACTCCTACACCAGCACCAACTAGTTATGAATACAACCAATTGCTGGGTGTGTGGTTTGATGCCACATACCATTAACAAGGGTATCCCGTATCTAGTGCTGCCGTTTAGCTATAATGGATCGTCATGGGCATTCCAGACTATGTTTCTTTTTGCATTAGATGCCTACTCCCCGCGACAACCGCGTTCCATCAGACCTAGCACAAACAATAAGGCCTTAATGAAAGGAGTCGCTGATATGAGCAGAGATATCGACGCATACTCATCTATTCCCAAGGATGAATTGCGAGCTTATGTAGGTTGGAACGCGACGGGGTATAGCATTAGTCTGGGTGAAAAGCAGCGGAAAATTTCATCCCCAATTTGGGTCGTACCCCACATAGGTCGGTTCTGTTTACAAGGTAATGGTCAGAATCCAAGAGCTCAACTGGGGAAAAGTGACTGTACTGAAACGTACACTTTTCCATCACAGTTTTCCCCTGCGTTTTTGGCTGCCAAGGGTACATATTTTGTCTGCAATGACCGAGCATATACATGGTTGCCCCCTGATTTCTCGGGCACATGTTATATTGCAAATTTGCTACCCCCAACATTTACTGCTGCCTCTGATTATCACAAGACCAGAGTTGTGAGAGGCGTTTTTAGTCAGGAGGATACTGCCGGTCAGGAAGCGGGAGACTTCTTTTTGGGTTTCCTGCCGTTTTGGGGACCGATGGTCAATAGTAGGAACCTGAGACAACTGACTCGTGTGGTTGAATCCACTGTTAATGTAACGGCTGGTGCCCTTGGTAATTTGACAGCTGAGCTCCAAGCAGACCGCCTCATGACTTTGCAGAACCGTATGGTTCTAGACGTCATACTTGCAGACCGTGGTGGGGTATGTAAGGTCATCCAATCTAGCTGTTGCATTTTCATACCAGATAACGCTCCAACAGTTTATCAAGCGATCTCCAAACTGCATAAAATATCCGAATCTATACACGTGGATAAAGGAGATTGGTCATTGATGGGTTGGTTCTGGGAACTGATATCTGCCTGGGGATGGAAAATTCTGATGGTCATTGGAATGATCTTAGCCATTCTTTTCCTGTTCTGTCTGTGTGTACAGTGTGCTCCCGCGATATGTGGCCTCTGTGCTACATTATGTGTAAGGAAACCTGTATCGAGGGACGAGCTAAGTAATAGGATGATGCTACAGCAACATCTCCATGACCTTATGAATATAGACCTGGACACGGATTAATATGAGTATAGTTATTGCCTATGTAAGGGCAAAAGGAGGGTCTGTGGTACTTTAAAATTTGGGACCGCGTAGGAGGCATGGCCCTACCCTGCCTATTCCAGTAGCAGCGAACCGCGAATGGCCAATGCAGTATGTACAAGTGTTTTGCATAACGTTTCATCGATGGATTCACTTTGTATACGATATTACACACCGACTTCGTGGGTTCCATTTTGGAGCGGTAGCCATCTTATGGTTGCCCTCACATAGGCTGCGCATTAAGGACATGCACAGGCCTTCAGAACACATGTGCCTTCTATTTGACTTCTCTGTGACCTGTGCAATTTGGCTCCACCGCCCCAGGTCAGTCCGGTCTCACGAGCTCCCCGTCCTACAGTCACCTGTGATTAACATCAGGGTTTGACACACCATAAAGCCTTTTCTGCTGATATCTGATGAGGGATCTGAGCCTCGCTGGGTAAATAATTGTGGGCTGGCTGAACTGGAATGTGGGATGGTCATCATGACTCTGCCTTTTCGTTTGTAATGAATACATATGAATGACCATATCGTAAAACGAGGAATGTGTGCCTGAAGCATGATATTTTGTATATAAGGAGAAGGCCGTTTCTGTTAGTGGAAGCAGTCTCCTGAGAACATACATTGTGTTGTACTTCTCGGATACCTGTAATTGGTCTGCAGCCAATAAATACGATCTTTGACTTCACCTAGAAGACTCTGTGTTTCTGTGGGTCTGAAACAGGAAGAACTCGAAGTCTTCGGGTGTGTTCCCCTGCACCGCTGGGTTCTAAAAACCCAGTACTTCACAGGCAGTGCTGTTTGTGGATGTTGGTGAAATTTTCTAGTTGAAGTACTGGACAGTGTAGCCTGTAAATATAGGCTGCATTATCTGTCTTTGAATTCTCTCTTAAGTGTAGCTGCAGGTCTGCATGGCTTGACAATTTAAGAGATTATTTTTATTGCTCCGGGGTCCGCGCACATGGGCGGGACTATTCACTAGATTATGACTATACACAGAGATCCCCTACTACAGAATCTACTGTTACTCTACCCTCACTGTGGGACCGTTTACCCTTTTTTACACAATTGGATCCTTTTGTTTACAACATTTTGCCCTGATGAAGTTCCTTTAAAAGGAACAAAACGCGTTGGCTGTTGTCCTGTCATCAATTACATAAAAGAAGAATAAAAGATACTGAAAAGACTATATTGAACAGAGTGTGACCTCATCCTTGGTGCTCCCTCCATTTTCTACAAACTACTTATGACAAGACTACAGTGAAAACGAAATGCTGGTCTACTGATCTGCAGTGACTTGTTTGACCTCTTCAGTACAAAAAGCCTTGTAGTCCTGCTCTGAGAAAGATACAGGGGTAATCCTTCAGTACAATGGCAGCATTGCGACACTTACACTCAGATGAGGAGCTGGGCTTGGCTCAATGGTGAAACAGGATGGAGCAAGAGAGGTCTGGTCTTTCAAGGATCAGCATCTTCCAGCTGTTCCATGACCCTTCCCTGCAACCTGACAATAGAAGGTGTCTGAGACCTGAAACTGAAAAAAGAGTACTCGCGGCCATCGTCTCACTAATGGTGGGATTAGTGCAACCGTACTCTGACAGTCTAGTTCCAGGGACACCTCGTACTAACACTAGCACAAAACATGCAGAAGTGTCCTCTAATCAAGGGACGTAAACATCATTTGGGTCAGACCTTGCAATTGGTTGGACAAATGACATAAATGGATTAAAGATAGGTTGTTACAGTAGAAGCTCCCTGAGAAGAAGAAAAAAAGAGCAAAAACAAAATCCAAAAAGCCAGAGAAAGCAGTACTGATTCAAAATGTTCAAAACAAAAACCTGAAGTGGCAAGGGTGCACATACATGCAGGCCTGAAGCATTCATCTGATACATGCATACATGTATGCATAGTATGAGCCAGCAAAGCTATAATTTAACAACCAGTGAAGCAGTTTCAGCTCCTTCAGTTCGGTGACAAAGTGTCCACAAATTGAGAACGGAAGAGAGCCAGGGTTTAAAAGTATTCTGATCTGTCACTTCCCAAATAACCTGTAAAGTGACCTAAATCAGGGTGCTTCTTCTATAGTCAAGTTATCAATGAAGATTAATCTGTAATATATAACACATACAAAAGAAGTGGGGAAATGTGGCCAGAAAGAATGGCAAAGTTTACATTATGTATGTGAATTTGTATTTTAGTGCCTGAAAAGTAATCAATAAATGAAAACCTGAAATATAAATTAACCTATTCTTGTCAGCATCCTTTTGTGTGTACTGCATCTGTATAAGCAAAAATAAAAAATGACTGAATATCAAATGAAATGGAAACTAATAGACACTACCTCTAGTCTCTTAAAACAACACACAAATCCCAAATTAAAAAGGGGTTCAAAGCCACATCTAGGTTTAGCAGGCAATCCACTTCAGAGCATTGTAGAGCTCCTGAGGTCTAACTAATATTGATGAGCCAGAACAGAAAAAACAGTCGCCTTTGAGTACTGTGGTATTGCACCTGTGAGGCATGAAAAAGGACAATGAGCACAACATCGCGCACTGCAGAAAATGTACCCTGATTCCATGCAACACAAGAGGGCGATAAAGATGCTGTATCTCTATGCGAAGAACAGCGTGAAGAAAATAACCAGTAGCCATGCCAGAGATAAAAATACAATAGGTTTTCCAGGTTGTTACATGTTCTGAGATAGGAAAATTGGCCTGCAAGTGGCAGATGAAGATGACCAAAAGCAAAGCTGGAATGGACTGGTGATCAGGGTTAACTGTGACATGACTGCACTTATAGCTATGACATCTACAATTCCGATTGCGCCCAATAATGCGCCATGGTGTATAATTCACAACCTTTTAATGAAAATCTTCATAGAAAGTGCTGGTTCACAAGACTGTGCATTCAGGCAAAATCTTAAAATATTTTAAAATCTGCATGAAGTGTCTAAGAAAGAAGTCCAACTCTGACACAAAAGGTATGTTTTTTTAACCAAAGAGAATAAGATGAAGAGAGAGATTTGGAATACATTTAGAATAAAGGGGGAAGTTAATGGACAATCAAAATAAAGGTTTAGTCAGGGCCTGCGGGTACAAGTGAATTTAGGATAGCTGATTCCAATCTCTTACCTTTTGGTACATTTGTGAAATTAAGCATTGATTCAGGGCTTCCAGCGGGTCAGGAAAGAAGCCTTTCCACTTAATAGTGTTATAAGGGTTCTCTTTAGGTGGAGGAAGAGGGGGCCTCAGTAGGTCATCGAGGTCAAATGGGTCCACTTTAGGGATCTGTGGGGACATAAGACAAAGAAAGAAACATGAAAGTTCCATGCTGGATATTTACATAGAAATTGATATCAATTACTCTGTAACAGATCACCAAAAACAATGTGAATGTCAACAGAGCTGTCACACAACATACACTTTTGTGTCATTGCATTCCTTTTTTTTAATGAAATACAGCATTGCATAAGACAAAACACATCTGTACAAAATCAATGCTATTAACTTTCAAAAAATGTTTTTACAATGTTGCTCACTTAGTAACCTTTTTAAATACTACTGCTTTTAATTCCTCAGTGCCAATTCATTTTAATAAGGTTTGTTATATTTACATATGCAAATATGTGCAAATACCGCTAACTCTTCATTGACATGATGACTGGACAAACCATGTGCCTTGAATGAGTTTTTATTACCCAAAAATAAGGATGGGAACGATATATAAGAAAGTGTAAAATTGTTACAATTTCCTAAAAAACACATTTGAAGAAGTGTGTTTTTTTTCAATTAAAACTGGGTGACAGGTGGTATTTTATGTATATATGAAAACAACATAAACTTTACAATTCAGAATACAGTATGGTGTTTGATAATTAAAACAACTGCATGAAAATAGAGCTAGTCATAATAATATAGCCACATCTGACTGGAATTACAATTAAAATGTATTGGAAATTAGTTTGTGTGCAAGGAGTTGATAGAAAGGACAAGAAACAACAGGTGGAAAGCATGATGTACATTTCTAGAATGTAGTTAGTCAAAATTCAAGAGGGGGTCTTTTACATATTTCACCCACAATATCCCTACCAACTAGAATTTCACCACAGTGTTCACATAAATTTTGAAAAAACTATAGTTTAAAATGTCTACATCTTTAAATTAATTCAATAAAAGTATTTTAATATCATTATAATATATCACCATGTTGTCCTGACTAGGACTACGGAACCCAGAGCCTATGGCCATGGAATGCCAGATATTAATTTTGCATGGTACAGTCAGCATAATTATTGCTAGAAGGAACAAATATAACATCACTTGATTTTCTGAAGTTTATATGATTGTGAATTCACGGATAGGTCTCTCACCTTCGTCACAAAGATGGCAAATAGGAGATGTTAACTTCACTGTGATTCTGGTACCCACAATCCTTGCTCTTTCCCTATTCACCACCTGTTAAGAATTACCGGTGCCAAGGACAGGACTGAAAAAGGCATATTAAAAGAATGCGGTCACTTTAAAGAGGTTTTCTAACTCCTCTGGTGAATGTCTCTCACCACACTGCACAGGTGCACCACCAACTGTTCCCATTGAGTACCTACCTCATTTCTCTGCATGGCTTATGCTATAAGCGGGTACGTTCGGTGGTGTTGAAAAAGAGAGAACAAAGACCAAAAGTACCATCATGAAGGCAGCCCTTCCTAATTGAAAGTTGCGTCATTTCTGACAGATGATTAATAATTTCAAAAAGCAAGTAGACTGTCCTGTGTTGTAGCTCAAATATCTATCTGAACATCCGTACCACAGTAGGGTGCATACGGCAAAAGTAGCTTTCATTGTTCAGAGTATGACCGAAACATGTTGACTAGAGTTTCAGATACTTCACGATTATGCGATGTTCTCTCAGACAAGTAAGCATTGGGTCCTGGATAAAGAGCTAGATTTAGTAAAACGCTCATAGGATGAGGGAGTGCGGACACAACCCATGTGAAGCGCACACAGTACTCCTATGCTCCTTTGGTCAGTAGAGTTATTCCTCCAGAGTCAGGCCAGAAACAGCTTGGAACTTTAAAAAAAAAAGCTATAACAGAGAAGATCATTTGATACTGAATCTGGGCCTGCTATGCCCGGTGCAACCACTCACTGCAAAGACCTCCTACGTGTCACACTACTTTTTATTAGTACCATGTGCCAGGTCATTCAGATACTCTGATAAAACTAACATGACTTCTTTAGTTATTTAGTTTACGAAACTGGTGGCGTAGTAATGTCCTCTTTTCCTAAAGATATTCAAGAGGCACAAAAATCCTTTGCAGAAGAAGCAAAAATTGATTGCACATAACCGTGTTAAGAAAATATTGAAAACCACAGCAGAGCACAATAGACAACAAATTATTTCAAATCCTCTAATTCTGAAATGCTGAGTGGCTCCGATGAGAGGAATGAAGGTTACAAAAAGGGTACAAAACTGAGTACTGTAGTTGAAACTTATGCATAGGTAGATACAGCTTTGATACTCAAGTCATATAACACTGGCACAAGGATTGACTTGTGCATCTGCTTTTTTGGTTTTCATGCATGTTTTTACAGACAAAGAATCCCCCTAATCAATTTCTGCCACTCATTCTGGTACTCGATTTCTTTTTGAATCTCTAGAAGGTCATTTTGACATTTGCCCCTGGCCTCCTCCCTGGTAGAGGAATGCCCATGCTAGGGATAATGCCCATGCTAGAGAGAGATACCTGCCTGCATGGAAGGGATTTGTGTGCCAAAAGTGCATCCCCCAGCACAATGAATGAATGCACTTTCAGCATAGCAGAAAACTGGGCTGTAATGTTGTTGGGACCAGATCCAGTTTCAAAAAGGTCCTTCTTCAGGATACCAGGGCTCCCGGTCTTTCAATGATGCCCTTTCTTTCCAAGAGATACTCAAGGGTTCATGTGCTTGTCCTAGTCCCTCAGACAAGCACAGAGGAGAACTTGCTGACTGGTACCTCTAAGTATAGCTGACTCACACACAATACCAGATGATGAATCCCTCTGTCGGCAGAGTTAAGGCCCTGCATTATTGCCTCATAGGCAGTGGGAGCAGTGAGGGTCAGTCTTGGGCATGCATAGGGACACCTGAGGCCTCCACAACATTCTTAAAAGGACAGGAGTCTTTCAGAGAAGATGTTCCACAGCTGCCTGTCAGTGGAGACATTTTCCAACTAGTTTGGAAGGAGTCAGAGTGCCACTACAGAGTGCCCCTAATGCTGGGAGATTGCCTCACACTTGTTCAAAAGTTGGACTTTTAGGACCTCTACCTGACTTTTGTCCCCAGAAACCTTATTTACAAACGTATGTGTGAGAGACTACAGACACTGGCACCCCTTTGTTATATGTTAGGTTGCAATTGGCTTATTGACCCAACAGGAGCTCGTTGAATCACCAGAGTCTACTGGTCCAACCAGTGAAACTGCTCTCAAGAGGAAACCGTTCACGTACGGTGAGACGCTGTGGGCGACATTATGCTATGGATTCAAACATTCCAAAGCAGCGCCGCCTGCCTGCTTTTTTGTGTCATATCATGCATCGATTACTTTTGAATAAAGCATTGGCTTCCGATCCAGAAGGACATTTTATTTAAAGGCCTTTGTGTTTGTTTCAAAGGTTAGCAGGACCTTGGACTATTTATCCAGCAGGTGTCCTTCCAGATCATCACTATCTTCTTCAGCCTTTTCTTCCAGATTCCAAATATAGATTTTGAGGCGGAAGGTTCTGCGCCTTCCAGGGATCCACACATAATTGAGAAGCCAGACTAATCTTACATTTAAGAAGCATTTCAAGGCCTGGCAATCTAAGATCTAGGCTAAAGATGGTTAAGGTAGTCTGTTTTCTCCACGCCAGGACACTTCTTTTGCATACCGTATACAAACTATACATTAATAAATAAGAATGGTGGGCGAGGGATAAACAGTGAGAGCGAGTGGGTGTGTGGGTATTTTAGTGAGAGTGAGAGAGAGAGAGTATGTGTATATATGAGTGTGTGTGAAAGAGAGAAACAGAAACTCTGTGGAAAGATCTCTAATTTGTGTGTCGTCTCTGAGGTAAACAGACTGAGCTTTATGCATTTTTTCTATTAATTCTGAAATATACAGAGAATTACAAAGTGTCGTTTATCGGCAATATAATCTCATTACCTTGTACATAAGGGTTTCTTCATATCCCCTTAACTTTTTTGATTTTACAGTGCACGTCAACACTAATTCTATACAGCACAGGTAACCAGAAAACCCAAGCATGAGTTACAGAGCTCTAAACAGGGGACTAAACTTGCATCAAACAATAAAGTGCTGAGACACTTGGCGACACAGAGTGCCGCTGCTTAAATCCAGACGCTGATAGGCAGAAAACCCCCCAAATTTATCAATCAAACAAGGATGTGGGTCAATATTGAATGGCAGCCCCACTAATCATGCCAATATTTTGTCATCAATCACCACTGTGACGTGAAGCAGCTCCCTCTGCATCTTTTGCACAATATTTACATAAGGAGACAATATTGCAGCCATCATTGTTACAAAGGTGTTTCGATTTGTAACATTAAATGTAATTGTCAGGTGGTGTTGTATCCTGTTATTAACTACTCGTAAAGCCTGCCTTAGTCCACCTCTTGTTATTAATGCTTGAGTCTCAGAATTTAAAAGCTATTCCACAGGCAGGCGCGCCACCCAGCCACTGCCCTATAGCTCCACTGGGGCAAGGGTGGTTTGGGAAAGCCAGGTAATGCTGAGGATAGATGATTCCAATAGATGTTTTGCATCAAAGGTCACTTTCAGAAACTTCAAACTTTAAAGCTGTATTCATCATATGCACCAATAATTCTTTCAAGAAGGAGAGAAGACTTTGTCACTCTGTCTTTCCATAAGTGTTCAGCCTGGTTCTAGCATGCAGGGCAGTGTGCTGAGATGAGTCAAAGCTTGTGCACAGCATGATGAAGACATCAAAATTGTCCAAGATGAAGTTGGTTATAACTCTTGAGTAATCAACTCTTCCACAAAGGAAGGTAAGCAAACATTTGGAAGCGCAGGCTAGTAAAGCGCATAGAAACCACAAAACTGGTTTCAAGGAAATACTCACTGTTGGAAACCGGGCCACCGGGTTAGCGGTCACCAGGTTCCCAGCACAATGGTAGCTTGGCTCGAGCGGTCGGGGGTCAGGCACCGTGCTAAGCGTACGTCACACCCTCACAATAACCATGCGTTCATCCGTTCCAAAAACGACACTACACCGTAAAAATTATGAAAGAAAGTAGTTTGTCTTTATCTTTTTCTCTTAGTTGCAGGTTTCATAAAATAAATACAATACAACACAATAAGATTTTCTTGAAAATAGCAGGTCAAATAAATAATACCACAGTGGGGTGTCAATAAATAGGATCAGGTCATAAATAAGCAAGGAATAAATATAGGTGCAATAAATACAAAGGGCAAATAAATACTGTCAGACAATAAATACAACACCTTCAATAAATAATATAAGCAATCAATAACAATTGCCAATCAGATCACATTTATGAGGTAGTCTGGTTTCACTATGCCCAAGTACAGCTTGTGGTCATTTGGATGACATGGGGGGGTGTCCCATCTAGATTGGTCAAGGCTGGGCCTGAACTGAGGTAGAATAAGGGTAACCTATGGATCTGGCTCCCCCACAATACACAACCCCTCACAGAGGTCACTACTCCAGTCTCAGTTCACCCCTGGCACTCCCAGGCTGGTTCTAACACCCCTCTAGCCCCTAGAATGGTCTTGGTCAGTAGGGACTAGCATCAAGGGTGGGTTTCTGGACCCCACTCCAAGCACTGGTTTCCACCCCTGCTGCCTCACTCCTTCCTCCTTCTGAATCTCTGTCCTCTCTCCTCTCCAGTCAAGTGCCAACTGCCAACTGCCAACTGTCAACCTGAGATGGCTTCCCAACATTCTAAACTGCCTCCCTCTATCCCAGGGTTCTAGAATGTTGCAGAAGGTTCTAGAAACCTCTAGTGTGTTCTGGTGATGTCACAGGTGACAATGGGTGGCCACCATTTTGTGTCTCAGGCCCTCAGACAGAAGTTCCAGGGGTAGGGAAAATGGCTCCCTGACCCTGCATCAACACTAAAAAGTCTGGTGGTTCCCAAAAAGGAAAAATTATAACAGGGTTTGAGGCAAAAGTGGGACAAAATAAATAATGATGAGGAGGGACCACCCAAAGGGCTGACAGGTCTAACACTCACGATTATCTGGGTACCCTTGTAAAGCACAGATATCCAGCATGAGGTCCAAAGATGCACTTACGGTACCTTGATGCGAGGCCGGTCACTGTAGAAGAGGTGCAGGTAGCGCTCGAAGGCCTCCTTCTCCGTCGCCTTGGTTCGCTTTGGTTTCTTGCGGCTGTGGAGCTTCCCTTCTTGTATGAGGAGTAGCTCCTGGTCTCGGGCCGCAAAAGAGGCGTAAGTCTGGGAGATAGAAAGAGCTGCTCAGACTCCAATGTTAAGTAAAATTGTGATAATAATCTAATGGATTCTATACATTTGTCATTAGGAACATGATTTGGGAAAGGATTAGTGACAGGAAGCTTTTGTAAAACCACCTCTTTTACAGACCTCCCCACTTCTTGGATGGCTCCTGGTGACACATCTACTAGCCACGTCCACTGGACCGTACCGTCCACCACCTCCCTATTTCACAGCTTCTGCAAGAACGCCCAGTGCATAAACAGGTCAAGTGAGCACCATTCAGAGACCAGTATTGCCAGGGCCAGATGTGGTCTCCCCCATGTCACATCTCGAATTCTTCAAAGTTTCAGTTTGGTTTCCCCTTCAGAAAATTATAGTTTCTTTTTTAAAAATAATTTGCCGAGAGGCTGTGAACCTATGCTTACAAAACCTATAGATCTCCCCAACAAAAGGCCTCCTTGATTGTACATAGATGGGGTACTGGGATATTGACCTATAGAGATGTGTTGATGATGAAGGGTTGATGAAAATTGGCAATTAGAGTGAGACAAACAAGAATCATTGTAACAAAAAAAGAATGTACTATCCGGGATGATGGTCTTGGTCACACATCTAAAGTTACCTATTGTTTATCATTATGTTGAAAAAACTCAATAATAACAAGTCTAAAATATAATAATGTGTTTAAACAGTACCCACATAAGCAATACATCGGAAAAGCCAATCACTGATAAACAGTGATACCTACTGAAGGCATCATCATAAAATATCAAGTGGTTCTTTATTATAAAACCAGAGCATCGCAAAACAAACCTGAGCAAAAGTATAGAATCTGATCTGTCCGGGAATACATGTAATCCAGGAAAACATGCATTAGGTTAACTTTGCCAGGGACTCTACATTGCAGTTGCGGTTGCGGTTGCGTGATAATCTCCCCCGGGTCGACGGAGCCCATACAAATAATTCCTAATCTTACCGCAGCAATTCCTAAATGATACATTGGGGTCTTGGGTAACACATGCAAAAAAGCTCTTCAATAACCCAAAAGCTCCAAAGTAAATGATGTGGATTTTTTTTAACCTGAAACATATCTTTAATTCTGAGCAATACTGTGAGGTTTGGCAGTTTTTTCGAAGTATAGTTTAGCAAGACTTATCGACTGATGCTCATAAATATTACAAGATGTTTTTGTGGCCTCAAAGTTGAAAATATTTTTCTCACAGAGGAAGATTATACTTCTTGCCCATTAAGCAGCATTTGAGAATATACAGATGATAGTTCTTCCTAGTTTCCCATATTTGGTAATGTGTGGAGTCAAAAAGATCAACTGAAAACAATAATATTCCATTTAGTTACCTCAAACCAAACCAAGTTTGGTTTGAGGTAACTAACCAAGTGGTTTGATCTAAAGAACTTTAGGAGTCAAGGCAGTGCCCTTGATGCCATTAAATACTTGTTCACAATTTTGTCAAGAGCCAGCATTTCAGACCCAAAAAGCTCCAAAATACAATTTTCCTTACATCAGCTTTTATGTGGAATTTTAAACCTAATCTGCCAGCTAGGCTACTACATTTCAAGAGACCTTCAGAGCATTGTACCTGCAATACCTGTGAACTCCCAAAATTCAGCACCCGTGAGAACCCTACGTAGAGACGCGTTGTAACCCCTCTTCCATGGCAGAGCACTCTATATCAAAGGGACAATGACTCAAGTAAAAGATCTGCTGCAACGTATCGGCTTCCTGCCTTCTGGCAGCCTCCCCCTGTGAGTCGATGCGCTCAAGGTATGTTGAAGCCTCCGGTGCTGGGTGGCTTCAGTCACCATGATGAGACATAGTAAGGCTATCTGACCTCAGATGGAGATATCTCAACACCCTCTATAACATCTTGAAACACTAGAGGAGTGTAACACAATATTGTATTGTATGATAATTGCATTTCTATAGCACTTACTACCCCTGATGAGGAGTCTAAGCGCTTTTACGGCGAGTAGCACGCTACTCTGGAACCCATAAAGGATTACAGGTGAATTAGTATAGTAAAATATGAAAGTAACTTGAGTGGTGGATATGTCAGTCTGTTATTTAGATTGAGAAGGATAGTGGAGGGATAGAAGAGGGAAAAGGTTTTCATTTATATAGCGCTTGCTACCCCTAATGAGGTGTTGAAGTGCTTTTTATGTGAGTAGCACCCTACTCCGGAACCCATAAAGGATTAATGGGGAATTAGTATAGTGAAATATGAAAGTAATTTGTGTGGTGGATATGTTAGTGTGTTATTTGGATTGAGAAGGATGAGGGAGGGATAGAAGAGGGCAAAGGTTTGCATTTATACAGCGCTTGTTACCCCTGATAAGGTGTTGAAGCACTTTTTCAGTAAGTAGCACGGTACTCCAGAACCAAAAAGGATTAGTGGGAATTAGTATAGGGGAAATATGCAATTAATTTGAGTAGTGGACACGTTAGTCTGTAATTTGGATTGAAAAGGAATAGTGGAGGGATAAAAGAGGGAAGGGTCTAGAAATTTGTTTTTGTTTAGAACTGTAGGAGGGGGTTTAGGATGAGTAAAGGTAAGATAGTGGCAAGTTAGTATTGCAAAATATGAAATTAATGTACAAAAAAAAATTGTAATTCAATGGTGAGGCAATTGTAGATAGTTATGATAAAATATTTACTTATTTATGCACTTGCATACATGTTAAAAACATTGAATTATGTAACTATCAGTAATATGTACATTTGTTAAGCAGAACTAACGAATTTCTATATTATTTCAAACATAATTATTATACACGTTTATACAAAGCAATACAGATATATAGGTACATATCTATAGTCCAAATAAATGCTTATATACAGAGGGATATGCTGAATATTTCTGTTTGCGTATTGTGGTTATGTGGGGAAGAGCCAATTCTGGACTAGTTTTCTGAAGATAAGGTGGTTGTTGGTGGATCTTATGTTTGGGGGGTAAAGAGTTCCATAGTTTGGCTGCTTGAACAGAGAAGGATGTGCCACCCATGCTTTATTTCATGCACGGTGGGATTTTGAGGCGAGGTGCCACTCTAGAGCAGAGGTTCCTTTGTTGAATGTGTTTGGTGATTTTATTCCTGATGAAGAGCGGTCCTGTTCCATGTATCGCTTTGTAGGTGATACAAAGAAGCTTGAATGTGGATCTGCTGGCAACCGGTAACCAATGCAGGGCTTTTGAGGAGGGGGGATGCTGTGTAGTGGCTTTATATGTAAGAGTAGTCTGGCAGCCGAGTTCTGAATCCGTTGTAGACTTTTCCTAGTTGTTAAAGGTGATCCGTGGTAGAGGCTATTGGCGTAATCGAGTTTGGACAGAACAAGAGAGATAGTAGCCTGGAGCTTGTGAGATGGGGGAAGATTTGTCGCAGAGTTTTTATAGTAATGAAGCTTGATCTTGCTAGTTTTTCCACTTTGGTACTCTTTGGTAGCTTGGAGTCCAAGGTCATTCCGAGGTTTCTTACCTCCTTAGATACTTTAGGCAGTGTTCCCACATTATCAGGCCAGGAAGCAAGTGTGTCATATTTTTTCCAATCACCACACGTGAGTATTTCAGTTTTGGAAGCTTTCAATTTGAGATGGTTCTAAGTCATCCAGTGATCCACGTCTCTCAGACAACTGAAAATTGGTGAGTTTCCAATGTTTTTGAGGCATTCCAATCTAAGGAGTATTTGTGTGTCATCTACAGTTATAGCACGTGAGGTGAAATTGATTGATCGATGCTGGTAATGACTTCATGTAGATGTTGAAAAGCATGGGCGAGATGATAGAGCTTTGAGGGACCCCGCTTGTGAAGTACGGTTCGGACAACAAACAGGGGGAATGGATGACATTAGTTCTGTTGTGAGGTGGGATGGGATCCAGTCTAGAGCAGACACCTCTGTGCCAGCTTTGTAGAGTCTTTGTATAAGAGTGTCATGGTCAACCATATCAAAAGCAGCCGAGAGGTCCAAGAGAAGTAGCGCAGCAACTCCGTTGCAGTCAAATGTGTTCTTCAGGTCATCCCAGATGGCACGGAGGGCAGATTCTGTGCCTCTTCCTGGAAGGAATCCCGTTTGGAAATCTGAAAGTATGACATTCTCTTAAATGAATTGTGACATCTGGGCAAAAGCAGCTCTTTCCATCAGTTTACCAAGGTAAGGTCCTTTTGTAATCGGTCTGTAGTCATCAGTGTTCAGCGGGTCCAAGTTTGTTTTCTTCAGTAATGGGCTTATATATGACTTTTTGAGCTCTTCTGGAAATATACCAGTACTTAAGGTATTGTTGATGATTCTTCAAACTGGGGTGGCAGCAGAGGTTGTAAGAATAATTTTCTTGAAGGTTTGCAATAGACAAGGGTCAAAAGGGCTGCCAACAGGCCTGCTTGATTTGACCAGGTCCATAAATTCATCGTGTGAAATGTGTTGGGAGAAACAGAGAGGCTGCATCAGAGTATTCTTGGATTGTTGTTTTGTAAAAGGCTCAGTGTTGGTGCTTTGTCTTTGTTTTAAATACAAGTCCAACGTATCTGTGTGTGGTTACCTATTTGTGATATTTGCACATTGTGATATGCCCTTTGCTAGTTGTATAAGGCAGTGTTATCCTGTGTTAATGTTAATCTATATGTCCATAATGGCAAGCGATCATTCATTTACCTGTATACTATACTTAACTCATAAGCAATATGTAACTGTTGAATGGGGGGAAAAAAGCAAATAAAGAAAATGTAAACAATAAAATTAGTCCAACGTATCTGCTTTGGCCGTGTTATGATTTCCCAGTTTGGTCGTGAAATCTTGAGTAACGGAATGGGCTCCTTCTAGATAATTTGGTTTAAGAAATTCAGTGAGACTTTTATAGATGTTTGCGCATTTAGCATTTTGAATTCTGTCTGAATAGTACCTTTTCTTAGCTTTTTTGATAGCTGACTTGTACAATCTGTTAAGTTTCTGTAGGCGACGTTTGTCTTGATTAGTGTTTGTTTTGAGCCATGTACGTTCCAGCATTTTTCTGTTTTATCTGTTTTATCTTTGTATTTCTCCAAGGTACCTGTTTTCTTTTGTTCTGTTGTGTTGTTCTTAGTGGAATCAGGATATCAAAAGCTTCATGTAGTAACTCATATAGTTTTTTAACAGAATGTATTGATTCCAGATCTGTACTGGATTTTAGTTTTGTTTCTAAATGTTCCAAATTTAGTTTGGTCCATGGTCGATAGGTGGATGCACTTAAGGTGGTTTTAGGTGCGTCGCTTTGTGTTGTTTTATGTTGGAAAGAGAATGTTGGTCTGACCGTGTGACCAGAGTCATTGTTTGAAAGGTAACTAGCTATGTATTTGCAAAAATGACATGTAGGATGTGTCTAGCGACGTGTGTGTGCCACATCCCACTAATCCTACTGGATAACGGGCAGTTCTAGATTGCCCCAAGGTTTTCAACAATGCTTTCAGAAAAGCTTTGGCTAACTTTACGGGGTAACTAGGATCTTCTGCCTCATCTGGTTGCATCTTCACTAAATGTAATTTTCAAAAAAGTTAAGATTGCTCGCCAAGTCAAAGTGACTTATTGGTACCTCACACTGGCAAGGGGCCATATTTTACATTTGTAGAGGTAATTTAAAAGATATCTGGGGTCCTCTACTTGGTAGCCGACTAGTAGCTAGTTAATTTACAATGAAACTGAAAATTAAATACAGAGATATACTGTTTTTATATTTTCCAAGACCAAAAGAAAATAAAACAAGGATACAGTTAGGTAGCTAACCCTAAATAGACAACATAGGTCTGTTAGCTAGACTGCCTAAGGGTTCCACAAAGCTTTGTGGGATGCTAGGTTCATGTACCCCTACCATAAAAGGGTTCCATTGCCTTCTCTAAATTCAGGATGCTGGTTTCCTGCTCGAAGGCAGACGGGCTGTTTATGAAGATCTAAGGTTACAATCAAGGCTGGCAGAAAATAGAAAGCATGATTAGATACCAAAAAATATATCAATATACTACTTGTTCTTCAAAAAAGCCAGACCTATTGGAATGTCTGCTTTCTAGTCAGAGTCAAGCCAGGCATGTCAGACAAAAGTATGGACAGGGCTCCATGTTTTTGCTCTGCACATCTTTGCAATATAGATACCAGAGTGGCTGTTTTCTGTACAGTGGAATGAGTTTGTGGTCTGCTTGGAAAGGGCATGTAGATGACACTAATCCGCTGACAAGACAGATCTTCAAACTAGTAACACCTAAACAGAACACTCTATAGTTGCCTCAGAAAGAGGTGTTTGGCCTTTCTGATGTTTTTTCTTTTGTTCTTTTATTACCTCAACTTTTTCATCATATCAAAAGATCAAATTAGAGAGGGATCTTGGGTACACATATACCCAGTCTACAGTTCTCCATTGAAAAAGGGACAATCTACACAGAGTATATGTCAGGTTGCAAAAGTCACAGTTCAGAGCACAACCGGTCCACTGTTTGAATTCTGCCCTGCAAAACAGGAGACAAAGTATGCTCTGAGGTGCCCTCCACAGCTTGCTCAAATATGCAAACACTGGAGGTATGAATGAAAGGAGGAAGGTTGAGACTCCAGGGTAGAGCCACTCTCACCTCATGCATGAGAGCGCCTGTAGCCAAACAATCCCACTGCACATCTAAACATATATAAATCATTACCTCCTTCTCCTCTGCGTTTACTCCCTTTTCTTCGGTGTCCTGCAACAAAGAGACTTGAGACCTGTGAATGAGAGGTTGAATCACAGAAAGAATGAGCGTGCAAAGAGACAAAGATTAAACTTACTGTCTTGGAGAACTGATGCATCTTGAATGAGTTTAGCATCTTGAGATGGGGGCCTAAACAGCAATGTGAATTTGCAAAGCATCCATACTTGGATGAGCTCCCATTCCCTGCCCCATCAACCAGATCCCCTCAGTGTGCCAAATAATGGCTATACCATGGCCAACGCTCATCCCAGCCATATGAATTTGAGTTCCATCCTCATGACAGCAATGAGCAAGTAAAGAAGGAGAGTCTTATCTATTAGGCTCTTTGACCTGTAAACAGAGCCTGAGACTGAAACCCAATGGACCTTCTTGTCTGCCACGCATCTATCATACATTTCTTAGACCGTACTCCTCCCAGAAACACTAGGTCAACAACAATTCGTACAAATGGGGACCTCAAGAACCCACCATTCCTTTCTCACTGTGAGCTTAAACCTCTAC
Source organism: Triturus cristatus (assembly GCF_964204655.1). Classification (NCBI taxonomy): domain Eukaryota; kingdom Metazoa; phylum Chordata; class Amphibia; order Caudata; family Salamandridae; genus Triturus; species Triturus cristatus. The sequence continues at coordinate 103,834,743 of NC_140587.1, forward strand.
ATAAAATCTTTGGGGGGGTTTCTACTTCAACTAAGAGATGTCCATCCACACATATCGACATATCCATACGTGTTGTCAGGTAATGACATCCAGCCGTTAACATACGGCCTCACATCAATTTACAAATAATTTTTTACATGAAGGGAAACTTGACAAAAAACGAATGTGTGCTGATGTATGGCAGAACTATGTAACTCACTTCCAACAAGTATCTTAACTATGCTGAATGTAGGAAGCTGGCTTTGTATATACTATACCAAAAGGAGGTATAATATACGCAGAGTCCAGTGGGTCCACAGAGGCTTTACAGAGGCTCAAGTAGATAATACTAATGCTCTCTTTCGTGGTAGTGTGGGTGAGCAGTTAGGCATAGCAAAGGACAGTGCTAAGCATTTATTGTACTTACATAGGCAAGAAAGGATTATACACACTCAATGACTAAATTCAAGACCAATTGTTTCAAAAATATTACTTTTTGTATATTTATTTCTTAGAACCAAAGATACTTTGTTGCAGTAAAATACTTTTTGCATTTTATATGTAAAAAGTGGAGACTGCATCTTTCAATCAGTACAATGTTATCCTATGGGAGAGAACACAATCAGCACTAAGCAGGTAAGCAAACTATTTACAGTATTGTGCTTTTGGGTGTAGTATCAGTGATGTAGTGCCAATGTTATACAATGGAGAAAAGGGGCAATCGAAGTGGTACTACTTGCAAGTAAGTAGCACGGTTTTGTAACCCAGAGTCTGGGGGTTAAGGCAAGCACAGGGGGGCCACAAGGCAGCACCAAACATACACCCTCAGCGGCACTGGGGCAGCCTGGTGTGGAGTGCCAGGCTGCCAGCACAGCGTCAGGTACCCAATGCAAGTCAATGGGGAATCTTAAACTTAGAAAAAGACTGCAGTCTCGGGCCAGGAGGCCGAACGAAAGAAGCCTACAGCTGTACAGGCAACTTAGGATGTGCTAACACCTCTGGAAATCTCCCCAAGGCCCAGGGGCTTCGGGTGCAGGGGTGGCCTTTGGCATTGGAAATCAGCTTACCGGTGTGGTCATGGTTGGGAGGGGGTCATCTTGCAGAGGCTGCAGGGATCAACTTTGAGTCCAGCAGGGATCAACCCACGAGGGACTCTTGCTCAGGATCGCTGGGAAACCGTTGCTGGATCGGTGGGCCTCTTTGACTCGAGCCATGGGCGTCGGGTGCAGAGGTGGTCGGTTTCGCAATTACGCAGGCAGAGCTTTGTCTTTAAAGTTGTTTTTCTTCTGGACAGATCCGCTGTCCAAGGGAGATCAGGCGTCTTTTTCGAAGGCAAGTAGTCCTCCCATGGTTCTGGAGGTCGTTGGGCTGCAGGACGAGATATTCTTCTGTAGCATGGGCTTTGAGGTCTACAGACATACCGGTAGGGCTGGGGCTAAGTCAGTAGGTGTCTTCAGTCTTCGCTTCTGCATGGCTCTTCTTTGTCCTCTTCTTCATAGGTCATCGGTAATCTGATGATTAAGGTTCAGGGGTGCACCTAAATACTCAATTGTGGGGCATTACAGGGGTTAGAAAGTAGTAGCAAATAGGCTACTTACCTAGGGTGTCTTCACCCTTTGTATGTCCACTCCCTCTGGGGAGGGGGCATACTCCTAACCCTATTGGCTAGAATCCTCCAAAACGATATGGAGGATTTTCAAAGGAGAGGTTCACTTCAGCTCAGGGCACCTTAGGGGCGGCCCTAGCTGAGAGGGGGACACACCTCTCCTGCTTACTAATTTTCCCGCTGACCTTGTCGCCAAAAGTGGGGCTTGGTCAGGGGGGCAGGCATCTCCACTAGCTGGAGAGACCCTAGTCAGCAGAACAAAGGAGGGGCAGCCTTTGAAGCTCACCGCATTTCAATGCTGTCCCTGCTTAGGGGTAGATGTGAAGCACCTCCATCCAGATAAGGCTTTGGTTCCGACCCACAAGAGCAGAAAGCTCCCATCTCATGTGGTAGGAACCATGTCTTGAGGCGGCAGGCTGGTGCAGACCAGTCAGGCACACACTAGTGGTGTGGTAGGTTTATGATGTGATGCTATTTCTTTAAACAAAGTACATAACAAGCTTGTGGCTACATCTTACAGGTAACAGTTTGCATATCTGGATTAATATATCGACACTCAAGCTAATCAAAATGCTATGTTTCAAAATTCAAAGTTAGCTAAGAAGCCAAGGCTGAATGAGCTGCCGAGGGGTAGTAAGGATTGTCGCTTGACAGTCTGAGCTGTGTAAACTCTTTTTTCCTGTTTTGGTCCCTGCCACCTACTTCACTCACTGCAAGACTTATTTTATAAACACTAGCACCTGGTTTTAGTCCTACATTGCTACATACAGCAAACCTCTACATCTGAGGATGAGCTCTCTTCTACATAGCCGAAAAAAAGTTTAAAACATACCATATTACTGTGTTCTCAATTCTGATGGACAGACGACTCATGGTGGGCTAGTGGTTAGAGTGACTGCATTTAGAACACAGTAAACTAGATTAACGGGTGAGTCATTAGGGCCATGTGTGATTAGTATCAGTGTTGGAGTGTAACATGCTTCTCTTTATTGATATATAGCTCAGTGAAGCCTGGATACTATTCATGTAGCCAGCTTACCTGCTAGTGGCAGTCTGTATATGGGTGTGCATTCCCCTTTGGGTTTGATTAGTGTCATGTGGGTGCATCTTACACCAGGAAGTAAATGTTCATATAATCATCTATATATAACTCAGTGAAGTCTCAGCAGATCTTACTCCAGGTGTCCTTAGCCCAGTCAAGCTTAGTTATCATTCATGCAACCTGCTTACTTGCTAATGGCAGAGAGGGTATGAAAACCTCTGTAGTATCCAAGAAGTAAATGAAGCCAGAGTATCATTCATTTAGGGTGCTTACTTGATAATGCTGGAGTAAATGGTTGAGCCATCACCTCTGTATGTGATTAGTATTGGTGCATGTCTAGATTGTACTCCTGTCTATCTTTAGCCCAGATGAACCAGGGTACCATAAATGCAGCCGCTTACCTCATAATAGCAGAGTGAGGATCCAAGAGCCGCTTCTGGGAGTCCTTGGGAAGGGACTGGAGGGTGGCCTCAGGGATGGGCACTGGAGGATCAGGTACTGGTGGCAAGACCTCAATGCACGCGAACTACACAAGAGAGAGAGAACGACAGCCTTGTGTCATGTTACTAGAACAGATGAAGATGGACAGGCATGCCATGTTAATTATATATGCTCCATTGATGAAGGACTCCCCCAGGAGGAAATCTTAGACAACACTAACCTATGAACAGCAGCAAGTCTAAAAATCATTAGGTAAAAGGCTATTTTACAAGAAATAAAGAGTAAAAAACTTATTTTACCTGTATTAGCCTCGTTAGGCCTACCAAATCCCATTACATATAAAGCCTTTGATTACAATGAAATGCATACCTAGTAAATCCTAACTTTTTCCCTTAGGTAAGAAAGATCTTTGAAAACGTGATAACAGATATTAGATTTGATACATCCCCCATAAAGGAAAGTTTCCTTTCCTTTCACAGGACCTATAGCACATTACCATTGTAGTAATTTATATGTCAAATTTCTAATGCTAACATATAACAGGTAGTTCTAGAGCGCCCCAAGCTTTTCAACTATGCTCTCAGAACAGCTTTGGCTAATCTTGTGGGGGTAATTAGGTTCTTCTGCCTCGTCCTGTTTTAAACTCACAAAATTTAATTTTCAAGAAAGATAGGTTTTCCAGATTGAAGAGGTGGCACTAAATAGTCAGCATCTGGTACCCTCAAAAACAACAACAGCAAACATGCCCACAATTTACAAGAGTCCATCGTCCCACAGTCCGTCTCAAAGCTCAGACTACATTTTTGCCATACACTGGCAGGCAATTACCAGAAAAGGACTTGACCAAACAATATATATCTTTGTCAAGAATTGTGGTCAAGAGCTTTAGACAAATATAAAGAAGAATAAGATCAAATCCGTCCATTTAAATATGGTTTCCCACACCCAAGAAAGAATGATCAGTCAGTTTCCATAAGCAATATATATTAAAATAGCAACCTTTCTAAAATCGTGTAAGAGTAAATCATCTAAATAGGTTATGAAATACAGAATAGCACCAACCGGTAATACACAAGGATCTGCCAATCGCCTTTTCTACTTGGTTTTTTTTTTAGAATTTTCTTAAAATTTAAGCCACAACTCCAAACACCTCAAGATCCGGTGTTGATGTGAAGCCTACAGGTATCACTTAGAAATCCAACAGGTATTACTGATTAAGTTGAATTTGTCCTTTAGCTTACATTGAGCTCAGATTTTTGCACTTTGGTATCCAAAATATTGCCGCACAATAACATTTACATTGGGGAACTAGATGTCTTTAGGTTCTGTTCTAAGAATGAACACATTTGCATTTCACCATATTGTACATCATCACAACCTAGAAAAGCCCACAAAGATGCAATTCAGAAAGAAACAGTACTCAGAAAAGTGACTTCTCCCCCACTAAGCAAGGCGATTGAGAAATAAATATGAACTAATGCAAATTCAGCCCATTCACACATTCTCAGTGGCTTCATTATCTTCTATTCACAGGGTGAAGATCCTTCTTGATGAAGGATGGATGATTCGACATTCAGATTATGATACCAGAATATCACAATAAAAAATTTCTATCGTGAGGAGGAGCCTAGCGCGCAACCAAGATGGCCGCGTAGGTGCGAGGCTCCCGAGGACCTCCGCGACCTCCTATCACTATCCTGAACATATCCTGTCCCAGATGAGGGGACTGTGTCGGTGAGCCCGAGCTGAGGTGGCGCCCGTTTTCCGCTTCCAAATCGGACCTCGGACACCGACTTTAACACCGATTGAGGTTTGCGGCCTTCTCCTAGCCGAACCCCGGATTTGCGTTGTGGGGCGATCCAGTGACGAAGTGAATAACAGCGGCGGGCAGGGCTTGGTGGCTCGCGTAACCCGCACTTTCACTTTCGCTTTCGTACCCTCCTTGCTGTCTATGCGAGGTTGGGTCACGGGGCTTGGTGTGTTGGTGTGGCCTCGCTGGGGGACCCTGCCTGCCCGCCGGCTGTGATCCGCCCCGCAGATCTGGGGTGGCACCCCCCCGGAGCCCGTGGACCGGCTTGCCCGCCCTTCACGACGTGGCTGGTGCGATCGGGAGACTGGGACCATGGCCACGAAACAAGATGGCGATCGGGCAAAGGTAAAATCGACCCGGCGTGGCGCAGCCCATCAGTCCAACAGCATGGATCGCTATACCCTCCAGAAGGGATCTCCTGAGGTGCCACGCAGGTCCCCTGAGGGCCCTACTGATGCCCCCGATCTGCCCACGGATCTGACTCTGCGGGATGTCATGGGCGCCATCGCCGAGATGAAGGCCTCTGTGGGCCAGCGTTTTGACACACTGGCGCAGAAGATCGACTCGGTCCTCGTAGATGTTGGCCTGATAAGGGCCGATCTCTCCAAGACCAACGACCGAGTCGATTCTTTGGCCCACACCGCATCGGGCCTTACGACAGATGTGGCGGCCCTGCAAACGGAGGTGCGCCGACTGGCTCGGGTGAGTGCGCTGATGGATCGTCGCCTGGAGGACTCCGAGAGTCGGGCCCGGCGGAACAACATCCGTATCATCGGGGTGCCTGAGGGACGTGAGGAAGCGGCGGCGGACCTTTTCGTGGAAGACCTGATCGTTACCCATCTCCAGCCACGGGGGCTGAGTAAATTCTTTGCTGTGGAGAGGGCCCACAGGGTTCCCGGGGGAAGGCCTAAGGTCGGAGCCGCTCCGAGACCTCTCATCGCCCGGATTTTTAATTTTCGGGACAGAGACGCTATCCTGCAATCCTCCAGACTACAGGGACCGATTAGACTTGATAATATGGACATTAATTTCTATCCTGATTTCACCCCTGCGGTCCAGAAGCAGAGACTGAGCTTCCTTGGTGTCAAGCGCCGTCTTCGGGACCTAAATCTCAAATACGCCATGCTCTTCCCAGCTAAGCTGCGAGTGGAGGTGGAAGGCCGCACACACTTTTTTGATCATCCCGAAGCGGCCGGGGACTGGCTGGATACTCTGTCTGGAGATCGGGATCGGGGTGACGGGGGGGGGAGCGGCCGGGGGAGAGGGCTCGCCGGATCAAGACTGAGGGACTAATATTAGGCCTCGCTCGGGACAAGAATGATGCCACTTTTGACTATACGTCGGATTGTTTAAGTTCCCCTCCTATGGAGGTTGTGTGGGGTCTCTTGGGGGTTCTCCCTCCTCCTCTGGGGGTCTAGTTAGTTTAACTATCTATGGGGCGACAGGCACACTGCACGTTGGGGGGGCTGTTTGGGCTCATGCAGGGGTGCAGGGAGGGGGGAGTTTTGTTGGGGTGGGTGGGCAGGGATGGGGTGTTGTTCGTTATTATCACAAGGCAACCCTTTTTTTGTGTTGGTTCTACTGTGCTCTCGGGGGGACGAATGATGGTTTTTGTGTATGATGGGGGGTAGGGAATTAACTTTGTTGTCTTGGAACGTCAATGGACTGGGGGACAGGATTAAACGAGGTGTGGTCCTACAGTATCTGAAGCGACTCTCGCCTGATGTGGTCTTCCTGCAGGAGACACACCTTATTGGCAATTCCTTCTGCGCCATGAATCGGCGTGGCTACCGTCTCGTGGCCCATTCGGGCTTCACGTCAGGCTCGAGGGGTGTGGGTATCATGGTAAAGAACTCGCTCCCGTTAGAAATTGATGAGGTGCTCCACGACGACAGGGGACGTTACACTGTCTTGGTGGGGAGAATGGAGGGCAAAGTGGTTGTCTTTGTGTCAGTGTACGTCCCACCGGGGCTGCAGTCGACCACCTTTGCAGATCTGGGGCGCCTCCTCCTTGGCCTTCCGGGGGGGCTTCTGGTGGTGGGGGGGATTTCAACGCGGTGGTTTCTGGGACTGTGGATCGTCACCCCCCTAGGGACCTCCCCCGGGCACAGGCGTGGCTATCCGGCCTCTTGGATACACTGGGATTGGTGGACTGCTGGCGCTTAAAACATCCCACGCAGCTGCAATACACTTTCCACTCGGGGGCCCATGGTAGTCTCTCACGGCTTGATTATGTCCTTGTCCCGGCGGCCCATGTCGGGAGGGTGGGGGAGGTGCGCCATTTGGCACGGGGTATCTCGGACCACTCCCCGCTATTGTTGCATTTTGATGTCTTTCCGAGGGCTGAGAGTAGGGTGGTCCCAATCAATTCCTGGTACCTGCGCGACCCCACCATTCGCGCTGACTTGATTAAATCCCTCCAGCGCTATTTTGAGGAGAATGTGGGGTCAGTGCCTTCAGCTATCTCCCTGTGGGAGGCCTTCAAATCAGTACTTAGAGGGGAGGCCCTGTCCCTTATTTCCCACGCCCGGAGGCGCGAGCGGGAGGAGGTGACCCGGGTGGAGGCTGAAATAGCTGAGCTGGAGGGTAATCTAGAAGATGGGGTGACGGATGCTGCATTACATGTCCTCCAGCTCAAGCAGGCGGCTTATAGGGCCCTCGTTACGGAGGCGGCCAGGGGCCTCAGTAGGGAGCAACAGGGGCGACTGTATGATGTGGGTGATAAGGCTGGTAAACTGATAGCGTGGTTGGATAAAAAGGAGAGAGCGAATTGTGTGGTCCCGCTGATTGAGAAAACGAATGGTGTAAGTGTAACTGAGCCAGAAGAAATTGTCTCCTGTTTCGCGGAGTATTTCCGCGAGGTGTATTCCCCGGTCTCTTCTTGCTCGGAAGAGGATTCCCGTGCTCTGCTCAGGGATATCGCGCTGCCTTCCCTGTCCGGGGAGGACAGGGTGTCGCTGGACGCCGCTCCCACCTCCGACGAAATCGCCCTCGCCATACGCTCGGTCGCTTCTGGCAAGGCCATGGGCCCGAACGGTATCCCTATCGAGCTGTATAAGCTGCGACCGGATACATTGGCGCCTCACCTCCGCGCAATGTTCCTCGCGGCCCACTCGCTGGGCTCCCTCCCGCTTGACCAACGTCTGGCTACAATTGTGGTGATCCACAAGGAAGGGAGACCTCGGGATCGGGTTACTTCCTATCGGCCTATCTCACTACTGAATGCGGAGCCCAAAATTCTCGCTAAGGTACTCGCCAATCGGCTGGTCGGTGTGGTGGGAGATCTGGTTCATCAGGACCAATCTGGCTTTATTCCCCATCGCAATACAGCCCTTAATCTGCGGCGTTTGCATGGGGTGCTTGCGCGTGTCCCGTTTATACGGGAGCCGGCCATTTTGGCGTCCTTAGACGCCACCATGGCGTTTGACACGCTTGAGTGGCCATACATCTGGGCGATGCTTGCGAAGTTCGGGTTTGGCCCAGGATTTATCAGTTGGGTCAAATTGTTGTATGCGGGCCCATTGGCGCAGGTGGTCGTGAACGGAAGAGTATCGGCCCCGTTTGAGCTGGGCCGGGGCACGCGACAGGGCTGTCCCCTGTTGCCGCTTCTTTTTGCGCTTGCCTTGGAGCCCCTGGCGGAGTGGCTGCGGTGGGAGCCTTCCATCCGTGGTCTCCGTTGGACCCCCGAGTATGAGGACCGCGTATCCCTATACGCTGATGACATCCTTCTGTACCTAGCCTCCCCACGTAAATCGCTAATAGTCCTAGTTGATGTTTTACACTCGTTTGGTCGTAACTCCGGTCTCGTCATCAACTGGGCTAAATCGTGTGTGTATGTTCTCTCTGGGGAGGCTCCTATTCTCCCGCGGGGCTGTCCGATCCAGATCGCCCCGCAGGGATTTCGGTACCTGGGTGTCTTCATTACTCTGGACCCGGAGGCCCGGTATGAACGGAATCTGCTCCCCCCCCTCCAGCGTTTGCGGGTAGATGTCGCACGTTGGCGGCGCCTGCCGCTTTCGCCGCTCGGCCGGGCGGCACTGTTCAAGATGATGTCTCTGCCGCGTTTTCTGTACGCTCTGCAGAACACTATGGACTTGGTCCCGGCGCGCTACTTCCGTGAGGTGGAGAGTCTGCAACGCCGCCTGTTCTGGGACGGGAGGCCGCGTATTGCTCTGGCTAAGCTGACGCTCCCATGGTTTGACGGGGGGATTGCCCTCCCGGATATTAAACGGTACTATTGGGCCTCCCAGCTCGCTGCCATTAACCACGGCCTCTATGGGCCCGCCTTAAACCCGGCATTTGAAATGGACAAGATGCTCCTGCCAGGTGGCGATTACAATCGAGCGCTCTACTCTAGCGCGCCCGACGCTCGTCTGACGGGCCCCACGCGTGTCATGGTGCAAGTCTGGCACGCGGCCAATGCAGCTATGGGGTGGAAGGACCGTTTGACCCGGGCATCACCACTATACGCGTCTGAGCGGTTAGGTTCCCTGTGGACCTCTAAGGGCTTCGAGAAGTGGGACATAATAGGTATCAGTAAAGTGGGGGATCTTTGGACGAGGGGAGGATTTAAAACGTTCGATATGCTGCAGACGGAATTTCAGTTGCAAGGCAGTGAATACTTCCGGTATTTGCAGGTCCGACATGCGCTGGACTCCGTCTTCTCGGACGTTGCCTCCATCCCGGAATATTCCCCCCTGGAAGATAGAATGCTGGATGGGCACGTCCCGGACAGCACGATCTCACTTATATACAAAAAGCTGATAAACGACCGCTCGGGCCTGTTGACTGCCCTTCGTGCGACTTGGGTTGCCGACGGGCTGGAGTTGGATGACGAGGACTGGACCTCCGCGGTGGCCTCGTCGAAGGAGGTGGCCATACCGGCTCGCCTCCGCTTCGTCCAGCTCAAGATACTCCACCGGGTCTACATGACGGGGCCAAAGCTTCTGCGTATGGGCTATGCTGGAGATGGGTTGTGTAAGCGTGGGTGTGGTGCTTTGGGGACCTTTATGCATATTTTGTGGGAGTGCCCGGAGGTAGAGGGGTTCTGGCGTGGTGTACATGAGGTGCTGCGACTGGTTACGTATGTGGCGCTGTTGCCTGAAGCGAGGAGATGCCTGCTGAATGTGTGGGAACCGACTGATTACTCAGCGCCGCAGACGTGGTGGGTGACTCTGGGATATATGATAGCCAAGCGTGATATTGCTCAACTGTGGGGATCCCAGAGGCCCCCGACGGTCTCGGCCTGGAAAGAACACATGGACTGGTGCATGTTTCGCGAAAGGGTGGTGTATGTGGCGAGGGGTAAGCCTGGGGCATGGGTGAAAGTATGGGGCCCCTGGAACGCCTACCGAGGGGGTATCTGCGCGCCACCGCTGCTGCCTGATCCCTCGCCAGCCCCATCCCCTTAGCCGACTCGTTCCCCCGCTGCCGGGCATTGGGTTCCCCCAGTCCTCGCTTTGCTCTCTTCCCCCTCTTCACACTTCTGTGTATAGTTGGGATCCCCCCTCTTGGGGAGCACGTGCTGCTATTTTTGATTGTGGGTTGCCTTGTGGGTGTGGTTTTAATTTTTGTTGTTCTTAATTTAAAATGAAACCGCATAATGGGGCCTGGATGCTGTGGCTTTTGACATTGTTATCTACTGAGAAATGCTCCTCCTGTCATACCAAGTTTCCATAAATGTATGTCGTATGTTCCTACCATTGCTAGCGGCCGGCCGGAAGGTTGTGGGCCCATACTTGTATACTTTTAAGACCTGTAATAAATGGTTTCAAAAAAAAAAAAAAAAAAAATTTCTATCGTAAATCTTGTATCCTAAATATCATTGGACATGAATTTTGTATCTTAAATGTAGATTACAGATATAATACCTCATTGGAATTAAAGTATTATATAAACGATATTTAGGACACAATACTTATGTTGGATGATACTCACGCATAAAATATTCCGACATAAAACTCACATTCATGAGACTAAAGGTATTCAATCCGGCTAAGTGCAGACAATGTAAAAAAACAAGCAAGATAGATCTTGTCTCTTACTGCTGGTGAGATTCGAAATGAGGGCGCAAGAAGCAAACATTAGTATAAAGAGTGTAGAAAGACTATTGTCTCCACCAGCCAAACGGTTGAGCTGGGGCAGGAGCAAGGAGTAATCCCCATGTGGCAAATGCGGGTGGAGGCCCTGCTACATTGTCAAATATTTCACAGTACTTTCAGCAGAACACTGGTTCTGCGACATCCCATGCTTTGGAGTGGGAAGCACACAAAGTGGTCATGCGGGGCCAATGCATTACCATGATGTGGGGGTGAGAGGGACTTTATGCTGAAAACTGTTAGACATGGATCGGGAGCTTTGAGAAATTGAGAGAGCAACCCCGAGGTGCACGGACAAGGTGCAACCACTCCGGGAACTTCCTAAAACATCACCGGGAACTTGGGCTAGGCTTGCAAATCCTGACTACAAGGAATACATTGCCTGCTTACATGGCAAGGGGGACAGAGCGGGTAGGGTGCTGACGTGGTTATTGTGTGGGGAGACACCCCACAACTGCATTGGGATGATGAAACGATGTTACCAGCACAGGCCAAGTGGACGGTGGCTTGGGGCGCCGATCTCTCTGATAAGCAATGGGTGAGGGCCATAGTACATGAGAAGGGGGTTTCAAGGAACCCGCTGTTCCAGTATACACAGTTTAAGTATCTGACCTACCCGACATGGGAAGGAGTACACCAGATATTTCCAGGGGCTCTTTCGGAGTGCCAGCACAGCCACATACAACCTGTTGACTTTTACCACATGATGTGGGCGTACCCTATCCTTAGGAGGCATGGAGGGAGGTGATGGGAGACACTATCGGAGGTGGTGGAACGTGTCGTGCCCCTCACCCCAGAATACTGTTTATACGAACCGACCCTGAGGGGGATAAGCATACCAGCAGGTTTGTTTTGCTGCCCAGGTATCATTATGAGATAGATTGCAGGCCAGCTCGTCGCCGGAGGCGGCGTGCTGGCTGTGAGATTTGGTGAAATAGGCCAAGGTGGAACTGGATGTACTGAGTAGTCTCCAACAGCAAGTGGTGGGGCGCAGACTGCCATAGGAGGCTCATGGCTATTCAGCGTCCTCTCCGGTACACCTGCAAGGTAAGATTGAGGGGGACAGTATCCACCCTTTGAAAATGCATTGGGGCGCACTGAGTGTCTCCCACTCTAGGGATTGTAAGAGTGTACTGAGGAAACAATGACCCTAGCCCCTTCAGTAACCTGGCTTAACATGGAGGTGTCCCCTGCATCAATTGTAAATGCCATTACACAATGCACTCAATACCATAACACAATTGGCACAATCCAATATTTGTCGCACCATGAAGTCATGCCATGATATGCCTTCGGCTTCCATGATACCTCCGTGGTCCACGACTTTCAGCGTTTCCTGCTTTGATTCAGTTCCATTTTACTAAGCGGTGCTCCCTGTCTCTGTAGCTGAATTTATTGAAGATTGGAAGCCCTTCTCAAAAAGTGCTTGTCATTGATATATATATTTTTGTGGTTACATATCCAACAGGAGATTAGATTTAAATACAGTTGAGTAAGAGGGGTGAATCAAAACATAGAAAATATATTTGCAAATGAATACAGGTTTTCTTGTTGAGTCTGAGCGATGCAAATGGTGGTGAGATCATCTTATGTAACCAGACACAATAAGGATCACAGCTCCGTCACCTCGCATTCTGCCTGGCATAGGGGCAGATGCACTCTGGCCTTAAAAGGCCATTGATAGATCATACAAGATCCAAACCCAAAGCAGCTGAGGTGTGCTGTGAGTAGTCACAACACTACAAGCCCATCAAACCTCACAATGTGCTCTGTATTCATTGCATGGGCCAGGATCATTATTATTTTTTGTTATTATTGTGGTAGTTTGAAGAGATGAGTTTTTAGAGCCTCCTGGTACTCTCGGAAGTTTGAATTGCATCTCATATCTTCAGGGAGGTTGTTCCAAGTTCTGGGTGTTTGACAGGAGAATGTTTTATTTAGAGTTTTAGATATGTTTTCATGGGAATTTCAGGAAGCGGTGGTGATTTGACTTGTGTTCCTCTGCGCCTCAGTGATGCGATACCTTGCCATCACCTCTCTACTCGGTCTATGTCTACAGCCACACTCCCCACTTAGCTGCTCTATCCACCTTCCCACCTCTGTTAAACAGATCACTACTAGGATAGGTATACCTCTCTGCCCCGCTCTTACCCCCTGTGAACAGACTGCCGCCGTCATACTTGTATTGTTTACTATTGCCAATCTTTCAAGTTGCTATCATAAGAAACTCAAATGTCAGTCAAATCTATGTGCTGCGCCTACAAGGTGGACCCCTGAGGTTCACTGCATATTAAATATGTTAATAAATAAATAATGTGTATTTCCTGCTGTGATGTGAAGTTTGCTTTTGAGATAGAATAGCAGACCGAGGTGAGACACCTTGTGTGTGAGACCAGCTAATGGCAGCTAGCCATTTCAGGTAGTATTTCACCCATTCTCAGAGAATGGGTGAAATGCTATCTGATATTCTTCCTCCTTTAACCAAATGTGCAGCAGAGTGTAAAATGGCTGTGAGAGGTACAATAGAGGCTTTGGGTATATCAGATGAGGCAGAACCAGACCCTGTACCACTGTTCTGAAGTCTGCTGGTGGGATGGCGGTCTTGAGCTTGCTGGGTAAGTAGAGTTGGAAAGAAGTAGTTTTGTTCAGCTTTGCTATGTGGAGTTGCACAGTTATTTTCTCATTGACGATAAATTCAAGTGATTTTGTAGAGGGTACCAAAGAGGAGGTGATGCCTATAGGAACAGGAATATGCAAGATAAGTGTACCTCTGATTCGAAAAATCTTGCATGTTAAGATGATTTAAGATGAACATTGAACAATGAGGTACTACTGCAATAGATCGAATTAAATATGCGAACCTGAGCGAGGAACTGATCCACTACCTATGATCTGCATTGAAGAGCTAGCCATATATGGATGGAGTCTACGAGCAACTGCACAATTCAATCAAACAATAGGGTGAATACAGTAGTAGAATAGCACAGACACCTAAGACATGGAAAGTCTTATAGAATGGCATGCAGTACCTTCACTTGATAAAGGATGGGCAAGTGCTTGGCCAAGTCAATGCGATAAATATGCCTCTGGATTCCCACAAGCAGATCGACTTGGTTACCACCAAACGCAAGACTTTCAGGAATCGCGCTCAAGTTGATGTGTCTGAAAACAGAAAGCAAAGTGGATGTTACCTTCTAGTCATCTTCTGGATTTTACCAGGGATGGGACTCGAAGGGGTGATCGCGTGATCTTCCAGTTCCCACTCACAATGCCATTTTGCTTCACACAAATAAACTCTAATTTACCTAGCTTCAATCATTATTGTGAGGATTGTGTTGTTTTCTACTGCAGATTCATCAGGTTAAGATCCATAGCTGGACACACTGGACTTAGTTACAACGAAACAGCAAGAGAAGTGGTGGGCAGCTGGTTCCACCAGCCAAGCCTACTGAAAGTGTTTACATTTTTATAAATCTTGTGCGACTTGGTGCCAGTGATGAAAGTTCAGTTGTATGGATTTAAGTCTTTTTAGGCAAGTAATAGATACAGAAAATCCTCCAAACTCCATACTGTAACTCAGTAACTCCTGCCGATATCGCGGTGGCAAGCGGCGTTGATGAGGTACTTGTAAATGTTGGGCAGCGGTGGCACGGTGACACTATGGAGCGGGACACCCTCACTCTTCCTCGCTCCGGAGCAGAGGTTGTCTTAGATGTAATCCCACCACTCATATCTTCTCAGTCAACTGTGCAATTCTACTCCTGCTGAATGGATGGCACTCACAGGGCACTGAAGAGTAATACGTATTAACCTCCCTCCCGCTCTTACGCACAATGTGACTGTCTCATGGAAAGTAGGAAATTCTTCTTTCATAAAATGAGATGGTGGAGAAGAACAAGTTACTTACCTTCGGTAACGCTTTTTCTGGTGGATACAGTATCTGCCTGTGGATTCCTCACCTTGTGAATATTCCCTGCGCCAGCAACATTCGGAAACTTTTGTAGCAGTCCACGCCGATGAGGTCGAAGACGACGCCACAGAGACACGGCTACGCTCGCGACTCCGCTGACGTCATCACGCCGACGAGGTTTTCTTATGGAGCCGGTGACGTCAGCGGAGTCGCGAGCGGAGCCATGTCTCTGTGACGTCGTCTTCGGCCCTTTTTTTTGTGCCTTCGAGGCACACGGACGGACTGACAGCAATATATACACAGTATACACAGTACATAATATATAAAGCAACACACACATTGTGGAGAATAAGTAGAAAGGCAAAGGAAATAACACAATGCCTTTGACAGTAACAAAACACATTTTGAAACACCATTAATAGAATTGCAGGTATAGAAGGATGGACAACGGGGAGGTGGGTGGGGCAGTGAGGAATCCACAGGCAGATACTGTATCCACCAGAAAAAGCATTACCGTAGGTAAGTAACTTGTTCTTCTGATGGATACATCTGCCAGTGGATTCCTCACCTTGTGAATAGATTCCCACAGCAGTCCCCACTCCCGGAGGAGGGTGTCCACCCTTCTTACCAGAAAGTCCTGAAGGACGGAACGAGCAAAGTGTCCGTCCCTCCTCACCTCGGTGTCCAAGCAATAATGTTTTGCGAAGGTGTGGAGGGAGGCCCAAGTTGCCGCCCTACAAATGTTCTCCACAGGAACGCCCCTAGACAAAGCAGAAGTGGAAGACTTTGCTCTAGTGGAATGAGCCCTTAAACCCTCTGGAGGTTCCTTACCAGCCAAAGAGTAGCATATCTTGATGCACAAGACAATCCATCTGGAAAGGGTGCGCTTGTGCACCACTCGACCTTTCCTGCAGCCAACAAAGCCCACAAAGAGCTGGTCATCAACTCTGAAGTCTTTAGTCCTGTCCAGATAGAAGCTCACCGCCCTCTTAGGGTCCAAGCGGTGAAGTCTCTCCTCCTCCTTGGAAGGGTGAGGGGGAGGATAGAAGGTAGGAAGGGTAATGGACTGCCCCAGATGGAAGGGAGTTACCACCTTAGGCAGAAATGCAGCCCTGGTCCTGAGTACCATTCTTTCAGCATGAATGGTCAAGAATGGGGGTTTTGAACTTAGAGCTTGAAGCTCACTTACCCTCCTTGCCGAGGTGATTGCAATGAGAAAAACCGTCTTAAAAGACAACAGTCTCAAGGGACACTTGTGTAAGGGCTCGAAGGGAGAACCCATAAGATAAGTCAAGACAAGGTTTAAGTCCCATTGAGGCACAATAAAGGGAGTAGGAGGAAACCTGTTTGTGAGGCCCTTAAGAAAACAAAGAACAATAGGTGATTTGAACAATGATGGCCGATCCGGCAAGCAAAGGAAAGCCGACAAAGCCGATAAGTATCCTTTTACAGTAGCCACAGCAAATCCTTGATGAGCAAGAGAAAGGGCAAACTGCAGAATGTCAGATAAACGAGCCTTCAAAGGATCAATTGACTTCTCCCCACACCAGAGAACAAATTTAGACCACCTATAGGAATAGATAGATTTGGTGGAATGACGTCTGGCAGACAAAATTACATCTACCACATCAGATGGGAGAGAAAAAGAGTTCAGGTTGCCCCGTTCAATCTCCAGGCATGAAGGTGTAAGCTCTGGAGGTGGTGGTGTAGAACCTGCCCCTCCGATTGCGAGAGGAGGTCTGCCCTGAGAGGGAGACGGAGCGGAGGGCACGAGGAGAGGTGGAGAAGATCTGAATACCACACCCTTCTTGGCCAATCCGGGACGATCAATATGACTTGGGCCCGGTCTTGGCGAATCTTCCTCAGAACCCGAGGAATCAAGGGTATGGGAGGAAACGCGTAAAGGAGTCGTGAGCTCCAACTCAAGTGAAACGCGTCCCCCAACGCTCCCTGCATCGGATACTGAAGACTGCAGAATGACGGGCAGTGAGCATTCTCGTGAGTGGCGAACAGGTCCACCCGAGGAGTCCCCCACATCCGAAAGACGTGACGAACCACCTCCGGATGGAGCCTCCACTCGTGGTTGGCGGAGAACTGCCGACTGAGACTGTCTGCACGCACGTTCAGCACCCCGGCCAGATGATTTGCCATCAGACAAATCTGATGGTCCTGAGCCCAGGGCCATAGACGCAGGGCCTCTCTGCAGAGACAAAGAGACCCCACTCCTCCCTGCTTGTTCACATACCACATCGCAGTGGTATTGTCCGTCAGGACTTGAACAGACTGACCGCGAAGGGAAGGGAGGAAAGCCTTGAGTGCTAAACGAATCGCCCGCAATTCCAGAAGGTTGATGTGAAGCAACCTTTCCTCTGGAGACCAAAGACCCTTGATCTCCAGATCCCCTAGATGCGCACCCCACCCTAAAGTGGATGCATCCGTTATCACTGTGGCCACCGATGGAGGTAGATGGAAGGGCTTTCCTTGGGACAGATTGCCCTCCACACTCCACCAAGACAGATCCGCTGCAGCTTCTCTGGAGATCCTCACAGACTCCCTGAGATCTCCTTTGTGCTGATACCACTGCCTGCGGAGGCACCACTGGAGCGCCCTCATGTGCCAGCGTGCATGGTTGACCAACAGAATGCAGGAAGCAAACAGACCGAGCAGGCGAAGGACCTTCAGGACTGGAACGACCGCTCCATTGCAAAATAAAGGAATAATTTCCTGTATGTCGAGAATCCTTTGAGGAGGAGCGAATGCTCGACACACAGTAGTGTCCAGTACCGCACCTATGAACAGGTCGCGCTGAGAGGGCACCAGGTGAGATTTGGGCACGTTTATCGAGAAACCCAATTTGAACAACAGCTGAGTTGTATCCTGCAGATGATGTAGCACCTTCTCTGGCGACTCCGCTTTGATCAGCCAGTCATCCAGATAGGGGAAATCCACGACCTTCTAAGATGGGCTGCCACCACTGCCATCACCTTCGTGAAGACCCGGGGTGCAGTAGTAAGACCAAACGGAAGGACCGCAAACTGATAATGTTGCGATCCTACCGTAAACCGGAGATACTTCCTGTGCGACTTCAGGATGGGGATGTGGAAATACGCATCCTGCAAGTCGATCGACACCATCCAGTCCTCCTGATTCAGCGCTTGAAGAACCTGCGCAAGGGTGAGCATTTTCAACTTCTCTTGCTTCAGATAAAGATTCAAGATCCTGAGGTCCAATATCGGATGCAATCTGCCATCCTTTTTCGGAATCAGGAAATACCGGGAGTAGCATCCCTGACCCCTCTCCTGCTCTGTAACCACCTCTATCGCACCTTTCTGTAGTAACTTCAGGACTTCCTCCTGTAGGAGAAGACGATGGTTCTCTGAGCAAGCCCCTTGACAAGGAGGGTAATTTGGAGGGAATTCCTAAAAGGGAAGGGCGTACCCATTTTCTACAAGATCTAGAACCCAAAGATCTGTAGTTACAGATTCCCAATCTTGTAGAAAATGGGTAAGCCGGCCCCCCACAGGACCAACATGATCCAGAATGGCGGATCTAGGGCTGCTTTGCGGTGGAAGGAGGGGCTGAAGAGGAAGAGGAAGAGGAAGAGGAGGAGAGTTGATGGCCATGTGAGCGACCCCTGATTCTACCTCTGTATCCTTTAGACAAAGAGCCTTGCTGCTGCTGCTGCTGTTGGGTCTGCCTGTAGGAATGAAAGGTTGCCCTTCCGAAACCTCTGTACCTTTTAAACGACCCCCTTGACTGGGATTGAAGGCCCAGAGACTTAGCCGTAGCCTTGCTCTCCTTAAAACGTTCAAGAGCAGCATCTGCCTTTTTGCCAAATAAACCAGATCCATCAAATGGCAAGTCCAACAGAGTCGACTGTACATCCGGGGAAAACTCTGAAGACTTCAGCCAGGCACCCCTCCTGGTGGCAACAGAAGACCCCATGACCCTTGCCACTGAATCCGCCGGGTCCAGCCCACTTTGGATCACCTGGCGCGCTGCTGTCTGGGCATCCATCAAGATCTCATTAAAACCAGCCCTATCCTCCTCAGATAGTTTTGGTGCCAGTTTCTTAGCAGAATCCATGAGCCCATGAACATTGGCATTTGTTGATTTTAGTGCCATGCTGGACGATGAAAAGACCTTTTTGGCCGACTGGTCCAGCTTTTTAGCCTCTCTGTCCCCCGGAACCTGAGGAAAAGCACCCTTGGATTTTCCTGAACAAGCCGCCTGAATCACCAGACTCTCAGGCGATGGATGTGATGTCAAGAACTCAGGGTCCCCTGGAGCAGCCCTATACCTCCTAGCAAACGTCTTAGAGACTGCGGGAGCAGAAAAAGGCTTACGCCACACCTCCAACACAGGGTCAATAATGGCCTCATTAAAAGGCAACAACGGCTCCGAAACTGCAGTAGGAGAATGGAACACTTCAGTCAGAATGTTTGATTTGAACTCAGTAGTTGGCAACTGAAGATCCAGCAGTTCTGCAGCCTTCCTGATGACTGCATGATATGGAGCCACATCCTTCGAGGGTTCATCGGAAGGTGGAGTAATTTCCCACTCAGGAGACAAATCCAGTCCACTAGCCTCTTTAAGCTCCTCAAACACCTCGTCAGACTCCACCAGCTCTCCTTCTTCTGCTTCTTCCAGAAGGTACCTTCGCTCATCAACCACTCTCTGAGCCTCCCTTCTGGACCAAATCTGTACAAGCAGCGTCGGCGGCGCCGTGTTCGAATCCGACGGCGCCGGCGTCGAACGTGGATCCACAGGAGCAGCCAGCGTCGAACGAGGTCGAGCCGGCGCTGGTAAAGAAGGAAGCGGCGTCGACGTCCTCGGCGCCGGTAGATGCCAAGACGGCGTCGCCGGAAAAAATGGCATGAAAGGGGCCTGCGGATAGACTTGCGGCACCCCCAAATTGAATGCCATTGGGCCCATCGGACCCGCAGGTGCACCAGTGGTGTATATGGCTCTCGAAAATACCCCGTACATAGCATTTAAATAATGCGAGGGGTCCTGACCGGGTCCAGGGAACGCAGGGTACTGGTCAGGCGTCACTGGACTCGTGCCAACCGGCGTCGACGGTGGAATAAGCGGCGTCGCAGGCTCACCCGGTACTTGAAGTTCCTCAACCGGGGCCGGAGACGGAGCCGTAGATGAAACCGGAGCCGGAGATGGAACCGGCGTCGGAGATGGAACCGGAGCCGGAGAAGTACCCAGAGCCGGTGTAGCCACTGGAGAAGAAGGACCAGGAGGCGAATCCGGAACGGGTGAAGGAGACACAGAGTCCTTTCGGCGTCGAGTTGGTGACTTCGACTTCGGAGCCGAACTCTTGTCAGAGTGATGTCGAGAAGAATGCCTCCTCTTCTTCTTGTGTTTCTTGGATCGTGAAGCATGCCCCGAAGTCGACTTCGACGCCGACCTCGATCGTGACCTCGACCTCGTCCTCGACTTCCTTCTTCCTCTCTTCTCCTTTTTCATCCTAGTGATGAAGAGTTTCGCCTCCCTTTCTTTTAGAGCCTTGGAGCTCATCTTGCGACAGCAAGCACAACCATCCACATCGTGGTCAGATGACAAGCACCACACACAGTCGTCATGTGGATCCGTGATCGACATGTGTTTGCCACATTCATGACAGGGCTTGAAGCCCGACTTCTTTGTCGACATCTTTCTCGAAAGAGAAACAGAGAAACCCAGAAAAACACAAAGTAACAGTAAAGCTACCAACAGCGATTCCCGAAATCCGTTGGCGTCGACGGCGCGGAAAAAAGGGAACTGACGTCATCACGCCGACGAGGTCTTCTTATGGAGCCGGTGACGTCAGCGGAGTCGCGAGATGATCCGTGTCTCTGTGACGTCGTCTTCGACCTCATTGGCGTGGACTGCTACAAAAGTTTCCGAATGTTGCTGGCGCAGGGGATATTCACAAGGTGAGGAATCCACTGGCAGATGTATCCATCAGAAAAATGCAGTTATAAAAATGTCTTTATTGAGAGCTCTCTTTGGAGAACAGACTGTCACAAAAATAAGCAAGTTAAACTATAACAAATCCATTACAGCTAATTTTGTTAGGGAAAGAGTGCATATCATTTGCTGTCACCCAAGTAGGCCTAATCCTGATTCTTGCACCATCTTCAACCACACCATTATCCCAATTTCAATAGTGCCAAAGTCAACCACACTCATCCCTCTGAACATACATACAGCTTAAAAACACTCAGGTAAAGATAGCTTAAACATACCCACCTAAATGCACAACATCATTGCTGGATATCTGGCAAGTAATGGCTGTAGGGGGCTGACTCAGTATATAATGTCCACCGTTGGTGAGGCACTGTTCACTGAGTCCAGGCAACCCTTAGTGATAGTGTTTAGGTCCCTGAAAACCAGAGCTCTCATGGGGTAGCTGTGGAGAGCAACTAAGGATTATTCAGGAGGATGTAAAGTGGGTGCATTTACTACTATAGTCAGTCCGTGAGCTTTTCACACAAGAAAGGACACCAGATGAGTATAACAATACTTTGTATTTATTATCACACACTAGACACTAACTTGGTTTATCTCCTTCCCGGAGATATCAAATACACACATGAAATACTTCACAAATAGGTAAGTAGCATAGAAAAACACAGAGGGGCCCCACCATATACTAAAATAGTGGAATGTGAGGTAAGTTCCAAAACGGGGCTAGCCAAGGATGGAGGACCCCAGGGGTATCAAGGAACCACCCAAGGTGAGTAGCAATGGATCCCAAGGCGCCCAGGTGCAGAGTGGTTAAACCAGGTCAAATGTCCATAGGATAACACAGGGTAAGTTGCAGTTGAATTTATAGTTCTTGGACCCTTCCCAGAGGACCCCACAGGAATCACTTGGATCACGGAAGGTTGGAGAGCCACCCCACCCATGGAAACCCCAGGAACCAGGTTTTCTACACCAGGGAGCCCGGCTGGGTGCATAGGGATGAAGTAGTGTCAAAACCGCCTGTAGATGCACACAGGAGATGAAGGACCACAATGCAGAGGATGCAGGCAGGACATTGTTCTTGGAACTTCTTGGAGCTTGAAGATCTTTCATGAGGAGAGCCAACAAGCCTTGGTAACAGCAAGCAGACGATGTGCACAGGAAGGAGGTTCACGTCAGCTGGAGAGGGATTACAGTTGCCCACGTTGCATGGAAGACTCGTCAGGCCTCCGGAGAACCAACAAATCACCACCTGTGTTGCAGAACCAGGCAATGTCCATGGCACAACAGAATAAGCAAACCGGCCGTTGACGTCTTGGTGCCTGTGGATGCAGGAAAGTGACTCCTTCACTCCAAGGGAGATTCCTTCTGGCTGGGATGCAGGCTGAGTCCTTGGTGACCTGGAGGATACACGGCCATGGAGTTGCAGTACTTGAAGAAACACAGGGATGAACATGCATCAGGATTCTTCCCACTGGAGCAGCCTTGTCTTTGGTCCTGGCTCAAAGGACAGCAGCTTTCCAGTGTCCACTAACAGAAGAGTGTTTGGGCAGTCTTCAGACGACAAGCAGTCAGATCTAGAAGTTGTTGTCGGGACGAATCTAAGGACCCACCCTCAAGTGAGCCCTTAAGTAACCCTAACAAGGGAAGGACCTCTTCTCTGGTGACCCACCTATCAGAGGGGTTCAGGGACGCTACTCAGCTGTCCTAGCCAGTCAGATGCTCACAGGGGCCAAGATTCAACATGGCAAAATAAAGTGGCCACCTGAAGGAGCTCTGGTCACCTCCATAGGGTGGAGCTGGACAGGGGGGTGGACACTCCCCTGTCCTTTGTGTTGTTTCGTGCCAGAACAGAAGCCAACGGCTCCTGAACTGGGCAAAACTGGTTTAAGCAAGGAGGACAACAAATGTGCACTTCAATGCAATTTGGTGGTGCTCGGCAACGCCCCACCCTAGCTAATTCTAAAGAAGAGGTGGTCATGCCTCTGCTTTGCAGGAAATCCATTGTTCAGCTTCCCCTGCCCGAATGAAGCCCATCAGCAGGGGCGCAGAACACTGTGTAGGGTAGGCAGCAGCGCAGGCTGGCAGGAAGACCATGTAAGGCTACACAGGTAGGCATTGGGGGGTTCTCTAAGGAGCTCCCCAATACATGGTATCATGCAACTAACAGTGTAATCAGTGTAGTTGCATGATTCCAACATGTTTGATACCAGGATTAGATTCGGGGCAGCCATTATGTAGATGGACATCTAGACTTGCTGGTGTCCACTGCATACCTTATAATGACTAATCATGCAGGGGTACTCACACACTTAGAACACTGCACCCTGTCCTTCGACTGAAGGGCCTACATTTGGGGTGACTTATAAGTAAAAAAATGCAGTGATCGGGATATAAGAGAAGCCTTATATCCAAAGTGAAAGGTGCTTGCACCATTTCACGCTGACTGCCATGGCATCTCTGTAGACATAGCTTGCATGAGCTCCCATGGATGGCTCAATCCATGCTGTAGCCCATGGGTACCCCCTGGTGTACCAATGCCCTGGGAACCTCAGTACCATATACTATGGACTTATAATGGTACCCCAGTATGCCAATTGTGGAGTGTCCAAAGTACTTACCATGGAATTTAGAGGGGAGAGCACTGCCACTGGGGTCCTGGTTAGCAGGATCCCAGTGAACTACTGTCAAAAATGCACTGACACCAGGCAAAAAGTGGGGGTATCTATGCCAGAAAGTTCCACCTCCCTAAAAAAGGCAGTTTAGGAAAATAATTTGCATAAGCAGGGCAGTGGGCAGCCAAACACCACCCTGAAAGAGAAATGCAAATTCTTTCATCTCATTTGTCAATATACACAACACACTACAAATATCTTTCACTGGATCAAACTTATTCTACTTTCATCTAAAATAAATCACCAGTAGATAAGGCTTTTAAGAAACATATCTTGTAGGAAAGTAGGATATGCTTTCATAGTTACCCACACTTTTTGCTGGTGTCTTTGTGTTTTTCTAAATTGGACCATGGTGAGTACTTAGGCACCCCCCAGATTGGCTACTGGTGTACCCATGTAAGTCCCTAGTATATGGTACCCAGGGCATAGGTACATCAGGGGTCCCCCCTGGGTTGAAGCATGTATAATGCTACACATGGGAGATCACTCAAATTGTGACTACAGGCCTGCCATTGCAGCCTGTGTTGGCTGGTGCCAGCACCACTTATGGCAGATATATGTTTTCTTATAACTGAGGTCACTACACTTAAAACCTATAAGTCACCCCTCAGGCAGGCCTTTCAATCTTGAAGGCAGGGTGCTTGGCCATAAGTGTGAGTGTGCCCCTGCTTGAGCGGGACACCCCTACAATTCCCGGAGTCTATCCTCCAGGCTCTAAAAGTGCATCAGCCACTATGAAACATAGAGTGGCCATGCGTCATTACGTGATGGCTAACTATAAACTGGCTTTAATGAACCCTGGTATGTTTGGTATCAAACATTTTGCCACTGTGGGGCTTCTCCAGGAAGCCTTAAGTGCTCCCGGTAACAGTCTTCCAGAGTCTGACAGCAAGCTATGGCTGCTGCTCACATGATTCTGCCCTCCTGCTCCTGAGCCAAGCTCGAAGAGGGGAAGGTAGGACAATAGGTTTCCTTTCACAGTGAGGTGTGAGCACCTCCCAGACAAGACTTAGTGTATTGGACCAGGGTGGGGGCACCTCTAGACTTCTTTGAAGGGCACATCTGGTGCCCTCCTTGCATACTCCAGTTGGAACCAGTTCAGGGAGCTGTTGGCTCCAGCTCTGGCACAAAACTGGGCACAGGACATGGGAGTATCCTCCCCACTGTCTGGCCCTTCCTCTGGGAAGGACCCCTGAATCGCCCCAACCCTTTCCTTAGGGTACTTAATGGCTTACCTGTGGGTGGATTTTTAGATTCGTTGTGAAACTAGATTCAGATCCGAAACCACTACATCTTCAACCGTCTGGGCACTTTGGAGTTCGTTGGACTTTGCTTTGGAAACCGAGACTCTATCTGGAAGACTCCTGCTGCTCCTGGTCTCGTTGTCCTGCCAGTCTTCTGCATTGTCTGTGCTCCATACAGGTTCTTCTCCAGGCCTGTGGGCATCCAAGACACCCGAAGGAATCTCCCTTGGAGTGAAGGAGTCACTTCTCTGCATCTGCAGACACCACAATGAAGCTGACCGTTCTGCTGTTACTGAGCCACCACAGACTCTGAATGATTAAGCAACACAGGTGGTGGTTCTGCAACTTCTTCAAGGCCTGCACAGAGATATATGGGCTCCAAGAAGCTCCTGCCTCCAGCATCTCTTGCTACCAAGATCTTTATTCTCACCGCATTCTCTGCACCGTGGGCCTGCATCATTGGTGAGCTGCCTGAGGTCCTCTTGCGACTCCTGTGCGCCCAGTCTGTGGGTACTCTTAAGGGTCTTCTTTGGCTCCAGTGGGCTTCCCTTGTTTGCTCAGGCTCTACTCTGACTTACCGTCCCTTGGACCTTGCTGGTCCCGACGCTGCACCTTTTTCGTCTGCTATGTTTGTTGCCGCTGCCAAGGCTTGTTGGTGCTCCCGCCGGACACTGACCCCCTGGCTCTAGACATCCGAACTGCAACAGCTCGTGAATGGCTCCTGGTCTTCCACAGCGTCGCCTGGTCAGCACACCTACAGCACCAAGGTCACAGTCACTCTCCTGCACCTTCCTACATCGGTGGGCATTCGTCTTCCGTGCATCCTGGTCACTCCTGAGTGGCATAGACTCTGTCCCCTCTGTTTGCATGTACTTCTCTTCCTGAATTCACCCTTCGGTTCCACTGACTGGACTGACACCTTCTTCAACAGCGGCATCTTTATTGAAGTCCTCCATTGTGCTCTACGGCGATTTCTGACGTCACTTTGCACCTATGCACCCGGCTTCCCTGGTGTAGATATTTGGTTCCTGGGGTATCCACAGATGGGGTGACTCTCCAACCTTCAAACTTCCGTTGGGTTTCTTCAGGGTCCTCTGGGAAGGGTCCTTCTCGAACATTGCAACCACAACTTCCCTATTGACTTGTATTGAGCATGCAGTCGTGTTCCCACTCTGCACACTGCCTCCATGGGGTTCCTGGGTACTGACCTTGGGTGGTTCCTTGGGTCCCCAGCTCTTCTCAGTCTAGTCTCGACTTAGGTCGTGATTCGCATTCCACTTTATTAGTATATGGTTTGGTCTCCCTGGGGACCAATGTGTATTTTTGCTACTTACGTGTTCTATTACTGAAGTATTGTGTGTATTGTGATTATATCTCCGGGAAGGAAATATTGCAATTTGTTAGTGAGTTTTTATAATAAATACATATTTTTATAACTACACTGTGTGGTTCTTTTTCACTTGGCCTACACTATGTGATTAGTACTGGTAAAATAACCTGCTTTACACTCCTTCTGGACTAAGCCTGAAGGCTGCTACCACTTAGAAAGCTTTCTATGGTTGTCTAAGACCACTAAAATCACTATAAGGTTGTCTGGATTAATGCAGGGTGCTTGACTTAAATAAGTGTGCACCATATACTAAGCCAGCCTCCTACACTTGGCATTCCCAATTGTCTGTTATTGTTTGTCATCACAGTTCCAAAAAAGAAATTCAGAAAACATCCCACATAATAAAAATAGTGTACAGCTCATTACTTATCTTCTACCACGCACAGCGGCAACACCTGTCTTGTAGATAGTTATAGTTAGGACCTATTTTCCATAAGAAATCCGCAACATTCTATTCCCAATAAGTCTGGCGCCGGTTGATGAATCCTCGCGAAATTTTCCAAACATTTGGCCAGGTCCGCTCCGCTCCTACCCTGAAAGTTTGGCGGTGATCCGTCAAGCGGGGGACGAGAAAAAAGGGGGGTCCCAAAACGCGTTTTCCCCATGCAATTTTCCATAGGATCTGTTGTCGCAGCTACAGCCCGAACCGCTGAATGGAATGACACCAAATTTGGTAAAGAGGTAGTCCTCAGTTCAGACTCGTGCCTTTTGTGTAAATGGTTGGTCACGAAGGACGGTGGTGTGGCTTGATTTGCTGAACCCTGAAGGGGAGTGCAATGTCGTTTGGAGTTTTTAGGGAAATAACGCGTCCCAACAAGCCCCGGTCCGATTTTCGTATGGAATTTATGTACAGGATGCCCGCCGGCTGAACATGAACAATGTTGACTGATAAAGATTGAAGCTGGGCCAGCAAGAGATGCAGGCCCGCACGATTTGATTCCGTAAACTTGGAAGTATCAGCCAGGATTTGCGGGGGTATTTTATCCTTGCACACCGTGCCTTCAGGGAAAAGGAGTGAAAGGCAAAAGGATTTTAAATCAAGTTGACAGTTTACACCGAGTGGCAAGACCGTAGCTTGCTTGCAGTTCGACTCTGCCATATGTGGAATTGAATCCTTTGAAAGGCAGTAAAGAGAAACAGCAAGTAAGCTCATATCAAATGTATCCAACTAAGAACTGTAATTGAGAAAAATGAGGGAACACGGACCTGTTTAAACATCACTGATGCATTCTGGATAATGTGGTCCCTTAATATTGTGGAACATAAATCAGTGCAAGTAATCGTGAATATAATCAATGAATTTTTATGAAGATGTATATAAGGACTATAAAAATGAATTATGCACTGATTCCAAATTGATTATGTGACATTTCTTGGAAAGGGGCCGCTATTATGAGCAATGTCTCTTTAATAATTTGAAAAACCGAGTTAATCACGTGACCCTCATCACTGCCTCCCATTTTTTCATCTACTTCCATAAAGAAACGTTGAGGTTGCCACTCTGGTATTTGCATCTGAGGAAGACTCGTTAGAGTTGAAACGCGTAATGCATGGTATTTGGTATTGCCTGAATAAAGTTGGTCACGAAGGACGGTGGTGTGGCTTGATTTGCTGAACCCTGGAGGGGAGTGCAATGTCGTTTGGAGTATTTAGGGAAATAACGCGTCCCAACAAGCCCCGGTCCGATAGGCTGAGGCATCCTGCAGCGTTGCTTTTCGTATGGAATATATATATATATATATATATATTCCATACGAATATACGAATATATGAATATATATATATATATATATATATATATATATATATATATATATATAATCTACTGGCGGTCGCCAGTAGATAGTTATAGTTAGGACCTATTTTCCATAGGAAATCCGCAACATTCTATTCCCAATAAGTCTGGCGTCGGTTGATGAATCCTCGCGAAATTTTCCAAACATTTGGCCAGGTCCGCTCCGCTCCTACCCTGAAAGTTTGGCGGTGATCCGTCAAGCGGGGGACGAGAAAAAAGGGGGGTCCCAAAACGCGTTTTCCCCATGCAATTTTCCATAGGATCTGTTGTCGCAGCTACAGCCCGAACCGCTGAATGGAATGACACCAACTTTGGTAAAGAGGTAGTCCTCAGTTCAGACTCGTGCCTTTTGTGTAAATGGTGTGAATCCGTTCAGTAGTTCCTAAGAAAATTAGAGTTAAAAGTACATATATATCTATGGCCGGGGAGGATCCGCGCACCCTACCTGCACCGTAAGCGCACCCTCCTCGAACCGAGCACGCACCCTCCCGATCGCGCACTGAATGCTAATTGGCTGTCTAGTGTCTGTCTACATTCAAAACCAGGAACTGTTGGCAGCCATTTTCTGCCTCGGTAGAAGCGAGGCTGAAGAAGCAAGGGGAATAAGTGTGTAAAACATATAAAGGGAGCAGAGTGGAAATACTCTGACCCTCTAGCGGTGCTTAGGGGGTCCCAGAGGGACACCCGGGCCCCCTTTTTTTTTAAACGGCGAAATGCGCGCACGGTGCGCGCATCCTATCGCATTGGGTGCACGGATTCTCTCGCGTTGGGTGCGCGGATCCAAGGAAATTTTTATTTTTAAAAAGACAAGAAATCATTGGTTGTATGACAACTTTCTACACTGAAAGGTAGGGTGTATATTTCGTTTTTTTAAAGGCATGATTCTTATTGGTTAACAAAAACTGATTGTAAGGAACATTATATATGATAAGCTGATATGTTGAAAAGTCAAGCACACTTGCTGTCTTGTTTAGCAACATTGTGTGCTGAACTTGTGACCTGTGTGCTCAGTGCAGTGTTCCATGACCTGTTTCTATGGTAACAGGCAGAAGGAAGATTGGGGGAAGGGTTGAAATGTATTTCATTTGGAAAGAGTTGAAATGTTTAACCAATAGAAATGTGTGTTTGCTTTTGAATTTATGTGTGAAGGATTGTGATTTGATGTTTACATGTATATGTGTGGAAAATGAAAGGGAAACTTTTCCATTCTTTGTTTTTGCCGAGAGGTGCACAGTGCAGAGATTCTGTAAAAGAAAAGCTGGTGTGTGACTGATATACTTCTTAAAATACAAAACAACTTGAAAGGTGAGTTATTTAATTGTGAGGGTATGTATGTAGACTATTTTGATTTTAATCAGACTAATGTATTTCTCCTGCTAAAGTGTAGGGAGTACTTTTTTTCTCTACAATCTTATTGACAGTGTGTGTGCATGTAGAAACCATTCTGTGATAAGCATTTGTGTTTTTCATATGTTTGCAGACAGATAACTGTGCTGTTTTTATATTTTGGTAGAATTAGAAACCAGTCATTGTTTATGAATTTGTGAAATGAGTTATGTTTCTATACTAAAATGTAGTACTCCTTCTAGATGAAGAAATGTGTTTTGGTAAGCTGCTAGGGATAGTGTTGCTTGTCTAGAATCACGCTGTGAGTCTGTGTGCATTTGGGAACCACTGTGAGAGAAGCATTTGGTAACATTGTGTATTTGCTGACAGATAACTCTTTTAAAACCTGTCTTGTTATCAAGTCTTAGTAGCATTAGAAGGCAGTTTTTGCTTTTGCTTTGATTAAATGAGTCAGGGTTTGACACAAAAGTGCAGTCCTGAAATATGTAGATTGTGTGCAGTTCCCTTACCACTTCCACTGTAGTGAATGAGTTTTGGTAAACTCCTAGGGATAGTGGTGCTTGTCTAGAATCACACTGTGAGTCTGTGTGATTTGGGAACCACTGTGAGAGAAGCATTAGGTAACATCGTGTATTTGCTGACAGATAACTGTTTTAAAACCTGTCTTGTTGTCAAGTTTTACTAGCATTAGAAGGCAGTTTTTGCTTATGCTTTGACACAAAAGTGCAGTCCTGAAATACGTAGACTGTGTGCAGTTCCCTTACCACTTCCACAGTAGTGAATTATTTTTGGTAAACTCCTAGGTATAGTGGTTGTTGTCTAAAATCACACTGTGAGTCTGTGTGCATTTGGGAACCACTGTGAGAGAAGCATTTGGTAACATTGTGTATTTGGTGACAGATAACTCTTTTAAAACCTGTCATGTTGTCAAATTTTAGTAGCATTAGAAGCGAGTCTTTGCTTATGCATTGATAAAATGATTCATGCTTTAACACTAATGTGCTGTACTTTAATATGTAGATTGTGTGTAGTCTCCTTAACCCTTGCACAGTAGTGAATGAGTTTTGGTATGCTGCTAGGGATAGTGTTGCTTGTCTAGAATCACACTGTGAGTCTGTGTGCATTTGGGAACCACTGTGAGAGAAGCATTTGGTAACATTGTGTATTTGCTGACAGATAATTGTTTTAAACCCTGTCTTGTTGCAAGTTTTAGTAGAATTAGAAGCCAGTTTTTGCTTATGCTTTGATTACATGAGTCAGGCTTTGACACAAAAGTGCAGTCCTGAAATATTTAGATTGTGTGCAGTTCCCTTATCACTACCACAGTAGTGAATGATTTTTGGTAAACTCCTAGGTATAGAGGTTGTTGTCTAGAATCACACTGTGAGTCTGTGTGCATTTGGGAACCACTGTGAGAGAAGCATTTGGTAACAATGTGTATTTTCTGGTAGATAACTCTTTTAAAACCTGTCATGTTGTCAAGTTTTAGTAGCATTAGAAGCCAGTCTTTGCTTATGCGTTTATTAAATGAGTCATGCTTTGATACTAATTTGCTGTACTTAAATATGTAGATTGTGTGCAGTACCCTTACCTCTTCTAGACTAGTGAATGAGTTTTGGTAAATTCCTAGGATAGTGTTGCTTGTCTAAAATCACACTGTGAGTCTGTGTGCATTTGGGTAAGGATTGTGATAGAAGCATTTGGTAACATCGTGTATTTGCTGACAGATAACTGTTTTAAAACCGGTCAAGTTGTCAAGTTTTAGTAGCTTTAGAAGCTATTCTTTGCTTATGCATTGATAAAATGAGTCAGGGTTTGACACTAAAGTGCAGTACCATGTACTATTCTCTTCACTGTGCCAGAACTGAAAATGTAAAAGTTTTACCCAGGCACTGTACTAGCAGTAGTCTGATGATTTAGTCAGTTTCCAAGTACTCATGTTGTGAACCATACATTACCACATAGACTGCTTCAAATGTCTATGCAGTATGCATGCAGTCTTCTAACATACTATACACTTGTCTTTCACATCTTCAATTCCCTAGTCAGTATCCATACAGTCCAGCAAACATCCTGTCACTCCCTTTGCACTCCTCTAGTGACCCATTCAGTACCAAGTACTAATCCATTCACTGTGTCAAAAGCCAACCACTTATAAATTCACCCAGGCACTCTCTTTGCTGTACTCTAATCATTCCGTTAGTTCCCAAGTACTCATGCAGTGAGCCAGGCCTTAGCACATAGACTGCTTCCAATGCCTATTCACTATGCATGCAGGCCTCTAACCACCTATACACTTGTCTTTCACACCTTCAATTCCCCAGTCAGTATTCATACACTTCTAGCAAACACCCTGTTACTCACCCAGTGTGTCTCCTTATAATAGTGTAATTATTCAGTCGCATGTAGTCTTTTAGTGAGTTAGGCTTTAGGGAATGAACTGCTTCAAAGTAGTATGCACTATGCATGTAGTGTTTTAACCATCGTCACACTTGTGGTTCAGGGTTATAGTTTCTTAGTCAGTTTTTATATAGAATGTGTTTGTACAGTAATGGAATAGTATAAATTTGAAAGTTATTAAAATACATTTATTTGTGATTCTTTTTTACAGATACAGAATAGGAGTGTTTCTCATCCGTTTGCTCTCTTCTCGTGCAAGATTGTTTGGATGAAGGGTCCTTCAGTGTTTCATCATACTTGCCGTACGAGTATTTCTTGTTAGGATCCCCTCGCAAAAGAACTCTTTTGCAAATCTTGCACGTGACCAAGGTGGCATTGATCTTTGTTTGCCCCTCGGGAAAAGTAAAAAATTTCCACAGCACTGAAGAAAAACGTTGTGGGCGTGGTGCCTCCTCCAAAAATTCATCCTTAGATTCGGTGAATATTTTAAAGCAACAACATTTACAGTTTTAAGTTAAACTTATAAAATTTTGTTAGCCGTAAGCCTTTTATGTATCTGTGATTTGTATCTTGTGGTATTTTGCTGAGAATAGCATGTTGTTGTTTTTTTAACAGTCTTTCTGATTTTTTTTCTGCCCGCTGTTAAGTGATGAGTACGATTGAAATCACTATTTTTAGTGAAATTCAATATATTCTGGGAACAGCAAAAAAGGCAAACAAATTACTTTGTGGAAATTATGCTGTGTTGTAAAAAATGTATTATTACATGTTATAATTTTTTTTTCCTTTTCTTTCACAGATCCAAATTTAAAAATAAGCAATTTATATGAATTTAGATTGCAATGAAAATCTGAATAAAATGTATACCATTTTTTATTCCTATTACTGTGAAGGTAAGTTTAACTAAGTCTCAATATGCAGAATGAGGAGGTCTGCAAGAAGCTACAAAGTTGAAACACGTTTCTAAAAACACTCTGTTTATACCTATGTAGTTTTGAAATCTGACCATAATCAGATATCATGTGACCTGCAAAAAAAGAGATTTGAGGTGTTCATAATATTCCCATTGTAGCTACTGAAGGATCGCAATCATTTCAATCATTCTTCTTTGAATATCTTTGCAGACAAAACTCTTTGCTTACCTTCTATCATTCGCAAGGAATTTTAAAACTGGAAATATGTCACTTTTTGTAACATAGTTATTGCGCAAGACACTCTTTCATATTTACAAAGAGAGGAAAAGGCACTCTGTGCACTTTTTATACTCCTTGTAAATACAACCTCATTATGCACACCAGTTTGCGTTGAAAGGGTGTTCTATAAGTGTTGTTGTGCATGATTGCACTGAATACTCATAGAACAAGACACATGTCTAGATTTGTCAGAAATTATAAATTTCGATATGTGTGTGAATGCTGCACCATTCTAAAATTGGTGTAGGAAAGCACAACAAGGAGAATTGTTTTCATTTCTCCACATTTTTATATGTTCAATGCATGCTACAATGCTCAGCATACATTGAAGGAGAAAAATGGCTTTACTGATTGTTTTTGTGCAGGAAGGTGTGTCTTCCTGCACAAAAACAAACAGCACATGACACAGATATCCCTGCGCTATGGTGCAAGGGTGCCTGTGTCACCACATGGCTGCAGTTTAAGCAGCCGTGCAGAGAGAAGCATAGATTTGCAACATATTTATGCACATATGTTGCATCCCTGTGCTTCGGAAGTACTACAGCACACTGCAGTTAAAGAGGTTACTGTGTGATGCTGCAGCACTTACTCATAGTTCTGCACTTATACATTCACCATACACTACTAATGCATTCATTCAGTCAATTACATACTACACATACATTCATCTAAACTTTCACACACTAACAAAGAAATTTAGCTCTTTTTTTAAACCAGGAAAGTTAGTCCTTACAAGAACTTTTTTTTTCTTCTTTCTTCTTTTATAT
The DNA here is from genome assembly GCF_964204655.1 of Triturus cristatus. Lineage (NCBI taxonomy): Eukaryota > Metazoa > Chordata > Amphibia > Caudata > Salamandridae > Triturus > Triturus cristatus. Next base: position 103,868,398 of record NC_140587.1, read on the forward strand.
TTTTTGGGGGGTTTTCTGAACAATTTTTAATTTTGGGGGGTTTTTCTGCAAAAAAAAAAAAAAACTAAAAACAAAACAGGAGGAACCAAACAATGAACTTCAGGGAACAATAAAAAAAAAAAATAATAAACTAGCAAAAGTGACTTTCTTGCCGGCGGCAGATCAGATCGATCGACTGCTCACCGTAGCACAAAGTCGCATTGCACTTAGTGCAGAGCACTTTTAAATATTGAAATTGAGGACGGATGTCCTAATTTAGCTCTTTTTTTAAACCAGGAAAGTTAGTCCTTACAAGAACTTTTTTTTTCTTCTTTCTTCTTTTATATTTTTTGGGGGGTTTTCTGAACAATTTTTAATTTTGGGGGGTTTTTCTGCAAAAAAAAAAAAAAACTAAAAACAAAACAGGAGGAACCAAACAATGAACTTCAGGGAACAATAAAAAAAAAAAAATAATAAACTAGCAAAAGTGACTTTCTTGCCGGCGGCAGATCAGATCGATCGACTGCTCACCGTAGCACAAAGTCGCATTGCACTTAGTGCAGAGCACTTTTAAATATTGAAATTGAGGACGGATGTCCTAATTTTGGGCTGATGGATGCACTCTTGAAGTGCTCGGCTGCGATGAGGTGGAAGGCGCAGGAGCAGGAGTGTTTCTTATCCGTTTGCACTCTTCTCGTGCAAGATTGTTTGGATGAAGGGTCCTTATGTGCTTCATCATTCTAGCCGTGCCGCACGAGTATTTCTTGTTAGGATCTTTTGCAAATCTTGCATGTGACCAAGGTGGCATTGGTCTTATTCTGCCCCTCGGGAAAAGTAAAAAAATTCCACACCACTGAAGAAAAACGTTCTTTGCGTGGTGCCTCCTCCAAACATTCATCCTCAGATGTATGAGGAGATGCAGGTGATGCCTGCTGCCCTGAAGCCATTTTTAGTTGAAAAAAGTTAGAGCTCAGTGTGAACTTAGTCTAAAAAATGTTCTTCTCTGCAAAGAGATGCTCCTCCAAAGAAGGTCAAAGAAGAATGATTGAATTGGGTGAGGTCTTTCAATAGTTAGAACAGGAAGTGTAATGAACCAATCAAATCTCTTTTTTTGCAGGTCACATGGGATCCGCGCACCCTGCGCTTACGCAGCACGCACCCAGCGCGCATCCGCGAAATTGAATTAAAAAAAATTATAGGATTTGATGTAAAAATATATTAGGTTTAAGGTTACATCAGATTGGTCGCACACTGCTACACCTACCAGTCGTGTTCCCCCAATGAAAATGGTCCCTGAAGGTCAGCGTCGGCGGATACACCTATGCTCAAGAGTGCGTGCAAGTATGCGTGGCGTGTGCCATCCCTGGACACGTGTTTCGAGGTAGTTGCCTCTCGTCAGCAGGGAGTAGGAAAATGAGAGTCGGGTTGCTGTGTAAGCTGCTAAAAACATAATCAGGTCTAGTACCTCTCTTAGCGCGCAGGTGCGTAACCATGAGTCCGTCGACTCCACCGGCTCAAGGGAGCCTGAATATAAAGTTACATCAGATTGGTCGCACACTGCTACACCTACCAGTCGTGTTCCCCCAATGAAAATGGTCCCTGAAGGTCAGCGTCGGCGGATACACCTATGCTCAAGAGTGCGTGCAAGTATGCGTGTCGTGTGCCATCCCTGGACACGTGTTTCGAGGTAGTTGCCTCTCGTCAGCAGGGAGTAGGAAAATGAGAGTGGGGTTGCTGTGTAAGCTGCTAAAAACATAATCAGGTCTAGTACCTATCTTAGCGCGCAGGTGCGTAACCATGAGTCCGTCGACTCCACCGGCTCAAGGGAGCCTGAATATAAAGTTACATCAGATTGGTCGCACACTGCTACACCTACCAGTCGTGTTCCCCCAATGAAAATGGTCCCTGAAGGTCAGCGTCGGCGGATAGTATGACGAGCGGTGTGCGACCCACCTCGCATTTTGTATTTAAGCTCCCTGAGCCATGGGTTGACGAGCCCGGATCCCGCACCCGCGCGCCGTGAGAGGTACTATACCTGATAATAATTTTTGGCAGTCTACTTGGCACCCCGCATACTTACCTGCTCCCTGCTGACGAGAGGCAATTACCTCGAAACACGTGTCCAGGGATGGCATTTTAACTTTTTTACTCGTGGCATAGGTGTACCCGCCGCTGTCACTACATCCTCCAGAATCCTATGGGGCTATTTGCTAGTATGACGAGCGGTGTGCGACCCACCTTGCATTTTGTATTTAAGCTCCCTGAGCCATGGGTTGACGAGCCCGGATCCCGCACCCGCGCGCCGTGAGAGGTACTATACCTGATAATAATTTCTGGCAGTCTACTTGGCACCCCGCATACTTACCTGCTCCCTGCTGACGAGAGGCAATTACCTCGAAACACGTGTCCAGGGATGGCATTTTAACTTTTTTACTCGTGGCATAGGTGTACCCGCCGCTGTCACTACATCCTCCAGAATCCTATGGGGCTATTTGCTAGTATGACGAGCGGTGTGCGACCCACCTCGCATTTTGTATTTAAGCTCCCTCAGCCATGGGTTGACGAGCCCGGATCCCGCACCCGCGCGCCGTGAGAGGTACTATACCTGATAATAATTTTTGGCAGTCTACTTGGCACCCCGCATACTTACCTGCTCCCTGCTGACGAGAGGCAATTACCTCGAAACACGTGTCCAGGGATGGCATTTTAACTTTTTTACTCGTGGCATAGGTGTACCCGCCGCTGTCACTACATCCTCCAGAATCCTATGGGGCTATTTGCTAGTATGACGAGCGGTGTGCGACCCACCTCGCATTTTGTATTTAAGCTCCCTGAGCCATGGGTTGACGAGCCCGGATCCCGCACCCGCGCGCCCTGAGAGGTACTATACCTGATAATAATTTTTGGCAGTCTACTTGGCACCCCGCATACTTACCTGCTCCCTGCTGACGAGAGGCAATTACCTCGAAACACGTGTCCAGGGATGGCATTTTAACTTTTTTACTCGTGGCATAGGTGTACCCGCCGCTGTCACTACATCCTCCAGAATCCTATGGGGCTATTTGCTAGTATGACGAGCGGTGTGCGACCCACCTCGCATTTTGTATTTAAGCTCCCTGAGCCATGGGTTGACGAGCCCGGATCCCGCACCCGCGCGCCGTGAGAGGTACTATACCTGATAATAATTTTTGGCAGTCTACTTGGCACCCCGCATACTTACCTGCTCCCTGCTGACGAGAGGCAATTACCTCGAAACACGTGTCCAGGGATGGCATTTTAACTTTTTTACTCGTGGCATAGGTGTACCCGCCGCTGTCACTACATCCTCCAGAATCCTATGGGGCTATTCGCATTTTATATTAGGTTTAAGACTAGTTTAGAGTTTGTCTTCAATTAATATTCACATGAAATACATATATATATGTTTTTTTAAATGTTAAATATTTCGCGGGATCTGCGCACCTACCGTGTCATAGAAGCAGATGACGCATCGCGGAAGCGCGTAAACGTCGCGTTACGTATATCGAACGTGTCGCGTATAGGCTGGGAGTCGCGTACCTGTCGCATTGCGATCACGCACTAAACACGTACCCATCGCATACCGTGCGCGGATGCTTCCGCGTAGGGATCGAGAACGGTGCGCTTAGGGTGCGCGGGTCCAAAAACATTGAAAAAAAATATGTAAAATAAAGTTTTGAACATATAGTTAAAGAAATATTTTTTTCAAAATATGTTTGAAAAACCCAATAAAAACAAATAATATTTTTTTTAAAGAATTAGTTAAATAAATAAATTTTAAAAATGGTTATAAAAAAGAATTTCAAAAAAACATAATTAATGAAATTGAAACACTGAAATTGAAAAATATAGGAATCCAACGAAAATCATTAAACATGATATCTTGAGAGATAAGTTATAGATAGGAATTAGCATTTAAAAAACCTTTGAAATTCACTGAAAAAACCATAGGTTTCATGCACGTTATAGTTAGGAATTGGCATTTAAAAAACCTTTGAAATTCACTTAAAAAGCCAAAGGTTTCAGGGGCGTTATAGTTAGGAATTGGCATTTAAAAAACCTTAGAAATTTTTTGAGTGGGTGTACAAGTGTGTAAATGGATGATTTTCTGTGATGCGTAACTAACTCTATAAGTGAGTCATTAAATGTATCTTACTACAGACTAGTGACTAAACTGTGTAAATGTCTGTATGTTTCTGTATGTTGGTGTATAAGTGGCTGCATGGTTTTGTGAATACCTATATGAGTGTCTATATGAGTTATTGATTGCTTCTCTGAGTATCTGTATGGGTTCCTGAGTGTTTGTGTGGGTAGGGTGTGTGTGACTCTATGCATAGATGTGTGAGTGGGTGATTCTATGGGTGCATGGTTTTAAGAGTGCATGTGTGATGGACTGTATGGTTGAGTGAGTGTATGTATGGGTGTGTTAGGGATTGAATGTATATCTCAGTGGTACATTTGTGACTAACTACATATGTGAAAGGCAGTATATGTGCGTGTAAGAGTATATAAGTGGGTAGATGTGAGAGTGTGTGATTGTGAGAGTGACTGTATGGATGAGTGTTTGCTTGCATCAATGATTCTATAAGAGTGTAAGAATGTGATACTATTTTTATGAGTAAGTGAACTTGAGTGTGTATAACCACATAGGTGAGTAAATGGGAGTGTGATTATTTGCATGACTGAGTAGGTGTGAGAGTACCTCTATGGATGATTGGTAGTGTGTGAGTGTCTATATAGGTGTATAAATGCATATGATAGTTTTGTATGTTGTGACTGTAAGTATGAGTGACTGTACAGGTGAATGAGTGGAGGTGTATGTAGACCTAAGAGTTAATAAGTGGCTATGTAGTTATTGGTATTGCAGTATGTATGGTTTTGAGAATGGAACTCTTAAATTTTGAGTCGGTGTATCAAAGGTTATATTAGGGTGTGAGAAGATGTGGTAATTTATCACATGGATGACGTCATCAGTGATGTCATCAGTGATGTCATTTGAGATGTCATCAGTGATGTCATGAGTGATGTCACTGACCATGTCATGAGTGATGTAATATGTGACGTCATCAGCAGTGGATTGCGGGCGCGCGAGTTATAGTTAGCTGAACTAACTATAACGGGGGAATTTCATTGGTTTTTTACGAGTGAAATGTCCAGCTAACTATAACATGTGTGAAACCTATGGTTTTTTCAGTGAATTTGCAAGGTTTTTTAAATGCTAATTCCTAACTATAACGTGTGTGAAACCTATGGTTTTTTCAGTGAATGTGTACGTTTTTTTAAATGCTAAGTTATGGTTTTTTTTTTTCAGGTTTTACACCGTGCGCGCACCGTGCGCGCTCTGTGGGCACTCGGTGCACTTCGCGCACCGAGCATCCACAGTTCGCAGTGCGCGCAGGGTGCACGCACCTCGCGATTTAAAAAAAAAAATGTTTTCTTCTCCCTTGGGGGTCCTTCTGTGACCCCCTGACCAAGGCTAGGGGGTCAGGAACTGTCCACTCTGCCCCCTTTTCACGTTCTCCACCTTTGTTTTTCACCCCCTCAGACTGCGAGAGACAAAATGGCGGCCGACACTTCCTGGTTTTGACCGATTCGAATGTTTACCGACATCTAACAACCAATCAGAATTGCGCTCGCGCACGGCAGGGTGCGGGCACCGTACGCGCACGGTGCGCGCGTATAGATATTGATATGCTTTTAAATTCTATTTTCTCAGGAAATACTGAACAGATTTACACCAGCAAAAGGCACTTCCTTGACCTTATGGCTACCTCTCTGCCAAATTTCAAGTAATTCTGTTCAGCCGTTCGGGCTGTAGCTGTGTCTAAAGGTCCTATGGAAAAATGCATGGCGAAAACGCGTTTTGGGCCCCCCCTTTTTTCTCGGCCCCTGCTTGACGAATCACCCCGAGACTTTCAGGGTAGGAGCTGAACGGAGCGCCCCATTAGTTTTGAAAATTTTGCGAGGATTCGTCAACCGGCGCCAAAGTTATTCAAAATAGAATTTTGAGATTTCCTATGGAAACTAGGTTGTAACTATAACTATCTACTGGCTACCGCCAGTAGATTATATATATATATATATATATATATATATATATATATATATATATATATATATATATATATATAAGTAATAAATACCCCTCTTGGAGAGTGAGGACGCTCATTCGGAAAGGACTGTTATGAAGAAGGCGGACGAGAAGGTAACGAAAATGTTTCTATTAAAGTTTCTTCATATTACATACTTCTGACAGATACCCTTTGGAACGGTGGTGAGGTGAAGGTTTGTACTATTCCACCTGAAAGCTGAGTGAGCGACCAGAAGCGTATTGCAGCCCTCTTTGGAAGGAAAGATCTAGGTTACACCATTTCTCAGACCTCAGAGCCACGTGACATATTTGCTGAACCTAGTACTGCCGTGACTTCCTGGCAAGCAGAGCAGGAGAGGTGGCCTGTAGTTCTCCAGGTTTTCTGGCTTATAAGAACTGCTGTTTTACTTCTCATGATTCCTGAACATCTGCCCAATGTGGGTAGGTGTGGTCTGTAGTTGTTTTTCATTGTTTCAATTTCTCTATGAGGTCCTAATGTACCCTTAAAGCTGCAAAGTTTACTGGGAACATCCTTTTATTGCACTACTATTCTGGCGTCAAACATCCTCAAGGTTCATCATTCTGTTTACATTCTTTCTTTTTTGTAAACACAGTCTTCAACAAGTTGATCTCGTATTTTGATTCTTTTAATGAATTTGTTCGTGGAATAAAAGTCATTTCCAAGACCAGTGGAGCTGTTTCAGGTTCCTGCATTCAGCTGATTATGATGGCGGAAGGACCGCCACCGCTGGGCCGGCGGTGGCAACCGCCGGCCCTGCGGTGGCGGTCCTTCCGCCATCAAACGGATATTTCCCACCACCAGATTAGGATGGAGGTGGGAACATGAATGCGTCCGCAGCGGAAGCAAAAACCGACCACCGCCAGCAATTGTCTCGATTGCCTGGCAGATGGTCCAGGGAGCCCAAAATGGTGGCAGTGCCTAGCAGGCACCGTCCACCAGACTTTAATGCAGGCAAACACTGGCCTTTCCATGGCGGCGATGCCGCCATGGAAAGGCATACAGAGTTCTGCTACGGGCCCGTTGCGGACCCTCGGTGGAGTGGAGGGCTGCACTTGGGGGGTACCTATGGTACCCCTCTAAATTGCCATGCTCAAGGTGGCAGGCACCGCGCGGTGCCTGCCACGTTGTGCATCAAGTAGGCGGGTCCACAGTTCTGAGGGCCTTGTATGCCTGGGTCAGGAGCTTGAACTGGCATCTTTTGTGTACAGGGAACCAATGGAGTTCCAGGAGGTAGGGGTGATGTGGGTTCATCTGTAGTCATCGGAGGAAGTGAGCTGCAATTCCTGCGTAGAGAGAGTTGCTGTAGTTCAGTTGGCTGGAGATTAGTCCCTGCGTGATGGTGTGTCTTGAGCTTTGGGGTAGCCATTTGAATGGTGGTTACTTTGATGGCCGGCTATATCATGGTATTTTTACTGATGTCCTTGTCTCCCAACAGAAGTGAAATTGTAGGGATTGCTATAGTTTTCTTACGTCACCTTCTAAAAAAAAAAAAGAGTTCACTTTCTTCAGGAGTGATACGTAGTATTCTGCTGTTTTGGTTTTCCAGACGTTTTCTTTGAAATTGTGGTCTGTGTCAAGGACAAATAGAAATGATTTCACAATGCCAATCAGCTGGGGTGAAGCTGTCTAAATTTATGAGAGTGAGGTTTTAATTTCTGGTTGACTGAAGTTGTTGGCTAACAACAGGAACTCTTTTTTTGTCTGATTGAGCTTCAGGTAGGTAGTCAAGATCCAATTGTGGATTAGCTCCAGGCAGATTTTGTGTCACTTAATGTCACTGGTTAAGGTGTTTTAGTGATAGAGTGGAGTGTCATTGGTGAATTGGTGGATATTGATGATATTGTCATTGTTAGACCTGGCACATTGGCGTGGGTCTCCCTTCCATCTTCCCGCCCAGTGGTCTTGGTCCCAAAGGCTGCCGCACCACGTGCCACACCTGAACTCCGGTGCTGTGTGGACTACCGAGGGCTCAATGCAGTAACCAGGACTGATGCACACCCCATCCCCAGAGCTGATGAGCTCATAGATTGGCTAGGAGCTGCACAGTACCTCAGCACGTTTGATTTGACGTCTGGGTACTGGCAGATCGCCTTGACCGATGGGGCACAGGAGAGGTCAGCATTCTCCACACCAGATGGGCACTACCAGTTCTGGGTGATGCCCTTTGGGATGAAGATTGCCCCTGCCACCTTTCAGAGGTTGGTCAACCAGGTGTTGGCTGGACTGGACTCGTTCAGTGCCGCCTACCTGGATGACATCGCAGTGTTCAGTGCCAGTTGGGAAGAACATCTGCGCCACCTCTGGGAAGTGTTGATGGTGCTGCGGAGGGCAGGCCGCACGATCAAGGCGAGTAAGTGCCAGATCGGGCAGGGTCCCGTGGTGTACTTGGGACACCAGGTAGGGAGCGGCCAGGTGGCGCCCCTGCAGCCCAAGATTGAAACCATCCTGGCTTGGGAGCCGCCCAAAACCCAGACAGAGGTGAGAGCCTTCTTAGGACTCACGGGTTACTACAGGAGGTTTGTCAAGGGGTATGGCAACCTTGTTGCACCCTTGACAGCGCTGACTTCCAGGAAGTAGCCAAAGAAAGTGATTTGGACTGACACCTGTCAGGAAGCTTTTGAGGCCTTAAAAACTGCTACGTGCACAGCGCCCGTGCTCTTGGCACCCAACTTCTCCAAGGAGTTCATAGGGCAAACAGATGCTTCAGAGCATGGTGTGGGAGCTGTTCTATCACAGATGAATGAGGAGGGCCTAGATCAACCTGTAGCCTTCATCAGTAGGAGGTTACTTCCACGGGAACAGAGGTGGAGCGTGAGGCTTTTATTGTGGTCTGGGCACTGAAGAAGCTAAGACCATACCTGTTTGGGACTCACTTCTGGGTTCAGACAGACCACAGGCCCCTCAGATGGTTGATGCAGATGAGGGGTGAGAATCCAAAGCTGTTGAGGTGGTCCATTTCCCTACAGGGGATGGATTTCACGGTGGAACATCATCCCGGTACAGAACACGCCAATGCTGATGGTCTGTCCAGATTTTTCCGCCTTAGTGATGAGAACTCCCAGGAGGTAGTGTAGTTCTCCCCACATTTCAGCTGGAGGGGACACGTGTTAGACCTGGCACATTGGCGTGGGTCTCCCTTCCATTTTTCGCTGTTGCCTCATATGTTTTTGCTGCTGTTAGTTGCTCAGGGCACTGTGCCACTGCTGTCCAGTGCAAGTGCTCCCTATTGTAAATTGATGTATGATTTGTGATTTCATGATCGGTTGGTTTGGTTTACCTGTAAGACCCTAGTACAGTGCACCAGGGGTGCCCAGGGCTTGTAAATCCAAATACTGCTGGTGGGCTTGCAGCACTGGTTGTGCCACCCACAGAAGCAGCCTGTAAAAGTGTGTCCAAGGTCTGCCATTGCAGAGCCTGCGTGCACTCTGGTACTGTCATGCTGACTGGGCAAGTGCACCCACTTGCCAGTCCCTAAACCTTCCCTTTTCTTCATATCAGACACCCCTATGGTAGGCCCAAGGGCATGGTGCATTGTAAGGATAAGGTAGGACATGCCCCGGTGTGTGTGGCATGTTCTAATAGTGAATTACAGCCATTTTCGTTTTTCACTATTGCAAGGCTACCTGTTCTCCATAGGCCAGAATGGGCAGTTTGGTTATTACATTTTATAATCTTAACTGACTCAGGGAACATGGTAGAAATTCGAATTTAGTATGCCTGAACTCAGATTTATAAAATACATCTTTTAGTGAAGTTGGTTTTAACATTCTGTGTTTGAAAATACCACTTTTAGAAAGTAGGTATTTTCTTGTCTAACCATTCAAACCTGCCTCTGCTAGGCTGTGTATTCCTTGTCTGGAGTTTTGAGTGACAGGGCTGGGGAATTCCAGGAGACAGGGTGAGGTGTCCCAGTGGTGAATAGGGAGATCTGCATCTAGATGGGTGGGAGGAGTTGTACCTGGGATCTGAATAGGGCAGTGCCTTCCCTCCACAATGCTGGCTCCACCTCCTCTGGTGCGTCTGATGTCTCTGCCCTGCACTCTGAAAGGAAAGAAGGAGTCAGGTAAACAAAGTGCTCCAGGACTGACCAGAACTGGTTTGAACAAGGCAAAGGCCCCTCTGCCCTCAGAGGACAAAGGATTTTGGGGTATGTTATGTTAAATGTTATGTTATGTTAAAATGAATTTGTCAAGCGCGCGTACCCCAGGGAGGTTTCATGGCGCTACTTTGCTTAATATCCAGGTTCAGATGCGCAGGTTAGAAACCCTGACAGAAGAGCCAGGTTTTAAGAAGGCCCCTGAAAGTGAGGAGGTTGGTACAGAGGCGTATTTCGGAGGGAAGAGAGTTTTAGAGCATGGGGGCCAGAATGGAAAACCTGGTGCCACCGGTACGCTTTAATTTAAAAGAGGGGGTGGAAAGGAGAGACTTATGTGCTGAGCGAAGATTTCACGTGGGAACGTACTTGATGATCAGGTTGTTCACAAGTTTAGGACTTTTCCCATCGAGTGACTTAAAAATAAGGCACCCGACCTTGAAGGCGCAGCGCTGGACAACAGGTAGCCAATGAAGTTTCTTCAGGAGAGGAGTGACATGAAGGTGCCTGAGTTGATGGACGAGCCGCTTGGGTTTGAACCAGCTGAAGGCGTTTAGAAAGATAGAGGGTAATACCGAAGTAGAGCGAGTTGGCGTAGTCAATGTGGGACATGACCATAGCAATGATCACCTGAGTCCGGGCTTCGTAGGTGAGAAATCTGCAGATCTTTTTTATTTTCCTGAGTTGAAAAAAGCAGGTAGATATCACTGAGCCTATCTGAGGCTTCATTGTGAGATCTTGACTGATGATTACCCCAAGGCTCTTGGCCGAGTTAGATGGGGAGGGGGGCTGGCCCAATTTCCTGGGCCAATGATGAGGGCCCAAGGGATTTTCAGCAAGGCCACCGGTTAGAACCACCTACTGAACTGGACTGAAAGGCGTAGACGGACTCTGGAGAGTTACTAATAGGAAAGATGAGTTGAAAATCGTCAGCGTAGTTGAATGTGCAGACTTGGCGCTCTTTCAGGGCTCGGACAAGAGGGAGAAGGTACAAACTGAATAGCAATGGAGAGAGTGAAGAACCCCGAGGGACTCCACAAGAGATTTTTATTCTGGGAGCAGTGAATGGTGCTATGCTGACTGCCTGCGACCGGTTTTCTAAAAAAGAGATGACCCAGCCAAGGGCGGGTCCCATGATTCCCGCGTCTCCGACACGGTCGACCAGAAGGTTATGGTCGACCGTGTCGAAGGCTGCGGAGAGATCCAGCAGGACAAGGGCCTGCGGGGATCCGCCATCGACTTTGTCACGGAGAGTGTCTAGCACTGTAAGGATCACCGCCTCGGTGGAGTGGGCTGGGTGGAACCCTGCTTGATGAGGGTCAAGGAATTCAGATTCTTCCAGAAAGTCAGTGAGGCATTTCATGACGTGAGCTTCTAAGACCTTCGCTAAGTAGGGGAGAAGAGAGATTGGTCGATAGTTTGTCAACGTTTGTGGATCTGCGCCTGGCTTCTTCAAAAGGGGGATAACAATTGCCTCCTTGAAGGTGGCAGGGACGAAACCCTGGGATAATGATTCATTCAGGAGATTAAGGACAGGACTGGGTAGGTTAGAAAAAATTTCTTTCAGCATACTGGGGGGGCAACAGTCAGTGGGGGAGCCAGTTTTGATTTTAGAGAGTAGGTCCGCAAAGGTAGGCTCGAGAATTTTGGGGAATTGAGAAAAGATACTGTGATTTATTTATTTTTTTAAACATTTTTATTGAAAAAGTACATATCGAGTCAAGTCGTTTAACATTATGACGAATACAGTTGTGTTGACATAACCACAAAGCACCCTTATTATGCATAGTACATGTATCAGATCAATCATTAAATCCATCACACCAACTTATAGGTTTGCATTCCCCTCCCTTCAGAGATGACGCCACATAATGAACATATTACCAAAGATACTGTGATTTTGAGTGGTGGATATACTAGGGTCCAGATTGTTGCAAGATGGAATACTGGACTTTATTTTTATGATTTTGTCAATAAAGAAGGAGTTCAAGGAATTGCAGAAGTTTTGGGAGGGGTCAGGTTTGAATATAATCCTATCAGGGTTTGAAAGTTCATTTACTATGGAGAAGATCTCTTTCGTGCGATTGGTTGCGGACAGGATTTTTGAGGAAAAGTATGCTGCCTTGGCAGTCAAGATGGATTTTTTGTAAATTTTCATGGTGTTTATGTAGAGACATTTGTCTTCGGGTAAATAGTTGCGTCTCCATTTTCTCTCCAATTGCCGAAGTGCTTCTTTCTGATTTTTCAGCTCGGAGGAAAACCACTTCTGGGCATCGTGGCGACGGGGGGCGTGGATTTTTCTGGGGGGCGCAAATTTGTTGCTGGCAGATAATAACCAGCTACTAAGTTGTTGGTCAGCCTGGTTGATGGAAGGGTTGGCAGGGGGGGAGAGATTCAGCAAGTGAGGCGAGAAAAGAAGATTTCTCAATTTTATTCCAATTTCTTCGTGTGTCGCCTCCTGGGCAGGGTGGTTTGATGGGGAAGTTGTCATGAATTGAGAATTTAAGTATGTGGTGGTCTGACCAAGTACACGGAAATACAGAAACATAGTTATATTAATTGTCCAGATCTGATCAAGGATATGTCCCTTGATGTGAGTAGCAGTGGTAACTTGTTGTGCAAGGTTTAGACCTGAGAGTAGCTCATTAAGTTCAGCCGATTGGGGACCACCTGAAGTTTCATTGGCCCAGTAATTGAAATCACCAACCAACATGACCCTCCCATGGTTAGTGGCTAAGTGCGCAACCTGTTCACCTAGAGAATGAGGAAAAGAGGGCATCTTTTGAGGAGGCCTATAGAGCAGGACGCACACTAACAGGGCCGTAATTGGATCAAGTTCAAGTTCAAGTTTAATCACCAGATTGTCCACTGAGGGTAAATCTAGAGGAGTTAGGGTAGAGTATTTGCAATTGTGGCGGGTGATGATGGCTACTCCTCCGCCTACTTTCCCCTGGGGGCGGTTGGCTTGGATGATATGAAAATCAGAGGAAAGTGCAGCTGAAATGTCTGGTGAGGATTCCTGAGATAACCAGGTTTCCGTGAGTAGGAGGAAGTCTGGTTGCTCGAATTTCAATAACAAGAAAATATCCATTTGATGCTTAACCAGTGAGCGGGTATTCACATAAATAACAGCGAGCTTCCGAGTGCCATTGCACTCTTGGGGCAGGGGGCGAGTTGCTCCAGGAGTGGCACATAGTTCAGGGAATACTGCTCTGGGCAACAAGATACCCTGTGCCCTCAGGCTGGAGTATATAAGGGGGTTGAGTGTAGTGGGCTGTTTATGCAGCGCAATTAGCTCAGAAGCGCTGTAGTGGATTTTGTTTTGGGCATAATAACAGGCCCCAGGCCCCAGGCCCCGAACGGCAGCGGACGGGCGCAGACAGTCGCGGATGGGCTTGCCTTAGGCGCACCTTTGGCACGCCGCTGGCGCACCTGCTGCACGCGTCGGCTGCGCTCCCGCGCTGTGGTCCACATAAGATAGGTGGCGGCAGTCTAAGCTCCGCCCCGCCTGCACTGTGATTGGCTCTAGTGTAGATGAAAGCAGCCGCTCCTGCCTCGCTAGTGATTCAGCGATGAGCAGGTAATTTCAATTTTAAAAAGCAATCAAATTCAAGGCAACAACAAAATTAAAAGTGACAACACAGATTAGAAGCAAGTGAGCGCTAAGAGCGTGGAATCTGGGCAAGCTGCCTGTTCCCGCGCTGCGGTCGGCAAAAATAGCCGGTGGCAGTCTAAGCTCCGCCCCGCCTGCACTGTGATTGGCTCTAGTGTAGCTGAAAGCAGCCGCTCCTGCCTCGTTAGTGATTCAGCGGTGAGCAGGTAATTTCAATTTTAAAAAGCAATCAAATTCAAGGCAACAACAAAATTAAAAGTGACAACACAGGTTAGAAGCAAGTGAGCGCTAAGAGCGTGGAGTCTGGGCAAAGTGCCTGTTCCCGCGCTGCGGTCGGCAAAAATAGCCGGTGGCAGTCTAAGCTCCACCCTGCCTGCACTGTGATTGGCTCTAGTGTAGCTGAAAGCAGCCGCTCCTGCCTCGCTAGTGATTCAGCGGTGATCAGGTAATTTCAATTTTAAAAATCAATCTAATTCAAGGCAACAACAAAATTAAAAGTGTAAACACAGATTAGAAGCAAATGAGCGCTAAGAGCGTGGAGTCTTGGCAAGTATAAGTATTGGGACCCTGATCCCAAGAATTTAGATCACTTTGGGAAACAAGAAGAAACTCTGCTGAGGAGAGGAACCAAGAAGAAACTGAGGAGAGACTATCCCTGAAACTGGGGGATTGGCCTGCAGGGGTTGCCTACTGCCAAAGAGAGGAGAAAGGAACTGTGATGTGTACTTTTGCTCAACTTGTGAAGGATCTCCAAGGGCTTGGAAAAGAGCTTGCCTCCTGCTGAAATCTCACGAACAACAGACTTCACCCTCCAGCTCCCTAGAGTTCTTTGGAAGTGCCTGCTGCTGTTGTTGGGCCTTCTGAGGCATTGCGTGTCGCAAGGAGATGGAAGCGAGACTCAAGAAGGAGAAGCGTGCTGCCATCGGAGCTGTTTTCGTCGCATCGCGTAAAGTGTGTTGCCGCTGCAGCTGTCGCATTGAGCGGAAGCGTCTCGCCTCATCTAGGAAGTGTCTCACAACGCCGAAGAAGTGTGTCGCCATCGCAGCCATCGTGGCTGACGCATTGCACCGCATCAATAGAAGAATCTCGCATCAAGGAAGAATCGTGTCGCCATCGCAGCCATCGTAGTTGTCGCAATGCACCGCATCAAGAAAAGCACCTCACATCCACGGAGAACGTGCCGCCGTCGGAGCTGTTGTCGTCGCATCGCGTAAAGGGGTGTCGCCGCTGCAGCATCGCATCGAGCGGAAGCGTCTCGCAACGTCGGAGAAGAGTGTCGCTGCCAAGGCCGCTGTCATCGCATCGCGTAAAGTGAGTCGCCGCTGCAGCTGAAGCATCGAATCGAGTCTTCTCGCAACATCGGAGAAGCGTGTCGCATCTGGAAGATCTTCACGTCTTTATTTCTTTGCACCAAAATCTTCAACGCATCAACATCGTTGCAACACTTACGTTGCCCTGCATGTCACATCTAAAAGGTACATTGACTTAAAGTGTCGCATTTAAGAACTAAAGAGAACTAAGCGAAATTCTACCATCTAAAGTAACAGTATTGTGTATTTTTTTCGTTTAATGGTCTTGTGGTAAATCTATATAAAGAATACTTATTTTTGATTTAAAACCTGTGTGGTGTCCATCTGTAGTGTTGTCATTAGATTACTGTATGTGTTCACAAATGCTTTACACACTGCCTCAGAGAGAAGCCTGTCTGCTCGTGCCAAGCTACCAAGGGGGTGAGCAGGGGTTATTTTAGGAGTGTACCCCTTTACCCTGACTAGAGGAGAGGGTCCCTATTTGTCACAAGTGCATGCCTGTGCCAACTAGAGACCCCCAAGTCTAACAGTCATTGACAATGGTTCTGAGGAATTCCATGTAGAGGTTGACGATGGCAGAGGAGAGAATGAGTCTCCGAGGTACTCCGCAAGAGATTGGGAGTTTCTGGGATCTTGTGGTGTCTAAATGTATGATGTAGTTGTGGTAGGTGAAGTGAGAGGTGAACATTGCAGAACTGTGTTCTATAATGTTAGTTTAACATTACAAAAAAGGATTCTGTGTGGTGGGATCTACACCCAACTTGACTCATTCATGGTTCTCCTCACCTGATCAGCTGATTGTGATGGTTCCAGATTTTCACAGACCCATCTCTGCTGGAGGACGCAAAGATTTTAAGACGGGGATAACAGCAAAGACCTTCGGATATCAGAAAACAAATAACAGAGATTTAATGCTAACAGCGTTATCACCACCACTCTCCTCTTGAACTTTAAACCACAAGCTCAATCACCACCACTCTCCCCGTTCCACCTCCAGTGTTAATCACCAGCCTCCCCTTCTTATCACTACCTCATCTTCTTCATAGAACACAGAATTCTATAGCTGACAATGGTTGGGAGGCCCAACCATTCTGCTAAAACTCTTGAGACACTATTGACATACAGATTCTTTATGGCCTGCTACTGTGCCCTTGTTTTCTCCAGATTTTGGTCCTGTGTGTTATTGCCAAGGCCCCTTTACAAGACCTTGTTGCTCAGGTTTCCAACAGGTTGATTGCGAGCTATCTGCAGCTCAAAGGCTGGAAGACACATATTATATATTTTGATGATTGACCGTTGAATCTCATATTATGGTGTCAAATAATGAATTTTGCTGGCTATGAACTTATTAACACTTTTGACTATAAGGATTACTGAAGGAAGATCTTCAATTAGAGCATCAATTCATTAAACTCAATGGCTGTAACTAAATTTCATGGGTTATCAGGCATTATCTAGGGATGCATTTTTGGTATTCACATTGCATGTAAATGTCTGTTTTCTTTCAGTTTTCATGCTTTCTTTCCTTCGCTCCTTCTGTCTTTCAGTTTTCTTTCTCTCCTTTCTCTCCCTATCATGTCAATCATTCCTTCTTTTTCTTCTTCCTTTCTCTTTCCTTCTCTTTCTTCCTCAATTTTCTCTATCTTTTTTCTTACACCCTTTCCTTCCTTCCCTTCTTTACTGACTTTTTAATTTCATTCTTTCTTTATTCTTTGTTTGTCATTCCTTCCTCTCCTTCCATCCTTTGTCTTTCATTCCACCCTTTCTTCTTTTTTCTTTTTCTCGCCTAACTCGTTTATATTTTCTTTACTTATTTCTTTTTCCTTCTTTCTGTCTTTTTCTTCATCAATTTTCACAATTTTTTCTTTCTTTCGTTCTTTCTCTTTTTTCTTTTTCTTACTCTATGTTTCTCATATTCTCTTTTCCTCTCCTGCATCACCTTGTTTCCTACTTCTATTCTTTCCTTCTTTCTCTCCTTCCTTCCCAGCAGTGGAAACCTTCCACCCTAGGGAAGAGGATGTGGTGCAGCAGCCAGAGTGTCTGACTCGGAAGCGGGGGATCAGGGTTTGTGTCTCGGCGTTGGCTCAACATCCTGTGATTCTGGGCAAATTACTTAATCTCCCCGTGCCCATGGACAGCGCCTGGATACCCTCATGGGTAATAAGCTTTGCTTTATAAATCTACAAATATAATAAATATAAATATACGGTGTGTATCGCTCAAAAATTGCATTGCAAGGCGATTTTGCCAAGGGGAACATGTAGACAATGCAGCAATGGCAAAGATGAACCATGAGATTACCACATGAAACATAGTTTTGATGCTATGTTCTCACTTGCTTTTTGAACATCTTTTCTTTGGGTTGCAGTTTTATATAGCACAAACATGACTCTAAGGTATCAGAACGCATTACATGAGCACTAGTTGCATTACAGATGGACCCATTCATTTTTCAGATACAGGAAGATTAAATGATCTGCCCAGAATCACAGGTTGTTTGAGCCTCTCGCCAAGATTCGAATCTGGTTCCGCAGCTCCAAGGTCGGTCACTCTGGCCGTTACATTCTATCAGTACGGCGCTCTTGTTGAAAAACACTGCGGGGACTTCCTTAAGTCAGCTTGATATATCATTACCCAGGTAATGCTGTACAGAAAAGTAAACTGGTACTTTGCTCCTGGTTCTTCTACTCTGTGCATGGTCAGCATCAGTGTTTCAGGATGTTTGTATCTACTCCTCCTGGTGTAGTCCAGAGCAAACCTCCTCAACTCTTCCAGGGCATGAAGAAATATGATCACATCGACTCCATCCTGATAGAACTCCATTGGCTCCCCCTACCGGCCCACACAAAAACCAACTGCTTCATATACAAAGCCATCATGAACAGCACCTCTGCTTATCTTGCAGACAAGCTCACCATTTCTGGTGGTTCTCGGCACACCTGCTGCCAGGATACCGTCAGACTGCAGACTAAGAAGTGTAAAAAAGAAAAAAAAACATGGCCCAGTCCTTTTCTGTCTTTGCACCCAACATCTGGAACAGCCTTGTATCCATCAGCACCACCCTAACGCTGCTCCAATTTCACCTCTTCAAAGAACACTACATCCCAACCAGTCAGGTACATTGAACGAACCAGCCAGCCGGGCAAGCAGGCAGTACCCCAGGAGGCTGTAGCCCCAGGAGGCTGGTTTTGACGCTCGGAGGCCGGCTTCAGCGTCTAAGAGTGGTGGTGCACGTTTCGCGATCCCAGTGGCCACTGGAAAGAGTTGCTCTGGATCTAGCGCACATTAGCACGTCTACACATGGGCGGTATATTCATCATTTATGCTAGGTCTGTTTTAAATTTCCATTCCAGCCCTGGCCAGGCAGAACAGTTGACCTCGGATAGAGACAAACTATTAACATTCAAGACCGTTTGTCTTTAAGAGAAAAGGGGGGACACATCGTTGAGTAGTGTCATGGGAGCAAATCTTAGCCATCGATTTTACTCTGTTCTGGTCTAGGAAGTCTCTGTTCTTAAAAAAACATTTTTTCCCACTGTTTAATAGCCATGAGAAACTTTTTCAGCCTGAAAAGGTGAATGATTCTTTGAGTACCAGGAACTTTGGCCAGACAGCTCCACCGCTACAACTAATATCTGGGCGAAATGGAGGGAACGGAAAGATCAATGAGCATACGTTGTCAGAGTCCTTTGAGCACGGCTTCTCACTGTTCAGGAGGGCAAATTTAAATAGGATTATCAGTGGTGGCTAGGACGGATAAGGGTTGGCGGGTGGAGAGTGGGAGGGAGGCGGTAAAGAAAGAAAAATTTACCTCCTCGCCGTGTCTCTCCTCCGTCATTGTCTCTCTGCGGCTCTCCTGGCCGGAGCAGGAAGCACCCAGGCCCCCCATGGTTCGGCGCTCAGCCAGGGACTGGAAGCCTAGGCATGTTCTCCACCCAGGCTGTAATGCAGCCTGCATGGAGAACATGCAACGTGCCCATGTATGTTTGGCTGGCCATGCATTCATACAGAGTGCCCACCACTCCTCCCCCCTGTTCTGAGAGTAGAGCAGCCCCACCCTGCAAAGCTGCTGCAGCAGCAAAAAACAAAATTATAGTTATAATGAATTATTCTCATTTTATTTTCCCTTTATTTACACTTCTGAAAAGCAGTGGGGCGACGCTCCTCCACCTTAATGTAGGAGCCGCCACTGAGGATTATGTTTCTCAATGCCTGGATGCTTTGCTACACACCAGAGAGACCTAATAAAATGATTCACACTTTTACTGTGTTTTTGTCACGCGGGGCCATTTGGGAGTTTTGGTCCCAGATCTTCCATTACATTTCACTAAAGGTTGGAGGCGAGGTTAAAACCCTTCCCTAGTACTATTCTGCTGGGCCTCACTGACCCCTCACAGTTTGGGCTTTGGCTGGAAGGGAGAGAGTTCCTCTATCTACCTCTTGCATTGCCACTTTATATTATTCGCAATTTTTCAAAGGTAAGCCTTTTTCTGCACTGAAGCCCTAAGGCTATTAAATAGCTACCTCGACTGTTGGTATCACGACTGTATTTGCACTGTCACTTTATCATGCTGCCTACCTCTGGATCCGTCTTCAGTTCTGAATGTTTAAATTGGGGGGGGGGCAGTGGGCTCAGGATTGCATTGTTACTTGATTTAATGTCTTATATCTCATACTACTGTATTTGCACTGTCACTTTTTTCACTACCGGAAATCGGAATTGATAGTATTGGTTATGTTTAGAAGCTTTTTTGTATTAGTGTAATGAATATTTCCTTCTTTTTGTCTGATCTGAAGACAAGGGAGTTGGTGGAGAAGAGGCAATTTGTACTGTTTACCAAGCAATATACATTTTTTTTTCCACAAAAAAAGCACCACATCACAATGCATTAACCGTCCATCACCCAGCTTTTTCTATCACTCGTTGACGTTATGCTTGTCTTTGACCCCGTACAGCACTCCGCTATAGAAACATCATATACATACATACATTTCAATGTGCACTTCAGTTCTCGGTTTTTCCACTCAGCTAGAACACGCGTCACTCATGAGCATGCTTTCTGTCTCTATCCACCACCACACCCAGATATGACATGTAATGTGGCCTCTGACCGGTGATGTCGTCATGCGGGTCATCTCCTGGTCGGTGGTCGGCCCGGGCCATGCTGTGCAGGTTGTACTGAACGATGCTGTAGGTAGCAGTGGAGGGGTCCTGGAAGGCAACAACCAGCAGTGATGCCATTGTGCACATGTGCACCACAGGGTAGGAGCAGTAAAATGTATTTTCGAGGCTCAGGGCCTCATCAGCATACGGGAAGACGCGCCACACCTTGATGGTGAGGTCTGAACCTGTGGAGAAGGTGGAGGAAAGTCAAAGGTGTGATACATGGGAGAGGAGGGCGTTTGAAGGTAAGGACAAGGTGACAAGGTAAAAGATGGCTCTGTGTGGTCTTGAAAAGGTCTTTAAACACTCTAGCAAGGAGGACTGCTTGTAGATTAAGCGTGTATGTACTAATTGTCTGTAGGAGGACGTTACTGCTAATTAGAGAAAGCAGAGAGGTTATTACACAATGTCATTTTGATCTTGAACAAAAGCCAGATTACTGATTTTGGAAAAAATATTTTTTTCCAAGTGGCATCATGTAAACACTGTCATTAAAAGGTCAGCTGTTGTCCATGCATCAACGTGGCATATTCATTATCTGAAAAAATTGCAAATCCAATGTGATATTAGGTATTACGGGGCAGATTTACAAGAAAGCAACGTATCTGTAGAGAAGCGTCACATTCCCTACGCCACCCCCTTGTGCCACCATGGATGCACTGTATTTACAATACGGTGCACCATGGCGCAAGGATTGAAAGATGCGTCAGAAATTCTGACGCATGCATTGGCCCAAAAGTCACACATTGCTGGAGTCGTGTCGCAAGCACGACGCAATAACAGCAATGCATGGGGAGGCCTATCCTCATTGTGCTGCGTCACTCCTTACGCCTTCTCTAACTAGGTGTAAGGTTTGATACAGTGGCATCCTAAAAGTGGCGCAGTGAAATCTTATAGATTTCACTGCGTCCCTTCTACGAGGCTTTTTTTGCGTGAGAACGTCCACCCTGCATACATTATATCTGACCCAGGTATAATGTGCACAGGGCTTTACAACCTGGAACATTTCCCTAGATGCGTCACGTTGTAATTGGGTTGCATTTTTACGCCGCCGCTGCGTCACAAAAAGTGACGCAACAACGCACAAAAATGACGCAAGGGACTCGTAAATCTGCCCCTACATGTTTATGATACTAGCAGTCACAGCATTCTGTCCT
This sequence comes from Triturus cristatus, assembly GCF_964204655.1. Classification (NCBI taxonomy): domain Eukaryota; kingdom Metazoa; phylum Chordata; class Amphibia; order Caudata; family Salamandridae; genus Triturus; species Triturus cristatus. Next base: position 103,889,845 of record NC_140587.1, read on the forward strand.
CTTTTAATGAACATAGTGGTGCATTCTAAATGTAAATAATGTTCTTCCTTCGCATGATCTATCTCCTCATTGCTCACAGCGGTAATCTAATCCCATGTTTAGTGTCACCGTGGCCAAGCAGAACTCACCAGCAGAGATGATGTAGTGGTTCTGAGGGCTGGAAATGACCCCGGTCACCCTTCTGAAGTCGTGGGCCTTGACCTGGCACTGTGTCCGCAAGGAGTGCCACTCAAGCACGCTCAGGGTGCCATCATCACACCCCACAATCAGCAGGTATCTGGTAAAAGAGAAGTGCTGTCAGTCATAAAGTCGAGCAGCAAAGGACAACTGGCCACAAATATTTACTAGTGATTCATTCTCACCCTATGCAGAGAGCACAGGGACCCCAGACTTGATGAATGTGTTAGTTAAACATGTGCAGAAGCTTCAAGTTCACCACACTGGAGGTCCCAAAGGTGGCTAAACAATGTGACCGGGCAGAACCGAGGTCTGGGACAAGGAGGCAATGCAGAAGAGTCCAGCCAGTGGAAGGTAGGAAAAGGAAGTTTTTCACCACTGTGCAGAACTTTAAGAACTTACCTTATCCGCCCTTATTATGGCCCAACTGGCAGGACACAATCTTCAAGGCAAGATGAAATCCTAGAAAAGCATAACAAGTAACATATGCTCCTTCGGATTCATTTGGATATAATAATTTCTAGGATTCCTTGGTGAGTGCTAACCAACATCTCTGACTGAAGACGTACAGCAATTGAACGACGACAAAAACGATAAATGCACATGGAATATATATAGTGATCACACTGACAAATGCTTTTTAGAACCCCCACATTTCTTGGTTGAAGAATATACTGTCTACAAATAACGCATAACCACGTAACAAAGGTGTCGACATTTCAACCCACAATACAACTTCCTCAGGACTTCCTCAGGACACGCAATAGGTAGCAACCTACGTTCTTCAATTTTAGATAACAGTGTTGTGATCTCTCATCTACTAGGTATGTATTCAACAAAGGATGTCTCTTAGAGACCATGGTTAATAGGAGATCTTTGTCTGCCTAGCAGCGTGTCCGTTTTCTTAATGGCCCTGAAACATCTAACAAAGCATGGCGGCACTGAAAATCACCATCCCAACATAGCCGCCCCAGGAGCTGCAATAGGGCAATACTCCTACAACCTCCCAGCATGATTAGTCTGTTCAGAGTCCCTTTAAAGATGGACTCTTGTACAAACTGGGTGCACTATAGATCTACTCACCACTCTTTGTGCTTTTTGAAGCTTGGGCCACTTACATTCATTGTATATGCGTTTGTAGGATCTTGTACTGTTAGCTGAATGTTGTTTTGATTATTTGTACATTCCAAAGTAACGGTGTATATATGTGTGTGTGTGTTTGTCTGTGTGAGAGATCGAGATAGCGAGAGAGAGAGAGAGAGAGAGATGTTTCTACCCATAAATCGTAGATGTGTATGATTGCTATGATAAAAGCAAACTGGCCCTTCAGGTATCTGAATTGTCCTTTTTAGGTCTCGCCTGAGACAGCGCTTTAGCGCTGTTCTGGCGAGACTTATAGTAAGCACTTTTGGAAGTGCAAACGAGTGCTTTCAGGCCGCCAACTACTGTGCATGTGTGCCGGGCGCGCGCACCATTTGGCAGCCTGAAAGCACTCGTCTTTCACTTTCGCCTGTCACACAGCCCGCTGTTGTTTCCAACCTCCCCTTGAACAGCGTGAGCAGAAAGGCCACAACAGTCCCGAGTCAGCCTCCCCCTCCCAGATGGCATCGGCTGCGAGGACTCTGTAGCTCAGCCTTCTGCTTCCCCCTGCCCCCCTCCCATGCTGCCTTCGGACAGTATCAGCAGAGAGGCCACGCAGCACAGCCCTCTTCTGCCCCCTCAACCACCACCTTCGGACAGCATCAGCAGAGAGGCCTCGCAGCCCAGCTGTGTTCTGCCCCCCACCCCGCCTTTAGACAGCATCAGCAGAGAGGCCGCAACAGCCCCCCCCCCCCTCCACGCCACCTTCAGACCGCATCAGCGGAGACGCATAGATGCCAAGGTTTCATATTGCTTGTGTATGACATTTTCATAACTTCACTTTAATTCTGAGTGGCATTCAGCGATTATGGGTGACACTTTGTTGCAAGCAAAATGAAGACGAGGGAAACATATACATCAGAAATTACCTGTCTTTTTCAAAAATAAATTGACTGCTAAAGGTGACATTCGACATCTTGAAATCGTAAATAATAAAAAAAAAAGGCAAGGCATACACGTGCATACGTCATCACACTGGGCCGCCACTTATTTTTGCTGGTCTGTCCCTTTTACATCCATCTGTCCTCTTTGACCCCCGCGCCTCTTACATTGTCCCGCTGTTTCTGCCGCTCTTATATCCACATCACAAAATTCTGATGCCGCAGGGACGCACACATATACCGCAGCAACTCAAATGGACTTGGGAACCTGCATATCCAAGCAATACCTGGTCCCCGTCAGAATTTTTAATGAGCAACACCAATATGCTTACTGATCTGTGAAAGTTAAGTGCATTAACGCATTTAATAACATGAAGCCCACATGAGTCTTCTAAACCTGAACAACAAATACATAACCTACATGGACCACCATGATGCGTCCATAGATTGTTTTTGCATTGCAATAATAAATATATAAAGTATGACAACACAACGTGACACCAAAATATATATCAGTAGCTTTGGGAGCAGCTTCACCCTGACTATGCTTTTTACAAGTATCCCCGGCCTCCAGCATGTAACTCTACCTTTCTCTAACTCTCTTTTCAATCTCCATCTCATTCTCTTTCTCTCTCTCTTCACTCTACCTCACACTTGTATACGCAGATAACTCTAACTATCTCTATGTAGCAACTCGCTCTCCCTTTCTATCATTTTCGCACTTGCTCTCACATAAGTAAAATACATTTCCATTACAACGCCAATAACTCTAACTCTAAAAAAATGCGAGACCTATTGCATTGCAAATGCTTGTTGCTTCTGGGCTCTCACAAGGCCTCCATACCATGCCATTCTGCACTGTGCCCTTAATGAGTGCACTTTGCAAGTCTGTTTGTGTGGTATGTACCTTTGTCAAGTAGGGACCCTTCATCTACGTCAGGGCAAGAGAGTTTACACGCTGTAGATAACCCCCGCTCATCCCCTTGGCAGCTTGGCACGAGCAGGCAGGCTTATCTCGGAGGCAGTGTGTTAAGCATTTGTGAACGCATACAGTAATATAGATGAACCACTACAAACGGACACCACACTGGGATGTATCAAAAATAAGTAAGCTTTAAATAATTAAAAGAAGACCTTAACGGCAAAATATTCCACAGTACGAATATGCTTTTTGGTTACTCAAAAATAGGCTTTAGCTTCAAGTGTCTCTTGCAACAGATAAGCCCAACGGGAGTTATCGCTTCAACGCACAAAAGAGTTCTCGGGGTACAGCCCGCCTGCGAGGAGCGCAGCGTCGGGCCCGGAGTCACAACTAGACTTTCTCGGGACAGTACCTCCAGGAAAACAAACAAAGGCTCTTCTCGGCATCAGGGAGCTGTGATGCGTGTGACACGTAGTAGCGACGGTTCCTTACTTCAGGGGAAAGCGATGCGGCAGGGCCCTGGATGCGGATGCAGACAGGGGGCTGCTTCGGCCCTTACCGGATGGGAGGTGACGTTACGGCAGTGTTGGCACCACAGGTCATTGCTGATGTCATTGAGTCAGTGAAAGGTTGGTTCACTCTTGTCGATGGTCGGCTCCCCCCAGATGGCGATCTCGGAGCCGGTGCACCACAGCGGCAGGCGTAGGTCTACAGGGCCAGTCGGAGCAGTGGTCACGGTCTCGTGCAGAAAGCGGCGTCATTGGCTGGCTTGAGTTGCAGAGTTCCTCTGTAGCAGCTGAAACCGCAGTTCCAGCCCTCGCTCAAACAGAAGAGGTGAGGTTGTTGGTATCCCTGCGTCTTCAGACAGGAGGCTAGCTCGACTCTAGCCCTTGGAGAATATTCGGCAAGATGATGAAAGTTTCTTCCTTGGTCCTTTCTACCTCTCCTTGGCACGAGAGACACTACCACATGCCAAACCACTACAGCTCTCTGGCAGAGGGGCAGTACATCTTCTGCAGTCTCCGGGTGATCTTCCTCGGCAGAGGGTCGTCTTGTTCGTTCCCAAAGTGATCCTAAAGTTCTGGGGTCAGAGCCCCAATATTTATACTCATACATCCCTTTGTCCTCGAGGGCAGAGGATCCTGTGCCCGGAACAAACCAGTTTCGGGTGCCTTCGACCAGGTGTGCTCTTCTTCTTTGTCGGAGCGGGCTAGGGTCTTCAGACGCTCCACAGGAAGTGGGGCCAGCACTGGGGAGATGCCCTGCTCTATTCAGATCCAGGTGCCTGCTCATCCCACTATTCTTGCAACGATCGGCCTAGGTGTCAAACATTGCGTAGATGCCTTTAGAGGAAGTTAGACTTCCTGGGGTTCATCGTTCACAAACTGTGGTAGAGCGGGGCCCTACTGAGGATACCACTGTTTATTCAGAAACTCCCTGAGTTCACAGTCACAAACTCTGACTGCCAGTTTACCTCCATTACCCAAAGAAGGTAGTGTATTTGATGTTCCCAGGTGTGAGTCAGCTGTCCCTGCGTGAGACCACTGTCTGCAGTCTGGAGAGACGGATTTGAAAGGGGAGGGAGGCTAGCGGTCACTGCGTGAGACCACTCTGCGCATTCTGGAGAGGGGGAGGGAGGTCAGCTGTCACTGCGTGAGACCACTCTGTGCGCATTCTGGAGAGGGGGAGGGAGGTCAGCTGTCACTGCGTGAGACCACTCTTTTGTGCAGCCCGGAACGAGGGTCACGTTGGGGGAGGGAGGGCCGCGTTCATTGGGTGAGTGCTGTCTGTGCGCAGTCAGGTCTGAGTGAGACCGTGAGAGGCCAGCGGTCACTGCGTGAAAGGGCAGTCACTCTGTTCCGTGGTACAGATGGGTGCAGACAGGTCTTCGAGAGGGAAAGGAGGAGTGACAGGCAGTTCATTCATCTATGTGTAAGTCTCATTCATTGATGCAGCCCTATTAAACTTTTATGCAGCCAGCCATCTTGGCCTTCCCCTCCTAAGGTTACTGGGCGGTCTCCCTGATGTAGTGTTTTAGCGCAGAATATCTGCAGCTACTCTGTATTTATTGTAACCCCAGGATTGAAAAGTCTTTTTGATGTCGTCCATGGCAGGATTTTAGCCCTACTTACTGGAGGCATTTCTCCTTTAAATGTCAATTTGGAGCTTTTTAATGAACATAACTTCTGTATTTAACATTTTAGTGCGCGCATGCCTTGGTTGTATTGTACTGGTACTATAATAAAGGGAAGCAACACATACGGTTACCTGTCTGAAGCCCTCGTTAAGTTGCTGCGACGCCACGGTGCCTGTAAATCAACAAGCATTTGCAATGCAATAGGTCTCGCATTTTCGCGAGTTTAAGCTATTGGCATTGTAAATGACAATTCCTTTTATTTATGTTTATAAAAACAAAAACAAAAATAAAAGGCATTGTTATTTGCAACGTCAATAGCTCAGACTTGCGTAAATGTGAGACCTATTGCATTGCAAATGCTTGTTCACACAGTCCCAACGGGAGACAGTCTGTAAATAGCGCACATATGAGAAAAGTTTTTTCTCCTTGCTCTCAAATGTGTGCGCCAGTCGTCCTTAACCAGTTTATTTCAAATTAATGAAGACTCCTCCAGTGTAAGTAAGTATCGACACGTTTCAGCCTGAGAATGTTGGCCTCTTCAGGACAAAAGAAAGACGGAGCACTGATGGAAGGGCAGACCGTCCGAAAAAAAATCCGCTATGTCCAATGCAATTTCTTCAAATGCAGGACACAGGCACTGCACGTGTAGTACTAAAACAGAGAGTTGCTGTAGGAGAGTAGGGTCTGCTTTCTATGTTCACCCCCACTTTTTGCTTTTGCTTTACTGGTTTTCGACTTAGATGTGGCTGTGGGCCTGCTAATCAGACCCACAGCCCTGCTGTTCTCTCTCTAAATTAATACTATGTACTTTAGGTGCATAACCCATTTGGATAGGATCACCTTATTGGCCCCTGTACAGAGTACCCTAGGTACCCAGGGCATAGGTGTACCCTAGGCCTACCAGGGGCTGCAGCATGTATTATGCCACCCCTGGCCTGGCCTTCCATTTTGACACAACTGGCTGATCACTCAGCTGGGGCAAGGTCGTGTAATCACCCCTTGCTTAGGTGTAGTATCCCTATACCTAACTTACATATAGACACATGTGTACCTATCAGTCACTCCTATGGCAGGCCTTGACAATCCTGGAGGCAGAGTGCTTGGTAACATGTGAGATGGTGCTCTAGCATGAGCTGAGCCTGTCTGCAGCTTTCGGAACCTTGTCCTTATAGCTGTTCTATGATATAGCCTACCATATACTCTTAAAGTGCCTTAATCTTAGACGGTTATGGTAACTATGGTTTGGCTTTATCGAAACATGTCGTGTAAGGTGTCTAACACTGTGGAATAATACCCCCATGCCATTTCTGGACATGAGAATATTATTCCCCCCTTCTAGAGGGAAAGACATGTTAAAATCATACTTCAACTGTTAGCCTCTGACCAAAGCCTCAGCATCACAAAATGGATGCTGCTGCCACGACACAAGTCTGACCTCCTGCAGCTGGGAGTGATCCCAGCCAGGGAGGCCTGGACAATAGGTTTCCTGCTTGGGGAGGTGCTAGCACCTCCCCAGACAGCCTTTAGTGTATTGGGGCAGGGTGGGCTGAAAGGAATGAGGCATGCCTGGGGCACACAAGGTGTTCCTTGCATAGTCCAGTTCAAACCGGCGCTGGGGCACTCCAGCCCCAGCTCTGGCGCGAAACTGGACAAAGGGAAGTGGGTGTAACCACCCCCTCCCAGGTCCCACCCATAAGGCGTGACCTAGCAGGTATCCCAGCCCCCCAGATTAGTATAAGAGTGGGAGTTGGGCCTCAAGACTTTAGATTATCCTGAACCTGCAAAACTGAACAGAAACTCTGGACCTTCGACATTCGACGAAAGAAGAAGACTGAAGAATCTCCCTTGTAGCCAAGGAGTGGCTACCCTGTGCAAACAGGCACCATCAAGAGACTACCCTTTGCTTTGCCCACGTTCTACGAGGAACCGACTGCAGAGCCTGACCAGAGCCTTGACTTCCAGACTTCTCCGACCCTGATCCACATCTGCAGCAGAGCTGAGATCCGTGGAGGCGACGAGCGACGTGGGACCGGCTACCTGGAAAAAGTGGCTAGTAACTTAAAGCGCAGCTTCTGAGGTACCCTCGAAGTTGTGCACCGGGGATTGAGAAGCCCCAACCCCAAGCACCATCTGCACCGAAGATCAGCCCCCCACACTCCACGAGTCCTGCGTGGGGCCCTTCTGCATTTTCCTGCTTGCCGCGTCTGTCCGGTTGCTTGCCCGCTGGCTAGTGGCCTTTGTGACGACGCACCCTGAAATCTTCTGCGCTGGTTTGGCTCCTCCAGACTGGCTCCCGCTTCTCTGCAAAGAAGAAGCACCCCAGACCTTCCTGGTCTGCACCAGAAGCAAGTCCTTCGTTCTTCGTGGGTTCCGCCTGCCAAGGCTTGGTGAGTCCTAGTCCAATTTCGCCGCCGCCGACAGCAAGAGCCTTCGTGGGACAGCTCGCCTCCTGGTCCTGGTCGTCCTCGATGCTTCCTGGTCCTCCTGGCTGCAGCGACAAGCTTCACCTTCACCTGCAATCTTCACGACATCGCCTGGTTCCTTCCTGGTTCCACGTGGTCACTGGCTAGTGACCTTGACTCTGTCCCTTCTGCTTGCAGGTTTCTTCTCTCCTTGATCCCAGCCTTGGGATCCACCGGACACTCTCCACTGACTGCCTGTCAGCATCTTTCTTCAGGCATCCATAGGAGTCGACGACGAAAACGACGCATCTTCACCCCTATGCACCCGCAGCCTGTGGGCTAGGTAACTTGGGTACTCCGGTGCTCATCAGGATAGTGACTATCCTAGTGTCTAGTTTTCAAGTCTCAACTTCCTAGCTACTCCGGAAGTGTCCTAAATCTACCGTTTTCTAAACTGTACTATTGCTATTGACTTTTACGCATTACGCGTGAGTGTTTCCACTCTGCACACGAATCCCGTGGGCCTCCCACTTCCTAACTAACGCTAGTGTAGTGTAGCCCCAGCGATTCCCTAGGCCTAGGCCTATTCTATTTCCGTGACAGTGGTTCTTATACCACTTACTTAGTATATGGTTTGCGTGGCCCCTAGGGCCTAACTGTATTACTTACCTGTGTGACTTAATGTATGCTTAAATAAGACTGTGTTGTACTTACCTCTAATCTCATAAAGAGTGCTGAGGGTTTGCTTAGAATAAATACACTTTATTTTATATATATATCTGTTGTGGTGTCCTTTCATTTGGTATTCAAGGGATTATATATGGTATCACAGCTGGCTTCACATGCCATTCAGAGTTTAGCCTAAGACTGCTCTTGTCCATGCTACCACTAGGATAGCTGGTCTATAAGGTTGACTTTACAACCAATCACCATAAGGGTATTTGGACTGATATAAGGTGTACACTAGAACTAGTGACATCATACATCAGGCCAACTTCTCACATTGGTGAGCAGCGGTTGGGATCTGAGCTTGCGGTTGTAATACCATTGTAATCTTGAGATACTAAATTGAAAGATCACACAGATATTGCCTAGGTACATATAACATAGATTATAATACTTAAGTCCTACTGGACTTTGTAGTTGTAGGTTGAAGGGAGTAACACACCCTGACTACAACTACTAGAGAGGTTTAGTAGATACAACTAGTGTAGGTAGGTGCACACACCACACCCTCACTAGATCATGTCTCTGAAAGGAGATCAAGTAGATGCTCTCTCAGGAGGATCAGGTCTGCAAAAGACCCCCTCTAGATATGATACCTTAACATTCCAGGAGATGAGACACTTGTGTACCTCCATAGGAATAAAACAGGGTGCAAACCCTACCCTCCTTCAGTTAAGACAACTTCTAGAGGAGTATGATACTCTTAGGGCATCTCAGGCAGGTGCCCTAGGCACAGAAGAGGGTCTACCCACCACAGATGAGTCAGATGGGGCTTCAGATGGAGAGGTAGACAGCCAGGGCCAAGTAGGAAGACTTAGCCAGGCTAACCTAAGTTTACATGGGAGTTTGCATGGGGTCCCCCCATACAGACCCACAAGTAGGCTTACACAGAGAAGCAGGAGGGACAGATCCCCTTCAAGGGAATCCATCCACTCCCATGTCTCTAGCATCTCTAATGCTTCCTCTCACAGGGGAATGACTTCACCTGAGAGAAAGGAGCATGCAGCCAGAATGAGGGAGGCTAATCTGAGGATTCAGAGGGAAGAACTTGCCCTTGCCAAAGAGAAGCTTGCTCTGGCTAGAGAACAAAAGTTAAGTGGGTTAGAACCCACTGGTGGCAGCAACATTCCTAGAGATAGAGACAGGCACTATGATAATAGAAACCTGAGCAAGATTGTCCCTCCCTACAAGTGTGGGGATGACATCCACAAATGGATAACTGCTTTGGAGAGAGCTTGCAAAGTACAGCAGGTACCCCAAAGTCAGTGGGCAGCTATCTTGTGGCTCTCCTTCTCTGAGAAAGGAAGAGACAAGCTCCTCACAGTTAGTGATGAGGATGCAGATAATTACACTGTCCTGAAGAGTGCTCTGATTGATGGGTTTGGCCTAACCACTGAACAATACAGGTTGTTGTTCAGGGATACCCAGAAGACACAGACTCAGGACTGGACTGACTTTGTAGATTGTGCCACTAAGGCTCTGGAAGGCTGGCTAATGGGAAGTAAGGTTAAGGACTATACAGGATTGTATAATTTGATCATGAGAGAACAAATACTTAACAACTGTCAAAACCAGCTATTGCATCAACACCTGATTGATTCTGATCTGACTTCTCCCCAAGAATTGGGAAAGAAGGCAGATAGATGGGTCAGGACTAGAGTGGGCCTCCCACTTCCTAACTAACGCTAGTGTAGTGTAGCCCCAGCGATTCCCTAGGCCTAGGCCTATTCTATTTCCGTGACAGTGGTTCTTATACCACTTACTTAGTATATGGTTTGCGTGGCCCCTAGGGCCTAACTGTATTACTTACCTGTGTGACTTAATGTATGCTTAAATAAGACTGTGTTGTACTTACCTCTAATCTCATAAAGAGTGCTGAGGGTTTGCTTAGAATAAATACACTTTATTTTATATATATATCTGTTGTGGTGTCCTTTCATTTGGTATTCAAGGGATTATATATGGTATCACAGCTGGCTTCACATGCCATTCAGAGTTTAGCCTAAGACTGCTCTTGTCCATGCTACCACTAGGATAGCTGGTCTATAAGGTTGACTTTACAACCAATCACCATAAGGGTATTTGGACTGATATAAGGTGTACACTAGAACTAGTGACATCATACATCAGGCCAACTTCTCACATTGGTGAGCAGCGGTTGGGATCTGAGCTTGCTGTTGTAATACCATTGTAATCTTGAGATACTAAATTGAAAGATCACACAGATATTGCCTAGGTACATATAACATAGATTATAATACTTAAGTCCTACTGGACTTTGTAGTTGTAGGTTGAAGGGAGTAACACACCCTGACTACAACTACTAGAGAGGTTTAGTAGATACAACTAGTGTAGGTAGGTGCACACACCACACCCTCACTAGATCATGTCTCTGAAAGGAGATCAAGTAGATGCTCTCTCAGGAGGATCAGGTCTGCAAAAGACCCCCTCTAGATATGATACCTTAACATTCCAGGAGATGAGACACTTGTGTACCTCCAGAGGAATAAAACAGGGTGCAAACCCTACCCTCCTTCAGTTAAGACAACTTCTAGAGGAGTATGATACTCTTAGGGCATCTCAGGCAGGTGCCCTAGGCACAGAAGAGGGTCTACCCACCACAGATGAGTCAGATGGGGCTTCAGATGGAGAGGTAGACAGCCAGGGCCAAGTAGGAAGACTTAGCCAGGCTAACCTAAGTTTACATGGGAGTTTGCATGGGGTCCCCCCATACAGACCCACAAGTAGGCTTACACAGAGAAGCAGGAGGGACAGATCCCCTTCAAGGGAATCCATCCACTCCCATGTCTCTAGCATCTCTAATGCTTCCTCTCACAGGGGAATGACTTCACCTGAGAGAAAGGAGCATGCAGCCAGAATGAGGGAGGCTAATCTGAGGATTCAGAGGGAAGAACTTGCCCTTGCCAAAGAGAAGCTTGCTCTGGCTAGAGAACAAAAGTTAAGTGGGTTAGAACCCACTGGTGGCAGCAACATTCCTAGAGATAGAGACAGGCACTATGATAATAGAAACCTGAGCAAGATTGTCCCTCCCTACAAGTGTGGGGATGACATCCACAAATGGATAACTGCTTTGGAGAGAGCTTGCAAAGTACAGCAGGTACCCCAAAGTCAGTGGGCAGCTATCTTGTGGCTCTCCTTCTCTGAGAAAGGAAGAGACAAGCTCCTCACAGTTAGTGATGAGGATGCAGATCATTACACTGTCCTGAAGAGTGCTCTGATTGATGGGTTTGGCCTAACCACTGAACAATACAGGTTGTTGTTCAGGGATACCCAGAAGACACAGACTCAGGACTGGACTGACTTTGTAGATTGTGCCACTAAGGCTCTGGAAGGCTGGCTAATGGGAAGTAAGGTTAAGGACTATACAGGATTGTATAATTTGATCATGAGAGAACAAATACTTAACAACTGTCAAAACCAGCTATTGCATCAACACCTGATTGATTCTGATCTGACTTCTCCCCAAGAATTGGGAAAGAAGGCAGATAGATGGGTCAGGACTAGAGTTAAGCAGAAAAACCAGAACCAGGGCGGTGATCAGAAAAAGGCAGACCAGAAGGGTAATGAGCAGAAACAAAAAGACCAGAAGTCTTCACCAGGCCCCCAAAAGGCTCAGGGGGAGGGTGGTTCCAAAAAGGATAAAAAGAAAGATGGCCAAAAGAAACCATGGTGCAACTATTGTAAGTCCAACTCACATTGGTTTAGTGAGTGCACCAAAAAGGATAAGCCCCCAGCCACCATTGCCCCTAAGGCAACTGTACCCCCTAGTTCAGCTGTAAGTGGTGGTTCCCAGCAAAAGGGTGTAGTAGGGTTAACCCTGGGAACTGAGGAGGATTCTGGCCTAGTCAGAGTACCTACTCAGGCTGTTCTGATCTGTGATGGGGACTTAGCTTTGTCCTCTACTGTAGGCCGCAGTAACCTGGGCAAGTACAGACAGACACCTTTTATCAACCAAAGAATGGCTCAGGCCTACAGGGACACTGGGGCTAGTGTCACAATGGTGACACCTGCCTTTGTGGACCCTGGACAGATCATACTAGGTGAGAACTACCTAGTGACCAACGCTAGCAATGCCACTACCTCCCATAGTGTGGCCATTGTTAACTTCTCCTGGGGAGGGGTAACTGGCCTCAAGAAAGTTGTTGTTAGTTCAGACCTTCCTGTAGAGTGTTTACTGGGCAATGATCTTGAAACTTCAGTGTGGTCTGAAGTGGAGTATAGGACCCATGCAGAAATGCTGGGGATAGATGCACATGTCCTTGCTGTGACCAGGTCACAGGCCAAAAAGTGCACCACTGAACAAGTGCTGGATCCTGAAACCATGGACCAGTCACAACCCAAGAGAAAGAGCAGTAGGGTTAAGGCTGTGCCTTCCCCCCTGCCTCAGGTGGTGGATCAGCCCTCCCAGGAGGATGATTCTGAGAGCCCTGAAGGAACTGTCCTAGAAGAACTTGAACCTGATCAGGTTGAGTTTCTTGGGACAGGGGGACCTTCAAGGGCAGATCTGAGGCAGGCTCAATTAGACTGCCCCTCTCTTGAACCCCTCAGACAGCTGGCTGCTGCTGAGGCTGCAGGGAATGCTCAAGGTACCCATAGAGTGTATTGGGATGAAGGGCTCCTGTATTCAGAGGCTAGAGACCCCAAGCCTGGTGCATCCAGGACGTTGGTCATACCACTGAAGTTCAGAGGCTTCCTTCTAACCTTGGCCCATGATATTCCCCTTGCAGGACATTTAGGCCAGAACAAGACTTGGGACAGGCTTGTCCCTCACTTTCACTGGCCCCATATGTCAGAAGATACTAAGGAGTTTTGTCGCTCCTGTGTCACCTGCCAAGCCAGTGGCAAATCAGGTGGCACCACAAAGGCCCCCCTTATACCACTACCTGTGGTGGGGGTCCCCTTTGAAAGAGTGGGCATAGATATTGTAGGACCAATGGACCCACAAACAGCATCTGGGCACAGATTCATACTGGTGATAGTGGACCATGCCACCAGGTACCCAGAAGCAATTCCCCTGAGGACCACAACAGCTCCTGTTGTGGCAAGGGCCCTGCTTGGAGTATTCTCCAGAGTGGGCTTTCCAAAGGAGGTCATTTCTGACAGAGGTACCAACTTCATGTCAGGATACTTGACTGCAATGTGGAAGGAGTGTGGTGTTAACTATAAGTTCACCACACCCTATCACCCACAGTGCAATGGGCTTGTTGAGAGATTCAACAAGACCCTAAAGGGAATGATAAAAGGATTACCAGACAAGCTTAGGCGAAGATGGGACATCCTTTTACCCTGCCTTCTGTTTGCTTACAGAGAGGTCCCACAAAAGGGGGTTGGCTACAGCCCTTTTGAGCTTTTGTTTGGGCATCCTGTAAGAGGACCCCTGTGTTTGGTGAAGGAAGGATGGGAGAGACCTCTCAGACAACCCAAACTAGACATAGTGGATTATGTACTTGGTCTCCGCTCCAGGATGGCAGAGTATATGAAGAAGGCTTCTAAAAACCTTGAGGCAAACCAAGAACTCCAAAAAGCTTGGCATGACCAAAAGGCTGTACTGACTGTTTACCAGCCAGGACAGAAAGTGTGGGTGTTGGAGCCAGTGGCCCCAGCAGCACTCCAAGACAAATGGTCTGGACCCCACACTATTGTTGAGGAAAAGGGAGAAGTCACCTACTTGGTGGACCTTGGGACTCCCAGAAGCCCCCACAGGGTGCTTCATGTCAACAGATTGAAGGCATATGTTGACAGGGCAGACATGGGGCTACTCATGGCTACAGATGAGGGGCAGGAGGAAGAGAGTGACCCTCTCCCAGACCTGTTGACTCAGAACCCTGATGATGGCTCAGTTGATGGTGTGGTCTTCTCTGACAGCCTCACTGTCCATCAGCAACAGGACTGCAGACAGGTTCTGCAATCCTACAGACATATGTTCTCTCTGACCCCAAGTCAGACAAACTGGTGCACCCATGAGGTGGACACTGGTGACAGTCTGCCTGTGAAGAGTAAAATCTACAGGCAACCTGACCATGTCAGGGACTGCATAAAAGTTGAGGTACAAAAGATGTTGGAGCTGGGAGTCATTGAACCTTCAGAGAGCCCTCGGGCTAGTCCTGTAGTCCTTGTGCCAAAACCTCACACCCAAGATGGTAAGAGAGAGATGAGGTTTTGCGTGGATTACAGAGGTCTCAATGCTGTCACTAGGACAGATGCCCACCCAATACCTAGGGCAGATGAGCTCATTGACAGACTGGCAGCTGCTAAGTTTTTGAGCACATTTGACCTAACAGCAGGCTACTGGCAAATCAGACTAGCTGAGAGTGCAAAGGCCAAAACTGCTTTCTCGACCCCAGGAGGACATTATCAATTTGTGGTAATGCCCTTTGGTTTGAAGAATGCACCTGCCACTTTCCAAAGGTTGGTGAATCAAGTCCTTACTGGGTTGGATGATTATTGTGCAGCTTATCTTGATGATATTGCTGTCTTTAGCTCCACCTGGGAGGATCACCTGGTCCACCTGAGGAATGTTTTAGAGGCCCTGCAAAAGGCAGGCCTCACTATCAAGGCCACTAAGTGCCAGATAGGGCAGAGCAAGGTTGTATACCTGGGCCACCTAGTTGGTGGGGGTCAGGTTCAACCACTGGAGAGCAAGATCCAGACCATAAAGGACTGGGCTCCTCCAACTACCCAGACTCAGGTCAGAGCTTTCTTGGGCCTGACTGGGTACTACAGAAAGTTTGTTAAGAATTATGGGTCCATAGTGACACCACTTAATGACTTGACCTCCAAGAAGATGCCAAAGAAAGTTCAGTGGACAGTAAGCTGTCAAAAAGCATTTGATGACCTGAAGCAGGCCATGTGCAGTGCACCTATTCTGAAAAGTCTAGACTACTCCAAAGAGTTCATTGTCCAGACAGATGCTTCTGAGTTAGGTGTGGGAGCTGTTCTTTCACAACTGAATGTAGATGGTCAAGACCAGCCCATTGCTTTTATAAGTAGAAGGCTGACCCCTAGAGAGAAACGTTGGTCAGCTATTGAGAGGGAGGCCTTTGCTGTGGTTTGGGCCCTGAAGAAGCTGAGGCCATACTTGTTTGGCACTCACTTCAAGATTCAGACAGACCATAAGCCCCTCTTGTGGCTAAATCACATGAAGGGTGAAAATCCCAAACTTCTTAGGTGGTCCATTTCCCTACAGGGGATGGACTTCACAGTGGAACATAGACCTGGGACTGACCATGCCAATGCAGATGGACTCTCCAGATATTTCCACTTAGAACATGAAGACTCAACTGGTCAAGGTTAGTTTAATGTCCCTAAGTTTGGGGGGGGGGGGTTGTGTAGGAGAGTAGGGTCTGCTTTCTATGTTCACCCCCACTTTTTGCTTTTGCTTTACTGGTTTTCGACTTAGATGTGGCTGTGGGCCTGCTAATCAGACCCACAGCCCTGCTGTTCTCTCTCTAAATTAATACTATGTACTTTAGGTGCATAACCCATTTGGATAGGATCACCTTATTGGCCCCTGTACAGTGTACCCTAGGTACCCAGGGCATAGGTGTACTCTAGGCCTACCAGGGGCTGCAGCATGTATTATGCCACCCCTGGCCTGGCCTTCCATTTTGACACAACTGGCTGATCACTCAGCTGGGGCAAGGTCGTGTAATCACCCCTTGCTTAGGTGTAGTATCCCTATACCTAACTTACATATAGACACATGTGTACCTATCAGTCACTCCTATGGCAGGCCTTGACAATCCTGGAGGCAGAGTGCTTGGTAACATGTGAGATGGTGCTCTAGCATGAGCTGAGCCTGTCTGCAGCTTTCGGAACCTTGTCCTTATAGCTGTTCTATGATATAGCCTACCATATACTCTTAAAGTGCCTTAATCTTAGACGGTTATGGTAACTATGGTTTGGCTTTATCGAAACATGTCGTGTAAGGTGTCTAACACCTCCCCAGACAGCCTTTAGTGTATTGTGGCAGGGTGGGCTGAAAGGAATGAGGCATGCCTGGGGCACACAAGGTGTTCCTTGCATAGTCCAGTTCAAACCGGCGCTGGGGCACTCCAGCCCCAGCTCTGGCGCGAAACTGGACAAAGGGAAGTGGGTGTAACCACCCCCTCCCAGGTCCCACCCATAAGGCGTGACCTAGCAGGTATCCCAGCCCCCCAGATTAGTATCAGAGTGGGAGTTGGGCCTCAAGACTTTAGATTATCCTGAACCTGCAAAACTGAACAGAAACTCTGGACCTTCGACATTCGACGAAAGAAGAAGACTGAAGAATCTCCCTTGTAGCCAAGGAGTGGCTACCCTGTGCAAACAGGCACCATCAAGAGACTAC
Source organism: Triturus cristatus (assembly GCF_964204655.1). Taxonomy (NCBI): domain Eukaryota; kingdom Metazoa; phylum Chordata; class Amphibia; order Caudata; family Salamandridae; genus Triturus; species Triturus cristatus. Next base: position 103,906,580 of record NC_140587.1, read on the forward strand.
CCTTTGCTTTGCCCACGTTCTACGAGGAACCGACTGCAGAGCCTGACCAGAGCCTTGACTTCCAGACTTCTCCGACCCTGATCCACATCTGCAGCAGAGCTGAGATCCGTGGAGGCGACGAGCGACGTGGGACCGGCTACCTGGAAAAAGTGGCTAGTAACTTAAAGCGCAGCTTCTGAGGTACCCTCGAAGTTGTGCGCCGGGGATTGAGAAGCCCCAACCCCAAGCACCATCTGCACCGAAGATCAGCCCCCCACACTCCACGAGTCCTGCGTGGGGCCCTTCTGCATTTTCCTGCTTGCCGCGTCTGTCCGGTTGCTTGCCCGCTGGCTAGTGGCCTTTGTGACGACGCACCCTGAAATCTTCTGCGCTGGTTTGGCTCCTCCAGACTGGCTCCCGCTTCTCTGCAAAGAAGAAGCACCCCAGACCTTCCTGGTCTGCACCAGAAGCAAGTCCTTCGTTCTTCGTGGGTTCCGCTTGCCAAGGCTTGGTGAGTCCTAGTCCAACTTCGACGCCGCCGACAGCAAGAGCCTTCGTGGGACAGCTCGCCTCCTGGTCCTGGTCGTCCTCGACGCTTCCTGGTCCTCCTGGCTGCAGCGACAAGCTTCACCTTCACCTGTAATCTTCACGACATCGCCTGGTTCCTTCCTGGTTCCACGTGGTCACTGGCTAGTGACCTTGACTCTGTCCCTTCTGCTTGCAGGTTTCTTCTCTCCTTGATCACAGCCTTGGGATCCACCGGACACTCTCCACTGACTGCCTGTCAGCATCTTTCTTCAGGCATCCATAGGAGTCGACGACGAAAACGACGCATCTTCACCCCTATGCACCCGCAGCCTGTGGGCTAGGTAACTTGGGTACTCCGGTGCTCATCAGGATAGTGACTATCCTAGTGTCTAGTTTTCAAGTCTCAACTTCCTAGCTACTCCGGAAGTGTCCTAAATCTACCGTTTTCTAAACTGTACTATTGCTATTGACTTTTACGCATTACGCGTGAGTGTTTCCACTCTGCACACGAATCCCGTGGGCCTCCCACTTCCTAACTAACGCTAGTGTAGTGTAGCCCCAGCGATTCCCTAGGCCTAGGCCTATTCTATTTCCGTGACAGTGGTTCTTATACCACTTACTTAGTATATGGTTTGCGTGGCCCCTAGGGCCTAACTGTATTACTTACCTGTGTGACTTTTTTTTTTTTTTGAAAGACCTTTATTGAGCAAAGTAATTGTTACACTACGACACGCCAACAACCCGGAGGCAGGCCGCTATATCAGCAAGTGTATCCAGTTAAGGCGCACCATGGCAGAAGTCATAAGTAATATCAACATCGTAACATACAGGGATATACACACCAATGCCATTGATGAGCGGTACCATGGCGTAGTCAGTGAAGAGTGGAAGGTCTTACATTTGTGGGCTTCGTGGACTAAAAACAAATCCTAGGCACCCAGTCCCGTCCAATCGCTCCAGCGAGTTCTGGGACCACAGCCCATGTAAAAGGCAATGTATAGAAAGATCACCCACAGCCACCTTTTCTCCCAACCCCCCCGCAACAATCGGAGGGAAACAGAAAACTTTCGGTGCAGAACTAATGCATTAAACCAACAGACGTCGCAGCTTGCTCATACAGGGGCTCACGTACTAGGACCCGTCCGTCCTGGAGGGACGGCCACGAGTATCATCGGGGGCTGTAGGAGGAGCCCAGGGCAGCAGCCATAGGGCAGGGGGGGGGGGGGACGCAGCGGGACAAGGCAGCAGGTCTCCCGAACGGGGAGGGGAGGCAACACGACAAATCCAACAGGCATGTGGCAGGCACGGGGTCCGGCAAATGCAACACACTCCGCTACCCCCAGGCGCTCCCACCAAGCAGGCATCCATCCACTCATCACGGTGTGGGTAGGGCTTAAAGGTCTACCCCATGTCATCCGAAACGCCCGTCCCGGGGGAATCCACAGATGCAACCGAACCCGCCCGCTCTCTTGTCCACTGCAGGAAGGGTTCCCAGATGTCATTGGGCCTAGATGCGGTGGGCATCGACTCCCAGTAGGTCGTGAGCTGCGTCTGACCATACGCAACGTCACGGACCCATGCGGCGAACGTAGGCAAGGCTCCACGGCCCCAGTGTATCGCCACCTGACGTTTAGCGTAAAGTAGCAGCAACGCGTGCAGTTTCCTGTCAGCGGGTACGGTGTCCTTAACATATCCCAGGAGCCCCAAAAGCGGAGAGGGCTCATCAGTCCTGTTTAAAATGCGGTTGATGGCCTCAAAGATGCTCGACCAGTACTCAACTAGCTTAGGGCAGCTCCACGCCACATGAATGAAGGACGCGTCAGCTCCGCCACACTTCCAACAGGAAGCGTCTGTGCGGATCCCCATGCGATGCAGCAGCACTGGTGTGCGGTAGTACCGGTGCAAGAATTTAAAATGGACCAATCGGAGTCTATAGTTCGGTGACAGCTCTGTGAGTTGCTTACAGCAATATTCCCACATGGCATCTGACAGGGCGTCGTCCAGATCTGTGGCCCAAGCCTGTTTGGCTCTAGGCACGGTGAGCGGTGCCTGCTCCTGCATGCAGTTGTACAGTCTGGACACCAGCTTCGCGGGGGAGGGTCGTGACAGTAAGTTTTGGAGGGCATCCAGTTGCGGGGGTTCCTCGGGGAATTGAGGCCACATCTTTTTGCAGGACTCCCGGAGAGAGTGATACAGGAGCTCGTCTGAGAACGAGGTTGGCTGACCGTCCGAGCGGGCACCCAACTCACCAAACGTCCCATCAGGGTAAAGGTCAGCGAAAGTGGCCACCCGTCTCCCCTGGAGAGTAAGAGTATCTCCCCTAGCGCTGAGGCAAGGCAGCATCGGATTGCTTCGCAGCGGTATGGCCGGCGCATAGAGCAAGGGAAGGCCCGCCCTCCGGCGCAGCTCCCTCCAGGACCAGCGGATCATCTCAACGGTGTCCACCTCCTTCGAGGGGCGGGAAACCCTGCCATACAACGCCACCCGGAGCGGCAGCGGGGCAACCGCAGCCAATTCCACCGCCACGTGCGGCTGGTAGGGGGTGGGGAACGCCCAGAAGTGTAGAAATTGAGCCTGAGCGCACAGCGAGTAAAGCTTAAGGTCAGGCGCTCCAAGGCCCCCCTGCCGCAGCGGGAGCGTGAGCAAAGCCCAAGAGGTCCGCGCCTGCCGCCCAGCCCACACCAGAGACACAAGTAGGGAGCGGACTCGTGCGTGAAAGCATGCAGTCATGGGCAACGGGAGATTAACGAACAGATAAAGGAATTTCGGGAGAACTACCATCTTCGCCAGCGCCACCCTCGCCACCAGGGACAGGGGAAGTTTGTTCCAGACCTCCACCCTCCGCTCCAGCCAGTCGACCGCTCTGCCTAAGTTTAGAGACCATAGTTCCTGCGTGTCCCGACTAATCCAAATACCCAAGTATTTGACCGCATCAGCCTCCCAACGGAGGGGGTAGTCTGAGGGAGGTGGAGCTGTCTCGTCAGTGAGAGGGAATGCAACTGACTTGGACCAATTTATAGACACGCCCGCCAGTCCCTCGAAACGTACAAATTCTCGTAGCAGGGGATTCAAATTCTCTGCGGGGTTGGAGACATACAGAGTAACGTCGTCCGCATAAAGCGAAATCAGCAGGCTGCGAGAACTGAAGCCTATCCCTCTCGCCGTGTGGTGTTGGCGCATTCTGGCCGCCAGTGGTTCCATCGCAATAGCGAAGAGGAGGGGCGACAGAGGGCACCCCTGTCTAGTCCCCCTGGAGATGGGAAAGGGTTCGGACACCAGGCCATTCACTCGCACCCGCGCACGGGGTCTGTCATATAGCAATTGTATGAGATTAATAAAGTTACGACTGAATCCCATCCTGCTCAAGATACGAAAGAGGTACGGCCATTCTAACGAATCAAAGGCCTTAGTCGCGTCTAAGAACACGACCGCGGCCTGGACGGAGGGGTGAAGATAATGTAGGATGGAGAATAGTGTTCTGAGGTTGTGCGAGGTGGCACGGCCAGGGATAAACCCCGACTGGTCTGGGAGAGCAATGATCGGCAGCAGCGGCTGAAGTTTGTCCGCTATGACCTTGGCAAAGATTTTGGCGTCTACATTTATGAGAGAGAGGGGACGATAGGAGTCCAGGTGCAGTTCGTCTTTGTCGGGCTTTAGGAGAGTGACAATGAGTGCCTCGCGCATGGAGTCTGGGAGGGCATTCAGCTCTAGCGCCTCCACGAAGACAGAGTGCAATTTCGGAGCTAGTTCTTCAGCATATGTCTTGTAAAACATTGTGGTAAGGCCATCTGGGCCGGGAGCCTTATTAGCCGGCATGCTTTTAATGACCTGAGCTATATCCTGAGCCGAGACAGGCAGGTCCATGTATTGCCTATGATTGTCATTGAACCAAACAAGGGCTATAGAGTCAAGGAAATCGTCCAGGGAAGTCGGGGCAGCCGAGTGTTTGGACGTGTATAGAGAGGCATAAAAGTCAGCGAAGGCCTTCAGCACCGCCTCCTGGCCCGTGACCTGCGTCCCCTCGCTGGACATGATGGTGTGTATATAGTGCGCCTGAGCCTGGGGAGCAATCAGCCTAGCCAGTGTTCTGCTCGGTCTATCACCCTCCCCGTATCTACGAGCCTCAGCCTGCTTCCCCAAGAGCTTCACCTCTCTCTGCGCCTCCTCATTGTATTCCAATAGTTTTGTTTTGAAACTACCTGCATTGGCCAACGTCGGATCCCGGCAGAAGGCCGAGTCCAGCTCTTTAAGTTCTTGCTCTAACTTAGCCAGTGTCCGGCGTATGGAGTGTAGCACCCCCGCTCGCCGAGCTATGCACTGGCCCCGTATTACCGCCTTAAAGGCGTCCCACACCACCGCCTCAGAGGAGGCTGAACCCTCATTGTCCTCGAAGTACTTAACAATGTCCTCCCTAATTTCTTCCGTGAACACCTGATCCGTAAGAGCGTGGGGCGGCAGTCTCCACGAAAACGCCCTAGGGGCCACGTTGGGTATACGCAGTTCTAGCATGCAGGGGGCGTGGTCCGAAAGCGACCTAGCCTGAATCTCCACCTCCCCCACCCAGGTAGCCACCTCAGGGGACAGCAGCCAAAAGTCTAGACGGGACCAAGCATCGTGGTGGCACGTGATGCAGGTCCCCATTCTCTCTCCGGGGTGTCGGAGTCTCCACACATCAGTCAGTCTCCCCTCCTCAATCACATCCAGCAACGCCTGTCTCGCCTTCGTGTGTGTAGGCCTACTAGTGCCCCTTCTGTCCAGTTCATCATCCAACACCACATTGAAATCACCCCCCACCACTATCAGGTCACAATCAAGCAACACAATTTGCGCCCAGACATTTCGGAAAAATTCAGGGTCATCCACATTGGGGCCATATACAGCGGCTAAAACCAGTTGCCTACCCTGCAATGAGCCATGAACCAGTACATATCGACCCTCCTTATCCAGTACACAATGATGCTCTCTCCAGTCCAGCCCCCTCCGCACGAGGACAGCCACCCCCCGGGCATAGTTAGAGTATATAGCGGAATATACATTCGACCACCTGTGGTGTTTTAGCCTGGGCGATGGGGCAGAGTTGATGTGAGTTTCCTGTAACAAGCAAATGTCTACATTGTGTCTAGTCAACATAGTATGCATCAACCTAGCTTTTTTATAGTCCCCAAGGCCACGAATGTTCCAAGTCCACAGTTTAACTCCCCCCATGTTGACGGCACAGCCAAGGCGACCAGGCCGCCTCCCCGCCCCCCCACACCGCACCAACAGGCCCGGACCACCGCCTGCCCCCGCGCAGCTCGGTCATGTAATAATAAATTGCATTGCATTGCACCAGCACCGATAAACAAACAAACAAAAGTCCCTCCCAACCCCCACCCACGCCAACCCCCCAAATAGGTTGCGCTAGAATCCCATACGTGCTCTGAAACGCACTTGAGTCAACCGAGAACAAAAACAACAGGAGATTCCCCATGGGGCGAGGTGCTCCTAGCTGACACCCCTGAATGCACAGGGTGGCCGCACACTGATGATCCCACGCGACCCCCGAGGGGCGCCCAGCGGTATGGAACACACAGCACCGGAGTAGTATGCCGTCCAGTGCGCCCTAGACCTGCGACTCAATCAGTAACCAAGACCCACCCGGCACGAGCGGGCCAGCTCCAACAGGTCCTGCAGCGGCCCCAGTGCACATCTAGTGGGGACCAAACAGTCCAGCAAGTGTCAACTGTAGTGGAAGGGACAAACCCAGATGACTGCACCCCCTGTACCTCAATCGTTGTCGCTCATGCGGGCTACGTCCTCCTCCAACCTCGGCGATTTGCGTCTGGCACCAGGGCCTCCGATGTGTTTAGCGAACTTTAAGGCCTCCTTGGCGTCAGTGAAGAAGTGAGCAGTTCGCTCATGAAAGATTTTCAGTTTTGCTGGGTAGAGCAAGGAGTATTGGACTCCGGCCCGCATCAGGAGCTTCTTCGCAGGTATGAACTCCTTTCTGGCTGCCTGGACGAGAGGGGTGAAATCAGGGTAAAACGAAATGTGGTTCCCTTTATGGATGATCTTGCCTTTTTCCCGGGCCAACTGCAGGATGCGGTCCCTATCCTGGAAGTTGAGCAGCTTGACCAATATAGGACGTGGGGTGGCACCTGGTGGCGGTCTCTTGCCCAGTGTCCTGTGCGCCCTCTCCACCGTGAATACCTGGGACAGGTCCGGATCGAACAGCTCGTGTAGCAAATCAGACACAAAGACCTCCATCTTACCGGTGTTGTCCGTCTCCGGAATGCCCGTAATTCGGACATTGGACCTCCGGGAACGCGCCTCCAGGTCGTCCGCCTTAGCTCGCATGGCCTCCAGTTCGCGCTCAATATTTGTGATGTGGTTTTTCGCCTGCTGCTGAAACTCGGCGCATTCGGCATGTTTGCTTTCTAGGCAGTCTAGCCGCGTTTCGTGCACGTCCACTTTGGATTTTACCGCCTCCAGTTGTACAGCCATGGCATCCAGCTTTGCGTCTATGCTCTTTAGGCTTGAGCGGACCTCCATCATCAAAGCGCCAAAATCGACTTCGGCTGCGGGGCTCTTCGGGGGCGACGACGTGGCCCCCGTGTCCACCGCCTGCTGCCTGGCCCTCTGTTTGTGGTCGAAAGTCAATTTGGTCTGTTTTGCGTCCTTTGTGCCCCCCATCTTCGACCCGCGCTGGGCGCGAAGCGCAGTCCGCGGCAGGGAGCGCTCACCGGCGCGTTGCGTAGGCCCCCAGGACCGGCCGACACAGCTCGAGGCGTTGTAAGAGGGAGCAGGGGGACAGAAGCCCCAGGACCAGTGGGCTGCCCAGTGTCTGATGGCGACCCCTCCAAGTGTGGTCTACGGTCTCCTGGGTGAGGATACAGAGCGCGGGAGGCTCCGGCGGGAGCGGGCCGAAGCTGCCAGCACGTCGATCTATGCCCGGGAGCGGAGTCCTGGTGGCAGGGCGCGTTCAGCACCCGTGCATCCAGCGGCGATCAGCCGGGGCCTCAGGGTGCAGCAATCAAGGGGCAAGTACAGTGTGGGCCATGCAGCGCAGCGGGAGCACAGTTTCTGCCCAGTCGCCCCAGCCACAGTACAAAATGGCGGCGTCGCTCCTCGGCTGCAGCCCCGATCCTTCCCGATCAGCTATCCCCGGTGGACGGCCTCTCCGCTCCACACTCCGCGCACAGGCAGCACCACCCAGTGTTCGCCGGTGGTCCCCAGCTCCGCAGCAAGGGCGGCAGCGCGGTCTCCTCACCTCCGATCTCCGCGGGCCGGGGAATCCCCGGGGTCAGGTCAGGTTACACAGCCGCCTCGGGCTCCGCAGTGTCAGGCGGGCTCCAGCCGGCGGGCCGGCCTCAATCGCGGTCGCCAGGTCACCGCGCGCTGCCGTCCGCGAGCGGCCAGGATTTACTCGGTCGTGCCTCCGGGTTGCCGCATCAGTCTCTGACGGAATCCAGGCCCCTCAGCAGCGTCGCGTAGGATTATGAAGGATTAATTAGTGTGCAGCCGGCGGAGCTCGCTCAGAGAGCGGCCATCTCGCTGCTCGGTTAGCCACGCCCCCCCCTCGGTTAGCCACGCCCCCCCACTTACCTGTGTGACTTAATGTATGCTTAAATAAGACTGTGTTGTACTTACCTCTAATCTCATAAAGAGTGCTGAGGGTTTGCTTAGAATAAATACACTTTATTTTATATATATATCTGTTGTGGTGTCCTTTCATTTGGTATTCAAGGGATTATATATGGTATCACAGCTGGCTTCACATGCCATTCAGAGTTTAGCCTAAGACTGCTCTTGTCCATGCTACCACTAGGATAGCTGGTCTATAAGGTTGACTTTACAACCAATCACCATAAGGGTATTTGGACTGATATAAGGTGTACACTAGAACTAGTGACATCATACATCAGGCCAACTTCTCACAGTTGCTCTTTAGTTGATCCGTACGAGAGGTCCCAATCGAAGGAGCCGACTCGGAGCATGTGGGTCCAACCAGAGGAGCCGCCTTCAGGCGCCGGCTATCACTGCACCGGGCATGGTCACAGACGGAATCTCGTTTCATCTGGTGTGAGTGCCTGTCAGCCTTCTGTGTCCTCGATAGATGTGTCTGCCAGGATGTTCCCGGCCTTTGATGTTTTCCTCTGCCACCCTTACTGTGTAGTGTGGCGGTCTAGCTCCCCAAGTCACGTGACCCAGGCCTGCTATCACGTGGGGTCGTGACGCAGGGGGCTGGACACATCGAGAGACCGGCACTGAGCGCGAGGCGGTCCGGCTCTCCCCTGTAAAGTATGCGCTTATAAATAAAGGTATTGGCATCACCCCGATAGCCCTATCATCCTTCCGTGAGGGCCAGTTTCCACCTCCACAGTGGCGACAAGGAGGTTGGACCGGCGCACTACATGACTGATGCAAAGTAGGGGAGAGTCGGTGCCCGTGACGAGGAGGGGCGGCGCACCGCTTCCCACACCCCTCCTGGCCCCCGCTACAAGCGGTAAACCCACCAGTTTGGCAGCACTTCTGCCTCGAGGATGATAAGCGCGTACTGGCACGGAGTGCGACTCCCACGCTGCTCGAACTTGGCACGCATTTCGGAGCGCGGGGTGGGAGGGGCACCAAGCACACGGCAAATTCCTGCCCTGCGCAGCCGGTGCTACAAGCAGCCACCTCCTGGCCCCAGAATCTGAGGAACCAGCTTCTACCTCCACAACTGCCTACCGCCCAGCAGCGCTGCAGGCCTCAAGTTGACCCACCACCTGGCCTGGGCATTTATAAAGCCACGACCTACAGTGAGAAGCAGTGCAAAAGGGGATCAGCCCAAGCTTACCACAACGTGGCATTCGCTTCCGCACGTGGCCAGCTCGCTGCGCATATCGGCGCACACCACCTACACCGCCAGCACTCCCAGAGGGCAGGGTTCCTCACCGCCTACCTACACAGAGGGACTCCGGGCTGACATCCTGCCACCCAGGGTACCACAAGGCCACACAGCTGCTGTCACTACTTACACGGGGTGGCCTGCAACCTCGGTAGTGGACCCCCCTCAGCCCACGTAGCAGAGCCCCATCCTCCCAGCCAGCGGGGAACCCCCGGAGCTCCACAGGAATCACACAGCGCCACTGCTATCCTCGCCACACGCACCATTTGTGCCCAGACCTTCTCCTTAACCAACCCCGTACCCTTCCTACCAAAGCCTGAGGAACCGGCTATGAAGTGGGCCGATTGGAAAGGATACTTCTTGAATTACCTCTCAGCACTGGAGGACGGAGGCGAAGAGGAATTCTCCAGCAAGTGGCAGAAGAAGATCCTGCTACATAATCTAGGACCGGAGGGTCTCCACGTTTACTACCAGATGGTGAAGAAGACCAGAGCCTCAACCGATGACGATGTCTTTCAACATGCCCTTGAAGACCTGGACAGCCACTACCAGCCCGTGATATGCACGGCCATCGACCGTTACAACTTCTTCCAACGGAAACAGGCTGAAGCGGAGTCAGTGGAGGACTACGTGGCGGCCCTCAAGAAACTGGCCATCAACTGCAAGTTTAGAACCCTGCACAACGACCTCATACGGGACCAAATCATCATGCACTCCACCCACACGAGTGTCCAGGAAAAGCTCTGGGTGAGCGAAGAGGCACCCCTTCCAGAAATCATTGCGATAGTGAAACGAGCGGAGTTATCAAAACGGTGCGCCCTAGCTGCCACGAAAGACACGGCACCACAAGCCACAGTGTGAAGGATCTCCGACCGTAAGGGTCAATCGTCAAAACCCGTGATGGACTTCGCCACCCCCCACCAATCTACGTCTAAGAGCAGAGGTCCCGGTTGCGCCCCTCCGGGCAAACAAAGAGCTTGCTACAAATGCGGCAGCCACTCCCTTATGGGTAATGACAAAAAATGCCCGGCGTTCCACGTCAAGTGCTCCTTCTGCGGCATCACAGGACACTTCAGCAAAGTTTGCCGTCGGAGACCCAGAAACGCAGCAGTCAAATACATCCATGACGTCTCCGATGACCAAGAGGGAGCGGAGTTCTCTGACCCAGACAGCATCCTGTGCATTGAAGACTACATCCTGGGCATAGGGTGTGTCCCAAGAAGAAAACCCTCCTGCAAGATGTCCATAGGCAGCGTCCACGTCGTTATGGTAGCGGACTCAGGATCGCCCTACACCAGCATCCAGAAACAGATCTGGGATCGAAACTTCACCCAAGTGGTGGGCGACCATCTTCTCCCCACAGACGTCCATCCAGTTACATATACGGGAGAAAAGATCCCCATGGTGGGCTTCCGGCAGCTCCCGTTCGAGTTCAAAGAACGACACACTACAGCGAGGTTGTACATGGCAGAAAAGGGCCCATTGGTCCTGGGTTGGGCTGACCAGGGGGCTCTTGGTATTCAGCTCAACCCCGGTGGCGACACGCAAGTGCTCCTAATGGAGGATAAATCCATGCCATCCTCACTCCAATTAGAGTTCCCCACTGTCTTCAGCGACCAGATCGGGAAGATGAGCAAGTTCTCCCACAAGATCGTCCTAAAAGATGGAGCGGTACCGGTTGCCCACAAAGTCAGGACCATCCCGTTCAACTGCCGAGAAGCGGTACAGCTAGAACTAAAGCACTTAGAAGACGGCGGCATCATTGAACCGATCGAATGCGCCGAATGGCTCGCGCCTTTGGTGGTGGCGCACAACCCTAGCGGGAAGATCCGCCTCTGCATTGATCTCCGCGAACTCAACAAGAACATCATTGTGGAAAAATTTCCGTTGCCTAAAACCAACGAATTACTCGCCCAGACCAAAGGCATCAAGTGGTTCTCTACCATAGACCTCAAAGTCGCCTACCACCAGGTGTCACTTCACCCGCCATGCCGGAAACTTACATCCTTCATCACACCCTTTGGGTGCTACAGGTTCAGACGCATGCCCTTCGGCCTCGCATCCGCGGCGGCCGTCTTCCAAAAACTAATGCACAAGCTGTTCCAAGGCGTCCACGGTGTGCTCTACTTCCAAGACGACATCCTCGTCATGGGAAAATCCCAAACTGAACATGATGACATCTTGCGCACCGTCCTACTCACGCGAGCAGCCAATGGCCTCACGGCTGAACTGGAGAAGTGCAAATTCGGTCTCCGCAAGGTCACTTATCTGGGGCATGATATCAGCGACACGGGAATCACCCCCAAATCGGCGAATGTGGAGGCCATCATGTCAGCTCCCTCCCTGACATCCAAAGACGACGTTCGTTCGTTCCTGGGGCTGGTGGAGTTCTATAGCAAGTTTGTCAGAAACTTTGCGACGAAGACGCACAACTTATGCCAACTACTCAAGGAAAAGAACAAGTTCACCTGGTCTGAGGAAACGGAAGCGGAGTTCTTGGCCATCAAACAAGACATCTGCACGGCGGTTCCCTTACAGGGATTCGATGGCGCTGCATCCAGTATACTCACCACGGATGCCAGCAACAAAGGGCTGGGAGCAGTCCTCTCCCAGAGGGTCTCCGATGGCACCGAGACCACGGTGGGCTTCGCATCACGATCCCTCACCCCCAGTGAAGAGAAGTACAGCGTAATCGAGAACGAAATGCTGGCCACCATCTGGGTGATGGAGAAATTTCGACAATACCTGTGGGGGTCAAGATTTACACTCCGTACCGACCACAAGCCTCTGATCAAGGTCTTACATCCAGTGGCAACGTAACAGCCACGCATTGCTAAAATGACATTGCGTCTGTTGGACTTTGTCTATGATGTGAAATACATCCCGGGCCCACAGAACAGAGTAGCGGACTTCTTGAGCAGAGCGGCGGCCATGGATGATCCCGTCACAACATCGGAGTCGCCTTCATGTCAGATCATGAACATACCATCAGTGCCCAAGACTGGGCAGAAGCCTACACGCAGGACACGGAACTCTCCCAGATCGAGGGGTATGTCATGCGAGGCTGGCCGGAGAAGAGGCACGTCGACGGCGACCTCAGAAAATACTGGGAAGTCCGTGACGAACTCTCCATTGGCGAGGATTCCACATTCCTGCTACGAGGAGACAAAGTAGTGCCCCCGAAGGCGCTGTATGACCGCATTCTGCACATCAACCACGAAGGCCACCTGGGCATCGTAAAAACCAAAAGGCAGATAAAACTGTTGTACTGGTGGCCCGCCATGGACGTCCAAGTGGAAAGATTTGTGAGGGACTGCACCCATTGCGCCCGAGCGGACAAAACCCTGGTCACCCTGAGGCCACCCATGGGTGAATTCTCAACTCCCAATAACCTCTTGGAGGACTTATCCATCGACATCGTAGGCCCGGTCCTAGACACCTGGGGCACACCCAAACACCTCATCGTCGTGGTGGATCGCTATACCAAGTGGCCAGAGGTCGATATCTGCAACTCGGTAGATTCCGATGCCGTCATCACTTTCCTCACCAACATCTTCTTGAGGGAGGGCATCCCCAAATCTATCACCAGCGACAATGGACCCCAATTCACGTCGGCCAAATGGACAGCCTTCACCAACAGAAACGGAATCCGGATGAGGCACACCCCGGTCTACCACCCAGCAGGTAACGGCCAAGTGGAATGCTTCAACCGGGTGATCATGGGCTCGATCCAAGCAGCCATCAGCGCCGGAAGAAACTGGGAGTCCGAAGTCAGGAACACGGTATGGGCATACCGCATCACACCCACCTTGACAGGCTACAGCCCGTTTAAGATCTTAAGAGGCAGAGAACCATTCACACAGCCTGGATGACCATGAGACTCCAAAGCAAATGGTCAACAGCCATTGTCCGCAAGAACATAGCGAAGGCACAAAGCATCTACAAAGCACATTATGACAAAAGGAACAATGTGTGTGGCACCTCATTGGCAGAGGGCGAGTGGGTCTGAGTCAAAAGGGGTCAATCTGGACTCAAAGGAGACAGCAAATTCAGTGAACCCCTGCGGGTGGTAGAAGCATACTCCCGCTCTGCCCTATTGAGCGACGGTAAGGTCTGGTCCCAATCCAGAATGGCCAAGTGCAAAAAGATCCTGCATTGGGGCACAGGTGACAGTGAGCTGGAAGGAAGCCCCAGCGTAGCGGGAGCGGCCGCACCCTCTACAGACCACATGAGCGAGACAGGACCAGCCAGTGCGGGAGGACAATCACCTGGACAACCTATGCCGCGTCCGCCCAGCCAGGACGCAGAGGAAGAAGACATCCCGGGCGAGACACCCAACACCTTCCGGAGAGATCAGGAAGAAGGCATAAGGTCAGACGGACCCCTAGAAGGAAGACAGCTGGGGACTGGAACACACACCCGCAAGGGTCATGCGGTGAAGCTGCCGAAACACCTCAGTGACTTTCAGTTGTGAACCCTTTCCTTCCTCTTCTCCATTTCTCTTTCTCTCATGACGCAGGGGCTGGACACATCGAGAGACGGCACTGAGCGCGAGGCGGTCCGGCTCTCCCCTGTAAAGTATGCGCTTATAAATAAAGTTATTGGCATCACCCCCATAGCCCGGTCATCCTTCCGTGGGCGCCAGTTTCCACCTCCACACCCTGTCCCAGCGGGCTGCACCTGCCCCTTCGAGGTTATTATGTGCCCGTGATGGCAGTGTGTACCTGGATTCTGTTAGTCTAGAAAAAAGTACAGTCCCTTGGGTAACCATGCACTCTAAAAGCTTCTTCTTCATGCATTTCTACCCTTCATATGTGCTGATGCTGGGGACTACTCCTGCCTACTGTGCCCACATTGAAGTAGCCCTCCTCATGCTAGGGTCCTCTGCTCCCGTGTGTGTGCATGCCAGGCATCGGTGCCAGAGGGTGGGCTGCCTGTAGGTCAGTGAGCCCATTGCTAAGCACGTGTGGAAGTTTTCCCTTCCCCTAGTGAGCCTACATGCCAGGTTACTACACCTGTTGGAAAAGCATAACGGGCTGCTGTTTCCACACTGGGCATGCTAAATCGCTGCTGTGCCCCTGCTGCTGGGTAATCCGGGTTTCTATGCCCCTGCTAGGCAGGATGCCTCCATTCTGTCCCTCCTCCTGGCTTTTCATGGCACAATGCTGCATTCGTGAGGCACCTGTATGCCAGGGCGCCATGCGGCCAGGGACAGCTTGAAAGGAGCTCACTGTAGGTATCACCCCAGAGGCTGCCCCGATGTGGCGCGTTCTGTGTGCTTACATTTTTAAGAGTGGTTAATAATGTATTCTTGTGTATATACACGGGCAACTATGTGCAGCAGAGGAAAACTGGAGCTGAGCATGTACAGAACCATCTATCAAGCACTTAGATTCATGTCTGCCTGTTTCACTGAGCTGCTAGGACCGCACAGAGGGCAACCCGAGGCGCTACATGCAGAATTTAAACCTGACTCAAACACACTATCCGTGTTTTGAACTGAAATACAGGAAATGTTTTCTCTATAATATTCCTCCCAGTTGCTGGTTTTCTCACTGACGTGTGTTGCTTTTCTCTATTTTTAGTTTCTTTTAATTATGTAGTTTGTTAATTTAAAACATGCTGCAGCATTTTAATGATGTTTCACACTGAAGTGTCTGCAATAGACTGACATATAGAAAACTATGAGTTCTCTTGGTAACTGGCCGCTGAAGCTAGCTTGCTGTTTGTCTCTATTCTGTTAGTATCACTTTCTATACCAATCTCTCTCTCCCACTTCCTGTCTTTATCTCTGCTTCTCTTTCTTCTTTTTAACCTATTTCTGTCTCTTTTTTTCTCACTACCCTTAGGTCTGGCTTCACAGAGCAGCTATCGCCAAACATAATGTGACCAACCTAGAAAAGAGGTTTCAGGAGCACTACAGAGAGAGGCTTGGCCCTTGATACATGTGGGTAGCCAGGAACACATGGATTGGGCAGAAGTTGTGTGCTACCACAGAATAAACTACAACAAAAAGGTGATGGATGGAACACTTTAATTCATCTCAGCCAAAGGCAATTGTTTGGGATCGCATCCTATCCATCATTTTTCGCCCGCCATGCCACCTAATTTTGGACCCGTCATATGAAAATCAGTCTTGGTCCTGCTCCAATGGGAACTGTTCAGCCCGAACTGCCAGGCCAGGTCCTCTCTGGACCGGAACATAAACAACCCGGGACCAGTTTTGCCCTGAATAGGGCTTATCAGTCGTATATAACTTGGTTCCAGTGGCACAGTGAAAACGGGACCCACATCTAGGCATACCTGTCACACTTAGGGCGTCAACTGCAAAAACAACAATGGAATGCTTGAATTAATCTGAGCCATTGGTAATTACTCAGGCTGTATTCCATTCTATCATTATTGTGCATACCATGCCACCTCAGTTTGAACCCTGCCATATGCAGATCAGTCTTGATCCCACTCCAATGTGAGCAGCCGAGCCCACATTGCCAGGCCAAGTCCTACCTGAACCAGAACACAAGAAGCTCAAGACTGGTTTTGCCTTGACTAGGGTTCATAAGCCAGTATTGGTTGGTTCCAGTGGCACCATGTGCACAGAACCTACGTCAGGGCATAGCCATCGCACTTAGGACGCCAACTGCAATAACAACAAGGTGATGGGTAGAATGCATGAATCAATTTCAGCCACGGGCACTTGCTCAGGCGGCAGCCCAATCCATTATTTTTTTAACAGACCGGTGTTGACTAAGGAGTAAAACCAACAGTGAAGTTTAAAAGCTTCATATGTTTATTGGGCAAAGTCATGCCAAATTACATAGGTTTGGTCTGTTCACTATGAAACGTTATGACATAGCCAGAAGACATGACAAACCTATTGTGAAAAGCATGTGTTAAAGACAATAGACGTTTTAGGATGGATCGTTATTACAACATGCTGAGACCTGTAATCGGCATTGTGTTAAATGAAATCTCAAAGATTGCCGTAGACGCAAGGGCTTTGAATTTGGAAATCCACCCACACAAACCATGGCTATAGATTATTTCCATTATGGTAACCATTATTGGGCCCTAGTAGGGATTTTATATTGTTTTGACAACTTTCTTTTGTATATATTTGTATTTGCATTGTGGTATACCTGATGGCTGCCATGTGGTGACAGGCCAGTTATAAAGGGTATAGGCCTGATTGCTTATAATGAAACTTCACGATAGAGGCAGCAGGCCTGACATATTGATTGTGAAGCATATGGGAACCTCAAAAGGCATTAAAGTGTAGATTGTTATTCTCTGCATTAAGACCTATAGCTAAGTGTTTTGTTAGATGGAATTTCACAGAGTACCATAGTAGGCAAGGGTTTTACTACTGACAAACTGTGGGTGCTGGACATGGCTCTCTCTGAAATGACACCCCCCAAATTTTTTACCTTCATTCCTCCTTGTTTCTGAATTCTGTTTTTGTTGGCATTAAGACTCTGTGCACTTTACACTGCTAACAAGGGCTAAAGTGCTTGTCCTCTGTCCTTTAAACGTGGTAACACTGGCTTATGCCCAATTGGCACATTTCATTTAATTATAAGTCCATAGTAAAGTGGCACTACTTGTACCCAGGGCCTGTAAATTAAATGCTACTTTTGGCCTGCAGCACTGATTGGACCACCCACTAAATTAGCATTGTAAAACATGTCTCAGGCCTGCCATTGCAGCCTGTAGTGTAGTTTCAAACTGCCAATTTGACCTGGCCAAAAAACGTTTTCCAGGCCTAAACCTTCCATTTTAATACATATAAGTTTCCCCTGTGGTAGGCCCTAAACTGCTCACTGGGTAGGGTCCAATGTATTTAAAAAGTAGGACATGTGTTTTTAAGTTGTACATGTACTGATAGTGTAAAACTCCATAGTTCGTTTTTCACTACGATAAGGCCTACCTCTCCCATAGGATAATATATGGTTACCTGATTACATTTAATAAGAGTCAGCTTTTGATTGGGAAAAGGTAGAAATGTCATGTTTTGTTTCAAATAAATTGTAATTTAAAATTCTCTTTGATAGCAACGTTGGATTTTAAGTCACAATTCGGAAAATGCCACCTTTATAAACCTTTCTTCTACTTTCTTGACCTAACCATTTGGTACCTGCTTGCCAATATCCTGGGTCACATGACCCTGCTGTTAGGCTTTGTGCATTCCCTCAGACAGTTAGACAATAGGGCGTAGTTGTAGACAGCATAGGCTATCCTGACAGGATGGGTGGGCCAGAGTTGTTCCCTACATCACCTGCGTTCGGTAGGGGCTGCCTCCAGCACACACAAAGAAACCTCTTTTGTCACCCTTGACCTCTTGGTGGCTGAGCAGGCGAAGGAAGGAACTTTCCAGAATAAGTTGTGGGGGTAGTCTAGACGTCCCCCACCCCTCAAAGGCTGGCACCAGGTATAAATATTCGACCCTCAGAGCAACTTTTCAGGACACTTCTAGACCTGCAGAGGATAACAGAAGGGCAGCCTTGGGCCCCTGAGGACTGCCCTGCTGATTGAAGACTACCTTGTACCTCAGAGGACTGCCCTGCTGCTACCAGAGGAGTGCTCTGCTGCTTGAGGCTTGCCTTGCACCCCCAGAGGTCTGCCCTGTAGCTTGGGGCCTGCCCTGCTGCTTGAACCCAGGACTACTAGAGTGTCTCGCAGGGCTAGTCGGCTGGCCTCTTGTATGAGCTACAGGGACGAAAAAAGTTCCAGAGACCATGAACCCTGCACCAGGCCGCTTCTAGAGTGAGTTTGAACCTCCCAAGTGATGCCCCTCCAGTCCTGGACCCTTGTTGGTGGTGCTGAAGGTGCTGCTCCTGAATGACACTAAAAGTTGGGACTTAGAGACTTTTTCACCGAAATTGCCCTGAGAACCAACAGAAGACCGGGACCTTCCTGCCTGTCAATCTGTCTGAGGTGCATTGCCGGTTGGCCTGTCTCCGCATAAACTCCGGCTGTGTTCTTGTCAACAGCAGCAAATCCTGTTCAGCGGGACTCCTCAGCAAAGGTATCCTGCCTTGTGGAGCCCTCATCCCGCAGGAGATTTTCGACTTTAAAAAAAGTGGCAAAGTCCGGAGGTAGAAACCTTCACCACACCTCCATCCAGCGCCTCCCCAATGGCAACACCTCCTCCTCGGACACCGCCGGCTGCCTTGCCCCACTGAACTTTACTATCTTAGGAACTTTTCTTCAAACATTCTTTTAAGTATGAAGGTAAGGGAGATCGGGCTTACCACCTTGTGGAGACGAACCGGACTGCATAAATATTTAACACAGTGACTGTGACTACCTTTATGCAAAGTGGCCAGAGGAATAAGCACAGGTTAATTTTGTGACTTTTGTGTTTCATTCTGACAAGGACTGTGGTTGTTGTTTAATTATGGTTCCCAACCCCACTCAACCAATATAATAATGTATTACAGTGGATTTAGAAGATCTGCATTGTCAGGCCATCTTAGGAGAGATAATATTTTGCTTTGCCAACTGTAATTTTGTGTACTATGTATTTTTATGCCGAATGGTTACCTTGAGTGAGAGCTTAAGCTCAGTACAGGAGGCCTCATGTGGTTAGGGTCACAAGCCAATGATAACACCTAGAGGGGTGATTGGTTCCCCAGGAAAAAATATTGCCATAGGTCTAATCTGTTTATTATCAAAAGTTATGATAAACGTATTAGGCCTTACATATTGATTGCGAAAATTATATGTTAAAGTCAATAGGCAATTAGGAGTGGATTGTTATTTTTCTGTATTAAAACTTACAGATAGGTATTTTGTTACATAAAATGACAGAGTATCTTCAGAGAGACGGATTTTGGTGTTGGTTACCACCTTTGACAAGGCCTACAGGTAGAAAAGTTGTACTATAATCATTCTTGCTAGAATCTCTTCTTCTCAGCCTGCCAGGATCTTTCAACAACAAAAAAACATTAAATAATATATACGTTTACATATATTAATTTAGAATCATAATAAAAGATAAAGGGCCATTGGGTCAGCTCTGTTCTACCATTGGTCTGTCTGGGTGCCATTTACAGTCTGCCCCCATCCATAACAGCGTGCTGCATGAGGTAATGGTTCAGTCCACAGCAGTCATTGCCTCTCTTGTCTTGTGAATGACGGCATTTTTTGATCACATGCGTACATCCACCTGAAAATGAGTGTGCTTCAGTGTCAGGGCTGATTGGCCAGTCCTTTAGTTTTCAATGTTCTCCTTTTATTGTTCCCCTTTGAATTCCTTGCTTTTCCTCTTTTTATGTTAATGCTTCTTAAAACACACTACAGCTCTCCAAGGAGTGCTAGTGAGTGACTTGCTTGCTTCTCATTTTGTCTGCAGTGCGCCTCATCCCATGTGGCCATTTTCTGGAAACCAGGAGGCCATTATGTTGTCTGTAGTGTAGCATTGTTTTACCAATGTTTTAGCATGGCCAACATGTTGGTTCTGAAAGGGACTGCCATGCTGTAACGTTAAAACAGCCATAGGCTATTTACAATACCTCTGAAAGACAGATACCCGGTGCTATGTTTCGTTTCATTATTGCAGGCATATGCCTGTGCTGTTTAGATGGCAGCATGTTGTCTTTTTCTACTTTTATTCCCTTATTTCATTTTGCATATAATGCTGAGTTTTTCTGCATTTTATTGCTGTTTTATCAGAGTGTGATTGCAGGAATGAGTCAGTAGATGGACGATTTGATGCATGAATATAAAGATGAGTGACAGAGTGCATGTATGATGACTTATTGAGTACCTAAACCCATCAATGACACAAAAGCACTTTAGTTCATAAGCCAGACCTTTTGGCAGTGCCAGTGCTTGTTTTTCTCTTTACACTCTATATCAATCGATTTCTCTCTATCGTTTGTTTTCTCTAGCAAGGTGGTCAATATGAAGAGATCAGCCTGAGACAAGTCAGTACTCTTTTCCCCTATGGTATATGAAATTAGAAAATATTTTAATATTAGAAACGTAAAAATGAAATAGAAATAGCTCACTAACAAAACAACAATGATAATGGTGCATCAGATGTCTGTCAGATTATCCCTAATTTTCACGGGTGTAACTCAGGGACTGCATGGCATCGAAAACCTGATTTGGGAAAAACGAGTAATCTTAAGTTTTCATTAAATTTCCTACAAAACCCTCTTTTCATAGAGGATTTAGGTGGATTTTCCAAACAATCTTCGAATCCTAAGTGATCACTGCCACAGTTGTCCAAACGTCCCTTTTCAATAATGCAAATTCTGGGTTTACATTTACGAAACTTTCACACAATGCGGGACAGCAAGCAAAGTTGCTGCGCTGCATTGCGTGGAGAGGGAAGAGCAGAAATGCTCCATATTTAAAAGATATGAAACATTTCTGCTCTCTCCTTGCGCTGGCACACTGTGTGCAGCCTAGTGCCAACGCAGACACCCATGCATCCAAGTGCACGGGTGCCCACATTACAGTCAGTATTGTTTTGTGCAAGAAGGAGCACCTCCCTACACAAAAAGAATCCAAAGAGGCGTTTTCCTCTTTCTACGTGTGCTGCAGAAGACAACTTTGAACACCCATGCTCGACCCATGTATACCTCCCAGCTTGAAATGCAACTTAATACAGCCCACGCAGGTGCCTTGCCTTAAACATTTTTTACAAAGTCACACAAGGCCAGGCAAATCAGGGCTTGCGTAGCTTTGTACATATTACTGAAGCCTTTGCATGGTCCTTACGTCTGCCTGTTTGATGTGTAATGTAAAGGCTTCATAAATATGGGCCTCTGTCTTGTGTGCAAGTTTTTGTCTTCGTAAGATGATGCACAATCCAGATCTCACACTACTGAACTCTGCCTACCTTCCCACTGAGAGGGTTACCTTCACTTTCTGTATCCCAACCACTGCTTCCAAATATACTAGACCAATGGCTGGATACAAATTATAAAATTCTTTTTGATAAAGCCTTTATCTACGAAAGAAGGATGGACTCTTGGATAATCAGAATATACCATTGTAACTGAAGCATATGTCCTCACCTGTTTTTTTCTTTGAGTCTCAGAGAAAGCTGTATTCGACTCCGCGGTCGCCTTTCCCCTTTCTGTTCAACCACCTTCGTCCAATAAGAAAAGGCCTCATTATAATCTATGATGTAGTTGAACACCGTGAGGCAGGAGAACCTGGGGGAGGCGCTCGCAGGTGGCAGCTGCTTCACCACACTCATGGGATTTGTTAGAGTGTTCACCTTCAAGAGGTGTCCCTGATCAGTCAATACGAAAAGTGTCTCCAGAGGCAGGCAGTACTCCACAGCGGTCACCTGAGTAGGCTTGTCCAGCAACAGTGTGCAGATGACGTCGGCCGTATCAACCGACAACAACCGCAGGGCGGAGTCTTTACAGACGCAAATGGTCCGGATGGGAAAGCTCCCCTTTTGGCTCAGGTCCACAGTTGTCATTTCCGTCACTTGAGAGCCTATTATGGCAAAAAGATCATAGAGATGCTTCACTTGCCATTGATCCATGCTGCACTTGGAGTAAGATACAAGACTGTGCCCTTCTCCGTGCACGACCAGGTCAAGCACATCTTCCTTCCCTTGCACTTCATCCACCTGATCCGCCGTCTCAAGGTCCCAAGTGCGAATTGTGCCATCCAAGGAGGCAGAGAAGAAGAGCGTCCCCACATGATGGAGGGCCAAAGCTGAGACAGGACCTGCAGAAGGAGACGAAGAAGATCAAAACAGCCTTAGTCTCCAAGGATGTCCATCAACACACTGAGGACCACCAAATCAAAGTACATTATGTTCACCTACAACTACATCAGGAAGGGATGTGTAATGTAATTTTATGTCAAGACCAGAGGCTCGGATTATGGGCCACATGTATCAAAGTATTTTGCATTTGCAAACGGTTTGAATTGCAAAATTTGCCCGTTTGCGAATGTAAAATGGCCTTTCTGAATGTATGAAAGACTTTGGGGTTCGCAATTGAGGTAATTGCAATTTTTAGCAATTACCTAAATTGCGAATACAAATAGGGAATCGCAATTTGCGATTCCGTCATGCACATGTAAGAAGCCTTTCCTAAATGCAAACTGTGCATTTAGGAAACGCTATTACCATTGATTTCAACTTGATGGTAAATGTGCAATTTTGGAAAATGCATAAAAAAAGCATTTTCCAAAATGCCATGTGGAGCACACATGCCCCGAGGGCATGAGTGTGCCCTTACATGTGTACCTTTTTTTAGGGGCGCATCAGGGGAGCCTTAGGGCCCCATGCACCCTCACCTTCACATTACCTAATGGCAATTACAGATTAGGTCATCACAAAAAATAGCGCACAAGTCCTACATGGCCAATCCTTGACTCTCGGCGATCCACTTTCATTTAAGGATAGGATCTTTAAATACAACCAAACGCTGTAAGGGCCATCATGTAAAAGGAACCCAACGGCCTTCTGCCCTCAATTAAATAAGAATCTGGAAAAATAGCGCGCAACTCCTACACGGAGCCCCACTCCTTCATTTAAATCTGCCTGGCCTCAAGATGGCTGATCCTTGACTCTCGACGATCCGCGTCTTTCTCTAGATAGGATCTTTAAATTCAACCAACCGTTGCAAGGGCCATCAATTAAGAGGAACCCAACGGCCTTCTGCCCATAATTAATTAAAGAAGAATCTGAAAAATATCACGCAAGTCCTACACAGAGCCCCACTCCCTCATTGCCTGGCCTTAAGATGGCCGATCCTTGACTCTCGGCGATCTGCGTCTATTTAAAGACAGGATCTTTAAAAACAACCAACCGCTGCAAGGGCCATCAAGTAAGAGGAACTCAACGGCCTTCTGCCCATAATTAAAGAAGACTCTTGCCTCTACGCAGCCTCTCATTCTCCAGTGCGCAAAGCACTTTGCCCGTTCCAAGATGGCCGCCCTTGTCATCACATTGAACACACCCTTAGCAAGAGACTGAGCAACACACTGACTCATCCCTGCTGAGGTGATCCCTCAAGGCGAAAACAAATCCACATAGTGAGTGTTACAGGGTGACCAGAATTTTAATGACAAAAACCGGGAAACCTCAAGAAAATAGAACAAGCATTGGCATAGCCAATAGGTCTCGCCTTTGGGACCCTATAAGTATTTAGTTATGCAGCACAATATCCTTGGTGCAACAACAGCAACTGTTGCATGGCTAAACACTTATACGGTCCCAAAGGCGAGACCTATTGGCTATGCCAATTCCTCCATATGCTTTATTGAACATTATAAGGTCCCATAGGGGAGACCTATTGGCTATGCCAATGCTTGTTTGTTTTTTTAAAGGACAAGCAGTGCTATCAGGCTCCGGCTGCCACTTAGTCCACCGCATCCCACGTAGACGCTGCAGACATCTTTGAATGGTTTTAAAGCCAATTCAAAAGCAGTCGCCAGTGTATGTGAATCCCTATCTCAACTGTGAGACTGTTCTCCTGCTTCCCAATTCTATTAAATACAAATTATGTAAAAAGAACATCCCTTTCTGAGCTGCACGGGTCATCCTACCCATCTTTCATGCGCAGATTTGAAATACTGATGGTTTGGGCTTTCCGGAATTCAACTGGTTGAGAGGTGTAGAGAGGCAGAGAGGTGTAGAGAGGTAGAGAGGAAGATAGGTAGAGAGGTGTAGAGGTGTAGAGAGGTAGAAAGGTAGAGAGGTAGAGAGGTAGAGAGGTAGAGAGGTGTAGAGAGGTAGAGAGAGGTAGAGAGAGGTAGAGAGAGGTAGTGAGAGGTAGAGAGGTAGAGAGAGGTAGAGGTAGAGAGAGGTAAAGAGAGGTAAAGCGAGGTAGAGAGGTAGAGAGAGGTAGAGAGAGGTAGATGTAGAGAGAGGTAGATGTAGGTAGAGGTAGAGAGGTAGAGAGAAGTAGAGAGAGGTAAAGAGAGGTAGAGAGGTAGAGAGAGAGAGATAGAGAGAGAGGATAGAGCGGTAGAGAGAGAGGTAGAGAGAAAGGTGTAGAGAGAGGATAGAGAGAGGTAGGGAGGTAGAGAGGGGTAGAGAGGTAGAGAGAGAGAGAGAGAGAGAGGTAGAGAGGTAGAGAGAGGTGGAGAGAGGTAGAGAGAGAGGTCAACAGGTAGAGATCGAGAGGTAGAGGGAGAGGTAGAGAGGGAGAGGTAGAGAGGGAGAGGTAGAAAGAGAGAGGTAGAGAGAGAGGTAGAGAGAGAGAGGTAGAGAGAGAGAGGTAGAGAGAGAGGTAGAGAGGTAGAGAGAGAGGTAGAGAGGTAGAGAGGGGTAGAGAGGTAGAGAGAGAGAGAGGGGTAGAGAGAGGTAGAGAGGTAGAGGGAGAGGTAGAGAGGTAGAGAGAGAGAGGTAGAGAGAGAGGTAGAAAGAGGTAGCGAGGTAGCGAGGTAGAGGGAGAGGTAGAGAGAGGGAGAGAGAGGTAGAAAGAGTTAGAGAGGTAGAGGTAGAGGTAGAGAGGTAGAGGTACAGACGTAGAGGTAAAGACGTAGAGAGGTAGAGAGTGGTAGAGGGAGATAGCCACTGACCTGATGGAACCCATGCAGTGACGTCACTGGACTGCAGGGGACACCACATTCTACAAGTCATACAATTTACAAGATCCAACCTTACATTTCAGACCGACTGTGAAGCGCATTTTAACACACTTAGGAGTGGTTCCCTTTGACTGGTTTCTGATTAACACATTGTTTTGAATTGCTTTTTGTCAGGACCACACTTTTTTATTTATTTACTGTTTTGGGTTGCATAAATTCCTTGCATCCCAGTCGCCTCGTAGGTTAATTATTTAACCCGAGGCAAGCTCGAAAAGGGCTCAAGCATCCATTGGAGAGCCACAGCGGATTACAGAGCATAGAAGCCTACTTTTGAACTTCTACTGACGCAGGCATGGATAATCTACGTCATTCATCCAGGAAGTCCAAGCGGAGAGCACGAGTAAACCCGGAAGTGGAAACTTCGGTGGCAGTGTTCACAATGGGAGCCCCTGAGGGGAGTAAGCACAAGTCTGGTCCCAGCTCCAATCTGAAGCCATCCAATGATCTGTGCTAGACCTTGAATCCAATGGCCATCTCAAAGGATGAAGAATGAGCCCGTACATGGGGGGTGTAATCTACGATATAGGGGGCCCAACCTCTTCAATGGCAGCTCAATATTTAATAACAAATGCCAATACAATACACCTTCATCGTAATGAGCTACTCTACCTCTGTGATAAAATCTTACAAAATATTCCTCGAATAAGAGATGCTCTTTTTGTTTAAACATTTGCTCAATCGCGGGTGCCGCGATTGCTGCAAAAGTAAAGAAATGAATTTTTTTTCTATTTCTTTACTTTTGTGGCAATCGTGGCACCCGCGCTTTAGCTTTAAATGCCTCGATTGCTACAAAAGTAAAGAAATAGAAAAAAACATCTATTTCTTTACTTTTGCAGCAATCGCGCGCCAAAGTAAAGCGTGGGTGCCGCGGGTGCCCAGAGCAACACAGGTCCTACTGAATGGGGCCTCCATGATGTTTGATATTTTCACTCATGTCGCATGTCATCAGTCTTTTCCATATTCATTAGCACACATTTCATATCATGTATTAATTCTGCATTGAAGCATTTCTGTAGATCTTTCAGTATCTCTTGTTGAGGCCTCAAAGCGCTTTCTAAGTTGTCGACCAGGTAGGACTCTTCCAGTGCAGAACGAGGAAGGGTGGTGGTTGCTGTGTCATCTCAAGTGTAGGGTTTTCACGTTGTGAGTGAAAGCCCAGAGTGTGTTGTTCAAACTTGCAGCACCCCGTATAACAGCACTGTACGCATGAGACGGCATGCAAGAGGAGGTGTGAGAGACAACTTTGCACGCAGGGTGCACAAACCAGCATAATTTGAGGTCATCTGTGTCACATGTCAGGAGAGCTAAAGGTTTTTTTGGTGATGTGAACACCGCTGGCTTAAGCGATTACTATTGTTATTCTGGGGTGAGTTCTAAGGCTTGCATGGCAGGACGAGGAAAGCGGTTCTCCAAGGGGCTTAATTTTTGAGAGTTTGGATTAAAAATTACTTGCTCTCTTTTCTAATTTTTTGCTGTGTTCTAATTGCAGTATTCGGGTTGTGAATAGAACAAGCGCGCGCGCGCCGCACGCTTGTTAAACATAGAAAAGAAAGGCAAGCAACAGCCATGTTTAACAAGCGCGCGCCTCGCGCTGCAAATTAAAAAAAAAAAAAGAAAAGGAGACACGTCTGGCGAGTGGTGTGCGATGTGCGCGTGCCATGACGAGAGAGGAAAGCCAGATGGCGCCTCTGCTCGTCATTGTGCGTGTAACCACACGCTCTATGACACCCAGAAATCTGTGGTCGGGCTTTTTTTTTTTTGATAATCAAGTTTATTGGTTTCAATAACAGATCACAAAAAACAATTCTGGCAGTAAGACCATGTACATGATTGAAGAGACCCATTGGCAAGAAAAAGGGCAAAGCCCAGCAAAGTGTCCGCAAGGAAAAGAACAACCCATGCACCCACTTACAATCGTGACAAAAAAGGCTGCACCCCCTAAGGCCACAGGTTGAACCACTTGCCCCATACCTTATTAAAAGGCTCAGAACAACCCCGAGCTTCAAAAAGGGCTTCCTCTTGGGTACCGCACCAATCCACCCCCCTTCTCCACTTCCGCCTAGTCAGTGGCTTGGCCTGGGACCAAAGCATCGCAATATCCCTTTTCGCCACTGCCAATGCAGTGCCCAGGAAGCGCTTATCGACCTGGGAGCCATCGAACACCCCCAGGATCAGGTGCAACAGGTCATGAGGAACCTCCCATCCCAGGGTCTGCATGAGTTCCAGTTCCACCCCCACCCAAAAGGCTCCAGGACCGGGTACTGCCAGATCATATGGTAGAAATCCGCCGGGGCCTGACTGCAACGTGTGCAGGATGGAGAGGGCCGCAAACGAGCCCTGTAGAGGCGTGCTGGGGTGAGGTATGCCGCATGGAGGTAATAGAGTTGGATCAGACGCAGCTTGGAGGAGGTTGTCAAGGTCTTGGGCATCCCTCCAATCAGCGTCTTCTAGGGGTCCCAGCCAACCCTCCCACCGGGCGCGCAGCAAGGCTAGGGATGCGGGGCCATTGTTGACGAGGGAACGGTAAATCCGCGATACTCCCCCTCTGCCCAGATTCCCTATCATCACCTGGGCTTCGAGAGGGCTGAATTCCGGGAAGGAGGTGGGGGACGGAATGTGCAGCCGTAGGGCATGCCTTAATTGTAGATATTTATAAAATTGAGA
This sequence comes from Triturus cristatus, assembly GCF_964204655.1. Taxonomy (NCBI): domain Eukaryota; kingdom Metazoa; phylum Chordata; class Amphibia; order Caudata; family Salamandridae; genus Triturus; species Triturus cristatus. The sequence continues at coordinate 103,934,196 of NC_140587.1, forward strand.
GGAGTGGAGAGAGGACCTCTGCTGGAGATCCGCAAATGATCGAATGTGGTCCCCTACCCAAACATATCCGAGGAGCAAAATCCCGAGGCGGTCCCAGTGGCTGAAGCCTTGAAGGGATGAAGTTTCTTTCAGCCAAGCGCACGTCCACAAGGGCGTCTGCCTAGTAAGTGTCCCACCCCACCGTGTGTGGCGTAAGGCCGCACGCCAGGCCATGAACACCGTTCGAGTGATGGAGGGGAGGGTGTGTGGTATGGGGACCCTGTACAGGTAGGCTTGGAGCTGTGGAAAATCCATTGACCGAAGTTCCACCCGATATGCTGGGTCGGACCAGCCACCCACAAATCAGTCATGGATCACAAGGAGCCTCGTGGCCAGGTAGTATAGGTGGAGATTAGTGACCCTCATACCCCCGTCGTATGAAGATATGCGACAATGTGCCAAAGAGAGTCGCGGCCGTCTGCCCCCCCCCACAAAAACCGGGAGAGGGTACCGTCTAACTCCCGGAACCAACTCCCTGGGAGATAAAGGGCGATGTTCTGCAAAATATACAAAAAACGGGGTAAGACCATCATTTTGTATAGAGCACTTCTGCCAAGTGGGTTGAGGGGAAGGGATTGCCATTTCCGGAGATCCGCCTTGGCTTTAAATACCAGAGGTGTAATATTTAGGGCCCATTCAAGTTCCGGAAGGAGAGCGACCCACACCCCCAAATATTTGAACGACGAGCTCACGGGGTCCGCCAGAAAAAGGAGGACATCATACGCATATAAGGCAATCTTATCGATCTGGCAGGGGTCCCAAGCCCAGCCATGGATACCGGGGTCCTGACGGATAAGGGAGGCTAGCGGCTCCATTGCTAGCGCAAATAAGAGCGGCGAAAGCGGACAGCCCTGGCGGGTGCCCCTATGAATAGAAAATGTCTCCGAAAGCACGCCATTAATCAGGACCCTCGCCCTGGGGCTGGAGTACAGCACCCGGACAAGGCGCCGGAATGTGAGCCCAAAACCCATCACCTCCAACACGTCCCCCAGATAGCTCCAATCGACCGTATCAAAGGCTTTTTCAAAGTCGATGAGAAGCAGGGCTAGATACGGGGTGAGCTGGTGACGGTGTGCCAGGGCGAGATGCAGTCGTCGTGTGCAGTGCCTGGTACCCCGGGCCGACATAAAGCCACACTGGTCTGGATGGACCAGATCATGCAAGTGAGGGCTAAGTCTCTGGGCGACGGCTGTGGCAAAGATTTTTACCTCGGTATTGATGAGGGAAATGGGGCGGTAATCCGCACATGCCAGAGAGGGTGGCTGTGTCTTCGGGAGGACCACAATGGTGGCCACATCCGTCTCGGAGGAGAAGGACCCCCTGTCCACCACATGGTTGAACAAGTCCAGTAGGGGGGGGACTAAAGTGTCGCGGTAGGTGGCATAATATTCTTGGGGATAGCCGTCCGGCCCTGGCGTCTTGCCTGGATGTAAAAGTGAAATAGCCCCTTGTATCTCCTCCGGAGTGAAGGGAAGATCTAACGTCTCCGCGACCGCCTGCGTGAGGCGGGGCAACCGAGTCCCGGTCTCGGACAACAGGGCAGCGAGAGAGGCACCGGGGAGTCGGGCTGCATAAAGAGCAGCGTAGCAGTCTGCGAAGGCGTGATGACGACCGGCCAGATCACAGATCTCGGGGATGATGCGGTTAGCTTTGTGGTAGGAGACCAAATTATGGAGCAATTTACCGTTTTTATCGCCCCACCCGTATTCGCGTGCCACGGAAGACCGCCAAAGCATTTGAGCTGAGTCCAGTGAGATCTGATGAATCTCATCTCGGATCAGTGCAAGTTGCCGAGCAGACACTGCGCTGTTGGAGCCAGCCTGGGCCCTTTCCAACTGTGCTGCGTGAGCCTCGAGCTGCACCAGCCGGGCAGTCCGCTCTGCACGTTTCGCATGAACCAAACATCTAGCCACTCCCCGTATAGTAGCCTTACCGGCCTCCCATAGCGTACCCGGCGAAGGGACCGAGCCTGTGTTAGTCGAGAAATTGTGCCCCAGTTCCTGCCTGAGGGCCTCGACAAAGTCAGGATCTTGCAAGAACCAGGCATTCATCCGCCACACCGTACGGGGCTATCAGGAGAGTTCCCGAGACGGCGGGAGACGGGGGAGTGATCTGAAATGCCTCGGGGAAGGATAGTAGCCCTGGCCATCAATTGGCAGTCAGGGGCTGGTAACAAAAATAAATCGATCCGGGAGTGGTTGTGATGGGCCGCCGAAGTGTGAGTGTATTGTTCACGACGGGGGTTCCACACCCTCCAAGCATCACAGAGATCCAGGGCAGACGACCAATCAGACAATCGCCTTGCAGAGGCAGTGCGCGGCGCTGAAGAAGCACCTGACGCGTCGCGGGAGGGCTGCAGAAACAGCGTTGAAGTCGCTTCCAATGACCGTCAGACCTTGGGGAAACGAGGAAATGACGAGTGTGCGATGGCGAAGGGCAGAGGCCATGGTGACAGGAGGGACATATACACTAAGAAGGTTCAAGGGTTGTCCCTCGACCTTACCCGTCAGGGCCACATACCGGCCGTGGGCGTCTATCTCCGCCTGCGCCAGGGTAAAAGGAAGACCCTCCGGAGTAGGATGGCCACCCCCGTGTGAAACCAGAATGCAAGACCCTATCAAACCCATACTGGGCAAGGAAATTGCATTGGGAACCCAGAAGGTGCGTCTCTTGGAGAAACAGGATATCAGGCGCATGACGCTGAGCGCTACGAAGGACGGCAGTGCGCTTTATGCGATCCAGGAGGCCGTTGACATTCCATGACAGAACATGGAGGGGTCTATTTAGGGTGGATACCATCTGATCGGAAAGTATGTGAGGCGGGGACACAAGCGCGGGTTGACCCGGATGCCAGGGGAGGCAGCGGACCACAATCGGTGTCAGTGGGTGAAAGTGGTGCAATTCAGTAAAGCCCAGGTCTTCATCGTGAGTGAATGTGCCTTGATCTCTGCCAGGAAAAACAAAAAACTGCGGCCCGTAGTCGGCGGAAAACAACAAACAAGTGGGAGACAACGGTCTACCCCCCTCCCTTGCCCCCCAACACCCCCCACCTTACACTTCTGAAGAGGAAGCTTCTGTCGCCCTAGAAGGAAAACTACATGCAACAACAACCCACCAAAGAGTCTAACTGCTAAGCTAAAACGGTTAGCTGAACATGGACAAAGCGGAGATGGACCCCCTCCATAGAGTCGGATAAAGAAACAACATCAGCTACAATCATCCTGAGAACATTACAGCAACAGGGCAACTCCAGTGGAACCCAACTCTGAAGTAGGAAGCAGATTGCATAACAGGAGAATATCAAGGATAAATCGCTCCCAATACAGAGACAGAATAACAGTCACGGGTATTGGAGCCTTGTAAGAGGCTGAATAGCAACCCCCACTACCGGCCAGAGTTCAAGGCCCGTCATCGTTCCCGATGCCACGGAGCACGGGGGTCTTAGACAGGTCAGAGTCAGATATGGCTGGGCGCAGAGCCACGGATAGATCTGGGAGCGGGCTCAAATCAATCCGGGAGGTAGTTGGGCCGGGAGAAGCTGACCTCTGAGTGGATGCACGAGATGGAGAGCGTTGGGCCGGCGCCCCCGGCGATCGGGAAGCCCCCCCCCCGATGGCCACTCTTCCTGCGGGACCTGGTCCGGCATCTCTGGGGCCGCGGCCTGGGCGGGAGGGGGCCGGTCAACTCAAGAGGTGCCGCTCCTCCGTGAGCCAGGTCCATGCCGCCTGCGGATCTTCGAAGAAGAATGTCTTGTCCTGGAAGACAACCCTGAGCCGTGCCGGGAATAGGAGACTGTAGCGCAGGCCCAAGGTCGAAGCTTCTGTTTGACGTCTGCATATGTCCGACGCTGGGCCTGCACCTCCCTGGTGTAATCTGGGAAGACCATAATCCTATGGTTTTGGAACAACAGTGGGCCCTGCGCCCTGGCCGCCCTGAGAATGGCATCTCTGCTCCGGAAGTTGAGGATCCTCAGAATAATAGGGCTGGCGGGCGCCCCGGGGGGAGGCCTGGGGGCCAAGGAGCGATGAGTGCGCTCTACAGCGAACCAGGGCAAAAGGGACTCGCGAGGCATCCATGAGCGCACCCAGCTTTCCACGAACGTATCCGCGTGGCCCTGCTCCGCCCCTTCAGGAAAGACGATCAAGCGTAAGTTGTTTCTTCTCGATCGATTTTCAGCCTCTTCAGCCCGTCGGTGGAGCTCTGAGTCTGGAGGCGGGCCACCTGGGACTTAAACTGGCTAATGTCGTCTTCAGCCGAGGAGATAGGGGATTCAGCCTCCTTAATGCGTTCGGTAGCGTTGCGCAGGTCCTGGCGAATGAGGGCCATCTCCACCCTCACCTCGCCGATCTTGTTCTCGACTGAGGCCTGTGACGCGCCTATCGCCTGAAGGATCGTGGAAAGTTCGCCCCCCGCAAGGGCCGGCGCATCAGGCGCCCCTCCCGCGGGATCACGGCCCGACGTGGTAAACTGGTCTACTTTCGTCTGGGTTGGCAGTCCAGAGGCGCAAGTCCTGCCCATCACCACCAAAGACGGGGCCTAGTCACCGCCCGGGCAGGAGGCCGGACAGCAGTCCCAAAAAGGAAGGGGGAGGGAGGCCGTAGACCCAGATCGTCGATACTCAGACCCGGATGCTCCGTTCCACCCCCCGGTAGCACTGCAGAGAGGGGAATACTCCAAAGTAAGGCGGCCAGGTCAAGTCTTGCGGCAATGGCCCCGACAGATCAGCAGCACAAGCTCCACGCCCAGTGGGACCAGCCCCGTCACCAAGCAAGTACCTATGGACCAGTGAAGGCCTCGAGGGACCCGCACCCCGCAGAGGAGCTCTGCAACCCACCCGGCCGGTCCGATCAGGGATGGCCAACCTTCACCGCCCAACCCCAGGCCGGCACCCGTAGACGCCGACCCCCGGGTGAAGGTCGTAGTTTGGAGCGGGGTGGGAGACCAGCAAGAGCTAAAGAGGGGTGAGTACACCAAGATCCCCCCCACCCCGGCAACCCCGGGAGGAAGACCCAGCCTCCGCATCACCTCCGAGCGGGGTGGGCATGGGTGCAGGAGCCAATGCCGCCACCGGAGGGGACAGGGGCCCCTAGATGACCCCAGGGGACCCCCGAGGGGGGCGACAATGCAGTTATGCCCCTACAAGTCCCCACGGGCGAAGCGTCCTCAGGTAGGCAGGGTAGCTGATGAAGTATAGTGTGCTGCAAGGAAAGGGAAGGAGTGCCTGGCCAGCCGCAGCGCTCCTCCCCCGCTGCCCGACAATAGCAGCCAATCAGGGACGCAGCGCAGGAGCATCCATGTCCCCACACACAAGGCCACCCGCCGGCACCACCTCCGAGGCCCGGAGCAGGATGAGGGAAGGATACTGCCCCTCTACGCCGCTGCCGGACTGCGGCAGCTGAGCCCCATCGCACCTCTAAAAGCCTCCTCGAGTGCACCGTTGGGGCGGCCCAAGCCCAAGCAGGAGGTCCGGGGACAGAGCCAGACAGCCGCTGCCCCGGAGCGTAAGTGCCCTCCTCCCGCCGAGCAAGTCTGAGCCCCGGCGAGAGGGAAAGCCGCCACTGCAGGAGGGGACGCGCACACCCCCCACGCCGCTACCCGCTCCCGGCAGCCGAGCACCGCAGCCCCACACTCACCGGGCCAACGTCGGAGGAGTCTTCACCGCCTGGGCCTCACAAAGCCCCAGACCAGTCCACAAAGCGATAAGGAGCCAGCACAGCCCCGGCCCCCGCGGGTCTGACCACGCGGGAGGGGACTCTGCACGGCCGCAACACACCGCTGGGCCGAACAGCGGGGCACAAGTAAGGAGGACAACGGGGGGGAGCAGTCCAGTTCAGCTCCGCAGGACCCCCGCAGCAGCGAAGGGGGCCCGGCCGCGGTCCAACCAGGTGCAGGCCCCAGCATACAAGCGCCGCTTCAGGAGGCCGCCATGTTGATAGCTCCAGGCCACAGCAGGTACAGCACCTAACGGGACGGCGGAGACCCCGCCGCCCCCACCAGAAGCCCCAAACAGTGGCCAAGGAGTCCGGGAACCCCGACGGGCGGCAGAGAGCCACGGATGACTGCAGCAGACGGGGTGATTAGAGGCGGATGATGGAGGGGGTCCAGAGCACTATTAGAGTGCGACCGCCATCTTGACGCCTCAGCCATGCCCCTGTGGTCAGGCTTTTTAAAGCCCACTCACTAAATGTCTCACCACTGCAGTGCATGCGCTGGCTCAGGCGAGACCTAAAATGTGGCCCGCACTCTGACTACTCAGACCAACCCTCTTGATATCTGTGCCATATTGCCCAAAAGGCCTGCCCTAGTCTGATGGGTCACCTTCGAGCTTGCAGAATACTGTGTTTACAATTCATTGTTGTGCTGGTGACATAATTATGAGGGTCGCCTTCAGCAAGGCCTAAGGAAGCCCTTGCATGCCATAGTGATGTCATGAGAAGAGTGACAAGAGAGACAAGCTTTAAGATTGGAACAATGCCATTGTGGTCGGACGACAGACCAATACCACATGATAGTGCTGCAGGATTGCTTTGGCACTGTAGAAATGGGACTGAAGCTCTGACGCAGATTGCATGGCTGGTAAGGTTGACAACGGTCCAGTCGGGTGCTTGCCCGTGTTGGTGTCGCCCCTGGGATATCTTGACGTTTTATGTATTTTTAAACTGATCAACCCTTTTCTGAGGTAAAACAGTTCTTGTAATATAGTAAACTTTGTTCGTTTTAAGGAAAACAATCAAACAGATCAACTGTAACTACGCATGTTCCAATGTAACCGGTTTGATCGCTGCGCTGGCGCTCACTTCCTGTCATGTGCTGCCCGGGGTCATCAGGGTCTTGCATGCCACGAGGAGAACCCTCGGTTTGTTTGGCAAGCTCTCGGTGACCACGCCTTATTTTTACAACCCTTTCATGGAATCCTCATTTTTTTTAATTCATTTCGGAAGAGAATGAAATGGACTTTGGCCGAGTTCCTGATGAAGGATTTAAGAATGATGAGTGAAGCTAGAGGGATGTGGTAAAGTTAGGAAGAACAGCCGGCAGTAGACAAATCAGTATGTTAATGCTTGCGGTAATAGTAATAATAACAAGCACAAGCTTGCGCGCCTTGCGCGGCAGCAGGAGAGGGGAGAGAGGAGGGGGCCTGCGCGATTCCCTTGCGGGAGCGAGCAGCAAGGCGCGATAATTGATAACATATGGCAACAGCTGGTCGCTCCCGCAAGTGAATCGCCAGACGTGCACACGTTGCCACTGGAAGCAATGCAACGCGTGCACATTTTTGACGGGAAAGATGTGCCGATTACTAAAGGTCTCTTTCCTATGCAGCGCATGCGCGCTGCGTAGGCGAGACCTAAATAGGACTACAGTTTTGCCTGTTAATCTAACTACTTTCTCAAAACAACTGCTAGGTATCCCTGCCTGGTAAAATATGAACAAACACCCCCACAGTCTCCAGCCAACCCTCCCTGAAAAGCAGGACAGAAGCTACATTCGCCGAAAAACAGCCGTGACAAGGTGACAAAGCGAGACTGTCCGGGCAAATCCGAGACGCCGGGGAACCCTAATTAAGGAGGCACAGACCAATCCAAACCAGACCCGGATGCCTGAACCCAAAAGGGTGGCTTCCCATAGTCAATACCCCCGATCATCACTGGAAGGATAATAAGGAACAGCACAGTTGCTAACTTATCCTCCCTGACACAACTTTAGGCGACAATTTTTAACTCACCCCCAGCTGATCCGTCCAATCACACCAACTGTCCTAGACTCCCTTTCAGATGCACGGTCCCCCCTCTTTTAGAAATCCTACAATGTCACTGGGCACGCCAATTAACTCCAACCAACCCATATTGACCCACTTGAAACCTCACAGCGCGAACGCATTCACTATTAGCTTCCCTCCCAACCTTTCTCTTAAAGCGGGAAGAAATTTCAAGCAGAGACTGACTAGACAGCACAAAGAAACTCTATTTACGGACACATATCACTGCTCCTCCAAAGGACAGATTAAGATGGATTTAATCTTTCACACTGAAAGACCAGAGGACTGGAACACCACTTTCAGAACACAACTCTGCATCTCTAAAACCACAACTACCTCGCATAGCTGCAAACTAACAACCTCGCTCCCTAATCTCTCGTCAAGGGGTGGGAATAAGTCTGTGACCATCTACACTAACGGCACTGTCCTGATACAGGCAAATAACGAGAACCTAGAGGCTTTCGTCTCCCTCTTCCCCACACTCCGATCCACCTGTCTCGACCCTTCCTGACCCAGCTTCCACCAACAGATAACCGGCCTCACCAGGAAAAACAAACTATCACCACCTCGCCATACGCCTCCTCCTCCCGCCTCCCCCGAGTCACTCCCACTCCAGTGCCTCCACAAATCGTGTTCTCCAACTCCCAGAAGAACGTCAAACTCAACTTCCTCATTTGATCCACCCACCTCAACACCATGACCCCGCTCTGCCAACATCGACCTTTAATCACACTAGTACTCGCGCAGACCTCAGAAGGTCGAAATCATGTCATGACCCAATGCACCAAAAGGAGACAACATGTTCTACACAAGTAGTAATAGGCAACATAACCTAAACACGACCTACACTGCACAGGGCGACCCTTCCCAAGATCCTCCCACCCCTGCCCATGACATCATGGTGCAGCGTCTCGCTTCACTAGATAGCCAGCTAGAAACGATATCCCGGGCCTTGAATGAAATCCTCACCAACCTCGACAAGGCCCGAAGGCCCCAGCAATCCCCTCCCAGGGTGCCCTCTCTATCCAACTCCAACCACCCTAAGCGCCCTACAAGGCCCGTAGCAACCCCCGTGACACGGTTACAGAGTCCCTTAAGAACGGACGCTGAGGCCCTGTCACAGAAACCCCAGGAAACACAGCCCTCGCTACTAGGGTTCAGAGACGCATAAATACCGACATCACTTCAAGACACACTAGGACCGAAACCACAATGTCTTAAGAAGAAGCTTCATACGACGCACCTCCCGCTGACTCCCCAAAATCCAAGATCCAAGTGATCACAGGTTTCCGAAGAGACCATCCTTTCACAAAACCCCCTAGACCGCCCTTACTCACCACCGTACCTAGGGTGCCCAGGGGAAAGAACCCCAGCAAAAAAGAGCTTTCCACCAACTGCATGCTTATCAATTGCAGATCGGGGTCTATGCATGCAACCGAACTAGCAGAAGCCATCCTCTCGCAGGACATTAACATTGCGTTCATCGCGGAGACTTGGCTCAATGAGCTCTCCTCACCATGCTTAGACATGCTCGTGCCCCCAGGTTTTTCCATTATTAACAAAGACAGAAAAGACCAACAAGGGGAGGGGTAGCTATCATTCATAAGGACAACATCGCCATCATGGAAATAGACTCATCCAAGTGCAACACCTTTGAATGTCTTACCGCCAACATAAAGACTAAAGATAATGGAGCACTACTCTGCCACCTTCTCTATCACCCACCAGGCAACACCTCTGCATTCGGTAAACATTTATCTGACCTGATTGTTCACTGTGCACTCGGAGACGCCAACAACCTAATTCTTGGTGATCTTGACCTTCGGTGGAATGAAACAAACAACCCGCTAATTCAAACGCTATCCAATCTTCTCTGTGACAACAATTTAGCCCAACACTGCACTGAGGAAACACACTACAAAGGAGCTACGTTGGATGCCATTATCGCTCAACGAGACGCAATTACGATCAACCACATACTCCCTGTGGACTGGTCTGACCACCACATGATCTTATTTCATATCAACCAACAAATACTCTCTCAACTACCTAGGCAAGACCCCCCCAAATGGGCCAGAAACCTCACCCAGATTCCCATGGTAGCCCTTGAAGAAAGGATAAGCTCTCCCTGCACCAACGACCACCTCTCCACAATCAAACTCACCTCGCTTTACAACTCAAATTTGGTGGCTATGCTTGACCAACTAGCTAAAAAAGAGCTGAGCCATTCCGACCAGGTCATAGTTCAACACTGACATCAATTCTGAAAGGGGAAAATTAAGAGCCAAAGAAAGAAGCTGGATGAATAACCCTACTTCCACCCTCCGCAAACAACTCAAAACAGCTCGTAGAAAGTACAACAATCGCATCAAAAAAAAGAAATCCACTTTTTTCCATTCTGCGCTGGACAGCGCAAAAAATAGACCCAACTAGCTCTATAGCATCATCAAGCAACAAACTTCCAAGACTGTTACCTCCTCAATACAGGCATCCAAAGAACTCTGCGACAAGTTCGCCAACTTCTTTAATGACAAGAGTACCAAGATCGAACTCTCACTGGACACTATTAACACTCACCCCACAAAGAGCAGCACGTCCAGGGCTTATGATATCGCTCCTTGTCCCTCTTCCAAATCTTGGCTAAGCTTCCGCCCCATTCAGGAATCTGAGATAATCAATCTGATCTCAACATCCAAAACCTCATCTCATGTCCTAGACCCCATTCCACCCCTACTGACCAAAAAGCTGAAGCGCTCCCTAGCACCGCTTTGGTGCACGATCATAAACAGCTGCATGAAAAATTGAGTTCTTCCAGACTGCCTTAAAGTGGGACAAGTCACACCTTTGCTGAAAAAACCCGGCCTTGACATAACGGATTTGAATAACTTTAGACCTGTATCTAACCTTCCCCTTCTGCCCAATATCCTAGAAAGATGCGTACTCCAACAACTAAACCAACACCTGGACAACATCAACCTCCTGGACTTCCATCACTCTGGCTTCAGAAAAGGCTGTAGCACCGAAACCGCGATCCTCAACATCATCGACGATATCCACAAATCACTAGACTCTGACTAATGCTGCCTCCTCATTCTCCTAGACGTATCGGCAGCATTCGATATGGTAGACCACATACTCCTCATTAGGGCTCTCCAAGAAAGAGCCGGTCTTGGCGAGGTGGTCCTTCAATGGTTTTCTTCCTTCCTGCACAATCGCACTCAAAAAATAAAAATACAAAACTTTGCTTCCGACCTCCACCGAGTCAACAAGGGAGTCCCTCAAGGCTCAGTGCATCTACATGGAACCTCTCACCAAACTACTCAAAAAAGCCAGCATCCACTTCCATCTCTATGCTGACGATACTCAGCTATATTTTGAAACCACCTCCTTCAAAGAAATTCAAAGACTCAATGACGTATTGAGAGATGTTCAACACTGGCTGTCAAGTAATCACCTTAAACTAAACCCCGACAATACCGAGATACTCCTTATCTCGAACAATGAGGAGAACCCTCAAATTGCTGAATGGCTAAAAGCTGTCGATGCGCTCGACGGGAATCTCACCCTAGCCAACTCTGTCAAATTACTAGGCATCACGCTAGACCCGAAACTGAACATGACGAGACACATCAAGCATTTGGCCAAGAGTGCTTTCCTTCACCTAAAACTATTGAACAAAATAAAACCTTTCATTCCGCCCAGTGATGTTAAACAGGCCACTCAAACACTGGTGCTGTCAAGACTGGACTACGGGAACGCAGTCCTCTCAGGAATAGCAAAATCATATCTGGCTCCCATCAAAGCAACTCTGAATGCGGCAGCCAGAATGGTCACCGGAATCAAGAAATTCAACCATATTTCTCCTGCACTCAGAGAACTTAAGTGGCTCCCAGTCGAAATGCGGATTAGCTTCAGAACAGCCTGCCTCACTCATAAAGCTCTACACACCGGCAAACCCGAATATTTGGCGGCCAAACTCAAAAAAGCCGCTCAGGTCAGGAACCTCAGAAGCTCAAACTCCCTCCTACTCATGCCGCCAAAAACTCGAAAACAAAAAACTGCGGTACGAACCTTTGCCGCAAGCGCGCCTAAAATCTGGAACTCTATTCCCCCCCCCCACATCAGAACCATTCCATCTTTTGTAAAATTCAAAAGCCTACTCAAAATCCTGTTCCTCGACCGCTCCCTACGGAGCCGATAGGTTCAATCGGAGCGGGGAAGCAGACTCCTCGCACTGTCCCGACTCCTTGTCCTCAAGACTGCGAAGCAGATCTCCCAACCAGTGTCCTGCACTGTTAACCTCTTCCGTGCTCATGACGTCTCCCGGCCGTCATGAGTCACGATGGGCGTGTGCGGACGACGGCCGGGAGACGTCATGAACACGCCCGCGATCGGAATGCCAGCACTGCGGGAGCGCTGCGGCGGAATTTGCGCCGCAGCGAAGAGGTTAATGTGTTTTTCTTTTTGTTTTGTTTGTTGTGAATCTCTGCAATGTATCTGCTGTAAAGCGCTCCAATACCCTCGGGTCAGGCCAGCTCTATATAAAACTTTTTAAATAAATAAATAAATACATTTAGGTAATACTAGACCATTCGCAACTCTGGGCCCATAGGAATGAATGGAGTCACAATTATAAATACCGATTCCCTGATTGCTTTGCGATTTTTAAGAAATTGCAATTAGGGAATTCCTGTTTCCTGTCTGTTTTGTTGCAGCACATTTTGCGATTACCAAATAGCGAGTTTTTTAAAATCGCAATTTGATAATCGCAAAATGCTATTTTCATACATGTGGCCCTATGTGCCAAAACTCTTCCATTGAGCCTCTGTAGCATCAATAACAACCCTTGCTAAACAGCAGAACAAATTCATCTCCAACAACCTAGTACCGTCAAAACATTGCCTCTTATTGCTGCTTCCAAAGAGAGAAGTGCTTTTTCTTTCATCACTATGATATGAGTGTTTTAAGAGCATGTTTTAATTGATATGAGTTTGTTTGGGGTTGCTTTTGGAGCCGTGTGTAACGGTGATCAGCTCAGTAAAAAATTGACTTTCTAGAATGGTTTTTAGTTGGATTTGTGATTGGTGGTATCAAGCTGTTCATTTTATAAGTGATGCTGTGGGGCATATTTTGGTTCAAATAGTTTTATTGAGTTTTCCAAAAGAGTCCAAATAAACTAAAATACAGTGGCAAAGGATGCAGTATATAACGCATTGGTATGCAGGGGGTTACAGCAGGGGGAGAGGGAAAAAGCTGTGCATATTCTTACGTCCAAATCGATTCTAATGTCAGCTGTTATGGTACATAGTTCAGTCAGTCATGAAAGCTTTATTCGATTTTCAGAGTAAAATCATAAAAGCGTACATACATATAAATAAAAATACATTACATATTTAAAACAGATAAGAGCAGTTAAAAAGGATAAAAAGACATAATATGGTTTTTAGGATGGTTGCATTGAGTTCCGAAATTTGATGACCAGTTTTAAAAAACTGAATACTGCAGAAGTAACACATTCATCTTCTAATTGTAGGAGCCTAATCATGGCAGGTCTGCAGGTACGGATTCCCCAGGCTTTTAAAATCGGTTTTAGGAAGGCTCCTCTGGGCAGCTGATAAAATTTACAAAATAGAATACAATGTATATTTGATTGGGCAGAAATATTGTCACAGGGGCACAATAAAATTTCATTAGACCAGAGGTTACAGACAGGGAATGTAATCATGCGAAAAAAGTTGCCAAATCTAAGACGAGTCAATAGCGTTCGGGCGTAGCAGTTTGGCTGAGTTAAGAGGTACCTTTGAAGGCCTTCGTTGATAGTTACTTTTTGGAAATCAGTGACTGTGGTTTTGGTTTTTTCTAAAGTCCATCTCTTAGAAATTAGATGGTTGAGAGCCAACTTTCTTAGAGTTTTTCTGGGCACCATTTCCATGCTTGATGGCCTCACAAAAAACTCCAAATGGCCAAGATCGATCAGCATATTTTTTACATATGCAAGCCATTTAATGTTTGTCAGACCATCGAGGCTAAAACAGTCAGTAATTAGATCTCTGTTTAATGAGGTCTCTGGAGTAACCCAGATTTTATGCCACAAGAGTATGGGCGCAATTTTAATAACATCTGAGATGTACAGCATGCCCAACTCAATATGTATAAAATAAGTTGATGTTGATTTAGGTACTCCAAGTAAGTAACGTAAAAACTGATTTTCTGTTTGTTGTATCAAAGCTGGATTTTCAATCCCCCAGAGGCCTGCTCCATAGGTGGCAGTAGAAACGCATTTAGCTTTGTAGATTTCAATCAGCTCTTTCACTGGCCTGCCACCTATTTTCGAGGAGAACTTCTTTAGGGCGCCTATTTCTCGAGTGAAGGCTAAGTTTCTGGCATTAATTGCTGCTAGCCAGTTTCCTTTCCTATCAAAATTTATACCTAGATAAGAGAATTGGTCTGTGGTCTCTATCCTCTTATTATCTAAGAAGATTGGGCAGGACATTTTCTTTGTGCCGGGTCCACAGGCCATCGTGAAGGTTTTTGAAATATTGATTTTTAGCCCTCGTTCTTTCATATAATTAGAAAATTTCTGGACGGCCCTCTGGAGGCCGATGTTAGTTCGAGACATGATGGCAGCGTCATCAGCATAAAGAAATAATGGGGCAGGAGTGCCCAGAATTGTTGGATAGTCATACTGAGATTCCATTAAGTGTTTGCCAATGGAGTTTATGTATAGGGTGAAAAGGAGGGGGGCTAAAATGCACCCCTGTCTCACCCCTCTCTTAATAGAAAATTTGCCAGAGCACTCCCCTTTGTTTCCAAAGCGTACCCTGGCTCCTGCGTCGCTATAAAGTGCTTTTATAAAGTGTAAAATATTTAAATCTATACCCATCTCTGATAAAATGGACCATAGTATCTCGTGATTCACGCAATCAAAAGCGGAACTCAGGTCCACAAACGTAACAAAAAGTTTTCCCTTTTTTGCCTGATTATATTTTGATAGAACTAAGGCCAAATTTAGGCTCTGTTCTATAGTACCTTTACCAGGGCTAAATCCGTACTGTAAGTGTGACACTATCTTGTTCTCTTCCGCCCAGAGTTGTATTCTGTCTAAAATTGCCCATAGTTCATTCAATGACAATATTCAAAATTAGTATTGCAACAATATTCTTTGTACATAGCATATAGTGTGAAGCAAATTACACAAGGGAAAGACAAAATTATATAAACTGTCAGCAGTAACATATAGGGGGTTGGATGGTAGTGGAGTTGTTATCTGACCTCATTAGGAACCATTAGAGGGGCTCCAAACGTGAGGTTGAGGTTTTGTAGAAAGTCAGGGAACAGAGGATATGATATGAAAACCTCAGGGTCTTGTATGAGTTACTTTGTTCAAGGAGGCTTGAAGCTGAAGGAGGTGGCACCAAGTGAGCCCCACATCGATCTGAGAGATGGGCACCACGGTGTGAGTTGTGGTGTTATGTTGTCAGTGCCTCGAAGAAAGAAGAGCCATTTCTGCCACATCTGGAATGAGATCATCTTAAAGTGTTTCCAGTTGTTAAGAATCAATTTGCAGGCAAGCATGAGCATCAGGTCGAAAAGACATCTGTCAGTTTCATTTTGTAGTTGTGGGTTGAGGTAGCCAAAGAGCATGCAAGAGAATTCTCCGGTGTGTTCGATATGGAAAGTGAGTTTTATGCAATTGAAGATCTTATCCCAAAAGGCCGTAGGATAGGGCAGTAGAATAACATGTGGGCCAAATCTCCTTCAATAGTATTGCAGTATTGCAAGTAGGATCATATTGCTTAGTAGACAGATGGTGAGATCTTGTTTGCAAAAGGAGTCTTATGTATACATTAGCAGTCAAAGCCGAAATTCTTGGTGTTAAGCTTTGTTTCCCTTTTCTGTTCATTACAAGTGTGGGCTTTACGAGGATTTGGGAAAATCAGTTTAGATATTTTAGACACTGTGTGTTTGGAGTTTGAATGAATTTGGCAAAGAATTTGACTAATGATAACTTGAAGAAAGGTAGACATAAACAACTGTAAGTAGAGATGAAGCTGAGGTTGTTGCATTAGGGAGTATTTGAAGGCACAAGAAAAAGACATTGGGGTTCTGTGTATGCAGGCTCATGCTGTGTTGGAAAGAGCCATGGTAGCTGCCTTGCAGGAGAGGCATGTGAGGATACCTGAGCAACTGTGGGATCAGGGAAAGGGAAGGCAGTTGGGTGCTTGACGAAGTAAGTAAGTGCGACCAAGGGAGAGCCATAGTGGGCGTTGGTGTAAGACGCATACCAAGGAGACAGTTCTGCGAGATCAGCTGCAATTTTAGTTTTGGATAGTTTTCAATAGCAGCAAGGGCAATTGAAAGCCTTGACTAGATGTTTGATTTGGCTTAAGAACAAGGACATGACATGAGCAGAGATTAATAGTTGGAGAATTTAAGCTCTTTGGGGAGTCTGCTCTCTCTGGCAACTAAACCCGGCCTGCAGCCCTCGGCTCTGTTCAGAACTGACTTCAGAGGGGTCCTTCCTGTGTGAACCTTTTAACTTTCCTGTTGACTAAATAGCTCAGTTGCAAGCTGCAGAGTAAAATTGTGTTGACCATTAACGGATAAGGTATCATCTCCCTTTCGTTCTTATCCTCCAATGTCTAATATCGTCTAGAACATTCCCTTCCTCATGATCTCCCTCGGAGGTGTTGTGCTGGTTCGGTTCGTTTTCTCGCCCTGTTGCCTCAACACCCTCCACCCATGTTTGAGTTCCTGAGTTTTGCGCACATGCAACCAGGAAAACTGCATTGATTTTGCCATCTCAGAGGAGACTCCGCTGTGACTGTGGTTCCGGGCAGCCGTACAACGCGGGGACGCTACGCGACGTTACTTGAGGCAGCGCGCGTCACTTCCGGATTCCAGATCCTGTGGAGGTTAGGAGGCTCAGAGGCTTGGAGACTTGAGCACGGAGCACAAAGCAAGGTGCTCGAAAAGGTGCACAAGAACGTGGAGAGCGGGATTAGAGCCCGTATATTATTTCGGCTCATATTGCCGATAAACCTGCCTGAAAACCTGCAGGTGCTCCCTGTAAGAAACCTGCGCGAGCCCCAGGTGGGGGGTAGAGGTTTGAAAAAAGGGAAACTAACCCGAAAAGGGTTAAGAAGATAACCTCGCTGGAGTGGAGGCTACTCTTACGGCAAGCCCGATGCGCCACATTATGTCACAGCAGAGGTAAGTGAAAGTGATCCTGGTGATTAATTGGCAAAAACCCTTTTCTATTGCGCCGGTTTGGTCTTAGTAAGTGGAAGCAGCGCTGGATTTATTAATTAGTAGAGAAAAGCAATTGCATGCAGGTGTGTAGGAGTGGAGACGGAGCCTTTTAGTTTGGACCTATTGTGACCTCTTCCTCAGACTACATTCAACACTATTTTGCTGTTTGTCCCAGTCACATCTTATTGAATTTTGCGTTTTAAAATTATATTGCCATTAGAACTTTTTTAAATGGCACCTAAAAAGCAAAAAATAAGCAAAATAAGAAAAGACCCTCAGACTGCAAACAACAAAATAAGTGAGTTAATTAGAACCCCTGTGGAGAGTATGGAAGAGAAGGATGAGAATGTTACGAGGGGACAAAATAAGGAAATGAAGAAGAAACAGACGCCAAATACACTGCATGCAAGTACGAAAGGGGGGGGGGGGGCACTGTATCTAAATCAATAAAAGACTTTGTGGGAAAACATTTCACCAAGAAACCTACGCCCAAAAAAACTCAAGAGTTGGAAAGGGACTTAATTCTAATTCATGAAACAAATGATCAAAGTACCCAATGTATAGATGATTCATTTCCTAATCATTGCAATTTAAGCCAAATAAACATCAACTTGGAACCAAGACTTTCTTCATCGCCTAGGATTTTTTCTGAACTCGGCACCGCAGATGGAGAGTACGAGCAAAGCATCTCAAAAGAGCAGCAAGTTCAGAAAAATATCACAGACTTGTACGAAAGAGCAAATGCAGATAAAAGTCTGGGTCAATGGGCAAATCAAGGTCCCAAGTCATTGGAAGATATGTTGCGTAATAGCGCTGAGAACTTGGACTTGTCGGCAACACCTTCAGCATGAATGCTGGACATAACACTAATGTTGCAAAAGATCCTCCAAGGCCTGTTAGAGGTCACGCTCTCAAACAATAAAATACTAAAAGCCCAGGAGATGAGTCTAAAGCACACTGTGTGCGAACTACAGGGCATTAGGGGCCTAATGCCATAGGTGGTTAGACCAGTGCTGGATAGTTCCACCCTAGGGGATACTGGGGTAACTGGGGAATCAGATCAAACGAAAAATGGCCTTTATGTGTATATCTCGAGATACCGAATGTTAATTAGGAGAAGAACTGATCAGTGGCGACATAGGTGGCAAAAGTCTAGATTTCCGTCAAGTAAACCCACCCAGCATTAAGGGAAACATAAAGGGAAAAAAACGGGTTGCAAAAAAGCAAAGAAGGTAAATCTCATGTAACACATGTAACAACAGTAAGAAGTGGTTCTTCTCCACCTACTAAAAAGGAAAGGAAGAAGCCGGACAGCCACCAAGATGCGAGACAGGAGAAAACAAGAGAAAAAATGGTCCAACAAAAAAACCCTTGGGAAGTAGAAAGGGAGGAGAAATGGTCAGAAAAAAGGGTAAATTTACGGGAGGAGAAAATGCACCCGAAGATTTCAGGGAAAGGGGGCGTTAAGTCAAACGTTTTGAATATAAAAAGAGCTATGTGTGAAAAAAAGAATAGCGGACCTGAAGTAATACAATCAAGTGATAAAAGTGGATATACTTTGAACCCCTGGATGTACCAAAGGAAAGGAAAAAGTTGAGGACAATTATTCCTTTAAATCGATCTCAACTTTTATTTTCCTTCTCAAAATGCCCGAGTCTGCGTGAAACTGAATCAAAGGATTTCAGGCAGGTCAGATTTTTTACCAAGTAGCAAAGGCAAGGAATTGACAAAGGTTAAAGTATATTCAGGGATGATTAAATCCGCAATAGTAAATGCCGAAAAAGAAATACTAAAGGAAGGAATGAGACTAATCACAGAGGCCGAATTAGAAAGTGTAAAACAGCCAGATAGCGTCTTCTTGAATTGCCATGCAGGCTTGGGGAAAAGGCAAGCAAGATTGATTGCAGGGGCATGTGGGTTAAGAGAAAAGACCAAAATAGTTGTTGAAAATCAATAGCCCGATAAGAACTGGGGAAATTAGAGCATAGAGGATAGTGACCTAAACCCATCCTGGTGGGCATTAAATGAGTCTAGCCATCTCAGCGAAATAGATTAGGGAAATGGGTCGTCGCATGGACTAAGAATAATTTCGTGGAACATCAATGGTTTTAAAGAGCAAATAAAGATTGATTGTGTAAAAAATGTTTCACGGCAGGCAGACATTATTTGTCTGCAGGAGACTTGGCTATGCGACAGTACCCTCGTAGTTGAAGGCTGTACCCAGATTTATAAAGCCACCAGTAAAACAAGATTTGGACGTCCATCTGCTGGGATTATGACACTTATTTCTACAAGAACAGTAAATAAGGTGACTGTTAGACCTGTCAGCCCTTTGGGTGGTCCCTCCTCATCATTATTTATTTTGTCCCACTTTTGCCTCAAACCCTGTTATAATTTTTCCTTTTTGGGAACCACCAGACTTTTTTTAGTGTTGATCCAGTGTCAGGGAGCCATTTTCCCTACCCCTGGAACTTCTGTCTGAGGGCCTGAGACACAAAATGGTGGCCACCTATTGTCACCTGTGACATCACCAGAACACACGAGAGGTTTCTGGAACCTTCTGCAACATTCTAGAACCCTGGGATAGAGGGAGGCAGTTTAGAATGTTGGGAAGCCATCTCAGGTTGGCAGTTGGCATCTGACTAGAGAGGAGAGAGGACCAGTTCAGAAGGAGGTCGGAGTAAGGCAGCAGGGGTGGAAACCAGTGCTTGGAGTGGGGTCCAGAAACCCACCCTTGATGCTAGTCCCTACTGACCAAGCCCAGCCTAGAGCCCTGTGTGGGACCAAGACCAGAAAATCCATCTTAAGGACCTACATATTGTGAAGAGGCCTTAAAGAAGAAGACCAGCAAGCTCCTGACCTGTTTAGCGGTGTCCTCCTGGAGTCCTGACGTCGAGAAGCCTGGAGACCTGGAGCCCGAGGTGGAGAAGCGGCGCTGACGGAAAGCAGACGTCGTACCCGGAGCCGCCAGAGGTCGATAGAGGGCGCCGACGGAGGTCGTGGAGAGTCACCGGAGGTCGAGTAGGAAGTCACCTGAGGTCGAGGTGAGGCGTCGACGGGGGAGTGAAGTCCGCCCTCCGGAGTCGCCGGAAACCGAGGTGAAGCGCGCAGGAGGTCGGGAGTGGAGGTCGCACTCCGGAGTCGCCTGAGGTCGAGGTGAAGCGCGCAGGAGGTCGGGAGTGGAGATCGCACTCCGGAGTCGCTGGAACCCGAGGTGGAGCCAACGGAGGTCGGGAGTGGAGGTCGCACTCCGGAGACACCCGGAAGCGGGGAGATCGTGACCCTGTGACGCCGGAACACGACATCGAGCCAAGGCCGCCCAGCGACATCGATCCGGAGCCGCCTCACGGCACCGACCCGGCGTCAGGTAAAGCAGATCGACGCGACATCGAACCGAGGCCGCCCAGCGACACCGAACCGGAACCGCCAGACGGCATCAACACGGTGTCAAGTGGAACAGATCGACGCGACATCGAACCGGAGCCGTCCAGCGACGTCGACCCGGCGCCGAGCGGAGCCGATCATCGTGAAAAGGGCAGTAAGTGGTAGAAAGGGCATCTGAGGCCCTGTGGAGCCCTAAAAGACCATTCTAGGGGCTAGAGGGGTGTTAGAACAAGCCTGGGAGTGCCAGGGGTGAACTGAGACTGGTGTAGTGACCTCTGTGAGGGGTTGTGTATTGTGGGAGAGCCAGATCCGTAGGTTACCCTTAATCTACCTCAGTGCAGGCCCAGCCTTGACCAATCTAGGTGGGACACCCCCCATGTCATCCAAATGACCACAAGCTGTACTTGGGCATAGTAAAACCAGACTACCTCATAAATGTGATCTGATTTGCCATTGTTATTGATTGCTTATATTATTTATTGAAGGCGTTTTATTTATGGTCTGACTGTATTTATTCCTGCATAGTATTTATTGTCTAACAGTATTTAATTGCCCTCTGTATTTATTGCACCCCTATTTATTCCGTGTTTATTTATGACCTGATCCTATTTATTGAAACCCCACTGTGGTATTATTTATTTGACCTGCTACTTTCAAGAAAAGTCTTATGGTATAGTATGTCTGTTTTGAAACCTGCAACTAAGAGAAAAAGATAAAGACAAGCTACTTTCTTTCATAATTTTTACGGTGTAGTGTCGTTTTTGGAACGGATGAACACATGGTTATTGTGAGGGTGTGACGTACGCTTAGCACGGTGCCTGACCCCGACCGCTCGAGCCAAGCTACTACCGTGTTGGGAACCTGGTGACTGCTAACCCGGTTGCCCGGTTTCCAACATAAAATTGGTGTTCAGCGGTGGGATCGAGCTGTGCTTGCGTCTACTCGACAATAACTGTGGGTAGTCCATAGGCCTACACCGGGAGTTTTCTCCAAGCGGACTTCCTAATTTTGAGTTTTGTTTTTTCCAAATTTACTTCTGGTGGTGGGAGGAGGTATTATAAAAGGTACCCCCCTGCATAGATTCTGTAAGCAACTGTCTTCTATCCTGAGTGGGCAAAATGGAGTTTGTATTAGAGGATGTGGAAACTTATACTGTGGCCCAACTCAGGGAGTTTTGTGAGCGAGAGGGGGTGTTTTGTCCCCAAGGTGCAAAGAAGGGTGAACTCCAGACCAGCTTAAGGGCTTGGGGGGAGGCACGACGAGAAAGTAAGGTGGAGAAGGAAGATAGGGATGGAGAGCCTGACAGCGAGGGGGCTGGTTTGTACCAACCTGAGGTGGGGAACCTAGTAGCAGGGACCAGAACACCTTCAAGGAAGGGCAGCAGTGTCTCTAGCCACGGCTTATTAGAAGCAGAATTCACTGACCGGAGGGAGAAAAGACAACTCACATGGGATTTGGCGAAGCTGGAGAATGAAAAAGAGGAACGGAGGATGGCTCACGAGTTGAGGCTCAGGGAGATAGATCTCCAGATCCTACGGGTCGGGGCACACCCTGTTCCTAGTGGTGGCAGCGAAGAAAGAGAAGTCACCAGGGAATCCAAACCCTATTTGCCAAAAGACATAGTAGCTAGTTATAGTGCGGGTGATGATATCGCCAAGTGGCTAGCGGCCTATGAGATCTCATTAGGAGTCCATGGGGTTCCAGAGAAGTATTGGGGAGGGGGATTGTACAAATACATGCCTCCAGCTGGTAGGGATACATTATTGGCCCTGGAGCAGGATGAGCAGACCCACTACCCCACCATGAAAGTGGCGCTCGTAAGGAAGTTTGGACTAACACCCGGGAAGTATAGACAGAAGTTCCGGGGTAGCCACAAACTGGGCACACAGAATTGGGTGGATTTCCTGGACTATGCAAAGAAGGCATTAGAGGGTTGGATACAAGGCAGTGAGGTGAGGGACTACGAGGGGTTGTTTGATTTGATGTTGAAGAACACCTGCTCGAAAAATGTTTCCCTGAACTGCGTCAACACCTGGTGGATAGCAAGCTGACCAATCCCCGGAAGCTTGCTGAGGAGGCGGACATTTGGGCTAGTACCCGGGTGTCCACAAGGGGGACTGGAGGGGACTCTCAAAAGACCGGACAGGGCGCCCCCCAGAAGAAAGAGGGAGGGGAAAAGAAAACGGAGTTCTCTAAAGGCCCCCAAAATAGTTCCCAAGGGAAGGGAACAGGATTCACCCCTAGGGCTAACCCACCCAGAAACCCTAATCCTGGCCAGAGTCAGCAGCCAAGGGTTGTCCATTGCTACGAGTGCGGTGGTGTCGGACACTATAAGGGAGATGTGAAGTGCCCGAAAAGACCACCCCCTCCCAACGGAGGAAAGACCCCGGGAGTAGCTAGTGTAGTGCTCGGGGAGGAGATGCCCTTAGGTAAGGGAAGGGAGTGGGCGGGTGTCACTTTAGTGTCCCTGGGAGAACGGGAGATGGTTCCTAAGATCCAGGTGCCCGCAAATACCACAAAGTATGGGCAGTGGGTCACCATCAACGGCCAAAGAGGGGAGGCTCTGAGAGACACAGGAGCCAGTATGACTATGGTACGTAGCCAACTGGTGTCTCCAGAGCAGGTGATTCCCCATGTACTCCACCCCGCCGCAATGGCTGACGGCAGAATGGGCCACTATCCGGTGGCCGAGGTTCCATTTGAATGGGAAGGGGTTGCAGGGTTACTTCGAGTTGCCGTAAGCCCTGCCGTGCCAGTCGAGTGTCTGCTGGGGAATGACATGGAGCATAATGCTTGGAAGGAGGTGGAATACCGGACTCATGCTGAGATGCTGGGTACACCTGACTGGGCCTGTGTCAGCACAAGGTCTGCGACTACCCGGAGGGGGAGTTCGTTTAGGCGGGAGCCTGGAACAAATGCACCGCCGGTTGCCAATCAAGGGAAGAACCGAAGGCAGGAGGAGCCTGTCTCGGCAGCCGCGCCCCGCGTGACGGATAGGCCACCGGAGGAGGTGGACCAGGAGTCCGCGGAGGGGGATGTTACCAAACTGGAGGACCTACCCATCCCGGCCGAGTGGCACGTGGAGGGAGGGCCGACCAGGGAGGAATTCTGCCAGGGCCAGAAGGAGTGTCCTACCCTTGAGGGGCTGAGGCGACAGGCCGAAGCCCAGGCAGCAGGGAACGTTGAGGGGAACTATAATATTTACTGGGAGGATGGCCTCCTCTACAGTGAACCCAAGGCGCCCATGCACGGATCATCACGGGCCTTGGTTGTCCCTCAACGTTACCGAGCCTTCCTTCTGGAGTTGGCTCATGAAATCCCCTTGGCAGGACACCTGGGGCAAGACAAGACCTTTGCCCGTCTTGTCCCACACTTTTATTGGCCTCAGATGAAAGTGTCGTCCGACACCTACTGCCGGACGTGTGTGTCTTGTCAAGCCAGTGGGAAAACAGGGGTGAAGCTGAAAGCTCCCCTGGAACCACTTCCTGTCGTTAGCACCCCCTTTGAAAGGGTGGGCATCGACATTGTGGGTCCGTTAGATCCGCCTACTACAGCTGGTCACAGGTTTATCCTGGTTCTGGTGGATCATGCCACACGGTACCCAGAGGCCATACCTCTGAGGACCATTACTGCACCTGTTGTGGCTAGGGCCCTGATGGGAATCTTTACCCGAGTGGGTTTTCCCAAGGAAGTTGTGTCCGACAGGGGGACCAACTTCATGTCAGCATACATGCGGGCGATGTGGAAGGAGTGTGGAGTGACCTACCGGTTCACCACTCCTTACCACCCCTAGACCAATGGTCTGGTGGAGAGGTTCAACAAAACCTTGAAAGGCATGATCAGAAGTCTGCCTGAAAGCCTGCGGAGGAAATGGGACGTCCTCCTACCCTGTCTATTGTTTTCCTACAGGGAAGTGCCACAGAAGGGAGTGGGCTTCAGCCCCTTCGAGCTTTTGTATGGGCACCCTGTGCGCGGACCTCTCAGCCTGGTGAGAGACGGATGGGAAAGAACTCCCAGAAAGCTTCCCCAGGACGTGGTGAGCTACATGCTGGCCTTCCGGAGCCAAATGGCTAAGTTGTGGAAGCAAGCTTCTGACAACTTGGAAGCCAGCCAAGCAGTGATGAAGGCGTGGTATGACCACAATGCTCACCCGGTGGAGTTGGAGCCTGGCCAGAAGGTGTGGGTGATCGAACCAGGAGAGCTTAGCGCCCTCCAGGATCGCTGGTCAGGACCCTTTGAGGTGTTGGAGAAGAAGGGTAAGGCTACCTACTTGGTGGACCTGAAGACCCCTCGTCAGCCCCTGCGGGTGCTGCATGCCAACCGCCTCAAACCCCACCATGAGAGGCCCGAAGTCCTATTGTTAATGGTGACTGACGGAGCAGAGGACGTGGAAAGCGAGCCTCTCCCCGACTTATTTGCGTCTCAAGAAAAGGATGGGTTGGTGGAGGGAGTGATTCTCTCCCCGTCCCTAACTCCTGAACAGCAGGAGGACTGCCGCCAGGTCCTGGGGCAGTACTCTGCGTTGTTCTCCCTTGTTCCGGGTAGGACTCACCTGTGCGTCCATGACGTGGACACAGGAGACAGCCCACCTGTGAAGTCAAAGATCTACCGGATGACAGACAAGGTGAAGGCCAGCATTCACAGTGAAGTCACTAAGATGCTGGAGCTAGGAGTAATTGAACCTTCCAGCAGCCCCTGGTCCAGTCCGGTGGTATTAGTACCAAAAGCTGCACCACCGGGGGCCCAACCGGAACTGAGGTTCTGTGTGGACTACCGGGGACTGAACTCAGTAACCAAGACTGATGCTCATCCGATCCCGAGGGCGGATGAACTGATTGACCGGCTGGGAGCTGCCCAATATTTGAGTACCTTTGACCTTACTTCTGGGTACTGGCAGATCTCTCTGACTGATGGAGCTAAGGAAAGGTCAGCCTTCTCCACGCCCAAGGGCCACTACCAGTTCTGCGTGATGCCCTTTGGGCTCAAGAACGCCCCTGCCACGTTTCAGCGTCTGGTGAACCAGATCCTCGCCGGAATGGAGAGTTTCTCTGCTGCTTATCTGGACGACATTGCCGTCTTCAGTAACAGCTGGGAGGATCACTTGCGTCACCTGCAAGCTGTTCTTCAGGCCCTGAAACACGCTGGTTTAACGATCAAGGCCAGTAAATGCCAGATCGGGCAGGGGTCGGTAGTGTACCTTGGACACTTGGTGGGTAGGGGAGCGGTGCAACCCCTCCAGGCAAAAATTGAGGCAATCATGGCCTGGGAACCCCCCAAGACTCAGACTAAGGTCCGAGCTTTTCTGGGCCTCACAGGATATTACCGCCGCTTCGTGAAGGGGTACGGTACCATTGTGGCCCCCCTCACGGAGCTTACGTCCAAGAAACAACCTCGACGGGTAGTCTGGACGGAGGCTTGCCAGCAGGCCTTTGTGAAACTGAAGCAAGCCATGTGCAAGGCCCCAGTGTTAAGGGCCCCAGATTTTTCCAAGAAGTTCATTGTCCAGACAGATGCATCGGAACATGGCATTGGGGCAGTGTTATCGCAACTCAATGAAGAAGGTCTGGATCAACCCGTGGTCTTCCTATCCCGGAGACTACTTCCCAGGGAACAGAAGTGGAGTGCAATAGAGCGTGAAGCCTTTGCAGTGGTATGGGCTCTGAAGAAGTTGCGGCCATACCTGTTTGGCTCGCACTTCCTAGTTCAGTCCGACCACAGACCCCTTCGTTGGCTGATGCAGATGAAGGGGGAGAATCCCAAGTTGCTAAGGTGGTCTATCTCCCTACAGGGAATGGACTTTCAGGTGGAACATCGGCCTGGAGTGGACCACGCCAATGCAGACGGTCTCTCAAGGTATTTCCGTCTTAGTGATGAGAACTCCCAAGGGGTTGGGTAGCTCTCCCCACTTTCAGCTGGGGGGGACGCGTGTTAGACCTGTCAGCCCTTTGGGTGGTCCCTCCTCATCATTATTTATTTTGTCCCACTTTTGCCTCAAACCCTGTTATAATTTTTCCTTTTTGGGAACCACCAGACTTTTTTTAGTGTTGATGCAGTGTCAGGGAGCCATTTTCCCTACCCCTGGAACTTCTGTCTGAGGGCCTGAGACACAAAATGGTGGCCACCTATTGTCACCTGTGACATCACCAGAACACACTAGAGGTTTCTGGAACCTTCTGCAACATTCTAAAACCCTGGGATAGAGGGAGGCAGTTTAGAATGTTGGGAAGCCATCTCAGGTTGGCAGTTGGCAGTTGGCATCTGACTAGAGAGGAGAGAGGACCAGTTCAGAAGGAGGTCGGAGTAAGGCAGCAGGGGTGGAAACCAGTGCTTGGAGTGGGGTCCAGAAACCCACCCTTGATGCTAGTCCCTACTGACCAAGCCCAGCCTAGAGCCCTGTGTGGGACCAAGACCAGAAAATCCATCTTAAGGACCTACATATTGTGAAGAGGCCTTAAAGAAGAAGACCAGCAAGCTCCTGACCTGTTTAGCGGTGTCCTCCTGGAGTCCTGACGTCGAGAAGCCTGGAGACCTGGAGCCCGAGGTGGAGAAGCGGCGCTGACGGAAAGCAGACGTCGTACCCGGAGCCGCCAGAGGTCGATAGAGGGCACCGACGGAGGTCGTGGAGAGTCACCGGAGGTCGAGTAGGAAGTCACCTGAGGTCGAGGTGAGGCGTCGACGGGGGAGTGAAGTCCGCCCTCCGGAGTCGCCGGAAACCGAGGTGAAGCGCTCAGGAGGTCAGGAGTGGAGGTCGCACTCCGGAGTCGCCTGAGGTCGAGGTGGAGCCGACGGAGGTCGGGAGTGGAGGTCGCACTCCGGAGACACCCGGAAGCGGGGAGATCGTGACCCTGTGACGCCGGAACACGACATCGAGCCAAGGCCGCCCAGCGACATCGATCCGGAGCCGCCTCACGGCACCGACCCGGCGTCAGGTAAAGCAGATCGACGCGACATCGAACCGAGGCCGCCCAGCGACACCGAACCGGAACCGCCAGACGGCATCGACACGGCGTCAAGTGGAACAGATCGACGCGACATCGAACCGGAGCCGTCCAGCGACGTCGACCCGGCGCAGAGCGGAGCCAATCATCGTGAAAAGGGCAGTAAGTGGTAGAAAGGGCATCTGAGGCCCTGTGGAGCCCTAAAAGACCATTCTAGGGGCTAGAGGGGTGTTAGAACAAGCCTGGGAGTGCCAGGGGTGAACTGAGACTGGTGTAGTGACCTCTGTGAGGGGTTGTGTATTGTGGGAGAGCCAGATCCGTAGGTTACCCTTAATCTACCTCAGTGCAGGCCCAGCCTTGACCAATCTAGGTGGGACACCCCCCATGTCATCCAAATGACCACAAGCTGTACTTGGGCATAGTAAAACCAGACTACCTCATAAATGTGATCTGATTTGCCATTGTTATTGATTGCTTATATTATTTATTGAAGGTGTTTTATTTATGGTCTGACTGTATTTATTCCTGCATAGTATTTATTGTCTGACAGTATTTAATTGCCCTCTGTATTTATTGCACCCCTATTTATTCCGTGTTTATTTATGACCTGATCCTATTTATGGAAACCCCACTGTGGTATTATTTATTTGACCTGCTACTTTCAAGAAAAGTCTTATGGTATTGTATGTCTGTTTTGAAACCTGCAACTAAGAGAAAAAGATAAAGACAAGCTACTTTCTTTCATAATTTTTACGGTGTAGTGTCGTTTTTGGAACGGATGAACGCATGGTTATTGTGAGGGTGTGACGTACGCTTAGCACGGTGCCTGACCCCGACCGCTCGAGCCAAGCTACCACCGTGTTGGGAACCTGGTGACTGCTAACCCGGTTGCCCGGTTTCCAACAGTGACTGATAAATACTTCTTGCAAATGGATGTTGGCCAGTGAGGTACGCTTACAGGGCCCTGGAAGGCTAAATAAACATGTGATTGTGGTAAACACATATATACAGTGGGGTTCCCAAGAAGAATATGCAAAAGAAATGGGGCTCTTTAAAGATGAAATTAAATCCCTAAATGATAAATATGGCAAGGATGTTCTCATTATTACGGGAGATTTTAATCATAAGCTAAATCCCGAAAAGTTGGATCCTTGGCTGAAAGAAATTCTAAAAGCATATGAGATAATGCCGTCTCTTTTTCCCAGTTGTAATATGAATAGGCAAGATGAAGCTCTAGGGAAATTTTTAGGGTCACCAGGGTTAATTAGTTTAAATGACAGATTTGAATTTGATAGACCTGCAATGCAAACATTTAGAAGAGGCAATCAATTGTGTCCCATAGATTGCTTCTTTGTACACGCATGGAATTTTGCCTTAGTAAAAAAGTTTAAGGTAATTAAGCGCAAAGAAAGCGACCATTACCCACTCTATTGTGAAATAGTGAGAGCTCCCCCAAGAGTCTGGAAAAAGTTCTATCGCAACCAATGGATTACCCAAAACGATTGACCACAAAACTAACTGATGACTATATAACAAAATGAGCAAGTTTTCAACAAAATTTATCCTCTGAGGTAGCATGGAACCGGAGGGTCCCATTGTTTGAAGAAAAAATCATTCAGGTAGTACAATGCCTCTGTGTCAATCTAAAGAAGATGGAGAAGGGCGGCAACATTTCGCAAGGGGGTAGAAAGCAAATGGGCTGGTTTGATTCTGTATGTAGAGGGAAAAAAAGATATTGAGGAGAGAAGAAAGAAGTATGAGGCTGAGATATGATCAGGAGGGTTACAATAATTTGTTAAAATTGAGGAAAGAATACAAAATTAGTGAGATCCAAGAAAAGAAAATGCTGCTACTCCCTATTGGAAACTATTGAAACTAAAAATACTAAAGGGTTCTGGAAGCTGATCCAAGACGCAGCGGGTCGATCCCCGGGAACCTTGAGCTGTGAAGTCGATGAGGCATCCTGGGGGGAGCACCTAAGCCAATTATATATGGCTAGTAATGTGTCAGAAGTAAGTGAGGAAAGAATCCCTATGTGGCGGGTAGCAAAAGATCTAATCCCCTTATGCTCCTTTGAAAATGTGAAGAACACCATTAGGAAGTTAAATCTAACCCGTGCTGCAGGGCCAGATAACTTACCTGCAGTTATAATTAAAACAGAGCTAAACTGGTGGGCCCAATTTTTCTCTAAGATGTTTACCGCCGTACTAGCCTCAGGTACTATTCCAAAATCATGGAGCGGAGCGGTAATCAGGCCTTTGCACAAAAAAGGGGGCAGAAATTACCCAAAGAATTATAGATTAATCAATCTGCTAGATATTGGTGTGAAAGTGTTTTCCAAAATAATTCTGAGCCTGACTGAAGGACTGGGTTGAGTTACATGCGATTGGCCCGGTGGAACAAGGAGGGTGTAAGGAGGGGCACTCAACCCTCAATCATTGCTTTGCCTTGTGGGCCTTAGCTCGGAAGTCTGTTAAGATACCTGAATGCTACTACCTGCCATATGATCACTGCGCATTGCGTAGCTTTACTCGGAGGGTGCGCTTGTTTAGCTGTTTTTATAAAAAACTTCCTGTTAATATATCTGTGTTCGATTTAGTTCTTATCCCCTGTTTTTATCTGGGACTGCTCCCTCTTACTTGCACGTTAATTGTTTGATTCCACCGCTGTTTAGCGGGCCCTGTCATCGGGATAGGGAAGTCGGGGGGACTTTGGGTGCCATCTTGGCTTGGGATTGCGGCGGTGACATCGTTGGACGCCATATTGGCTTCCCAGGCGTGCAGCCTATGCGCGCAAGGGCTATTTAAGGCGGTCAGTTTAGCGGGTCAGTCTGTTAAGATACCTGAATGCTACTACCTGCCATATGATCACTGCCCATTGCGTAGCTTTACTCGGAGGGTGCGCTTGTCTGGCTGTTTTTAAAAAAAACTTCCTGTTAATATATCTGTGTTCGATTTAGTTCTTATCCCCTGTTTTTATCTGGGACTGCTCCCTCTTACTTGCACGTTAATTGTTTGATTCCACCGCTGTTTAGCGGGCCCTGTCATCGGGTTAGGGAAGTCGGGGGAACTTTGGGTGCCATCTTGGCTTGGGATTGCAGCGGTGACATCGTTGGACGCCATATTGGTTTCCCAGGCGTGCAGCCTATGCGCGCAAGGGCTATTTAAGCCAGACACTTTACCGCGCAGCGGTTACGCGCAGTGGTGGGCGCCCTCGTCGCGCCAGAGTCCTGCCCGTCTGCGCTCGTCAGCGTCTCAGAGGCGTCCGGGCGTTGGAGCTGTTAGTATTGTACCTCTCTGCATAAGGACTAACGGTCGATTGGCATGCTTCGCTATACGGCGAATACGTTACGGTCCCTCCAGAAGGTTGTCTGTGCTTGTCGCCGAGTCTTCCCAGGAAGATATAGGGGTAAGAGGCGATGCCCGGGGTGTGGATGGGCCCCAAGCACGGGTTCTGTTACCATTATTAATAGGGAGGTGGAGTGTGGGAAGCATCTTTTTTTGCTCTTGAATACCAGATTCTTGTGCAAACATGCTCAGGATATTTACGATCTTCTGGTTTCGGAACAACCATCTTGCCTAATGCTGACGGAGACCTGGTTAGGGGACTCCTCCAATCCAGATATAGCTATGGCTATTCCCCCGGACTATAACATCTTTCGGCAGGATAGACTGAAGGGGAGGGGAGGGGGTGTGGCGCTGGTAGTGAATCTATTGTTTGCACCATTATCCCTACGGACGCGATTATAGGATCTGAATCCTTAGCTTTTTCATTAATATTGGCGCCGCACCACTCTGTAAAAGGGCTGTTAGTATATAGGCCCCCTGGACTAGTAGGCTCCTTCTTTGATGAGCTCCAGTTGATAGTCGCAGCGCTCGCTCTTAGAGCGGAGCGCTGTGTAGTGGCTGGGGACTTCAATTTTCATCTGGAGGATGAATTGGATCCTGATGTGATCAAACTAACTGATGTTTTGGTTCCTTTGGGACTCGCCCCTTATCTATCTGGACCTACTCATGATAAGGGTCATACCCTGGATCAGGTCTTCTCGTCGGTCCCTTTAGAAGTGTCTGCACTTTTACCAGTGCTATGGTCTGATCACAGGCTGGCTAAATTCTATGTATCGGGCATGAAGAAATGCTCTAATACTGCCTCTAGGCATCAGGGACGTATTTCTAGGGCCTATCATCGGGTGACGCCGGATATGCTGACTCAAGCATCGATGGATCATCCTTGTCCTTTTACTGGTGATCTGGAGAGTTATGTAGGGTCTTTGCAGGCATGGCTAACGGACAGGCTGAATGATCTGGCCCCTGAGAAGGCCCCCCGAGTATCAACTAAGCGGTCTTCGGCCCCATGGTTTACTGAGGCACTGGCGGCGTCTCGTAGGCAGTGCAAGGTGGCTGAGAGGGCCTGGCGATCACAGTATGATCCTGAAGCCAGACTTGCATATAGGACGATGGTTAAAGTTTATCATCGCAACATCTTCCTCGAAAAAAAA
Organism: Triturus cristatus; assembly: GCF_964204655.1. Lineage (NCBI taxonomy): Eukaryota > Metazoa > Chordata > Amphibia > Caudata > Salamandridae > Triturus > Triturus cristatus. The sequence goes on from NC_140587.1 coordinate 103,966,063, forward strand.
GGTTATCTGGCAAGGAGGATAGAGGCTGCTTCTAACTCCTGTAAGGAGATTTTTACGATTGTCAGGGAATTTACGTCCCCTCGCCAGATTGTGACGTCGATCGCTCCCTCTGAGCCATGGGTTTCTGCACTTGCCAACTTTTTTATTACTAAGATCAAATTGATTCAGGACTCCTTTCCTTCGAGGATGGCCGAAGGCCGCCCTAACCATTAGAATGACCTGAATCAGGCAGTCTTTATGGGTCCAGTCTTGGCTGCCTTTCCACCTATTTCAGTTTTGTCATCGTCAGTTCTCATGGCCAATCTTAAATCTGGGTCGCCTCTGGACCCCTGTGCGGCCAAATTTTTGGCTAAGATGGTCGAAGTGGTCAATCCTCTGGCAAATCCCCTTTCGAATCTTTCTTTGAGTCGGGGGATGGTGCCGCAGGTCTGGAAGCAGGCCTTGGTTATTCCTCTTCTTAAAAAACCGGGCCTAGATCCGGAAGCTCTGGCCAACTATAGGCCTATCTCTCTTCTCCCGGCGTTGGCGAAGATCTTGGAGAAGCATGTGCATTCCGTGCTTTCCAATTTCTTGGAAACTCATGACCTGTTGCACTCTTCTCAATCGGGTTTTCGCCCTAATCCAAGCACTGAGACAGCGCTTTTGGAAGTCTCTGAAGCCATCAAACAGGTACTGGATGCAGGGGGCAAGGCTATGCTTGTTATGCTGGATTTATCTGCGGCCTTTGACACCGTCCCCCATGAGGGTCTCCTCGCTAGACTTTATGACATCGGTCTTAGGGGGACGGTGCTCAGTTGGTTTAGATCATTCCTGGAGGACCGTCAGCAAACGGTCTGGGTCCCGCCCAGCTCTGCCATGATGCCACCTTTGGGAGTTGGAGTTCCACAGGGTTCTGTGCTGAGCCCGACTCTCTTTAATATCTTTATGACCCCTTTGGCGGCATTGGCGGAGTCTGGGGGGGCCCAAATCATATCTTATGCTGACAACACTCAGCTCCTCTTTACGTGCAGGAAGGGCGAAGACTTTGATGGGGAGAGTATACGTGAGTGCCTTGTGGCTGTGTTTAAATGGTTCCAGCATAACAGCCTCAAGTGCAACTCAGACAAATCGGAGGTACTTTGTTTCGGTTGTCCATCTGATCCCCCTTGGCAGGAATGGTGGCCTGCTAATATGTTCCCTCCAGCGAGTTCTTCTTTGATGGCTAAGAATCTGGGGATCAAGATTGACAATGGCCTGTCGTTACGATCCCAGATCTCTGGCCTTACCGGATTATGTTTCAGCCTTCTCAAAATGCTGCGAAAGTTTCTTCCTTTTCTCTCTGAGGAGCATAGGAAGACGACGGTGCAGGCCTTGATTAGCTCAAGATTGGATTATTCCAATGTTTTATACTTTGGCCTTCCGGAATATCTGTTGCAACGGTTGCAGGTGGTCCAGAATTCGGCCGCGCGAGCAATTTTTGGCCTGCACAGGCGTGCTAGTGTCTCTAGTCTCTTGCAATCACTCCATTTGCTTCCGATCCGGAAACGGATAGTTTTTAAAGCCTTGACGTTGGCGTATAAGGCCCTCCATGCTTCGGGTGCCAAATATCTCCAAAGGAGACTCTCTTTTTACCATCCTGCCCTTGTTCTGAGGTCCGAATCTTTGTTTTTGGCTGTGGTCCCCCGTGTCAAAAAAGCTTATATTGGAGGTCGCTTGTTTACACTGCTAGTATCGCAGTGCTGGAACACTTTGCCTCTGGCGCTGCGAAGCACCTCCAATCTGTTGGCTTTCAGGAAGGGCCTCAAAACCTGGCTTTTTGCTCTTTAGTCTCTTTTGTTTACCCATTGTTTGGGCCCTGTTTCTCTGCTCTGTGTTGTGTTTTCTGTGGTAAGTGGTTATGAGTAAAAGCGCCGGGACACTCTTTTAGAGTAGCTGAGCGCTATATAAAACAAACTTTAACATAACATAACATAACATAAATGATACTGCTGTTTTGTTGACTTACGGGCTGCATTTGATCTAGTAGATAGAGAATGCCTATGGGAGAAGCTAAAAAGATATAATATTCCTGAAGAACTCCTAGAAGTCATCCAAGAGCTGCATAGTGAGAATTGGGCACAGGTTATTAAAGATACAGTAGGGGGTTTGACTCATGAGATAGCAATCAAGCAAGTGCAAATGACAAAATAAAAATTATATTAATGGATGGTGATGGTAAATGTACATGCAGGATGGTCTTAAAATGTTCCTGTGTTCATATCGTAATGGATTGTCAAAAATTGGTAACTCTACGGCAATTGTTTTTGCGGCCAGTTTTTTTAAAATATGGTATAAGGTCAAGGATGCAAGCAATCGAGTTCCTCATTGATATGCAGTTCCTTGACATTGCAATTGCGTTGGCGAAGTTTAGCCAAGCCGCAAAGAGGTTCCTTATGGAACAGGAAATGAAAGAGTGGACCAGGGAGTGACAAATAGAGTCTAATTGGACAATTTTAGTTGTTTAACGTAGTCACTAAACATTGGACCTTTACGTATCTGGATCTGGTTCGCAGTAAGTGATACTAGGGAAACAAATTTTTATGAGACAAAGAAATAATGAATTTGTAATAGTCCCCTAATCTGGTTTTATGGTTCCTTTATAGAATTTTAACCTATTGTATTTTTAGCTGTTTTATGGTGTTTTATGTAGTTTAAAGACCAATTGGTCATAATAAACGTATTTTTGACTTGACTTGACCTCTTTGGGGGTTTTGTTTTCTGATGGTTGCTCATCGTGTTTTTACCACTGTGTAGAAAAGGGTCTTTAGGTATCACATTAAGACATAAACAGAATTAGGAAGGAAAGTTGGAGACTGCTGGTGCCACTACCATGGGCTTGTCAAGACAGGAGGTTCTAATGTTGATAGAATTATGTGTGTTTATCTTTTACTGCTCCCACTCATCCCAACTTTGTTGAGAGATCAGGAGCGGGCCTTGCGCCAGTTAATTGAGTCAAAAACATTGCAGTTGATGCTTTTATTTAACATACAGAGGATCAAATTTGAGATTAGGATGATGTTTTAGTGTACATTGGATAGAAGAATAGATTAAAGAGTGTTATTATGTTCAGTATTTAGTTTAGTATGGTTCTGTTTTAGCAGGTTGCTTTGCAAAGTTGCATACCAACTATGAACAGTCTGAAGGATTGAGAGAAGTGTGCTGGAGGGGTGGGTTTCTGTTTTGCTTCTGGAAAGAATATGTTAGAAGAGCGAGACGTTGAAGACCTGCTTTCTGGACAGTTTACTGCCCTTCATCTTCCTTATGTTTCATGGCGTGAAACAGGCTGTGGTCCAAAGGACTAAGAGAATTGGCGTTTGTTTTGTTCTGTTCCTATGGCAAGGGGTGGTGTTAATTGATCATTTGGAGGTTCGTTATAAGAGTTTAGACACGCAAGTCATCCCTGTGTAATTGACACCATCGTTTTCAAAACAGTGAAAGCTGTAAAAATCATCATTGGCCACTACACTGACACCACTACATTGATCATCTGCCTAAACAGAACACTATAATTATTACAAACCCTGGCCCTTGAATTAGCTCTCAACCTAATCCTAATATAACCCCAACATGTATCCTTACCCTAAACTCACCTCTATCCTAACTTTGAATCCAAATGCAAACTTAAGAGTGACACTGAATCTATAGTCTAAACCTAACTCTGTCGCTAAAGCCACCTCTTACAGTTATCCTAGGCTTACCCTGAAATATAAACAATAAACTGAGACTAATCCTATTCCCTAATTGAAATGGTACACCTTACCCTAGCTGCAGGCCTAACATGAAACCTAACCTTAAACTTTAACCTAATACTAAACTTGTGAAGAAAAGTTAAGCTAGGAATAGCGAAAGAGTATTGCGGAACAATATTCAGCTATTGCTTTAATGTAGAGCTTCATTCCACATTCTTTACTGCTCCTCAGCAATATAAATAACTGATGCTTCCCTCACTTAATTTAATGCCACGCAATGTAATGACTTTGAGACAATGAAAGGCTGAGCTGCTGAGATCTAAACACAGAACTGTTGTGTCACATCATATGTCGGAACAGAAAAAACCTACCTACCAACCACAGCGATTTTGGTCCATGGCGAGAGGGTTTAAAGCAGTAAACTAACAGCCGCTTACATGGGTTATTCTCAGGGGTGACGGGCAGTAGAAGTGGAGTGCTTTTTTCTTGCTGGCTCAGCCACCAAAACCACAGGGTGCTCGCCATTTGAGAGTAGGCCTGTGTCTGCATTACAGATATTAAGTTCTCCAGTGGTCGTTGGGTATTGGTCCTCTGGCAAAGTATTATTGGGATCCTTCTGGCACACTATTATTGGGATCCTTCTGGCACTGTATTATTGTGATCCTTCTGGCACTGTATTAGGAGGGACCTTCTGGCATTTCATTATTGGGATCCTTCTGGCACAGTATTACTAGGATCTGTCTCTTCTGCTTCAGTAATCTCTGGATTTGTTAACAGTCTTAGAATAGCATCTTGTGGGCAACAAAAACCGTTGGGTATTGGTCCTTCTGGCACAGAATTATTGGGATAGTTCTGGCACAGTATTATTGGGATCCTTCTGGCACTGTATTACTGTATTATTGGGAACCTTCTGGCACAGTATTATTGGGAACCTTCTGGCACAGTATTATTGGGATCCTTCTGGCACTGTATTATTGTGATCCTTCTGGCACTGTATTATTGTGATCCTTCTGGCACAGTATTATTAGGATCCTTCTGGCACAGTATTATTGGGATCCTTCTGGTACTATATTATTGGGAACCTTCTGGCACAGTATTATTGGGATCCTTCTGGCACTGTATTATTGTGATCACTCTGGCACAGTATTATTGGGATCCTTCTGGCACTATATTATTGGGAACCTTCTGGCACAGTATTTTTGGGATCCTTCTGGCACTGTTTTATTGGGATCTGTCTCTTCTGCTTCTGTAATCTCTGTAGTCTTAGAATAACGTCTTGTGGGTGACTAAAACCATTCGGTATTGGTCCTTCTGGCACAGTATTATTGGGATCCTTCTAGCACAGTATTATTGGGATTCTTCTGGCACTGTATTAGTGTGATCCGTCTAGCACTGTATTATTGTGATCCTTCTGGCACAGTATTATTAGGATTCTTCTGGCACAATATTATGGGGATCCTTCTGGCACTGTATTATTGGGATCTTTCTGGCACTGTATCATTGTTAACCGTCTGGCACAGTATTATTGGGATTCTTCTGGCACTGTATTATTGGGATCCTTCTGGCACAGTATTATTGGGATCATTCTGGCACAGTATTTTTGGGATCCTTGTGGCACAGTATTTTTGGGATCCTTGTGGCACAGTATTTTTGGGATCCTTCTGGCACTGTTTTATTGGGATCTGTCCCTTCTGCTTCTGTAATCTCTGTATCCGTTAACAGTCTTATAATAGCGTCTTGTGGGTGACTAAAACCGTTGGGTATTGGTCCTTCTGGCACAGTATTATTGGGATCCTTCTGGCACTGTATTACTGTATTATTGGGATCCTTCTGACACAGTATTATTGAGAACCTTCTGGCACAGTATTATTGAGATCCTGCTGGCACTGTATTATGGTGATCCGTCTAGCACTGTATTATTGTGATCCTTCTGGCACAGTATTATTAGGATTCTTCTGGCACAATACTATGGGGATCCTTCTGGCACTGTATTATTGGGATCCTTTCTGGCACAGTATTATTGGGATCCTTCTGGCACAGTATTATTAGGATTCTTATGGTACAATACTATGGGGATCCTTCTGGCACTGTATTATTGGGATCCTTTCTGGCACAGTATTATTGGGATCCTTCTGGCACTGTATTGTTGGGTTCCTTCTGGCACAGTATTATTGGGATCCTTCTGGCACTGTACTATTGAGATCCTTTCTGGCGCTGTATTATTAGGATCCTTCTGGCACAGTATCATTGTGATTCTTCTGGCACTGTATTATTGGGATCCTTTCTGGCACAGTATTATTGGGATCCTTCTGGCATTGCATTATTGGGATCCTTCTGGAACTGTATTATTGGGATCCTTCAGGAACTGTATTATTGGGATCCTTCTGGCACTGTATTATTAGGATCCTTTTGGCACAATACTATGGGGATCCTTCTGGCACTGTATAATTGGGATCTTTCTGGCACAATATTATTGGGATCCTTCTGGCACTGTATTATTGGGATCCTTTTGGCACTGTATTATTGGGCTCCTGTCTGGCACAGTATTATTGGGATCCTTCTGGCACTGTATTATTGGGATCCTTTCTGGCACAGTATTATTGGGATCCTTCTGGCATTGCATTATTGGGATCCTTCTGGAACTGTATTATTGGGATCCTTCTGGCACTGTACTATTGAGATCCTTTCTGGCGCTGTATTATTAGGATCCTTCTGGCACAGTATCATTGTGATCCTTCTGGCACTGTATTATTGGGATCCTTTCTGGCACAGTATTATTGGGATCCTTCTGGCATTGCATTATTGGGATCCTTCTGGAACTGTATTATTGGGATCCTTCTGGCACTGTACTATTGAGATCCTTTCTGGCGCTGTATTATTAGGATCCTTCTGGCACAGTATCATTGTGATCCTTCTGGCACTGTATTATTGGGATCCTTCTGGCACTGTATTATTGGGCTCCTGTCTGGCACAGTATTATTGGGATCCTTCTGGCACTGTATTATTGGGATCCTTTCTGGCACAGTATTATTGGGATCCTTCTGGCATTGCATTATTGGGATCCTTCTGGAACTGTATTATTGGGATCCTTCAGGAACTGTATTATTGGGATCCTTCTGGCACAGTAACATTGGGATCCTACTGGCACTATTATTGGGATTCTTTCTGGCACAGTATTATTGAGATCCTTCTGGCATTGCATTATTGGGATCCTTCTAGAACTGTATTATTGGGATCCTTCAGGAACTGTATTATTGGGATCCTTCTGGCACTGTATTATTGGGATCTTTCTGGCACAGTATTATTGGGAACTGTCTCTTCTGCTTCAGTAATCTGTGGATTCGTTAACAGTCTTAGAATAGCATCTTGTCGGTGACTAAAACCTTTGGCACAATTTTCTAAATCATGATTCTTCAGGGACAGTATTTGTGAAGTTGTTTGCTTTTCTTTGAACATTACGTTTCCTAACACAGTATGTAGATGGCATTGCTGTTTCATGGAGTGGTTTTATCTCAATGATTTCTGGGAGAATTGTTTTATCTCAGAGGATCGAAAGGGAATTACCTTTAGACCACCCTTTCGCAGAAATGTTTTCCTTTGGTTGGGAGTCAGGATGCCATCATGTTTTTAATTGTGGGATTCTTAGGTTGGTGTTTCTACCGGCACAATATTTCTGATAGAAAGTTTAGAGCCAATCACCTGGCAGGGTTCTGAGGGGAGGGTAGTGTTCTATGTCTGTCACAGTATTGGGATGGACACAGTTTCTACCACGGCACAATGTTTCTTTGAGGCACCATGTCTACTTTGGCACGTAGTGTTTCTACAGTGCATCACCTATGTCTACTGTCCAGAAGCTGTTCTCTCAGGCATAGGAACTTCCTGTGCATCGCATGTCAGGTTTACACAGGTGGATAACAAGGTCTTTGAGAGCTCTGGGTGTCTTCTAAGAAGGACTGAGGTCGCATACATTTGCTTTGATAAGCGGACGCGAGAAAAAGACTACAGCCTTAGCGTAAGGTTCATGCTTTGAAGCGCCTGGCAAAGGGCTCGGAGAGTTGCGCCGGCATTGTTTTCTAAAAACAGCTCCGTTCTTTTTTAACTCTGTGTCACTTTGATTCTGCTTTTAATCACTGTTAATCACTTGCTCACCTTCACGCTGTGTACTGCGATTCCCTGGTCCACCACTGAAAGTTCAGATTGGACTTTAAGTTTTCTCCTGAGGCGGAAGCCGGGAGACTTAGCTGTAATTTTAAAAATACCTTGTTCACCCCACTGTATAATATTGTGCACTTTCTCCTGAGGCGGAAGCCGGGAGACTTGGCTGTAATTTTATAATACCTTGTTTTCCCCACTGTATAACATTGTGCACTGTGTTTTTACTTGCATTTCTGGCCTGTTAAATCTTGCGTGCTGGACCGTGCCCTTCTTTCACCCTTGCTGAGCACCGCTATCGGGATCCTCGCCGCTTCGGCTAGCGCGGTGACTTTGGCGGACATCTTGGGTGGGGCGCGAGTGCGGAGAGCGTTCTAGCGGTCTAGTTTACTGGCTCAGCAGGACTATAAGTCTGCATGCCAGCGCGAGCGCGCCGCCAGTGCGCCGAAGGCGCGCTAAAGGCAAGCCCGTCTGCGCCCGTCCGCGACCGTTCGGGACCAGGGGCCATGACCCCTGCCCCCCAGTCTTACCAAATAAAGCCCTACAGCGCTGACGATCTATTAAAGTTACGCGACCTCAGGAACACAGAATGCCTGCACTCTTTACACGTCTTAGATCTCCCCGAGGTCTGCCCTCTATGTAATCATGTGTTCCACAGTTCCTTGTCTACCCCTTTTAAACAAGATTTTAAGCTACTGCTCCTAAACTGTAGATCTTTACCGAAGCACAAGCTCGAAATCAAGCTGCTGTTGGAGGAACATAAACCCGACTTATGCTTCTTGACAGAAACCTGGCTGACGCCACACTCTGACCCAGATACCGTATCCGCCTTGCCTCTAGGCTTTCAGATTTTACGCAAGGATCGTTCGACTGGTAGAGGAGGCGGCCTGGCAATCGTTTACAAGGAACAATATTCCTGTAGAAGTATGACCAGTGTTATTCCCGATTGTGAAAGCCTTGCCTTCAGTATCAACTTTTCCCCCAATACTTGCTTCTCGGGCACCCTGGTCTACAGGCCCCCGGGCCCCTCGAGTCAGTTCCACAAGGCCTTGCCTTCGATCTTAGCTGAAGACGTCACCACATTTTCAAAGTATACAATGTTGGGTGACCTTAATCTTCACTTCGATACTGTTCACGACCACATCGCTACTGAGCTGTTGAATGATCTAGCGGCTCTTCAATTGGAGCAGCTGGTTGATTCTGCCACTCATGCTAAGGGCCATTTACTGGATCCTGTGTTCAGCAACTGCCCTGACCTTAAGGCTGAACCCCCTATTGCTCTGCCATGGACAGATCACCTGCTTGTCCCCCTTTTGTGGTCTACCTATACCTCTCCCCGGCCTATTCACCAGGAAAAGAATTTCAGGAACTGGGCAAAACTCTCTACAATACCCTGGTCTAAATGCCTTGCAAGTTCACGTCCTTACCCCAATAGAGATCTCAATGTAGCCAATCGGGAGTATGAAGAATGGATCTCTCGCTCTCTTGAGACCATCCTTCCCCTCCAAAAAATCACCACCAAACGTTTGCAAAAATCCGCCCCCTGGTTCTCTGAGGAACTCAGGGAAAAAAAGAGGGACTGTAGGAAAATTGAGAGACGATGGCGACTTGATTTTCTTTCAAGTGAGAAAATACGGTATAGAAAGGCTATTAGAGCTTATAAAAATGAGGTTAAACTCGCTCAAGCTACCTATTTCTCCGCTCAAATTCTGCAGGCCAAATCTAAATCTAAGGAAATTTTTAAAGTAGTAAAAAGCCTCATCAAACCTCCCCCGCCACCCATATTGCTGGATAACACTCTACTACACTGTAACAACTTAGCAACGTTCTTCCATCAAAAAGTTCTTCAAATATATTCCTCCTTTTCTGCTGCTGACGCATATCAGACCTCTCAAACTCAGCCCTGCCATGTGGAATCTCCCCCCCAACCCATGGCTAACTTGGAATGTTTCCCCATATTGGAGCAGGACGCTGTTGAGTCACTAGCACGGCAGGTGAAATCTGGATCTCCTTGCGACCCTGCCCCTCCTAAGGCCATGATGTCGGTCATCCAGACGGTCCTTCCCACCATCAAGGACCTTCTCAACGCCTCTCTCATGGCAGGCGTTGTCCCAGCACCTTGGAAGCAGGCCATGGTCCGTGCCTTGCTTAAAAAGCCCAATCTGGACCCTGACGATTTCAGTAATTATCGTCCCATCTCCCTGCTCCCATGGATAAGTAAACTCTTGGAGAAGCACATCAGCATCCACCTTATGGCTTTCCTGGAGTCTAATCAGCTGCTAGACATCACCCAGACTGGCTTCCGACCAAAACATGGGACGGAGACTGCCTTACTGGCGGTAACCGAAGAAGCCAGGAGGATGATGGATCAGGGAGGATCAGTGGCAGTGATCCTCCTTGATCTAAGCGCAGCTTTCGACACAGTTAGTCATGATGTGCTTCTCTGCCGTCTCTCTGAAATAGGAATCTCGGGCAAGGCTCTAAGTTGGTTCACATCCTTCCTAAGCAACAGATCCTTCCGGGTCTTTGAGGGAGACACTGTCTCCACTAGTAAACCTCTCACCTGTGGGGTCCCGCAGGGCTCATCGCTGAGCCCTGCACTGTTCAACGTTTACATGCGACCGCTGGCTGAGATCGTCCGCCCATTTGGCATCAAAATAGTTTCTTACGCGGACGATACTCAACTAGTGGTATCCCTTGCACAGGAGAACAATGGCCCCATGCAAAGAGGACTAAGGGATTGCCTGGAGGCTGTGAAAGTGTGGATGACAAGATCTTTCCTCAAACTCAATGGGAGCAAAACAGAGCTGATGTTTCTGGGGCCTGCTGCCCCCACTTCCTTCGACCCTTTTTGGCCCCCCTGCCTTGGCATCCCGCCTGTCCCTAAGGACAATATAAAAAGTCTGGGCATTTGGCTGGATAAGGCCCTAACACTTAACATCCAGGCCACAAAGTTGTCTGCAACCTGTTTCGGCCTACTTAGGATGCTTAGGAAAGTGCTCCCATTACTACCCATGGAGGCCAGGCAAGTCGCTGTACAGGGTTTGATACAGTCTCGACTTGACTTCAGTAACTCTCTATACCTCGGCGCCCCCGAATACACCCTCCGCAAACTGCAGACAGTGCAAAATTGTGCTGCCCGCACACTACTTCAATTGCCCCGGAAAATATCAGCAAAACCCGGACTGAGGAAACTGCACTGGCTCCCGGTCCGTCAAAGAATTTTTTTTTTAAAGCGCTGTGCATTGCTCATCAGGCCTTCTGTGATACAGGCCCGGCAATCTGCCGGAACCTTATGACTCATTATCATCCCACAAAGCATCTCCGCTCCAGTCAGGCCTTCTTAGCAATTGTACCAAGAGTTAGAAGAATGCGGTCCGGTGGCAGGATGTTTTCATTTAATGCCGCCAAACTATGGAACCTCCTGCCCCCTCAACTCAGATCCAACTCCAATCTCTCTTCATTCCGTAAACACTTGAAGACTTTTCTTTTTACTTTCCAAAATTAACTTCCCGAAGTGTCCAGGCTAGCCCTCACTCTATTCTTCAAGTAGCGCTTGGCCGCCTTCTGGCAGCAATTGCGCTTTACAAATCCACTTTTCATTTCATTCATTCATTTCATTTCATTTCATTTCATTTCATTTCATTGTGTGGAGGGAAGGTACCGCAACACAGGAAGTGAAGAAGCCTACACTACTTCCACAGGTCAGCATTCTAGCAGCTGATACCTGCCCTTTAAAAGCCACATGTCTGTAGTGACGCGCAGCGGGTGCACTGCTGGCGCGCTGACGGCGCGCAAAAGGCAAGCTCGTCTGCGCCCGTCCGCGCCAGACGAGGCCCAGGGCCCACAAACCCTACATCTTTTTCCCCCAATCAACATCATTACTCCATTGCACAGCTCAAACAGCTTAATAGAACTTTAGGAAGCGCCTGCGCACATTCCATCATGCCAGAAAAATTCCCCGACCACTGCCCGCAATGTCAGCACAAATTTACCCCTTCCAACCTGAAACTTTCCACTCCCTCTGAGCTTTTCAAAATTTCACTACTAAACTGCAGATCCCTTCCTAAACATACAACCGAAATCTGGATGCTTCTTAAAGATCTAGACCCAGACGTGCTGTTTCTGACGGAAACATGGCTCACCTCATGCGCCGAACCCGACATCATTCAAGCCCTCCCTCAAGGCTTTGTGATGCAGAGGGTCGACCGCGCAACAGGCAGAGGGGCGGGATAACGATTATCCATAAAGATCAATTCATCTGCCGCTTGCTTGGGAGTCCAATCAACGACTGCGAGAGCACCCACTTTAACATAGAACTCTCACCGAGCTTATCATTTTCGGGTATCCTTATCTATCACCCCCCCTGGAGCATTGGGCTCATTCCATCACTCGCTACTTGAGGCTGCAGCTAACCTAGCAAGTTCAGCACCCAATTTTACTCTCCTTGGAGACTTTAACCTCCACTTTGACGATATTTTGGCTGCTAACACTAATGAGCTGACTAGGGACCTCTCCGAGCTACATTTGACTAAAAAGATTCTACAAGCCACCCATGTGAAAGGTCACCTATTAGATCAGGTTTTCTCAAGTCTAGAGGACCTCAAAGGAGTTGACCCTATCCCCCTCCCATGGACTGATCATTTCTTGATCAACCTCTCCTGGTGTCATCAACACACAAATCATCCCCTCCAACCCACCTGGACCTTTGACCGTCCTTGGTCTAAACTTCCCTTGGAGAAATGGATTCAAACCCTAGAAAGAACCAAACCCAAAGCTAACCCCTGCCCAACAGTTGCTAACGAAGATTTTTCAAACTGGATAGGTCAATCACTGGACTCTGTCCTCCCTAAAGTCAGAATAAAAAAGTCTGAAAGGTCTCACAATGCCCCTTGGTTCTCCCCTGAGCTGCGTACATTTAAACGGCAATGCAAAATCAAGGAAAGGCAATGGAGAAAAGAATTCCTCCCCTCAAAAAAAGCTGAATACAGAGCGGCTATCCAAACATATAAATCTGAAATTAAAAAAAGCCCAATTATCCTACAATGAAGAAAAGATCCTATCAGCCCAGAACTCGCCCAGGGAAACTTTCACCATTATTAAAAAATTACTCAAAACACCCGTCCCTCGTACTGCCCCAGATCCCTCTGGCCAACGGTGCAATAAATTAGCAAACTTCTTTAACCACAAAGCACAATCCATCCTCCAATCTCTTCCACAGGGGAATGAAGCTCTGGAAATACAGATCAATTCAGACACTTTCACCACCAAACCCACTCTGGAGACCTTTCCCCCTATGCCCCTGGAAACTCTGCTCACTTTGCTGTCCACCGTTAAGAGCGGATCACCAAGGGACCCAGCTCCACTCTACATCCTGAAAAAAGCAATAGCCACCTTAGCCCCTAACATACTGAACCTGATTAATGCCTCACTAAATACAGGATTGGTCCCTTCCCGCTGGAAACAGGCTACGGTCAAGGCTCTACTTAAGAAACCCAACCTAGATCCAGCTGAACTGGGAAACTAAAGCCCAATATCTCTTCTTCCAGGAATAAGTAGTGACAGAAAAGTTTGTCAACCAGACCCTTTCAGGTTTTCTTGAAACACACAATCTGCTTCACTCCTCCCAGACAGGGTTCCGGCCTCGCCAGAGCACGGAAACGGCCCTGCTGACAGTAGTAGAGGAAAGCAGAAAAATCCTCGACTCAGGAGGTTCCACTGCCATCATTCTCCTTGACCTAAGCGCAGCATTCGACACGGTGAACCATGTTACCCTAATTAACCGTCTGAGGAATATAGGAGTCACAGGCACCGTGCTTCGCTCCTTCGTAGAAGGAACAACCTTTCACGTTTTTGAGGAGAAAGTTATATCTGAACCGGCCAACTTAACAAGTGGGGTCCCGCAGGGCTCCTCTCTCAGCCCGACCCCTTTTAATGTTTATATGTCCCCCTGGCAGCCGTAGTTGCCCCCTCTGGAATCCGCATAGTGACTTATGCGGACGACACGCAACTGGTGGTGGCACTCAATCAGGCAGAAAATAACACAAACAGCCTCCACTCCTGCCTAGAAGACATCTCAGAATGGATGGATAGTTCCCAGCTCAAGCTTAACGGTGGAAAAACCGAGATTATGGTCTTAGGTAACCACAGCAGCTTCCACCCCAACTCAATGTGGCCTCCCCCCCCCCCACCAGCCCCCCCCCGACCAACAAGACCGAAATCAAAAGTCTGGGCATCTGGTTGGACCAGGATTTGAATTTTAGAACACAGGCCAGGAAGACAACAGCTACTTGTTTCGGCCTGCTCAGAATGGCCCGGAAAGTCCTCCCTCTTCTCCCCCCTCCAGCAAAAAAGGTACTGATACAATCCCTAATACTCTCCAGGCTTGACTATGGAATGGATTATACCTAGGCTCCCCCTCCTCAGTAATTGCCAAACTCCAGTTAGTCCAAAACAACGCAGCCAGAATTCTGACGGGCACTTCAAACAGACAGTCAGCCAAACCGGCAATACACTCCCTCCACTGGCTCCCCGTGCACGAACACATCAAATTTAAATCGTTGTGCATTGCCCATAAAACACTGTCAGGAACAGGCCCCGCCATTAACTCAGCCCTGATTCTTCCCTACAAAGCTAACAGAAAACTCCGGTCAGATGATCTGCGTCTGGCCGAGGTACCTAAAATAAAAAGAGCCAGAAGTGGCGGATGACTGTTCTCCTACAATGCCTCCAAACTCTGGAATTCCTTGCCACTTCATCTACGCCTGATCCCCAATCACCAGGCCTTCAGAAAACAACTTAAGACCCTGTTGTTTACCTAGTCTGCTCTCCGTCCATGTTGGTTCCACAGCGCTGGGACACTTCCGGGTAGCCATGCGCTCTATAAATGCCTTTTCATTCATTCATTCATTCATTCATTTCATAATACTATAACATCAGATATCATGTTATGTTCGCTACTGCCATCTTGTTCTCCCATGCTAACCACAGTCGTTCAGGCTGTCTCGCCTCTGAGGTACTTAGCCCCATGCCCATGCTTGGCAACACTAAGCCAGGGTTCCTAATTCACTGACTGAGCATTAAGAAGTAACCTTTCTTGTATATTTGCCCACGAGAAGACTATGTGCCTTCAGTTCTATCATCGATTTAGCTGTTTCGTCTCTTGTATGTCACTGGATGCTAGAACCTAAAAAAGTCTATAAATAGCACATTGAAAGGGGGTGGGCAGCATTACATTCTCAGCTGCTATGAGGGGAAGCTCTTGACCCATTGACTTACATTTCTGAACATAGTGGTCCAGACTTCAAGTAGGCTCTTTTCTGGATACTTTCACATTAGAAAGGTTTCCACAACATATCTAATTTTAACCACTAAACAAGAGAGTTACAAATATTGTGTGGTGTGTTGCAGGTCGGTGGGGGCAAGGCTGGGGAGCTGGTATATTAAACCTTAACGGGTCTGAAGGGCAAGCATGCACTTTGGGAGACAAACTGCTTTCAAAGTTTGCTCTACCCAAGTGGCAAGGTTTTCTCATGTGCTGAAAGGAGCTCCCATTCACCTGAGGGAGAAAGAAGACTTCCGGGTCCCAGCTTTACCTGTATGTCCAACGAATATGGTCCGGATATTCCAGTTTTCATCCCACACCTTGATGGACGTGCCGGAGGAGGTGACCAGGAGCTTGGCAGCGTCGGAATAAACAATTCCAGTGATGGATCTAGCGAGAATAACGTAGAACTTTGAGCACCAGGGTATCACAGATAAAAGGAAGCACAGCTTGAAGGAGCGGCATTCTGCTCATTTCATTTTAACATTATAGAAAGTTACGCTTAATACTGACACTTGTAAGGCAGTCACTTCTGAACCAAACATGCCTGGGTTAAACAAGGACCACATGCCTGGGTTAAACAAAGACCATATGCCTGGGTTAAACAAAAACCACATGCCTGGGTTAAACAAAGACCACGAGCCTGGGTTAAACAAAGACCACATGCCTGGGTTAAACAAGAACCATGTGCCTGGGTTAAACAAAGACCACATGCCTGGGTTAAACAAAGACCACGTGCCTGGGTTAAACAAAGACCACATGCCTGGGTTAAACAAGGACCATGTGCCTGGGTTAAACAAAGACCACGTGCCTGGGTTAAACAAAGACCACATGCCTGGGTTAAACAAGGACCATGTGCCTGGGTTAAACAAAGACCACATGCCTGGGTTAAACAAAGACCACGTGCCTGGGTTAAACAAAGACCACATGCTTGGGTTAAACAAAGACCACATGCCTGGGTTAAACAAAGACCACATGCCTGGTTTAAACAAAGGCCACATGCCTGGGTTAAACAAAGACCACAGCAAGAAGTCACCCTTCTTGAGATTCCTTTGACTAGTTCTCATGGCAGATCTCAGCAATGCGGGGCAGTGATGCCACAAAGTCTAAGGCTTTGCACTCACTACCTATTTATTGTCTGCCAGATTTGTGCAGTGGCTCAGCAGTATTTTTACAAATGCTTCAACTGTATAGTCCTTTTACATAATTTTTAGCAGAGGGAGAAAATACGTAAGACTCAACAGTACATCAACCACACCACACCTCTGCGTAGCATCCTGCTTCTCTTGCAGGCCTCACCGACATCCTCAGCTCCCTCAGATCCACATCCTACAAACATAATGCCTTAACAATGGTCCTTCATTAAATCTCTCGCTGGAGAAGCACTCCCGACTCTACTCACAAGAGTCAGTGCATCCCTCACTGAAGTGGTGTGGCCACTGCCTTATCTAGTGCATCTTCCAGGCCAGCAGCCCAATGTGTGCTGCAGAGCGTGTTGAAGTAGAAGTGTAACTGGAGGCAGCAGCCAGGAAACTTGTTCTAGGAAAATTGTGCTTCGACACAGTCATAAGTGCCCACACTACCAGTGTGAGTGCTTGTGTCACTCCCCACAGGCAAATTGCCACAAAACCTTAGTTTTGACCACCTCTTGCCTGAGGTTTGTCCATGGCCATCTGGGATCCAGGGACAGTCAACAGATGATAATGTTAGGCTTCATGGGCAGATCGGCAGCAGGTCCGCTGCCTTCCTGGTGGACGGTGCTCCACAGGAAGCCTTGTTTGAGTACAACGGCTCACTTGGTGTGTACTGTGAGTGAATGTGAGCCTTGCTGCTTCTCCCATTTCTGTTCATCCGTGTTGTGTTGAGTGTCTACGACAAATTTGTTTTATTTTTAAAACAGACCTTTATTGATTTTCATGAAAATACACATTCAAACCCGCCGCCCACTGACTGGGCAACAGCGGAAACCAGGAGGAAATACAACAGACATAACACCAATCTCAATATAGAGCCACATCCAATGTCCCATAAGGCGTCCGTGATACTGTGCAGTCTGTCTTGCATGGTTGATCCAGTTCAATGGTGTGGAGCAAGAAGACCCCCCCACTCCCTCCTCTCCTGTTCAAAAACTTCCCCAACAGAGCCCCCTCCAACCACCCTCCCAAGCATGTCGTCAGCCACTAAGTTGTGCAAAAGAGCAGATACGACTCTCATACCACCTATCATACTCCCCATCCCACAGGGCGCAGTAGTGACTGGATCAAGAACATCGGGGGAAGTTGCCTATCATGGTCCCAGTGGCCTCTCCCCGCCCTATGCTCCCACTGGCGGGGAAGGGTCTCTCAAGGGCCCCCTGCCACGCCCCCCTCCTCAAGGACCTCCTTGTCATCTACAGGCAGATGCTTGAGCAGCTCCAGGAGTGCCACCCATGCCCGGGCCATTTCCTGTGGTTTCTCGCTGCCATTTCGCCGAGCCAACCGCAGTCTGTAGTTCCCTTCGCTCTCTGCCCATTTCACCATCTCCCTATTCCAGCGCACTAGACTAGGCCCCTGCCTCGCCTTTCAGTTGGAGGTAAGTTCTCGTTTAGCCAAGATCAACCCCAGGTCAATAAACCGGCTGGTGACCTTAGTCTTGGTAGTGTGTGGGAACAAATACAACAAGCAGAGTCCTGGTGTCACCGTTAGCTCCCTCTCTGTCACAGCCAGCAGAGCAGTCATCACCTCCCGCCAGAAGTCTCCCACCCGCGGGCAGTCCCAGAGCATGTGGAGAAAATTCGCCCCACCCTGGTCACAGCGGGGGCAAGTGTCCAAGCCCCCAAAGTACTCCGCGATTATAGTAGGGGTGAGGTAGGCCCTATGGAAGATATAGAAGTGTCTACGACAAATTTATTCAGTGAATAAATGTGTTACTTGTAGAAGGAAATTAGCGAGTCCTGAGAAGTGGTGGATACCTGTGGATTAAGTGCATGGGCTTGTGATAACCTAGTAGCATATAATTCACATATCTACTACCAAGATGGCAACACCATGCCATGAATGTTAGGTGGGCATCACATACCAACTGAATGTTGGAGCTGAAACATCCCTTACAGCTGCAGAACAAGAAGGGGTGTCTGTGGACTGATAGAGGTCCCCATGTCAAGAGAGGGGGGCACTTATGTTTCAGATGTTTCTCAGCTTTTGGAATTGCTGGTGGAATATTTGGCCTTATTCAGAGAGGATACACTACTTGTAACGCCTACTCCAACTACTGTATGAACACTATGCCCCATTTGAACAGTGGTGAATCCTTCAAACTCTGGAGATTGCAGAACAGTACTAGTGTTCAGTGCCTCTCACTAAGGCAGGTTAACCTAAAACCTTGACTCATGTCAAGTCTACCTTCCTTTTTCTAGCAAACAAAGATTTTCTTGACCGTGGCATAGTGATTAACATATCATCAGTGAATAAGACCTTGTACTTCTCGTGCATATACTGTTATAGCCATGATGCGTGCACTGGCAATCTGACCACAATGACAAGTGTTACAAAGGGCACGCTTGCTGCTATCTTCATTGCTAACCTTTAAGTAAGTCAGGAAAATTACAAGCTATAGCTCTACATCTTTACATAAACGAGTTACTCAAGGAAGCCCTGTTCATTCTTTGAGTTAAAAAGGAGAACTTCCTCAATGTAGCCATCGGCCTCCAAACCCCAACGTGCAAAAGTTCTAATAAGTCAGCCCATAGGCCTTAACTTTATCTGGAACTTTTGTGAACATTTCAGATCTATCCTTCCCCACTATCTTGGGCGGGTAATGTTGTGCCACCCTCGCCTTGACTCTGTAAGTCAACATCTTGGTGGATGTATCCCTCTTTATTCGGCTTTCAAGGTTATCCATTCGCTATACTCTCTTGCACATTTTGTCTTGTCATTTGCTTCAAAAGTTCCAAACCTTTGCTGCAACCTTTGACTGTAAATGACCTCCCTTATAACAGTTGTCTTAAAGGCCTGCCAACACACCCCCCATGGCCTTATCGTCTGGTTCATTAATGCAGAGATATTCTACTATCCTCCTCTTTATCCCAGTGCAGTTTTCTCCTTGATTGTTGTTCTCAGTTTCTTTAGTTACATCCTGCTCTTTATCAACTTTGAAGGAGACAAAACAACTTTCATCTAAAATTGTTAGACACCAGTGTTGAAGGTGTTCTGGTGCCCACTGCTGAGAGCTATGGTGGTTGTTCAAGGTGCTGGACCGAGTCACAGGTGAGGGTCTATTACGAGAGGGATGGCTTTTCACAGCTGGAATGGCTGAAGGTCACAACCAGCTTTCTTCTGAGCATCCCTTGCCACCTCCCCAGTTGCACCGTAGACCGGCCCTGTACGATTCCACGGTGTGCAAGTTGTTTCAGATCCTTTATTCTGCTTCTCAACATTGGACATACAGTGTTTTTATACATTGTTCTGCCTCCTGCCTCCTTTCTTGACAACTTAGATTTAATGCTCGTTATACAGTATTACTTCCTTGCTGAGTTATGTAACCCAACACCAGTGAGTAACAATCCATATATATGTTGGACCTAGATTGCTTTTCTAAGTGCTTTATGTGAAATTGCCTCCCGCTTAACTACTGTTTGCTTGAGTCACCATGAAATCTGCACAGAATGTTTTATATATACGCTACCTGTAGCCCACGACTGCTGTACAGCGCCCCTTACCCAAGAGGACTCGTTTGCGCATCACTAAACTACATAGGTAGAATAAAGTGGCTCATGGTGTGCATTTAAAGAATAATGCAAGTCACCAAGGAGTTCCAAGCCCATACTGATGAACAAGGGCAAAGCTCAAGTTCCTTTATAAGGTAATGGAACTCTGGGATGACTTGCAATATCCTTAAAATGTATGTCAGGGATTACTTTATTCCTAATAACACATGATCACACTATCACTCTTACAACAAACTGCTTAAATCATTGGTGTCTTGCGCTTTCATATGACAGAGGTAGCATGGTTGCGGACATGAAGAATAGGTAGTGCAAAATTAAATACACCAAAAGGCATTTAGTAATGTGTTGCACAAATATATTAGAATTAGCTTAATGTAAGTCAAATTTTAAAGAAATGCTGTAGCTCAGATTGTGTAGAAGCATACAGAGTAATTTCATCTTTCTTGTAATTACCATGCATACAAATCTTCTATCTGCTGATCACTTCCCATTTTAGAAAATCATATCAAAAGTACAAAAAGACAGTTTTCATTTCTGCTGCAGCTGTCATTATGCTAGTTAACCTGCTTTGACTGCTGACATCACAACTCAACTGTAATAAGTTGTTGCATTTGAACAATCTCATCACTCAGTTATAAAATCAACAAGGTGAGGAAGGAATGCTTGAATTAATTTCAGCCACCAGCGATCCCTCTGGCCTCATTCCAGACCTTGGTTTTTTTCCACTCTGCCAATCCAGAGACCTCCTTTATGCAAATCAGTCTTGGTCCTCCTCCAATAGGAGCAGTCCTGCCGAAACTGTGAGGCCTGGTCCCCTCTAGATGGGAGCATAAGCAAGCCCACACTGGTTATGACCTACTTAGGTCTCATCTGTGAGGAATAGCTTGTGTCCTATGGCACACTGAGCACAGTTGGAGCTGGACTGTTCCTATTGGTTGGGTCTGATTTGATAGGCAATGGTGGGCAAACAATTTCATTTAAGCATTCCATCCATCACTTTTTTGTATTCTTTACGTGCGACGGGTATGCCCAGACATGGATTCCATGCTCACTTTTCCACTGGAACCAATCTCCACCCATCCTGAGAGGCCCAAATAAACCAAAACTGGTCTTGGGTTGTTTTTGTTTCGGTGCAGAGAGGACCTGGCTTGGCAGTTCACGTTGGAGTGTTTCTACTGCAGCAGGATCAAGGCTGATTTGCACATGGCTTGGTTGATTCTAAGGTGGCATGGTGGGCAAAATAATGATGGACTGGGATGAAGCCCCAAGTAATTACCAGTGGTTAAGATTAATTCAAGCATTCCATCCATCACTTTTTTTAATACGTCATTCCGTAATTACAAGAGACGTCACAACTTGACTGTTAAAATTAGAGACAAGCTTTTATAGAGGGATCAGAGGCTCCAAGGTATTTTAGATCAATAAATAAATCAATACATTAATAAATTAAGCTACTTGAACAATCCACCCAGTAAAGGTAGAAGGTTCTAAAGAAAATAGGGCAAAACAGAAAGACAGTGGTTGGAATGACGGAGCCGAAGGGACATACCTGCTATTATGGTCCAACTAACAACATTCCAATGTACTTTATGTTCTTAGAGGAGGAATATGCCCCACCTGTGACCTTGATGGGATTTATTTTTAGACTTGCCTAATCAGGTCTGTAAGAGCGTTAGCACAGTAGGCCTTGGAGATCCTTAGCAAGGGAAGAGAGTTGTATCATCCTCTAGTCAATAGTCTCCTGCCACAACTGAGAGATTCACAGAATTCAAGATAGCATTTCACTATGAACATGCAAGAGAAAGTACTAAATACAGAAATGGAGAGCCATCACATTGTGCGCCAAGAAAATGATGCTCAATCAGACCTGAGAACATCTGAGTGGGTTCTCGTACAGAAAACTGTGGATCCAAAGATCCATACATGCCTGAAATAGAAGGCAAAATGTTTAGAGAGTAACCCCTTAATAAATAAAAGAGGAAATGTACATCATTGTGGGGCTTACCGTAGGTGGAGGGCCCTTCGGAAAGAGATTAGAGCTCCTTCAGATATGTTGAAAACAGCCACGTTGTTGTCACAGACAGCGAAGCACTTCTGGGACAGGAGCAAGGTCCTCTCCAGGACCAGCATGCTGACCATGTCACACTCATTGAAGCCCTGAGACATCACTTTTTGGCAGACCATCTGGCGGAAGCCAACACGAAAATGCCAGATGGCGATATATGCGGCCCCACCAGTGACCACCTCATTCCGCTGCTCGTTGTATGTGGCACAGCAGATTTCGCGGGCAAACTGTATGGTGGAAATCACTGCAAGGTCTGCGCTAAGCACTTTCAGGGTATCCAGGTGCCAAGCCACGTACTGGTTCACACGGGAGACATGCAGCAGACCGGTCAGAGGTCCAGTGGGTTGAAGAGAGTTTGTGATGCGCCCATCCTTCTGGTGCAGGTGGATCCTGCCAGTGGCATCCAGGCTGACAAAGCCCTTCCTCTGGTGGCTGTATATCACCTGGAGCACAGGGTCCTGGAAGAGCACGTGACGCTGATGCTCGATGCCATGGGTTAATTGAAGAGATCGAAGGTCTGACTTCTTCATCTAGGATTAGAGAGTTAAAAGAACATAAACCATACAAATGAAAGCAGCCAAACATAGTTAGAAAAGCAGCAAGCAAAGTTAGTTACTTTCAGAGGGCATTCTCCAGCAAGGATCACAAAATGGGTAGTGTGCTGTGTGTCCATCATATGACCTTTATTTTGCAGCATGTAGATGCTTTTGCAAAAACCATCAGGCATGTGGCTGCATGCCTGATAATATTTAAAATATGATTCCTTGATATCTCACAAGAAAGGCCACACAATGCCAGCTTTCAATGACTTGGGGATGGAAGAGTTAGCCAGCCTCGCCCTGTTCATTTTTCTAACCTGCTTTTTGTTTTCCCCTTCCATTCAACAATCTGAAAGCTCAACAGAGGTGCTCCACTTTTTATTCAGAGATGCTGAAAGTATGTCCACCTAAAGTGTACCCTCCAACAAAATAGAAGATGGCTACTGCATCCTCAAACTAGGTTACATTGTCACAGGCTTTGTAGCAATGGGCTTAGTCATAAGTTCAATTTTTTTTACCAGCAAATCTGGCGTGATGTCCTTGCCACATATGATTTAGTTTCATAAGTGTGGTGTCCATTTCGTACACCTTGTGGACCCTCTGCCGCCATGGACTGAGTCATTCCTTTGATGCTGCTGTATCGCGTGCTAACATATCCGCCGCGCTACCATTCTTAAACTGTCCTGCCATCTCAAGCACTGGTAAATATGGGAAAATCCGATCCTAAGCATGGGAAGTTGGTATTTGAACGAAACAGGACTGCTGAGCTCTTGCCGGAAAACGCAGCGGAAGTTACGGGTCCCAACACATTGGAATTTGGCTCCACCACAGATGCCGTTCTACAGGACCTCAAGGCCAGCCTGCCCTCTTTTGAGGTTGGATAGGCTGTCGGAGCACCTAGATCACCAGAATGAGAGACTAGGTGGTGCTGAGAGCTGAATCTCAGATCTTGAGGAGGATAACAGTATTACCATCGAAAAGGTGCTTAAAATGGAGAAAATGTCCACATCAGTAGCTGATAAGAATGATCATCTTGAAGCATGCTAGCGCTGCAAGCATTACAGGAATTGTGGATTACAGATATTACAGGAATTGGAGAATCAACCAACATGGAATGTCCTGACAAGTTTGTAGAGATTCTCCTATTGGGTAGGACATCCTTTTCAGATGTGTTCCTGGTTGAACGTGCGCACAGATCTCTAGATCCTAGGCCTCTGCCAGTGGCCCCTCCATGTCGTATGGTGGTACGACTACTGAATTTCTGTGATCAAGATATAGCTCTGAGGCTGGAGCCCAGACGCCGAACATAGAGGATGTGGAATAATGTAGTAAACGGGCGACGTACACTCATACAACTTGTACTTGCTCTTTGCGAATTGTTGACTGCATGAGTAAGTCAACAACTGTGTCAACAAGTACTGTGTGAGTAAGCTCACTGGGCCAATGCTGGTTGATGCACAGTATCTTGAAGCTCTGCCAACATTCATGTTTGAGTGCCTTGAGCTGCTACTTTCTATCATGATAAGACAACGCACTTAAATATCTTGAAGTCCTGCATATAGCCGCTTAAGCATTCAGCGGGGTGGAGGGGTGGGTTGCTGACTTGCACGCCTGAGGCGTGTATCGCCATGTATTGTCTGACCAATGTCTGTTCAGGATATGGGTGGAGTTCAGTGTGTGGAGGGGGACATTTGTTTAGACCTTATGGTCTTACACAATCAGAAATCGAGTCGCCACTGATAAATTTGCAGATTTTGCTCTACCCAATCACTGACAAGGATATACCAGAGATTAAAAGCACGGACAGCAGTACTGGCAAAGAGGACTCTGAAAATACTGTCCTCGAATGTCAGGGGTGTGAACAGCTCCCAAAAGATAAAGAGGGTCTTGACCTACATGGACAGGTACAAAGTAGATCTGGCGATGCTTCAAGAAAGACACATATTGTCATTAACACCCGCTACTGTTCCTCATATAGTCCATATTCACAAGGAGTGTGTATAATAATCCGTGGACATGAAGACTTCAGATTGATTAGGCAGCATATTGATCATGAAGGCCACTATATCATTGTAAGGAAATGCCTCTTTTTGCCATGATCACCTCCAAAGTGTTAGACTGATGCTGCTGGTTTTTCCACTCTGAGAGGCACTGAGGCCTGCTATCCAGACCTCAGCGCCACTGCTTTTGACCCTTAGAAGTGTATTGGCAAATTGGCTATTTTTAGTTGGTTTACCAAAACTAACTTATGAGTCCCTAGTACATGGTACCAGGGGTATCTGGGGCCTGTAAGTCAAAGTGTCCCCCCAGGGCCTGCAGCACTTATTGAGCCATCTAAAACAAGAGCAAAGCCCAAACCTCCATTTTTAATGTGTATAAGTTACCCTTACAGTAGGTCTATTGAGTCCTATGACACAGTGCACCATATTAAAAAGGAGACCAGGTGTTTAACATGTTCTAACAGCACAAACTCGCAATTGTCATTTTTACTGTGAGAGAGGCTAGTAGCCCCTTTGGCGAGTACAGGGTCATATGCTGACAACTCAGCTGTGCTAACTTCTGAATGGGACTACTAATATTAGTACGCCAAAAAATCAAAGAACTTGTTACATTAAGCCCAACTTGATTCCCAAATTAATGCAGCTTGTTGCTTAAGGCAATTTTAGAAAGTTGCTACTCTATTGCCCCAGTTTTCCAGTGGCCATTTGCAGATGCTGGCCACGAGACATTCTCTTGCCTGCATGGGGAGTAAACATCTCCCAGGACAGTTACTGTAGCTGGAGGAGGTGTTACCTCCGCCTGGAAGGAAGCCACAAGATGTGTTGGCCCAAAAAGCAAGCTTCAAGTGGCAAGCTGCCTTTGAAGGGAAAATGGTGAACACCCTCGAGAGGGGATGCTCTTTTGTCTGGTTAGACAGCTTGGCGTTGGGACAGAGAGGGGGAAACACTGACCAAACATTTATTTTCATTGGTGTGTAGCCCCCAGATAGCGACATCACTAGGGTGGGCTACCAAGCACCACACACCAAGAGAAAGGTTCAGCCATCTTGGGAGTGGGAAGAATAGAATAATGTAGGATAGGTAGATAACCACACATTACAGAAGTTGTTATCAGTTAGGAGGGAACCTAGTAGCCCACTGGACAGTGAACACACACCCCCCTAAGAGCACTTGCTGGGCATAAAAGGGGCACCCATAGTACCTATGACCCAGAACTCAAATCTCACTTGTGCTGGAGATGAAGACTGTAAAAGGTCTTAATGGAGCCGGTAAAACAAAATGTCGTATACCTTCTCTATTTTGCATGAAAATACTAATTACATAATCAATGTATATTATAATTTGAATTAACTGGGTGCTGTGTTATACTAACCAACAATTTGCATTTTTGGTAAACGCAAATTACACGCGGGACTCATTGCCATTTGCATGGCAGAATAACTATAATAACTAATTGTGGTATGCGTATTAACAGTAGTATGTGTGGCGATAGAATATTGCATGATTTATGTTGCTTTGGTGAAGTTTGCATTCCTGTAAGGACCGAATGGTGAGTTTTATCGCTTTAAATGTCTCTATAAGCTAGGAAAATACTAATATATAAAGGGATTAGTGAGGGTTTAACATTAGAATCTTCATTTCCGCATATTAATTACTCTTTTGTGTTTGTTTTGCTTAAGTTGGCATTCGGGCCTACCAAGCCATGACATTCAAAATGTAGTTCAGAAGTGGCCACGTCTCGTGAGCGCGATGTCTACTGCGCAGACTCGGATGGCTCCGAAGATCTCCAGGCATCCTCAATTCAGAGCACAGTGTTCCTGGTCAAGTATAGGAACATGGAGGACTGTCAAACTTCAGTCAGTGAAAATCAACACAGGAAACAATGATCTTCCACGGACCTATTAGATCACATTTTCCGTGATGAGATTTGAATGGCCGTAGTTGTTTATTTTAAACTAAATAAAGACTCTGTGGGAGAGGTCTCGACTTCATGGGACGCTTTCAAGGCAAATATAAGGACATAGTCATTTCTAAACTAATATAAATACTCAGTGATATCTGCACGCCACTGGACAAAACCGCACAATAGCGATTTTTGAGTTTTGGAGTCTAGGGCGACTTCCACCCCATAACACAGCTACTTTGGAGATACAAGCTGCTACAAAAATATTGTGGTCTTGCAGACAGAGAAATCGCATACCTTGGGAAAAAAACCTGAGCTTGCCGCTAGGGTAATGACGAGTGACCGGGAAAAACACTGGACTGGCTGCTGAAATGTAAGTACCTTGAAAAGATTAACGAGTTTGGCCCTAAGGGACGAGGACTAGGCAGGGCCCTATACATACGTGAGAAAAGATTGCCTGAACCTCAATTTATTCATAAGCTTTTAAACTTGATGCTTCATGGCCAAACACATTTCTTTTTTGTTTGTCCCGGTATTTTATTTATAGCTTTTACTTTATACATTTATATCTTCATTACCTTTATTTTAAATAGTATGAAAAGGGAAAAGGGTCCACACTTTTTGACAACACCTACATAAACAATTTTAGATATATTTACACAAAACATTTATAATCCACATATCTATTAAGACATATTCAACAAACTACATCACAGTACACAACTTTACACAAAAAAATAATAAATAAACAAATACTCGTTTATTCTTCTTTCTTCTTTTTTTTTAAAAAACGGTGATTTTGAAACACTGCCACGAAGGGACTGTAAATAAAGTTTTGTCTCTTCAGAGAAATAACTCATTGAGACACAACCTTTCAATGGAATAGGACGGTCAAAGAGACCCGTTTTTTCATAGATAAGGCACCGCAATATGACAATTGATTATACGGCCACATATTGATTTCTACTAAGCGACTGAAAAGGTAGGATACATGTGAATATTGTACCTATATAGTCAAATGGCCTCATTTGAATACCACGGACATTATTCTCTGTTTGTTAACAGAGAGCCCTAGAATTTAAAGAAACCACAGAATGAAGCCTGGTTATAACCTATGAGGAAGAAACAAATGCATCTCCCCAGGTATAAGAGAGTGTAGAGATAGTGATAATGTGCAAAAAAGAATGAAGCTCCCCTTCCTAAAAATGTTTTTATTTTTTACATCTTGTACAGAAAATCAGAAAGCCCTGATGAGAATCCAGGCATTCATTTCCTATGATTCGAAACGCGTCGGAATAATAAAGGAGCACAGAAGAACAAGGAATTAAATCTTGCATTCTA
This sequence comes from Triturus cristatus, assembly GCF_964204655.1. Lineage (NCBI taxonomy): Eukaryota > Metazoa > Chordata > Amphibia > Caudata > Salamandridae > Triturus > Triturus cristatus. The sequence continues at coordinate 103,993,799 of NC_140587.1, forward strand.
TTAACCTAGAATTAAGTTCTATGTGATGTATTAGGTGATTAATGCTATTGTGCTCCTATGGATATGTAGATATTCTGTTTTAAAAAAAAGTTTAGGACATTGATTCATTCACTGTAACCTGTGAATAAGGTTATGGGTATTTATTATTTTTTGTGTAAAGTTGTGTACTGTGATGTAGTTTGTTGAATATGTCTTAATGGATATGTGGATCATAAATGTTTTGTGTAAATGTATTTAAAAGTGTTTATGTAGGTATTGTCAAAAAGAGTGGACCATTTTCCCTTTTCATACTATTTAAGATAAAGGTAATGAAGATATAAATGTACAAAGTAAAAGCTATAAATAAAATACCGGGACAAACAAAAAAGAAATGTGTTTGGCCATGAAGCATCAAGTTTAAACGCTTATGAATAAATTGAGGTTCAGGCAATCTTTTTTCACGGAAATGTAAGTACTAGCATACTCCAATCACATAGCTTTTTAACTTGACATGTGAGTTTGTTACTGCTAGTGAGAACATCGAAGAAACGTTTGTTACATATAATAAGAGTCTCTCTGCTTCCAGACTCAGCGACAGTGCAGATCAGATAAAGGAATATCTGAACGAGGCAATACTAGTCTGGCTGGAAAAGTGCAACAAGCTATTATTAATTAAGTCAATAACCACAGATGGGATCTTGGTGGCCACAGAAGGACTAGCGGGAGGCCAGGCTCCAACTTCTGACGGAGTGCCATCGGAATTCTATAAAGCCTAAAAACGCTTCGAGCATCCCTCCATGTGCGAAGCCTTTTTTACAGTGTTACTCAAATCAGGAAAGACCTGAATAGATACACACCATTGTGCCCATTATCTCTTCAAAACCTTGACAATAAAATACTCACCAAAGTGTTAGCAAATCACCTTCCCCTGCTCATGGAACAAAATATATCTCTGGCCCTGACTGGCTTTGTCCCGCACAGATCTACGAACATAAACCTATGAACGTTGTTCCCAGTCGTGCAACAAATTGCAAGTGAAGCAGTGGTGTCATTGGCACTGCTAGATGCCGATAAGGTCTTCGACTCTCTAGAATGGCCTTTCCTCATGACCATACTGTCGAGATTCAGTATCCCAGATTCGTTCCTCATAAAGATACTATATGTGAAGCCCATGGCCAGAGTCAGAGCTAATGGTTTAACATCTGACCCATTCCAAATGTATAGTCGCACGCGACAGAGGTGCTCCTTGTCTCCTCTCTTATTTGTCCTGGCCCTGGACCGATTGGCCTGACTCCTGCAAGAGCGGCACATGGACAGATTCGTCCACCTCAACATGGGACCCTACCTACACTCTATGAATGCTGATGACAGCCTAATGCTCTTTCAGAACCCAAAAGAAAATTTACCACCACTAGTTTGTGACATGATAAAATTTGGAGCAGCGTGTGGTGTAAACATAAATATAAACATTAATTGGGGATATGGCAACTTTTCCCCCTTAACTCAATGTACATGCACGCCGAATTCAGAATTTACCATACGCTGGATGCGTGATTCGGGTGGATACCTGGGAGCAGCCCTCCACAGACGTTCTAGAGAAGCCCCTAGACTAAACTATGGCCCAACACTCAGGAGACTGCCACAGCAAGTAGTATCATTGATCAATCTTCATTACTTCCCAGGTTTTTGTAGCTATTCGTCACCATCCATTCATTTATTTTGCAGTCTCAGAACACACCTCATGAGGTTGTTCTGGGTGGGCCAATAGACAAGAATAAGCCTGGATACCATGGTACTGCCCCATGAGAGGGGCGGGTTTGGAGGTGCCAGATCTTGAGACTTATTACATAGGGAAATGTCATTATGGGCGGCATTGGTACCACCCTAATATAGGCATGCCATATATAATACTGGATGGGCCATAGGCAGGACTGGTGCCATTGATGGCTGTGCAACCGGCTCAACTAACATGCCCATGGTTTGCGATTAATCTAGTCACCAAATCCTGCTGTGCCTGGAAATGCATGGGAGAGAATCTTTGAATTTGTTTTTTGTACTCACATGCGGCACAGTTAGCGAGCAACCCCATTCTTCCATGCACGAACAACAGCAAGGTTGTAGACCTGCTAAATTTGACAAACATCAGGAGATAGGGCAGCTGTTTAATGAGGGCCAGTTCCTCCCACAGGCCCAGTTGTGAGGTACGTGAAAGGTTACCCCTTTAGAAGTACACAGACAAAGACACAATACCAGGGTTCCCACTGGAGCAACAAGAATTCATACGCCAGGCACAATTAATCAGGTCACCAGATGCAACAAGATGGACCTCAAGATTATATGGCTTGGTCTCCGTGAAGAAGCTGACAGGAGGGCAACAGAATAGACAAGCCTGGGAGGCAGCTCTAGGAGTAGAAATAACAGAAATGATATAAAAATGTTGCTACCTGCAGACAAAGACTATATCCATAGATCATAGGCATTAACTGCAGCATATATTGATGCATATCACACTCCAGAAAAGCAACACAGGGCTGACACATTCAGCTCACACCGCTGCCCTCATTGCTAGATTGAACAAGCAGGTCTAGCCCATATGGCATGGAACCGTGCACCTATATTTAAATACTGGGAGGAGGTGCAAATGACTGAATACAGAATTAATCTTAACCCGTTGAGTGCGCTGCTTAGCTATTTTAAACTGCTTCCTGTGAATAACAGGAGATTCACAGACCTGGCCTTTCTGCCTGCTACACCTGCCATTGCCATGCATCGGTGAGCGGACGGCAATAACACAGTACCAAAGTGACTGCATGAAGGTGGTGGTATATGCCACTATACAGCCCCTACCTCTAGTCCACGGGCTATAAGGGACCCATTGCGCTCCTTACTGGTGAGAAGGGAATTCATGATGGACACTGCCCGAAGACTCAGTCCACCGCATAGCCAAATACATTCTGAGAGATGACTCCCACTGGTGACTATACAAATTGACTCCGATTTGAAATCAGAGTGGGTAGCACAGTCTGAAATAGAATCCTGCTGCATCAGGATGGGAATACTGTGTGGTGGGCAGTCTAAAATCAAAATACTTTTTTACAGCTTTTTAATAAACTGCTCTGCTGAAATGTTGTCATGCCTTCTTGGATGGGAAAGGTGGGAAGTTGCCAAAGGACACTGATGTTATACCCCGCACCCTATGGTTCAATCTTGTGACAGTGCTAATGTGTCTTACTGTATTGTTTGATTGCAGAGTTTTTAAACTCAAAGGACGATTTATATGTTGGCGGAAATGGTACTCCATCTCAATGGCGACAAAGTACCCTTACCACCATCATAATGATCTGCCAGTCAGATTTAAAAGCGGGAGGACCTTTGGTGTAGCGGCGGCAGAGACTATTCCATCTCCGCCGTCATTAGACCTCCCTGACCAAGTAAGGGCCATTAGAGGTTGACTGAGTATGCGTGGCATATGAGCGAATAGGAGTCCTGCAGAGTTGAGGTGTCTCGGGTTGATGGAAGGAGATGCAACTCTTAAGGTAGGTAGGCCCTAAGTTGTATAGTGCCTTGAACGTGTGAAATGCGTTGGTTTGTGTATCGTAAGCCAGTAGAACTCTCTGAGATGTGGGTGTGATGTGAGTTTTATGTGGGAGGTTGAGGATGAGTGTGGCTGCTGAGTTCTGGATGTTTGTAGTCTACTAGTGAGTTGCTTCGTGAGCCCAGCATAAGAGGGTTCCCTTAGTCCAACTTGCTGGTGACTACGGAGTGAGGGACATTTTTCGAGTGTTGCTTGGGAGCCATTTGAAGATCTTCCTCAGCAGTTCCAGAGTCTCAAAGCAGGATGAAAATTGCAGTACTTGTTTTGACTTGCGTGGTCATGCCCAGTTTGCTGTTGATGATTATTTTAATGTTCCTGGCTTGGATGCAGTGTGTGGTCTTGAGTTCGGTTGGCTACCAGTTGGAGTCCCATGGTGAGGTGCTCTTGCTGAAGGTCACTACTCCTGTCTTCCCAGTATTAAGCATCCAGTTAGCGGCAGGAGGTTCTTGATTCTTGCATTGGGGGTCTTGTCCGAGAGGAAGAGTTTGAGTTGGGTGTCATCAATGTAGGAAAGAATGTTGATTTTGTGTGCATGGAGGACACTGGCTAGAGGGATCATGTATGCGTAAGAGAGGATGGGAGTGAGCTATGAATATTGAGGCACTCAGCAGATGAGTATGCAGGCTTCCCAGGAATAAGGTGCCAAGCTGACAGCTTATGTTCTATACGTTAGGAAAGAACAGAGCCAAAGGAGAGCAGGTCTTTGGATGTCAATCTCGTACAGGCACCTGATTAGGATGGGGTGTGAGACTGTGTCTAATGCTACAGAGAGGTCCAGGAGAACAAGGGCTGCCGTGTTTTCTCTGTCAAGAATAAAGTGGATGTGAACTGTAGTGGCAATGAGTGCTGTTTCTGCACTGTGGTTAGGCCTGAATTTGGACTGCCCGCCATCACGGAACTGGTGGTTGCTGTGGTAGTCAGTGAGGCATTAGTTAATTTGTTTCTTCTAGACCTTTGCTGGGTATGACAGGAGGCAGATGAGTCTGTAGTTGGAAAACATGGCTGGGTCAAGGATTGTTTCTTTAGCAAGGGCATGATGGTGGCATGTTTCCAGTTGTGTGGAATGTGGCTGAATCGATGGAAGCATTGAAATGGGTGTTAGTGCTTTGCTGATTGGTAGGAGTCATTTAGTGAAGGTGTGGTGGTGGAAAGGGTCAGATGGGACCCCTGAGTGGATGGTCTACATGGTAGGAGCGATTTCGACAATGGTGACAAGGAGCCACTAGGACAGGGTTCGTTATTTAGCCGTGATAAGAAGTTAAGATACAACAGTGATGCGCTCTGGTTGAGGGTCATAGTTGCCATATATGTAGGTGATTTTGTTACAGAATAATTCTAAGAGCTTGTTGCAAAGGTCTTGTGAGGGGGTGATGTTGCTGGGGACAGCAGGAGGCATGGTGAAATCTTGGTTGATGGCAAAGATTTTTGCTGCTGTTAGTGCTGGTGTTGATGTGATCTGCAAGAGCTGTGCGCCTGGTGTTCCATATCTGCTGGTAGTATTGTCTTAGGGCTAGTATGAAGATATCCTTATCTCTGGTGTCTGGATTTGTTCTTAATTTTATGTTTTTTCACCATAAGTTCCTCTGCTTACCAGCTGGCCTGTGGTTTGGCTCTTGCCATTGGGTTGTGTTCGAGGGGAGCCAGGGTGTTTGTGCATGCTTTGATCTAGCTGTTGAGATTCTTAATGGCTCTCGGCAAGTTGCTGGTGCGCTCAGGACAATGCATGGAGAGAGAGAGGCAGCCACTGCACTTCTGTGTTTTTTTCCTGGTGGGCAGTTCCGTGGTGGTAGATTTGTGGTAGTGCGGAATGCCGATACCGATGAGGGCATGGTCTGTCCAGGTTAGAGTTGCTGATTTGTCAACTGTGATGTTGCTGATTGAGGAAAAACTTGAGCCCAATAGGTGCCCAGTGGTGTGGGTTAGTTTGGTGATGTGCTGGGTGAGGCCAAGGTTTGAGAGGTTTTCTAGAAGGTCTGTAGAGCTCGGGCCGGTCGGGTTGGGGAGGATGTAAAATGGTGGAAGTCAAGGTCTCCGATGAGGATGAAGGTGCTGGAGTTGTTGATAAGGATTGTGATGAAGTCTGTGATGTTGCTGGCGAATCTGGTATGGGGTCCTGGTGGTCTGTATACAGGGAGAAGTTGGCTGTGATGTGTATCTATGTTCCATGTAGGTGGAGCGAGTGTCCATGTAGGTGATACAGCTGATGGTATCTTTGCCCTGAGTTAGATGGCGACTCTAACTAAGGTTTGTGCTTAGCTTCTTGCCTGGCAATCTTGTAGCTGGCGAGGTGCGCTGTAGCAATGTCTGGTGCAGAGTTACAGGTTTATCCATGTTTCTGTGAGGAACAACAGGTCCAATGTTCGGTCGCATGGTAGGTCCCATATCTCCATGGCATGTTTGGAGAGCGAGCGGGTGTTGAGGAGCACGAATGCAAGTGTGGTGTGTTGTGTGGGTGGTGTTTGGTCTGTGTGAGTGTTAGCAAATGGGGTGCTGGTGTGGGAGTGGTGGGTGAACAGTGTGGGAGGGTGCATGTGAATTTGCAGGAGGCACCTGTTAACAGTCCTTCCATGTTTAGTGGTGCAGATTAGCAGCAGTGTAGAGAGCGATGGACGAGTTGAGAGCATGGAAGAGCACGTCAGAGTAGCGGTGGGAAGGGGGAGAACCAGGGGTCCCTAGCGCTGGGCACGGAGGGGCGTAGACAAGCTTGCATTTGGTGCGCCAGTAGCGTGACACCCATTAGCTGGTTTCTGGGGAGGGGTAAGAGCTCAGGGTGCCATGTGTGGGAAACCAGTAATGTCACTTCCTGTGCAGATGGGTGATGGGAAATTAAGTCCTCTTGCTTGGTTTCTTCTTTTAAAGTTGGTTTTCATTGGAAAACTGAGATGTCAATGTGTCAAAAAGTTAGTAAAAACCTTAGAACCATGGCAAAAATAATGTGAATTGGTGTGGATGTCGAGAATTTATTAATGTCTCTACAGAATCAAGAGCATTTCAGCAAAAAATGCTGAACAAAGCAGCCGACATACAGTTCGGACATATTTAGCAGGTGGATACCTAGAGATAAAAGGGGTGTTGGTTTTGCTTGGAGGTATTCACCTTTAACATGAGACTATCATGGAGACAGAGACGAGTTCCCAGAAGTTAGAAGGGCAAAAATATCGATATTGCATATGATGGTTTGGGCATGACTATTATATTAGAGTTAGCTGAGTCTAAATTGTGAGTTGGAGACATATCTTTTCCGGACTAGCGAGACGTAAAGTGGGGAAGAGCCATTTACTACTTTGAAGGCTAGGATGAGTTTTCAGCCCTTTCTCAACACACTTTGTTGTCGAAGCTTTTAATAAAAAAAAAAACCTTTTAAATTGCCATTGAATGTGTACTTCTTTATTCTCCTTGAGTACCCTTACCACCTATATATTTTCTGGGAATATTCAGCTCAAATTCCCAGTGCAGCAGAAGATATAATGAAAGATTTGGAGATATTTTCTTATTAATACATTTGTTAAAAATTTTGTTGGATTAACCAAGTGGATAAATTCAAATCATGGAAGGATAACCAAGGAGATTTTGCCCAGAATATCTGGAGTCAGGTACCTCGTGTGAGACCTCTATCCTTCAGTCTCCAACACTTTGGAGATGTCCTCTGTGCTAGAAGAGTACCAGCAGGAACTTACCTTCTCTTCTGGAGAGGATGTAGCCTTATGGCTAGAGAGGTCGACCTCAAAGCAGGGAAAGCGGGTTCCAGTCTTGGCAACGACGCTCAACATTCTGTGATTCTGGGCGAATCACTCAATCTCCACGTGCCTGACAAAAATGAATGTGTTCTTCTGTAACGAAACTGATGCTCATGTAAAGCACTCTGATACCCGATGTCTCGGGTCTAGTTCGCGCTGTATAAACCTCTAAAAAAGAAAAGTGACTTATTTTCCTTCACGTGGATAAGAATGACCCGACACTGGAACCACTTATCTTCTCACTGCAACTTCTGCCGCAACTTAATTTCCAAATCCCTGAGAACTGTACATAATACCTGAGGATTTCCTCTAGTATTGTCTCAGGCTGACTATATTTCAAGTGCTGATGATGATCTAATTTGTTTGTGGACTGAAAACCCATTGACTAACTATGTAGACCCATTTCATTAACAATAATTGAAGGACAAGGGCTACATATAGATTTTGTGGAGTGAGATACACATATTGCACATTCGTATCGCCTACATTGAGCACCAAGCACGTTTTCTCACCCCACTGTCAGTTATGTACATAACTGAATTATTTTTAAATAGTTCTTATTAAAACATGTTTTAGTTAATAACTATTGCCTTAAGGACCACTGTTTTCTTGAAATTCTTATTTTACCCAGGTCCCTATGGATTCCAGGGTTTCCTTTGTGCTATGAAACATAGCATAGCAAGGAGGGGTGCAAGGATACTGCACCCATTCTGCTGCGGCCGCACAACATGCGCCACAAACTGCCAAAGCGGTCCGCCCCTCTGCCTTCCAAGTACAAACTAGACACAGATTTCAGTTTTGGGATTTTAACTTTATATGTGCGTTTTCTTTTTTTTTTCTTTTTACAGTGCTTAAATCGTGCAAGTCATTTAAAATGGTCGTCTAAACCACCACCTAAAAGGGCTGCTGGCGAGCTCACAAGCCGCCTCTGACTCAAGTGTCGCACGCAGAAAACTGCACCTTTTTAGGGCTGAATCTAACTTGCTATGCGGCTGTGTCCCTCCCACCAATGATCTGGGGTTGGCCACCCTTGGATTTGGCTGCCTATGACTGATGATTTTTTTTTGCACACTGTGAAAGTCAGAGCCAACTTGTGAGTTTCAAGATGGTGAAAACAAAAATCAACCCTAATCCAACCAATACAATTGTCTTAAATTTGAAAGTATGGCTCACAGGATTTAGTTGCGATTTCACCAGCAGAGACATGCAACAGTGTTAACCTGTTAAGCACATTCAGTCACATGTCAGTAGATTGTTTAAATGGGAATATCTCAAAAACTACTGAACGGGTTTACACCTAAAAAAATACAATGTTTCCGGAGCAAAGTACTTCTCTCAAGCAATATTTTGCGCAAATCCATACAATCATTCAAGCTGTAGGTGAAAACAAAATTTAATAAGGGAGCTAAAATGGGAAATCACTCATTCTTTCACTCACCTATAAAACTGTTTGCCCTGTGGACGAATCTTCAGGAAATGGGTCAAGCGGAAACCTAGCTACCGGAACTCACCAAATGTTAAGTTTCGTGCAATTCCGTCTACTGGGTCAAAACTTGCAGGCAAATCTAAAAATGTCATGTGTGACTCCAACTTAACTTCACAGTGGCTATCACCACTATGTAATATATGTGTATGCGTGTATGTATATATGTTTCTGACCCCTGCAGGCGCGAGCCCGCACTCTCTGAGGCCAGAAACAATGCCTGCTCCAGAAAACGTTGTTCACACCGCCTCCAGCAAGATGGCTAGTGAATCTGCATACCAAGGCCAGGGACTTCAAAGCCCCTGGTGCCTTTGATCATGAGGCCGAAGGCTGTTCTTTGAATGTCACCAGAACACAAGACTGCAATGCAGGATCATATTACTCATGTTAACCAGTAATTATTTTTTAATATAATATGTTTTGGGTGATTTAGCTGAAAAAAGTGGGTTTATTTAGAGTGTGGTTAATAATAACTGGAATTAAAATGTCTGAATAAATTGTTGAAAAAACAATAGATAATGATGTGAGGGCCAGTGGACTTATGCAATTCAGGGGGATATTCTCAAGAACGTGTGATAACTACCGCAAAAGTAGCTTAACGCAACTCTTCACATTGCAGTCCATCGTGGGAAAATAACTCCGTGTCAACGTGGTATTCCCAAGCCGGCAGCACCATGCGATAGTACCGCGACAGCACGGCAAACGAACGCGGTAAAATCAACGCGACACCGCAAAAATGCGAAACACCAACGAGAAAAAAGCGTCGATGACGTCGATTGTGATACAAAAATCTGCAAAAACCAGCGACAGGCCTACAATCCCCACACGACATGCGGGAAAATGCACTACAAAAGGTGAAAGAAAACACATACAAAAGCCAAACAACAGCGAAGCACAATGGAGTCAGCCGGAGCAAGTGCAGAGGACAACCAGAACCCCAAAAGCACCCCAGAGAACCAGCCTGGGACTTCGGGGTCAGGGTAGGACGAGGAGAAGAAGAGTAGGAAGAAAAGGTTCAGTCAGCAGGAAAACAGGATCCTGATAACGGAGGTGATAGAACACCATCAACTACTGTTCGTCACCTCCACTGTTTTAGTTTTATACATTTATAAAGCGCATGGTTACACCATATCGGTGTGTCCCCGCGCTGAGACACAGGAGAAGAAATTGCAGGAGAGATGAGCGCTCGCTATGAGTCTATGAGACAACCGCCAGGTTGAATAGCCATGTTTTGAGCTTTTTGCGGAAATGTGTTTCGGAGGTCTCTGTTCTTAAGGTTATTGGCAGCGTATTCCAGGTTTTTGCCGCTAGATATCTGAAGGAGCGGGCTCCTAATCTGGCTTTATATATCCTGGGTACTTTAACCAAGGCCATGCCCGAGGATCGCAAAGTCCGCCCCGGTTTGTATTCCATTAGAAGAGAATGCAGATATTTGGGGCCGGACTTCATAAGGATGCGATGGCTGTAGCATAAAGCCTTAAAAAAGACCCTTTTTCCCACTGGCAACCAGTGAAGTTTTTCCAGGGCCTTTTCTGAATTTGCTCTTCTGGGTAAGCCAAGTATTAGACGGGCAGCTGCATTTTGTACCCTCTGTAGTTTAGCTATTCCTCCCTTCGTGGTACCAAGATATAGGACATTGCCGTAGTCCAGCTGAGATGTTATTGTGGCATGGACAATGGTTTTTCTGGCACTGGAAGGTAGGAGATTGAGAATTTTTCTCAGAATCTTGATAGCTCCATAGCATTTGCCTGCAACCCTATGTATTTGGTTGAGAAAGCTCAACTCAGAGTCAAAGTAAAATCCTAGATTTTTTACTTCAGTTTTAGGGTTGGGTAGTTGACCCAAGGAAGTTGGCCACCAAGCCGATGACCAAATGGTTGGTTGTCTACCCACAATCATAACCTCCGTTTTCCTCCCATTTAGTTTAAGGCAGTGGTTTGACATCCACTCCGCCACCTCTGATAGACATTTGGAGAAGCGAGTGGCTGCTTGTTCCTCCTTTTGTGACAGTAGGACTATTAGCTGCGTATCGTCAGCATATGAGACAATTGATACATTATGTTGTTCTACATGCTCAGCCAGGGGGCTTACATATAGATTAAAGAGGGTGGGACTCAATATCGAGCTCTGTGGAACCCCCTGTTCAAGGGGCATGCTCTTTGATATGTAAGATTTCTGAGCCACTCTAAAGCTGCGTTCAGAGAGAAAAGACCTCAGCCAATGCAGGGCCTTATCCCTAATGCTTCCAGTCTTTGTAGGAGCAGCTGATGCGATACTGTGTCAAATGCTGCACTGAGATCAAGAAGGACCAGTGCAGCAGTGTCCCCTTCATCTGCATGTTTCCTCAGCGCTTCAGTGGCATAGAGTAGTGCCGATTCAGTTGAGTGAGCGCTTCTGAAGCCTGATTGGGAAAGGTGAAGTAAATTGTATTTATTTATATGATCGGTAAGTTGTTTATTCGTAATTTTCTCCGCAATTTTAGCTACAAAAGGCAATAGGGAGATTGGGCGTAGATTTTCAAGTATAGTATGTTTGATTCGAGGGTTCTTTTTCAAAGGTTTAACAATGGCTTGTTTCCATTTCGTAGGGACTAGACCTTCTTGGAACGAGCGAGAGATGATGTCTAAAATATGCGGCATAATCGGATTGGCTACTTCCATGATTATGTCCGGTCTAGTCGCATCAAAGGGGGACCCGGATTTTATTCCTTTAGCTATAGCAGTAAGTGTCTCTAGACTGTGTATAGTAAATATGTCCAGTGTTCCTTCTGCGTAAGCTTTCTTATTAGAGTCAGTGGTCCTAGTTCCCGCTCTGGCCTCTATAGGAAAAGAGTTGTAGATGTTCTTGACCTTGGTGGCAAAGAACTCTGCAATATTATCACAGTTCTCTCTGGAGGTAGGATGATCATCCTGCTCCTTATGAGTTTTAAGCGATTTCAAAATGGTGAATAATTCTTTAGGGGCATTCTTGGCTCTGTTAATTTTATTGGTATAGTATGTTCCTCCGATTTTCTTAATTTGTGAGTGATATTGTTTAAGCATGTATTTATAGTCTTCTCTAGCCTTGTTGCAATAGTTGATCCTCCATTTTCGTTCAAGCTTTTTGCAGTTCTTTTTGGCTTCTGCCAATTTTTTATTAAACCAGGGTGCAGTAGCACCCAACCTTTTTGGGGTCCTTGTGCTCCATGGTGCTATTTCATTAAGTGTCTCGGAGATCCACGAATCCAGTTGGTCATTTGCCCGATTTATGTCCTTGTCCAATCTGGGTTCCTTTCCTATTAATGCCTGAGAGAAGGACGTGGAATTAAATCCACTCCAGTTCCTAGTATTTATTTTTTGATTGGGCTGATTCAGGATTTTCCTGACTAAAGGTATAGAAAAAGGAACTAGATAATGGTCTGACCAAGGAATGGGACATGGAGGTCCGACCATTAAGTCTTCGCAGTTAGTGAAGATTGGGTCAAGTATGTGACCCTTTTGGTGTGTATGCGTTATAACCTTTTGAGCCAGATTCAGTGTCAGAAGGTCCTTACACAACAGATTTATGTCCTCGTCTTGCTTATTATCAAAGTGGATATTTAAGTCACCAAGCACCATAAAGTTGTTGTGTCTAAGAACTAGTTGTACAACTGTGTCTACCAGACTTATCATGAATTTAGTAGCTGGGCCCGGCGGTCTATAAATTAGAGCTCCAGCTAATATGGTGCCATCTGTAGTTGATAAATTAAATGAGAAGGCTTCACAATTGTCTATGTCCAGTTGTTTGACCTCACATGTCAAATTGCTTTTATGTATTATGGCTATCCCTCCTCCAGTTCGACCTAAACGGTCCTGTCTTATTATCCTGTATTCCTCATTAGTGGCATCAAGAACATCAGGGGTGGAGCTCTCATTAAGCCAAGTTTCTGTCAGGAATAGGGCATCTAGCCTTTGATCGTAAAGCATGTCCTTAATTTCATATTTGTGCTTAGCTAGTGATCTGCAATTAAGCAGAGCTAGGTGTAATGTAGGATCATTAATGACCTGAGTGTCTGACCTGAAATTGGTATGGCAGTGCCAGCACTTCATAGTGTTTTTATCTATGCTCATCCTGTGTTTGCAAGCAGGATTAGATAGTTTAGTTAATTTCAGTAGTTCACATCTGGTGTATATAATCCTATCTTTAGGAGTTTTAGGGGCCGGGGACATGGCCCCTGGGCCCGGACCGGCGCGGACGGGTGCAGACGGGCTTGCCTTAGGCGCGCCTTCGGCGCGCCAGCGGCGCGTCCGCTGCGCGCGGTCGCTTCCACATGCAATTAAGTAGAGTGAAGTTAGCTCCTCCCCTTCTTCTCCCGGAAATGCGTCTGCCACACAATCGGCACAGGCCGTGATGGACCAGGGCGGGCGGAGCAGCAGCGATTAAGGCAGGTGAGAGATTGAATAAAAGATTTCACAGATAGTAAAAACAAGACGTTCCTTTTAAGACGTTCCTGTGTCACTAGCAACTAAAAATGGAATATGGCAGACCATCGTGGACAAGGTGAATGCAGTCGGAGTGCTGAAGAGGACAATGGACAAGGTCAAGAGGCACTGGAATGATGTAAAGCGCAAAACCAAGCATAAGCTCGCAAACAACCGGAAGGCAGCAATGCAGGCTGGAGGTGGCATCCAGCACCACAGGCGGAGCTGGACGAGATGGAGGAAATGGTGTCCTCAGTCATCAGTGGGGAGACGGTCGCAGGAGATGGGGGACCGGACACTGCTCAACAGGACTGGACACAACAGTAACAGGGTGAGTAATGACCAGGGACTGGGGGCAAGGGGGGAGATGGGCACAATGGCACACATTCACAAGTAAGCATAGCACATCTTCAGACAAACCATGACCCAGACTCCAAACTCCCACCAAGATAACAATGCACCCAAGAATGCAAAATCCCAGCACTGTAGAAGCACAGAAGTCAAAGGCACACCGCATGTAAGGGATCAGGGGCAGCCAAATCAGAGCTGCAGGGGCGACACCCCCAAAAATCGGCACACACATCACATGCAGAGCACATCAACGTTGACAATGATGTGGCACAATCCGCAACACATCTACAACAGAACAGGGGGACACAACTGGTCCCACTTGTGTGCAGTATCTAGCCAATCACATATGGCATCGCAGGGAAATGTGAGTTGACAATGTACAAGTACAAACACACATCTGTGAAGTTGTCGAAATGTCCACTGTCCCACATCACATAGGCAGCTCCCCACAAACAGTAACAACGTACACTGTCATTCAGTCTGCATGTAAACATGTACAATGCGTCAACATACATGTGAACACAATGTTAAACTGCATCTCCCCTTTACATTGCAGAGGGAAATTCAATTCCTCCTGCAGAGCAGTCCCAACCTCTCTTCTCTGATGATGAAGAGGACAACCAGACCTTCGACTCCGACGCCTTCCAACAGCTCGTGGACAGCCTCCGCAGCCCACTTCAAGGAGCAGGGCAGCCCAGCTGCTATGAGGAGAACCCACCCCCTGTACAGTGCACACAGCAGGGAGCACCCACCACCCCGGCTGCCTCACAGGACCCCCACGACCAACACATGGCCTTCCAACTCCGTGTGTTGGGGTGCCAGGAGAAGCTGGCCGAACAGGTGCAGGTGGGGTTCGACCGCATGGCAGCCAAACTAGACGCCATACGTGGGTGCCTAAGTCCCATCAGGGACCACTCACAGTCCCTAATGGACACCCACAGTCTGCTCCATGCTCTCCAACAAACCATGGCTGACATTGCCAGGTTCCTGACTCAGAGGCAAGAACGACTGGCTAGTAATAGTGGCTCCAGCGACTTCGCCCGGGAGTTGGGACTCATGCAGAGGCTCATGGACGACAGGGAGCGTAAGCGTGCAGAAACAGCGGCTGGCAGGGCTGCACACCAGCGAGAGTTAGCTGGGTCCCTCAGTGCCATAAAGACCATCCTCATGGCATTGCTGCCACATGGCCTTGCGCTGATGCATGCGGCTGCTACCACTCCATTCACATCTCCGGTGTAGGAGAGTTGCATCGACTGCAAAGTTGCCCCCAACTTTTTGCTGATGTTTTGACTGTTTTATGACTCTAGCCAGGCTGTGGCCCTGCTATCCAGGACCCCAGTCTATCAGCCCTTGTAGATGGTACCCTAGGTACCCAGGGCATGGGTCCCTCAGAGGCCTACCAGGGCTGCAGCACTTATTGTGCCACCCTGGGACAGCCATACCAAATGAGACCACCAGACCACTACTGTAGTCTGGGTGGGTGCACCATAGGATGCCTTTCAGAGTTGCACGTAGGCTGCTACAGCGCCTACATTCTGCATACACCGCCTGGAACCGGTTCAGGGGCATCCTGCCCCTCGCCCAGGCGGGAAACACACAAAGGGGAGAGGGTGTAGCCACCCTTTCCCACCTCAACTCCCATTGGTGGACACTGATCTGGACACTCCCCTAATCTTGTGGATAAAGGTGAATAACGAGTCCCCAGAGAATCAGATTAATCTTGGACTTCACAGACTTGACCTTCGACGAGCTGCTGCCCAGCTGACTGAAGAAATTTCCCTTGGGGTAAAGAAGTTACCCCCCTGCTTGGCAGGCACCTGAAACACTGCAAGTGACCCGGTTGGAACTTCGCTGCTCCTTCGGACATCGACGACTCCTCTCAACTTTGAGGTGGGTTTCCTAGCATCCCAGAGGCCAGTGAGCGTGCCCTGCAAGTCTGTGCACCGTGGACCGCGTGGGTGTCAAGATCCCCAATACCCCAGGACACCGGCCACCTCTTGCGTAGCACACGACCCTGACCAGTGGGGAAGTTGTGCTTTGGCCCAATATTGAGCCAACCTCTCAGCAGCAACTGTGCCAAAGATCAGCGCCCTAGCTCACTCCGGTGGCCCGTGGGCACCCTTTTACACACTCCAAATTGCTGCCTTCTGCGGTCCCTTGTCTCTCGACTTGTGGGCCCTAGCGGAGGACAATCTTTACTTTTAAGAGTTCCCCTGGTTGCTCCAGGCCTGCTCTACAGTCTCCTTGAAGGAGACCTCTCTCAGACCTCGTGGGTCTGCACTAGTAGCTGATTTGTTCATCTTGCGTGGGTTGCGGTTGCCAAGGCTTAGTGGATACAATCCGGACACTAACACCGCAGCGACCCTCATCCTTCGTGGGACAGTCGCCCTCCAGAAGCTGGACTTCCTTGAAGCCTCCCGGAGCCCGTGGCTGCAGATCCAAGCTACACCTTTTCCACTTGAAGCACCCGACATTGAAGGGCTCTTTTCCTTGAGCTCCCTGGTCACTGTGCCGTGACCCAGACTCTGTCCCCTCTGCTTTCAGGTTCTTCTCTACAAGATCTACAACTTCATTCTTCACGGCATCATCGACGCTTTTGGCTAGCAGCAGTTTTGTACATTTTCCCATTGAAAATCAGCCCGCGACCCGACATCGAAAACGACCTATGCACCCGGCTTCCCTGGGACAGGTAACAGTGGTACCTCGGTACTCCCGTGGTAGTGGGCTCCTCAAAAGCTTAACTCTAAGTTTTTTTTTTTTTTTTTTTTTTGAAGACCTTTATTGATAGAAAAAGGGCAAATACAAGTCAACAAGGAGCCCGGGGGGCTCACACATACGGTACATTACAACTTACTGAAAACACAGAGGATACATTACAGAAGGACTGAGGTCTAGTTTTAAAAGTTTTCCTTGTAGGATAGACATAAGCAGGATATCGTAGCACAACAAGTCAATACTGGTGTTAAACAATCAGGATAGATTATCTTATAGCAGTAGAAAACACCAGAGTCGCTGCGTGGCACCCAGAAAGGAACGTCTGAACCCCAGGGAAGGAAAAAGGACAAAGAATAGAAGGCCCATAGAACAAAAAAGAAAAACAAAAAAGAAAGCAACCCCACCCCCCAAGTGCCCCCCACCCTGCACCCCTGCAGCTGGCTACGGCCTTTCCCCCCCTAGCAGTGTGCCTGTCGCCCAAGAAAAGGAGTCCCGAAATATAGAAAGTAAGAAAAAGAGAGAATCCGAAAACTCTCATAAAATTAAGAAAGGTGGGGAGGAGCCCACTATTCGTCCCCCAGCTCCGCCATCTCGCACCCATAATAGCAACAGTAGTCTAACACCCAATAGTAAGAACATGCCCGGTATGACGAGAGAACTGGGGTCACAGCAGCAGCGCGCAGGGTAAGTAAGGCAGCAACACCCAACCGAAACATCCAAAATATCAACAAGGAATCTTCAAGCCACGATTGATAAGCGTAAGCCCCCGCAATAGTCTTCTAGCACCACCGATACATGTCCCGGTCACTCAGAGAAAACTAGTTCCCCGGCTGCCCCACCCACAAGAACGGTGCAAAACATTTATCAACGGAGGAGGGCCAACCCAAGAGAACAAAAGAAAAAAATCAACAGAAGTGTATCCGGCCATCACCTCCCGGACCCCCATGCAAACCATACCCAAAGTCCAGCGTTCTCGTCAGTCCAGCACAGTCCCAGGAATGTAGTTACCGGTATCAGGGCAAGAAAAAGACAAACTCAACCCTGACCCCTACGTGCCAGTGCGCCAGCATAATGCAGTTGCGGCGTAGCCCCGTAGAGTAGGAAGAGCATCCGATGTGAACACCCAGAGAGATGGCAACAGCCAGTAATCGCCATCCAAAGCAGGACAGTGTTATCCCCAAGAGTGCAGTACGGGTAGGCGTACAGTGATAGTCCACCAAAATTGGGCAACTCACTCCCGGGCAACATGTTCAAAGTAAGCAGAGCGATCTTGTCAGCAATACCCGCTGGCGGTGGTAGTCCTGGCATCCGACGGCGAACCTCTAGGTTCCGTCCAAATATAGAATGCACTGTGTCCTCCATAGTTGCGACAGTCCGAGCGGCGGTGATGTTAAGTGCACTCACAATCAGTTCCTCTACGTCTCCCCGGAGAGGCTGCACACGACTGCCGAGTCCTGGGCTCGGCGATCCGCTCCGCGCACAGCCGCCCGTCCGGTCAGCCAAGGAGAGAACGGGCACAGCGTCGTCCAGCCGGCGCTCCAGGTCACGGGCGTTGGAACAAAAAGCAGCTCGCATAGCAGCCAAAGCTTCCAGGACGTCGCCGATACTCACGGGCATAGCGTGAGAGGAAGAGATGCCAGCTCCCTGTCCCCGGAATCCGCAAGCGTGTGGCGACCCTCGAGCCCAGTCTTTAGCATACATGTCCAGGCGTCGTTTAGTAGGTCAGCTCCCAGAGAGGCAGCGCCAAACCACAGGGACAGGGCAGCAACCTCCAGCCCAGCGCCACGCACAGGGACAGCACAGTGACGGTCCAACCAGGCGCCGTGTATAAGCGCCGATCACTCAATACAAATGGCCCCTTCCATTACACTTCGTAGCGAGAGATCAAAGAGGAACTTCCAACAGGGGGGATACATTTGTTGCATCGGTGGTGGTAAAGCAGCGTAGCGGCGAGACTCCAAAAGAAACTGTTGCGCTACTTCTGGGGATCTCGGTGGCCTGTCGCGTCTCGCCGGCGGTTTCAGATTCTCCTGTAATGGCCGCTGTTGTTGCCCTCCAGCCGGACGCCGCCGAGAACAAAGGACCGGACCCACTCCGTAGGCGTCTGCGGGAATTCAGGGCGTTTCTTCACCCCCGGTGCAGGAGGGACGACGGGGAGCCCACCATCGGATGCAGCGTCGCCTCCCCGACCCGTTACCGCACAACAGGCACGATTCAGCAATCAGGAGAGGAAGCGGTACGGGAGGGAAGCGGACGAGTCGGCGGAGCCGAGGGCTCAGGCGGCCATCTCTGTTGCCGGCTAGGCTCCTCCCCTTTAACTCTAAGTTTTTAACTTTGAACTCCTGCTAGAAGTGTCTTTAATCTGTTTAAATCAAACCGCGACATTCTCCATAGGCTTTTATAGAGATCCCGATAGCAGCTATTTCCACTGCACGCGCCTCCCGTGGGTCCCCTTCCTCATCACCTGGGGTGGATTCTCAAGGGGCCAGCGATCCTAAATGCCCTAGGCATTGTCTGTAGAATTGTCGTGGTTCTTATACCACTTTTTTAATATATGGTTTGGTCCCCCCCTGGGGCCCTGTGATTCCAGTGCTATTTATTGTATCTATAAATGCTTGTTTGAATTGTAACTTTACCTCTAGCCTCATAAAGAGACTTGTGGGATTCTGTTTAGAATAAATACATATATTGTATACATATATATATATACCTGTGTGGACTACTCTTTCATTTGGTCATTCAAGAGGTTATCTATGGTAAAACAATAAGCTTAACACTCCTTCAAGACTTAGCCTGAAGGCTGCTCTCCACAGCTACCACTAGGATAGCTTTCTTTAAAGGTTGTCTTTTAAACCTATCACCTTAAGAGTCGAATTGGACTGGTGCAAGTTGGCCATTATAACTAGTGACCAGCATATGCCAGGCCAACTTCTCACATTGGCGTGCAGGGGTTGGATTCAAGCTTGCCATTGTTTTACCAGATACCAGAATAAAATTTCTAAAGTGAAAGCCACTTGGTACTAAAGGTACATATAAATTCAAGCTTAGAATATAATAAGTTCTACTGAACTTAGGAGTTGTGTGTAGAGGGTTTAGCACACCTTGACTACAACTCAAGAAAGGGTTCAGTAGGCCACACCTAGTGTAGGTAGATAGATACACCAGTACCACTACACTAGGAATGTCTTTAAGTTCAGGTGCCCATAAGGCTCTGGAAGGACCCCATGGGGTTCCAGTCGACAAATATGATCATCTCTCCTTTGCTGAGCTTAGGGAGATGTGCACCACTAGGCAACTTAAGACAAACAAAGGTGCCAATGCTCAACGTCTCCGGGAAATCCTGCTCATAGCAGACTTCAAGCAGACTTTAGTGTCTGATGGGGTAGACAGGTTGGGTGGGCATCCCCCAGAAGAGGACACCCCTGGGGTGGACTCTGATGAGGACCAGGAAGAGGAAGATGAACTTGACCTGGATGAACAAAACCATTCACAACATGGAGGTGATGGCCCAAGAGGCACTCTCTCTATCCCTAAAGGGAGAATGGTGGATCCAAACAGAAGTAACAGATCCCCCTCAGTGGGGTCCAACCATTCTGAGAGATCCAAAGGGACCTCTGCCTCTTCTCAGAGAAGAGAATCCTCCCAAGAGAGGAAATGCAGACTGATCCAGTTTGAGCAGGCTAAACTACAGCTCAGGAGAGAAAAGTTAGCATTAGACAGGGAATCCCTGGAGCTTCAGAAAGCTTCAAGAAAATGGGGTCTAGAGACCCCTGGTGGCAGTAATACCCCTAGAGTTAGAGAGGAAGCTCCTGACAATAGGAACCTACGTAAGATGGTGCCCCTCTATCAGTCAGGGGATGATATCCACAAATGGATCACTGCACTTCGAGAGGGATTGTAAAGTTCAGAGGGTCCCGGTAGAGCAGTGGGCAGCAATCTTATGGCTCTCCTTTGCAGACAAAGGTAGAGACAAGCTCCTCTCTGTCAGAGCGAGGATGCAGATAATTATTATATCTTGAGAGATGCTTTGATAGATGGGTTTGGCTTAACCACTGATCAGTATAGACTAAAGTTCAGAGACACCCAGAAAGCACAGAATCAAGATTGACTAGACTTTGTGGATTGTGCTACCAAGGCACTGGAAGGTTTGTTAACTGGCAGTAAAGTAAATGATTACCAAGGATTGTATAATCTCATAATGAGGGAGCAGATCCTTAATAATTGTCAGAATCAGCTCTTACATCAGCACCTGGTGGACTCAGATCTGACCTTTCCCCAAGAATTGGGAAAGAAGGCAGACAAATGGGTCAGAACCAGGATCAAGCAGAAGGTCCAGCCCTTGGGGGGTGCAACTAAAAAGGAAGATGCCAAGAACTCTGAAAAGGGTGGGGAAAAGGGAAAAGACCAGCAGTCTTCAACAGGCCCCCAAAACTGTGCATCTGATAATACCCAAGCTACTAAAGCTAAACAACCAAGGAAGCCATGGTGTAAATCTGTAAACAGAAAACCCATTGGACTTCAGATTGTAATAAGGCCAAAGACTCCACAAGTACCACACCTGCCCCTAAGGCACCTGTTCCCCCTAGTCCAGCTATAGGTGGTGGTACACAGAACAAGGGCATAGTAGGGTTGACCCTGGGATCTGGAGAGAATTCTGGCCTAGTCAGAACTCCTACTCCGGCTGTCTTAGTTTGTGATGGGGACTTGTTCCTATTTGTGAGTCCCAGTGGTCTGGGCAAATACAAGCAACAGCCTAAAATAAATGGAAGGGAGTCATTAGTTTACAGGGACACAGGAGCCAGTGTCACCATGGTGACTAAGGACCTTGTGGACCCTAGCCAGATCATACTTGGGGAAACTTACCAAGTGACAAATGCAAGCAACGTTAGTACTAACCATGCTCTAGCAGTTGTAAACTTCTCCTGGGGAGGGGTAACTGGCCTAAAGAAGGTTGTGGTGAGTGCAGACCTACCTGTTGAATGTTTGCTAGGGAATGATTTGGAGGCCTCAGCATGGGCTGAGGTGGAGCTAACTACCCATGCAGCAATGTTGGGTATACCAGCAGAAGTATTTGCCCTGACAAGGTCAAAAGCAAAGCTGACAGGAACTGAACAGGCCTTGGATCCTGGAAGAATGGACCAAGGACCTTCCAAGAGGAGGAGTAGCAGGGGTAAGGCAGAGCCTTCCCCCCAGGAACAGTCTGTAGAGACTCTTTTAGCAGAAGAGGATCTATCTCCTGAAGAAGGAACTGCCCCAGATGAACTGGAACCTGATCAGGTTGAGTTCTTGGGGGCAGGGGGCCCTTCTAGGGCAGACTTGAGCCTGGAGCAGCAGAGCTACCCCACTCTTGAACCCCTCAGACAGCAAGCTGCTGCGGAGGCTGCAGGGAATGCCAGTGGGACCCATAAGATTTATTGGGATGATGGGCTCCTAAACT
The DNA here is from genome assembly GCF_964204655.1 of Triturus cristatus. Taxonomy (NCBI): domain Eukaryota; kingdom Metazoa; phylum Chordata; class Amphibia; order Caudata; family Salamandridae; genus Triturus; species Triturus cristatus. The sequence goes on from NC_140587.1 coordinate 104,015,535, forward strand.
CTGAGGGTCGAGACCCCAAGCCTGGTGCAGCCAGGAGGTTGGTCATACCTCAGAGGTTTAGGGGTTTCCTACTCACACTGGCCCATGATATTCCCTTAGCAGGACACCTAGGCCAAAACAAGACTTGGGACAGAATTATCCCTCACTTTCATTGGCCACAGATGAGTGAGGACTGTAAGAGCTTTTGCAGCTCTTGCATTACCTGTCAAGCCAGTGGCAAGGCAGGCAAGTCCACAAAGGCCCCCCTGATACCATTGCCTGTGGTGGGGGTGCCCTTTGAACGGGTGGGGATTGATATAGTTGGTCCCCTGGATCCACCAACAGCATCTGGGCACAGGTTCATTCTGGTGGTAGTGAATCATGCCACCAGATACCCAGAATCTATTCCACTTAGGACCATCACAGCACCTGTGGTGGCAAGGGCCCTCCTGGGAATCTTTTCCAGGGTGGGTTTTCCTAAGGAGGTATTGTCTGACAGAGGTACAAACTTTATGAGTAGCTACCTCAAGGCAATGTGGAAGGAGTGTGGTGTCAACTATAGGTTCACCACCCCTTACCATCCTCAATGCAATGGTCTTGTTGAGAGATTCAACAAGACCTTAAAGGGTATGATTAAAGGGCTCCCAGAAAAGCTTAGGCGAAAATGGGATGTTCTTCTGCCCTGCCTTCTCTTTGCATACAGGGAGGTGCCACAAAAGGGGGTTGGTTATAGCCCCTTTGAACTTTTGTTTGGCCATCCTGTTAGAGGGCTACTCTGTCTAGTAAAGGAAGGATGGGAGCAACCTCTCAAACCCCCTAAACAGGATATTGTGGACTATGTACTTGGTCTCCGCTCCCGGATGGCTGAGTACATGAAGAAGGCAACTAAAAACCTGGAGGCAAGTCAGGAATTACAGAAAACCTGGCATGACCAAAAGGCTGTACTGGTGGTCTACCAGCCAAGACAGAAGGTATGGGTGCTGGAGCCAGTGGCCCCAGCAGCTCTCCAAGATAAATGGAGTGGACCCCATACCATTTTGGAAAAGAAGGGAGAGGTCACCTATTTGGTGGACCTTGGCACTTCCAGAAGTCCCTACAGGGTACTTCATGTTAATAGACTGAAAGCATATGTGGACAGGGCTGACATGGGCTTGCTCGTGGCAACAGATGAGGGACAGGAGGAAGAGAGTGACCCTCTCCCAGACCTGCTCTCTCACAACTCTGAGGATGGGTCAGTTGATGGAGTATCCTTGGCAGGCAGCCTCACTGACCAGCAGCAAGCAGACTGTAGACAAGTTCTTCAGTCTTACAGACATATATTTTCTCTGACTCCAAGTCAGACCCCCTGGTGCACTCATGAAGTGGACACTGGGGACAGTCTGCCTGTCAAGAATAAAATCTACAGGCAACCTGACCATGTCAGGGACTGCATAAGGACAGAAGTCCAAAAGATGTTGGAATTAGGAGTGATTGAGCCCTCAGATAGCCATTGGGCTAGCCCAGTAGTCCTTGTACCAAAACCTCACACCCAGGATGGTAAGAGATAGATGAGGTTCTGTGTTGACTACAGGGGACTCAATGCAGTCACTAAGACTGATGCTCACCCAATTCCCAGAGCAGATGAGCTCATAGATAGATTGGCCTCAGCCAAGTATCTGAGCACATTTGATCTGACAGCTGGCTACTGGCAGATAAGGTTAGCTGAGTCTGAAAAAGCCAAAACTGCATTTTCTACCCCTGGTGAGCATTATCAATTTATTGTAATGCCCTTTGGTTTGAAAAATGCACCTGCCACTTTTCAAAGGTTGGTGAACCAAGTCCTCTCAGGCCTGGACGACTTTAGTGCAGCATATCTAGATGATATTGCTGTCTTCAGCTCCACCTGGGAGGATCACCTGATCCACCTGAGGAAAGTTTTGGAAGCCCAGCAAAAGGCAGGGCTCACTATCAAGGCTACTAAGTGCCAGATAGGGCAGAGTCAGGTTGTGTACCTGGGTCACCTTGTAGGTGGAGGCCAGGTTCAACCACTTCAGAGCAAAATCCAGACCATCATGGACTGGGTTGCTCCAACCACCCAGACTCAGGTCCGAGCTTTCTTGGGCCTGACTGGTTATTATAGAAGGTTTGTAAAGGGATATGGATCCATTGTGACCCCCTTGAATGACCTAACCTCAAAGAGGATGCCCAAAAAAGGTTCAGTGGACTGTCAGCTGTCAGAAAGCTTTTGATGACCTAAAACAGGCTATGTGCTCTGCTCCAGTGCTCCAAAACCCCAACTACTCCAAAGAATTCATAGTTCAAACTGATGCTTCTGAGGTGGGGGTAGGTGCTGTATTATCACAACTGAATGAAGAGGGCCAGGATCAACCAGTAGCTTTTATTAGCAGAAGGTTGACCCCCAGAGAGAAACGTTGGTCAGCTATAGAGAGGGAGGCCTTTGCTGTGGTCTGGGCCTTGAAGAAGCTGAGGCCATACTTGTTTGGCACTCACTTCCTTGTTCAAACAGACCATAAGCCCCTCCTATGGCTAAAACAGATGAAGGGTGAAAACTCCAAACTACTCAGGTGGTCCATTTCCCTACAGGGTATAGACTTTACAGTGGAACATAGACCTGGGAGCAACCATGCCAATGCAGATGGCCTCTCCAGATATTTCCACTTAGAACATGAAGACTCAACTGGTCAAGGTTAGTTTAATGTCCCTGCGTTTGGGGGGGGGGGGGTTATGTAGGAGAGTGGGATCGACTGCATAGTTGCCCCCAACTTTTTGCTGATGTTTTGACTGTTTTATGACTCTAGCCAGGCTGTGGCCGTGCTATCCAGGACCCCAACCTATCTGCTTCTTCTCTAAACTGATGTGAGTACCCTCGGTACAACCCAATTGGATACTGAGGATACACTGTCAGCCCTTGTAGATGGTACCCTAGGTACCCAGGGCATGGGTCCCTCAGAGGCCTACCAGGGCTGCAGCACTTATTGTGCCACCCTGGGACAGCCATACCAAATTACACCACCAGACCACTACTGTAGTCTGGGTAAGGTGGTGCTTGCACCCCCTTACAGGGATACAGGTACCCTGTATCCCACCTATGTACAACACATGTATTCTCATTGGTCACCCCTCAAGCAGGCCTTGCTAATCCTACAAGGCAGGGTGCTGAGATATGTGTGAGGGGGGACCCCTACCTGAGTAGGGCCACGCTGCAACCCTCGTAAAAATCATTGCTGGGTTGTTTGTAGTGTAGCCATACCATATACTCTTAACCGCATTATGAGTATATCGCGATAGCGTGATAACTTGAGAACGGCTACACAGAACCATATCGTGTTTGGTGTCAAACATGTAGGAATCATACCCCCAGTCCAGCCATGGGCATGAGGGCATGATTCCCCCCTACTAGAGGGGCGATATGGGAAAAGCGGCAGAATTTAGACACCAATTTAAAAGTGCACAGGTTTCACAAAATGGATGCTACTCGCCACCCACACGACTCTGGCTGCCTGTTGCTGGGCAAAACCCCAGCCTCGGCAGCTGGACAATAGGGATCCTGTTGCAGGGAGGTGCCAGTACCTTCCCAGACAGGCTATGTGTATTGGAACTGGGTGGGTGCACCATAGGATGCCTTTCAGAGTTGCAAGTAGGCTGCTACAGCGCCTACATTCTGCATACACCGCCTGGAACCGGTTCAGGGGCATCCTGCCCCTTGCCCAGGCGTGAAACACACAAAGGGGAGAGGAGAGGGTGTAGCCACCCTTTCCCGCCTCAACTCCCATTGGTGGACACTGATCTGGACACTCCCCTAATCTTGTGGATAAAGGTGAATAACGTGTCCCCGGAGAATCAGATTAATCTTGGACTTCACAGACTTGACCTTCGACGAGCTGCTGCCTAGCTGACTGAAGAAATCTCCCTTGCGGTAAAGGAGTTACCCCCCTGCTTGGCTGGCACCTGAAACACTGCAAGTGACCCATTTGGAACTTTGCTGCTCCTTCGGATATCGACGACTCCTCTCAACCTTGAGGTGGGTTTCTTAGCATCCCAGAGGCCAGTGAGCGTGCCCAGCAAGTCTGAGCACCGTGGACTGCGTGGGTGCCGAGATTCCCAATACCCCAGGACACCGGCCACCTCTTGCGTAGCACACGACCCTGACCAGTGGGGAAGTTGTGCTTTGGCCCTATATTGAGCCAACCTCTCAGCAGCAACTGTGCCAAAGATCAGCACCCTAGCTCACTCCGGTGGCCCATGGGCACCCTTTTACGCACTCCAAATTGCTGCCTTCCGCGGTCCCTTGTCTCTCGACTTGTGGGCCCTAGCGGAGGACAATCTTTACTTTTAAGAGTTCCCCTGGTTGCTTCGGCCTGCTCTACAGTCTCCTTGAAGGAGACCTCTCTCAGACCTCGTGGGTCTGCACCAGTAGCTGATTTGTTCATCTTACGTGGGTTGCGGTTGCCAAGGCTTAATGGATACAATCCGGACACTAACACCGCAGCGACCCTCATCCTTCGTGGGACAGTCGCCCTCCAGAAGCTGGCCTTCCTTGAAGCCTCCCGGAGCCCGTGGCTGCAGATCCAAGCTACACCTTTTCCACTTGAAGCACCCGACATTGAAGGGCTCTTTTCCTTGAGCTCCCTGGTCACTGTGCCGTGACCCAGACTCTGTCCCCTCTGCTTTCAGGTTCTTCTCTACAAGATCTACAACTTCATTCTTCACGGCATCATCGACGCTTTTGGCTAGCAGCAGTTTTGTACATTTTCCCACTGAAAATCAGCCTGCGACCCGACATCGAAAACGACCTATGCACCCGGCTTCCCTGGGGCAGGTAACAGTGGTACCTTGGTACTCCCGTGGTAGTGGGCTCCGCAAAAGCTTAACTCTAAGTTTTTAACTTTGAACTCCTGCTAGAAGTGTCTTTAATCTGTTTAAATCAAACCGCGACATTCTCCATAGGCTTTAATCCCGATAGCAGCTATTTCCACTGCACGCGCCTCCCGTGGGTCCCCTTCCTCATCACCTGGGGTGGATTCTCAAGGGGCCAGCGATCCTAAATGCCCTAGGCATTGTCTGTAGAATTGTTGTGGTTCTTATACCACTTTTTAAATATATGGTTTGGTCCCCCCCGGGGCCCTGTGATTCCAGTGCTATTTATTGTATCTATAAATGCTTGCCATAAAGAGACTTGTGGGATTCTGTTTAGAATAAATACATATATTTTATATATATATATATATACCTATGTGGACTACTCTTTCATTTGGTCATTCAAGAGGTTATCTATGGTAAAACAATAAGCTTAACACTCCTTCAAGACTTAGCCTGAAGGCTGCTCTCCACAGCTACCACTAGGATAGCTTTGTTTAAAGGTTGTCTTTTAAACCTATCACCTTAAGAGTCGAATTGGACTGGTGCAAGGTGGCCACTATAACTAGTGACCAGCATATGCCAGGCCAACTTCTCACATCCGGTCCCTGATGTGTCAATGTCACACAGTGCGGCGTACATTCCACCTCCAGCCCCTGCGGTGTCACTGCCACACAGTGCTGGAGACAGAACACCACCACCCACATGTGAGGCACATGCAACAGCAGAGGACGAAGATGCGGATGAATCTGCCCCCGTGGTCAGAAGAAAGCGGTAGCATTCATGTCCGCCATATGGCCTGTTTCTGCTTGGTTCTGCCATCCGCATCATCTCCTTCCACTGTCCCCCGATGCACTCTGCGACACTCACCTTGGACCTCAACGTGGACTGTCATATTCTGTTTTGGCACCAAGGACACAGATATCAGACTGCGGACTGAACTCCTCCACTGCTGATGTACGTCATTCCCTGAAGGACTCTGGCTGGCCCTCCACGGGCCAGCGCTGAAAGGTGGTGTTTGCATGGCCCTGTACTGCTCCAGCTGCAACACTCCACTGAATGTGCATTAAACATTCATTTACACAACAGAGTGTATTGTCTGTGATCTTGCAAGTGTGGAGGTATGGCTGCAAGTAGGGTCAATGATTTCACCTTACTTCCGTGTTGCTTATGTTGTGGGATTTGGGTCACAGGGTGACACATTGCCGATTGCGTGCCGGGTGGCGCCGACACTAGAACGGGGAAACACGCATTTGTTACTTCCTTGTCCAGGCCAAAACTGAAGCATGCCCAGAGCCCCGGAGTCATTGTTCACACCCTTAAGCTGGACTGACATATGCCACGCTCACAGGGGGGGAACGACAATGCTACATGTCCCAGATCTTCCCTGTAGGGATCTGGTGCTCACAGGTCTAGTTGTCTGCATGCCACAGCCACTCCCTCACGGCTGGTTCACACCCACACCACACCCATTCGGCACCGGCGTCACAGGACATGTGACACTGCCAAATAAAAGGGCCTGGCGCACGTGCTGGACGCCATTTCCACTCTCCAAATGGGTGTCTCCGTGTGGGTATCCGTTATGCATGAGGGCCTAGGGCCCTGCCAGAGCACATTGCCCAGTGCCGGTGGTGACATGATGGCGTCTGCACCACAGGACTCAATCATAAAGGGTCCATGGCTAGTGGTGCACAGACTTGGTGGCACGGATGCACTGCGGCAGGCACAGGCACACTGCCACGGGATGGGGTCTTTCGGTGCACTGAGACAGGGGCACCTCCAGTGCTGAGCGGGTGTGCAGCCTGTAATGATGCGCCGTCCGGGTGGTCCGGAATGGTGGCATTGGTGTGAGCCCTGCTGTACCGCAGTATAGGCCTAAGCCAGCGGGCAGTGCGGGCCTACCACCACGGGGCGTTGCCTCACGGTTCACAGAGTTAGTGGCACCTCAAGGGCTGAGCGGGTGTGCAGCCTGCAATGAGGCCGGGTGCACTGATATGTTCTCTGCCATTGCGAAATCAAGACCCAGAATCAGGTGTGTGACCTGGTGGCCCGCGGTGCGTGGCTGCATGATGTGGAGGGTGCCATGGTCGCAGGCCCTGGGCTTGGAGCTCCCATATGGTGGGCCCTCTTGGAGACACGCTGGTGGCGGAAGGTGAGCAGTGAGGCCTGGTCGCTCAGGGGCAGGCAGTCTCCGCTGGGCGGCGGGAGGGGCTGGTGTGTGCGCAGGGGCAGGCAAGCGCTGATGGCGTGTGCTACTGTATGGACTCTGCCATTCATGTCTCTGGCAACTGTTTCAGATGAGTGACCTGGGGGACTGCAGTGTGTACCGGCACGTGGTTGGAATTAAATTAAATTAAATTAAATTAAATTTATTTATTATGTTTTGGCTCCCAAAGAGGGCCACATAAACATGTACAGACTAATTTACATAGATTGCACAACGGTGAAGTGCCATGCCATTTGGACAGCAACACGTTAAGAGGGATTAAGTCATAACGTAATAAAAACCAAAACCTACGTATCCCATGTGGCAAGTTCCACAGGGCATACGGTTGGGGCTGTTTCAACCTATAGGAGGAGATCAGCGGCTCCGCATTCCTTTTATCTCCAACTGTTTTTTTGTCGGATAGAAAACAATACTCCCACGAAGCCTCCTTAAGAACCTGCTTTAACTGCGTGGGAGAATAGGAGAAAAGAGCGCTTTCATCCAGTCTAAGGATTTTTACAGCCCCTCTAAAATTACTAACAAGTTTAGAGAACTCGTTAAAATTGCCCAAAAGTTCATTTTTGAGTAAAACTCGCAGGGTTCCTTCTCTCGCTCTGGCTAAGCTGGCTACCCACCTTATTAAGGCGCACAGCCCCTGAACCCAGGCACTCCTGAGTCCGAAATCCAGCCTGCAGGCAGCCAGTGAACAGGCATTGTTAAGAGTCGAGAGGGATCTTAGGAGTTTTCCCTCAGTCTTGTGGCAAAAGTCCCAATATTTTATCTCTATTATTTCTATACCATACAAGATGGTTGCGGGGATTTTAGCTCTAAATACTTCTAGAAGGCTAGAAAAATGTCTTTTCCCCGTTGCCAAGTATAGGGACTTTAACCCATTGCCATGGGCAAGAGCTTTGCGAGAGCAATGCTCTATATGAAGATTCTCGCTCATATTGGCCGAGAATATTTTCCCTAAAAAGGTATAACAAGTTACGACCTCCAATCTAAGCCCTCCAATAGCCCAACCAAAATTTGTCGAGCGGCATTTCTTCCTACCAGCAATACACATCACTTTACTTTTATTAATATTGATCTTCATATGATGCTCCCCAGCAAAGTCCTGAAGAGCCTGAAGCCGATTTGCCAGACCCACGGGAGTTAAGTCAAGCAATAACACATCATCGGCATACATCAGACAGGCTATTGGCACCCCTCCTATCAACGGTGCGATCCCCTCACTATGGGACACAGCAGCAGGGAGGTCAGTTGTGTATAGGGAAAACAACAGGAGCGCCAATAAGCAGCCCTGTTTAAGGCCATTCTGAGATGGTATTTTGGCCGACAGCCCCCTTTCGCCCCCCATTAAGACCCTGCACCAGGTCTCAGTGTGCAGAGCCCGCACCAATTCCAGCAGGGGAGTAGGGACACCCAGCGTCGCCAATTTTCTCCACAGCGTTCCCCGATCTACTTTATCGAACGCTGTGGAGAAATCAATGAAGGCGGCGTATACAACACCCCCTCTCACCTGGACATATTTATCAGTAATAACCTGAAGGGCAGTCAGGTTGTCCAGAGTGCCATGTTCCCTTCGGAAGCCAGTCTGTTCCAACGGCAAGATGTTGCGCTCCTCGACCCAATCAGAAAGAGATCTCAGGAGGCATTTCGCAAAGACCTTTCCGATGGAGTCGAGGAGCGCAATCATGCGATAGTTACTGGGGCTGTCCCTTGCTCCCTTTTTGAAGATAGGGACCAGAATGCTTCCTCTCCACGATGCAGGGACACGTTTGGAAAGATGGCATGCCCTAAACAGGGGGTACAAGATTTTACTCCAGGTTAAAGGGTCTTGTTTTAGGACCGTCATCGGAAGCTCATCCGGTCCCATGGCCCCAGAGGATCGCATATTTTTTATAGCCAACTCGATTTCCTTCTCAGAGGGAAAGAAGACCGAGTCATCAGGGGCAGCGTACATGAAGTTATCCACACCTGTGGTCCCGTTCCCTGCATATAATTCTCGGATATGAGAGGACCATAGATCTTCTGGTATAGCTATGGGAGTAGGGGAGTGGCGTGTACCACATCCTTTCCCGATTATTGCCCAAAAATCTTTAATGTTGCCGTAAGCAGCAGATTCCCTTAATTTAATCCATACTTCATCCTCCCTGTCCCTTTTAATTTTTAGCTTGAGTCTGCTTCTCTTTCTTTTTAACCTAGCGATATCTTTCCCACGTGGTTGGAGACACACCGGTGGCTGCAGGTGAGCAATGGGGCCTGGGTCCGCAGTATCCGCACTCTCCCTCCCTCTGTCTCCCTCTCTCTTTCTGTCTCCCTCTCTCTTTCTCCCTCCCTCTATCTTTCTCTCTCCGTCTCTCTTTCTCTCTCCCTCTCTCCCTCTCTCTCTCTCACTTTTTCTCTCTCTCTCACTTTTTCTCTCCCTCTCTCTTTCTCTCTCCCTCTCTCGGTCTCTCCCTCTCTCTTTCTCTCTCCCTCTCTCTCCCTCACGCCCTCTCTCCCTCTTTCTACCTCTCTCCTCTCTTTCTCTCTCCCTCTCTGCCTCTCTTTTTCTCTCTCTCTCCCTCTCTCTTTCTCTCTCCCTCTCTCTTTCTCTCTTTCTCCCTCTCTCTCTCTTTTCTGTCGCTCTCCCTCTCTGTCCTTTGATGGGCGCATGTCACACCTTCTTATCTGTCTTTCTGTCTTGCAGGCTGTGACTTACGAAATTCCCGGAGAATACTTGCAGTGCCTCTTCATGATTGTTTTTTTTTGTGTCATCTGTAATAAATGTTTTTTTTTGGTATATGATGTGGATGTGTGTTTCCATTTTTGTGGCCACACCTGTATGTAAGGTGTTGTGGTTGTGCGACTTCAGGCGATTTGTTTAGGTCATGGTTTCGTGGAGTTGATGTGCATTCTCTTTGATGGAAGGGGGGGAGCGGGGGCTGTGGCGGTGGGTGTTGTTGCCCTATTGGGGCTCCGGGCTGCATGTTCAGTTGCTGTGGGGCATCTATTGTTCTTCATGTTTGGCTATGAGTTGTGCTTTCTTGGCTGCTGCCGGTTGTCGTCCGACTTTGCACCAGGTCAGAGCTGGTGTTAGTTTCCTGTTGCTAACGCGCCTTATCGTCTGTTTTGTGTTCTTATCGCAGATCAGGCTGGTCGTTGAAAATGTTGCGGAGTGGTGGTGTTGCAGCTTTTTGCTCGGGAATGCCTACTTTACATCTCATTAGCGAGAGTTTCCGGGGTCACCCGTGGCGATGGTTTTTGAGGATGCTATCGCTGGAAAAATGTATGCAACAGCTTGTGAATGGGGGGGGTAATTTTATTGTGACTTTGGTTGCACTAAAGTGCCGATAACTCGGCGTTAGCTCCTTGAGAATATGCCCCTCTGTGTCTCCAACATTTACAGTTAATCAAAAAAAAAATGTATCCTATAGGACTGAGAATTAACAAGAAAGTGAATCACTGTGTTTTAAAAGAACCCTCACTCACCAACCTGGTTGGTGACATGCTTCATCATAGGGTTCCCACCAGAGAGGCCGGATGCCTCTCCGGTGTGCTGCGACGCCTGATTTACAGCGGAGGTTGATTAGGTGAAGTCAGTGCAAATTGTGAAATTGCAGTTTAAAAAGGTGTCACAATTTCATCCAAAGATAATTTTAATAATGGAAAACTGGACACAGTTAAAAGGGGTGAGGTGGACGTGTAAGCTCTGGCAATTATTAGACCAGCTACATCCTAATATATGTGAAAGGTGGTCAACATGTTTCTGCTTCTGGAGATATTAAGTGAAGCATTCGTCAGGACCTTAGTGGCCTACCAAGGCGGTATGCGCTCGCTAAGGCGCACCCTAACCTGTGGTGTCTAGAACCGCTTGACCTTACGGTTTTTAAATGTGGCCTTCAGGATTTCTGAAAGCTTTTCATCTCTGTTGGAACAAAAATAATAATAAAAGGACAAACAAACAGTAATTCACGACATAAATATCGACAGATAGACAATGTATATAGGATAAATATGTCTGTCATTTCTCTACATTGGTCTTCATGGTATTGTATATAAGAGCACATGCATGCATACAAATACTCTATTCCCAGTCGATAATGGTATGCTTAGCTGGTAGAAAAACAGTAGTAACTGTATCACTACTTAGTATCAATAATTCGAATTAGAACACTCTTACACTTCAAGAGGAAACCTGACTTAGGGTTTTTCTGGTTGATAAGTCTATTAACTATAGCTTAGACTTGTAATAGAAAGGAGCGCCGTCAACAAAAATCAGCGCCAAATTGTTGCACTGAGAAAATGAGGCGACAAAGCAGACTTAAAAACTAGTGAAAAAACTTAAGGCTTATCATACTTGATCCGATCGTAATGGCAGGGAAAGTGAAAGAATTTGAATTTTTGGTTGACACTTACGTGAAGTGGGATTGCACATCACAACATGAGTCCTGGTGGGGGGCGAGACTTCTAGTCACACTCTAAGTAGGAAAAAGCGAGGGGGTTTAGAAAAGGTCTCCAAAATGAAGACTTTTCATGCTCAGTTTAAATTGTAACGTTGAGCTCTACCACCTACTTACTACATCAAAGCCTTCCGCCCGCGGGACACCTGCTTCATCCCTCCTGAGGACTCGGATATTGACACGTCCGTAATCCACGAGGGTAATATAGGAAGTGTCCTGCTTGTGGGGAGGAGGGCGTGACGTAAACGCGCTGACGTAGTGACGATCAAATCCGCGCAAGTGAAAAAACACTAGACCGCTAACCCGTTACGGCGAGCGGTCTTTGTGACTCGGTAGAGAATCAATAAAGCACCAGGAGGATTAAAAGGAACTTGTCATTCCTCGTTTAGCGTTGGTATGGATCTGAAAAATAGGAATTTAACTGTATTCTAAAAACTAAATAGCGGATTTTAGTTTTTTCCTTTTTTCCAAAGGGACACAGGGAATGGAGGGAAAACGTTGCCATTGCTGCACTCGCTCGCGTGTTGAAAGGGAGTTGGTATCAGTACGAGTCCTACTATACAGAAAATGATGACGAGTACTCATCAGGGGCTCTTGTGGTGCGAGTTACGAAACACTCGTTCAGGGCACGCTCTAGAAAGGAAACCAGTACATATAGAGCTAACTGAAATAATAACAGTGGGTGCTGATTAGGGTCCAATTTCATAATTTGGGGAAAAAGATCACAAACACTTAGTCAAGCTGGTAGTTTCAAAGAATAATTCAGGCTTGTTATATCTATGAATGTAGGTAAAGAGATGTCACCTAGCGTCTGAGTACCGAACCCCAGGGGATGTTATCATTAAATCCCTGCGTGTGAGTGGAAAGGCGGTAAATCCATCTCTGTTCTTTCTCAAATAAAATGTTAGTAGACCTATTTCCTGGTTTTATTTGTTCGATCACTGTCCAATAGAGGTCATTAACATCATGTTTGGTTTGCGCATAGTGTTCAGTTAGTTTGGTGATGTTCTTTCCACACCGTATGTTACTCCTGTGTTCTCCAATGCGTTGCTTTATTTTGCGTGTAGTCATGCCGACATACCTGGTGCCGCAAGGACACGTTATTAGATATACAACATTAGACGAGTTGCAGTTGGTATGTGCGCGTTGGGTCCAAACTTTTCCTTGTTCAAGTGTCAGGGTCTATGTGGCTTTGGTTAGATGACAAACGCTGCACGAGCCACAGGGAAAATGCCCTGAGACTTTTGGGAGACCCCAGGACTGAAGCACTGATGGTGTGTAGTCGTTCATTATTGTCCTAGGTCTGGTATGGACCAGGGCATCCTTGATACTTCTCGCTTTTTTAAAGGAGAAAAGAGGTTTTTCCCATTTCATGTTGTTGCTTTCTAGGATGCGCCAATGTTTGCGGATTGATTTAGTCGTCTAATGTTGTATATCTAATAATGTGCCCTTGCGGCACCAGGTATGTCGGCATGACTACACGCAAAAGGTTGCGCGCGCCCTGCGGCGTCAGTGAGGGCCGCAGGCCGTGTGGACGGTGGCGGCTGGCGGGCCATTGCAGGACCCGGGAAGGCTGCCTGTTGAGATGCTTGCTTGACCACTGCCCCAACCATTGGTGAACCGGCAGGGTGCTGTTTCCGGAGCCGTGGGGTGCCCCCTGGACCTGCGGAGGCCCACAACGACGACGGCCGGGAGCGGGTGATCTGAGCCTGCGTGGGCCGCGCTGGGACCGGCTCCTGTGTCTCTTCGCGCCGCCGCTGCGGACCCGTACCGGCAGTGACCGGGCGGCGGCCCTTTGGAGAGCTGTGTGGTGGGATCCACTGCGGGGAACGGCGGAGCCCAGCTGCCGCAGGCCTCTGCAGCCGGCGTGGGAACCCATCCCTGTCTGTGGCCTCGGATCCCCTCCCCCCCGCCGCGAATGGGCAGACGGCGCTCCTTTCTCTCCCCCCCCCCAGCTGTTGACCGGACCCGGGGGCGTCTGCCAGCTGGCCTGCTGCATCGGGCGCACCAGTGGACCTACGGTGAGGGGCTGCGGTGAGAGGGCCCCGGGACTGTGCCTGGGCTGAGGACGCCTGCGGGGTGGTCCGCGCCGGAGCGGCTCTGGCGCGCTGTTGCACCGCCTGGCCACCTATCCTAGGACATCGCGCATCATTCCGGCGATCACCGATTCCGAGGGCGTGCTCCATTCCTCTTCCGTGGAGATAGCGGCTGCTTTCGCCCAATTCTATTCCCAGCTCTACCGGGCTCGGGCACCGGATCTTTCTCTGGCCACTCTGCTCGCTTCCAGTGACGTGCACCTCGCTCGGCTTCGACCGGACGAATGGGAGGGCCTGGAAACCCCCATTTCCCTTGAGGAAATTGGGGACGCGATAGGGCGTACGTCCGCGGGGAAGACCCCGGGACCCGACGGCCTCCCCCAGGAATTCTATGCCGCATATAGGGACAGCCTGGTCCCGCGGCTGCGGGACCACTATGTGGAGGCGATCGAGAAGGGCTCTTTCCCCTTAGAAGCGGACTTGGCTACCATTGTGGTTTTGCCTAAATCTACGCCGCCGTCCACCGACAGAGCAGCTTACCGACCGATTTCGCTTATTAACACGGATGTGAAGCTTTACGCGGCGATCCTGGCCCACCGGCTTCGGCCCTTTTTGACGACTCTGGTCCATCCGGACCAATGCGGCTTCATGCCAGCGCGGGGCACTCGCCACTGTCTTCGCCGCCTCCACGTGGCCATGGCCCACCGCCACCGCCTGACTCCATACCTCGCCCTCCACCTTGCTGACTTCGAAAAGGCTTTCGACTCGGTGGGGTGGCCATACCTATTTAACGTCCTGGCCCATATGGGTTTCGGCCCTAAGTTCATGGGGATGGTGCGGGTCCTGTATGCCCGCCCCCGTGCCAGGGTCTTGGTTAACGGAGCGCTGTCGAGGCCTTTTCGGATCGGCCGGGGGACGCGGCAGGGGTGCCCGCTGTCACCCCTTCTCTTCGCGCTCGCGATGGAGCCCCTCGCGGCCCTGATCAGAAGTGACCATCTCCTTCAAGGCTGGGAATGGCCTGGCATCGAGGCTGATAAAATCGCCCTCTACGCGGACGACGTCCTTCTGTATCTTGGCGACCGGGCGCGTTCTGGACCTCGCGCATTATCCATCCTGGGTCGTTTTGGCCGGGCGTCTGGTCTGTCCCTGAATTCGAGGAAGTCGGTTTTGGTTCCCTTGCACCCCTCCCGGGACTGTTTTGATTGGCAGGAGACCATCCCCCTCCGCCGGTTGTCCTTTAAATATTTGGGCATCTGGGTCTCCCTCCTCCCGGAGCTGAGCTGGGCGCTCAACGTGACCCCCCTGGTCAAGAAAGCTAAGGCAGACTTGGCGAGATGGCACCAGCTGCCCCTCAACCCGCTGGGGCGGGTGGCCCTCTACAAGATGATGATTCTCCCCCGGTTCCTGTATGTGCTGCAAAATACCCCCCTTTCCTTTCCGCGGCCTTGGTTTCGTGAACTAGATGGGGTGGCGACGAGATTTCTCTGGGGGGGTGGGAGGCCCAGGTTGACTCTGTCGACATGCCGCCTGCCCACCTTCGATGGGGGCCTGGGCATGTCTAATCTCTACCTCTATTATCTAGCCACCCGCCTCCTGGTCATTCACGACTGGTTTGGGGGGGGATGGTCCGACCCGGCCTATAGGGTGGAACTTGGGGAACTGGGCTTCTCCGGCGTTCAGGACCGTCTGTATGGCGCCCCCATCCCTGCCTCTTGCCCGGATATCACCAAAGCTATATTCCTGGCCTGGCGAGCGGCGCTCCGTCACACCCGATGGACTGGGAGGCTGACCCGGGTCACTCCTCTGTGGCACGGGACATGGCTGCGGGAGTCGCGGATCTGGAGGGCTTTAACTCTTGGGACCTAATCGGTATTTCCCAGCTGGGAGACGTTTGGCGGGGAGGGCGAATGTGTTCTTATTCGGAGCTGCAGGAGCGCTTCTCCCTCCACTCCTCCCAGTTCTACCGCTACCTCCAATTGCGACACGCCATACGCACATACACCCCGCTGGACGTCCGGCTGCCGGACCACAGTCCCACGGAGGCTCACGTCATGCTGGGCAATTTAGGGAGGGGGGGCATCTCCAGGATTTATCGCTCCCTTGTCAAATGCACCCCCACATCCCTGGAGGGCCTTAAGGAACGATGGGAGGGCTGGGTGGGGCCCCTGGATGAGGCCGATTGGCGGGATGCCCTTATGGCTCCCCGCTTAGTGACGGCCTCCGCCAAACTGCGGCTTATCCAGGTTTACTACCTTCACACTGCTTATCTTACGCCAGCTCGCCTCCACCGACCGGGCCTCTCCACTGACGCGACCTGTCCCCGCTGTGGCTCTGAGCCGGCTGATTTCCTTCACATGGTGTGGTCTTGCGCGGAGTTGGAGGGATACTGGAGGTGCGTCGAGTCTGAACTTACGGAGGTCCTGGGGTGGGAGGTGCCACATGAACCTAAACACTCCCTACTGGGCATCACTGACGGCTTAGATGGCACACGCCCGGAACAGCTGTTCCTCATGACTGCTTTAATGGTGGCCAAACGAGACATTGCAGCGGCATGGAAACAGCCGCAGCCGCCCAGCTTAGCTAAATGGGGCGCAGGGGTGGACTGGTGTGCGGCGCAGGAACGGACTCTTTACCAGGCGCGGGGCTGCCCCAAGAAATTTCGAAAGGTCTGGGGGAAATGGCTGGGCAACGTACCTTCATAGGGCGACTTGGCGGTTGGGGGAGGGTTTCGGGGGGAGAGTGGAATTGTGGTGCTCCTTCCAATGTATTACTGTGTGGTGGTGGTTCACAGGGTCCAAAAGTTTTCTCTGTTGTGTTGTCTAAAACAATAAAAACTTGTTTATCAAAAAAACTTCACCTAATCCAGCTCCGCTGTAAATAAGGCGTCGCAGCACACCGGTTGTTAAGTTATATCTCCAACATTTACCACATAATAATATATTTTCCACATAATGCGCATATTCCACTAAAATATTGCTTATAGATCAAATGGATGAAGATAATACTGCCAGAGAGTGTTGTTTTCATTTTTGTTACATTATTTAGATACCCTTGGTGCATATTTTTGTGACAATAGTAAATCTATGCAGAGAGAAACTGACATTCACTGTTGTAGCCAGCCAATTATAGTGCTTGGGTTAGCGGACCCATGTTTTGTTCTGTGAATCATTAGGAGAGACAAAATGCCCCCTCGTCCAATAGGAATCCTTTTCTTTCGAATTGTTGTGTCCTTGAAGTGTTTGCAGACATACTACCCAGTTATCTTTAAAATGTAACTCTTTGATGTCCCCCGGCACATATTTCAAAAACTACTAAACAGATTTACACCAAAAGACAAAAAACACTTTCTGAGTAAAATTCTTATTTCATGCTAAGTTTGGAGTACATCGACTTAGCACTTATTGCTGCAGGAGTGGGCAAATTTGCCATAGGAGCTTTAATAAAAACCTACCAAACCTGCCAACCTCTGTCAGTTTCACTAGGGGTATACAACATTTTGTGCAGATTCAATATAGGTGCCAGCAGAAGTTATTGGGAATCCAAAACGCATTTCCCTCCTTACATTCAGGGCCCCAGTTGGGGGTACACGCGGGTGGACGGCGTCCACCCACTATTTTCACAGGGTGGACACCGTTCACCCGCCAAGACGTTGGGCCCCACTGAAAAATATGCTGAAATCGTCGCAGTGTAATTTGCAAACACTGGGATACATTCAGCAGCGCCTGCATGTTGAGGCCGAATTTGAGGAGTCATCAGGCCTCCTTTTGTTGGAGTCTCCTGGCTGAGAGCAGTCAAGAGCCTCACACATAGAAGCAAATGCAGCAGAGGGGGGACAAAGGCTCACACCTGGTTAGCACTTCACACATACTCAAGTAAGGCAGCTTTTCACGTGGTTTAGTCCCTGTTTACAAGATACGCATTCCCTGTAAGAACATCAGACGTGTTGGTCTTTCCCTGTATTTTCACAAAATAAATATAATTTATATAGTGCTTACTACCTCCGAGGAGGTGTTGAAATAATTTAAGTTTCACTATTTTTTATTTTAAAGCACTATAGGTAGAGGAAGTTTACGCAGAAAAAGGGTAACATTGTTTTATGTGTAGCTTAGAACAGTGTGACTCTTCTGTCTAAATCAGAAGGTTTCCCTATATACTCGAAATATGCTCCAATGTACTCATGATAGACATGTTAAATGTATATTTGAGGAGATCTGATGTCACGCGCCGTGATGTCACATGCATTCTGATTAACTAGGTTAGTCCCCCCCACTTCTTTTTTTAGGACTTGTGCCCTGCTTACATTCACATTCATATAAAGTGATGTCACAAGGGTACCTTGATGATGGTGTTGGTGATGCCAAGCCGTAGCAAGGCCCAGAGGCGCCTGGCCTTCTCCCGAGGACTTTCCTGCTCATTCTTCTGATGACTGGTAGTGGTGGAGCAGCAGGAAGTGTTGCCACTCATGGCCGAGTCTACAGACAGAGAAAGAATAGAAGTAAATGAGATGAACTGTGGAATTAAAAGTTCTTCATTCCTGGGTCCAGTGGTTACCTACACTGACAAAGTGCTCTCTATACAGGATCTTCAGTCGTTCTCTTTTTTCCATTGGGTGCTTGGCATTAGTACTGCATTTGGGTCAACGGTTGGCCACGACAACAGATGAAAGATGTCTGAAGACATCATGACAAATTCTTGCTCATGCTTGTTACATTTATAAACTTTCTTGATTGTGCAAAGCTTATTCCTGAAGTATGGTGTTAAGTATAGTGTTAGATATTAGTGAAAGCGCTTGAGACCATGGATAGCGAAGGGACTGTCTTTTCGAATCCCACCTCACCTCCCCCACCCCAGCCTGAAGCTCAGAGAGTACTGATGTACCAAAAAGGGAACAGGAGAGAAGCAAAGTTCTAGAGTCGTGTATCTCCTTTTGATGACCTGGCAAAGATATTGCCCTTGATTAAAATTGACTGAGTGGTTGTGTGAAAGAACATAGTGAGTATCTGGCAAGGACACTCTCGGACCACAACCCCTGCTTGATAACGCTACTCTGGTCGCAGCAGCGGCAAGCGATCCCGATGTGGCGTTTGAATCCGATGATGCTGGAGGATCCCGTGTTTAATGCGGAGTTGGGGGAGGGCGTGGAGCGCTACTTTCTAGGCAACTCGGGGACGGCGACGAGTAGAGCTCAAGAATGGGACGCGCTTAAAGCGGTGGTGAGAGGGATTTGCATCTCGTCCGTCACCGGGACGCGCAAGGTGCTGCTGCGAGATATTGACCGGGCTGAGGCGTGGCTGCGAGATATTGACCGGGCTGAGGCATGGCTGCGACAGGCAGAACTAGATGGCCACACAACTGGGAGCGCTCGGGAGGAGGTGTTGGCGGCGCAAGAGGAGGTGGCCTCTCAGGTTGAGCGGCTTCGCTGCTATGACTATAAAGAATACATGGTGCGGGCGCATGCTGAACGGGACAAAGTGGGGTCGCTATTGGCCTGGCTGGCTAATCCGGCTGTATGGGGATCCCCGGTGGTGTCGCTGGCTATGCCGGCGGGGGACCTGGTTCACTCGCAAAAGGAGATCAATGACCAGTTCCTGGGTTATTACTCGTTGCTGTATCAGAGTAGGATGAGGGACCTGCCCGACGGTCTGGACGCTTATTTAGAGGCTGCGGGGTTGCCCCACTTGGATCCGGAACAGGGCTCTGCATTGGGGGTAGCTATCTCCCTGGGAGAAATCAGGGCAGCGGTTAAACATATGGCCCGGAGAAAGACTCCAGGGGCTGATGGCCTCCCGGTGGAGTTCTATGCAGCGTATTTGGATATTCTGGCACCGCAGTTACAGTCGGTATATAGAGAGGCGTGGGATCTGGGCAGGCTGCCGCTCACTATGAGAGAGGCGATCATAGTGCCGTTGCTGAAGAAGAGCGGGGTCCCCACCTCCAGGATGGCATACCGGCCGCTCTCCATGCTCTCGGTTGACTATAAGATCCTTAGCAAGATCTTGGCTACGCGACTCTTGGGTCACATGCGCTCCCTGGTACACCCGGATCAATCGGGTTTCATTCCCGCTAGGAATACTGCGACGTGCATTCGCCGATTGGTGCGGATCCTGGGGGAGAGAGGGGGAGGTACGTCGGAGGCCGTGGTGCTGTCGGTGGACATCGAAAAGGCATTCGACAGTGTGGAGTGGCCGTATCTGTTCCGGGTGCTGAAGGAGTTTGGCCTGGGCGATGATTTTGTGCGTTGGACCAGTCTGTTTTATAGCTCCGCCACAGCTAGGGTTCGTACGGGACGTAGCATCTCAGCGGCTTGCGAGGTGGAGAGAGGCACTCGTCAGGGTAGTTCTCTATCCCCACTTTTGTTTGCGCTGGCAATTGAACCTCTTGCGGCTCATGCCCGGCAAGGGCGGTACTACGAGGGCGTTCAGCTGCGTGGGGAGCTCCATCACATATCGCTGTATGCGGATGACCTCCTGTTGTATCTGGCTGATGCGGGGGGTTCCTTACGGGGCGCCAGAACCCTGCTCAGGGAGTTTGGTCGCTTGTCGGGGTTGCAGGCGAATTGGACTAAGACCTGCCTGTTTCCTTTGTCCCCTGGAGTTCAGATGCCCTCGGAGTTTGCAGACCTGAGGTGGGAGCCTACTTGCTTACCGTATCTGGGCGTCCGCATATTTCACACCCCCACCGACCTTTTTGAGGGGAATGTGGGTGGCACGTTGCGGGGGCTCAAGGGTAGTATGGCGTTCTGGCGCACTCTTCCTCTTTCGGTAGCGGGGCGGGTAGCGCTGCTGAAGATGATAGCGTTGCCACGGCTGCTCTACTTTTTCCGTACCTTGCCGATATGGATCCCGGTCACCTTTTTAAGACGCTTCGGACATTGATGACAGAGTTTATTTGGGGAGCTGGAAGACGGCGGGTGGCACTGTCCACTCTGATGAGGCCAAGGGAGGAGGGGGGGCTGGCGGCCCCGGATTTTGAATGGTACTACTTGGCGGCACAGCTTCAGTGTCTGACACAGGCCGTGGCGCTTGAGTTTCGAGGCCCTGAGGGCCCGCAGGGTAGGGTTATCCCGCGCCACGTGTTGTCATTCATTGTGCTTCGGCAGAGGCTCAGGCTGGACCAGCTTACCCTCGAGGAGCACACACTCCGGCTATGCTGGATTCGTAGTCAGAAACGGGCAGGCTTCGTGGTCCCATATGCCCCGGAAATTCCTTTGGGCATGTGCACGGCCCTCCCACATGGCGGGGATTGGTCGGCGTTGGCAGGCTGGGAAGAGTGCGGGGTCCACATGATTGGGGACTTATACAGAGATGGCGTTTTGTTGTCATTCCAGGATTTGCAGGGGGCGTATGATCTACTGAGGGGGGATTATCTTTTGCACGCCGCCTTGGTGTCAGGGATTCAGAAACAGTGGAAGATGGGGCTGTCGGAACCCCCGACTTCTTTGGGGTGTCAATACGTCACTATGGCGGCGGGTACATTCAGGGCCATCACTTGTCTCTATAGCCGGCTGTCCACGGAGAGGTTGCCACCTATGGATGCCTTGCGGGGTAAGTGGGAGGGAGATCTTGGTAGGCCCATTCCTGAGACGACGTGGTCGCAGCTGATGCGGCGGGCCTGGAAGGGCACGCGCAAAGCTAGATTTCAATTGGTCCAATTTTATTCTCTCCACAGGGCTTACTTAACTCCGGTCAAAATTTTGCGGTACTTCGGAGGCTCCCAATCGCCGTGCCCCCGGTACAGAGTGGAAGGTGCTGATTTTGATCATATGTTTTGGTCCTGCCTGGGACTGGGCTCTTATTGGGCGGATGTGGTGGCGTGTCTGAATCAAGTGACTGAGCGCGAGCTGGAGGTGGAGATGGGGACTTGCCTTTTGTTATGGTTTCTGTACACCCCCAGTACCAAAATTACGAGCAAGTTTTACGATTTGGGTCTGATAATAGCAAAGAGGGAGCTCACTATGCATTGGAAGGCAAGGGCCGGTCCGAGCTTTCGGAGATGGAAGGCGAGTTTCTTGTCCTGGGCGGGGAGCGAAGGGACGCTTCGTCTACAGCTGGCCAGGCGAGCATCTAATGACAAGGCGCTGGACGCTGCACAGGCGTGGGGGGCTCTGGTAGAGGGGCTTCGTTCTTTGGAGGAGTTGAATGAGGGGGATATGGATCCTGTAGACATGTACTGGAGTGTGGAGCCTGAGGTGGGGCCCTCTGAGGCTACTGGGGAGACCGCGCAGGACGGGGCCACTTAGGTACACTCAGGGAGGAATCAGCGTCTGCACTCTATATTGAGAGCTGTCGGGTAGTCACGGTGGGAGCGTGGGGCGCAGTTGGGTGTCAATGTGTCTGGAGAACAATGAAAGTGTTCTTTTGATTGTTTTGAGTTAGGATTTCTCGGACCACGGGGTTCTAAATGCAGAAGTTGAAGAGGTGTTGACGCGGGCACACTGACAGGGGGGGTGGGGGTAGAGAGGGTGGTGGGTGGAGGTACTAGGGAGACAACATGGAAGAACCGGTTTCTCCTGACATGTACATCGATGGTTGGGTCTTATATAAGATGCTATTGCATGTAGTATTGTTTTTTTGGTGCACTGATTTGAAAACTCAATAAAATTCTTAAAAAAAAAAAAAAAAAAGAGTGGTTGTGTGAAAGAGAGAGGGTGATACTTTAAACAACACTTTGACCTTTGTCTGATTCAGGAGAAACAGACAATAATAAAGAGGCTTCCCACTTACTGCCATCAGGCATAACAGCACAATAACATCATGGACGATCTTCAGTGACTTGGATCAAGATGATGGAACATTGTGCTGCACGGTAAAGTTTCATTTCAACAACAGAGCGGGTGTCCAATCTGGCAAAGAGGGACCCCTCCCAGATGCACTTGTGCAACTATATCAACTAAATGCAACCTTCAAACCGGCAGAGCATGGGAGGATGGAGGAGGCGAGTCTTATGTACTCTCCTACACCTGTGATGGTCACCGGTATTCTCTCGTTTGGAGGGGACTGAGACTTTTGCTGCTACTATCACAAAAGAATTGACACCAAACCTATCCTGGTTAAGCCTATCAATCAGAGCTCTACCAGCAGGAGTAAAGAACAGCGCTATGGAACTGGGTGAAAGGACCGAAGACCCTGGTTGCTGATGGCATGATGCACCAGGCACATGGGTTTGGAGTGCTGTGGACACAGGTCTCCAAAATGCATCCTACAGACACTGCTGATACAAAGCCGTCAAATTCAAATCTGCAAGCGACTGCCTGAACCCAATGAATACAGCTTTGAAGAGGAAGCCCTTCCTTCAAAGCCTTATTTCTTCAAACGTTTTGCTTCATTTGAGTCTTAGGATATATTAATTTACATGGTGGTTTTTCCAAAAAGCTGAAATATTTACCAATCTGCCCAGAGAAAGAGAGAACAATCACAACAGAATATGCTTCTCACGTCCGTGCTCCTGGTAGCCACAAACGGAGTGCACCGGGGAATGTACTCTAGATGAGGGGACCTGCGCCCATACGGCGAGGACTGCTATAAGCATCTCCAGATCATTGTGCAGCGTAGATACTGGGACTTTTGTATGGGAGGATAAGAAACCTGGCTGAAGGAAGAGGTTGATATGCGTAGACTATAAAATATACCATGGGAGATAACAGGAAGAGCCTAAAATGTTGTGGAAGGCTCCAGAGGCTGTACTCGCAGCCGTGTGTGGATGGCGGTGTCTACAAAGGATGGGACAGGGAACAGGGACATTTTCTCGCGTGCCAATGGGAAGACTATGCGGATCTCCTGTCCATGAGGGGGAAAGAGGAGATACGTGGAGCACTGTAGCAGACAAGTACTGTCTTGCCCCAGAAAAATAATCCAGATGACCATCACAAACACCTGATGGCCTGAACCCCTAGCACAAAAGGTTGAACAGGTGAGTCTCTCAAGCTACAGAAAGCCAGCACAACCATCCAAAGAACATCGCCAGCTTCTAAGGTACTTCAGACGTGGCGCCAACACATAACATCTCTTTTCAGATGGGTCTCCTCAATTCTCATCCCTTGTTACCTGAGCATCCGAGGGACTCACTGGTGGTTGCCGCAGCCTTAATCTCGACAAATAAAGACATACTGTCAATCTGCAGCTTATCAGAGAAGAGGCCTGGAACCAAGGCCCCTCTCTTTACCGATTCTTTCCACCAGTCTTGAATATTCTGCTTCTGAGCACTGGTCTCGAGCCTCTGGTTGGGAATTGGAGAATTTGCTTTTCTTGGTTAGGCAGTTCTTTTTCCAGTGCTGCAACCCTTGTAATCAACTTCCTAGTATCATCCGCAGCAAGAGTCACCAAATGTGTGCCACAGTACATACTCAAGATCTACCCTAACTTTGCACCTCAACCCACTGTAGAAGACATCATCACGCAACCCCTACCACCACAAGGAACTCTGATCTGCTCTCTGGGTACCAGGCAACACAGATGTCACATTCCTCAGACATTGTAGAGGTGAGGGGAGGGGATATATCAACTGGTTATTTCAGAACCTGGTTCTCAGGCTGTCCCTTGCAATGTGCTCTCTACTGGTTGCATCAGTACAGGAATCTATATGTTGCTCTGAAGCAGGGACAGATTTCAACATAATGTCACCCACCTCTGCAATGGCTGGTCTCCCATTGCTCCAACGTGTCAGAAGTCATTGTAGACATGTGAGTGTGCAATAAAGTTTGTCCTGTAGATGCTAGCAGTCCATGAAGATCTGGGGGACTGGCCAATGCTGATGGAGGTGGGAGTTACATCTTCGTGGAAAGCATCACTGTGGGAAAGAGACAGGGCATTAAATTAACCTGTAATGTATTGATGCTGCTAATACATTTTACATAATTAGTGAGCATTCCTACAATTACCATTTGGAGTTTTTATGAACAGCAAAATGTGTCTCTCGGTGGAAAGGTAGACTGTGAATGCACCGTGTAACCTGTGTTGCCCCATGGTGTCCTGGATGACAACATCCAGGATGCAAGATTAAGTTTCCTACCACATGAGGTGCAACCAGGAGTGCCGCAGCCAGTGGGATACAAGCAGAGTTTTTGGGATGCCGGAGGTTCTGGATCATTACAGTACAACACATGCACTAGGTTTAATGTGCCTTTCACATTAGGATAGGGCCATTCATGGTGCATCCCACCTACCTGAAGGTTGGCTGTGCACTTCAAAGCTGTGCTCAAACATAAATTATTTTTACCAAACGATACGTCACCGCAACCTTAACCAACTACTGCATCCTTAAGGCAGATGTAGAGAGTTGTGAGAGTCAGTGTCTGGATTTCTGGACTACTCAAGTAGAAAACTAGTCTATTCATCTCAATCTACCTATGTGCACTCTCACTGGAATCAGTTCTCCGGGGTGCGGTACGCTGCCACACAGATGGTCCAGGCCACGTGTGGTGGACAGAGCAAGTCTCAAATGTAATACTTCTTATTTTGGTCTCGCACACTGCGTCATTTAGGCCAAATAGAAGGGATCCAAGGGGGACCCCAGCGAACCCTCTGCCAGCAGCTTGTCAGGATGCAGTGTCTACCGGACCACCTTTCACACCAACTTCACTGGAGACTGATCCTGCCCTGGGTCCCAGGTATGTCTGCTCCTTGGGATACCTTCCTGGGGGTGCAGCAAGACAGCTTCTTGCTGCTATACATCAGGCACTTCAGCTGATTATGTCCAATGATCCACAGATCAGCACAACTTCTTACAGTGTGAGTGAGGGAATATGGATGACCCTATGAGTGCCACTTTATGACAAGCTCAGTCAAATACTGATGCCCCTGTTTAGTTTAAAGACCACACCTGTACTTTGTACAACCCACAAACGCATCTAACACACACAGGTCGAACACGGCCAGTCCCCTTTACAAACACTTTGGGCAACTGTTATTTGGCATTTTACTCACGGGTAGCAGCATCAGGATTCGCCAATATGCTGATGATACACAGCTCTGCTTGGAAGTCTCTTCCGCGTCAGATATTCAACGCCTCAAACACTGCCTGCACATCACCCAGACCTGGATGGCCAGCGTCTGCCTGCAGTTCAAGCCAATCAAGACAGAATCCCTGTTATTTGCCAAGAACACCAAACACAAAACTGTGCAAACCTGGCTCAGTGACATGAACCTTGACGGCTGGCAACCCCAACTTTCATCAGATGCTAAGTCATTTACATTCATCCGCAAGACACGGTCAAAAAAAACAAAGAGAGCCTACAGGGATGTGGAATTCCTATAGCCCGACGCCCAGGACGTATTGTTTGGCGCGATGCAGAGCAGCTGATGCTGGGGGATGTGACAGCTTCCGGTTTCGTTTTGCTGGAGCCAAGGCAGCGGCAGGGTACCAGGGAGGCAGCAACCTATTATACACCGGGACCTCGGTGGGGCCAAGCCGCAGGGAGTCGGGGGCTGCGCTGCCTTTGCTTGGTGAGATGGCGTCATGTCCTGCTCCCTGTTGGAGTTTTGCCACTTTCAGGACATTCGCCAGGTGCGAGACTTCTTATGTCCCCATCTACGAGAGCCGGAGAGCAGCCAGCGAGAAAGCGACGCAGCGTTGCACCGGGGAAACAGCGGAGCCAGCCTGAATCGGACTGCATGCCCCACAAGCCCGTGAGCCTTGCCCTATTGCTGTGACACCGCCCCCTGTGACCGGGGATCTATTTCATCTACCTCGCGCCTCCCGCTTCGCGGGAGACGCAGCGTTGCACCGGGGAAACAGCGGAGCCAGCCTGAATCGGACTGCATGCCCCACAAGCCCGTGAACCTTGCCCTATTGCTGTGACACCGCCCCCTGTGACCGGGGATCTATTTCATCTACCTCGCGCCTCCCGCTTCGCGGGAGACGCAGCGTTGCACCGGGGAAACAGCGGAGCCAGCCTGAATCGGACTGCATGCCCCACAAGCCCGTGAGCCTTGCCCTATTGCTGTGACACCGCCCCCTGTGACCGGGGATCTATTTCATCTACCTCGCGCCTCCCGCTTCGCGGGAGACGCAGCGTTGCACCGGGGAAACAGCGGAGCCAGCCTGAATCGGACTGCATGCCCCACAAGCCCGTGAGCCTTGCCCTATTGCTGTGACACCGCCCCCTGTGACCGGGGATCTATTTCATCTACCTCGCGCCTCCCGCTTCGCGGGACGCGCGCGGGCGTGCACCGGGCTAAGCCCGGGCAAAGGGCGGGCCGTCAGGGGCCGGAGTAGGCCGGGCTGGGCCACCCCCCTTGGCTGTATTCTGCAACCCCTCTGAGGAGCGGCTCTCCAACATAGGGTGATTCAATACTCTGTGTGGTGCTCGCTTGCTGGTGTGCTCCTCTGACATTTCTAACGCTGCTGACACTGCTTCCTGAATGGGCAAGAGAAAGCTAGCTGAGAGCTCTGGGGGGAACAGGGGGTAATGGTTCTTTGCCTAAAGTCCGGAAAATCAGGAAGCCGCGACGTGCTGGCAAACAGCCCGATCCGGAGGGGACTTTGTCACGTATTGGTGTCCTAGTGGGGGAGTGCGAGGCCATCCTGGGTTCCGACCAGTCACCGGCGGATGATGGCCTGGTCACTGTTCTATCTTCTGCTGACACTGGACATGTTAACTCTATGCCAGCACCTATTGTGCCGGAAATGTTCTGTTGTAAGCCTACTGCAAGAGTTGCTAAGGGGGTTAGTAAAGCGGATGTGCTCGAGGGTTCGATTGTTGGGGACGATACTCTATTGTGTGATTCAGTTGATACACAGAGTAGTGTTCCTGCTGTTCCTTGCTTTAACAGGTTTTCTCCTTTGATGAACGAACAGGTTGTCGCCAGTGGGGTCTCATGTGAACCTTTGCCGCATTCCCCTCCAATCCCCTTAGGCAATTCTATCGACTCATCTGTTAACCCCTTATTAGACCTCATAAAAACGGTTAACCTGTTGAGAGATGAAGTCAGCGCATTGAAATTAGTGATAGAGTCTCTGACTAGCAAAGCAGGGTTGTGTTCTGTTGTCCCACACCCTGTCCCTGCCACTATTTTACCTAACCCCTCTCCTGCTCCAGATAATCCCTTAGGAACTCAGGCTGATAGGTCAGGCCTTCTTAATCCTCGCCCTAAGGGTTATGCCACTTATAGTAATGTAGTCAAGGCCGATACGAACCACATTTTGGTTCGTTCATCTGACAACACCAAATGTTCTTTGCAGGACAGAACAAGTCGTCCAAAGAGGCTGGGTGCGAGAAGTGACCATGACACCTTTGACCAGGGGACTCGGGTGGGTCGGGGTGATTGTAATGTCCCACCCAAGGGCTACGCCGTAGATTGCTCCAACATAATTTACATGACCAATGTCCCCAAATTGCCACCTAACGGCGGCGCCGAGTCCCCTGAGTCGCTGACCAACAAGGCAATCCATTGGTTGAGACATGTGAGGGGCTGTCGTTCAGTTATTAGGGAGGATATCTCCAGAGCTACTAGATTTTCTTCATTCAGGGCTTCTGTTGATTGCATTGAACTAACTCTTAAAAGCAATTACCTTGCTGAAATTCTCCTAGCCCTTGAGTTTAGAACTTGTCCCCCAGAAGGTTCTTCCATCCAACTGCGAAGCTATCTCTCGCATGATCTAGGGGGGTCGAAGCGAGGCCTATGTAGCGATAGGGTCATAGATGGTTCATCCCTGGATATCAATGACTGACTACACAGTGAGGGGGGTGTTGGCTTTTGGGACAGGGGCGAGAGGGTGAGGGTCACTGAGCACCAGGAGTCCATTATGGCTGACCCTTGCATTGACCCCTGTCCTATACCCGCCCACCAAGTGGTTACAACTTTGAGTAGCAGTCATTCTGTCTCTGTTCCGGAATCTTGTCAGGGGTTTGATCAACCCGCTAGTAGCCCTTTAGCAGATTCGCAACTCACTATTCCTGATATTGCCGGTCTTCTTTTGGCTGGTGGCTCTCTTTGTTCTTGGAATATTGCTGGTTTGAATTCCAAGCTAGCTATTTCTGATTGGGTAGTCTTTATTAACACAATGGACATTTGTATATTCCAGGAGACTTGGCTTCTCGAACCACGCTTTTGTATGGGCTACTTAAATTTTCACATCCCGGCAACCAAGGGATCCCACGGGCGTCCATCAGGGGGTTTAACTATCTGGTTAAGAAGCGAATTGTGTTTGACCACTAAGCTTCTCCACACGGGAAGTAGTGATATCCAACTGTTGAGGTTGGATCTTGGATTATTGGGCATAATCGACATATATAATGTGTACGCGAGGGGCTCCAGAGGTGCAAAATCTTCGGTCATTGATGACTTACTTCGCCTGTTTGATCTTTATTCAGCTGACACCTTCGTTATCGTTGCAGGTGACTTTAACGTATCATTCGAACCTCTTGTTGATAATAAGTGGGACCTACAGGATACTGAAGAGTTATGTTGGGGTATCCCCCCCCTGGAGTTGTCCCCTATATCAAGATGCTCAGAAGTCGCCATTCAGATTAATTCCCTTTGCATGGAAAGGGGCCTGAGGGCTCTGAATGGTAGGATGCCAAGCGATCGCGAGGGTGCCTGCACATTTAATAATGGGCTGAGCAGGAGTCGAATTGATTACATCTTGGCTGATATGAAACTATGGCACTCCCTCGTTGATATGGAAATAGTGTCCCTTCCAGAGAGTGATCATAACCCCCTCTGTTTATCACATAAATGGTGGAAGGTGGACGGTGGTCCTGTTGAGGCCAGGGAATCGCCCCCTCCCGCGGTGGTGCCATCCAACGACATGCGTCGTTTGAGATGGTCCGGACTTATGGGGAACCCTACCACCTTATCAAAGATCATAGAGGAGGTGGATGGTTCCATCATTGCTATCGAGTCAGTTTTAGCCGCTGAGGGGAACCTGAGGGATGTTACATCAGCGCACGATAGTTTATTTGCAAAATTGAAATCTTATTTCTTCACAAAAGTGAGACCAGGACCAAGAGGCGCCAACCAACAAGCCTCTTGGTATAATAAAGAATGCAGGGAGGCAAGGCTATCGCTTGGGTCTGCCCTGAAGGGTGGCGATGTAAGCCTGGTACGACACAGGAGAATCGTCTACAAGAGCTGTGTCGCTAAAGCTAAACGCCAATGGGATGGCAAAAATTGGGAGGATCTCCTTGAAGCAAGCCTTCGGAATGATAGTAAATTATTCTGGAGCATTGTAAAGTGGGGTTCTGGTGCACAGTCTGAGTGTCCCCAAAATAATGTTTCGCATGAGAAGTGGGTGGACTATTTCAAACCGCAGTATGCTTCCCCTACCGATCCTCTTGATAGCTATGGGTCCCCCCAGTTGTTTAATCCAGAAGATAATTTTTCTATTTCTGAGGTGGATCTGGCACTGGTGGGAGTGGCATCTGGCAAGGCTCCCGGCCCGGACGGTGTTCCTGCGGATGTCTTTCTGTATGACAAGCTAAAATGGGGGAGGTATATACAGCTGATTGCTAACGCGATGGCACATGGTGCTCCTATTCCAAGCTCTTGGAAAGCCGCGGAAATAATTCCGGTGTACAAAAAGGGTGACCGTTCGCTTCCTGAGAACTATCGGCCTATTAGTTTGATTGACGCTATCCAGAAGATCACTGGTAGGCTGATTTTAAATCGTGTCCATCTCTGGATTGCGTCAAATAATATTTTATCCCCATTTCAAGCCGGATTCCGCCAGCACATTAGCACTGTTGACCAAGTCTTCCGTTTTATCCTTCTTTATTGGAAGACTGTGGTCTTGGGTAAGGGAAATTTGTATGCAGTGTTCGTGGACCTAAGGGCCGCCTTTGATTTAGTCCCTCGTTCAAAACTGTGGCAGACTCTAAAAGATTTGTGGCTTCATGGCGGATTGCTGTCCCTAATCCAGAGGCTTCATGCAGATAATTTGGCTAGAATCAGATGGGGTGGCCAGGGCATGTTGACTGAGGATTTTACGGTCCAGAGAGGTGTCAGACAAGGTTGTGCAATGGCCCCCACTTTATTTTCCCTATATATTAATGACATAGCGGATCGACTTTTGGAAGCTCACGTTGACGCTCCCCTTCTTGGCAACACTAAGGTCCCAATTTTAATGTTCGCTGACGACATGCTTCTAATTGCTAAGACACCTGGCGGTCTTCAGCGCTCATTAAATATTTTTGAGTCCTTTTGTGTTGATCGTGGCCTGGAGGTCAATATTAAAAAAACTAAGCTTATGACATTCAGGCCACACAAATCTTTTAGAAATCAATTTGTTTTGTTCAACAATCCACTAGAACAAGTGCAGGCTTTTAATTATCTTGGAGTTAATATCCAAAATAACTTTGCATGGAAGTTACAGAGAGATCGGACTACTCTAAAACATAGGCAGCTAGCTGGTGTATTAGCAGCTGAATTTAAAAAGTCTCCTTCGAAGCCCATTAGACCTGTGTTACAGGTCTATAGTGCCAAAGCAGTGAGCTCGGCTCTTTATGGTGCGGAACTGTGGGGGTACGAGAACCTGTCTTCCTTAACCATCTCGGAAAACAAGTTCCTGCGTAGTATCACCTCTCTCCCGCAGAGCACACCTTCAGTCCCCTTAAGGTATGACCTTGGGAAGAACTCCATAGCTGATGTAGCCAGGCTTCGACCTATCCTTTATTGGCGTCGCCTATGGACCACTCCGGCGTTGGCAGAGTATGCAGAGGGTTTTCTTGATATATTGTCGATGGTGGGCTCCCGGAAGATTGCTTGGCTTAATGAAACTAGAAAATCCCTTGAGGCTTTGGGGTTGAGCGATCTTTGGGAGAACCCTACGGTAGCTATTTTTCCATCTAAAGTTCTCTTGAAGGAGAAATACTGGGAGCTGATAAACACAAAGGTACTCTCTGCCACTAAACCCCTTTCGCTTTCGGACGAATTCATGAACATCAAATTTGTCCCTAGGCTAGAACACTTTTGGGATCTTGTAACCAAAGTTCTTGATAGGAAATTATTTTTCCAGATGCGGGTGGGAGCGTTGCCCTTAAATTCATTTGTAGCCCAGTGGGAACCCCAGAAAAGTAATTTATGTTCCTTTTGCAAATCCCAGGTGGAAACATTAGTGCATATGTTTTTTGTATGCCCTGCTTATTTGGCCCCGAGGCGTGTGTGGTTGAAACCCGTTTGCCAACTATTGGGTACTAGACAGAGTGTTGAAGCAGGAAGGCTCCTTCGCACCTGCACTGACCCGGTAATTGTCGTGGCGGTTGCCAAATTTCTGGGGTGGGCATGGATTATAAGAACTAAGAGTAACAGATAGTAAAGTCAGACATCCGGTATGTTATACCCAATGATCTTTTTACCATATGCTCTTTTAAAACTTGTAAATATTTTAAGCAGTTTCGTTTTTACACTGTTTCTTGTTAAATTATTTGTGTATTTTGTACCTGTACTTGTTTTGTCTCGCTTTTATGACTTTTGTCGAATAAAGCTGTTTGGATTGGATTGGTATTGTTTGGGGTCAAGGACAAGAAGTGTTCATGTGCATCTTGTCCTTGGGACAAGTAGGCCCAACCTCCTGCAGCACAAACCCTTTGGTTGCCAGTTTGCAGTACCACATTATGGATCAGGGAAGGTCACTGTCTGCAGTTAAGGTAATATTTGTGTCCATGTGTTAATGCTGTTCAAACTTGTATATATGGTTCAATAACTGAAAGCCTTTATTATTAGGGTGAGCGCTCTAGGTAATGTTGTAAGCTCTGACTGCACTACTGACAGTGGTCCCAGTATAAAAATGTGTACACACCTTTTCAAAATTCAGCACTATTAGGCTATGTATAATGCTCCCAGAATGCTCTCTGATTTGATGTGTATATTTGCAAAAGCTTGAAAGCAAGATTGATGATTCTTTGCTTTCAAAGTGAAATGTTCATAATAAAAGGAAATCAGGAAAAAAAACATTTTGCTAAATTACTGTAAACGTTCAGGTACCATTTCTTTGCAGCATCATTTAGTAACATGTGTTGATGCATGCTAGTATTTCCCCAAAATATTCATAATTGAAAATCAGTATAACCAGTTTCAATAAGATTATGGGAAACACAAATAAACAAGCACTGGCAAAGACAGTAGGTCTGAAATTGGTGGTCAGCTTTTTAGTTTTGTCAATGTGTGAATTGTTTTGGCAAGGTTTTTGTAAAACCATATTGGTTTGGGACCTGCCAGGCCCTCGCCATTATGACAAAAATTGGCAAAAGCAAAAATTGTTTTTGGTCTCAAAAAGCACACACTGCCACAGTTACTGGCACTGAACAAAACTACTTTCTGTGCCGATATGCTCCTTGTGAAAGAGCAAAAGGCTGTCACTCACAGTAGAGCCAGCCGATCCAGAAATGGAGAGACAGAATTTTAATAAACGCAAAAGGTCATGGTCAACGCCAGACCAAATTAGGGGCAAATTATTAAAGAAAGTCTCAAAGGTGCACCCATTGTATATGTCTTTGCATTAAGTGCAGCTGTACGGGTTTAGTGATTTCCCAAGAATTTAAAGAAGTAAGCAAGAAATAGTACTCCTGGAAAATATTTGTGAACTGCATTTTAGCATGAGCAAATAAGCAGGTGTAGATTTGCTCATGCGAAAATATGAGTGTTTGCAAGTTCGCTTTCCTTTCAACCACTTTTATTTTCCCCAACTGGAAAAAGGTTTACGTCTGCCATTGTCAGGAGTAAATTTCCAACATTTCTCAGTACGGGAAAAGATTAGAGGAGAGTTATGGAAAACATTAAAACATGCAAGTAAGTAGGTTTGCACAGACTCAAAAGGGCATTCTAACCCTGGAATTATTGCTTACCACTACCTTCAGGCCCAGTATGTAGATCTGCGGAAATGTGGGAACATAAGTGGATTGCAAGCATTTTAACACTACTATGGTATGAGCCCTGGCATAATCAGAAAGGCTATATCAGAGCGCCTATATAATGTGATTGCTGCCCTAATTTGTCACCGCACTACATGACACCAAAGGGACAAGTGGATTTCGTTACAGGACAAGTAGATTTATGAAGCAACCTGCCCCATGGACAGGTAGATATTTTATTAAATTCTAAACCCCTGCAGCCCGTTATCAGTTCTCGCTTCTAAAGAAAGTGAAGGCATTTCATCCAGGAAGTTACTTCAGAAATGTTGGTCAAGCCCTCTTACTCTTGCCCCTGGGTAGAGGTAACTCCGTGCTATATACCCGCCTAGACTGCACAGCGCCACCCCTTAAGGCTATCCTGAATGCCACAGCTCGCCTTATTGAGGGGTTGAAGTGCTATGAACACATCATCCCCATCCAGATGGAACTGCATTGGCTCCCTTCGCGAGAATACACCACCTTCAAAACCAGTTGCATCATTTACAAAGCCATGAAAACCACACTCCTGCTTATCTTTTAGACGAGCTTACCATTTCTGGTGACTCTCAGCACACGCGCAGATAGGATACCGTCAGGCTGCAGACAAAGAAATGTAAAAAAGAAAAAACAAAGGCAGCAAGTTTTTTCCATCTATACACCCAGGATCTAGAACAACATCCTCGTAGGCATCAGGATGTTCCAACGCTGCTCCAATTCAGGAAAGAGTAAAAGTTTCGCCTTTTTAAAGAACACTACATCACCATGCCTTACCCGTCCGCAACCCTGATGCAACGCAGATTTGATCTCCGTCGTTGAAGCAAATCTGACACGATAAATACAGATTTAAAGACATCTTTATTTATTGCCTGGACTTCGGTGTCCCACCAAAAATCGGCTAGGGACTGAACCACAGTTTGGGAAACACTGGATTAGACCATCGTCTGGGTGTCTACCAAGGACAAGGGGAGGGGTAGCAAAAATTGAATAGACATTACTCAGCCAGCCATTGCATGTGCTCTTTTAAGTTCACCCAGGAGAGGCAGTGGAGCAATCCAGAGCAAGACCATTCTAAAGTCAGGTGTAGTATATGCTTTTGGGTCTACCCCGGTTAGGCAGAGGAGCAACTCAGGTAGAGGCCATTCTAAAGTCAGGCGTAGTATATGCTCTTGGGTCTACCCCGGTTAGGCAGAGGAGCAACTCAGGTAGAGGCCATTCTAAAGTCAGGCGTAGTATATGCTCTTGGGTCTACCCCGGTTAGGCAGAGGAGCAACTCAGGTAGAGGCCATTCTAAAGTCAGGCGTGGTATATGCTCTTGGGTCTACCCCGGTTAGGCAGAGGAGCAACTCAGATAGAGGCCATTCTAAAGTCAGGCGTGGTATATGCTCTTAGGGTCTACCCCGGTTAAACAGAGGAGCAACTCAGGTCGAGGCTATTCTAAAGTAAGCCATAGTATATGCTCTCAGGGTCTACCCAGGTTAGGCAGAGGAGCAACTCAGAACATGACCATTCTAAAGTCAGGCATAGTATATGCTCTGAGGGCATATCTGGGTGCTTAAAACGAAGTTTGGGGTCGGAAGGAAATAGTTGGTAGGAGCCGCTACCTCCAGCACCCAACTCCATTGGTGCAGTCTTGCGTAAATGGACTCCGCAGGAGGTTGAATGGCGTACATCTTATATCAAGTTCATAAATCCAAACAGGTCGTCATTTAACATGTTGGCTGTCTGACTCATTACGTCTCCACACTGCAACGGCATTTACACCGCTATACCTCCATTTGGAGACAGACCTATCACGACCCTGCACTGACAAAGAATGGGTTGCACTGCTAGCGGGTCCAGGACATGTCTGCCGAAATGCCCATTTTTGGCTTATAGAGTTTTACATAGAGCCTATTTGACCTCACCCTAAATGAACCGTTATTTCAATAGAAGGGACGCCGATTGTCCCCACTAACTTCAAATTGACGCTAACTTCCTTCAAATGCCGTGGACATGTCCCTCCTTGCAACACTAGTGGCATGGAAGGTAGGCGCTTTTCTTGTCCTTATGTATAGTGATATGGACGTGAATGTTTGTGTATGAATCTGACTGTATAAAAGGGATGTTTGGATGTATGAGTGGATCTAATTGGTGTCTTTTTTGGAAGTGTCACTGCGTGTCCTAGGTTTCAGACTGTTTTTGCATGTTTTTGATTATGTATATTCTTCCTAAATGTTTTGTATTGTTCAAATGGAATTACTCTATTTATTATAAAAAAAATCATGTTGATATCTATATACATATAAAAATGAAAATTAAAAACTGTTTTGAATAAATTTATTCTTGTTGTGGTGTGTGGGTATACTGTTTTTGATAGTTAAACTTTTTTCCTTGTCATTTAAGGGAACACCCCCTTTTTCATGTTTTTTCCTGGAATTGCACATCACCTATCTACAGGCACAGGGAGACCCACCTTGCTTAAATATGAGCCTTGCATAACAGGCCTTTACCACAGAGACAAAAAACACACGGCCACTTTGCGCTTCTTGGAGCTTGGACTGCGATTAGCTAAGCGCCTCCTTACCAGCAGGTTGACGTTCCACACGCCTCCGACATTAGAGGACGGTCGCATTCCATCGCCACAAGGGCTTGGGCTGAGAGTGTGGCATTACATAGGGAAGACAACTTGCTGCACGAGGAACGGGAACCCTGCACACCATTTGCGATTTGACACATTCACTTCTTATGATGGGCCATATACCTTTACAGTAGCAGGCTCTCAAATTACCAGACACTAACGATGTGGGATTGGTACTGTTTGTAATCATTGTGTTTATCCCTGGTTCTTTATGAAACGTCTGTTTGTTGGTTGGAACATATGTCATCACACTCCAAAGTGTGGTATTGCAGCTGTACAGAACAAGTGTCTTGATGTCACTATCCGGCATTGTAGCTCTGTGAAACCGCACATTCTTAAAAAACAAACGGGTATATTTACAAGGGAATAGTGGAGCAAGGTGTTAAGCACAAAATGCCAATGCCACGCTCCGCCATTCTGAAAATTCAGGGATGCGCCGGCTTTACAAACATACGGTGCACCCCTGCGTTTTCCCTAGCGCCAACGCAGGCACCCTTGCACCATAGTGCAAGGGTGCCTGCGTTGAGGGAATGATTGTTTATGTGCAGGAAGGTGTCCCTTCCTCCACATAAACAATCACAAAATCGGGTTGTGGCTGTGTGTGTGGTCGTGTGTGTGGTTGTGTGTGTGTTTGTGTGGTTGTGTGTGTGGTTGTGTGTGTTTGTGGTTTTGTGTGTGTGGTTGTGTGTGTGTGGTTGTGTGGTTGTGTGTGTGGTTGTGTGTGGTTGTGTGTGTGTTGTGTGTGTGTGGTTGTGTGTGTTGTGTGTGTGGTTGTGTGTGGTTGTGTGTGTGGTTGTGTGTGATTTTGTGTGTGTGTGGTTGTGTGTGTGTGTGTGGTTGTGTGTGTGGTTGTGTGTGTGGTTGTGGGTGTGGTTGTGGGTATGGTTGTGTGTGTAGTTGTGGGTGTGGTTGTGTGTGTGTGGTTGTTTGTGTGGTTGTGTGTGTGGTTGTGTGTAGTTGTGTGTGTGGCTGTGTGTGGTTGTGGGTGTGGTTGGGTGTGGTTGTGTGTATGTGTGTGGTTGTGTGTGTGGTTGTTTGTGTGGTTGTGTGTGTGGTTGTGGTTGTGTTTGTGGTTGTGTGTGTAGTTGTGTGTGGTTGTGTGTATGTGTGGTTGTGTGTGTGTGTGTGTGGTTGTGTGTGTGTGGTTATGTGTGTGTGTGGTTGTGGGTGTGGTTGTGTGTGTGGTTCTGTGTGTAGTTGTGTGTGTGTGTGTGTGTGTGTGGTTGTGTGTGTGTGGTTGTGTGTGTGTGGTTGTGCGTGTGGCTGTGCGTGTGGTTGTGTGTGTGGCTGTGCGTGTGGCTGTGCGTGTGGTTGTGCGTATGGTTGTTTGTGTGGTTGTGTGTGTGTGGTTGTGTGTGTGGTTGTGTGTGTGGTTGTGTGTGTGTGTGTGGTTGTGTGTGTGGTTGTGTGTGTTTGTGTGGTTGTGTGTGTGTGGTTGTGTGTGTGTGGTTATGTGTGTGTGCGATTGTGTGTGTGCGATTGTGTGTGGGTGGTTGTGTGTGGTTGTGCGTGTGGTTGTGCATGTGGTTGTGTGTGTGTGTGGTTGTGTGTGCGTGTGGTTGTGTGTGTGGTTGTTTGTGTGTGGTTGTGTGTGTGTGGTTGTGTGTGTGTGGTTGTGTGTGGTTGTGCGTGTGTGGTTGTGTGTGTGTGTATGGGTGTGTGTGGTTGTGCGTGTGGTTGTGGTTGTGAGTGTGACAGTAATACTAAAAGCATCTCAACATAAAGGAACACAAACATCGAGTTTGTGGAAAGAGAAAGCACGTTGTAAGTCAAACTGGCGCAACAAAACATTAACACAACAACAAAACAAACAAGATCACATAGCGAAGACTGAGTGCTGATAATGGATACACACAGCCCATCATCTTAAGAGTTCGATTGCAGCCAATGTGCACTCAAACCTTCCCCCTCCTTGTGAGTTGCACCCCATATTTCATGAGTTGTACCTGCTGCACCCACCATAGCGCTTTGAGATCTAAAAGCGCTACATAGGTCTAATCGATTAACCAGTGCCCAACATGCTGTGCTTTTAATGAGAATGTGCCAAAAGTTTCCAGCTTCCTCATCATGTCCTCATGAAAGCGCCAACGAAAGGACTCCCTGAATGGTGCAACGGACATGAAGCAGCTGCTGCGATCAGAAATACACACTGTGAACGTTGTCCAGTTTCACAGTAACATTTCCCTAATGTTCTTTAAGTCACAAAACAGTAATTCTAAAAGCATCTCAAAATAAAGAAACACAACATCGAGTTTGTGGAAAGAGAAAGCACATTGTAAGTCAAACGGGCGCAGCAAAGCATTAACACAACAACATGTTCTTTGATGTTTGATGTTCTTTGAACAAGAACATCAAAGGGGCGGCGGGAAAGTGATCGTGGGCGAAAGTGAAAGTGAACGCGGGCGCTTAATGAGCATAACGAGGTTTGCCAGTCTCTGCTCCAAAGCGCGCGCCCGCGCACATGCACTGTAGCTCTAGGCTGGCCATGGTAGCACTTTTTGGGCCCTCACAAAAAGTCTCGCCAGACCAGCGCATGCGCTGGGTCAGGCGGGAAACAGCCTTTACCACGAAGGCTTTTCTACGCGTTACGTTTACAACGGTACACTTACCTCGTAAACGTCTTCACAACGCGTATTGCTTCCACGACCGTCTTTACCACGCAAGCAACGTCATCACGGAACGTCTTCTTCCTCATCCGAAAAAATGCGTCAGTCCTGTTTTTTAGTGTCGGCGAAGACGTAAGAAAAAGGCAAAAAAAAGAAGAAAGGGGGCTTGGGGGGGTCTCCCCCCCCAAAAAAGAACAAGCATTGGCATAGCCAATAGGTCTCGCCTTTGGGACCTTAAGTGCTTAGCCATACAACAGTTGTTGTTGCACCAAGGATATTGTGCTGCATAACTAAATACTTATAAGGTCCCAAAAGCGAGACCTATTGCCTATGCCAATGCTGGTTTTTCTTCTAGGCCGCCAAGCTTAGTTGCATGGTCTGTCAGTGATTGGCCATAACATCCCTCTTGTTCAAGGGGGTAGGCCAGACTTAGCAGGACCAATCAGATTCTCATGCTAGATTTACTCCTCTGCACGGACAATCCACAACTAAACATTCAGTTTGAGGCGGGAAACAAGACTAGGGCCACTCTCAGCGCCTGTTTAAACAAAATGTATCACTGAATGCAAGAAGGCATGCTTGCTGTCAGTGGAGGCACAATAGAGATATTGTATCTAATGGTGGCCAACACTTCTCCACTGACGTTTTCCTGACCGGAGGCCCCACGATAAACAGCTCTTACATACAAGTATGGGCATCAAGAATCTATTTCCCCAAAAGCAACTATGGTTGGAGTTTACGACCATCTGCATGGCCACACGGAAGCCCTCAGCAGCCTAGAAAGATTTCAAGCAGTTACCAATGCATATGGATCTGCCTCAGGTCAGGCTAATTCACTTCAATTCCCTTAAGTATACTCATAAGCACTTTTCTGGCTTTCCAGGGTGTTCTGCTGTTGAATTCTCTGCTCCTTCCATCTAGGTTATTGAAAATCAACTTAGTTTTAGAAGACAGTGACAACTTGGCTATTCGAGACTGCTCAAGGCTAGATACTCTGTTGGAGGATCTTTGCCGCCATACCCCATGTGGTAAAGTGCTCTTTCCGCTGCATACGTTGCAGCTTGTAGGTGAGTAATTACATAACAGGGTGCACCTGTGGGCATATTAGAACAGATTCTTGTTAAAGGGGTCTCCACCTCCTAGTGAAAGGCCTGAGAATGAGAGCTGCAAAGCTCTCAGAGTGTTTACATGATGCAGCATAGGTGTTCCAAGGGAAGGCCTTTGTGTATGATTCACTTAGGTCCACTGTGTGCTTGGAGGAGTGATCCTCTAGAAAGGGGTCAGAATATGTAGAGTTCCTCAGTCTAGGGTAGTTGGGGGCACAAAACACTGCTTGGAAGAGGTGAAGCTAAGCTGAAGATTGTGTGGTGCAAGTTTATATTGTAATCTAGGTATTGTGGACGTGTTGTAGAATGTGGCGTGTGTGTGTTTTGGATGCGAAGGGCACCGGCCGAATGTCAGACTATGGCAGAGTGGATGGTGCTCCTGCAGTAACAGTTCATATGCAAGAGGCTATCAGGGTCCCTTACCTGTGCAAGTGCAATCACAATGACAACACGGTTTCCTTTTGTCCATCAGAGGTAACCACGGAACTGGCAGTACCACTGGTTGCACATGGTCTGTAAGCACATTTTTCCAGAGAGGCGACGTAGAGTGCTGGTAACCAGGACATGCCTTCCAGAGCAGTGTCTTACACATGTACCACCAGTTTAGTGACAAGTCTATGCTGCACGTTAAAAGTCAATATTTGGTGGAACCACTGAACCAGGCCACTCTAGAATGTATTCGATTTTTCAGACAAATCGAAAGTGGTCAAAGTGTCTGATGCTGGCATGGTAGTCATCCAAGGCTATCATTTTGTTTAAAAAGTCATCACTTCAACATCAGTGGAATTCTGTGAGCGGATGCATCTTGTCAGAGCTTGTATAGAGGCTGAATTATCGGTTGTCCTACTAGCATTCAAGTAGGATTATGTTCTGGAACTCGTTTCGGATATTGCCACTCCCTTACTCAAATGCATTTGCACCACCTAATTATTTTCACACAGATGAGCATGTACCAATATGCTTCATCCCTACCGTGCTCTGTTGTACGTTTGGCTATGTTTGTACTTTATACATGCCAGTTCACAATCCACACACTTGCCAGCAAGCTCAAATAACTGATGTATCACAGAGGGCAACAAACAAACAGCCTAACACTGTAACAACCACATTTCAGATTTGCCCACACCATGCAGTCTCAAAACCATCACAGTCCAAGGTACCCTAAATATATTAATGTGTGACTTACCATTAAGCCTTGGACATAGTAGGCAAGTCCTCCAGCACGACCTCACACAACTGTACACTATTAATCCAGTTTTGGTCTACCATCCACGAGCAAACCACCCAGAGTACTGCAAGGCCATTACCAAGCACTAAGACATACAGCCAATTGACATATTATTGGCTGTATATTCCCATGAGAAATCCAGACGCCCGAAAATTCAATGAAGATGGCGGGTTTTGGGGGATAGGTCTTCATAAAAGCTGAGGATTTGTGCCAGCATCACATAACTTAATGTTTGGAGATTTCCTGGTTAGCTTTAGGCAGGGCAAGGAAAAAGACGCACCTTATAAATATTGTTTAAATTCACGGTGTTACAAATTTAAAAGAAAGTGACAAAAAATTGGGAGATTGAAGGATACAACTGCGGTGACAAAAAGAGGAACCATATGAAGAAAGAAAAGTAGAGAAGTGTGCCTGATCAACGAAGAAAATGAAAACACGATTAAAAGAAACCGATACTGGTAAAAGGAAAAAGAAACCTAGGGAAAGTAGAAAGACGAAGAGTGAGGAAAGGAAGAGTAAGAAGGGAAAGATGAGGGACGAGAGAAAGAAAATAAAGAGAAGAAACAACGAAACATGAAAGATAGATAAAGAAACGAGACAGCAGTGAGAGAGGAAAGAGAAAGATGTGGCTGGACGAGAAAGGTTAGTAGGAAAACACAAAGAGACAGAAAACAGTCAAGAGAACTGAGGCAGATGAAAGAAGAGAAAAAAAGAGGAAGGAGTAATGAAGGAAAAAGGCAGGGAAAAAAAAAGGGAGAAGGAGGAGAGAAGACGAAAGAAAGAGGGAAATAAATACATGAAGGGAGACAAATGAAAGAGACAGGAAATAAAAGGAAAGAGAAACGGCGAATGCAGTTGCAATGCAGCTTGTAATGATACACTCACAATTCACTAATTCGGAGAAACATTGGGTCACATGAATTCACTTGGCACACTGCAGGCACATAGAAAGCTGTGCTTGCATCTGGGCAGAGCCAGCGCAGCCTGTCATGATACACCCCCACAATGCACTATCTCGGAGAAACCTTTGGTTACATCAATTCACTTGGCCACTGCAGGGGCATGGAAATCTGTGCGTGCGTCTGGGCGGAGCCAGCGCAGCCCTTTATGATACGATGCCATAATCGCCAACTCGGAGACACATTGGGTCACATGAATTCCCTTGCCACACTGCAGGTGCATGGAAAGCTATGCTTGCGTCTGGGCGGAGCCATCGCAGCCCGTCATGATACACCCCCCCAATGCACTAACCCGGAGAAACATTGGCTTCTATAGAAAGCTGTGCTTGCACCTGGGCAGAGCAAGCGCAGCCCGTCATGAAACACACCCACAATGCACTAACTCGGAGAAACATTGCGTCCCATGAATTCACTGGCCACACTGCAGGCGCATAGAATGCGAAGCCCGTCTTGATAGGATTCCATAATGCACTAACTCGTGGAAACATTAGGTCATATGAATTTACTTGGCACATTGCAGGTCCATGGAAAGTTGTGCTTCATCTGGGCGGAGCCAGCGCAGCCCCTCATGATAGGCCCCCACCCTGCAGCACACGAGCTTTCCGTTAGAGCGAAGGAAACATACTGGCAGATGGAAGGATTTGATGTTTTAGCAATGCTGGCTCCCGTATTCCCCGGTTAAAAACGAACGCGCCGCCAGTTACTGTTCCGTCGATATGACGGGAATTATCGGATTTATAGTTATTAGAAAGTGGTGGTGGGGGAGGGGGAGAAGCGGGAGTTGTGTGTGCGCGTGCGTCATCGCGATCGCTCTGAAAGCGAAAGTGATCGCGATGACGCTCACGAGTTTTCAAAGTGCTGCTGGCGGCCGGCTGCGCGCGTGCACGATCGCGTGAACGCAAGCGTTAGGCCAGCTAGCAGCACTTTGAAAATCCCACATACAAAATGTCTCTTCGAGCCTGCGCAAGCGCTGGGGCTCAGCGAGACCTAAAAAGCGGGGTAAAGGAAAAATCGAGGTAAAGGCAATGCGTAGAAAAAACATTTTGTTGTAACGCATGCGTGGTAAAGGCATGCGTTGCAACGGAATGCGTAGTAACGACATATATTCGGTCAGGCGAGACCTAAAAAAGGAATAGAAGTTCGCGTTTCAATGTGCACCCAGGTGGTTTCCAGTATGCCCAGACGGCCTTCACACACCGGAATCAGAGAAACCGGGAGCCATATGAATATACATGTAACGCATTACATTTTATAAATCAGGAAACAGGAAAAAAACGGGGAGGGCTGGGACTTTAGGAAAGACGCGCTGAGTAGATGGAGAAACATCACAATCACAAATAAATAACTCTTCCACTGTTTTTAAAAGTT
The DNA here is from genome assembly GCF_964204655.1 of Triturus cristatus. Lineage (NCBI taxonomy): Eukaryota > Metazoa > Chordata > Amphibia > Caudata > Salamandridae > Triturus > Triturus cristatus. The sequence goes on from NC_140587.1 coordinate 104,058,770, forward strand.
TTTCAATTCCCCGTGGCCCTGCCCAGAGGGCGGTCTGACGCCAGGTCAACGCCACACATATATGGCTTAAATATTAAAACTACTCATGTTTTGTGGGTTCGTGGGCGCCATATAGCGCTAAGCCCCGGATGCTGCAGTTCATCTTCGGGGGGCCTTTTAAGGGCCCGTTTTGTAGGGAAGAAACTTAGGCGTCTCCTAGCAACCTGCCCCGAAAGGCACACACAGCGTCCCCGTGACTGCCCGGCTCCAATGGGCAGGACTGGGGTCGACCCTCGCAATCCGGACAGGCCCCCGCCGGGACAGACCAGACCCCCCCTCTCGCCCGCCAGCGCCCCTTCTGTGGACAGGCCATACACGTGCAGCTGTGTCCGTTATCAGTGTAGCAACACAAACCCGCCCCCCGTGGACCCGCCCTGCCTATAAAGGGGCTTCCTAGCTCTCGGGGGGTTTGAACCCGGCCTTACCTCGGGCCCCCGCCGCTCTCCTCCTCGGGCTCCTGATGCTGCCGCCGCGGGCCGTCTCTAGGAGACGGGGACGCCGAGCCGAGGGGGCGGGAGAGCGGGCGGGGCCGCGAAGGGCACCCGTGACAGACAGACACGCCCAAGATGTCTAGGAGCTCTTTGGAAAACGGGTCCCACGCTGCCTGCCGTTTCTTGCAATATAATATTTATTTACTTATGCTTTTTTGTATGGCGCATACTTTAACCAAAGGTGTCAGAGCGCTTTACTAGAGAACCGGTTAGATTACATAAGGATAACAGAGTACGCGGATTAGATACAAGATACGAACAGACACATGCATCTAAACACAAACAAAAGTTGTTCTGTCGGGTTTCTGATTACTTCAATTAGCACATTCAAGTGTCACAAAGGTATCTCAAAAATGCCTAGATGTAGAAAAGTATTTTACAAACAATAAGGCACATGACTCAAATGCTGTCTGTTGTGTAAGTTTTATCCAAATAGTAACATTAACATTCTTTACACATATATCAATGGCTGTCAACACAATAAAAAAATAACAAAATGGGTGGTGTAATAGTGGACATGTTAGTCATCGCGCGGTTAGCGCGCGATGCTGATGAATTAAGCGTCATGTTAGTCATCGCGCGGTTAGAGCGATGACGCTTAGGGAATGTTAGAATGTTATTTGTGTTTCTTTGAATGTGGGGCTCATGCATGGAGCGTTCACCTGGTTGTGATTCGAAGACAACAGCTCAGTTGCCGTTCGCTCACTTCCCTAGGAGGACGCTCCGTGTGTCGGGTGGAGTCATTTCCAATAAACTTGAAGATCGATATACACGAAGGTTTCTCCTTTTGTAATCGTTTCAGGTGGTAATCGAGTGACATTGGTGCTCGGTGTTCAGTGATGTGCAATATATACAAGGTGGTGAACATTTTACAAGTGGGTAAAGGACCTGCATGGAGGTCTCTTTGAAGAACCAACCCACCCAAGAGCCACGAGGGACTTGTAGCCCAGATGGCCAGCATGGATTTATGACAAATGGGTCATGTCAGTTGAGGGCTATAGGAAAGTAGATCTTTTTGCCTTGTGTCAGTGTGTTTAGACTGTAGTACACTGGGATCCTGATAACCAGGATGCCAGAGTCTGTGCTCTCTCCTCTAAATTGATCGGTAATAACTTTGTACACCCCACAATTGGCATACTGGTGTATCCCTGTAAGTACTTGGTATATGATACCAAGGTACCCAGGGCATTGGTACACAGAGGTCTCCCATTGGCTGTAACATGTATTGTGCCACCTATGGGAGCCCATGCAAACTGTGTCTGCAGGCCTGCCATCGCAACCTGCGTGCATTAGTGCCAGCACCTTTCACTCCATATATAGGGTTTACCATATATCCGGGTTACTGCACTTAAAACCTATAAGTCACCCCTAAGGTAGGCCCTTCAGTCCAAGGGCAGGGTGCATGGTCCTAAGAGTGATGGTTCCCTGCATGAGCAGAGACACCCCTACAAATCCCAGATTCCATTCTCTGAGTTTGTAAGTGCAGGGAAGCCATCTTAAGAAGAGGCCCTCGGAAGCATCTGACTGATGAGTCCACCTAGATAGCGCTCCTAGACCCACGATAGGTGGTTCACCGCAGAATCTGTCCAATGCCCTTCCTGGGTTATTTAAGGGCTCCCCTGAGGGTGGGGCCCTAGATTCATCTGTAACAAGATTCCTCTGCAAGATTCTACCCAAAGACTCTTCTGCAGCTGGACACTGGACTCTGCTGCTGAACTCTACTAGGGACCAAGACAAGTCTGCTTCGGGTAGGAGGGCTCCTACTGCAACTTTGTCCCAGTTCTGCATAGACTCTGCAACTTCTGTGGCAGTGCATCCTCCAGGGTCACAAGGAACATCAGGAACAGCAAGAAGGAATCTCCCTTGAAGTGAAGGAGTCACTCCCCTGTAGCTGCAGACACCTCAACGACGACGACTGGCCTGTGGATCCTGCTGTCTCACGGACTCTCCAAGGCTCTTCAACACAGGTAGTGGTTTGGTGACTCTCCCTAGGCCTGACTGGACTTCTGTGCAATTTGGAAAACTGCAATCCCTTGTTAGCTCTCCAGTCCGGTGGTCTTTGAGCTCCAAGATGCCCATCCTCAAGCATCAGTCAGCATCCAAAGGGGAGTCCTCACTGCATCTCCTGTGATGTGGGCCTCCATCTTCGCTGCGCTGCTGAGGCCTCCCTTTGACTCCCAGTGCCTGCTACCACAGGGTCCCTACAGGGTCTCCATTGGTTCCTGCTGACGCTCCTGCTTGCTGAGGGCAGTCCCCAACTTACCTGTAGTGAGTGAGGTTCCTGGACCTTGCTGGTCCCTCCTTTCTGCATTTCATTCTGCAACACATCTGTTGCATTTGCAGAGGCTTGTTGGTGGTCCTGCTGGCCACTGACCCTCTTGCTCCTTTTCGACTGGCGTGGAACAGTTCGTGGACAGCTCCTGAGATCCCACAACATCGCCTGGGATCCACAGCTGCATCTTCTAGTACTCTGTTCTGCAGTGAAGTACTCCAGAGAAGGGTGGGCATTGTGCTCCTGCTGGACGACTCCTGGTGGTTTGGACTCTGGGTGGTGTGGACTCTGTCTCCTTCCTCCCCAGGTGCTCCTCATCCAGAATCCATGCCTGGGTTCCACCGGCCTAGTCCATGGGTTACTGCAGCAGCTGGACATCCGAAGTTCCCCACTGACATCAACGGGCGGTTCTGACACCAATTCACACCTATGCACCGGGCTCCCTGGTGTAGGTATCCGGCTTTTCTGGGCATACACAGGTGGGGTGGCTCTCCAATCTCGCTTGTCCCAACAGGTTTCCTTGGGGTCTTCTGGGAAGGGTTTTGAATCCTAAAAATCCTAACAGCGAACTCCCCATGTTATCCCATGGACACTGAGCCAGGGCTGCACGTCTGCACTAGGGCGCCTAGTGGATCTTAGTAACTTACCTTTGATGGTTCTGTGCTTCCCTTGTCTTACTGATCCTTGGGTGGTAGTCTTGGTTAGGTGCCTGTTTCGCATTCCATTTTTTTAGTATATGGTATCCCCCCGCCCCCCCAGGGGCTCATGCGATTTATGTGTTTACTTACCTGTTTTTATTGTACATGTGTTGTGTACTGATAACTTCACGTAGGAGATATACCAAGTAGGTTAGTGTTTGGTGTTGTAATAAAGAATACTTTATTTTGTAAACACTGGCGTGGTTCTTGTCTGTGTGTGACCCTCATTGACTGACTATTGTGGTAATTGCAACTGCTTTACACCCTCCTGGTTAAGCCTTAGTTGCTCTTCACTGCTTACCCTTGAGAGCTTTTGGTTATCAGGAACAACTTACACTATCACTAAGGGTTGTCTGGACTCACTACAGGGTGTATAACCAATTGGTGTACACCATATTCCGAGCCAGCATCCTACAAGGGCCTCTGGATGGAATTCAAAGTCTGTGAGTGTAGTGAGCCTATATCGTCCTTGACATGTCCTGTACCACCTCTGACTTTGCAGAAGCCAATACCTACCCATTACTAGCCTAAGAGACTCATTGATATTTCTTCCTCTATTCTACGTCTCAGGGTAGGGGGGGGGGGGGAGTCCCATTGGCTACTGCCAGTCACCCTGCTCCCAGATTTTAACCACCTTCCTAGTTCTTGCAAAATCACCATCTAAATGCATGGTTGGACTACAACTTTAAAGTATAGCCAGCCCCACATGGTGAATGTAAAAATAAGGATACATAGGTTGTGGCGATAGCCAAGCACACTATATGGGTTTAAGGATTTCACTACACCAGAGAACATATAAGCATGTCTGGAAATGCACAAAACGCTCTTCCTGTATTCCAGGGTGGAATCCCACGTCCTGTGTTCAAGTACTAGAATAATTTGTATTTCAGAAAGAATTTCCTTTCTTTTGGTAATGTTCTTTCTGGTCGATATTGTCAATCTGGAAATTCCTCACCTCCTGTATCTCCTGCAAACACATGGCTGGATAAGCAAAAGTTGAAATAGCTTCCCTTTATCAGTAGGTGGCACTGCAGATCCAATTCCACTACAGTGCCTCCTCTGAATGTGATGTGACAGAATGCTATATGGCAGCACCTACTGCTCAGAGGTCAGTTCTCATTCTTTTTTTCCACATCCTTAGAGGCAGAGACAAGACTGATGAAATCGATAAAGGCAGTGCCAAAAGCTAACCTGACACCTTGTAATCAATGTTACAAGCCTATTTCTCAGAGATGGGAGGCAGTAAGGTCAGGGAGGAAACCTAAGATAGAAAGGGTATCCACCAGAATGATCATTACCAAAGGTAAGTAACTTGTGACCTCTGAGTGAAAGCAGTACATCTTGCTGGAGGTTTGGGCAGAAGTTCATGTCGCAGCCCGAACTATGTCCAGGACAGAAACACCCCTATACAGCACTGAAGTAGTGGCCTTCGCCCCGGTGGAATGAGTACTGAAACCCTCAAAGACACTTCTGGTTTTTGGCAAAGGCTTATCAGATTATGAGTTGACTTTCCTGTTTTCAGTTTCTATTTTTGGTAAATTCTGGTGGTGTTTTTTCAGTGTTTTTCAGTGATTTCAATACCTTAAAAACAGTGATTATCAGTGGTTTCACATTTTCGTGCCATTAAAAACAACAGAAACAGTGTTTTCTGGTGTTTATGGAATATTTCACTTTTATTATAACTTGCTTTCGGGACTGATAGTGCATGTGTATAGACAGTGTGCATGCAGGGTATATGAGGTCCAAACACATTTTTACAAATCAAACTTAGTGTGGTACACCATACATACTCCTTTAGTGATTGTTTGGTCATGCACGCTCTTTCTTTTCCATGTAAACGTTTATCTGTGGAAAGGCCATCTCAACATTGGCACTTGAGACGGGCAACGCCAAAACAGCCAGTACACAATTTGCCGCCACTGACATAGCTTTTGGGGCCAATACGGGTGCACCTGAAGATTGTGATTCTCTGGGACAGGTTCTGCAGCTTATGTATTGAACTAGGCGCATATGACCTCAGTTATTGAAGCGGTCAAAAATGAAGCAGTACTTTTCAAGGTCTGGAGAAAAATCCCCTTTACAGAAGGGATCTAGAACTTGTGCCGAGTACCTCGGTGTGTAGTGAAGATTGCTATCTATATACGTACAGTGCTAAGTTGGCATAACCGCGTTAGATGTTGGAGAGCCATCTTGCCGCTTTTGCACACGACACTGTAGTCACATGTTATTAATTGAGAAATGCTTGCTCGACTTTGCTTCACATGAGAACTGTCTGTTGTTCACATCCCTAACAGTGAGCAGCGACCTTGGTCTGAACATTGTGTAAAGAAACAGTCTGGGTCGCTAGACGGTGCATGTTGTTGGGATCAGGTTGATCGGCCCACTATTTAGCCATAACACGCACGCAGCTGCAAATACCTGAAACTCGGGTGCTTTTAATATTGCAGTGTTGCATGTTTTTCATGACATTCGGAAGAAGAGCTTTCACAGGAGCAGAGTCTAGCTGATCCTGTGATGTGATTTCACTGAGCTTATCTTTACGGTATGGGGCTCCCCATTCAAGCCTAGAGACCTTTTATTAGTCTAATAATAATAATATTAGTTTACTAGCGAAAGGAAGGTGGCTGATATCCACTGTCATTTTAGTATGATTACTCCTTTCATTTTCTATGGTATTGTAACTATGCTGATGGTTTTGATCTTAATCATTTGTCTGCTTATGTTAGCCAAAGTACTGCATCTTAGGACACGAGGTTTATAAAATAAACTCTTTAAACTTTACCGTGTCTCTGTTTATTCTGTTGTGGACTGATATGAGAATAATTACGAACAGGTATTTCTGATCCCCACCATTCCTGAGAATACCCTAAGTCGCTTGTTCTGGGTTGTCTATACATTGGGACCGCCGAGATAAACCTCGGATAACGCATGGGACACTGATGCTGGTCGGATAAGGGGTTCTGAGGTGAGTTTTTGGTACACCACAATTCACTGAGGTCCTGGTTTCCTGTGCATAGTTCTGTGCATAAGCAGAATCCCTGCAACAGGTGAGGCTTCATTGACTTCAAATGCCATGGTTGGTGAAGGGACATTTCTATGCATCATTGAAAGTCATTTCTCATGCACTGCAAAATAAAATTTCCTAAATTGCTCGTCAACATCTCTTTGCTTACTAAGTGGCAAGAATTCTAACACAGAACTTGTTGCAGTGCTAAAGTCCTTAAAATTGTCGCCCTGCCTGCTCTCAAGGAGATGTTTCAGATCTACACCAATTAAACTGAACACTTGGTAGACAAGGGTGTTTTCCAACTCTAGTTTTTTGATTATGTCCACTACAATAGTAATGTTTTCCTGTCAAAATATAAGAATGCAGTAGAGTGTACTTTTTTCACATCACTATCAATGTGAAACTGAAGATCCTCACATTTCTTGCCGTTGGCATCATTACTAAGCAAATATTCTGTAAACGGTCGCCACATGGATAATATAGCATTCACGGCCTCTAGGGCTGAGAACCCCCGTCTAAATGACACAGTTGGGATGACTCTTTCTTTGATGCCACACATAGCACAAAATATTTGCGTTTTAGTTTACAAGCATAACAAAACTGCACCAGAATGGACTCCAAAGTCAATAGGATTCTTCATTAACTCTGAAGATTGTAAAGATGCTGTCAGCATACCATCTAGCAAGTGGCAAGGAACTCTTACAGGGAAGCACTTGAGCTTGGGTAATGATTTTGACAGCTCATCACACAACTTTTTCATATACAGAGCTGAATAACTGCGAATACAAACAATATCACTCCAATCTTTGTTGAGTTTAGTAAGAACATTCCAAGAGACACTTTTACATGTTTTTCAAACGTCTGGTGTTATGTTTTCACCACTATCCCAGATGCTTGGTGACAGCACTCTTTCCACATATACTTGCCACTACACCTTGCATTGAATGTTTAAAGCCTGGGGTGTTTAGCAATTCACCTACTATCAACACTGACGCGCTAGAAAGGGGGGCTGATGTATCAGAGGGTTTCACCCATTCTCTGTCTGTGGTAAAAGTGATGGTACATATTGGGAAACATTCTTATGAATCCAGCCATTTTACCTATCAGTGAAAGAATCAATTATAGCCAGAATATCAAATATGATTTTGATATTTCCTGATTCACTACAGTTTATAAAATATTTAAATAAGACCTAAAACATGATTCAAAACCAGGCATCTTTAGACTAAAGACCACAAAACTGAAAAAAGCAAAAGGAAGAAGAAACAGTATTTTAGATATCCCTAAACAACACTCAATCAGAATAATGTTAGCCCAGTCTTTCTTACTATTGCCTTGTATAACCAAGTTACATTGTATTGGTCCCTTTAGGAAGAAGTAAGAATGACTCTTTCACTCACCTTTTCCTATCTTTGAATGGTATTTAGTTTTTGGTTGTGAAGGTGTTTTTTCAGTGTTTACATGTTTTCACTGGTGAGGGCTATTTTCGTTTTGGTGGGGCTTTATCAGTTATTATACGTTTAAACCTAAAACAGGATAGCCTAATTATGATGTAAGGAGCGATCTAGCAGGAAATGTTCTATTTCTCGATCTCCTTACTCTTCTTGAAATCAGTGTAGCCAATAGAGGAATGACCATCCTGGCAATGCAGTCAAGTGTTAGCAATGTAAAACAGAGTCCTATGGGGTCCAGGCATATAGGCTCCCTTCCTCTTTGGCATGAAGTGAAAATTGATCTTATGATGGCAATGCGACATCTTGACTATCGTAAATAAGGAGAACATATTTGTAAGCTAGAAGCCAGTGCTCGGAGTACCACCTTGCTAGAAAAGAAATAAGTGAAGGTGGGAACACTGACAAAGTCTGTCGATCATGAACATATCGAGCAGACATGATGAGGATCGGAAACATATTTAAAAGGGAAACAGTATCAAGGGAGAACAGGGCCTGTGCACAAGCAGTACGTCCATCTGAAAAGTGAGCACCAGATTCAGGTCCCTCTGAAGAATGACCTTCAGTGAGGGATAGAGGAAGTGAGCCATCCCTTTGATGTGATCAAGGATGGCTGATCTGGCAAACAAAGAAAAGTTATTACAGTGGACAACTGCCCTTTTACCATGCCCAGAGAAAATACTCACTGGGCCAACGATAGCATGTAGCCTAACACCTCAGCGGCTGGTGACATTTGTAAGTGGTGGGGCGTAAAATGATTTTCATACTGCACCATAGCGAGCGAGTGAGCCTGAACAACCTAACAGGGTTTGGGGGGGTAGTCATCCCGAAAAAAAAATTGAAAAAAGAGTGGACAAATGATGCATTTTCAAGCAAATTTGAGAAAGCATGAAGGTTAATAAAGTACTTGTGAAAGTGCAGTTATTACATTAATAAAGAGATGTCATATAACATAGGTAGCTGCTTATTCAGTATAACTAGGAATGTAAACCTGAAAATGTGCCAGTAGCAAAAACACATAAAAATATGAAATACTTGAGATGAACTGCTTCTAAAACTGAACTATCCTGTTCCTCCGAACAGGAGTGTGACATGTTAATTACTGACGATGCAATTCAGATGGACATTCTGCTTTAAAGAAATGAATATGCTTCCCAATGGTTTTCTGTTAGAATGCATCGACTTTAGACACGCCGAGCTGGTTATCATATTTACAGCTTAAACATTACATTTATGAGAATCACCATCCTCAAGCATTAAACTCGGAAATCAGTGCTGGGAATAAAAATGAAGTCCCCTTCAAAACATAATGCAAATATAATCTAAAAACGTATCTCAATAATTATAAAAGCAAATGTACTGCGAGTGCGTTTACCTTTTTAACACGTGTGTCTGTGTGCATTAGCTGCCTCTAACTTAAATCCTTCCGGTCCACTGCCATTTTCTCTATTTAACATAGCAGTACCCACAAAAAAAACTGGGTTTTTTTAAGGGTCCATGCTGTTCTCTATACTCGGTGCAATGTCTGCTGGATGTTAAAGTAGACTGCGTGGTGGAAGGGAGGGGATGTACGTCTGATCTCTCTGTACCTTCAGAATCTACCCTTGATCTCAGCAAACAGAGCAGAGCACAATGTTATTTATGCATTCATTTATCTTTTCATCAAGGGTGGCTTATGTGGTCTTTACTGACTTAACGCACCCGTTCTGGCCCAAGTCCTGATGCCTAAAAATGAAGATCTTGCCAAATAATAAAGTGACAGGTTAATTTATTTACAGCCTGGAATGGTGTGAACAGTGAAAGCACTCCTTTTCCAATCGGTGCCACGGCATGCGCCGGGCGAGGCCGGGGCTCAGGCGGGACACGAGGGGCTACTGTCTGACATGGCTCTGTTTGAGTGATGGGCACTATGGTCGAGCCTACGTGCACCATGACATCCACTAGCCAAATCACTTCTGGTCGCGGCAGCGCCATGTACTTCCCTGCCCACTCCCACTTTCAAATGTGTGCCAGCATGTAGCAATTTGCACCGGCCCAGATTCGCTTCCCCTTCGACCCCTATTGATCAAGCAAAACTACAGTGCGGAGGCAGCTCTCTGCAGATTAGCAGAAGGCCTCGGATACACCAATTCCGAAACCGGAGGAACACGGTGGGATGCTGCTCAGTTGTATCAATATCAGAGGAAGGGATTTGATGATAAAGGCAAAAAGTGAGATTAAGGTTGTCCCAGGCCAGGCTGCTAACAAGCCCCCCCCCCGGTGCAGGCCTTGGCGGCTGCTTGCGCAATCTGGGCCAGGAAAGCGCAGAGAAAATCAACAACAAACCTACAAGGTTTAAGGTTAACGGTTACATTAATGAAACACATCATATCATAGGCCAAACGTGCAATGACGCATTTACGGACGCATTTACGGATTCTTACTTTTTCAATATCTATCTGATAATCTGACTGATTCTCAGTCTCAACGATGATCAGGGGATCTTTCTTGAACCATCCAAGGCTGAGAGCGAGGTGTGATCGATCCGAAGTACACCTCGAGCAGACGAGCCACTAGCAGTAGGCACTAACACAAGGTGTTGTGTGGCGCAGACGCAATGGAGGTCTGCTGCGACAACATCACGTCACCAAGAACGAAATGGCCAATCACTGTCTGCATGGCTTCACATAAGCCACAGTGATTGGCCATACACATCACTGAGTGCAGCAGTGCTGTACCACCCACGCGCAGCACCCAATGATATTTATGCCAGCTCAGACTAGCCTCAGACTGCGCAGTGTCTCACTCTCAGCCAATCCAGACGCTGCATTAGCAGTGCCAGGATTGGCTAGAGATGAGATACTCCCCGCCCATTAGGAGACCGGGGGCTGCTGCATGAAGCAACCCTTGCTCTCCTAAGGGGAAGGCTAGTGCGCATGCTCGGGCTGGTCACAAAAATGACCAACCCAAAGCCGAACATGCGCACTATTGCTGCTGCGCTCGCAATAACAGTAGTCTGTCAGTCACCAAGTGGGCATGGCCCGGTGCCGGAATTAGCATCAGTGAGCCGCAAGTTATTATTTATTATAGAACTAGAAGTAGAACGATGAATGGGCCCTGGGGCCATGTGGCATTACTGGGGCAATGCCCCAGCGCCCCAATTAACCCACTGCCACTGATACACCTCATAACTTGGACTGAAGATTCACCCCCTCCTCAAAAAAAGGAAGAAGTGTTCAGCGACTGCCATAGAGAGTTTTGGAGGAATGATGGAAATTAACCAAAATAATGTCCATCACCTCAGGAGTCAGATCAGAGAAATTCAGTGAACCCTTTCCAGCTCCTGGCATGAAGGTACAGGCTCTGGAAAATGCCCCACACACTGCAAGCTTAGATTTATTGCAGAAGGGAAGAACACAGAGAAAAGCAGAGCATGTACCACACCCTACTTGGCTGATCCGATGAAATCAAGACCACCTGCTATCAGTTCTGAGAAAGTTACCTCAGAACATGAGGAATCAGGAGAATAGAAGGAAACACATAATGAGGTTGAAAATCCCACCTCAAGAAGAATTGAGTCTTCGGAAGATGCCTGCAGTGAGAATTTAAAGCGCAATAAAATGGAATGAACTTCATCTAAGTTGATCACCACGGAGGCTGGCTCCCCAAGTTTACAAATCTAACCAGATGATCAACAGTTAGCCAGACCTTGTGAGCCCAGGCCCACTACAACATCATTAGGCCTCCAAGACACATTAGTCCACAATCCACAGCATTCCAACCATCTCCCATAGTATCAGGATCTTACCAGAATGTCTCAGTGTCTCTGTAGAAAGGGGAAGGCCTTCAGGGTGACGGTGATCACCTTGCATCAGTGAAGAGGAGCTGTTGCATACACTGAAAATTAGATTTTTTTAGATAGATGATGGAATGCCCAGGTCAAAGAGTAAAATATTGTGTTCTGGTGAATCAACACATGCTATGGTGAGCCTGCCTTTCCAAGTAGACCATAGTGTAATGGGGCAGAACTGACCAGGCCTGAAGGTCACTGACCCTGCAGGAAGAGGTAAGGCCCACCAGAAAAGCAGTTTTAAGGTCAAGAGATGTATGGGGCATCTGTGAAGGTGATCAAACAACAAAGTCAAGAGGTATGTAAGAAATAAAAGTAACACTGTTGAACAACAAAAGGACTGGGAGGAAACATGTAGCAGCCACACAAATGCAGATAACTAGCCAAGCAGCCCTTTACTTGAGGAACTGAGAGACCTTGCTGGGCAAAATGAGGCACAGTGAAGAAAATACAACCATACAAAATCAGCCTTTGTCCTGCTCAAATAAGAACAGTCCAGCCTGAACTTCAAGAACAGTTCCCCTCTGAAAGGGCAAAACATCAACAAATAAGCAAGCCCCAAAGCGATCTAAGCTTTCAGTAGAACACCAAGATACAAATTCATCCCAGCAGCCAGCATAAACAGGTTTACTGATTTGATAGATGGTTTTCTAGGCGCCACAATAAGATGCACCTCAGAGGGAAGACCACAGGTAGTAGCTAGTATTGCCTAATCTCTACAAGTGGAGTCTAAGCATACGAGGCAGGAATGATGGACCCTGCGAAAGCAGATCTGCTTTGTCCGTGAGAGGAAGTGGAAACTGAAGATCAGGTTCCAGTAAGATGGACATATTAACAGGGCTTGGCTAGCCGGGAGACAAAGATGGCAGCATGGAGTAAAGCCACAAGGAGGATGATCTCCGGCAGCCTGGAGGGACTCGCCATCAATAAAATGTAATGGAGGTGATCTCAGACTCCAGGAACGACAGAGATCTCAGCTATAAGGCATGGTGGAGCTACAGCGGGCGGTAAATGAATCATCGCTCGAAGGAGCCCACTGCCAAGCCAAGAGTGGAATAATCATGCGCCACACCCGACAAAAGGCAACTTTCGTGTGACGGTCATCGGCTGTAGCGGGCATGGGCCTGGCCGCACACACCCCCGCAAGCCCCCAGGCAGCTGTGGGAGACGAGGTAGGCAGTCCGAGAACCGAAGGGACTACAACTCCCAAGAGGCAACGGGGCAGGACTTACGTAAACTCAGCTCACGAGGGGGAACGGCCTACCCTATATAAGCACCGCCTCAGGGAGGAGACGGTGCTTGACAATCATTCATGGAAGCCGACGGCGAGGGAACACTTCCAGTCCCCCTCGCGTATTCTAAATCCTGAAATCCCGTCAAGCTGGAAACTCGCGGACGCTTGCCTTCCCGCTTGGAGTTTCCGTCCCTTTTAACCTGCCGGGCGCCATCGCGCGCCATCCCTGACCCAGAGGAACCCGAGACCACAGATTGGAGCTCCGAGGGCGGACGCTTTCCTTCCCGCCTCGGAGTAAGTCTTCTGCCTTAAGAGCGGACGCTTTCCTACCCGCCGGACGCCGTGGTGCGCCATTCCTAACTCCGCGGATCCCGTGACTATACTGAGGAGCTCCGAGCGCGGACGCTTTCCTTCCCGCCTTGGAGTGAGTATGGTGCCTTGAGGGCGGACGCTTTCCTACCCGCCTCAAGGTCGAAGATACGAGACCACGCCGTGACAGGTAACAAGTATCTCGTTACCCTGAAATATTACACTTATTCTCGCAGGGAATCATTTCCGAACCGCTGTCTGTGATATTTAACAGGCAGGCGGATTACGTACTGAATACTATTGTTTATGACTTGTATCCTAAGCAAGGGGGTGAACACAGTACCAAGGAAGGTACATCTACTCCTCCCGAAACCTGTGAGTACCGGAAGGGTTAAGCGTGGGGGGGGTCGTATAGTGCAATACCGCTAACACTGATAGATGAACCAACCTCTGTCATTTGTCATTTGTGCAGGACGTTGTTAGGAGGTGCCTATACTGCTGCATTCCCCTGCTCGAGAGCAAGACCCTCAGCACTACCACCTTAGTGCTTTCACTTCCCTGTTCTCGTGGGTGCTCTTTCCCAGAGTTGTGTCCATTACGCTGTGGGGAAGTGTGTCCTGGAGAATAGGGGGGCCTTTCTGCTTGAAGTCGTTCCCGCTGGCTGCTGAGTAAGGTTAGTGGCTTGTTCTTCTCTATCTTGTGCCACGGACATCCCCGACAGATTGTCAAGCCCAAGTTAGACGACTAGCCTGGACGATGGACACCAATGGGATTTTATCTTCCCTACTGGATAGCCTCACAGCTCTCCAGCAGGAGGTTCAGACCTCCCGATTTGAAAACCAGGACTTAAGAAGGGAAACGGGTACCCTACGCAGAGAGGTGGCGGGATTGTCCCGAAAGGGTACAGGTGCGGGCTCATATATCAGAGAAGCCACTTTACCACCTCCGGGACACACGGCATCTCCCCCTGATACTGCCAACCCCCTAGTAGGTGGGTTCTTTTCCGTCCCTCCAGTGCCTGCCATGGCTTCTGATTCTGCCCCTATGGTTCATGTCATTCAAAACACAGGTATCCCTCTGGCACCACCCGAGCGTTTCTACGGAGACCCGAAGAAATTCGAGACATTTCTAAATCAATGCAGACTCCATTTCTTATGCAAGCCCGTAGTCTTCCAGACCGATGCAGCAAAAACCGCGTTCATGATGTCTTATATGGGGGGAAACGCTGCCAGTTGGACCATACCTCTGATGGAGAGAAATGACCCCATGCTGCATGCCTTTCCTGACTTTTGTACCGCCATGAGGAAACTGTTTGACCGAAAGTCGCACATGCTTACTCTGGACCGAGAACTACTAACCATTCGTCAAGGATCTCAAGACCTGCTGACCTACATAACCACCTTTTAACCGGTTAGTGGTAGAAACCGACTGGCCCCAGGAGAAAAGAACATCATTGTTTTACCAAGGGTTGAGAGGGGAGTTGAAAGACGTCCTCTCCCAAGTGGTGCAGTTGCCGCAAACCTGTGAGGAACTGATAGATCTTACAGTGCAATTAGACCATCGCCTGTTGGACAGAAAGGGAGACAAGGGCAGAGGAGAAGCTCGAGGATGGTACCCCAAACCTAAACAAACCATAGACGAACACCCCAAGACAATGGATGGAACAGAGCCCATGCAACTCGGGGGTATCCGAGGTCCCCTCACCAGTGACGAAAAGGAAAAACGTCGTAAAATGAAGCTGTGCCTATATTGCGGGAAAGGAGGGCATTTCATTAGGGAATGCAGAGCCAGAGCCCAACTCCCAGAACGTGGGGTCACCACACGGACACAAGCAGTGGTGGGAACCCAAGAAGCGGCGGAAAACTGAGTAGCCCGAACCAGAAAGAGATCGATGGGTCGGGCGGTCAACATACACAGGCCTCTAAGGTCATTGCCTACACGCTACAACCGGCGGTGGCTCATTTATGTATAGGAGTGGAGTTGTGGGTGACTCAAAACAAACCCCTGGACACAGCAGCACTGTTGGATTCGGGTGCTATCGGGAATTATATGGACCTGGGTTATGCATCCACCATCGGTGTTCAGAGTGAAAAGAAGACAAAACCTGAGTATGTGAACGCGGTGGATGGATCTGCTTTAACCTCAGGACCCGTCACCTCACATACACTTCCGTTATTAATGAGAGTCAACACCGAGCACTATGAGTATATACAATTCGATCTCATCGATGCACCACAATTTAGACTCATCCTTGGCATGCCGTGGCTTACGCTCCACGATCCTGTTATTAGCTGGGCAACACGTACAGTGACTTTGACCTCCCAGTATTGCCAACAGACGTGCTATCAACAGATAACACCTTCCATAAAGCCCATGGGCACGCAAGCCAGTCTCTTGGCGGTTGCATGTGCACAAGACAACCGCAGCAGTAACAGCATCTTACCTGAAGAGTACGAAGAGTACAGATCTCTATTCGATAAACAAAAAGCAACGCGGCTTCCTCCGCATCGTGAGTACGATTGCTGTATCGAATTAACACCTGGAGCCAACATCCCCTGCAGTAGGGTTTACGCTTTGACGGAAACTGAGACCTTGTACCTAAAGAATTATATTGAAGAAAACCTGGCTTCCGGATTTATCGCTCCCTCCTCGTCACCGGCGTCGTCCCCTCTTTTCTTCATACCGAAGAAAGATTGTGACGAGCTCCGACCCTGCATTGACTATCGAGCGATAAACAGCATCACCGTAAAAAATAGGTATCCCCTACCATTGATACCCGTTCTTCTGGACCCCAGAATGGGAAAGCTGATGCACTCTCCCGAAGTCTGACCACAGAAGAGGAACCGCCAACAGACAGTCCGTTTATTCTTGAAGAAACGGTGTTTCATGACAAATCCATAGCTCTCATAACCTCACGAGACTTCGTGGCAGAAGTCAAGACCGCCACAGAAGGGATGGACGTGCAAACCTGGCTAGATGAGGACCCAGACCATAGAACCTTGGAGAATGGGTTGGCATACCATTTCCAAGCATTGTACGTACCCCTCCCTGACCTGCAAGCCCAAGTCCTGAGATGGGCCCACGATTCTTTCTTAGGAGGGCACTTGGGGATTCACAAAACGACGGCCTGCGTCGAACGTTCGTTCTGGTGGCCATCAGTGAAAGAAGACGTCCGGAACTACGTGACAAGTTGTAGTGTATGTGCACAAGGGAAAGCTAAACACTCCAAACCCACAGGACTACTCAGGCCAATACCTATCCCTCCTAGACCTTGGCATACAGTGTCCATGGATTTTATAGTAGAGATGCCCCCCTATCTGGAATACACAACAATCCTGGTAATAGTGGATCACTTAACGAAAATGGGTCACTTTATACCAGTGAAAGGGCTTCCCTCATCCACAGAACTAGCCCAGCTAGTCTTACAACACGTAGTGAGAGCCCACGGAATACCCAGTGTTTTTATTACGGACCGGGGAACACAGTTCACCTCCCACTTCTGGAAGGCCTTATGCAAGGCAATGGGGATCGACGCTCGCCTATCATCCAGCTACCACCCACAAACGGATGGAAAAACCGAAAGGCTGAACCAGACGTTGGAGCAGTACCTACGATGCTTTGCTATCCAGAACACCACGGATTGGGTCACGTTGTTGTGGATGGCAGAGTTCGTCTATAATAACGCGGACCATGCTACCTTGGGATGCTCCCCCTTCTTTTGTCTAAACGGACACCATCCTAACATGCTCCCTTTTGAGTGGCCAGTAGAAACTAAACTTCCAAGCATACAGGAGCATCATGCTCATCTTAGGGCGGTCCTATTGGATGCAAAACAACACCTGCTGACAGCCCAGGCAGCACAAAAAAGGTACGCTGATGAGAAAAGAACCAAAGAACCCGATTATCAGGTTGGAGACAAAGTATGGCTAGCCACAAAACATTTACACCTCAAGGGGGCGGGAAAATTGAAACCCAGGTAAATCGGTCCCTACAGTATCGAGAGAATTATCAACCCCGTCACCATGAAGCTGACCTTACCCCCGGCATGGCGCATACACCCTGTATTCCACGTATCCCTGCTCCAACCATGTCCAGCGTACATGAGATTACCTGATCGACCCCTTCCCATAGATGTAGAAGGTCAGGAGGAATATGAGGTCCAGCAACTGTTAGATTCTAGACTGGTTAGGGGAAGGGTTCAGTACTTAGTTGAATGGAAAGGGTATGGAGTGGAAGATAGAACCTGGGAACCATTGCAAAATCTCAACTGCCCCGAACTCTTGGACCTCTTTCATAAGAACAATCCGGGGAAGCCCGGCCAACCGCCGAGACGACGGTCCTTACGGGGGGGCTCTGTGACGGTCATCGGCGGTAGCGGGCATGGGCCTGGCCGCACACACCCCCGCAAGCCCCCAGGCAGCTGTGGGAGACGAGGTAGGCAGTCCGAGAACCGAAGGGACTACAACTCCCAAGAGGCAACGGGGCAGGACTTACGTAAACTCAGCTCACGAGGGGGAACGGCCTACCCTATATAAGCACCGCCTCAGGGAGGAGACGGTGCTTGACAATCATTCATGGAAGCCGACGGCGAGGGAACACTTCCAGTCCCCCTCGCGTATACTAAATCCTGAAATCCCGTCAAGCTGGAAACTCGCGGACGCTTGCCTTCCCGCTTGGAGTTTCCGTCCCTTTTAACCTGCCGGGCGCCATCGCGCGCCATCCCTGACCCAGAGGAACCCGAGACCACAGATTGGAGCTCCGAGGGCGGACGCTTTCCTTCCCGCCTCGGGAGTAAGTCTTCTGCCTTAAGAGCGGACGCTTTCCTACCCGACGGACGCCGTGGTGCGCCATTCCTAACTCCGCGGATCCCGTGACTATACTGAGGAGCTCCGAGCGCGGACGCTTTCCTTCCCGCCTTGGAGTGAGTATGGTGCCTTGAGGGCGGACGCTTTCCTACCCGCCTCAAGGTCGAAGATACGAGACCACGCCGTGACAGGTAACAAGTATCTCGTTACCCTGAAATATTACACTTATTCTCGCAGGGAATCATTTCCGAACCGCTGTCTGTGATATTTAACAGGCAGGCGGATTACGTACTGAATACTATTGTTTATGACTTGTATCCTAAGCAAGGGGGTGAACACAGTACCAAGGAAGGTACATCTACTCCTCCCGAAACCTGTGAGTACCGGAAGGGTTAAGAGTGGGGGGGGTCGTATAGTGCAATACCGCTAACACTGATAGATGAACCAACCTCTGTCATTTGTCATTTGTGCAGGACGTTGTTAGGAGGTGCCTATACTGCTGCATTCCCCTGCTCGAGAGCAAGACCCTCAGCACTACCACCTTAGTGCTTTCACTTCCCTGTTCTCGTGGGTGCTCTTTCCCAGAGTTGTGTCCATTACGCTGTGGGGAAGTGTGTCCTGGAGAATAGGGGGGCCTTTCTGCTTGAAGTCGTCCCCGCTGGGTGCTGAGTAAGGTTAGTGGCTTGTTCTTCTCTATCTTGTGCCACTGACATCCCCGACATTTCGCCAGAGCTAGGGGGTCAGCTGGCTGCAGATAGGCAACTAACCGGCACCACCAGAAGCCAGGGGAGTGCAGACCAATCCATTTCAGAATCCGTATGCAAGCACGAGTGCTAAGGCTGCCTTCCCCCCACGACAGGGCTATGAATCTGATGCCAGCCCCTGTGTAGACACCCGTAAACAACTAGGCAGCGCGGTGTGTGGGAACCCCGCTTCACATTACAGCAATCCAGTATTGCATGTGCTAGAACAGCACAATGGGTTCACCATCTCCACATTCAAACATCAGCCTTTACAGCTGTGTCAGCAAGCCTACTGCCACCAGGGCGAGATGGAACACATTCCCAGCACAACATCTCAACCTTTAAACTAGTCAAGCTGAACCATGCGGGTGGGTGGGGGGAGAACTGGGGTCGCAGGTGAACTTCAGATTACTACCCACCCCCCAGCCTGTGGCTGGATCTATGTGCGTGTATCACTAGATAATGGCTGCATCTCAACCTCGCTCTCCTTTTGAAGAAAGTATCAAAATAACTACAATGGTTGTAGTTGTTTTACAAGCAAAACAACAACAACAGTGTTGAGTAATCCGGTGCTTGTGCCACCCTGGCACATGGGGTGAAGTGGGTTCCATAACCAGCACAGTAAGACATTGGGTATGACCCCACATTGCCACTCATGTGACCTTGGCTGCTTGTTCATGTGCACTGCTACACAGGGGAGAACCCCATCTCCCACACGCAAGATACCACCTGCGGGGAAATCCTACTTTTTTTAAAATAAATCTTTTTATTAACAAACATCGACATACAAACGATATATGAATATAGCAGCATCAGTATAGGCGTGACAAGTTAAGGCAATAATCCTTAATAGTGCATACAGCCAAGACAAATCACTCAGGGAGCAAGTCCTCCAAGGCCACACTTTGTGGGGGAGCACAAATATCTCCATGATATGAGTTCCAAGGCAGCCATATTCGGGACCAATTTTTAGGGCAGCCCGAGCAACATATACTGTCTTTTCTCGGAACATGCACCAGTCCATACTCGACTCCCATGCCTCCAGTGTGGGCGGTGCCGCTGCCCCCCAGGCCTGAGCGATATTTCTGTTCGCTAGCATGAACCCCAGGGTGGCCCTCTGTGTCTGGTGTTTGTTCAGATCGGTTGGCTCCCATATGTTTAACAGACACCTACGCGCCTCAGGTCAAATAGTGATTGCAAGTACATTCCCCATCACCTCGTGAAGCTCCCTCCAATATGACTGGATGTGTGTGCATTCCCAGATGATATGTATAAAGGTGCCCGTATGCCCACAGTGCCTGCGACAATCACCTGTCTCCGCCCTTCCCATCTGCATCAGTCTAGGCCCGGTCATATATATCCTATGCAGGATTTTAAGCTGCACCAGTCACAGTCGTGATGGTATTGCCACTACTCGGGGGGAGGACACCGCCTACTGCCACTCCTCATCATCCATTTCAATACCATCTGCAACCCACTTATCCTGCAGCGAGGAAAATTGTTGTAAATTAGAGAAATGGTCCTCTCCGGCAGGTGGCCGTCCACTATTCTATCAACCAACGGGGAGGATTCCGGGAGGGTGGTACACTTCGGGAGGAGTGAGTGTAGTGCATGGCTCACCTGTGTGTAACGGAAACGCTCAGTGTCTGCCAGTTCATGTTGGTTTTGAAGTGTGGCAAACGTTTTAACTCCACCCTTATCCCACATATCTTTAATGTATGAAATACTGATCATGTCCCACTTGTCAAACCCCTTTGACGTCCACAAATTACCTAATCTCTCCGAATCCCACAATGGGGTGGCCAGTGTCAATCTATACTCCCAACCTAGGGTTCTGTTTTCAGCATGCCATAACCCTACTGAGTGGCCCGTAGGACCCGTCAGGTACGGCCTGCGAGGTTTCGAGTATAATGATCTATTATAGCCTGAGTCTTCCGGGCTACCATAGGTACCATGACTGATGGCTGCCAGATGCGCCACCCAATAATATTTCCTTATGTCAGGGAGGCTGATGCCCCCGTCATACCATTTTAGTGTCAGCTTCCTGAGGGCTATACGCGGTGTCCCGTTCCACAGTAATTCTCTCTGGAGGCAATTTTGGAGGACCTAGAGGAAGCGGGGGAGGGAGATCATTTTGAAAAGTGAGGCCTTACCTAAAAGGGAAATGGGGAGAGACTTCCAACTGGTTATGTCTCGTTTTAATCGCAAGATCGGGGGAAGCAGGTCAGTTTCGTACCTAAGTGTGGAGTCTAAGGAGAGGAATATCCCCAGATATTTAAATCCAGTGGTACTGACCTGGATAGGACAATTGCGGGGCAGGGCTGTTAGGCCTTCCCGGAGAGGGTACAAATGAGATTTGGCCCAGTTGATCACGTATCCCGAGTATCTCCCAAATACTGCCAAAATGTCAAGAACTGCAATCAGGGATTTTTTAGGGTCGGCCAAATAGAGTAATACGTCATCTGCGTACAGCGAAATGCGGTCTTCCCATTCAGGCGACCACCGCAAACCACGGATAACTGGATACCGTCGGATCTACGCCGCTAGTGGCTCCAAGGCAAGGGCAAACAGGAGGGGGGACAGCGGGCAACCCTGACATGTACCACGGCTCAACGGAAATGTGTCTGACTTTTTATTATTAACTACAACTTGAGCCAATGGCTGGGAAATATAGGAGTCATATCCATTGAATAAATTCAGGGCCAAACCCCATCTTACGGAGCACCGCGAAGAGATAGGGCCATTCAATTGTATTGAACTCCATGGTAGCATCTAGGGATACGAGGATAGCATGCTCCAGTATTGTGCCCGCCCTTCCAAGTACTCCATGGACTCGGCCCAGGTTCAACGCCGTGTTCCCGTGCGGTATGAAACCGGATTGGTCCGGGTGCACCAGATGCGATATCCTTTTAATTAGATGGTTAGCCAGTACTTTAGCAAGGATTTTTGGTTCCGCATTTAGGAGGGAGATCGTCCGATACGATTTACAGTCTGTTTTGGGTTTGCCTTCCTTGTGAATAGTTACAATATCTGTTTATCCATCGGCAACTCCCCTTTCTCCCTGCTTTCTTCAAACATGGCGTTAAGGTGAGTGGCCAATTTATCCGGATGGAGTTTGCCCAACTCCAGCTCCAACACCAATGACATCCCACCTTCGCAAGACCTGTGCGACTAACTGGCCACCTTCTTCCACCGTAAGATCGCAGACATCCACGACAGGTTCAACGCCATGAACGCCCCAGCAACCATTCAGACCCCCGCACCCACGACCACCACCCGCACCAACTGCCTGCTATCCTGGACCAACATTAACGACGACGACACCATTAAGATCATGAACACCATCCACTCCGGATCCCCGTCAGACCCATGCCCACACCACATCTTCATCAAAGCCAGCACCACCATCGCACCCCTTCTCCGGAAAACCATCAACATCTCCTTCGAGACAGCAACCTTCCCGGAGAGCTGGAAGCACACCGAGATCAACGCCTTACTCAAGAAACCCAAGGCGGACCTCAAGAACTTCCGGCCCATCTCCCTGCTCCTGTTCCCGGCGAAGGTCATCGAGAAGGCCGTCAACAAACAACTGACCAGCTACATCGAGGAGAACAGCATCCTGGACCAGTCCCAGTCCGGGTTCCGCAGCAACCACAGCACCGAAACTGCCCTCATCGCCACCACCGATGACATCAGGACCCTGCTAGACAATAGAGAAACCGCGGCCCTCCTCCTCCTGGACCTGGGACGACTCCTGGTGGCCGACCGCACTGGAACAGCTCCAATACCCACCGACCACGCACACAACCTAGGGGTCATCCTCGACCCCACCCTCGCCATGACGAAGCAGGTCAACGCCGTCTCTTCCTCCTGCTTCAACAACCTCCGCATGCTCCGCAGGATCTACAAGTGGATCCCCACCAAAACGAGAAGTACGGTCAGCAGCAGACTGGAATACGGAAACGCCCTCTACGCAGGGGCATCGGCCAAACTTCTGAAACGGCTCCAACGCATCCAGAACGCATTCGCACACCTGAAACCTCGACATCCCTCGCCGCAGCCACATCACACCCCACCTGAGAGACCTGCACTGGCTCCCCGTCAACAAGAGGATAACCTTCAAGCTCCTCACCCACGCACACAAGGGACTCCACAACACCAGACCAGTGTACCTCAACAGCCGACTCAGCTTCTACACCCCCACCCGCCAGCTCTGCTCCGCTGACCACACCCTCGCATCTGTCCCCCGCATCCGAAGAGTGACCGCCGGCGGCAGATCATTCTCCCACCTCGTCGCCAAGACATGGAACACCCTCCCCATCCGCCTACGGCAGACCGAAGACCTACTGACCTTCAGAAGACTCCTCAAAACCTGGCTTTCCGAACAGTAGCAGCACTCCCCACCCCTAGCGCCTTGAGATCCTCACGGGTAAGTAGTGCGCTTTACAAATGCTATGATTCATTGATTGATTGAATTCTATGGGAATGATGTTAGGGCCAGAGTCTTTCCCGGAGTTGAGCGATCTGATTGCCTGTGCTACTTCGTCAGCCGTCAAGGGGCTATCTAATAGTTGCTGTTCTGTAAGGGAGAGGGTAGGCAATGCTATGTCCGTCAACAGTTCTCTCCCTCGTCGTGTGGCGTCACCGTTGTATACACCGCCCCAAAATGTCTAGCAAAGTGAATTGCTATTTCTTGAGGGTCAGTGATGCTGATACCATCGGTATCATGGAGGACAGGGACCAGTCAACTCGCCCATTCCCGTCTATCAAGCCAAGCTATCAGCTTCCCAGCTTTATCCCCCAGATCATAAATTCTACTCAGTTTCTCTCTCCCCAGATTTTAGCTTTTTCAGTTACTAAGGCCCTATATTCCTCTTGTTTAAGCCGCAGCAAATGGAGCGACCCAGGGTTTTTCAGTAGTTCCACTTCCCTCTGAAGTTGATATATTTTGTCCTCGATGGTAGCTGCCTCATATTGTTGTTCCCTCTTGTAACCTGATATAAGAGACAAAGCTTCTCCCCGGACCAGTTTTAAAGGCTTCCCAGAGTGTCTGGGAGGAGTCCACTGTGCCTGCATTCTCACCAAAATAATTGTCCATTGTGGCGATGAGATCCCGCTGAATTTTAGGATTACGGTGATACAAAGATTTAATCGGAACAACTCTACCCACCCGTACCTGATCCAGGAGTATATGTGCCCATAACGGTGAGTGGTCGGAAATGCCCCTAGCTAAGTGTCGGATTTCGTGGTTATGTGAGATTTTAGAGCTAGGGACCAAAATATAATCCAATCTAGAAAGGCTGTGATGGGCCCCAGAATGGAAAGTATATTGTACCTTCTCAGGGTTGAAGGTACGCCAGCTGTCCACCAACCCCATGGTCTTGAGGAAGTCAGGCAGCCATCTAGCAGCAGGCTCCGTGTCATGTGGAGGGTGGCGGTCGAGTCTACCCAAGCCCACAGAGTTGAAGTCTCCTCCCAGTAGCAACAGTCCCTCCGGCAAAGAGAGGAGAGTAGTGCAGAGGTCCTGAAAGGTAGTAGTTTGGAGGTCAGGTGGGACATAAATAGACATCAATGTGACAGTGCGCCCCTCCCAGGACCCAGTAATACCTACATAGCGACCCTGGCCGTCAACCCAAGTGGAGTCCACACTGAGGGGAAATGTGTTTTCCACCATAATACCTACACTTCTCGAACCGATCGTGAACCCTGCATGCGCCACAAGTTTATATCCCCATCTGCACAGTGCTTTACAGGAGTGTCCTATCAAGTGCGTCTCCTGGAGGAGGACATCAGGGGCCTGTTTCCTAATACATTGAAGAATTACACTGCGTTTAATCTTGTACCCGAGCCCATTGACATTCCAGCTGAGAAGTTTGGCACTCTTATCCCACTGCGTATGCATGAAAAGTAATGTAAAATCTTAGATCCACAGACACGTCTGTCACATTGCGTATAGGTGAAAAAGGTACAACAGAACACCCATTGATACCAATGAGAGACTGCAAATCTTCAGTCATGCCCTTTACATTGCCTGCCGATGTAAAGACTGTAACAAAAAACAAACTCAATTTCCCTTCCCAACAACCCCACTCCCTGCGTCCCTGCCCTCTGGACCTGAAATTACCCATACCAACTGTCAGAGTGCCTGTCGCCCCAACTATGATACTAGTAGAAGAAAGTGGGAAGCGTGGTGCCCCATCTCCCCCCACCCTCCACATAGAAAGAAACCAAATGTGCGTTTCTGAGAGGAGAAGAGGGGGGGTCGTCAATAAATGTTCCGGCTTACAACAGAGAGGGACCCCGTTACCAGTCTCAGAATGTCCCTTCCGACGTTTCGACGTCCCACACCTGGTCGGCCACGTCCCATAAGGGGGACTGCTGAATTTCGGGTTACAGACTGTCACTTCTTTTGTTCAGGGGCTCCCATCTTCGACTTTGCCATCCCGGCCTCAGACCTTGCGGGTCTCCAACCAGTTCGCTGCTACCTCTGGGTGATCAAAGAACCAGGTCTTTCCATCTGCTTCCACACGGAGTTTGGCTGGAAAGAGCATAGCATACTTGAGGCCCTTATCTCTAAGCATTTTCTTCACCCCCAGAAAACATCTCCGCTGCTTCTGGACCATCTGGGTGAAGTCAGGGAAGAAAGTTATATCGGCGTTCTCAAGTCGGAGTGGATGGCCCGCTCTGGCTCGCTGGAGTATTGTGTCGCAGTCTCGGTAATTGAGGATCCTAGCCAGGATCGGACGTTGGGGGACTCCTGGTTTCGGGCGACCCCCGGGGACTCTGTGAGCTCTCTCAATGACAAAGAAGTTGCTAAGTCCTATTGGTTTAAGATGTTGAAGAATGAGCTCTTCCACGAACAGGTCAACAGAGCCTCCCTCCATTTTCTCGGGAATGCCTAGTATGCGCACGTTATTGCGCCAGAGGCGCCCTTCATACTCATCTATTTTAGTTTCTGCGGACTTCTGGAAAGACTGCAGTCCATGAACGTCAGTTTGTAGTTGCGAGGCGTCCTCCACCAAGCTGTTAGTCTTGAGTTCCACCTGTTTCAAACGTTCATTGTTTTTGTTGAGATCAGCACGGATTAGGTTCAGCTCAAGAAATATGGTGTCCATTTTATGTTCCAGAGTGGTTTTTATCTCAGCGATAGATGCCATAACATCTTTAAGGGTGGGTTCTTTACTCGGACTCCCCTGCTCCTCAGTATTCTTATGTTTAGGTGAGGGCTCTGGTACACTCTCCTTCGAAACCGCATATTTATCCAGTCTATTAGATTGCGCCGTCTTGGTGCCCTATGCGGATGCAATTCTGCAGGACTGCAATGCTGTTCTGCCCAGTGGGCTACTTATCTGATTAGGGATGTATGCCGCTTATGCCCCTGCTAGTTAACCTCTGCAGGTGTCGGGGGATTCCAGGCGCTGCACTCAACGGGGAGAAGTGAGGGGACCCCAAACGGTTGGCAACCCTGCTGTGCGAAGGATGTGTCCACGATTAGAACTTGCTGAGCCCTTCCTCTAGCGTGCAAGATATGGCTTGTACTTTGCTGTAGGGCCCCAATCAGCACAGGATGTACTGTTTCACCCCAGAATGTCTGCATTACCCCCAACCGCCACCGCCGCGTCTGGAGCAGCACCAGTAGTTGCAGAAGAGGGCGGGGGAACAGGAGGCCCCCATCGCCCGCACCCAAATCTCCCTGTATTTACCACACCGCCACCGATCATGGCACTGGGCCCTTCACCTCCGTCACAGGATCCCCGACTCGTAGCACGGAGGTCGGTGTCTCCAACTCCTCACCGTTGTCTCACTGCCTCACTGGGGACCCCACCTCCTGATCCTTGATGCTGCTGACTGTCGCCCCGAAGACGGTTCGGATCGATCAACCCGGGGCGGGATGCCGACTCTCGCCGCCAGCGTCACCATGCATGGCCCGTCCTCCGAACTCGAGGTCCCGGCGTTTAAAGGTCTGCAGGCCGAAGACTGCCCAGGAGGATATCTCTGCACGGAATGAAGCTACGGGTTTCGCTCTTTCAGCCACGTGCTCCGTATTCCTTCCGATCACCACTTCCCTCTTCAGACGCACCGGATAAGTGGACGGATATGTGGGTTAGCGCGGGAGGCTACGGAGCTCTATCAAACAGCGGCCATTCCGCTACGCTGCGTAGCAACATCCCCCTAGAAATCCTACTTTTGACATTAAACCTGGAGGGAACTATAATACGGCTAATATCAGCTGAAACTAGGACTTGCAATAATGATGAAAGATCATTGATCCCAATCAGCCTCAACTGCCCTTTGAGACCCAGGAAGCATTCAGGCAAGCATTCAGATGTGGAGATCACAGAACCTGCCTCAGAGGTTGGTTTACGATGAGGCTGCAGAGACGACCTTGGCGTGAAAGCACTGGTCCAAAGTATGCATGTTAACCTCACGTCCCTAGACAGACAAAAGAATCAAAGTGCTTCAACTGCGTAAGGAACAACATGGCCTCGACGATGAATAAACACATGGACCACCTCAATGAGGCACAGCAGAAAATGCCCTTGGTGGAGGATGGTCTGCACAGCAACACACAAAAATACTCAAAATGGACAAGGTATCCCGCTTAATTAAAGCCAAAAAGGAAGACCTAGAAGCCATGTCACTGCATAATAACTTATATATCTTGGGGTAGCCATATTGGCAACATGGAATCTCCCGTAGAAAACATGTTGAAATTGCTGACAACTCATCCAAACTCCCCGAACAACCAGAAGAGCTTCTCCCAGGCCTATGATTATTAGGCTATTAGATGTTAGGCACAGAGACACAGTGCTGAAATTAGCACAAAACAGACCTAAAATATTTCCCCATGGTCATTCAAAATGGAACCTACAGGCCTCCATTACTTTAGTTCACTCATACACACCAGGCGCAACACACACTTGAATATAAGCTCTAGGATCAAGGTAACCGTATACTACTGGGTCACCAGGCGTCTCCTTCAGAGACACAAATAAAAAAGGTATGGCCACAACTATGGATTCACAAAACATGGCATGCTGACACCTTCACTCAATGTACTGAACCCATGACAGGGAACGTAGTCTACTGTTTGAATAATGAGAACATGCTTTGTGCACCTTCCAGGATTCATGTCAAGTGACAGACCTAGGCTTCTGAGCACACCCAAGGTTAGTGTGCGGCTAGGAACAAAATACAAAATTAGGCTTCCAGATACAGGCAGCCAGGCACTCATTACAGAGAAACACAACTGTACACCATGCAAGGTACATTCTTGACCCAACACTAGGTTATATTGTTCAGTCATCTAGAGGTGAAGATCTACTAGGTAAACAAATCCACAACCTCTTCTGGTGAATCTTCCACAAAATCCTGCCAAATTCATTCATCCCCCTCTTCAACATGAAATTGTCATTCTTTGTCTTCAGTATCAGGAGTTGTGTGCAAGTTATCCTCAGTAAAAGTGTCATCATTTTCCTCCTGAAACTATGGTGCAACAGGGTGGTCTAACATTTTCATTTTGCCCGATACTTTCAGTACCTTCCCTAGATATTGTAATACCCAATAGATTTAGATTGTTACAAGTAGCGTTTCTCAAAACTCCAGTTTTTCTCATGCAGTTTCACCATCTTGGTATTCTGAGCTTTTTTGGCCTGAGAACCACTGGTCAGTTTGTGGATGAGTCAATACCAAAGATTTATTTTTTCCTTTTCATACGTGACTCTACTCTGAAATTGAGTTGACACCTTTCAGGAATTCCTTTCTAGTGCCCTTCTCTTTAGACCTGTATTATTTCTTCCACCTTTGCAAGTTTCTTTCCAGTGTGCTTCTATTTATGTCTAAGTAATGAGAAAAGTGAAGTCTGATAGACTTGCACTTCAAGAGTTGAGTAAGGCTCCAGGAGCGTCGACTAACACGATGCTTTGTACTGGCAGTGGACTCGCCTCACAGTCAGTTCTTTTGAAGAAAGTAGTGAAATACAAGAAAGATGTTATGCCTGAAAAAGACTGATAACAGTCCATAACAAAGGGATATGCAGGCTACTATCCTACAAGAGATGGTTTGCTTTGAGGCGGCTAGATCTTGACGGATGTGACTGCGATTGATGTAAAATCGGTCAGATCTGCGAAGGAACTTGGCTCTTTCTAAATTAAAAGTAAAATACCCTTCTAACATTCAGTAAAAAACATGCTCTGCTGGAGAAGAAGGGTTAGCAGACACACTGGTACTGTTATGGTCTGGTTAATCTGAAATTCGGAAACTACCTTTGGTAGAAGAGTGGTGGCCGAGTCCTCATTACTGCCCTACTAGCACGAACAATTGTTAGGCTGCACAGCCAATAAAACCTGAAGCTCAATAACCATACAGGCTGACTTGATTGTTATTACAAAGGCAGTCTTCAGGAGAGGTGCTGCAATGAGCCTTTCAAATCGGTTCAAATGGTGATCCCATCAATTTAGTTAAGCCCAGGTTTGGCTCTCAAGCAGGAGGTGAAGTTTCAGTAGGCAGAAACAACTTCTTTAGGCCTTCTAAAAAAGTCTTTAACTAGAGATATTTAGGAAAAGGATATCAGTCTACATTTACACTGTAAATGCAGCAAGATGAACTTTAACAGAGGATAAGGATGGTTTCTTACCTGTGATCCCTGTTTTCTCCCAGGGTAAACGCCACTGAAAACATAAGCACTGGATAGTCCCGCCCACATACTGGGATCCCGTGGCACTTCTTTACAATATATATTTTCCTAAGTGTAGATGTTCGCCTTTCTTCAGTAAGGCCTGGATAAGCACTTCAGTTATTAAATGATTTGCAGCCCATAAATTAAGCTATATTGGCCAATTACTTTAATGTGCATTTAAAAAAGAGTTAACATATAATTTAAAAAAACAGGAAAACTTAACTGGAGCTGCGTTATTTGTCCTAACAAATCTCATTCACAATCCTCTTTTAAGGAACAATGATGAAGCAGGATTGAGATCAATGTAGACCTATAGGGAGTCAATCTGCAAATATGAAAAGAGTCCGTCCCTTTAAGGGCTCACCGCCCACCAGTATCCATCATGCCCAGTAGGTGGCAGTTACCACTGTTCTTTTTTACTGAGCCAATGGAAACTGATTGTCTAATAATCATACCTGTTTCTTCCACCGGGGCACAGGGCGGGTTGCTTATGAGTTCAAATGCGATTCCTCTGAGAGAGAAGTAGGATTACAGGTAAGAAACCATTCATTCTCTCTCAAGGTGATCTCCATTGGTAATCCTAAGAACTGAATAGAGTAACAAGTCCATCCCTACAAGCTGCTGTGGATGAGAAAAGAGACGACCCATAGAAAAAACTAAGCAGGAATTGGTCACTTAACATACTCGGTGAAGCAGGATGACCATAAGAGGTTTTAAAAGATCATGAACTACAACCATTCCACTTGACCAATCTGGACATACTCCAAACATTGCCGGAATTAAGACGCACAACATTCTTTCTTACTTCAACAATCACAAATGGGCCCTTTTTTTAGAAAACCTGGTCTCCTGATTAACACTTTTTCTCCGACACACCAACCTTTATTGCAGACCCTATTTTTACAATCATATCTAGCTTTACATTTTCCTTGATGAGCTAATCTTTTGGTCTGAAGGCTTTCTTTAGATTGATGATTTGGTTTGCAGAGCTCTCTGGGCACAGTTCTTCACAATTTTGTTCATACTTTCTGCTAAACCATTAGCTTGTGGCGAATATAATGCAGTTTTAAAGTGCTTGATAGATAGATCCTTAAGGAAAGAACACATTTCCTGAGAAACAAATTGTAGCCCATTATCAGTAATGAGACATTTTGGAATAACTTCTCTAGAAAATTCCTCTGAAAGGAACTCTATTACAGACTGAGTGTTAACTATAGGCACACATTTAGTTACGACCCATTTTGAAGCATAATCAACAAGTAACAGCACATAACGTTCATCATGTCGCAAAAGATCAAAAGGTCCAGCAATATCCAAACCCAACTTGTACCAAGGTTCAGTGGGAATTTCTACTGGAGATAATGGAGCTACATTAGTTTTCTTACTTTTGTCATTGTTAGCACATTCCCAACAGTCCTTTACAACTTCTTCAATCTGACGGTCCAAGCCTGGCCACCAATACCATTCCGGGACCCTAGCCTTAGTCAAATTCCTACTTAAATGTCCTTCATGTGCCAAATGTTTTAATTTGCTCCATAGTCTACGAGGAGGTATAATTCTCTCACCCCTGAGTTGTTTCTCATCAATTATGCATAACTCATCTCTCACCTGCATAAAAGATTTATAGGGATCCGGCACATCTTGATCAGAAGGCCAACCTTTGACAATCCAATTTTTAAGTACATCCCATTCCTTGTCTTCTTGACAAGCTCGAGACCATTCATCAGCATCAACAGCAGATTCACAAACCCATGCCACTAAGGAATTCTCAACTCCTCCCTCTACACGATCCAATGGCATCCTATACAAACAATCAGCTGGTAGGTTTTTTGAGCCTGGAACATATTCTACTCTAAAGTTAAATTCAGATAGTCCTTCCATCCATATTTTGATGCGAGGGGACAAGTTTTCAGCATCTCTTCAAGAAAAGATCTGACATAGTGGTCGATGATCTGTCTTAACAAGTATAGGTATGCCCCACAAGAAAAACTTAAAATGATGAATAGCCCAATATACTGCCAAGGCCTTGCGTTCTACAACGGAATATCTCTCCTCAGCACCTCATAGAGAACGTGAGGCAAAAGCAACAATTTTGGTTTCTCCATCAACAACCTGGGATAATACCGCTCCTAATCCACTCATACTCGCATCAGTTGTCAAAATGGTCTTTTTGCAAGCTTCAAAGTGCCCAAGGGTAGGCATCCTGCCTATGATTTTCTTGATGCTATCAAAAGAAAGTGAACACTCTTGAGACCAGTCAAACTTCGCATTTTTTTTTAACAATAATCTTAATGGAAGAGACAAGCTAGCAAAATTTGGAACAAATTTTGAGCAAAATTCTGCAAGACCCAAGAAAGATCGTACTTGGTCCTTGTCTGAGGGTACAGGCGCTTTAACTACACTTTCAGCTAGATCTAGTTTCGGACTGATTCCTTCTCATGAAATTGTGTGCCCAAGATAATTCACAGAGGTCACACGAAATTTACATTTTTCTTTCTTGATTACAAGCCCAGAACTTTGCAAACGAGAAAGAACCTCCCGCAACTGCTTGTCATGCTCCTGTTCATCAAGACCATAAATGAACATGTCATCTTGAAATAATAACACCTTATGTAAACCTTCTAACACTTTACACATGACTCTTTGAAAACAAGCAGCTGCAGAGGCCAAACCAAATGGCATACGGATAAACCTGTATGCCCCCATAGGTGTGACAAAAGAAGTGAGGTGCCTAGAATCCGGATGGAGCTTCACTTGGTGGTATGCGGACAATAAATCCATCACGCTGAAAATTGTTGCATCTTTAATAAGTGCCAAAGTCTCTGAAATATTAGGTAGGGGTTGCCTATCCACCCAGATGTGCTTGTTAAGTCCCCTCAAGTCCACGCACATCCTAACACTCTTTCCACTATCATTGGGTACTAAAACCACTGGAGCCAACCACTCCGAGCTCTCAATCTCTTCGATGACCCCGGCTTGAAGAAGTTTCTTGATTTCTTGCTCTAAAGGTTCCATCATTAGATGCGGTACTTTCCTCACTTGTGAGACAAAAGGTTGAGCTCCATGTTTCAAGATGATTTTATGTTCAAAATTCTTTAATAAAACTAGTTTGTCACTAAAAACCATAGGAAATTCTGAACAAATATCATCAGGTAGTTGACAAGTAGTCAACAATAACACTTTCTCAGGAGAATTAGGATTCAATGTGATGCCCATGTCTCTCTGATGTCTCCAACCCAGCAAATTATCTCCTCTTTTTGCCACATAAACTTTACCCACCGTTTCTCTATCTTTAAATTGTATTTTCATTGCAACATAACCTAAAACATGAATCTTCTTACCACCATATCCACCTGGATTAATATCAGGTGGAGAAAGCTCTATGTCTTCTGTGCTGAATAACGTTTCCCAGTTCTTATCTCCTACCATCGTGTAAGGAGATCCAGAGTCAGCCAAAACTGGCAACTGCTTACCCCCAACAATGATGTTACCAACAGGCATCTCCAAAGTATCACCATCAACTACACCATCTCCTTTGACACTCAACAAAAAATGTTCTTCCTCCTCTACACAATGTACAATTTGAGTCTTAGCACAGCGACACATACGGGCATAGTGTCCTTTTTTACCACAATTCTCACACAGCGCAAATCTTGCAAAACAACTCTGACTATTTGATAAATGTCCTTCACTACCACATCTAAAACACTTGAAACCATTGGGAAAACGCCCAGCATTTTGATGTTCATTACCGCTAGCTAAATTTCTTGCGTACATCAGAATTATTTTGTTTTTTAACATCACTCACCTTGTCGCAAGCAATACTGTCATTATCTTTCTTTATTTAATTGACAACAACTTCCTCATTAGACACTGTGTCCTTTTTATCATCTTTCATTTCACATACCCACATATTAGCTTCCAATTTTCTCCTGCTTACCTTGAACCCTTGTGAAAATTTTATGTCTCTCTAATACGACATTTATTCTAGCTCCAAAATGCTTCTCTAACATCATAACTGACATATCATATACGTTTTCAGGCTCACCTTTACCACGTCTCAAAATAATTTCATCTAGACTTTCATAAACATGTCTACCCTCAATTCCAAGGTTGTGTAAAAGAACGGCTTGTTTTCTGAGAGCAGAGAACTTTTCACCACCAATGGCCAACAAATAATAATTTCCATCTATTCCAATGGAGAGCAGGGTCACCCTTATCAGAAAGAAACTGCGGTGGTTGAGACATGTTAGATGATGCCATGGTAAATATGTGAAAGAAAAGCATACTATTATTAAATGTTGACAGAAATCACAATGAAAATTAAAAAAAAATAGTAATAATAATAATATTGAATAAGCAATAACAAGTAAACTGTATAAATACTTAAAATGGTCAAATTACTTACAATATGCCTTACACAATACAACATTCTATACTCGTAAATAATGTGTGCATCATCGCACACGTTTTAGAAGAAAAGTAAATTCAGGCAAAGGTGTGCGCATCACCGCGCATATCCAATGATGAAAATTCAAATTATAAATCCAAACGAATGGTGTGCGCATCACCGCGCATGCTCCAAAGACAAAAGAAGTTGTTATTTGGTGTGCGCGTCACCGCGCATGCTCAGGAGAATCAGTCAACTTGTTTAGTAGGTGTGCGCTTCACCGCGCTTGTGCAAAATGCACTGAAAATATGCTCCGCAAGATGTAGTCGAAAGGAAATGCTTCGAGGATGCGGAAATTAAGAAAAGGCCAAAAGAAGTTAGCGCGTTGCACTTCCACACGCAGCCTCATGTCACAGAGGCACATTAGAGAAAAGACCATAAGGAACTGCTTTTGAGCATTCAAACGTCACAGGAGGCCCACGAGAACAGTCACGAGAAGCAGAGTCGTGCTGAATTATCCGCGAGGGGCCACAATCTGCCACTTCGTTTGAATCATGCAGGTAACGGTCAATCCAACGAGACTCCAATTTATCCTTAACAAGGAATACATTTTAAAGATGACGGAGATACAGTACATTTAAGGTTGACTTACAGTTTCTCGAAAAAATAAACGATTCTTCAATGTTCGTTTTATGGTTTATCCTTGTATCCGTGGGTTCAAGAGGGAAACCGGTGGTCCATGAATACCTGTCCCCAGCAGGTTGATGTCCATCGTCGCCAATGTTAAAGGGTTCTTCACGCAGGAGATAAATGCAGAGTAGTCTTTATTAAGCACAAGAGTAAAATACCACCAGTCCATACACAGGTCAGGCTTCAACTGACTCTCAACACTCCATATTCCAAGTGGAATACAGGAGTCACCAGGCAACATGGTCAAGAGTCAGTATGAAGTAATAATGTTCAACCACAACACCTGTCCTGCTTGAGCATCTGTTCTCAAATCAGAGTCCAAACAATAGTGCTTGGTAAAAGTGTGAACTGATCTCCACGTAGCTGCTTTGCATATTTCAGTACTGCAAATATTTCTCATTAAAGCAGCTGTAGCTGCTTTACATCTAGTGGAATGAGCTTTTGGTTTACAGGAAATAATTGTATGTGCTTTCTGGTAGCATAACAAGATACAAGAAACTATCCACCTAGATATAGATTGTTTAGACGTGGCTAAACCTGTACGAAAGGGGCCATAGTTTACAAACAATTGTTTAGACTTTCGTATGTCTTTTGTTTTGTCTAAATAACATTTTAAGACTCGCCTCTTTCTGCTGCAGTCATAGGGTGTTAAAAAAAGTAGGCAAAGAAATAGACTGCTTAATGTGAAAATCTGAAACAACTTTTGGTAAGAATTTCTGATGAGTTCTCATAACCATCGTACTGCTCTGAAACACTGTATATAGTTTGTGAGAATAAAGCTTGGTCTTCACTAAGCCTACATACAGACTTGATAGCCACTATGAAAGTAGCCTTCCAAGGAAGGTGCTGTAATGAGGTATTATTAACGGGCTCAAAAGGAGATTGCATGATAAGTACGAGTACTATGTTCAGTTCCCAAAGGAGGGCAGGGACAGCGTATTAAGGGAAACCTATCTCTAGACCCTCTAGAAAGTCTTTAATAACAGGAACATCAAAAAGAGATTTGTGAAGGACATTTATAATAAGAAATAATTACCGCCAAATGCACTTTAGTAGAAGAGGATTGTAAATCAGATTTGGCCAGAAAAGCTGGAAGAATAACTTCTTCATGGCATGTTGCTGAATCAAAGTTCTTGTCAGAACATCAGATTCAGAATCTCTTCTATTTAAAAAAAATAGCCTGAACGCTTTGATGGGCACTTAGCCTCCTTGAGAATGTTCATACATTCATGTGGTAGAATTAAATATCCATATTGTACAAGCTCAGGAGCCATGCTGCCAAACTCAAAGAGGAGAGATTGGGGTAAACCATCTGACCGTTGAACTTCAGGAGAAGGTCTGGTCTGTATGGCAGCTTCATGTACGCAAAAGCGTAGAGAAATTTACTCGACCAGTTGATCCATAGGGCATACCTCGAGGAAAGGTTTGGGCGTTTTTTGTTTTCCGCGGTTGAGAATAAATCTATGGGGCATATCAGCAAGCTGGCGATGACAAATTATCGCCGCTTTAGCGTCCGTTTTCGGACGAAAAGCGGCGATAATTTTATTGCTGAATCATAAAGGTCGCGCTAACGCGTGATGGCTTGCTTTAGCTCCCTTTCCCATAACGCCCACCTTTGCATCTCTAATGAGATGCAAAGTGGGCGTTCCTTCCCAAGATAACAGGAGAAATGTCGCTAACCGACATTTCCCCAATTATCAAGGGAATCGCTAACAGGCATAGCGATAAGAGAAGTAGCGTGAACCACAGTTAACGCTACTTTCCTTACGCCTGCTTTCACCCTGACTTAGCCATTATATCCAATGTGAGGTGGATATAATGGCTAAGTATGCCCTGCCTTATCAGCAAGCTAACGCCAAAATGTGTGAAATTATCGCTGGATTTCCAGCGATAATCTCACTTTTGGCTGTTAGCGAGAGGAATTTTATCGCTTTTGAGATAAGCGTTGCTAATAGCACGTTATATCAGCGATAAAATTCCACGATAGCCGGCGATAATTATCCTAGCGCTAAGTGCGCTTAGCGATAATTTTCGCCGGCCCTTGCTGATATGCCCCTATGTGAAGCAAACCCCATATTCAGATGTTTTGAATGACTTTGTTGGGTAGAACCCACTTGTTATTTTCTTGAAGAATCCTGCTTTAGAAGTCTGCTCGAATTTTCTGTACCTCCAGAAGATGGATTGCAGTGATTCTCGGGTCTTTGGTTAGCTACCAATTCCATGTTGTTTGGGCTTCTTGTGACAAGGCTCTGGACCTTGTTCCCCCTTGCTTGTTTAGGAAGTACATTGTTGTCGTGTTGTCTGTCTGAACAAGAAGGGATTCTGTCTTGAAGGACGGTAGGAAAGACTTCAATGCCAAATGAACAGCTCATAGTTTCAGGAGGTTGATACAAGTCATTTCCTTCGTGGACCATGTTCCCTGAATTTTTAGGTGATTCATGTGCACTCCCCAACCTAACAGAGGCATCTGTCACTATTGTCTGACAGGGAACATTCTGATAAAAAGGCATCCCTTGAAGATTTTCCAACTTGCACCACCATTTAAGGGATTGCCTTGCTTTGGGGGAAGTGTGATCCTGTCTTTCCAGTTGCCTGAATATTGACTCCATTGGTCCTCCAGAAATTCTTGCAGTGGTCTCATGTGGTGACGGGCATTTGGCATCAGAAATATGCAAGATGCTATTGAACCTAGGAGAGATGACACTTTTCTCACCATTGGATTAAAGGCTTTCATGACAGATTGACATTTCAGGTCTATGGATAATAGTCTCTCCTCAGAAGGCTACACATTTTCTTTTAAGGTGTCGACAGTTAATGTAGAGACTGTACTTGTGAGGAAGTCGATTTTTGGAGATTGGCATGAAGACCTAGTTGATTGAGGGTCGTTATTCGATAATGAAGTTGAGCTTGTTGACGCCTTGATAAGCTAATCTTCTAGGTATGGATAGATTAATATTCTGAATTTCCTGAGATGTGCGGCAACCACTGCCATGCACTTAGAAAAAAGGTCTGGGTGTTGATTTGAGGCCAAAAGAAAGACTTTGTACTGACAGTGCTCATGATTTACTAAAAATCTCAGGAATTTGTGATGATGTATGGCTATTGGAATGTGAAAGTATAAATCCTGAAGATCTATGGAACACAGCCAGTCTCCTTAATGGATTTGAACATAAATCTGATGTTGTTCTAGTATTCTGAACTTTTTTCTCTGTATTCATTTGTGTGCGACTTTCAGACCCAGAATGGGTCTGAATTTGTTTTTGGGACCTTTCTTTTTCACCAGAAAATAACAAGAATAAATGTCTGTGACTTGTTGGTTAGGTGGAACAAGCTCCACTGTCTACTTCTGCAGAAGGATACTCAATTTTGATATCAGCATTTGCATAAATTGATTGGAAGATTTTGTTGGAATATTTGGTGGAGTGTTGGTGAATTTGTAACAATAACCATTCTGTAGAATATTCAGAACCTAGGCATCTTTTGCGATGAATTTTCACACTGTTAGTTTTTGTGAAATACTTCCCCTAACGTAATGGGTAACAGAAGAAGGGAAAGCAGACACTCATTGGTTTGAGGCTTTCTTGCTTCGGCAGTGTAGGAAGCTGTTATTTTATGTAGTATACCAAAACGAGGTATATTATGTAGAAAGTCCAGACAATCCTTGTTGATTTACAGGGTTTAAATTAATAATCCCAAATGCTCTCTTTTCTGATAGTGTGGACGAGCAGTTTGGGCTTATCAGAGGGTAGTGTTAATGCATTTGTTGAACACCCAGAGTCAAAAAAAGAGACACACACTTGAAGAAACTAAAGACCAATAAAAAAAAAATAACAAGTATTTTTATATTTATTTTAAACACCAATGACTTTATTAAAGTAAGTACTTTTGAGTTTATCAGATTTTGCAGGTAAGTAACAATATACACTCAAATGTGTTTTACGTTATAATGCTTTTTTATGGGGAAAAGGGCATATACTGCATTCGGACATTTGGAAACAGTTCTCAGGATTCCCTGTAAGGACTTAAGGTGCTTTAGGGCCAAGGTCCAAAGTACCACCAGCAGTTCAAGTTAACCTGTCCTGGAGTGTCTGTGTCCAGAGGGGCTGGTTGGGTTTGTAGCCTTGTGTGTTACACCAAAGGCCAAGAGGCAGGCCACCTAGAAACAGGCTGCAGAGGGGGACTTGAGGACAAGTCCGGGAGCTCCCAACAGGGGACTCAGTTCATGGGGGTCCTGGGAGCAGCATCTATTGTTGTGGACCCGGGCCAGGGAGCTTGGGTGCAGAGGGATTTGGTTGTCTGGTGCTCGTGCATCACAGGCACCCACTGGACCACCTTGACCTCAGGAGCATGGTGACCTCTTCCTGGGTGGCTGCTGCATCGGTGGTCCCAGTGAACAGCAGAACGGTGAACCGGACGCTGTGGTCAATGCTAGCAAGCTTTAGGGAAGTGGCTCCTCTACGTCAAGGGAGATGCTGATGGCTTAGCGAAGTGCTGGAAGCGCTATGAGGCTTTTGGAGTATGCACAGCTGCAGGGCGAGTTGAGTTGTCACAATTGTTGGTACAGGAACAGGTAGGCAGGCAGAGTTTTAGCGCAGAAAGTCCACCAGCAGTCAGCAGTTCTTGCCTCTGAAGCTCTTCTGTCTTCAGTCAGCCAAAACAGAAGTCCTGGTGTTAGAGGGCCACCAAAACACTCAATTTAGGGGCGTTAAGGGGAATGTAAGATAGTAGCCAACCACTACAAAATCGATGCACAGCATGTGACTTCCAAAACTTATTTAAACTGCAAACTTACACCTACAGGTATGAAACTATTTTGTTTTGCAGCATGAATTTTTTCTGGATTCTCATGTGCATAGATTTTGTAGTGATTTTGATAGATTTACAGTGGTTGGGTTGAAGATGAGCTTAGATGTGTAAACAGATGTTTTATGGCTTCATGTCCCACTTGAACCTCCCAGTT
The DNA here is from genome assembly GCF_964204655.1 of Triturus cristatus. NCBI lineage: Eukaryota > Metazoa > Chordata > Amphibia > Caudata > Salamandridae > Triturus > Triturus cristatus. Next base: position 104,098,366 of record NC_140587.1, read on the forward strand.
CAATTGAAGGTCTATGGAGTAGTGTTTTGTGAACGTGTCTACAGATGTCCACATTGCTGCCATACATATGTCCTGCAAAGCTAACTTTGCTAGAAAAACAATGGTTGCTCCTTTTTTCCTTGTTGAATGTGCTCCTGGGTTTGAATTGAGTTTCTCCCCTGCACCTGTGTGGCACAGTTGAATGGTTTGTGTGATCCATCTGGCAACTTTGCCCTTACTTACAGGTTTTCCCAAATTGTCTGCAAATGAGACAAAAAATTGCTTTGTTTCCCTGCTTGTCTTTGTCTTTTCAATATAGATCATTATCTCGTGCCTTGCATCCGTGTATAACACTTTCTCTGGTAGATTTTTTGGTTGCTGGAAAAAAGTTGGAATTTGTATTGCCTGCTTTATGTGGAAGTATGAAACTACCTCGGGTAAGAATTGGAGATCTGTCCTCATGATGATCCTGTCCTTGCGAACCATGGCCACAAGATATGTTGTTTTTAGCATGAGCATTTTTAATGTGGCCTTGTGTAAGGGCTCAAAAGGTGTCTTCATAAATTGAGTGAGTGCCACATTTATGTTCTATGTGCTCTTGGTGGTGCAATTCTGTTTGCCCCTTCTAAGAAACGCTTGATTGATGGAGCTCTGAAAAAGCTTCTTCATATGTGACCCCTTCTGTAGGGCATGATTACTGCTCAGTGTACTTTTAAGGAGGCATGTCTTAATTTGTAGCCTAGCAGGAATGTAAGATATTTTAGCATTGTTGTGTCTTTAGTGTTTTTCCTTTTTAAGCCCTTTTTAAGACACCATGGAGAGTAGTTTTTCCATTTAGCGATGGAGCATTTCCTTTTTGTTGGCTTTCTTGCTTCTCTTAGAACAGCCATTATGTTTTCTGATAGCTTTAAATGACCAAATTCAGGGCCCGATTCACAGAACTAACTTAAGACAAAATCCTAAACTTACTACTTTTGGTATTCACAGAAGTTAGGATTTTGTCTTAAGTTTGTCTTAAGACAAACTTAAGACAGACTTAAGTTAGCCTTAAGACAAACTTAAGACAGACTTAAGACAGACTTAAGTTAGGATTTTGTCTTAAGTTTGTCTTAAGTCTGTCTTAAGTCTGTCTTAAGTTTGTCTTAAGACAAACTTAAGACAAAATCCTATCTTCTATGAATACCAAAAGTAGTAAGTTTAGGATTGTGTCTTAAGTTAGCTCTGTGATTCGGCCCCATTGTCTTTAGGAGCCAGGCTCAAAGACTCTGGTTCCGGGTGTAGCACTCTCCCATCTTCCATTGTCAACAGGTCTTGTTGCATTGGCAGCTTCAGAATGTTGCCCTGTGATATTTCTATTAGTTCTGAAAAACTTGTTTGTCTCGCCCATTGAGGGGCAATTAATATTAGAGTCATTTTGCTGCTCTTGCTTTTATTGATCACTCTGTCCTCTCGCTGGGATATACCTTCCCCTGCACAGAACTGATTTGTGCTCCTAGAAACATTTTTTCTTGACCTGGTCTTGGTGATGACTTCTTTATTTTTTATAAAGAAACCCAGTGAGAATAGTTTCCTCATTGCCTGTTTCTATGGTCCTTGCATTTTTTGTGGAAGTTTACCTGGACAAATGGCTAGGAAGAGCAAAGACAGACATGTATTCCTTTTCATTTTAAGTGAGCTGCCACTGCTGCGTGACACTTTTTAAATACTCTTGGAGCTGATTTTAGTCCGAAAGCCAGTACTTTGAACTGGTAGTTCAGTTTGTTCACCACAAATAAAGGAGGTTTGGGTTAGTATACGGTGTACACTTATTTAAGTGAAGCACATTGCACTAATCCAGACAACCCTAATTGTGATTTTAGTGGTCTTAGACAACCATAGAAAGATCTCTAAGTGGTAGCTGTGGAGAGCAGCCTTCAAGCTCAGTCCAGAAGGAGTGTTAACCAGCTTGTTTTACCGGAACTAATCATATTGTGTAGGTTAAATGAAAAATAAAACACACAGTTGTGAGAAAGTGCCATCTTTCTTGCATGGTAGGCCCCCACTTTTTGCTGAATTGCTGATGTACTTTGACCTAGTGTGTGCCCTGGGCTTCTGCCAATCAGGTACCCAGGGCCTATGTTCCTTCCCTAAAACTGCATGAAGCCTAAACCCAATTGGCATCTCTGGCCACATGTCAGCCCCTGGTAAATGGTACTCTAGGTACCCAGGGCCTTGTGACCAGAGAAGGTCCCTAAGGCCTGCAGCACTTATTGTGCCACCCTTAGAGGCCCTGTACCCTGACACACACACACTGCCTTTGCAGGCTGAGTGACTTGGTGCAGAACAAAATAGAGAGTCGACATGGCACACATCCCTGTGTGCCATGCCCACAACACACACCGCCCTGGCATACCTCAGTCACCCCTCTAGCTGGGTGCCCTATGCCAGTGGTGTGGGTACAGGTGCATGAGCCCTGTGCCCTGTGCCCCTACAGTACCCAGGTCCATTCCTGGGCACTGTAAGTGCAGTGCTGCCATTAAGAGTATATGGTGCTGGGAGATCGTCAGCACGAACTCCACAGCACCCCAATGGCTACACTGAAGACTGAGAAGTTTGGTATCAAACTTCTCAGCACATTAAACCCACACTGATGCCAGTGTGGGATTTAATGTAAGATGCACGACAGAGGGCAACTGAGCATTGCCCCCTGAACCTAACCTACAATCCACGTCCTGTCTGAGGGGCTGCCTAGGCCGCCACACAGCAGACATGTTGCTGGACCCCTGGGTAGAGAGCCATCCGCTCTCCTGGGCCTGCAACAATACACATCCTGGTCGAGATGCTAGGTCTCCTCCCCCAGGATGGGCAGGAGAAGCTTCAAAGGCATGCCGCCTTTGTGAGCTTCTCCAGACCACTTGCTGTACTCAGCAACTGGCCCCCACCGGTTCTGACCCCACTCTGGCGGGAAGACTGGTGGGAAACCCCAAGGGAGGAAAGGGGGTGTGCCAGCTTCTGCCAACCCCACCCCACAGTTGGGGGAGGCGAGGTGAAGCACATCTCCGGGTTCTCACCATCTTGAAGATGGGGAGCCCTGCCCAATCAGGACTAGGCTATTGACCCCCTCCCACAGGAGAGTGGCAGGATAGGGGGTGTACCCACCCCAGGGAAGGGACCCATTGGTCCCTGCCCTTTACCTACCTGTAACGCCCTTAAGTTTAGTATTTAGGGGCACCCTGAACCTTCCTTCCTCAGATCCCGTTACCGAAACAAGTAAGAAAAACAAGAGGAAAGAAGACCTGCCGTGCAGCTGCTAACAAGAGGAAGACACCAACTGATTTGTCCCCAGCCCTACAGGCCTGTCAACCTTCGAACCTTCTCCTGCTAAAACCCGGCGTCTCCAGTGGCCAGCAACCTCAAAAACCCCGGAGAACCTGGCTGCCTTGTGACTCTAAAAAGACTGGGACTCCCACGAGCAGTGGTTCTGCTCAAAGCAAGTAACAGACCCCTGGCACCAGCCAGGAACCGCAACTCCTGCACACTCTGCACCTGCCAAGCCTGGCCTGTGCCGGAGTGGACAAAGACCACGAGGACGTCCCCCCGGCAACTGTGACCCCGAATCCAGCACCCAAGAACCCTCCTCGACGCTCCTGACGACGCCTGCAGCCTCAACACCAGAGACCCTTCCAAATGCGACCAGTTGAGGGTAAGATTTCCCGACACGAAAAGACACCCCTGCACCCGGTGCCCTGCGGCCCCCTGTGCCCAGCTCCTGGGTGCCTACCTAACCTACAGCTTCCCAACTTACCTCTCAAAGTGGTGGTAGCACCTGAAGAAACTTTGTCCCCGAGCTTGCAGCCTTTGTTCGTCTTGTAGCTTCTCCATAGAAAACCATTGAGCACCCGACGGCTCAAAAGCACCCTGCACCCAGACGCCCGAGTGCCCCTGGGAGTGCAACTTCTATCATAATCTACTTCCATACTTGCCCTGAGTAAGTGACCAGGAGCCCAGCTCCCACAGCCGCGTGGACTGCTTACCAGCAGCCACCAACCAAAGGCTCCCTGCCCACCATAGGATAACATTGGGCCTAACTCTCTCTGCACCCGGCTGCCCCTGTGCCGCTGAGGGTGTAACAACTGTACTTATCTGACCCTGGGAGACCCCTGAGTCTAGCCCAGAACCTTAACTCTGCCAGTCGAGTACTTACCCTAAAGCCGATAACTCACTTCTCTTCCATAGGGTAACATTGACTGGTTTCACTTGGAAATTCTTCTAAGTGTCGAGTTTTGAAACTTTAAAATATTCACCTAAAATCAGCCGAATAACGAAAACAAAATTACTCACCTGTTGTTATGATTGTGTTTGAATTGTGTTGCCAATTGCAACAACTGTAACTATGGCATTCATAAGTCTATTGCCTATTGAAAGTATTTATCTAAAGCCTCTCATTCTGAGAAAGTATATTTTGATACCTATTGTTGTTTCTAAAATAAAACAACCATATATTTTTATATACAAACCATTGGCCTAGAGTTCAGTTCTTGAGTGTGTGAGGCCATTTGCTGACTGAGTGTGTACAACAAATGTTTTACACTGTCCTCTGATACTGCCTTACTGCTCGACCAAGCTACCACTTTAGAGAGTAAGGTTATATCTAACTTTAGCCTCTGCCAAACCTCTGGGGACTGTGGACTCTGTGCACACTGTACCTATTTGGGAACAGTATATACAGCGCCACTTTCTTACATAGTATAGTTATAAAAATATGTCTATTTATTATACACACTCACTAACACATTGCTAGATCTCCTACCAGGAGATATAAACACAAATACACACAATATTTCAAATGTAAACAGGTGAGCACAAATACACAGTGGTCTCCATGGGGAGACCAAACTATATACTAAAGAAGTGGAATGCGAACTGCGACCGAAGTCGGGACTTGGACCAGAAGACTCAGAAGAGCTGGGGACACAAGGAACCATCCAAGGTAAGTACCCAGGAAACCCACGGAGGCTGTACAGAGTGGAAACACATACATGCACTCAATGCAGATTAATGGGAAAGTCGCGGTTGCAGTTTTCAAGAAAGAGGACCCTTACCAGTGGACCTTGAAGAAACCCCGTGGAGGACAGAGGGTTGGAGAGTCACCCCATCCCTGGATACCCCAGGAACCAGGATACCTACACCTGGGAAGCCGGATACATGGGTGTGATGTGGCACTGGAACCCACAATGGAGGACTTCAGGAAAGATGTCGCTGTCGGAGAAGGTTAAAGAGTCCAGTGGTATCCAAGGATGGATTCTTGGAGAGGAGTACCAGCAAGCAGATGGGACAGAGCCTATGCCCCTCGGAGGTGACCAGGAGGCACGGAAGACCAATGACCTCCGATAATGGAAGATGCAGGAGTGATGACAGTGACCCTGTCGCTGCAGCTGTGAAGACCAGGTGATGCTGTGGAAGACCAGGAGCTGTTTACAAGCTGCCCCACGTCGAAAATCGTGAACCAGGGGGTCGGTGGCCAGTGGGAGCACCAACAAGCCTTGGCAGCAGCAACATACGTGTTAAAAGAAAAAGGTGCAACGTTGGGACCAGCAAGGTCCATGGGACTCACCAATTGCAGATAAGTCAGAACAGGCCTCGAGCATGTAGGGGAACCCACTGAAGCCAAAGAAAACCCTCAAGAGGACCCACAGGTCAAAGGCAAAGGAGTAGCAAGAGGACCTCGAGCAGCTCACCAAAGATGCAGGCGCACGGTGTAGAGGATGCAGTGAGGATGCAGTTCTTGGCAGGAAGGGATGCTGGAGGCAGGAGCTTCTTGTAGCCCAAAGATCTCTGGAGTACAGAGCCAACAAGCCTTGGCAACAGCAAGTCAAAGGGGTGCACGGGGAATCTGTTCCAGCGGTTCTAACAAGGGATACTGGCTTCAAACTTTCTAAGTGGACAGGTCAGGCCTTGAGGGAGTTGCAGAACCACCACCTCTGCTGCTGCTGAGCCTTTCAGAGTCTGTGGGATATCAGGACCAGTAGACCAGTCAGCTTTGTTGCGGTGCTTGCAGGTGTAGGAAAGGGACTCCTTCACTCCAAGGGAGAATCCTTTGGGTGTCTTTGATGTTCACAGGCCTGGAGAGGAACCTGGATGAAGCACAGCACAGACGACGAATATGACTTCCAGAACAGCAAGACAAGGAGCAGCGGGAGTCTTCCATGGTGTAGTCTCGGTTCCAGGTGAAGTCCAAGGTGCCCAGACGGTCGAAGTTGAAGTGGTTTCCCAGAAGAGGGGCTGGACGGAGGGGGGGTACTCCCATGTCCCCTGTCGAGTTCCGCTCCAGAGCGGGTCCCAAATGGCTCCCTGAACTGGGTCAAACTGGAGCATGTAACAAGGGCACCAAATGTGTCCTTCAAAGCAGTCTGGTGGTGCTGGCAAGCGCCTGCACCCCAGCCCAGTACACTAAGTCCTGTCATGGTGGTGGCCACAACTCCCTGTGACAGAAAACCTATTGTTCCACCTTCCCCTGCTCCAGCTCAGCTCAGCAGTAGGAGGGCAGAATTGTGTCTAGCAGCACTAACTTGGTGGCAGACCCTGGAAGGCTGTTACTGGAGGCTTCCCGGAGGAGCCCCCTGGTGCATGCAATGATACTTCCAACACTAGTAATAGTGTTGGGGTATGATTCCAACATGTTTGATACCAAACATGCCCAGGTTCAGTACAGCCAATATACAATTAGCCATCGCGTAATGACACATACTATATGTATCAAAATGGGTGACCGCACTTACAAAGCCTGGAGAATCGACTCCGGGGTTTGCAGCAGTTGTCCTGCTCATGCAGGGCACCCTCACACTTATAACCTAGCACCGTGCCTTCAGGACAGAAAGGCCTACCTTAGGGGTGACTTATAGGTTTTAAGTGCAGTGACTCAGATATAAGAAAACATATCTGTTGTAAGTGGTACGAGCACCAACTTACACAGGCGGCAATGGCAGGTCTGTAGACACAATTTGAGTGGTCTCTCATGGGTGTCACAGTACATGCTGCAGCCCATGGGAGAGCCCTGGTGTACCTATGCCCTGGGTATCTTAGTACCATATACTAGGGACTTAGAAGGGTACACCTGTAGCCAATTGGGATGGTACCAAGTACTTGACAATGACAAATTTAGGGAGAAAGCACAGTGACTGGGGTTCTGATTAGCAGGATCCCAGTCAGACTAGTGATAAAACAGAGTAACACCAACAAAAGTGGGGGTAACCATGAAAGCAGATCCTACTTTCCTACAACAAATCTCAGGTATTGTTTTGGGTTTTGCATTCATTGGGATGTACAAGTAAGCATCCTTCAGATCTATTGTCATGAAATCCCCTTTGTGCAGTTATGGGATTATTTCCTGTAATGTTGTCATCTTGAATTTGTGTATCTTTATAAACTTGTTTATGAATCTGAGGTCTAGAATTGGGCACAGAGACCAGTCTACCTTTGGGATCAGGAAATATGTTGAGTAATTTCCTTGTTTGATCTCTGCTCTTGGTCCCTTTTCTATTGCTCCTTTGCCCAGCAACTTTTCTACCTCATTGAGTAGAAGTGATATTTCTTCCTTTGAATAGACCTTTTTTTGGGCCCCTTGCACCAGGTGTCTTTTCCACTTCTATGCAATATCCAAACTATGACGTTTAATATCCATTTGTCTGACGTTATCTTCCTCCACTCCTGAAGGAAGTTCTTTAGTCGGCCTCCCAGTGGTGTTGAGTGTGAGAGGCTGCGTGTTTGGGAAGTCACTTGTTAGCTGGGGTTGTGCCTCCCCTGTGAGGCTGTCCCCTTCCCAGTGCTCTTCCTCGAAAGGATTGGCGCCTTTGCTGTAGGTACTGCCAGTGCTGCTGTAGTGTAGAAGAGTGGCTGCTTCCTTGAAAGCCCTGATGAAAAAGTTACTTACCTTCGGTAACTCTTTTTCTGGTAGATACAGTATCTGCCTTTGTATTTCTCACCTTTTGAATTACTCCTGCGCCAGCATTCTATGGAAACTTTTTCCTTAGCTCTCCCACGAGGTCGTCACAATAGCACGACTCCGCTTGCGACTCCGTATGACGTCATCAGAGCCATAAGAATACCTCGTCGGCGTGTTGACTTCTGTTCCATCCATTTTTTCCGTGACTTTGAGGCAAACGGGTGACCAACAAAACTTTGCAAATATACACAGTATACAATATAAGCACCAATATACACAGTATATCTTTCAAGGAAGTAAGAGACTGAAAGTACCAGACATATCATAGCAACAAGCTAGATATAATTTCCAAAGACAAACAAATACCAGTCATGTTAAACTCAAAATTATTTTCGGTATAGAAAGGCAGACAACGGGGAGGCGGGTGGGTCAGTGAGGAATTTACAAGCAGATACTGTACCCACCCGAAAAAGCGTTTCCGAAGGTAAGCACCTTGTTCTTCTGATGGATATATCTGCCTGTGGATTCCTCACCTTTTGAATTGAATCCCCAAGCAGCCCGCTCCCGGTGGAGGGTGTCCACCTACCTATACCAAAATATTCTGTTGTGCAGCACAGAACGAGCAAAATGATCGTCCCTCCTGAATCCAAGCAATAATGCTTCGCAAAAGTGTGGAGGGAGGCTCAAGTTGCCACCTTACAGATATCTATCACAGGGACACCTCTAGCTAAAGCTGAAGAAGAAGACTTTGCTCTAGTAGAATGAGCTCAAATACCTTGTCAAAAGCCAGTGACCATTGCCCCCAGGAAATCACACTGAATATCTGCAAGCCCAAATTTGAGCAGTCTTTGGTCCCTATTAACTCAGTTTATACTGTCAACTATAAAAGGATTAAATATTCTGCAATAAATGAGGGAAGCTTGCTTGACATGGCGATACTGCACTTTGAGGGAAGAATTGGATCAAGCGAGGTTGAGAAATGGGAGTATTTTACCAAAATAATGGCAGGCTACTCCACAACACCGAAGCTTGAATCAAGACGGACAGATAACAATATGACCTCGCTCACAAAGGAACATCAAGTGAAGATAAAATGTATAAAGAAATGTATCTACCGAAACATGCGTCAACTTAGGTACTCTTCATGCGACACGGTGAAACAAGACCGCTTACGGAAACTGAAGGCTTCTTTAAAACAAACAAAGTGGATAGCAAATAAAGAAATGGAGGACAGCTTATGGGTAAAACTACAGGCAGACATAAAACAAAACGATGGGGCGAAATTCTGGAAATCAATTAATTCCTTTTTAAATCCTGTGCATGATGGAGTTTCCTCTAATATTAGCGAAGCTGCATGGTCAAAGTATCTTAAAGATCATTTTTCACAACAAAAGGCCTCTGACTTTGAGATAGGAAATGAGGGCAATAAACTAACAACACTGTGTGAAACTTCCCATAAACAAGCTTGTGGCAATACAATCAGGAATACAAGAGAAATAAACCTACAAAAGACAATCATGCGACAAATTAAAAAGGGAAGAAGGGAAGGGGCACCCGGCCCAAATGGTATACCTCCCATCCTTTACAAACGGAGCGATAGGGAATGGGCTGGAGCACTAGAGCCATTATTTAATGAAATAATACAGTTCAATATATTACCTGCCTCCTGGAAGGGCTCAATTATCTCTCCTATACTCAAATCAGGTAATAAATCACAACCAAGCAACTACAGATTGATTGCCCTTATGGATAATGAGGCCAAGTACTTTGCTGGGATCCTCTTGGAAGAATTACAGCTCTGGGCTACAGAAAACTCCTTAATCCCTGTAAATCAAACAGGTTTTGCTAAAAATGTTGGGACAACAACGAACATCTTGACGATGGGCATGTTAATCGATAAAGCGAAAACTACCAAAATGCCAATCCATCTGTGCTTTATTGATTATAAGGCAGCGTTCGATTACATCAATCGAAATCTCCTGTGGTCTAAATTGAACAAGTGGGGGATCCCGAGGCCCTTGCTAAATCTACTTATCAACCTTCACAGTGACACCTGGATACAGGTTAAGTTGGGTGATGGATCTCATCTTTCCAGACGCATCCCAACTAATAAGGGTTTAAAACAGGGATGTGTCTTGGCTCCAACCCTTTTTAATCTATTCTTAAGTGATTTAACCCCGATTTTAAATACCTGCAATTCCCATGCACCGAAACTAGGAGGCCAAACATTACCATCATTACTATATGCGGACGACATAGTGCTAATTAGTCAAACAAAAATAGGGCTACAAAACCTCCTAGATGCCACTCGGTTGTATTCTGATGATAACCAACTGACAATAAATCTACAGAAGACACAAACTATGTCAATTAATAAAAAAAGGAAATTCAGCTATGGCTGGTTCTGGAACAACAACCGTATTGAAGATACAACAGTGTACAAATACCTGGGAGTCAAAATTGATAATGGTGGCCAATTTACCGCTCAGAAAGCAAGCATCAGAGGAAAAGGCATTGCGATATCTATTTCGTTAAAAAAATTAAATGGTAAGCTCACCAGTCCCTCCCTCTTGCCCCTGGCACAAGTTATAAGAGCTAAACTGCTGCCCACAATTACTTATGGGAGCGAAGTACAGAGAGGTAGGGATGCGGCGACCCTAGACAGAACTGTGGCATCAGCATACAGAACCATATTCAGCTTGCCAAAACAAACCTCTCCGGCCCAACTCAGGCTGGAATTTGGAGGACAGAAGCAGTCCTTGGCAAGACAAGGTGCATATATAATGACTTGGGATAAAATCCGTAAGGCAAATGAAGGAACCCTAAACAGCTACTTATGGTCAGAATTAGAACGGTATCCGGCATCGCCAGCTGCCAAATACTTGAAAAGCAGCCTAGTGAATCTAGGGTTACAGGAGCTGTGGAATACTCCTACCAATCACACCACGATCAAAAGAATAGTAAAGAGAACAATAAAACATCTTTCATGGATTGAAGATAAAGCGTGTGTTGCAAAGAGGTCACATGGGTGGATCATCCTAAACTCCTACTCCAAACAAGGCCACCAGAGTTACCTTGACCTCGGCTACTCACGTCATATAAAACTGAAGTTCCTCAAATACAGACTAGGCGTGTTACCATGCACACGCCACTTTCCGCAGTGGCTGAGGGTTAATGGGGGTTCCCTCTGTCGCCTATGTGGCAAGGCATCTGAAGACATGGAACATTTGTTGTGCTCCTGCGAGAAGCTGTTGGAGGAAAGGAAACGGTTACTGAAACATCACTTCAACCACCATGGAATACGCTCACGAAGGCAGGCAGTTCTTGCCTGTTTTACACCTAGTGACCCGCAGTTGAATTGTAGCCTTGTGAAGTTTTTGAAGGTGGTAGAAACAAAGATGCAGAAAATTGACCGACCGTCATATTCTTAGAGGCTCTTAAAACAAGCAGATCCCTATTTACATTGTATCAACTATGGAAGGTGGAAGAAGAGTAAATACTGGAATCTGTCCCCTTGCCATAAAACACAGAGGACATTTAGAACAATACGTTTACTATTTTAACTCCATCAACATATAAAATCTTATGAACTTTTTAAAAGGAATTAAAAATACAGTTACCACGTGAATGTAATTTTATTAAGTGATGAAGAATGTATTGTGTACACATTAGTGTCTTTTTATTATTATTTCTTATTAAGGATGAACTGCAATGGTTTTAATTAACTATGCTAATAAACTATTACTTACTTAAATACCTTCAGGAGGCTCCTTCTTGGCCAAGCGTAGCAGATATTGATGCACAAGATGATCCACCTGGAAAGTGCTCGCTTGTGGACAGCTTTGCCCTTCATTCTTCTCACATGAGTAATGAAGAGGTTGTCCACTCTCAAGTCCTTGGTCCTGTCCACGTAAAAGTGGACAGCCCTCCTGGGGTCCAGGTGGGGAAGTCTCTCCTCCTCCTTGGAAGGGTGAGGTGGAGGGGGAGGATAGAAAGTACGCAAGGTGATAGACTGCCCCAAGTGGAAAGGAGTAACTACCTTAGGAAGGAAAGCAGCTCTGGTCCTAAGAACCATCTTATCTGCATAGATGGTGGTAAAGGGAGGCTTAGAATTAAGAGCCTGAAGCTCACTTACCCTCCTGGCAGAAGTAATAGCCATCAGGAAAACTGTTTTGAATGTAAGAAGCCTCAACGGACAACTATGAAGAGGCTCGAAGGGAGACCCCATCAAAAAAGTAAGAACTAAATTTACGTCCCTCTGAGGCATAATAAAATGAGTGGAAGGAAATTTGTAAGTGAAACCCTTAATGAACCTCATAACAATGGGAGAATGAATGAAGGTTGGTCTGGCAAACAAAGGAAGGAGGATAAAGCCATCAAATAGCCCTTAACAATCGCCACAGCACAACCCTGCTAGACCAAGGAAAGAGAAAAACTAAGGACATCAGACAAATGGGCCCTAAAGAGATCAATTGAACTCACCCCACACCATCTAACAAATCTGGCCCACCTACTGGAATAGACGGATTTGGTGGAGTGTCTCCTGGATGATAAAATATCATCCACCACATCCGGAGTGAAAGAAAAAGAATTCAGGTTGCCCCATTCAATCTCCAGGCATGAAGGTGCAGGCTTTGGAAGTGGGGGTGTTGAACCTGCCCCTGCGATTGTGAGACGAGAGCTGCCCTGAGAGGGAGACGGAGCAGAGGGTGCAATGTGAGGTTAAGAAGGTCTGAATACCACACCCTTTTTGGACAATCTGGGGCGATCAATATGACTTGGGCCCGGTCTTGGCGAATCTTCCTCAGAACCAGAGGAATCAAGGGTATGGGAGAAATGCGTAAAGAAGCTGTGAGCTCCAATCTAACTGAAACGTACCCCCCAGCACTCCCCATACCGGATACTGGATACTGCAGAATGACGGGCAGTGCTCGTGCTCGTGGGTGGCAAACAGGTCCAACCGAGGAAATCTCCACATCCTGAAAATGTGATGGACTACCTCAGGATGAAGACGCCACTCATGATCGGCCGAGTATTGCCGACTGATACTGTCCGCACGTACTTCAGCACTCTGGCCAGATGATTTGTACTCACGCAAACCCAATGGTCCTGAGCCCAGGACCAGAGTCACAGAGCCTCTCTGCAGAAACTATACAACCCTACTCCTTCCTGCTTGTTGATGTACCACATCGCTGTAGTGTTGTCTGTCAGGACCAGAACTGACTGACTATGAAGGGAGGGAGGGAAGAAAGGCCTTGAGAGCCAAACGTATTGCCTGCAATTCCAGAAGATTGATGTGAAGCAATCTTTCCTCTGGAGACTAAAGGCCCTTGATCTCCAGATCCTCCAGATGGGCACCCCATCCCAGAGTGGATGCATCCGATTTCACTGTGGTCACTGGAGAAGGAGGTTGAAACGGCTTCCCTTGAGACAGGTTGCCTGCAACACTCCACCATACATCCAAAATAGGATCCGTCAGAGCCTCGTTGAAAGGGAGCAAAGGCTCTACTGCAGAAGAAGGAGATTGCAGCACCTCTGTTAAGATATTAGATTTGACCTCTGCCGTTGGTAACTGTTGGGCCAGGAAGTCAGCAGCCTTTCTAATGACCAAAAGATAAGAGGCCACAACTTGAGAGGGAAGAGCTTTTGGAGAGGAGAGCTCCCACTCTGGCGAGGTATCAAGCTACTGGCTTCTTGTAGTCCTGCAAAGTCATCCATCGAATCTCTCCCTCCTCAGCCTGCTCCTGCTTCTCCTGAAATTCCTCTTCTTCCAGGAGTCTCTGGGCCTCTCTTCTCAATCGAATTTTAGGAGTCGGCATAGCCAAACGCGACGCCAGAGACCTAGGAGCCGGTGTTGATAGAGGACCTTCAGAAGCGGGGAGCCGCACGTCGAGAAGGCGCCGGAACGGAGCTCGACGGGCCGGAGAATAGTACATCCTTCCCTCCCGAGAAGGCATCGGCGTTGAGAACCTCAGCGTCGGGAGAGGCCAAGATGGAGTCATTGGCATGAATGGAGCCTGGGCATAATGTTGGGGGACGCCCAAATTAAATGAAAGCGGACCCACGGGCCAGCTGGCATGCCGGATGGGTCAGCCGCCCTGGCAAACATGCCATACATCGCATTAAGGAAATGCGACGGATCCGCACCGGGAGTCGGAAAAGGTAGATACAGATCTGGAACCGCCTGATCTGAGAAAGATCGAGGTCGTGGAACAGGCTCTGCTTGCGGCGCCGGAGACGCTAGATCCGGGATCGGAGCATCCATAGGTGCAGGCAAGTCTCTTCTGGGTGTCAGAGAGTCCCTCGGTGTCGGACAGCCTCTTGGTGTCTAAGTGCGCACAGGAGACACCTGTGGCGAAGGAGGAGTGACATCATCCTTCTTTTGTTGACGTCGGACTGGGGACACCGACTTCGACAACTTCTCCTTGGAGGAACGATCTTTGGACCAGTGTTGTCTCTTTTTCTTGTGCTTCTTAGACAACCTCGTCTTTGTCCTTTTCCGACCCCTCTTCTTCTTCGCTCGAGCCATGAACAACTTAGCCTGCCTTTCCTTTAGTGCCTTCGGATTCATCCGATGGCACCAAGAACACTCTTTGACGTCGTGGTCCAACGACAAACACCAAAGGCAGTCTTCGTGGGAGTCTGTAACCGACATATGGCCCCCACATTCCCTACAGGTTTTAAAGCCAGGCTTCCAACCTATTCGTGATGACAAACCTAAACACTGGACCAGAAATATCAAAGCAATCCCTTTATCCAAACTCAAATCCAAGATTCATGCCCATCTTCAACTCCAACCCTCATCATCGACGGCCGATGACCTCACTACACACTTTATCTCAAAAATGACAGAGGTTCTAGACCAAGTAGCTCCTCTCAAACTCAAACAATTGAGGGAACCAAATCTAAACCCTGGTTTAACGTGGTTCTGAATGAGGAAAGGCGTCAACTCAGACAAACGGAAAGGTCTTGGAGACTAAACCCCTCGACCTTACACCTAGCGCAACTTAGATCTGCTCGGCAAGCATACAAAAAACACATTTTCAGTGAAAAGGCGTCTTTCTTCCGCAGCCAAATAGATCTGGCAAAAAACAGACCGAGAGAACTCTTCAACATTGTCAAAAGCCAAACTAACTACACTCCCTCTCAAGAAATCCAAGCCACCAATGAGCGTTGTGAAGAAATTGCCACCTTCTTCACTAATAAAGTCTCGAAAATTGATCAATCCTTCATCCAAACCTCTAACCCTCCTTCCGTCTTAACCTGCCCCACTCTAACCACCCCTGATCATTCAGAAAGAGTTCTTACCAAGGACAATCAGGTCTGCCTCCAGCTAAAAAACAATGCGCATTGGTCTGACTTTGAGCTGATGTCGGATAATTAGGTTTTCAGTATAATTTCTAACCTAAAACCTTCCTCCTACACTATGGACCCCAACCCATCCACAATCATAAAAGAACTTAACCACACTATTTCCCCTTTCTGGACAAAAATCATCAACGCCTCTCTCACCTCAGGCTGTGTCCCAGACTCCCTTCAACTTGGACAAATCACACCCATTCTCAAAAAACCAGGGGCCGACCCTAATGATCTCAACCTCAGACCTATCTCCAACCTCCCATTCCTTGCAAAAACATTGGAGAAATGCGTTCTCCACCAACTCAACAAACACATTGATGAGTTCAACCTCCTCGACACCTTTCAATCAAAAGGCTGTAGCACGGAAACAGCTATGCTCAACGTCTCTGACGATATTTACAAGGCTTTAGATGAAGGTGATGCCTGCCTACTCATCCTTATTGACCTATCTGCGGCATTCGACACAGTAAATCATCCAGCGCTTCTGGAGACCATGTCGAAGCGCTCCGGCATCAATGGCACAGTACTAAAATGGTTCACCTCCTTCCTTTAACACCGCTCGCAACAAATTAGAATCCACTCCTGTCTCTCGAAGCCAACAAAAGTCACACTTGGGGTCCCGCAAGGCTCGATCCTCTCCCCGGCCCTCTTCAATCTTTTCATGGAGCCCCTCACAATCATCTTGAAAAAAGCTGGAGTGAATTACCACCTTTACGCTGATGAAACCCAAATCTATTTCAAAATCAAGTCTCCCAGCGACATCCAACACCTCAATGCCACTCGAGATCCAAACTTGGTTCAACGCAAACCACTTAAAACTCAATCCAGATAAAACAGAACTAATCCTATTCTCTCCAAAAAGCAACCATTGTCCAATCCAAGAGTGGGTCAAGAATCTGGTCGCCCTAAACTGCCCCATCGTTCTATCCGACTCAGTTAAGTATCTAGGCATCACCCTTGACAAGAACTTATCTTTGGAGGCCCACATCAAAAACTCTGCAAAAAGCACTCTTTTCTCTCTAAAACACCTCAAGAAATTAAAACCTTTTCTTCCCCATGATGACCTCAAGACAGTAGTCCAATCCCTAGTTCTCTCTAAAATTGACTACGGGAACGCCATCCTAACAGGGACTCCAAAAGCTCACCTAGCCCCTCTAAAGGCAGTGTTGAACATGGCCGCTCGACTCGTATCTGGAGTAAAAAGATTTGATCACATCACTCCAGCTCTCAACTCCCTCAACTGGCTTCCCAAGGAAGGGAGGTGTATTTACAAACTAGCCTGCATCACACACAAAACCATTCACTCTCCGGCCCCTAACTACCTGAACAACAAACTGGTAAGAGCAGGTCAATCCAGATCGCTGAGAAGCTCCAACTCACTCCTTCTTATTCCTCCGAAACTGAAAAAGAAAACCACACAATACCGATCGTTCTCTGGCAACGCTCCCAGGATGTGGAATGCTCTCCCTAGAGTCCTCAGATGCAACCCCTCCTTCTCCTGTTTCAAAAGGGACCTGAAAATCCATCTCCTTAACAAATATTTTCCTGACCAACGTCAACTAACCTAGACTTTAATATCCGAGTTTACTCCTCTCTCTTGACATTCAAGGATAGTTGGCGACCGGACTGTGTTAACCACCTTATCTTCCATGCTGTATTTTTTTTATCCCTGGTTTTGCTTCTTTACTGCCTGCCTACTATGTAATGCAATTTACGTCTGTTTTTCTTTACAGTATGTATGTAAAGCGCTCTGATACCTACAAGTCAGGCTAGCGCTATATAAAACTTTTAAAATAAAATAAATCTTCTGAGTAGCCATGATCGAAGTTTCTGGACAACTGCAACAAAGTAGTCTACAAAGAAATGGAGAGACCTAGAAAAAACTGTTACTCGTCAACGGCGTGGAAAAAAGGGAACTGACGTCAACACTTCTTATGGCTACGATGATGTCATAGGGAGTCGCCAGCAGAGTTGTGCTATTGTGACGTCCTCGTCGACGTGGGAAAGCTAAGGAAAACATTTCCATTGAATGCTGGTGCAGGGGTTATTCTAAAGGTGAGGAATCCACAGGCAGATGTATCCATCAGAAGTGATGTGCTAGTTTGGAAGCTGCCTCTCCCAGTAGGCCTGTGTGTTGGCACTGCCACTCTTCCCAAGTTTCCACTAAACTGCAACACCTCAATGGACTTAGCCAGACCCTCCAATATTTTGCGATTCACAAAATTGCGGTGAAATCGGCCAAGGAGCGCGAAGGCCACAACATTTCCTATTATGGCCGCAAAAAGTGGTCTCCCAGCAGATAGCAAAAAAAATGGGGAACACAGACATGTATTCCTGCAGTCTGGTCAGTTGTTTACATTCCTTCCTGGTAGGGGGTGAAGAGCTGGGATGAGTGTGTCCGCCTGCCGCTGTCACCGCGACCTGACCTGCCAGCTCTGGTGAAAGGGGGCGGGGGTCAGTAGTCCGTGGAGCCCCATGTCTTCCCTCGTCCAAGGTGGCTGAAGGAAAACCGTGACTTCAGCAAGCGGTTCTTACCTTCTCTTTCCTCTCCTTCATTGATTCCCACATTAAATGGATTCAAAATAGGAAAGAAACATTTTGTTGGAGATGTCATCTTTCTCGGGCATTTTCTGTTCCGACGGCAGCCTCGGGACGGAAGGGGGAGGGTGGAGGGGCGGTCAGTGGTCCGATGAGCCCCATGTCCTCCCTCTAATCTTGCTGAAGGAAAACCATGACTTCAACAAGCAGTTCTTACCTTCTCTTTCCTCACCTTCATCCGTTTCCCGGTGAAATGGATCCAAAAAAAAAAGAAACATTTTGTTGGAAATGTTGTCTTTCTCTGGCATTTTCTGTTCGAGCTGCAGCCTCGGGAGGAAGGGGTAAATAAATAAATAAAAAATACAATATATGGAAAATAACTGAATGCAACTAGACAAAGTGGTTGCAAAGTGTTTTCAGTCACACGCAAACACATTAGGGCCACTTTACAGAGTGGCCAGTTAATAGCGCTTTCGTTTTCAACTCTTTCCTGGAACAGAATTGTTGTCAGAAGAGAGGGTGAGGAGATGGCCCATTCCAGGAGGCACCGCAATACCTGGTTGATAGTGGAGTAAGATGTGTAATGTGATCCTTATCAGCTGTCTTCCATGTGTTAGTTTATAAAATGTGTACCAGGCTCTGTGCAAGGATGTGGTATGTTAAACTATACTGTTTAATTTGTAAGGGTAGAAGCAAAGGACACTGAAGCCGTCTTTCTGGGAACGGTAGTCATATCCTTAACATTTCAACAACAAAAAAAACAATTGGTTGTTCCTGCTTACATTTCACAGGCTTTGGTTAAGCTAGCATTCCATAGGAGTGTTTGCCTTCCCAGAAGGTTAATTAAGTATTTCATTTATTTAAGCATTTTCTTTCTTCACTATCCTTTCCAGGTAGCATATTACTCTTGTCTAGTGCTTAATTTGAATGGAATCTCATTCAGGGTATATAGTGGAGCACAATTGGGTTGCAGCTTAAGGCAGTGCGAGTTTCTCTCAGTGGGGCTGTAAGGGATTCGGTGAGGGGAGAGAATGTGGCACAATGGGCGCAACTGCCTAATTTTGGAACCGGGGAGCGAGGTTCAGCCTTCATAACAAGTTCACCAGACCTCTCTCCTGAGGGAGCACGTTCCCATGCTAGATCTTTCGAAGGCCCCTCTAGACCTTATATGCCCTGGGGTTTTATCACCAGCAGTTGGACCCTAGCGGTGGCAAGTGTGGGTTCAACTTGATGGCCTGTCTACTACAATACATACTGAAGTTCAACTCCAGTCTTGTGGGCAGGCCAATGAAGCAGCACACACTAGAGCAACAGTGATACTGCCACTGAGGGTACAGGACTCTTGCGGCTAGTCTTCATCACCCATTGGTACCTCCATTGGCCTAGTTTTAGCAGTAGGCTAGGACGTTGGAAGGTGTGGGGGACTGGCAGGGGTAGAAGAGCCATATTATGCACACCAGGTTGTGGTGTAGTTGGGGGTGGTGCTATCTAATGGGTTCTACCTCTGCAATTGGAATAGAGACGCATCGCTTGGCCTTCTTGCACTGGGGTGGGTGATGTACAAGCAGGGGGTTTGGGGTGGTGGGGGTTGGGAGGGATTGAGCCCTCCTAGCTCCTGCTTCCCCCTTCCCCAGCGCACCCACTCAGCACTTTTATATTTCCTACGTTCAGGCAGGACAACCACAGCCAAGTCAGGTTTTTGTACTGCATTTTGGGATTTGTAGTTGTATATATATATATATATATATATATATATATATATATATATATATATATATATTCAGTGAAAAAAACCATAGGTTTCTCACATGTTATAGTTAACTGGACATTTTACTCGTAAAAAACCATTGAAATTGCCCCGTTATAGTTAGTTCAGCTAACTATAACTCGCGCGCCCGCAATGCACTGCTGATGACGTCACATATTACATCACTCATGACATGGTCAGTGACATCACTCATGACATCACTGATGACATCTCAAATGACATCACTGATGACATCACTGATGACATCATCCAGTGAATGTGTGTTTTTCTGAAAATTAAATATGTTTTATATATGTATATCTCAAGGTCGATGGAAGAATAAATGGGTATATAAGTGTCTAAATGGATGAATTGTTTTTGAAAAATTGATTGTATTACTGACTGATTAAGTGTATCTTAGTGAATACATGGCTTAGTGAGTAATGTTTAAATATGTAAATATCTGTATCAGTCTCTCACTTTGTGTATAAGTGGCTGCATGGGTTGGTGTGTAGCTACATGAGTGTCTAAATAGGTTATTAGTTGGTTTTTTGAGTATCAGTATGAGTGTGAGTGTCTGGTTCGGTGAGGGGTATTACGTAGTGCATGGGTGCATGAATGAGTGACTCATTGTTTGTATGTGTTGAAGACAGCATGTGTGCAGGACTGTATGGGTGGATGAGTGTATGTATGGGTGTGTTAGTGAGTGAATGACTGTCTCAATAGTGTCTTTATGAGTAACTACATATGTTTTAAACTAGTATATGTGACTATTGGTGTATATATGTGAGTATATGTGAGAGTGAGAGATTGAAAGAGTTCCTGTATGAATAAGTATGTGTTTCTATAAGTGATTGTTTAAAAGACTAAGTATGTGTAAGTTTCCGTAGAAGTAAGTGTGGTGGTGTGTGTATAACTGTATATGCAAGTAAATGTATGTTTGATTCTTTATTAGCATGACTAACTATGTGTGTGAGTACCTCTATGGATGAGTGGCATTGTGTAACAGGATGTATACGTGTATGAGTACATATGATGAGTGAGTACATGTATGAGTGACTGTATAGGACTGTTGGTGAATGAGTGGATGTGTATTTGGATCTTAGAATTACTGTATAGGTTGTTGTAACTGGTATTGGTATGTCCATTGTTTTTAAAATTTTAATTTCTATTTTTGATTGTGTGTATCAAAGGTTATATTAGGGGAAGAGGAGGTCTGCCACTCTATCACAAGGATGATGTCATCAGTGATGTCATCAGTGATGTCATTTGAGATGTCATCAGTGATGTCATGAGTGATGTCACTGACCATGTCATGAGTGATGTAATATGTGACGCCATCAGCAGTTCATTGCGGGCGCGCGAGTTATAGTTAGCTGAACTAACTATAACGGGGCAATTTCAATGGTTTTTTACGAGTAAAATGTCCAGTTAACTATAACATGTGTGAAACCTATGGTTTTTTTCACTGAATTTCTAAGGTTTTTTAAATGCTAATTCCTAACTATAACGTGTGTGAAACCTATGGTTTTTTCACTGAATTTCTAAGGTTTTTTAAATGCTAAGTCCTAACTATAACGTGTGTGAAACCCATGGTTTTTTCAGTGAATTTGCTTGGTTTTTTAAATGCTAATTTTTTTTTTTCTTCTATTTTTTCTAACATATTTTTTTTTTAATTTTCTTACCTTTTATAAAGACTATGATTAAATTTTTAAAATTCTTTAATTTGTTTTTTTAATATATTTTTTAAAATAAACATGTAAAATTTATTAGCAGTACTTTTTTTCTATTTTTTCATTTTTTTTTAGTACGCGTACCGTAAGCTCACGGTAAGCGTACGGTTTACGCAACGTCCGTAATTTATCTACGCTGCTTGCGTATAGTTACGCAATTTACGTAGCCGCGCGTACTCCGCGTGGGACGCGTGCGCGCGTACGCTACACGCGCACGTTACGCGGAAGTGTCGGGTAGTGACTGATATGCGCATGCGCGCAAGCGCGCAAGCGCGTGTCTTTTTTACGCGCATGCGCACTTTTGCCGTAAGCGTACCGTAAGCGTACCGTAAGCGTACGGTAGGTCATGTGATCATGAAACACAACTTTTGATTGGTTGAAACTACTTTCAGTTCTAGAACTCTCCTACACCACACCCATTCCCCTCATTTCTGCTTGTGATCCCTTGGGAGAAGGAGCTGGTTTGTCTTTGGGATACGATGGCAGAACAGCAGAGCTCTTCTGAGAGTGAGGCTAGCACTAGCAGCACTGTCTTGAGGCAGAGATCGAGGAAACAAAAGCCCTCTTATGTATGAGATTATTTTACTTTTCCTGAAGGCCAGCAAAAGGTGAATGCACCCTTAGTAACTTGCAGGCTGTGTCAGCGTGTACTTTCTAGAGGTAATCCTGACAGGAAGTATTCCTTTGGGAATCACACCATGAAGAGACACCTCCAGGATGTACACAGAAGGACACATGGTCATCTTTTTGGAGGTAACTCTTCAGAAAGACAAGCAAGTACATCCACAGCAGCTCAGCCTGGACCATCATCTGCAGGGCTGACTCCTTCTTCTGCAGGTCAGGTGAGCCCTTCATCTGTGGGGGGAGCATCTCCTTCTGCTGGCCCTCTGGAAATTAACCCTCGATTTCTGAGGGTTGATATTCGATGTGCCTCTTGTCATGATCTAATTTGTCATAGGGAGACCAGTGTTTCCCTAGTGAACCTCAAAATAGATCAGCACACTTGTCACAGAGACTAATTTTCCCATTCTTTCTTTCCTCTCTCCCTGCATGAACACAACGGCTCTTTTAAGAGCCAACCTTATCTTTCATCTTTTTTTTATAGATGTTTTTAAAAACTTTTTTTTTTTTTTACGCGTACGGTGCGCGTAATTTTTTTTTTTTTTTTAAAAAAACACTAAAAATCAATTATCACATTACAAGGTCCTTGAGAGACTACAATTAAAAACTGAAAATGTGATTGTGGAGAAGTGGAAAAAAGGGACCATGATATTTTTGACTTACCATACCCACTCAAAAAAATATTTATTCATTTAAATTTTTTTTTAATTGCATTAAAAATGGTTCTAGTTTTCGAAAATTATCTATCTCAATCATGACATCTCTGCCTGTAATTCCTATATGCACACAGAGTCATGTTTTCACGTTAGTCACAAAACGAAATTTCTTTGCCAATTTGAAAGCACACTTACTGCTCTTTTTTTTTGGCAAGTGATAATCACTTTTACAGACTGACACATTATGAATCCACTTTTCAGATTTTTTAAAAAGCCCATGTCCAGACTGCTTTTTCAGACCACCTCCATGTGTAACCTGGGTGGCTGCCTACACTCCAGCAAGGGCAACCAGCCTTAGTGATGCTGAATGTATTTGCATTACAGACTGAAACCTGAAAACCCCACTCGCTTGTAAATACTGTGCATGATTATACATGGCAAGCACATGGGTGTGTGCTAAGAGTCTGCTTCTTCCCCCAAAAAATCGCTCCCCCTTTCCATCTAATGCAACTGTGAAATCACCAGAGCAATACGCAATAAATCTCTGCCTATAATTCCTATTTCCACACAGAGTCCAGTTTTCACATTAGTCCCAAAACAAAATTTCTTTGCCAATTTGAAAGCACACTTACTGCTCTTTTTTTTTTGGGCAAGTGAAAATCACTTTTACAGACTGACACATTATGAAACCACTTTTTTCGATTTTCTTAAATGCACATGTCCAAACTTCTTTTTCAGACCACCTCCATGTGTAACCTGGGTGGCTGCCAACACTCCAGCAAGGGCAACCAGCCTTAGTGATGCTGAATGTATTTGCATTACTGAGTCCAACCTCAAACCCTTAAACTATTCTTTTTTTTTCCAGTACACCTTAATTTATTGTGAAAACATACTCCATATTATTTTACATGTTCCTCACATTTAAATTTCTCCCAAAACAGAAAATGATAAACGCAACTACAACAAAAAGAATTTCCATTTCTATTATTCATTTCTTAAGTTACCACATACATCCCCTCTCAAACTCTAAACTCACCTTTAAAATTAGTTAGTTGTGAAAGAAATGTGACACTCAAACAGCAGATTATCAGAGCCAGGATCTCTGTTGTGTTCACCTCTCTCCTCTCAGCAGAACCAGATAATGGCAAACTTTCCCTCTATTTTTCCACACATATACATGTAAGTTTCAAATCTCAGTGCTTCCCCCTTTTTTTCAAATGTAATCACACATTTCTATTGGTTGAAAACCAACCCTTTTCCAAAAGTACCCTGCCCCCAACTTGACTTCTGCCTAGTACCCTTCCCCCAACTTGACTTCTGCCTGCTACCATAGCAACAGCTCATGGAACACTGCTGTGTGGAGTTAGGTCAGAAGTTCGCCACACAATGTTTCAATTCCACAGAGCAAGAGTGCTTGACTTTTCAAACCTAACAGCAAATCCATAGTACTGTTCTTTGGTAACACATTTTTTTGTACCAATACAAAACATGCTTCTATTAATTTACACATACAGCCTAGTTTTTATTCTAGAATGGTATGAAACAGCCAATCAGTTCTTTTTGTTTTGAAAAAAATATGTATGCCTCCATTTCCAAACTGTCTTTCTTTTCATATTGCCATTCTACTGAAAGACACCTCCTGAGTGCATCCAGTTCTCCTTTGAAGATGTTCACAGTGTGGATTGTAGGGCACAGCTATGTCTTCTGGAGTGAAAAGTTTGCAGAGAAAACAGATATGGTGAGAGACCTTGCTTTGCCAAATGTAGACATTAAATGGATTGGTCAGAGAGGGTTAAAGTGGCACCAATTGATGCCATTGGTGAAATCCTTCATGCAAATCCAACACCCTGACCTCATAATAGTGCACTGTGGTGGCAATGACCTAGGCACTTTGACTGGGGTAGGTCTGGAAATGCTTATGAAGGACACCTTTGCACAACTGTTTTCACTTTTCCCTAAAACTGCCTTTGTGTTTTCCAACATATGCCAAAGGCAAAAATGGAACTGGTCCAATCATTTCTGTCCGCAGATTGACAAAGCAAGAAAGCACGTCAACAAATCTGTTTCTGCTTTCCTCCGTGACTATGGTATGGGTGCCATTTACCACAACAACTTGCGTTATGACATGCAAGACATTTATAGAGGAGATGGTGTGCACTTCAATGATAAAGGGAACAGAGTCTTCCTCTTGAACCTTAGACTCTGCATCGGTACTTACTTGTAGGTACCACTAAAAAATCATTTCATAAACACAACGGCTCTTTTTAGAGCCCCCTAATATCTAAACACTTAAATCTGAATTTCATTTATTTTTTTATTTTTTTTTTCTACCGTACGCTTACCGTAAGCTTACCGTACGCGTACCCCGTGATTTTTTTTAAAATCAATAAATGTTTTCTTTGTACTTTTCAGTCCTTCTTTGACCCCCTCACAAATGTAAGGGGGTCTGTAACTCTCCTCATTGCCCCCTTTTCTTGTTTTCACTCTTTTTTTTCTGAGTGAAACACACAAAATGGCGGCCGCCGCTTCCTGGTTTCGGCCGATTCGAATGTTTACTAAGATCTAACAGCCAATCAGAATCGCGCTCGCGCACGCCACCGTACGCGTACCGTAAGCTTACCGTAAGCGTACGGTAAGCGTACCGTAAGCGGGCTCAGATATATATATTGATTTAAAGGCTATTTTCTCAGAATCTACTGAACAGATTTACACCAAACCTACAAAAGGCACTTCCTTGACATAGGGACTACCTCTCTGCCAAATTTCTAGTAATTCTGTTCAGCCGTTCGGGCTGTAGCTCGTTCTAAAGGTCCTATGGAAAAATGCATGGGAAAAACGCGTTTTGGGACCCCCCTTTTATCTCAGCCCCCGCTTGACGTATCCCCCCGAGACTTTCAGGGTAGGAGCGGAGCGTAGCGCCCCACCTATTTTGAGAAATTCGCGAGGATTCATCGACCGGCGCCAAAGTTATTCAAAATAGAATGTTGCGGATTTCCTATGGAAAAGGGGTCCTAACTATAACTACCTACTGGCGACCGCCAGTAGGTAATATATATATATATATATATGACGCTTTGTCTCCATGAGCAGCCATTGTCGCTTCTGCCAAAAAACGGAGCGTGGACCACAGGATTGATGCAGCTATTATGTTTTATTCAGCCACAGTAACACCACCAGCATGACGCGTTTTGATCCTCCAAGGATCTTGATCACATGACGCGCATGCACACCGTGAGGTACCTTTAAATGTCATGTTTTTTAACTTTTTCTTGAAGTGACATGCAAGTGAAATTTGTTGGGTCATAGACATATACAAAATACTAGACATGTCTTATGTTATATATTATATGAGGAATGTGTAGTACCACTAATACAATGCACAGAGAATAGTTGTTGTACATTCCCAACCAATGTTGCTAAGCATTGAGCAAATGGGTTTATGCGAAAACACAAAGTTGTATACAGCCATTTAATGACAAGTCCATTTTTTCGAAAAAAACAGTTATGCTTAAAAATCTCATCATAATAAATAAGATTAAAAACAATAAATATCCCTGGTTTTCTTAAATTAGAAAAGAAAAGGACAACGTCCAGGTTTAAATACCTGAAGCAAGTTTCTATCTCAATAAGAGAACAAAGTGCTAGTGCTTCCAAAATTCTGCCAGAATGTATTTGGATATTTTGCCAACAGAGAATGCGCTAATTGCATGTAAATAGTGCAAAGTGCAATATGAATAAAGTGCTAAGTGCTAAAAACCTTAACCATAATTTAATCCTAAAATGTGTGTACCTAAAACCAAATGTGCAAAAAGTAGAAAATTGTTGCACGGTACGGCATACGGAAGAACAGTGTTGGAACATAATGCTCTACAGTATACTGTTATCTTTCCTTTATTCTATTTTATCTAGTTTGGATGACAGTGTGTCACCTTATGCAATTTTTACATATTCTGACGAAAGGAATGTATGGCAAAAATCTATAAACAGGTGTATAGGTCCTCCGTTTGGTTTAGACCATTTGGGTACTTCGTATCTAGATTAAAGATATATCTAGACTCAAGCTGTCTGAGAGCTCTGACACGGTCTCCTCCTCTCTTTTTATTTGGAATGCTGTCTATTATGAAATACTTCAGTAGGGTAGGGTCCGATTTATGTTTGTCCTCGAAGTGTCGTGCAACTGGGTACGCCTGATCGAGATTCTTGATCGCTCTTATGTGCTGAAGCACCCTCTTATGCCCCTGTAGGATAGAGCTTCCTACATATCTGAGTCCACAAGGGCACTCCAGCACATAGATGGCATGATCCGTTTTGCAAGTCAGGTGCTTGGTGATCGGGATTTCCTTGGTTTTGAATGGTGTTTTGAATGCAGTAGTGTTGATGCCATGTTGGCATGATTTGCATGATTTGCATCTGTAGAATCCCCTTCGCTGACTAAGCCAAGTACCTTGAGTTATATTCTCTAGGTCATTTCTGACCAAGGAATCCCGCATGGAGGGAGCCCTACTGAATGTAATGGCAGCCTTCTTAGGGAGTAGATGACCAATAGTCGGATCTCCCAATACTATTGGCCAATTTCTGTTGATCAGATCCTTCAAAAATCTTCCCTGTTTACTAAAACTGCAGATGCATCTATATGTGTCATCAGTCTGTTTTGGTCTGTCTTTGATTTTCAAAAGGGTTTCTCTATCTAAATCATTGCTTTTCTTGATTGTGGATTCAATGCATTTGAGAGAATATCCCCTTGCCAAAAATCTATTTTTGCTGGCTGTCTGAGCTTGCTTAAGATCTTTTGGGTTGCTACATATACGTTTAAGCCGCAACATCTCCCCAAAGGGTATACTTTGTATAAGGTGCTTTGGATGGGCGCTGCTGGCATGTAGTATCGAATTGCCAGCCGTCGGTTTTCTGTGCAGTCTGGTATGAATCTGACCGTCTTTTACGTATTTCTGTACATCTAGAAAATTTACTGATGACGTGCCAATATCTGCTGTGAAGTGGAGGTTTAGATGGTTAAGATTCTAATTTTGTACGAACAATTCTGCATCATTGATATTACCTCTCCAAATTACAAACAGATCGTCTATGTACCTGACCCATTTAACAACATTGTTTGTCAATTGTGAATTATATTCTTTGTTGAGGACCAGTTCCTCCCACCAGCCCATATGCATACATGCATAGCTGGGGGAGAAATTGGCCCCCATCGCGACACCGCGTTGTTGTTGGTACAGAGAGTTTTCAAATAGGAACACATTGTTGTTAAGGCAGAATTCGACCATGTTGACTAGCATATTGTTATGATGTTCAAATTCTGGTCCCCTACGTGTTAAATAGTGCCTCAGGGCCCTCAATCCATCCTGATGTTTGATGGATGTGTATAGGGATGTCACATCGAGCGTTATTAACAGGTAATTCTTTTGCCAAACAACGTCTTGTATTTTCGAAAGAAAGTCCCCTGTATCACGGATATATGAGGGCAGTTCTTGTACATGACTTTGGAGAAAAAAGTCCACATACCGTGACGTCTTTTCTAGGAGGCTATTACGGGCTGATATAATAGGTCTGCCTGGGGGTTTCAAGGGATTTTTGTGTACTTTAGGTATAAAGTACATTACGGGTGTCACAGGATTATCATTCTGCATGTATTTATACTCATCTTGGGTTAATAACCCTGCGTTTTTCCAAGCTATAAGCTTCATTCCAAATGTATTATACATGTTTTTCAATGTTTGATAGTCACATCGTAGGTAGCATTCCCTGTCCCTTAATTGAGACATAGCCTCCTCAATGTAGTCCTTTCTGTTCCATAGTATGATATTGCCACCTTTATCGGAATTCCGGATAATTAACTCTTTGTTCTTGCTGAGTTTGCCCATTAACTGATGATATTGCAGTATTTTGGTATCACCCTTTGCATTGGTTTTGCTATTCACAGAATAATTCAATTTCTTGATACCGCTTGTTACCTGTTCATTAAAAATGTCAATTGAGTCCCTGAGGGTAATAGGGTTAAATGTTGAACGGGGTCTAAAAGGGGTACAGATTTTCATAAGGGATGATTGAGTGTTATCTTGCGACAAGGTATTGTGACATGTCCATAGGTGTTAAACCTGAAGATGGGGAGCATGAAGGTTGTGTTTCCAAAATCTGTTTCTTACTATTATTTTGCTCCGTGAGAAGGAAGTGTTTTCTAAGTTTTAGTTTGCGGATACTTTTAAATAGATCCATTCTTGTGGTTGCGTAATTAAATGAGCTTTCGGGGCAGTATGATAATCCTAGCGCTAGGAGTTGTTTCTCTCCTTCGTTGAGGGTGACTTGAGACAGGTTGATAACAGTTGGACTATTGAACATCTGTGTCTCATTTATCGTCTCCAATTGCGCCTGGGTTGCTTCTTTTGTGGCGGTTTCTGCTGCTGACCGTCGTTGCTTTGCTTGCCTTCTCTCCCTTCTTTTTCTTGTTGGATTCCTGCTGGTGTGTTCTTGTTTCTTGGACGCAGTGTGTCTCTGCGTTCGAGGCATAAAAAATCTACCTCATCTGCCCGGGAAATATTGGCTGGTACTTGTGACATTGCCTGTGCTCGGAATTCCAGTTCTGTGTCGCTTTCTCGGCCTGAACTGATGCTGGAGATGGATGCTGCCTCTGTTAGCCTTTCTGGTTCCGCTTGAGCAGTTGCCAGCCCATGTGATGTACTGCCATATTTTGATATTTTCAGTTTGTCGTACTTCTTGGCAAAGGTAAAGACACGACTAATCCATGCGGTCGCGATGGAATTTGTATGCTTTCCTTTCCCTGATTTTATCTTCATCTTTTTTTAGACGCTTCAACATTTCTACTTTTAGTTTTTTTAGTTCTTCTTGCAGCCCCATTGAATTTAATTCCATATTTAAATCATCTATTTCAGTTTGAATTTTTGCGCGGTCTGTTTCTGCATATTTGACATGTATGACCATCAGTCTCATCGAGGATTCGAGTTTAGTTTCTGCCCATTCCTTCATCATTTGTTTGTCTGGCTTTTATAGCTGGGTGCCAGTAAAATTCGTAGCCCCCGTGGGACTCTTTTGACATCTAAATACCGCTGGAGGGATTTGCCCTCCCACCACTTGCTCTGTTCGCTCCTCATCAGTGTCTCTAATTGCCTTATTTTATCACGGAGGCTAATGCTACGCGTGTTGAGTGGTGCATTGTGGGTGTTAGAGTCCTGTATCGATGTTTTTCTGTCATCAAACATATTTGCCGCCGCTTCCTCTCCTTCTCTCAGCGCGTCCGCTGACATGGTACTATTGTTATGCTTAGTTGTAAAACTCTTGTAAATTATCGAGCGATGACAGGCAAGCGATACATGCAGTTTCTTCGCTTCCGTTCCGCTCGTATATATATATATCTATCATAAAATAGGACTGTAGATCCCGCCATCTTTAGTAAAACTCTAACAGTGGGAGCTGCTGCACGTACATACATAGGAATCTTGTCAGGTGTCTTCCTATAGGCACACCCGCCAGCATTTCGCAACTCACGAAATTACAGCAAAATCGGCTAAGGAGCGCGAAGGCAGCAATATTTCCCATTATGGCCTCGAAAAATGGCCTTCCGGCAGATAGCAGAAAAATGGGGAGTTCCTATTGGCTGTACGCACACATGTTGTGTGTTCAGTGGCGTTTGCTTGTTGGAACATCACCTAGTCGATGCCTTCTGTTTTAGTGAAGTTTGCACTTCCAAACATTTGCCTTTTGAGGCATTTCAGAGTTAAGCTGATGTTGGTAGTTAGTGATGTTGGTGCTTAAAAATGTTTGCAAAGCATCTGCGAGCTTCGTCGAAACTGACCCTCATCTCCATGGTCTGGGGTGTCTCTCACATCTCCATGGTCAGGGGTGTCTCTGACATCTCCATTACCAGGGGTGTCTCTGACATCCACATGGTCAGTGGGGTCTCTGATGTCTCCATGGTCAGGGGTGTTTCTGGGGTCTCCCTGTGCTATTGTGCTTGACTTAACCTATGCTCCTGAAGGCTACCACAAAGGAGAATATAGCAAATAAATAACCCTCCCAGACAGTTTATAATGCCTATTTCAAAGTTAAATACTTTGCTAAATCAGTTT
The DNA here is from genome assembly GCF_964204655.1 of Triturus cristatus. NCBI lineage: Eukaryota > Metazoa > Chordata > Amphibia > Caudata > Salamandridae > Triturus > Triturus cristatus. Next base: position 104,129,016 of record NC_140587.1, read on the forward strand.
ACCTTGATTTAAGGCTGAAAAGGAATGATTACTAGTAAAATAAAGTGCCGCAATAATGCCGCAAAATTTCAATTTTTGTGCCGCTAAATTTTCTTTTTTGTGCCGCTAAATTTGCAAATCTATGCCGCATATCCTGGGGGAGTCATTGTCCTTTTTAAAGTTGATTCAATGTGTTATCGACAGTGCTCACGAATAACTGTTCTCCGTTAAAAGAGGTATTTATGATATTGGCTTGTACCTCTGGCTTCAACCCCAAGATTCTTACCCATAAATGACAGCATGGTGTAATACCCGTTGTCATTTGCCTGCTTGCTGTGTCCACTGCATCTAATGCTGATATCAGGCATGTATTTGTATGTTACAGAAATGGCACCTAAGCACACACAGTCCAACTTGCATGTGTTGGTTCTTTTCCTTCTTAAGTTTCAACATCTCTGTAGTTAAATCCAGTCCAAACACAAATGGTACATAGTTCTTAATTCATTCAGGAACACATCCAAGTACATCCTTATTCACAAACACTGCAGCAGACACGTGTTTTGTCCTCCCGCGACTTTTTCAAGGCTATGTCAGTTAACAAACATTCACTGCGTTTTGCAATCTCATTAGAATTCCTGTAATGTATTAGTTGATTTTTTTTGTACCAGTCAGTCAACCGTGTTGTGACGAAATGCTTCCTGGCAGGAATGATGTCCCCCTTTAAACGTTTCTTGACTCGGGATAACTTCCTCATGTGCACGGCATTCCCGGTCCCAATTCACAATGAACTGCAGGCTTATCAGGGTCCTGCTAATCCACCTACCGGTGGACCTGAATTACATTAGGGATGTGTTATTCATAACAACCCCGTTATATCTCAAGAATTTATCACGAATCAAGACACGGTTAAAGGGATACATCATTCCCACTGGGAAGTATCACGTCACAACATGGTTGACTGACTGGTACAACAAAAATCAACTAATACATTACTGGAAAAAGTCCTGGAGGACGAAACTTGTGTCGACTGCGGTGTTTATGGACAATAATATACTTGGATGCATTCCTGAATTAAATAAGAACTATGTACCATTTGTGTTTGGACTGGATTTAACTACAGAGAAGTTGAAACTTAACAAGGAAAAGAACCAACAAATGCAAATTGGACAATGTGTGCTTAGGTGCCATGTCTGTATTTTGTCACTATTCTGCACTTGTTTGTAGAACGGTTGATTTGCACCAAAGGTAGCTGGGTCCTGGCATCACAAGAGCACCACCGAGCGTAACAGACATTTCATTGTTTCCTTCTTTACTGCCGTAAACTGAGGGTAGATGTGCAGACATTAGGCATACCCACCACATGCTATGTCACTGTATGTATTTGCAAGTTTCTTTCCTTCTTCAACAAGGTTTGCAGCTCTATTCTTATTTTGCTCTCGCAGGTGCTTCATGAGCTCCGCCGTCTCCTTGCATTGCTGGTAAGCATGTCTGTTTAGGAGGGCATTTGAATTTGCAATACATTATTGACTGGCTGCGCTTCTTTCAAATCTTCTGCCACTGAGGTCCATCTTTTTACTCTCCTTGTCAGGGGGTGGTCCAGATGTCGATGTATTGTTAGCCCTCTTACTTGCCTTAGAGGTGATGATGGCATCAGCCAGCACTGTACCTTTGATGTAGTCAGGCTCGTTCGAGGAGCATTTTTATTTTTTCCGCCCTTGGAGTCACTGCTCTACATGAGACGGACTCCTTAAACGTAGGTAGGAATGGATTCCTTGCCTGGGTTCAGTTTCCAGCAGGAAACATGAGTGACTTTTCCTCCTCAAGATGCACTCCATACTTGTCTGCATGCCTTTGTAGGTCGAGCCAGAGCGCAAGCGCTGCCATGGGGTTGATCTGTGGTAGCTCACTACGTGAGGGAAGTCCCGCCAATCTTTTTCATTAGCTTGTCTTTGTCCTTCCTAAATGCGTAAATGCGAGTCCTATTGCATTGCAAATGCTTGTTCTGCCAGCACTTAGCGTTTTTTATGGAGCGCCTCAAGCGCTTTCACTTTAACGGCTATTACCCGGATCAGCTGCAACCTCCGGGAGGCACGGAACAGCCAGGGGGAGCCGGGCCTGGCAGAGGCCAACAGGGGCCCCTGCAAGGCTGGTAACAGCCTCGAGGGTATTCTATTTATATGTTGTGCCAGAGTGTATACGAAAAGGGCATCACAATTACAACATGCTGCATCAACCGCATGTTTCTTTGTTTTCCCTCCAATTTTCTTTATTGTCCAATATATCAACCGCAATATACACATTACAACATTTATACACTGTATTTCAACATGAACCTACTGATTTAGTACTTAGAAGATTTATGCCAACAGTTTCTGTTTATGCCAACAGTTTCTGTTTTCCTCAGTGAGAACAATTCTCGAAAAGTGTACATTGTTTAAGGAACTTAACTCGTTCAACGCCCCCCCCCCTTAATTAACCGGTTCCGCTAGATGACATCCTATCACCATATCTATCGCAATTTGTGATGTGTCCATTACCTCTTTTCCTGACTATTACTCGCTGTCGCATTGTGATGATCTTCCTCCCCCGGGGCAGTTGGAACCTGTGAGGTCGTCTCCCCTAAATCTTTTATCTATTGTATCATTGCCACCCACGCCAACAACACATCTGGGAGCTTAACATCTCTTCTGGTCTTCATCATATGGTTTTCTACATTCTTTGAGCTCTGACTTCCATTTTTCCACCTGTGGGCCCTGCGGGGACAACCAGTGGATTGCTATTCTCCTCTTGGCTATCGTAAGATCCAATGCCAGGAATCGTCTAGTAGTAGCCAAGAAGGCATGTTTGTATCAATGGGAGGTGCAAGAGGTCAGGAGCCCTGGGGGTCGCAGCTACCACTGAGAGGCCTCAGAGGCAGCACTGCGAAGCCGGCACTGTGTTAATTAAAACATCTGCAGATGCCATTGTTCCCCCTCCCTCACCCCTCCAACTTAATTCCATTTGAAACCTTTGTCTTAGTTTCATTATTTTATAACACCCCTTTTTGTTGCGTTCCCATGCTAATCTATATATCTACATATATATATTTATATATATATATAGTCACTGAAAAAACGATAGGTTTCAGGGGTGTTATAGTTAGCTGGACATTTTCCTCGTACAAAACCCTAGAAATTCCCCCGTTATAGTTAGTTCAGCTAACTATAACTTGCGCGCCCCCGCAATGCACTGCTGAGGACGTCACATATTACATCACTCATGACATGGTCATTGACATCACTGATGACATCACCGATGACATCTCAAATGACATCACTGATGACGTCATCCAGTGAGTCTGTGTTTCTTAAAGTTTTAATATGTTTAATATATATACGGAAAGACCTATGGAAGAATGAGTGGGTGTATAAGTGTGTGAAGGGATGATTTTCTAGGTGTGTGACTGACTCTATAAGTGAGTCATTAAATGTATCTTACTGCAGACTAGTAACTAAACTGTGTGAATGTCTGTATCTGTCTGTCTGTTGGTGTATAAGTGGCTGCATGGTTTTGTGAATAGCTATATGAGTGTCTATATGGGTTATTGATTGGTTGTCTGAGTATCTGTATGGGTGCCTGAGTGTTTGTGTGGGTAAAGTGTGTGTGACTCTGTGCATAGATGTGTGAGTGGGTGATTCTATGGGTGCATGGTTTTAAGACTGCATCTGTGATGGACTGTATGGTTGGGTGAGTGTATATATGGGTGTGTTAGTGATTGAATGTATATCTCAGTGGTACATGTGTGAGTAACTACCTATGTGAAAGGCAGGGTATATGTGTGTAAGAGTATATAACTAGGTATATGCGAGTGTGTGATTGTGAGAGTGGCTGTATGGATGAGTGTGTGCTTGTATCAGTAATTGTATAAGAGCGTAAGAATGTGGTAGTATTTTTATGAGTAAGTGAACTTGTGTGTGTATAACTGTATAGGTGAGTAAATTGGGAGTGTGATTAATTATTTGCATGATTGACTAGGTGTGTGAGTATGTCTATGGATGATTGGCGGTGTCTAAGTGTCTATATAGGTGTATAAATGCATATGATAGTGCTGTACTGAGTGACTGTAAGTATGAGTGACTCTACAGGTGAGTGAGTGGAGGTGTGTGTAGACCTAAGAGTCAATGAGTGGGTATGTAGTTATTGGTATTGGAGTATCTATGGTTTTGAGAATGGCCGTCTGAAATTTTGAGTCGGTGTATCAAAGGTTATATTAAGGTGTGAGAAGATGCACTAATTTATTACATAGATGATGTCATCAGTGATGTAATTTGAGATGTCATCAGTGATGTCATTTGAGATGTCATCAGTGATGTCACTGACCATGTCATGAGTGATGTAATATGTGACGTCATCAGCAGTGCATTGCGGGGGCGCGTGAGTTGTAGTTAGCTGAACTAACTATAACGGGGGAATTTCTAGGGTTTTGTGCGAGGGAAATGTCCAGCTAACTATAACACCCCTGAAACCTATGGTTTTTTCAGTGAATTTCGAAGGTTTTTTAAATGCCAATTCCTAATTATAACGTGCATGAAACCTATGGTTTTTTTAGTGAATTTCAAAGGTTTTTTAAATGCTAATTCCTATCTATAATTTATCTCTAAAGCTATGATGTTTAATGATTTTCATTGAATTTCTAAATTTTACAATTTCAGTGTGTCACTTTTTTTAACTTATTTTTTCAATTAATTCTTTTAAAAATTATAAAATATTATTTGTTTTTATTGGGTTTAAAAAAAAATTGTTAATGTTTTAAAATATATTTTAATATTTGTAAAAAATATTTTTTAAACTGCATTTTCAAAACTTTTTTCCCCATTTTTTGGGGATCCGCGCACCCTATGCGCACCGTTCTCTACCCCTACGCGTAAGCATCCGCATACGGTAAGCGTTGGGTACGTGTTTGGTGCGCGATTGCAATGCGACCGGTACGCGACTCCAAGCCTATACGTGACATGTACGATGCTCGTTACGCGACGCTTGTGCGCTTCCGCAATGCGTCATGTGCGTGCAAGACGCTGTGGGTGCGCGAATCCCGCGTAATATTTAACATTTAAAAAAACATATATATATATGTATTTTATGTGAATATTAATTGAAGACAAACTGTAAACTAGTCATAAAAGTTATATATTTTTACATCTAATCCTATATTCTTTTTAAATTCAATTTCGCGGATGCGCGCTGGGTGCGTGCTGCGTAAGCGCACGGTGCACGGATCCCATGTGACCTGAAAAAAAGAGATTTGATTGGTTCATTACACTTCCTGTTCTAACTATTGAAAGACCCCACCCATTTCAATAATTCTTCTTTGACCTTCTTTGGAGGAGCATCTCTTTGCAGAGAAGAAGCTTTTTTGACCAGGTTTTCACTTAGCCCAAACTTTTTTCTTAACAAACATGGCTTCAGGGCAGCAGGCATCTCCTGTATCTCCTCATTCATCTGAGGATGATTTTTTGGGAGAGCCACCACGCACACCATGTTTTTCATCTGTAGTGTGGAAATTTTTCACGTATCCTGAGAGGCAAAAAAAGACCAATGCCACCTTGGTGACCTGCAAGATCTGCCAGATAGTGCTGTCCCGTGGGGATCCAAACAAAAAGTATTCATGTGGAACTGTGAGCATGATGAAACACCTAAGGACCCTTCATCCGGTAAACCTTGCTCGGGAGGAATGCCGAAGAATGAGAGTCGTTCCTGCTCCTTCGGATTCATCGTAGCCAAGCACTTCAAGAGTGCATCCTTCTGCACAAAATTTGGACATCTGTCCGCAGTTCCAATACTTGAAAGTGCTCTGCATAAAATGCAATGCTACGGGGAGCAGTCTATTGATCTAATCTGCCGCAAGCAAGAGAGTGACCATTGCTAGGTTTTTTTTTCCCCTGAAGTTCATTGTTTTGTTCCTCCAGTTCTGTTTTTTCCTTTTTTTTTTCAAGAAAAATCCCCAAAAAATAAAAATTGTTCGAAAAAACAAAAAAAAATATAAAAGAAAAAAAAAACGTTCTTCTAAGAACTGACTTTCCTGGTTTGAAAAAAAGAGCTATATATTTGTTTGTTGGTGTGTGAAAGTTTAGATGAATGTATGTGTAGAACGTAATTGACTGAATGAATGCATTAATAGCGTATGGTGAATGTATAAGTGCAGAACTATGAGGAAGTGCTGCAGCATCACACAGTAACCTCTTTAACTGCAGTGTGCTGTAGTACTTCCGAAGCACAGGGATGCAACAAAGTGTTTTTTTAAATTTGTTCAGTCTTTGTAGGTTCTTGCAGATCTGCCAATTCTGCATATTAATACTTAGTTAAATTTACCTTCACAGTAATAGAAATTAAAAATGGTATACATTTTTTTCAGATTTTTTTTGCAATGTAAATTGATGTAAACTGCTTATTTTAGAATTAGGATCTGTAAAGAAAAGAAAAAATAGTTATAACATGTAATAATACATTTTTTACAACACAGCATATTTTCAACAAAGTCATTTGTTTGCCTTTTTTGCTGTTCTCAGAATATATTGAATTTCACTAGAAATAGTGATTTCAATCGTACTCATCACTTAACAGCGGGCAAAAAAAAAAACAATCAAAAAGATTGTTTAAAAAAACCCAACATGCTGTTCTCAGTAAAATACCACAAGATAAATCACACATATGAAATGCTTATGGCTAACAACATTTTATAAGTTTAACTTATAAAAACTATAAGTGTTGTCGCTTAAAAATATTCACCGAGTCAATGAGCACAAAAAAGTCCATAATTCAAACATATACCTTTCCTTGAGGCCAAATGGTATTTTTGCACTCCTTTTTATGTAAATTGTCCAATGGTAGTCCTATTAAATTATAATAATAAATTCCCCAGAGAATGAATTATCTTCCTAAAACTTTGACTTTAAAAATATTAGGTAGGAATTAGGTTTCCCTAGGCAAACGTTGTTTGAAAACCAACTGGGAATCATTACAAAGTGTCCAGCCTTTGTCACATTTTAGATAGGCAGTGTAATGTCCAGATATGGTGGAAGGACCATCATGGAAAATTATTGCAATTGCTACAAAAGTCCTTCCTGATATTGATAGTTGTGTTGCTACAAACTGCTTTATTAAAGTATCCAATTTTCTTCCATCAGCTGTACAACGTTGCATCATTAAAAGTATGTATTGTCCATATTTTGTTAAAAATAATGTGGATAACATTTCTGATTTACATTGGCTACACTCCATGTTTTGATTTGCACCTTTAACTAATTTATTGAAAGACACTGATTTACAGTCTCGTAATGTTAAATACAGAAATCTTTCAGTGTCTACATTAGTGGTACATGTATACATGCAATTTTCACAATGATGTTCCCATTTGTAAGAAAGGCCAAAATATTTTCTATTTCTACACCTTCATTTTCAAAAATGGTAAGCATATACATTAAAAATTACTGAGCATCTTGTTGGATATTTTGTGTAAATTGTGTAGAACCAGAATACACATCCAAAAGATTACGAACGTCTGAAACAGATTGTATTTTACTTGTATCTGTTGTCAATTTTTCATAAACAGAATGCAACAGAGAACAAAATCTTTTTTGCCGATTCTGCATAATTTGTTCTTGCAAACCTTCAAGATAAAAAACAACATTGACCACTACATTAGCATAGCAGTTGACACCTGAACCATTTTCAAACTGATAACCAACAACCTCTTCAACAGTGTCCAATTTCTTTTTACTTGCAATCACAACATTATCTTGTTCTTTTCCCTTCTCAACACCTTCAGAACAGATATTCTCTAACCTTCTTTCTCGACCAACCACACGCTTTTCAAATACAGGATATTGACCTAAATTTGGAGCATACACCCTTCTTAACCTATTATATGAGTTTACACAGGTTGCATTTGCAGTAACCTTTGTCTCATCAAAATCAATCAAAAACAAACCAGATAATGTTCTGACTCGCGACAAAGCAACATATGCCATACCCTCTTTAAATACAGTAGATCCAATGTTAACCAATGCACTGTCTGCAATTAATCCTTGAGATTTATGAATAGTCACTGCATATGCCAGAGAAAATGGAAATTGTTTCCTATGGACATATAAATCTTTAACAAACAAAAAACGAACTGAACAACGACCAATTTCTTTAACTTCTTCAATCTGATCAAATGTAATTTTTAAAAATTCAATTCCTTCTTTTTTCTGATAATCAACAAAATCCACCACTTTACCGATTGCGCCATTAACTAACCCTTTTTCTACATCCAAATTACGCCTTAAAATAACCCGACAGTTTACACACGCATATAGTGTCTTTTCTAAACCAGCTGTTTTAGATATTTATTTTTCTAAAGAATCCAGTTTTATTTTTAAATTTCCCGTCAAAATAATAGTGATTCCTTCATGCTCTATTTTATCAATGACTTCCATTTTTATAATTTCTTCATTTTCCAGTTTTAATAGTTCTTCGTTGAATATGGAACACTAGCGCAGTTTTGGCATTAAACAGATCACTGATTTATTTTCAGCAATTTTCATGTACACTTTTGCAAGAACTACATTTTCATTTGGAAAGACATTGCAAAGTAATCGACTTTCCAAAGCTTGTTTGCCATGTTTTGTAAGAATTCCAATTCTTATATCTTGAAGAATACTTCCATATTCAGCATGATTTGCCTGTCGCATATTTGTTGTCAGGTCTTTGTATTCAAAATGATTCCAAATGTTCACATTACCAACACTACCAAGGGACTTTCTGGTATCTTCATGTGCAAGTGTTTTAAATACCGGTTGTCCTTTTACCGGAGTCAGTTGCAATAGATCTCCAAAAACTATGACGTGTTTTCCTCCAAATAACACGTCATACTTTTTAAGAATTTGCTGCATTCTTAAATGCACAAAGGCAAGCATCAAGTTTGAGACCATGCTCACCTCATCAATAATGAGAAGTTTCATTTTCTTCAACACTCTTGAAACTTCACAACAAGCTTCTCCAGATAGATTGTGGTATTCCAATTTGTTCTCATGCTCTACTGGTAGCATTAGTAAACGATGTAAAGTAATTCCTTTAATGTTATGTGCTGCCAACCCAGTTGGAGCAGTGACAACACAAGACAAATGCGACTCAGTTGTTTTTTGCAGATAACTTGTAATTACTTTAATTAAGAAACTTTTTCCTGTTCCAGCTTGACCACTCACATACATTCGGATAGGTTGAAATGATGTACATGAGCACCCTTTCTTTTCATGAAGTAATCCATGGTCAATCTGCTCTTTCACTTGTTGATATATTTGTTTCTGTTCAACATTTAGTTGTTCTTCCAAGTTCTGCCAGAGAGTGCTGTCCCGTGGGGATCCAAACAAAAAATATTCATGCGGAACTGCGAGCATGATGAAACATCTAAGGACCCTTCATCCGGTAAACCTTGCTCGGGAGGAATGCCGAAGAATGAGAGTCGTTCCTGCTCCTTCGGATTCATCGTAGCCAAGCACTTCAAGAGTGCATCCTTCTGCACAAAATTTGGACATCTGTCCGCAGTTCCAATACTTGAAAGTGCTCTGCATAAAATGCAATGCTACTTTATGCTACGGGGAGCAGTCTATTGATCTAATCTGCCGCAAGCAAGAGAGTGACCATTGCTAGTTTTTTTTTCCCCTGAAGTTCATTGTTTTGTTCCTCCAGTTCTGTTTTTTCCTTTTTTTTTTTCAAGAAAATCCCCCCAAAAATTAAAATTGTTCAAAAAAACAAAAGAAATATAAAAGAAAAAAGAAAAAAAAAACGTTCTTCTAAGAACTAACTTTCCTGATTTAAAAAAAAGAGCTATATATTTGTTTGTTGGTGTGTGAAAGTTTAGATGAATGTATGTGTAGAACGTAATTGACTGAATGAATGCATTAATAGCGTATGGTGAATGTATAAGTGCAGAACTATGAGGAAGTGCTGCAGCATCACACAGTAACCTCTTTAACTGCAGTGTGCTGTAGTACTTCCGAAGCACAGGGATGCAACATATGTACATAAATATGTTGCACATCTATGCTTCTCTATGCACGACTGCTTAAATTGCAGCCATGTGGTGACACAGGCACCCTTGCACCATAGTGAAAGGATATCTGTGTCATGTGCTGTTTGTTTTTGTGCAGAAAGACACACCTTCCTGCACAAAAACAATCAGTAAACGCATTTTTCTCCTTCAATGTATGCTGAACATTTTAGCATGCATTGAAGATTTAAAAATGAGGAGAAAGGAAAACAATTCTCCTTGTTGTGCTTTTGCACACCAATTAGAGGATGGTGCAGCATTCACACACACATCGAGTTTTATGATTTCTGATAAATCTGGAGATGTGTCTTGTTCTATGAGTATTCAGTGCAATCATGCACAACAATACTTATAGAACAACCTTTCAACGCAAAGTGGTGTGTATGATGAGGTTGTATTTACATGGAATAGAAAAAGTACACCGAGCACCTTTTCCTCTCTTTGTAAATATGAAAGAGTGTCTTGTGGAATAACTATGTTACAAAAAGTGACATATTTCTGTTTTAAAATTGCTTCCGAATGATAGAAGGTAAGCACAGAGTTCTGTCTGCAAAGATGCTCAAACAAGAATGATTGAAATGATTGCGGTCCTTCAATAGGTACAATGGGAAATATTATGAACCACTCAAATCTGTTTTTTTGGAGGTCACATAATATCCGGTAAGAGAGAAATTTCAAAACTACATCGGTATAAACAGAGTGTTTTTTAAAACTTGTTCAGTCTTTGTAGGTTCTTGCAGATCTGCCCATTCTGCATATTAATACTTAGTTAAACTTACCTTCACAGTAATAGAAATTAAAAATGGTATTCATTTTTTTCAGATTTTTTTTGCAATGTAAATTGATGTAAACTGCTTATTTTAGAATTAGGATCTGTAAAGAAAAGAAAAAATAGTTATAACATGTAATAATAAATTTTTAACAACACAGCATATTTTCAACAAAGTAATTTGTTTGCTTTTTTGCTGTTCTCAGAATATATTGAATTTCACTAGAAATAGTGATTTCAATCGTACTCATCACTTAACAGCGGGCAAAAAAAAAAAAACAATCAAAAAGATTGTTTAAAAAAAAAAACAACATGCTATTCTCAGTAAAATACCACAAGATACAAATCACACATATATGAAATGCTTATGGCTAACACAATTTTATAAGTTTAACTTATAAAAATTATACATGTTGTTGCTTAAAAATATTCACTGAGTCAATGAGCACAAAAAAGTCCATAATTCAAACATATACCTTTCCTTGAGGCCAAATGGTATTTTTGCACTCCTTTTTATGTAAATTGTCCAATGTTCGTCCTATTAAATTATAATAATAAATTCCTCAGAAAATGAAGTATCTTCCTAAAACTTTGACTTTAAAAATATTAGGTAGGAATTAGGTTTCCCTAGGCAAACGTTGTTTGAAAACCAACTGGGAATCATTACAAAGTGTCCAGCCTTTGTCACATTTTAGATAGGCAGTGTAATGTCCAGATGTGGTGGAAGGACCATCATGGAAAATTATTGCAATTGCTACAAAAGTCCTTCCTGATATTGATAGTTGTGTTGCTACAAACTGCTTTATTAAAGTATCCAATTTTCGTCCATCAGCTGTACAACGTTGCATCATTAAAAGTATGTATTGTCCATATTTTGTTAAAAATAATGTGGATAACATTTCTGATTTACATTGGCTACACTCCATGTTTTGATTTGCACCTTTAACTAATTTATTGAAAGACACTGATTTACAGTCTGGTAATGTTAAATACAGAAATCTTTCAGTGTCTACATTAGTGGTACATGTATACATGCAATTTTCACAATGATGTTCCCATTTGTAAGAAAGGCCAAAAATATTTTCTATTTCTACACCTTCATTTTCAAAAATGGTAAGCATATACATTAAAAATTCCTGAGCATCTTGTTGGATATTTTGTGTAAATTATGTAGAACCAGAACACACATCCAAAAGATTACGAACATCTGAAACAGATTCTATTTTACTTGTATCTGTTGTCAATTTTTCATAAACAGAATGCAACAGAGAACAAAATCTTTTTTGCCGATTCTGCATAATTTGTTCTTGCAAACCTTCAAGATAAAAAACAACATTGACCACTACATTAGCATAGCAGTTGACAACTGAACCATTTTCAAACTGATAACCAACAACCTCTTCAACAGTGTCAAATTTCTTTTTACTTGCAATCACAACATTATCTTGTTCTTTTCCCTTCTCGACACCTTCAGAACAGATATTCTCAACCCTTCTTTTTCGACCAATCACACGCTTTTCAAATACAGGATATTGACCTAAATTTGGAGCATACACCCTTCTTAACCTATTATACTCTTTTACACAGTTTGCATCTGCAGTAACCTTTGTCTCATCAAAATCAATCAAAAACAAACCAGATAATGTTCTGACTCGGGACAAAGCAACATATGCCATACCATCTTTAAATACAGTAGATCCAATGTTCACCAATGCACTGTCTACACTTAATCCTTGAGATTTATGAATAGTCACTGCATATGCCAGAGAAAATGGAAATTGTTTCCTATGGACATATGAATCTTTAACAAGCAAAAAACGAACTGAACAATGACCAATTTCTTTAACTTCTTCAATCTGATCAAATGTAATTATTAAAAATGCAATTCCTTCTTTTTTCTGATAATTAACAAAATCCACCACTTTACCGATTGCGCCATTAACTAACCCTTTTTCTACATCCAAATTACGCCTTAAAATTACCCGACAGTTTACACACGCATATAGTGTCTTTTCTAAACCAGCTGTTTTAGATATTTTTTTCTTCTAAAGAAACCGGTTTTGTTTTCAACTTTCCCGTCAAAATAATAGTGATTCCTTCATGCTCTATTTTATCAATGGCTTCCATTTTTATAATTTCTTCATTTTCCAGTTTCAATAGTTCTTCGCTGAATATGGAACACTCACGCAGTGTTGGCATTAAACAGATAACTGATTTATTTTCAGCAATTTTCATGTACACTTTTGCAGGAACTACATTTTCATTTAGAAAGACATTGCAAAGTAATCGACTTTCCAAAGCTTGTTTGCCATGTTTTGTAATAATTCCAATTCTTATATCTTGAAGAATACTTCCATATTCAGCATCATTTGCCTGTCGCATATTTGTTGTCAGTTCTTTGTATTCAAAATGAGTCCAAATGTTCACATTACCAACACTACCAAGAGACTTTCTGGTATCTTCATGTGCAAGTGTTTTAAATACCGGTTGTCCTTTTACCGGAGTCAGTTGCAATAGATCTCCTAAAACTATGATGAGTTTTCCTCCAAATAACACGTCATACTCTGTTTTAAGAATTTGCTGCATTCTTAAATGCACAAAGGCAAGCATCAAGTTTGAGACCATGCTCACCTCATCAATAATGAGAAGTTTCATTTTCTTCAACACTCTTGAAACTTCACAACAAGCTTCTCCAGATAGCTTGTGGTATTCCAATTTGTTCTCATGCTCTACTGGTAGCATTAGTAAACGATGTAAAGTAATTCCTTTAATGTTAAGTGCTGCCAACCCAGTTGGAGCAGTGACAACACAAGACAAATGCGACTCAGTTGTTTTTTGCAGATAACTTGTAATTACTTTAATTAAGAAACTTTTTCCTGTTCCAGCTTGACCACTCAGATACATTCGGATAGGTTGAAATGATGTACATGAGCACCCTTTCTTTTCATGAAGTAATCCATGGTCAATCTGCTCTTTCACTTGTTGATATATTTGTTTCTGTTCAACATTTAGTTGTTCTTCCAAGTTTCCTAACTGTATTACATCTTCTTGAGCTTGATACATTGCTGTTTTCACCTCATTCATGGCAGTTGCTGCTTCATTTTCAACAATTGGTTGTCCAAGTGGGTCTTGACTCTGTGCAGCAGAACTTTGACTGTCTTGAGAACTGTCTTTAGCAATCTCAGCTGTAATTGTAGCTTCTTGATCAATTTCATCATTCAACATTTTCACATAATTTGCAAAAGCACTGCATTTTATGCTATCTTTACAGGCATTAAATGAATCTTCATAGCTCTGAAAATCTCCAAGTAATTCCAGTTCTGAACACCATGGCTTGAACATTTGCAAAAGGGCTAAATAGTAAAATTCCCGTTTAGCAGCAGTGTCGCAACTCAGTTTCCTGTGATTAATTAAATTTCCTTTCCTTTGTTTCACCAGACATCCTTCGGAACCAATCACTGCATATTTTCCATCATTGATGTTCTCTGTAGTATTCCGTTTAAAAGTGTAGTTTTGCAGCACTTCATAGAGACACATGTTCTCAGGATGATGACTTCTGTTTGGGTAATATGTGTCCAACATATTCGTTTTCAAAATATCTGTACTTTCAGGTTCTTTTTCTGCTAAATATTCAATTTCTTGAACAGATTTCAGTACCCGATTTCGCATTCCTGCAAGACCTAGACTCACTCAAATGATTCTTCTACTTTTGGAATATAGACTTGTAGATGATAACCGATCTGAACATTCATATGCTCCAATTTCACAATGCGATAACATCTACAAACTGAAACTGTATAATTTCTTACTAAGAGTCTTCTCGTGAGAAATCTCTTCCCATATTTCTTTCAGAATCAGAAAAACTTTATTCGATTGTAAGCAAAAAACAATCATAAAAGTGTACATAAGTAAAATACAGCAAGTACATGAAAGTCATAAAAACTTGAGTTAAGAAGAGCATAATGCCCAAGGGTATTTAAAAATACATTATAAGATCATCCTTTTTCTAATAAAAAACACTTTTTTCAAATAAGAAATGACTGTTGCAACACAAAGGTGATTATCCAAACATTGGATCTCATACAGTGCACGGCGACATTGACGATGTCCAATCATCTTTAGGAAGGGCAATAATATTGTTCGCCTATCATGGATATAATAACGACAAAACAATACGACATGCATGGTACTTTGAGGAGAGATTTCATCACAGGGGCATGGGGACAAATCATGAGACCAGTTGTTGATTGTGGGAAAACTGACCAATCTGTGAAAGATATTAAATCTAAAACGACAGAGTAAAAAACGGTCAAAATTATTTGGTACATAAGTCAAATAGGGTTGGATATTAAAAGTGGTTAAAACTAGTTCATGTTGAAGGACAGTTGGTTTTAAAACCTCCACAACACATCTTAAGGATTCTAGGTGTGTCAGGCATTCTTTTTTAAGATCCTTTCTGGAAATAGCTGAGGTAGTAAGCGGATTTAAAAAGTACTCTAATTTGCCCATATCAGATAAAAAATTACGTACATATCTGAGCCACGGTATCCTCATACATCCATCTAACTTAATGACATCTGACAAAATATCTCTATTAAGCTTAGGTTCATCTTTTGACCATACCCTGTGCCATAACAGAACGGGTTCTAGCTTAATAAGGTCGGATATAAAAGAGAGACCCAGTTCAGTGTGGCAGTTAAAACTAGAGGAACTATTAGGAACCGCGAGGATAAACTTCAAAAAGGTATTCTCAACAACCTGGAGCGGAATCGGGTCCACTATCCCCCATATTCCGCTACCATACATGGCGCCAGATAAACATTTAGCTTTATAAATTTTAATTAGCTCTGCGGGGGGTCGAGTACCTAGTTTCCCCGAGAAGGACCTAAGAGCAGCTGTCGAATGAATCATCGCCTGTTTTTTTGCAGCCAATGCCTTGCCCCAAGAATCCTTCTGCGTAAATAAGATACCAAGGTAGGAAAATTGTTGAGTAAAAACCAACCGGTGTCCTTCAATAAAAATAGGCTTCTTAGATTTTACATTTCTGCCACAGTGCATGATAAATGTTTTTGCTATGTTTACTTTTAGGCCCAATTCTGACATGAAGAGGGCAAAACTAGCAACCACGCGCTGTAGTCCCAATTGAGTGCGGGACATTAATACAGCGTCATCCGCATACATTAATAACGGGATGGGACGGCCAGCAACATAGGGGGGATCAAGTTTGTTATTGCACAGGGCTTTCTCCAAACCATTTATATACAAATTAAAAAGGAAAGGGGCCAGGACACAACCTTGCCTGACTCCACTCCTGATTGGGATTTTACCCGTGCATTCCCCATTTTGGCCGTAACGTACAGATGCAGAAGCTTCACTATAAAAACATTTAAGAAAATAAATAATGTTATCTGCAACCCCAAGTTGTTCCAATAATATCCACAGTTTGGAATGAATCACACAATCAAAGGCGGCTGAAAGATCGACGAAGGCTACAAACAGATTCTCCCTCCTGGCTCTAGTATATTTCCCCGTTAACATCAGAAAATTTAAGCCTTGTTCCACAGTACCTAATCCAGTACGGAAACCGTATTGTAGGTCAGAGAGGATAGAATTGTCATCAGCCCATCGAAGTAGCCGGTCCAGAATTATTCGTCCCGCTATTTTTGTAAATGAATCTAAAAGAGAAATGGGTCTATAACAGGCCGGTTTGTGACGATCCCCTTTTTTGTAGATAGGAACAATTATGGACTCCACCCAAGTAGATAAAAAGCTAGATGCACAGCAAGCATTTAGCACCTGAACCAGTAGGGGTGCCCACAATGACATAACTGCCTTAAATACATCTATGGGCACTCCGTCTGGGCCGGGGGCCTTCCCCCCCTTACTTGCTTGAATCGCTTTTTCAACCTCGGGGAGAGAAAACTGCATGTCTCTCAAGGATGGATAATCAGAGGGGTTACAGGAGGTGGAATACGTGCCGTCCCCCTCATATACTTTTGAAAAGTGGTCAATCCACTCAGCCTCAGAGATTGCGACTTCTACGGTGGGACATGCCTCTCCTCTGAATAGGGGGTTTCTGATAATCTTCCAAAAGCTTGCACTATCGTTGCATAGTGAGGCCTGGTGCAAAGCTTCCCACGTATCCTTTCTTATCTCCTTTTTCCTATCTTTAATGGCGAGTTTATACTGCAGCCTCAGATTGCGGACATCTTCTGGACACCTGGGTTGTTTATGAAGTGCCTTCTTTAGGAGGGAGTACGCTTTGGTGCATCTGGAATTAAACCAGCTATTCCTCTGTACTCTATTATGTCTATGTTGTCGTGTTAAGGAGGATCTAATCTCATTAGATATTGACAGAAAAGAAGCCAATATCTTATCTGGGGGAGCATCCTCTGTTAAGCATGTAATAAAATCAGAGGCGCAGATGGTAAGGACCTTATTTAGCGTATGAGATTGATCCACCTTGTCCCATTTAAGCGTGAAGCCATTGGTGGAACCAATGGCAAGATTTTCCCATAATATATCTATCTCAGAGGCAGGTTTTGGGGCAGACCACTTTGGGATAAAAATGGAGAAACAAAGAGGAAAGTGGTCGCTTAATGCAATATCGGACACCTCACAGGCAACAAGCACACGAGCATGCCTATTAGTAATAAGTGCAAAATCTATCGTGGAGGTACAGCCTCGCCCATTGAAAGTTGGTGGAAGGGGAAATGGTGTTGAACACACCTCGTTTATGAAGGCCAAGTCAAATTGACCAATAAGTTCATTCAATTGATCACCCTGGCTTGAATGAGTAAAATGGGACAAGCTCAACCCATCATCCTCGCTACCTAAGCCACATCTATTATCTGCCGTCATGTTACATAAAGTACAATTGAAATCTCCCACAAGCAGTATAATCAAATTAAAACCAAAGATTTTTTCCTGAGAAAGAAGTACATTGGCCAGCTTTTTACAGACAGTATTGACTTCCCTAGAGGGGATATTATTGTATAAATTGAGCAATACTATCGTAGTTGATAAATCCAAAACTATTCTTAAAGCCTGGAAATAACAATCTTTATCTAATTCCATAATCTTTAAAGTATGTAGCTTATTGGAGATATAGGTCGTCAAACCCCCCTTGGCCCTGCCATGCTGGGTACCCACCGCTGGGGTGTGAAATGTTTTGAACCCATTTAGGTGTACCGGGTCCTTGCTCCATGTTTCTTGCAGGCAGATAATATCTTGCAATTTGATGAATTCTTGCCAAAGTGGGTTTCCAATTTTAGATTTAAGACCAGCAATGTTCCAAGAACAAATGCTGCAAGGGAGGGATCCTAGGGGGGGACAAACAGGCCGAGTCATGGTGGAATCTGGCGAGGAAAGTATAAGTCCACTCACATTTCCCTCCCCAGGTCCTACATCCAAATCTATCGACCCACCTACATTGTGCTCGAAGTCCAATGAGCTACATGGTGCCCCCAAATTTCCCTTGTTATCATCCATAGGATCACGGCTGTCTTCTGCCACAATAATTAGAGTGTTTTGAGAATAATGGGGTTGCTGTCAATCATTACACTCTAGGCCACTTAGAATATCAAAGTGATTAGATGTTGATATATTATATTTTTCCCCTTGGGGGTATCCCAAGTTATACAAATGAGGGCCATGACCCCTCAGTCTTTCCCGTTGTAAAGGGGCATAGAAAAAATCAAGGGGGACGATGTTAACATAATCAGCCACAATGTGGCCGGTGTAACATTTTTCAAGTATATGGTTGACCAGCAAAGGGGACCGGAAAGATATAATCACACAGTCTCCTCTCAGAGATTTGGCTGACGGACCTAGCCAGCGAACTCTTCTTATCATTTTAAAATTTGAGAAGAGAGCTGTATTCGACCCAAATTTGATAGATAAATAATGAAGGGCCTTATTCTTCAATGTAGACCAATGTTCAAAGGCATTTGGAGGAAGGGATGGAACATTTACTAGTACCACAGTATAGGGACAGGCCTCAGGAGGAAGGTTCAACGTAGGTAGGCTAGCTGTAGAAGATGTCTCATTGATGTCTGAAACAGGTCTTACAATAATGGGGTCTACGTTATGAGCTGGAATTGGGGGTCCAACAATGTTTATACCATCTGAAGTAGTGTTGGTTGTACCAGTGGCCTCCTTTTGTGTAGAACCATCAAACCTATTAGATATTATCGCTGAGTTGCCATGGACAGTTAGAGAGGATGTTGCGGGTGCCACAATCGGTAGAATAGAAGGTGCGTTAACCACTGGGGTATTTGAAGTTCCCGCTGCATGAATTTCTATGTCATTGACCCTAGATTCAATGTTTGTTAATTTTGTCATGAGCGGTGCAATTAGAGTAGTTAACATGCCCTCCATTTTCCCCCAAAAGTTATCCCCTAATATCGGATTATTCTTACAACTATTTGAAGGGGCAGCTAAAGTATTGGTATTACTCGTTTTTCTTTTATCTTGTACCACCATAGTTTCGCCAACGACTTTGCAGGATTTAATAGGTCGCTTCTTTGTAGCATTAGTTATTTGCGGCCCTTCCTTGTTACAGTGATTTTGCTTGCTCTTCGCCTTCTGGCCTCTAGTTGTCATTTGTGGCACGTCACCACTAATACTAAGCACTGAACTAGTAGAGGAAATTGGGCCTAAAGGTGAATCGAGTCCCATCTGTACTATAGGGTTCTCGTGCCAAGGTGGGGACGTAGGCGGATCTACAGAGGAAAATATGGCCGGAGACAAGGAAAGCCTAGATTGGGTAGACAAAGGGTCCCCAGCAGTCTGCTGCTGAGGTGTTACGCTATCCCTTAATTCTTGTCGTGGTCTTGTTACTGGGAGACCAATGAATGATGGTACTACTAAGGAGTCCTGGGACAAAGTAGTAAAAATAGAAGCATTATTGACCGACAGGGGCGGAGGCAGGCCTGCAGGAAGTGACAGGCGCCTTTCGGTACTCTCAATGGCGGATGCAACTACCCCAATTGTCTTTTGAAGCATTAGGTCAATAGCTGTCAGAGTAGGTAAAGGATTATTATTTTGCCTTATATCCGGTTGGACAGGTGGGGCCTTGCGTTTCCCCATGATGACTATCTTTCCAAAGCAATAGTGACCAACTCAATGCAAACCAGCCTTATACGGTAAGTATATGTAAAACCATCAAAGTACACAGATCCAATACAACAGTCAAAGTCCAAAGGATATGTTAAAAATGAAAGAATGGGTTAACAAAACCAAGAGCTGTGGCCCGGGTCCGGCCTCCTACGGCCCCGGACGGCCACAGACGGTCCCGCCCTTGTCCCGGGCTTCTCCCGGCGCCGCCCGCGCGCGGTCCCGCGATGCGGAGGGCGGAGTTGTTTTTGAGGCGCCGTTCGGGCGCGAAATACCGCTTCCGGGATCGCAGGCAGAGGGCAAAGGAGCCTGGGGGATGTAGTTTCTGTGTACCCGTCTCGGTACTAGCGCCACAGACACCACCAGCGCGGCGAGAGGAGAAGAGTCACGGAGCCGCCTGCCCTCACAGCCAGCAGGTAGGGATAACACCTCCAACAAGTGTCCGCTAGTGCTTCAGGAAACCCGCTCTGCCGAGGGCGGAGTTGTTTTTGAGGCGCCGTTCGGGCGCGAAATGCCGCTTCCGGGATCGCAGGCAGAGGGCAAAGGAGCCTGGGGGATGTAGTTTCTGTGTACCCGTCTCGGTACTAGCGCCACAGACACCACCAGCGCGGCGAGAGGAGAAGAGTCACGGAGCCGCCTGCCCTCACAGCCAGCAGGTAGGGATAACACCTCCAACAAGTGTCCGCTAGTGCTTCAGGAAACCTTTCTTTCAATTCCGTCTTTTCTGATTTAGTAATGTAGGATGTTACATATCGAGCAACAGCAATGGAATTGTCCGCAACATACTGAATATCCATGTTAGCGTTCCACATGGATAAAATAACTGGATTGTAGTCATTTATGTATTTTGATTCTTCGCTTATTCTTAAGTTGTAGGTATTTTTCGGAGACTTTCTTGTGATGGTATGTCGCATAGCTAACATAAAACTGTTCACTCTTCCTTTGGATAATACAGGACGTGGAAAACCAAAACGAAATTTGGTATGGAACTTATCCTTTGACTTGTACTTTCGTCGACAGTATTTTCCACATCAATGGTTTTGGAATCGGAAGACTTGTTGTTTTAAGTTTTTATGTTCTCTGCTATTGGGTACAGCACATGTGGCATAATCTTCAATGAAAGACAAAACAGTTTCATCTGAATCTGTTCCAAATTTGGGGGCGTCCTTGACCCATAACTACATATGTATATTAGGAGCACCTCTTGCTTCATACTCCTTTCACCAAAAGAAATCCACAACTTCTCCAAGAGGAGGATTCTTTTTATTGCAGATGAAAGACATCATAGCTTCAAATCTATGATTGAAATATCTGCATACATTAACAGGATCCAAAGAGCACAACTCTCTAGGTGTCTTGTATTCAATATTTTTTATATTGGAATTTGCCTCTCGAAGAAATTCAAGTAAATCATCCCAAGCATACTCAGCACAGCTTAGTGTAACAAACCATGTAGTAGTTCCCAAGTTCCGTAGCATAAATTTCAGTTCTCCATGACGACGCTACAAATATTCATTAGTCCCACGCTGACATGCCATCAGATTAATCAACTGAGGTCCTAAATGATCATCTCTCTGATGCACTTTATCCATAAAATCCTTTGCAGTTACATTTTGCAGATGCATTCCAGTTTTTAAAATGTGATTTACTGCATATGAAAGTCCAGACAAGTCACTTTCAAACAGAAGATGAAATATATAAGGGATACATTGTCGAAATCTTGGATCTTCTGCATATAATCTTGTTTTCCGATATTCAGATGCAGGAATCTGCACAGGACGTTTATCATATCGTCCACCTTTTCCTGTTGGAAACAACTGCGGGAAACAATGAGCTTCCAAGCTCTCTTCCCATACACTCATGGGACTTCCTGTTGCTTTTTTCATTTGGAACAACTCAATCGTAATCCCCATCACCTCTTTGGAATGAAGTGGACATGTTCACTTTTTCTATTTGTCCACTTAATGTTTCAGTATCTTCTGCTAAATCTATTTCTTTTCTCCTACAAACAAATTTCTATAGTACTCATTATTTTTTATCAGATACAATGATGCCTTTTGCACTTTTCTAACATCCACTAACTCTTGCCAGATTTTCTTATTCTTTGTAGGAACACCATTAACTAGAATTACTAGTGGCTCATTTTCTGCATGGTCTACACCAATAGTTTCAATATTTTTCCTTAAATCTAACGGTAAATACACAACTCTTCCTTTCAATCCTCTTTGCAACTCTGATGGAGGTAATTTACCTGTTTTAGGCTCCATACGAACAATAGCCTGAAACGGGTGATCACATTGAATGAGAATAGACTCATACGTATTTAAATCTATCAGCTCTGGAGGAATAGCAACCAACTCTAGATTATTATGAACAGCTCTAGCAGGCATTTTATTCTCATCTAATTTGTTATAACAATATTTGCAAATACGCTGCTCAGATCCCAAATCAAAACAATTCTCTACCAACAAATAAGTTGCAAATTCCATCCACTTATCATTATCTTCTATTTCACTTTTTAAACACAGATTGACACCCCTAGTCTGATTTTTATAGTGATTTCGCCGAAAACAAATGCAAGAAACATTTGGTCTTTCACCTGAAATTACCTTAAACTTTGTGATTTCATCCTCAAATGTTTTTGTAATTACGGGTTCTACATTGTCTTCAACATTTTGTTCTACTAATGTGTCAGTTTCTGCACTCTCTTGCTGAGGACCAAAGTAACAAAACTCTATATCATCACAAACCTTCTTCACATCTGATACTGAGCCACGCAAAAGAGCACTGTTCAACTCATTTAACTTTAGTGCTGGACTTTTCGCATAGTACAATCTGGAGAACAACAACGACTGCAATACCAGCACCCTGCTCGACAACCTCGCCAACCTTGGACTCAAGCAGCTGGTATCCACACCCACCCACCTCGCCGGACACACACTCGACGCCATCTTCTCATCCAGCAAAGACATCACCTTCAGCCACGCCACTGAACTCCACTGGACGGACCACAGATGCATCCACTTCACCTTCAGTAGAACGACGATCCACCACCACCAGCAACAGGTTGCCCGAAGAAGCTGGAACAAGATCACAGCCGACCAGCTCGCCGCTTCCCTGAGCCAGCACCCTCCGGACAGCTCAGCGAACCCCAGCCAGGCCGCCGACAACCTCTCGAAGTGGATCAGCAAATGCGCAGACGAACTCGCCCCTCTGAGGATCCCGCCCAGCAGACCCGGCAATAAGAGAGCCCCATGGTTCACCGACGAACTCAAGAGCTCCAAGAAGAACTGCCGAGCCCTCGAGAAAGCCTGGAGAAAGGAACCCACGCCGGACAACAGGACCACCCTCAAGCTCGCCACCCGGAAACACCACCAATTGATCCGCACCGCCAAGAAAACTACATTCAAGGACCGGCTGGACAACAACGCACACAACTGAAAGGAACTCTTCAACATCGTGAAAGAGCTCTCCAACCCCAACGCCGGAAACAACGACATCACCCCATCGCAAGACCTCTGCAACTCCCTCGCCTCCTACTTCCACAACAAAATCGCAGACATACACAACAGCTTCAGCACTCAACCGACGCACGCCACGACCACAGCAACGCCACCCACCACCACCCTCCGTGCCTGGACCCCGGTCAACACCGAAGACACCGTCCACATGATGAACTCCGTCCACTCCGGATCTCCGACCGACCCCTGCCCTCACCACGTCTTCAACAAAGCCGACGCTGTCATCGCACCCCACCTGCGGGACATCATCAACACCTCATTCGACACCGCCACCTTCCCCGAGAGCTGGAAGCACGCCGAACTCAGCGCTCTACTCAAGAAACCTACAGCAGACCCCACCGAACTCAAGAATTACCGCCCCATCTCTCTACTCCCGTTTCCAGCCAAAGTCATCGAAAAGACCGTCAACAAACAGCTGGCCGCCTTCCTCGAGACGAACGGATCCCTCGACCCATCGCAGTCGGGATTCCGTGCCAACCACAGCACCGAGACCGCCCTCATCGCCGCCACTGACGACATCCGAGCCCTGATGGACAACGGAGAAACAGCGGCCCTCATCCTCCTAGACCTCTCCGCGGCCTTCGACACGGTCTGCCACCGCATCCTAGTGCAGCGCCTCAGCAACGTCGGAATCCAGGAGAAGGCACTGGGATGGATCGTCTCCTTCCTCGACGGAAGAACACAAAGAGTCCGCCTACCACCGTACAAGTCAGAGGCCACAGAAGTCATCTGCGGCGTCCCTCAAGGATCCTCGCTGAGCCCTACTCTCTTCAACGTCTACATGAGCCCCCTCGCGGCCATCGCACGCCAACACAACCTCAACATAATCTCCTACGCCGACGACACCCAGCTGATCCTCTCCCTGACTAACGACCCCGCCGCCGCCAGAGCCAACCTGCTCGAAGGGATGAGAGAGGTAGCCGAGTGGATGACGACGAGCCGCCTGAAACTGAACTCAGATAAGACGGAGGTCCTCATCCTGGGCTCCTCGCCCTCCGCCTGGGACGACTCCTGGTGGCCCCCCGCCCTAGGCACCGCACCCAAACCGACGGACCACGCACGCAACCTGGGTTTCATCCTGGACTCCTCCCTCTCCATGACCAGGCAAGTCAACGCCGTCTCCTCGTCGTGCTTCAACATCCTGCGCATGCTTCGGAAGATCTTCTGGTGGATCCCCGCAGAGACCAGGAAGACCGTCACCCAGGCCCTCGTCACCAGCCGACTGGACTACGGCAGCGAACTCTACGCCGGAACCACCGCCAAGATCCAGAAGAGACTCCAGCGCATCCAGAACGCCTCAGCCAGACTCATCCTCGACATCCCACGACACAGCCACATCTCCGGACACCTAAGAGACCTGCACTGGCTCCCGGTCAACAAGAGAATCACCTTCCGCCTCCTTACCCACGCACACAAAGCTCTCCACGATCAAGGCCCGAGCTACCTCAACAACCGCATCAACTTCTACGCTCCCAAACGCCACCTCCGTTCTGCCAGCCACGCCCTCGCCGCCGTCCCACGCATCCGCAGAGCCACTACAGGAGGAAGGTCCTTCTCCTACCTGGCCGCCAAGACCTGGAACTCCCTCCCGGCCGACCTGCGCCTGACCCAAGACCACCCCTCCTTCAGGAAGAAGCTCAAGACCTGGCTGTTCGAGCAGTAGCGGCACCCCCCCCCCCCCCCCCAGCGCCTTGAGACCCTACGGGTAGGTAGTGCGCTCTATAAATGTCTTGATTGATTGATTGATTGATTCTCACTAACTTCCGCATTTGAGTATGATGTACTGCCAGCATCCTGAAATGGTGAAAAACACTTTGACAAACTTTCCTAGAAAGACAAGCCAGAGAATGACCTTGCAAACCAGTATTTTTTCTCACTCTGCAAGGGTCTAGTCCTTGCAACACCTTAATCTTTTGTTTAACACTTTTTTTACTATATGCTCGTAAAAAACTACATAATTTATCAATATATTCCTGTTATACACTACAAATACTACTGCAATCCCAAGTGTACACAGGGTGTTTAGGACGTCTCCCTAGAACTTCATCAGCTATCACTTATTCTGCATTTCTTTCAACCATTTTGTCTTTCTCAATTGGACAGCCATCTCTAACCTCATAACGTCTACCACTGGTGTCAACTGCATACAGTAATTTTTTGCTCTGTAAATAACTCTCTTCATTAAAGAAAGGCTCTGAACTGGAACTGTTTCCATTCTCCCCAAAAAAATCACAATTTTTTTTTCTATTAATTACTCTTTTCCTCCTACTTTTGGCCTTCATTAAATGGATTGGTTTATCTAGTGATTGAATTCTGTTTAATACTAAAATGAATAGTTTCCTTTTTACTTCAAAAGCCTTTTCAACAATGTTTTCAATATGCTTCTTCTTTTTATAAAATAGAGCTCTCTTTTTATATTTCTTCACATCTTTCAGCAAATTATGTACTACTCTCTTGTAAAATATTTTTTTGCGTAATTCCTTATACTGATTTTGCCTTCTTTTAGCATACTTTGTCTCCTTTGACTGAACATTTGCTTTTTTGCTTTTCCCCTTATTTTGAATTTTTTTTCTAGTTTAAACATTCTCAGTGGTCTCCGCATTCTGTACATTCTGTTTGCTCCTACAAACATTTTTAATAAATTGCTTTGTGATCTTACCAGAAGATTTTTTCTTTTTAGCCACATTATCTTGAACATTCAATACTTGTGGTTGATGTTTCTTCAAGTAATTCTCCTGTCTCTGTTCTTTTCGTTTTCTTTTTCTTTTGGCATGATTTCTCTATTTTAACGTTGAAAAACAGTTTCTGTAAAAAAAAAATCACAAATAAAAGTATATTAATAACTTTAAATTTATACTATTCTATTACTGTAGAAACACATTTTATATAAAAACTGACTAAGAAACTATAGCCCTGAAGCACAAGTGTGACAATGGTTAAAACACTACATGCATAGTGCATACTACTTTGAAGCAGTTCATGCCCTAAAGCCTACCTCACTAGAAGACTACATGCTAACTGACTGAATGATTACAATACTATAAGGAGACACACTGGGTGAGTGACAGGGTGTTTCCTAGAAGTGTATGAATACTGACATGGATATTGATGATGTGAAAGACAAGTGTGTAGGTGATTAGAGACCTACATGCATACTGGACACATGTTTGAATCCATTCATATGTTAAGACCTGTCTCAGTCCAATAGTACTTGGATACTGACTGAATGATTAGAGTACTGCAAGGAGAGTGCCTGGGTGAATTTATAAGTGTTTGGGGTTTGGCACAGTGAATGGATTAGTCCATGGTGCTGAATGGGTCACTAGAGGACTGCAAGGGGAGTAACAGGGTGTTTGCTGCAGTGTATGTATACTGACTGGGGAATTGAAGGTGTGAAAGACAAGTGTGTAGGTGGTTAGAGGACTGTATGCATACTGGATAGGCGTTTGAAGCAATTCATGTGCTAAGGCCTGGCTCTCTGCATGGGTACTTGGGTACTGACTGAATGATTAGAGTACTGCAAGGAGAGTGCCTGGGTGAATTTATAAGGGGTTGGCTTTCGGCGCAGTGAATGGATTAGTACATGGTGCTGAATGGGTCACTGGAGAAGTATAAGGAGACTGACAGAGTGTTTGCGGGAACTGTATGAATACTGTCTGGGATATTGAAGGTGTGAAAGACAAGTATGTAGGTGGCTAGAGACCTACATCCATAGTGGATAGATGTTTGAAACAGTCCATAGAGTAACACTTGGATCACTGCAAAACTACCTGAGTACTGACTGAATCATTAGAGTACTACAAAAAGAGTGACTCAGTGAATCTTTTTAAGCTTTTGGATTCTAGTGCAGTGAATAGATTAGTACTTACTGCCAAATGAGTCAGTGGAGGTGTGCAATTAAAGTGACAGAGTGTTTATTGGAGTTTATAGATACTGACAGAGAAATTGAAGGTCTGAAAGGCAATTGTGTTGGTAGAGGCCTCCATGCATACTGGAAACACGTTTGAATCAATCCATGTGCTAAGGTCTGCCTCACTCCATTAGTACTTAAGTACTGACTGAATGATTAGACTATTGCAAGAAGCGTACCTGGGTGAATTTACAAGTGTTTCAGTTTTGGCGCAGTGAATGCATTACTACATGGTGCTGAATAAGTCACTGGAACACTGCAAGGGGAGTGACAGGATGTTTGCTGAAAGTAACTGGATACTGACTGGGGAATTGAAGCTGTTAAAGACAAGTGTATAGTATGTTAGAAGACTGCATGCATACTGCATAGACATTTGAAGCCCTCTATGTGGTAATGCATGGTTCACTACATGAGTACCTGGAAACTGACTGAATCATTAGACTACTGCTAGGAGAGGGCCTGGGTAAAACTTTTAAGTTTTTCAGTTTTGGCGCAGTGAAAAGATTAGTACATGGTACTGGATCAGTCACTGGATGTGTGCAAGATGAGTGACAGGATGTTTATTGAAGTATATAGATACTGACTAGTTAATTAAAGAAGTGAAAGACAAGTGTGTAGGTGACTAGAGGCCTGTATGCATACTGGATAGGGGTTTGAAGCAGTCCATGTTGTAAGGCTTGGCTCGCTGCATGAGTACTTGGATACTGACTGAATGATTAGAGTACTGCAAAGAGAATGCCTGAGTGAATTTATAAGTGTTTGGGTTGTGGCGAAGTGAATGGTTTAGTATATGCTGCTGAATGGGTCACTAGAGGAGTACATGGGGAGTGACAGGGTGTTTGCTTGAAGTGTATGGATACTGACTGTGGAATTAAAGGTGTGAAAGAGAACTGTGTAGATGGTTAGAGAACTGCATGCATAGTGGATAAGCATTTGAATCAATGCATGTGCTAAGGCCTGCCTCACTCCGTTACTACTTGAATATTAACTGAATGTTTACACTATTGCAAGCACAGTTCCTGGGTGAATACATAAGCAATGACTGCCTTCTAATTCTACCAAAACTTGAGAACAGGAAAGTTTTTAAGCAGTTATGCGTATTCAAAGATATGAAATACCCAAATGCTTCCCTCACAGTGGTTCCCAAATGCACACAGACTCACAGTGTGATTCTAGACGAGCAACACTATCCCTAGGAGTTTACTAAAACTCATTCACTACTGTGGAAGGGGTAAGGGGGCTGCACACAATCTACATATTTCAGTACTGCACTTTACTGTCAATGCCTGACTCATTTTATCAATGCATAAGCAATGACTGGCTTCTAATGCTACTAAAAATTGACAACATGACAGGGTTTAAAACAGTTATCTGTCAGCAAATACATGATGTTACCAAATGCTTCTCTCAGTGGTTCCCAAATGCACACAGACTCACAGTGTGATTCTAGACAAGCAACACTATCCCTAGGAGTTTACCAAAACTCATTCACTACTATGGAAGGGGTAAGGGGACTGCACACAATCTACATATTTAAGTACTGCACTTTAGTGTCAAAGCCTGACTCACAGTGTGATTTTAGACAGACAACTATCCCTTGTACAAAACACATTTACTAATCTACAAGATCTAAGGTGACTGCACACATTGCAGAAAATCTACTACTACAGATTAGTACCAAAATGTTTCTCTCAAAATGATTCCTAAATGCACACAGACTCCACGTGTGATCCTAGACAAACAACACTATCCCTTGCACTATACAAAAACACATTTCTTATTCTACGAATACTACTGTTTAGTGTAGAAACATGACTCCTTTTGCACATTGATAAACAATGACTGATTTCTAATTGTACCAAAATATAAAAACAGCACAGTTATCTTTCTGCAAACACATGAAAAACACAAATGCTTATCACAGAATGATTTCTACATGCACACACACTGTCAATAAGATTGTAGACAAAAAAAGTACTCCCTGCACTTTACCAGGAGAAATACATTAGTCTAATTAAAATCAAAATACAGCACATACATCCCTCACAAATAAATAACTCACTTTTCAAGTTGTTTTGTAGATTAAGAAGTATATCAGTCACACACCAGATTTTCTTATACAGAATCTCTGCACTGTGCACCTGTCAGCAAAACCAAAGAATGGCAAAGTTTCCCTCTCATTTTCCACACATATACATGTAAACATCAAATCACATTCCTTCCCACATAAATTCAAAAGCAAACACACATTTCTATTGGTTAAACATTTAAACCCTTTCCAAATGACATAAATTTGAACCCTACCCCCAATCTGCCTTCTGCCTGTTACCATAGAAACAGGTCATGGAACACTGAACTGAGCACACAGGTCACAAGTTCAGCACACAATGTTGCTAATCAAAACAGCAAGTGTGCTTGACTTTTCAACATATCAGCTTATCATATATAATGTTCCTTTCAATCACTTTTTGTTAACCAATAAGAATCATGCGTTTAAAAAACAGAAACATGCACCCTACCTTTCAGTGTAGAAGGTTGTCAAACAACCAATGATTTCTTGTCTTTTTTCAAAACTGCATCTTAGCCACCATTTTAGAAAAATCTTACTTTTCAAACTGCCATTTTATTTACAGAGACCAACTGAGTGCATCCAGACCTCCCTTCAAGATGCTTAGAGTGTGGATTGTGGGACACAGCTATATTTTTTGGAGCCAAAGGTATGCAGAAAACAAAGGCATTCACAAAGACCTAGGTTTGCCAAATGTAGACATTAAATGGATTGGACATAGAGGGTTAAAGTGGCACCAATTGATGCCATTGGTAAAATCCTTTATGCATATCCAACACCCTGACCTCATAATAGTGCACTGTGGTGGCAATGACCTAAGCACTTTGACTGGGGTAGGTCTGGAAATGCTTATGAAGGACACCTTTGCAGAATTGATTTCACTTTTTCCCAAAACTGCCTTTGTGTATTCTAACATATGCCAAAGGCAGAAATGGAACTGGTCCAATCATTTTTGTCCACAATTTGAGAAAGCTAGGAAACATGTGAATAAATCTGTTTCTGCTTTTCTCCGAGACTATAGAATGGGGTCCATTTACAATAACAATCTGCGCTTTCATATGCAAGAGATGGATAGGAGAGATGGAGTACACTTTACTGATGAAGGAAACAGAGTCTTCTTCAACAACTTTAGACTCTGTATAGGTACTTACTTATAATAAGTACCAAAAACTCTCAATGAACACAAGGGCTCTTTTTAGAGCCACTCAAGAACAAAGCACTTAAGCTTGATGTTTATTTCCCCAAAAATGTCAGTTTTTTTCCCTTGGATCCGCGCACCCAACGCGTTAGGAACCGCACACCCAACGCGAGAGAAACCGTGTACCCAACGCGTTAGGATGCTCGACTCCTAATTTTACCTTAAAAAAAAAAATAGCCCCTATCAAAAAATTTTATTATCCCCGGGGACCCCATCCCCCGGGGCTCATAAAAAAACATTGGAGACCGTGGGGGGAGCCCCAACACCCCCACGGTCCCAGCCGGCTCCCCACGTCCTTCGGGAGCCGGCATTGCTTTTCCACATGGGGAGCTGCTGACATGCAGCCCCCCGTGTGGAAAAAAATATCGTTTGGATTGTGAAAGAGAGAGCAGGTTTCCCTGCTCTCTCTTTCAAAATCCTAACGAAGTTTGCTATGGGAGGGCGGGAGACTCCCCAGGACACAGTAGGAGCCGGCCCTGGTGGGTGGCGGTCCCCAGGGACCTCGAGGGCACCAGGAGAGGAGCCACGCAGCCACCCTCCCCCTATTAATTTGCAAACATTTTGCCCCCGGGATTTGGCCCACCCGGGGGCTAATTATTAACGAAGCGCGGAAGCTCGCGCTTTGGGTTTTTTTTTTCCGGCCGGATCCGCGCACCCTGCGCACATATCGCCGTTTTTTTTTTTTTTAAAAAGGGGGCCCCAGGGGGTCCTTCTGGGACCCCCTAAGCAACACTAGAGGGTCAGAGTATTTCTACCCTGCCCCCTTTATATGTTTTAAACACTTATTCCCCTTACTTCTTCAGCCTCGCTTCTACCGAGGCACAAAATTGCTGCCAATAGTTCCTGGTTTCGAATGTAGACAGACACTTGACAACCAATTAGCATTCAGCGCTTGATCGGGAGGGTGCGCGCTCAGTTCGGGGAGGGTGCGCATAGGGTGCGCTTAGGGTGCGCGGATCCTCCAAGGCCATAGATATATCTATCTTTTTTAGTCTAATTTTCTCAGGAACTGCTGAACAGATTTACACCATTCATGCAAAAGGCACGAGTCTGAACTGAGGACTACCTCTTTGCCAAATTTGGTGTAATTCCGTTCAGCAGTTCGGGCTGTAGCTGCGTCAACAGGTCCTATGGGAAATTGCATGGGGAAAACGCGTTTTGGGACCCCCCTTTTTTCTCGGCCGCCGCTTGACGAATCACCACAAACCTTTCAGGATAGGAGCGGACCGGAGCTGGCCAAAAGTTTGTAAACTTCCGCGAAGATTCGTCAACCGGCGCCAGACTTATTGGGAATAGAATGTTGCAGATTTCCAATGGAAAATAGGTCCTAACTATAACTACCTACTGGTGACTGCCAGTGGGTATATATATATATATATATATATATATATATATATATATATATATATATATATATATATATATTACACTACGGCAGGATGAGGTATAAAAATGTCGGTGTTGTGACCTAATGCATGTTCTCCTTTCCCACAAGAATAGACCATTGTGTGCATTGTGAGTGCCTTTTGTACTTGTACTTGTGCTCGCAGAGGGTAGACTGTGCGTGGTAGGAAAGATTAGATCTGCCGAGCTTTGTTTGTGTCCATTATTCTTTGCGTGCCTGCTCTTTAAAAGGTCATGAAAAGTATGGCCAGCGTTCTCACTTAAACGGCTTATGTAAACCCCTGATAAACCTCTGTGTTTGCATGCAAGCCTCCACTGAGCTCTAATTATCCAATGCCGTGGGTGACAGAGTGTACACAGAACCACCCAGACGCCGAAGAGTATCTCTTTACACAGCATCAAAATATTTCCACACCCATTAGGGGAACGTAATGTTTATTTACAAGGGGAGCAGATGTGCGTGTATACGGTCGCTCTTTTTAGGTCTCGCCTACGCAGCCCGCTGGTGCTGAATAGGAGGAGACCTTTCGGAATCGATTCGCTATATCTGCCAAAAACGTTCACGCTTTGCATTGCTCTGAATGGCAACGCATGCTCGTTTGGTGATTCTCTTACGGGAGCGAGCTTTGGCAACATCTGTTTGTAATTAACTTTCAAACAGATGGTGCCCCTGCTCGCTCCCGCAAGGGAAATGCTGTGTGTGCTCTCGGCCGCACTCCCCCGGCCCCTCCCACTTGTTAACCCGCAGGCTATGCCAAGAGGGTTTTTTTTTGTGTTTGTTATGTTTGCTGGTTTTAGTTTTTTTTTACAGCGTGGGCGAGTTTGTACTTGTGTGCTAGAAACTAACTCATCTTTTAAATGTAAAAGATAAATTATGCAACTACACAAATTAAGTGAATAGGCGGCAGCGGGCCGCGCTGGCCTTTCAGCGCTTGTTTAGAGTGGGCACGGGACGTGATCTGCACACTTGTGCACCCCACCATCGCGTAGTTTCTTCGTGGAGTGAATGTTTACGAGGCAGCGCATCAGAGACAGTGTAGAGTTTGTATAATTAGTGTCTGTTCGTGAACGGGTAACTTGCTGTCAAACATCCTTTCACATTTTCACGCATGGTGCAGCGTTTGGGCTGCCTCCTCCGCCTTGCACAGTTTCCCGGCACTGCCCTAGCACAGTGGGCCTTGAAGCTTGGGCAGGCAGTGCCTCGACAGTGGCTATCCTGAGGCCTCCCTCTGTCCACGGAACCCCCAGATTTCAGAGGAGCCACGCAGGCTGGGGGATGGGCAGGTCCCAGTCTGGAGGTATAATCTCGCTGCTCAGCTGCTCGGATCACAAACCAGGGACTCTGTAAGCAACGAAATCACAATTTGTATCTATACGAAGTCCCTTATTTCTACCGCTGCTCACACAGATGGCACACCTTCGTATATGAACACATCTACTTCCCTGTTGAACGCACGTGCACTTCTGCCGCGATTGCTTTTCACCCTTGACGCGAGCTCCCCTCCCCCACCGCTCAACCTGCCACAACCCCGGCCTGCTCCTGCAATTACATGCCCCCTCTTGACACCAATGATCAGTGTGGAAGGGTAAAGCGCGCTATTGTTACCGGTTTCCAAATAACGCCTCCAGGGCGTTTGGATCTCAAGTGGGCATTATACAGTGCTAATGACCGAGAACGACTCAGAGGGTGGGAGGACGGGGGCAAACCCTTTGCCAACTAGAGGCGACTACTGTTCGATATGACCGATGGCTTATAACTACGAAACACGGGTTTATGGAGTTTATTTTGTTTATTTTTTAGGATCACCTTAGGGCAGGTGGCAGAAAAAACAAATACGTCATCTTCGTGACACGGGTCAGCCTGGCTGCATGACGGTGGTCATTGAGATTGGACGGGGTGAGAG
This sequence comes from Triturus cristatus, assembly GCF_964204655.1. Lineage (NCBI taxonomy): Eukaryota > Metazoa > Chordata > Amphibia > Caudata > Salamandridae > Triturus > Triturus cristatus. The sequence continues at coordinate 104,162,955 of NC_140587.1, forward strand.
GTATTGCAGAAAATGTCTTGCAGAAAAACATTTTCTGGAGCGAACGCAGACACAAGTTTCTGTACTCCACCTCGCACACATACTTTTGTAATTGTAATTGCGTTAATATGGCGCTTACTACCCCTGATGAGGCTTTTAAGTGCTTTACGTCGGGCAACATGTTGCAATACACACTTTTTGCGAACCTTTTGCGAAATTTCATGAAAGTTTGCTAAAAAAAAACTATACATCAGCCACTACTCTGGAGAAAACATTCAGCAAAATTACTTAAAGTGAAATTTGAAAAAATGACCACTTGCTTGTTAAAGTAAAAGATAGCAGTTATGTTGTCTGTTAGAATCTGTACTTTCTCCTGTGCATGTGGCTCTGGAATGCATTTAGGGCTGGAAAAATGGTTTTCAATACCAAGTAACTGATGTGCTGGGGCACCTCTTGCTCAGCGGTTTCGTGTGCTCAACAGCACATATGTGTTACGTCTGTTGCTTTGAGGATGTGAGGATAATGAAGGAGTTAAAGTCTTCCCACTTAACATATTCTCTATGAGTCACCATTTATTCTCCTTACTGATCTTGCTGCATCAAATACTTGATCCTCCCATTTTTGCCGTTGCTTGCGTCCGCTGGCTGTTTAGCCATTCCCGAATAGGACTCGTGTAATTTTGTGTTGGGAATCAGGAGACAGCGAGATGGCGTCATACTGAACAGTTTCATCTCTGGTCTCACCGTCAAAGATTGAGACATCTAGTAAAGGTGAGCTTGTCCTGCAGTTCCTACACTCTTGTTAAAGTAGGGTACATCTTTGTTTTCCCGGTGTCCAGATCTGCCCCCAAGAAAGTGTTTCTCATTTCTGAAGTTAGGGAAGACTTTTCCCCCCAATTCACTGTGAATTGATGTTCCTCAAAGGTTTTGACATTCTAATTGCGTTGTCTTAACAAACATTCAGTGACTTCCTCTGGAGCTACTCGATACACATCTGAACCCAAACGTAAACAAAAACTGTACACTTGTGGTCACATAATGGGGCACTATGAGCTTACGGACAACGCCATACCCAGGCGCTGCCTATGTTGATACCGACCAATAGTAGAAACAGTTTTGTATCCGAACACTTACAGACTCAACACTGGATGGAGGAATTATGAACAGCTAGTGAACCTAGAAGAGATATGACAGTGCAGAAGTGCCAGTTTTGACACTGTGCAGCACAGCATCATCCTCGAGAGGGTCGCTTACATGTCCGTCATAACAAAATCAGATTTCTCTTGATTATTTTACTCACTAGCAAATAACTTTCTAAAACTAAACTAGTGAATCTTGAGCCCAACCAACAACACAAGCTGCAAGTCACAAGGCTCACTCCAATCACTTGTCCTGTTCTAGGGTTACAGTCATCCCCCAATGTAAATTATTACATACCTCAGTACACTTTAACACCTATCAGCAGACGACAAGGAATTGTATCTGTTTATGTGCATCTACAAACGCACATGTGCAAGATATATATATATATATATATATATATATAGCGCCTTCTTAAACACCAGAGAGCTTACAGGCAACGCAGAACATAGCTTCAAGATTCTGAAGTCCTAGGAATCTGCCAGAGTAACACTTAGAAAACACCACTTATTCCAATTTCAACAAGCATTGGCATAGCCAATAGGTCTCGCCTTTGGGACCTTATAAGTGTTTAGCCATGCAACGGTTGATGTTGTTGCACCAAGGATATTGTGCTGCATAACTAAATACTTATATGGTCCCAAAAGCGAGACCTATTGGCTATGCCAATGATTGTTTTTTCTTTGCTATGTATGCTATTTTTTGGGGGGTTTCGTCGCTTGTATAAAATTAATTGCAGTTAGCCCAGCGGAGTCTTCCTAATGCACGTTCAAACCCACTTACAGCACGTTCCTAAATTTCAATGTGGAATTGAAGTAAAATTAATGGAAATTATTTTTTACATTTATTTATTTTGACTTTATTTATACTTTTTGTTTGTTCTCGTCTACTGAATGCATTACTTGATGGAAAGGACTTGCTTTCCCCTGCCCAGGCTTGTGTCTTTGTCCTTCGTAAATGCGGTCTTCTGATTCCTAAATAGGCTTGTGATGAAGTGTTTTATTAATGGTTTCTGCTACACCCTTCCGGCTTCACAGCACAGTAACTCATAGGTGCTATTGAACTACAACACAGCAATGCACATTCGACCGACTTCGGAAGAATAAGTGTCTGACTTGCACCGCTTTGGATTCGCACATGCAGGCTGCACAAGGATCTCAGCAGCAGATGCATAAACCTGTTGGGCTATTACTTCATTGTTTTAGAGATAGCACTTTGTAAGAGGAGGGGTGCAAATCTGCCTGCAGTCTAAACGTTAAACAGCCTTTTTATTATGGTCTGGCGTGACAGCGGAGCTATCGCCAGAAATTTGTGTGTGCATCAAGAGAGTTGCTTTCCCTTTGCTTACATGTTTGGAGGCAGGAGTGCATGTTTTGATTGGGCAGAAGTTTTATGTTTCCACTAAAAAAGTGATCATTTTGTTTATTTAGCCAGGTGTCGATTCTCAAAGTCAGTGCTCAGATGCATGCATGCATTTCATGTCACCCTGTTTGTAAAAACAGGCTCTATAACGGGCCAGACTATAATCTCCATGGAATACAAGCAAAGAAAGGAAAAACATTTTCAGTTTAATGTAGCTGCAACAAAAACAAGCATTTGCAATGCAATAGGTCTCGCATTTACGCGAGTTTAAGCTATTGGCATTGTAAATGACAATGCCTTTTATTTTATGTTTTAAAAACCAAAACATAAATAAAAGGCATTAGCATTTACAATGCCAATAGCTCAAACTTGCGTAATTGCATTGCAAATGCTTGTTTCTTTGGGGAGGGGAGAAGAAATCAGAGCAAAATATTATTAAGAACACTGCTTTATTGCTCAACAAAAAAGCAATGACATTTCATGGGTCATCTAATCACAATTTAAATAAAAACACGTTAAAACGCAAATATCCACAAAAACCATATCTGCAGCACTGGCGTAAAAAGAAAAACTGAACAAGTTGATCTAACCCACTAAGTAAGCCAAATGATTACCCAAAGAAAAGAAGAAATATTATCCTGATTAGAAAACGTTGCAGGGTGTATACGGAGAGAAGAAAACACTGAAGACTAACAAATAATGGCCAAATACAGGGTGAAATACCATGACCTGGAGTGAGAAACATGTGAGCCAGGATTAAACTGGGGGGCCCAGCTCAGGTCATGTGAGCAGTGTCACTGCGGCAGCAGAATGAGGACCGTGGTCCTGTAGGATGTCCTCCCTCATGTCATGTGCACAATGGCCCAAAAGTAAAGACCCGGAAACATATGTATCTCAAACTCCAATGACATGGAAATGCCACTCATGCATTGGTTGTCTACGGTGCCAACCAAAACCAGAGCTGCAAACTAAATGTACCCTTCCTTAAATCAGGAAGCAAATCCTACAAAAATGGGCATTGGATTAATTAGCATGTATAATTATGACAGGTCGTCAAATGAAGGGCTATCTCATAAACATCCCTAATATAGCCTCCTTTTACAGTCATAGGTGAGGGGAAAACGAATCTATATACCTTATATATCCTTCTAAATATGTGACTAAAATTTTTTGTTTTCATATATAAAACTCATATTTGTGTTATTGCCCTGACAACCCACACGATGGGTTGTTTACTTGGTGGAGTTAGTCGACTTCATGGTTTTCATTATATAGAATGTAAATAGATAATGGTCTGAAACGGCCCTGTCAGGGTCAGCACTTGTACCCTGCAGTAGGAGCGGACCAATCTGTCCATATGAGCCACAGAATATATGTAATTTACATGATTGGAACATGTAACCAACAGTCTGCATGCTGATCTCCACAGCATGCACATTTACCCTCTGAGCTGCCTTACGACGATTGAAACGTGCACTTTCTGGCACGAGTTAGCCCCGCACCCTGGTCATTATGAGTCCGAGCCGCCGAGTGCGGATTAGTCACTACCAAAAATGACATGGAAGGTAAAAAGGACATGGAAGGTAAAAAGGACATGGAAGGTAATGACTCTACGTTTGCCACCGTCACCAAAACTGCAATTACCAGAAGGGATTGGAGTAGCCAGTTTCACAGTTGGCAGGAGGGGGACATCGATTAGATCAGCAAACCGATCCACACATGCCAAGAGCCTACAATATCTTTGCTGGCGTCATATATGATGTCATCAGTGCCGTGGGTGATGGTGTGACATTTTCAGTGGTGCAATCATTGATTTGTTATGTGTATCAAGCGGTGGTAAAATGTCTGTCGGACTGTGAAGGGGTAGGGGGGTCGGGAATGATTACAATATCTCTGGCCGAATCAGGAAATACCGATTGTAAAAGGGACCGTAGTGTTTACTTCACTTACAAAATAAGCACATCAACGCCTCGTTGGGTGTTTAAGCGCTATACATAAAGAATTACAACACAATACAAGCCCCAGCCAGACTCTTCTGAAGGGCCCTTGCGTGCAGGGGGAGTAGGATCGGTGCCCATACTCGGTCTGGCGGGGTCAAGTGAGCAGAAACACACAGGCTGAGCACAGAAGCCAGAGTTAGGGCCTAGGTCGAGGGGCTACTGCAAGGGGGTAGGTGGGGGGCTTGGGAGGACACCAGTGCCACCATCCCAGCCCGTGATCACACACCCACGTCCGCTCGATTTCTAAACAGTAAGGGGGACTACAGTGAAGAAATCTTTGTTCCCTGTCGAAACCCATGACTTCATGGAGGTGCACAAACATAACAGGCATGGGCTGGGTGGGGGAGAAGTAACGGGACGGGCGGATGGAGGGAGGGAGGGAGAGGAGAAACGGAAACGGAAGGTAGACGGCCTGAAAACATGCTTGTAAAACAAAAATAGTGCATTCTCATGTTAAAATTAAAGGCCTTAAAAGACACAAGACCTGTTCTGGAAGTTAAGGTTATAAATGCAGTCCTGAAAGCAGCGAGGGGGCGGGGTGTGAAAAGATAACAAGCACCAAATGCAGGCGGCCTTTGGTAGATTGAGTGAAGAGAGGAGGACAAAAATAAGATATCACGCAGCCACCAAAGCCGCAGTCCCGAAGGGGCGAGTGTCAGTAGTGAGGTGAGGAGAAAACCCCACACAGGGAGCGCATTAACAATCGCGCGTAGGTTCCCCGGGCCGGAGGCCATTAATAAACAACAATTCTAAACCAGAAGCTGAGGCAATCCTAACAAGACAAGGGACAAAAAGCTAAACGAGACCTATTGGTTGATTGGCGATTGCGATCAAACATCAAAGCGGCGAAAGTGAAAGTAATCGCGCTAAAGCACGGCGCGCGCGCCCGCGCACATGCACTGTAGCTCTAGGCTGGCATGGTAGCACTTTTTGGAGCCCTCTCAATAAGTCTCGCCAGACCAGCACATGCGCTGGGTCAGGCGAGACCTAAAAACGATAAGCGCGTGTTAGACTCCTCTCTACTCTACTATGCCCCACTCTACTGTATGCTAAAGCTCTCTACCACACTCCACTAAACACAATTGTACTCTTTGTCACTGCACTCTATACAACTCCTTAATAGGCCACTCCACTGTACTTTGCACCACTCCACTCTATGCCACTCTGCTTTGCAAAACTGCACTCTATGGCAACGCACTCTCTGCCAGTCCACTCTAAACCACTTCACTTTCCTCTACGCCGATACACTGTATACTGCATCACTCTAAGCCACTGTTTTACAATCTGTGCCACTCCCACTGTACTCCATTGCATTATGTGCAACGCCACTCTGTACCACTATACACAACTCTACACCACTGCACTCTACATCACATAATTACTATACACAATTCCATTGCACACCATACCACATATTTACATGCCACACAATTACACAACTAACAATTCAAATCCAACACACATATTTCTACTCAAACCCCATACCTCCACCCAGGATGAAAGACACTGCCATTTACAACGCCAATAGCTTCAACTCAAAAAAATGCGAGACCTATTGCATTTCTAATGCTTGTTTTAGACTTGGCTGTGAATTCCAATGTAATTACGACCACAGCCTAATAATTGCTGTCAGGTCATTGACCTCGAGGCTGGCTCGTTGTCCTGCAACTGGTGCAAGTTCGTCTTCTCTAATCCTCCGCATGTGGCCCAATACTGCTCTCCAAAGAACGCTGGCCTTGAAAACCGTCATGGTGTAAGGACTCCTGCCTACTGCCTCCCTATTAAAACTTTTCAATTTTTCATTTAAATTGCCGTTTGCTCCCTAAACATGTATTGAATTTGTTTTGTGACTATAAACCTGATGCTTTGTTTCTCACTGAGACGTGGCGTCATGCAGGCTCAGTGACACAGAATTATTGCGGCCCTGCCAGCAAAGCTTTCCCTGGTTAAAAAACTGGTGCAGGAATCGCTATTATTTTTAGTAAGGAATATACATTCAAAATCAAAGAACTACCAATTCCTGATTGTGAAGCCTTGACACTTACACTTAATGACGCCTTAATTATAATTTTCTGGCCTCTGATTTATCGACCACCTGGATACCCTGGGAAATGGTGCATTTACATGCCTGCCCTTTTAGCCCCCCATATTCTGCGTACATCTAACTTCACCCTCCTTTGGGATCACAATCTTCATTGAGGACCTGGACAATACTCGCACTAGATCGTTCATCAACTACTTGGGCTTTTTATTCTAATATTAAGAAGTTATTGACTGACCCTCCACTTCAATAATGCTGGTCAGACCATGTTGCTGTACCATTTAATATCAGGATGACCTCCTTCCCTTGTCCCAACACAAAGCCTCCCCTGAAATTTAAAACAAGGAACTTATCTAAGTTAAATCCTATAGCACTGAATAAGCAGCTACTCAGCTCTATGCCCATCCTACAACATCTTAATTTGGATCATTCCATGAGCCATCACTGTTTGGAGGAGGCGATTGGCCCTTGGTTCTCCAAGTCACTTAGATCCAAAATGAAACAATGAAAGGCGTTGGAAAGACAATGGCGGAAGTCATACGCTGCAGATGCTAAGTCTTGATACAGAGTCACTCAACGTCTACCATGCTTCTTGTAAGTCAACCCGTGCTTCCTATTATACTGCTAAAATCAGCCAGAACCCCTTTTTAAGGTGGTAAAAGAACTTTCTGATGTCAGTAACATCCTATCTAAGCCTTCTCTGTCCCAACTGCAAAAACAACAGTTGATGGACCAAATGCAGAACAATGTCATACATTCACCCCAGTACAGAAATCTGGGCCTACATCCTTCGTTTTTTTGCTCACCATGCCATTCCTGGCAGTTCGGCCTGGACTGTTCCCATTGGGCACAGGGTCAAGACTGATTTGCATATGGCTGGGTCCAAACTGGAATGGCATGGTGAGCAAAACAACTATGGATTTAGGCCCAGATCTCTGTACTGGGGTGAATGTATGACATTGTTCTGCATTCTGTCCATCAATAGTTCTTTTTGCATTCTCTGTCCCAACAACATGATGAACTAGCGCTCTTTTTCACTCACAAATTGAAAAGACTCGTTGTCGTTAGAGATTAAACCCCAATAGCGATTTCCCCAACAGTCTTAAATTATTGCCCAGCAACGAGGCATCTAGTAGTGTAGGTGCTGCCAACCTGAGCAAATGGTCTCTTCTGGACCATTCGTCCCATTTTGGCACCCTGTGGTTAATTAAATCAGGCTCCCCTCTAGATTCTCTCCCCCCAGACAAAATCTGCCTGTTGGACCCGCCTGTCCTATTGACCATTATGGAGGTTTTAAATACCTCTCTTAAAGAGGGGTTGGTTCCCCAGAGTTGGAAGCATGCTCTAATCTTTTCCCTCCTAAAAAAGGCCAATTTGAATCCTGATTGTCTCTCAAGTTTTCGCCCCATTTCCTTGCTACCTGTTTTCTCCAAAGTACTGGAAAACATGTCAACATCCAACTCTCATCATTTGTTGAAGCTTATTATCCTCTTCACCCCTCTCAGTCTGACTTCAGATCTGGGCACAGCACTGAATCCGCCCTCCTAGGTGTGACAGAACACCTCAGATAATACTTGGATGAAGGCGGAACTGCCGCACTCATACTATTGGATTTAAGAGCGCCCTTTGACAGTGTCCCACTCTAAGCTGGTACAGAGACTGAAATCAATAGGTTTGCCAGATTCAGCCCTTGAGTGGCTTATCTCCTTCCTAAAGGACCGCACGTTTCAGTTTTTTTCATCCAACGTGAAATCTCAAACATTGACTGACTTCCAGAGTTCGATTTTAAGTCCCTTGCTGTTCAAAATCTATGTAAGTCCATTGACAAAGATGATAGAGAGCTGTGGACTCTTTTCATACACAGATGATACCCACATAATTTTCTCCTCGACTTTGGCTCAGAGAAATGATCCAGCTTTACTTCATCAGGAGATGACTAAAATTACAGCTTTGTTCAATCAAACTCAATTAACCTCAACAGCGATAAGACTGAGGTCCCAGTCTAAGGTAACAACCCCTAACTTTAGGGTGTCAAACATTGGGCAGAATTACTTGGGTCACCTCCCACCCTCAATTCCAGTATTCAAGGTTAACAACCTGGGCTTTATTATGGATGACAAGCTCTCCATGAAACCGCAGATAGCTAAGGTGACGGCCACCTGTTTTTTGGTCCTTAAGTGGCTGAAAAAGATTCTGTGGCTTATTCTTCTTGTGGCACAGAGAACTGCTATCCAGGCGCTGGTTATTTCTTGCCTGGACTATGTCAATGTGCTGTACTTCGGCACAGACAAGTCATCCTTACAGCGCCTGTCCAAAATGATACTGCTAGACTGCTTTATCACTTACTTAGTTCCACTTACCATTTATTAACCCCTTCCATGCTTATGACGAGCCCAGCTCGTCATGAGTCACAGTGGAGCTGTGCTCGTCATAACGGCCGCGGTCCACCCACGTGCGATTGATTCCCCGCCTGTGCGGGCGAATTAATCAGTGTGCGGAGTCGTGACGAGCCCAGCTCGTCGTGAGCACAGCTCCACTGTGACTCATGACGAGCTGGGCTCGTCACGAGCACCGTGTTTCCCCCCCGCGCCGTGGGGGAATTACCCCCGCGGCAAAGGGGTTAAAAGAACTTCATTGGCTTAAGGTGGCCAAGCGCATTGAACTCAAAGCCCTGTGCTATATGTTCAAAGCCAAACTTGGCCTACGACCACGGTACATTTAGGAACTTGTATCCCCCTACCAGCCGACTCGGTCACTAAAATCCTCGACTCAGGCCTTGTTCGGTGTCCCCAGGTTTCGACTGCCCCGTATGAAGGGCCACTCTCCTTTGCTTGTCTGAGTCCTCAGCTTTGGAACTCATTACCGGTTGACTTAAGAAACTGTCAATCATTTCTCACCTTCCATAAGATGCTGAAAACTTGGCTATTCTGGGCCTGCATGGTTAGAACAGTCATCTGTCAACGCCCTGCGCCTGGAAACCCTCGAGTTAGCTGTGCGCATTGCAAGTTGCTAATAATGTGTAGGCGAAGGCCTTGACGGATAACAGTCCACGCGTCCCCCTGGGAGGCTGTCTCCAACTCATGCCACTGAGTTTGTGTACTCAGTCTTCTGCCCCCTGAAACATACCCAGTTCCTCTTCTGCCTCAGAGAAGGTCTCTTCCTCATCCTCCTGAGACTCTGTTGTATGGGTGTGACTATTTCTTAGACACAAAAAGACCAGGGCGAGGAGGTCAAAATCTTTTGAGGAATTCTAAAATCCCTTAAGGATTAGTCGAAATCCTTTTTCTTTTGTTATGAAGGCAGTCATTTCGACATCGAGGCATAGGTTTATCCTCTTAAATCTCCACCGAGCAGTGTTTGGGATCGAGCGTCAGCATAAATTTTCTTATCGACGTCGAAGATTCCTTCAACGACGTATTGGTTGTCAAGCTTCATTTGTCTTCTTCCCGAGATCTTTCTCGCTTCAACATCTAATCATCTCGACTGCGATGTCCTCTTTGAAGGATTCAATGGGTTGCTTGTTTCTGGGCCTTCTTTCAGTCAGCAATGTTTTCGGAGACGAGGCTCTCATCGTTGCCTGCGAATCTGATTTGAGGCTCAGCATAGGATTTTAGGTGTTCACTGTGGACTCTTGCCTTTCTTAGTTGCTTCTCCCTCGACCTCTGAGATTTTTATGTCATCGTTGGATGTTTCCCCCTCGGTTTAAGTTTTCCTCCTCATCGCTCGATAGACCCCAGGTCTCTTAGATATGGTGTTGGTTTCTGCCGCCTGCATGGCACAGTGTGCCAGTCTCTGCTTCTCCTTCATTCTCCGCGACTTCAACTTGAACCCGGCCGTCGTCCATTCGATGATTGACAGGCAGGCAGTGGTTGCAGACCTGGTGTTGATCCACTGGTGGCAGTGGAAACGGAGACTTCTCCATCATGCCAAACAGGGAGCCCCCTGTCTGGGCATTCTCAAAGCGGTTGAAGAAACTTCCCCTTCACACTAAGTATCTCCTCCGGCAACCCATCTTCAATTACCTTCTCCAAAATGTGTCATCGTCTTCGGTGAACTTCTCCAGATCTTTATTCTTCCTCGTGTTGGAGAGCCTTCAGTAAAGCATCCAAACCCAACAGCAGAAAAAAGAATCTGAAAATGCAACCAAGAGCGGGAGCTTCCAGGGGAGGGCGTACAACGCCACAGGAAGCACCACATGGGGGATCTGTCCACGGCCAACAACAATAAACAAAAATAGAAAGACTAAAAAAAAATTGAGAATTTCGGACACAACCATTAGATGGCGGAATAATGCACAGCATGTGAATCCAGAAAAGATTTATGGTGCAAACTCTGGTTCCCACAGGAGCAAGCAGATTCAATATCGACACAGAATTGCTGGCCCTGTGGCCTATTGGTCCAATAGCCTGCTCTCGCACCCTAAAGCCTCACAATGAGGTAAAACATTGCACATACTGCAGTTTTTCATGGAGAACAGCCCTACTATCTGATACCAGACTTGAACCACTTTAAAAAAAAAAAAAAAAAAAAATTTGCATTTTATAGCATCAATTGTAGATTAATTGGCAAACACTAAGTGGATGTTTTCAACTTTATCCTTAACTCTCTCAGATATACTGTTTCTAACCAAAACATGTCTCAGTGAGTCTTCTATACCACATATCACACAGGCAATTCTTAGACCGGACCATTCTGCTATACAAAAAGGCAGCCTGGCCATACCTACACTGCTCTATGTCAAAACTAATGTCACATTCTCAGTCTTCTCTATAAAGGGATCTCATTCTTTTGGCTATTCCAGTGCACTCGTCTACAGCCTGCAAAATATTTACCTCAATCTTGTGTAAGTAGTTGCACCCGTTATAAAGTTCTCTAAATTTATTATTTTAGGAAACTTAAATATTCACCTTGATCACCCCGATTCTACAGCTCCTGTTAATCTCATCAACTATATAACTGCTATGAAAGGTTTTTGAGGGATATCAGGAGTTGCCTCTCCCCCGGAGGGCAAAGTTCCTCGGTCATATTCTCATAGGCCTTAAGGCAACATACCATGTTAGTTTTGGGAATTTATCAAAAGCCAGGTAGGACACCACCCTGGAGTTAGATTGTGTCTGCCTGGAAATGTGAAAAGTAACTCCTTCATGGGTGAACACCCTGCCCGCGACATCAAGGGTGAGAACACCTGAGACCCTTTGGCAGGTGACTAGACAGAGTAGCATTGCTATCTTCCCTGAGAGTTCTTCACGGAATAAAAACTTGTTTCTCTGCCAAGATCTAGAAACGTTTAGGACCTTGTTGACGCCACTAAGGAGGAATATCGTGGCTCAGGAGGCAAAGCCAAACGTATGCCTCTGATCAACTTACTTACCAGCGGATGTTCACCTACCATGTAGTCCTGTATTATGATAGGTCAGGCAGAAATAGCTGACCTAAATGCATTTACCGTCCTATAGGCCAGGTCCTGAAGAAACCAGCAAAGCCAGAGAGTTAATTACTTGGACAACGTCAGACCCCAAGGGATTCTCACCAATGAACCCATCTCGACCAGGTGGTTTTGTAAAGTTTTGTGGTGCCCTCGGCCTATGCTGTGGACAACATTTGCTCAGCCACTTGCGAAAGTCCAGGAACTCTCCATCTTTCCCTGTAATTCTCAATGCCATGGGGGAAATCCACCCCAGTAAGATTCAACAGGTGAGGGTTGATTAGAGGGTCCAGAAGCAGAGCTGGAGCATGGGGTAGAAGGATTGGAAAACCCCAATGAAAGTTCCAGAAGAACTGGAAACCAGACTGGTGACCTACATATCGATGTCCCTGGGATTATCTTTGCCTGTGGCCACCCTACCCAAGTTGATAACCGCATTATCATTGGGAAGGGTGGAAAAACGTATCCTTTTTCCACAGACCAGTCCTGCAGAAAAGCATCCGCCACTGCTGCTGGTGGATCTGGCTTCCATCGGAAGTATCGTCGCAATTGATGATCCAATCGGGATGCAAAGAGGTCCACTGTGAAAGGCCCCAATCAATTGTCGATATTTGAGAAAATATTCAAATCCAGTTGCCACAGGCTCATATCCGTCCACTCCCTCAAGTACCAATCGGTCACTCTGTTGGAGGCTCCCGGGAGATACTCTGCACTAACCGAGATTTTGATGGACAAACAGAACGTCCAGAACTCCTTGGTTGAGTCTGGTAAAACTCTGAGTATTGGAGGCCCCTGCGAAGAAGGTAAGCCATGAGCCTTTGAAGTGCCCTGTAATGTAGCGGGCCTGGGAAGGTTGCCTGGATGGAGGATAACAGAAGACTTACCATTCTGGCAACCCAAGAAGTAATTTGCTTGGACAGAGTCTTCCTCAACGCTCTTTGAATTTTTGCTATATTCTGGGAGGGGAGACTCAGTCTTTTCTGAGGAATTTATGACAAATCCTAGGAAGGTTGTCTTGATGGGGTCAAGAATGACTTATTTTTGCTAATGACAAAACCCAAGGCTTCTAGGGGAAACAGCCTTTATAACGAGGTTTTTACCACGTTGTGCCTTAACCATGCATGTGTTTACCACGGTATTTTTTTTACCACGCATGCAAGGTAAGTTGGCGGCGTCTCTCCCCACAAATACTTTGTTGATATATATATATATCAAATTAACCTGCCTTCTTTCAAAGCCACTTCTTGTCGAGGAAAAGCAGGCCCAGAGTAAGTGCCAAGTTTGCTTTATTCTTTGTCAGTATATATACACAATGCGTGGAAATGGCATACGTTGGAAAAACATGTATTGTAAACAAATGCGATAAAAAATGCATGCTTAAGGCATACTATGTATTTTCCTGCGTTGTTCGGTCATACAGCTCTGGGAGAAACAACCTGTACAACAAGGTTTTTACCACGTTGTGCCTTAACCATGCAGTATTTTTAGCATGCATGTTTTACCACATGTATGTTTTTACAACGCATGCCTTTACCATGCATTTCAGGTAAGGTGGCGGGCGTGGGGGGTCTCCGCCACAAATACTTTGTGCTGTGTGTGTATATATATATATGTGTATATATATATAAATTATTTGTGTGTGTGTGTATATATATATATATATATATATATATATATATATACACACACACACAATGCGTGGTAATGGCATACATTGTAAAACATGCATTCTAAAAAAAGAATGCATTGTTCGGTCATACAACTGGCTTCTAGCAGGTGAATTGTCGTTTACCAGTCTTTTGGGTCAATGATCCATCAGCAGGAGGTAGTCAATGTAAATGATGGGACGAAAGCCCTGAGCGTGTAGAGACTGTATCGCTGGTTTCAGCATCTTGGTTAAACACCATGGAGCTGAGGAGAGTCGAAAGGCAGAGTCTTGAACTTCTACACCTGTCCTCCCCATTGGAATTGAAGAAACCTGCGAAGGGTACCAAAAATGGGAACTGTCTAATATGTGTCTTTGAGGTCCAAACATACCATCCTGTGTTCCAGCCTAAACAGATCCCTTAAGAGATGTATACCTTCCATCTTGAAGTGGGCATAAGCCAACCACCCTTTGAACTGCCTCAGGTTTATCACTGGACGTTGGCCACCGTCTTGTTTTTCCATGAATAAGATGCTGCTGAGGAAGCCACTCGGATGGAGGCAAGATGGGGCAATAGTTCTGCAGCAATTCTGCTACTTTTGATCTATTAGTGTACTCTGTTCCTTAGAAAAAACCAGAGGTCGGTAGCGTTGCACTTGGGAGCCATAAAACTCGATATGGAAACCCTGCATCTGTCAGCAAGACCAAAGCATCCGATGTAAACAACTCCAAATTATGTAAAAATGCCAGATGACCTACCACCCTTTGTCGGGAAGAAGAGCGAACACTTACCTGTCTGAGATACAAGGAAGTACCCTCTGGGAAGCCCACTGCGCCTCGAGTTCTCAGACTTCTCCTGGCAGGTGAGAAGTCTCAGGGTCTGGACTGGTCTTACCATTGTCCTTTATGGTATCCTTGACCTCAAAGAGGGTCTTAAATGGACAAGTGGCTGGCTGAACATTCTGAGGTGAAAAATACAGGGACCCCAATACCAGTTGGGTCACCTTCAAGTCCACTGGTGTAGGACCACGAAAAGGATTATGTTATGTACCCTGTAAGAATTTGTTCCTGGCATGTAGTGCTGTAGATTCATAGGCTTTGCATAAGTTTGCCATCTAGTGTTTGGCTCGGATGTTTACAAGTTGTTTTGTTCCAAGAAGTTTTCTTTGAGTCAGGAGTCTGACACACTCCTCCCCTTGGGAATACTGCACATGGTCACGTTTAAAACAATTTTGCTTTAACATCTAATCTTATTTGAATGAATATTTCAACGCCATCTTCAGATTGTTTTGCCGTGGGTAGGTGAGAATCTAAGAATGCTGTGTATGAAAGCATTGAGATGGCCATGCGTTAGTATGATATACAGCGTATGAACGGCAAACTACACAATAATATGGGGAGGAGGGATGGCGCATGTGAATCTACAGCACTACGTGCAAAGAACAGATGCTTACAGGGTAAGTAACATAATCCGTTCAAGGCATGTGTGCTGTAGATGTACAAGGTACTTACCTTCGGTAACGATGTATCTGGTAGAGACGATTCTAGCCGCAGATTCCTTAACATAGAATTATCCCCGGGTGTGAGACTGGATCCAGAAATGTTTTTGCCACAGCATCCCTGAGCGCCGGGGGCGGCATCACGCGACCCCACCCTGACGTCGTCCGCGGACGTGACATCAGCGAGGTCACAAAAGTCCCACCCCGGCACACTGACGTCAGTTTTCTTCAGAGAACTTTTCCGCGCCACAACGCGGAGCTATCACAAACAAAACTGTGAGTACGGGAACAGTGTGCGAAAAAACCAGTGAAACAGAAAGGGAAGAAGTTACTAGTGAGGAACAGCACCATTAGGGACAGTGCCAAGCACTGCGTTACTGAAAGTCTTGGAAAGGAAAGAGCAGAGCACCGCTCTGAGAAGCAACCCTGCAAAGCGAAGGCGATATCCTCGCTGGAGGCAGAAAAACATGTGAAAAATGTTGTGGCAGATGACAGAAAGTCTGCAACTACAATCTATAACAGTGAAGAGTACCAAGTCCAGAACAGTTGAGTAACGACAAATCAGCCCAAGACAACACCAGCAGGGAGTGTTGTATCCCCTGTAAAAAGCTAAGGGCTGAGGCACAGCCAAGAGACCCCAACCCAGAAGATTGCAGAGGAGTCGAAAACCCCGGGCAATGAAAAAAGGGGGGTGAAGATTATGAGTAGGCACCACACTGGAAGGTTGCATCCAATCACCAGAAAAGAAGGAGTGAAACAAATAAACAGAACGAAGCGTCCCGCCAGGGAGAAAGAGGGCACCCGCAGAAGACAAATGCCACCCGGAGGAAGGCGAGTGCAGAAGATCAAGCTGAAGGGAGGGTCCTCGCAGGACAGGACGGAAGGGCGGGCCGTGAAGGAATCTGCGGCTAGAATCATCTCTACCACATACATCGTTACCAAAGGTTAGTAACTTGTACATCTAATAGAGACTACTAGCCGCAGATTCCTTAACGTAGAATACATAACTTAGCCATACCCAGCGGGAGGAGGGCTGCGAGAGAACCTCACCAGCTGGGAAGAACACAGGGTCCCAACAAGCGGACAGGAAGGACGGCCCAGTCCCCTCCAAGCAGAAGTAAGCAAGAACAAGGAGAAGGGAAGGCCAGGATACCACAAGCCTACCCAAGGAGCAAAGGGCGTCCGCCAGAAAACCCGGAGGGACAGACAGCACCAAGCGAGTACCAAAGGAAGAAAAGAACCACCTGCAAATCCAAGGAGAAAAGGAGGAACAGAGGCAGAGCCTGCCTCAGGAGAACACACACAGCGAAGGGGACAGCTGAATGGGTGTCAGCAACAAGGCAGGATTCCTTAACATAGAATTATCCCCGGGTGTGAGACTGGATCCAGAAATGTTTTTGCCACAGCATCCCTGAGCGCCGGGGGCGGCATCACGCGACCCCACCCTGACGTCGTCCGCGGACGTGACATCAGCGAGGTCACAAAAGTCCCACCCCGGCACACTGACGTCAGTTTTCTTCAGAGAACTTTTCCGCGCCACAACGCGGAGCTATCACAAACAAAACTGTGAGTACGGGAACAGTGTGCGAAAAAACCAGTGAAACAGAAAGGGAAGAAGTTACTAGTGAGGAACAGCACCATTAGGGACAGTGCCAAGCACTGCGTTACTGAAAGTCTTGGAAAGGAAAGAGCAGAGCACCGCTCTGAGAAGCAACCCTGCAAAGCGAAGGCGATATCCTCGCTGGAGGCAGAAAAACATGTGAAAAATGTTGTGGCAGATGACAGAAAGTCTGCAACTACAATCTATAACAGTGAAGAGTACCAAGTCCAGAACAGTTGAGTAACGACAAATCAGCCCAAGACAACACCAGCAGGGAGTGTTGTATCCCCTGTAAAAAGCTAAGGGCTGAGGCACAGCCAAGAGACCCCAACCCAGAAGATTGCAGAGGAGTCGAAAACCCCGGGCAATGAAAAAAGGGGGGTGAAGATTATGAGTAGGCACCACACTGGAAGGTTGCATCCAATCACCAGAAAAGAAGGAGTGAAACAAATAAACAGAACGAAGCGTCCCGCCAGGGAGAAAGAGGGCACCCGCAGAAGACAAATGCCACCCGGAGGAAGGCGAGTGCAGAAGATCAAGCTGAAGGGAGGGTCCTCGCAGGACAGGACGGAAGGGCGGGCCGTGAAGGAATCTGCGGCTAGAATCATCTCTACCACATACATCGTTACCGAAGGTTAGTAACTTGTACATCTAATAGAGACTACTAGCCGCAGATTCCTTAACGTAGAATACATAACTTAGCCATACCCAGCGGGAGGAGGGCTGCGAGAGAACCTCACCAGCTGGGAAGAACACAGGGTCCCAACAAGCGGACAGGAAGGACGGCCCAGTCCCCTCCAAGCAGAAGTAAGCAAGAACAAGGAGAAGGGAAGGCCAGGATACCACAAGCCTACCCAAGGAGCAAAGGGCGTCCGCCAGAAAACCCGGAGGGACAGACAGCACCAAGCGAGTACCAAAGGAAGAAAAGAACCACCTGCAAATCCAAGGAGAAAAGGAGGAACAGAGGCAGAGCCTGCCTCAGGAGAACACACACAGCGAAGGGGACAGCTGAATGGGTGTCAGCAACAAGGCAGGAATGGCCCCACAGCCGATACACGCAGACGTGAGAAGGAAGACACAGTCACGCAAAGCTCCAGCAAAGCAAGGGACAGGAGCACATGAGTACACGCCAAGGCCACAGGGGTGGACCAGAACTACCAGGCGAGCGCATCAGGCAGCTGGTAAATACTATTAAGTAGTGTGCCCAGAACAAGCAGAGCGCAAAGACAGAGGCAAGGGAACCCCAGAACAAGCCCCAGAGAAGGACTGCCCGAGGGGCACAACCCGGCCAAGATAAGTGAGACCTGCCAGAAGATAAAGAGGACCAGAACCGCACCCCCCACCCCCCCAAGAAGCAGCCGAGGGGAGGAGGTGGGGGGGGGGGGTTCCCCGCAGCAGAGGTCAAGAACATAAAAGATCTGTGGATAACACTACAGGTGGCTTACCACTCAGCCAAAAAATACACAGATGGTCCAACCTGAGGACCTATACGTCTATAGCGGAGTCCACGTGGGTGTTAAATAACAGAATCCCATCAAAAGGCAGCTCAACAAGACGCTCCCGAATTTTCTCCGGAAAGACGCTATCCCACAACCAAGCATGGCGCGAAGGGCCACAGAACTCGCCATAGCGTGAGCAAGAAAATCAGAGACAGCGAAGGCCGAACAGAGAATAAATGTAGCTAACTCCCGACCATACCACACATGGTGCCGCAGATCAGCGCGGGCACCTTCGTGGGAGGTGCGAGACAGAAGGGACTCCGCGGAATCCCACAGGTCGGAGGTAGCCCTGGCCAACACACAAAGTGTGTTGAGCACGCGCAGCAGAGCAGCACTAGTGGAGGTGAAAATGTTACGCCTCAAGAGTCCAACCACCGGGCCTCCCATGATGGAGGGAGCAACACTGAAGGCAAGGAAGGAAATGCCGTCTGCAGGACAGGGCCCTGAGCAGATAGGTGTGAAAAAAGGCAGACTGGATCGTATGGAGCAGGACGGTGGCGGTGAAGGAGCGGCTGAGGCACCGGATGCCCCGTAACAGCACACCCAGAAGAGAGTTGTGGAGCGAAGCTTCAAATGGAAGATGTGGCCGCCCTCCACCAGAGCCCTGGTGGAGAACCTCCAACAAGTGGTCCATTGGGAGTGGAGCAACCGGGTTGCCCACTTGCAAAAAGCCGGTGGCCGTGGAGATGGCCTGGACAAAGTCAGCACTCGCCTCCGTAGGGTTTCGTGGGGGGGGAGGAGGGGGAGCAACACTTCTGTGGGTGAAGGCTGCAAACTAAGCCGCCCGTGCCCTGCTGGAGGAAGAAACGGCCAGCCCCTGTAGGATGGAAGGCCCATGGACGAGGGAGTGGCCTGAGGGGTCTCCGGAGAAGGCGTTGAAGCCTGCGGGGCAGTCAACGGCAAGGTGCGGAAGAGCGGGTCCGGGGGCTGTGGACGCGGAGATGGCATTGAACCTGCCCTGGAAGCCACCAGGGAAAATGCAACAATGCGGCATCCAGTCTCCGGTGAAGAGGAGACAAGGCGACGACAACCCTCCGGAGAGGAAGGAACATCCGGAGAAGAGTCGACGATCCGACATAGGGACGGCGCCGGGGAGTCTGCAACGGGCACCGGTGTGTCCTCGATTGGCACCAAACTGTCCCCCCGGAGGTGTCGGGTCGACCTCCACCACCACGTGCCTCATCGGGGATGGGGCCGGAGCCGAAGCAGCCAATGAACGAAGCAGCCGCCTGCGTAGAAGACCGAGAGGGACTCAGGGAGGCGCCCCGGGTCCCAGCCTCCACCCGTGGCGTAGTCAGGGCTGGAGAGGAAAGCCGTCCACGCCGGACAGGCGTCACCTCGGCCTCCGGTAAGACAGCTGCCTGCCCAAAGGACAGAGGGGGACTCGGGGACGAGCCGTGAGTCCCGGCGACTTCCTGCGACATCACAGGGAACCCCGCGGGGTTTTGCGGCGAGGCAGGGACGCCATGGGTCGAAGAGGGGAACCCCTTAGGGCTGCACCTCAACGACACCACACCTCCAAAACCTGAAGCCGAGTCTGCAGAAGGCCCCACACAAAGCGGCGGATCCTCGGACGTCTCAGGAAGAGGTGGGCCCCAAAGAAGCCTGCAGAGCCGTAGCGTAGGCCTTCATTTGGGCCCTTGTCGCCCCAATGCCAGGAAACGGCGGATAGGATGGCAACGGGCAATGGCGCATGTCCCGAGAGGAACCCATGCCCTCTGCAGAAGGAGGATAGGGCCTCGGTGGCAGGCTGCAAGACTTACCGGCGGCCGAGCGACGCCCGTGTGGCCTCGGTGAAGGGCGATGCCGCAGCTGGAATCGGCAGCTTCGGGACCCTGCCGAGGGAGGAGATGGACGCTGTGACGAGACGAAGCTGGATAAGCGGGCCGAAAGCAATTTCATCCGGCGCTCCCGCTGGGACTTCGGCTTGAGATGCTGTTAAGCGTCGCAGTCCGTAGAATCAAGGTGCTTGCCCAAACGCACAAGTTACTACTTGTGTAACAATATATCTGTAAGAGACATTAGTTAGTGATAGATTTCTTACCTTGGAATATCCCCAGGCATCAGACTGGATCCGGAAAGTTTTGCTAGCAGTACCCCTGCGCATCATTAGGTGGCGTTGTGCGGCTCCGCGTCAGTCGCTGGCATCGTAAGCGCCGAGATGAAGTCATGGAGACTACTTAGGCGCCACCCATGCACGCTGACGTCAGTTCTGTACACGACTTTCCGCGCCAGGAACGCAGAGCCATGGAAGAAACTGACTACTGGTGCCAAGAAATTAAGGCCCTGAAAGGGATGACCTTAACCCTAGAAATCAGTTCGCAAAACGGGGAGGATAGGTGGGGCAGTAAGGAATTTATCACTAACTAATGTCTCTTACAGATATATCGTTACACAAGTAGTAACTTGTGCATCTGAAAGAGACACGTTAGTGATAGATTCCTTACCTTAGAATAGATAACCCAGCAATACCAACCCCGGTCGTGGGTCTGCGAATAGATTACACCAGAAAGTCACGGAGAACAGAACGGCCAAAGAAGCCGTCTCTCCGGACCGGACTGTCAAGGCAGTAATGCGTGGTAAACGTGTGCAGCGAGGCCCACGTAGCTGCCTGACAAATGTCCTGCAAGGGGACACCGCGTCCCAAGGCAGTAGTGGCTGCCGTCGCCTTGGTAGAATGGGCACGCAGCCCCACAGGAGGCTCCTTCGTAGCCAACGAGTAACAGGCTTTGATGCAGAGCACGACCCACCAAGAGATGGTCCGCTTGTGCACAGCCTGACCTCTTTTGGCGCCCACGTAGCAAACAAAGAGCTGGTCATCCACTGGCGTGTGCGCTGCAGGTAGAACGAGAGTGCACGTTTTGGGTCAAGACAGTGGAGCCTCTCTTCCTCTTTCGAAGGATGCGGAGGCGGAAAGAAGGTGGGCAAAGTGATGGTCGGCCCGACCACCTTTGGCAAGAAAGAAGAACGGGTCCTTAAAACCACCTTGTCCGAATGAACAGAAAGGAAAGGAGGTTTGGAAGAAAGAGCCTGGAGCTCACTCACTCTCCTGGCAGAGGTGATAGCTACCAGGAAGGCCGTCTTGAGAGTGAGAAGACGCAAAGGACAGGTATGAAGGGGCTCGAAGGAAGCGCACATCAGATATGTCAAGACAAGGTTTAAATCCCATTGAGGCATTATGAACGGTATGGGAGGAAACGTTTGCGGAATGCCTTTTAGGAAACGGTTAACAACCGGGGACTTAAAAAGAGAAAGCTGATCTGGAAGCCTTAAAAAAGCAGAGTTGGCTGAATGATAACCTTTGATAGTGCCCAGAGCAGAGCCCTGCTGGGCCAAAGAAAGAAGGAACAGAAGGACTTCAGAACGAGGGGCAGAAAGGGGATCCACAGTCTTAGCTGTGCACCATGCCACAAACTTGTTCCACGTGCAGGCGTATACCGTCTTAGTGGAGGGACGCCCGGCTGCCAGAATGACATCGCAGACTTTGGGAAGAAGATCGAAAACTGTCAACTGTCACAGCTCAATCTCCACGCATGGAGGTGGAGGCTGGACAGGTTCGGGTGGAGGACCGTCCCCTGCTGCTGCGACAGAAGATCCTCCCGAAGAGGCAGACGGATCGGGGGATCGGTCGCCATGCTGAGTAGCTCGGATACCAGTATCTTCGTGCCCAATCCGGAACCACATGGATGACTTGGGCCCGGTCACGTCAAACCTTCTTCAACACTCTGGGCAGAAGTGGTATAGGCAGAAAGGCGTACAATAGACCGCAACTCCACTTGCGACGAAAAGCATCGCCGAGCGAGTGCCGCTTTGGAAATTCCAACACGCAGAACTGAAGACATTGCGCGTTCTCTTTGGTGGCGAATAGATCTAACCAAGGCTCTCCCCACTGCTGAAAGAGATCTTGCACCACGTCCGAGCTCAGATGTCATTCGTGATCCATCAAGCACCAGCGGCTGAGTTCGTCCGCCCTGGCATTCAGGAAACCTGCCAGGTGTTGAACCATCAAGGTGATGCCTTGATGTTCCAGCCATGTCCAGAGGCACAGAGCCTCCTGACAGAGTCCAGGACCCCACCTCGCCCTGTTTGTTGCAATACCACATGGCGGTGGTGTTGTCCGTGAACACCTGCACCACAATTCCTCGGACAGAGGGAAGGAATGCCTTCAGTGCAAGTCGGATCGCCCGAAGCTCCAACAGATTGATATGAAGCCGGGACTCCGCCGGAGACCAGAGGCCTCTGATCTCCACCTCTCCCACATGGCCTCCCCATCCCAGGAGGGACGCATCTGTCACCACTTTGTGCTCCGGTTGGGGAAGGGAGAGGGATCTGCCATTCGTGAGCCACCACTGCAACTGCCGTGCAGTGCCCTCCGAGATCTGGACATGATCGGACAGGTTGCCCTGATGCTGTGCCCACTGGAACTTCAGGTCCCACTGCAGAGCCCGCATATGCCATCGGGCATGTGTCACCAGCAGGATGCAGGAGGCCAGCAGGCCCAGAAGCTGGAGGGTAATCCTGACAAACTCGGGACAGAGGCTAAAAGATCGGAATCATAGCCTGAATATCCCGACTGCCTGGGGCGAGCCCGCCTTAAACAACCAGTCGTCAAGGTAAGGGAAGACTGACGCCCCTGACCTGCGCAGATGAGCTGCGACCACCGCCATCACTTTCGTGGACACCCGAGGGGCGCTGGTAAGGTCGAAGGGGAGCACGGCAAACTGAAAATGCTCCTGGCCCACCGTGAACCGCCAGGACGGGGATGTGGAAACAAGTCCAACGCTACCATCCAGTCTCCAGGATCGAGGATCGAGGGCAGCCAGGACCTGAGCCAGAGTCAGCATCTTGAACTTATCCTTCCGGAGGAAGCGATTGACATTCCGGAGGTCCAGGATGGGGCGCAGACCCCCTTTGCCCTTCTTGGGGACCAGAAAGTAGTGGGAATAACAACCACTCCCTACTTCCGGCCCAGGAACGCACTCGATGGCCCCCTTGGCCAAGAGGGCCATGACTTCCTGTCGGAGAGGCACCAAGTGATCCCCCGACATGTGGTGGCACCGAGGTGGCATGGCTGGAGGGGAGGACTGAAAGGGAAGGGAGTAACCCCTGCGGATGATCTGCAATACCCACTTGTCCGGGGGACATGGTGGCAGATCCTGCCACCCACCGGCGCGGGGTGCACCACAAGGCTCAGATTAGGAAGGTTTGGAGGTAGAAGCAGCTGGGACGGAGGCAGACTGACCCCCATGCTGATTTCCAGACACGCCCACTGCGGAAGCCGCGTCCGCGCTGAGGCTGGTTCTGCACAGGCTTGCTGAAGGAACATGCCTGGTCGCCCCTGCCGTGGCCACGAAAGGAACGAAAACCAGGAGTGGCCGGGCTCTTTGCAGAAAGGCCCTAGCACTTGGCCATGGCTCGAGAGTCCTTAAAACGCTCCAGTGCACTGTCTGCCTTATCGCCAAACAGGCGAGTGCCATCAAAGGGCATTGTAGGAAGGTGGATATCTGACTATGTTTTTTTTTTTTTTTTAAGTTTCAAAAACCTTTATTACCATCTCAAAGCAATTGTACACAATCGCGCCTACAACCTCTCGGGCCGGCTATCATCTACCACATCTACTCGTTATCATCATGTATAGTCACAGCCATTTGTCCAACAACCCGGAGGTCCGGAGGCGATGCATTGCAATCGATTTCACAGAGCGTCCATGCATATGTCCTATCCGTCTAAGGTCCCTATGGCGATGCTGTAGTTTTTGCCACGCCACTACAATGCGCCACTGCTACATAGTCAAATTTGTGGAATGAGTGCACACCCTTCTCTCAGGTATTCGCTCTTTCACGACTATAACACCTCTTGCGATTACATCAACTCTCACTATTTCCTCTAGCATCAGCCAGCCACACATATCAGTACGGTATAACCCCAGCCTACGGTTCTGAACTCTCCGGTGCAGCAGTGGAACCAGCACCACTCGCCTCAAGAGTTCCGTTACTCTCAGTCACTGCCTGCGCTGCCAAGTATGCTCTAAACGGGTCCCATATATCCATGGCTCTACTACTCAATGGTTGTGTGTCTGCGTATATTGTATTCTGTTCCTGACAATCAAAAGAGCAATATTCCCAAATTTCCGATGTACCTTGGCTATTCCCATAGTGTACCCCAGGAGCATCACTAGTGGATCACAGTCTATCGTGGCGCCCAGCATTGCCACCAGCGCAGTGTGCACCTGCGCCCAATAATCAGACACAGCCGGACATAACCATGCCAGATGTAAAAACCCAGCTCCTTCCGAGCGGCACCGCTCACATCTGTCGTTATCCGCAAGACGAAATCGCAACTTCCGCACTGGTGTGCAGTATAAACGCTGCAAACACTTATAGTGAATAATACGTAGTCTGCAGCTGGCCGATATCTGCGAGGTCTGTGCACAACAATACGTCCACTGCGCCTCCGTTATGTCTCTTCCCAGGTCCTCACTCCACTGTCCAAGCGCTCTGCATGCTCCACTCCCACTTTGCTCCCTAATGCTACAATACAGGTGCGATACTAGGTGTCTGCCGTCCGCAGACGTAAGAAAGACTCGCAGAGGTTGTACTACACCGGGTTCCTCTGGGAACTTTGGCAAGATATCTTGGAGCCCCTGCCTCAACCGAAGATAATAAAAGACTTCCAGCGGAGTAGGCTGACCCCCCTGAAACCACTGTTCTCTCGTTTTGAACCGCCCATTCAGGAATAAATCGCCCCAGCTGCAGACCCGCCGCCTAGTGCACATCCCCTGGAACCCTCTTTCTTGCAATAATGACAACTCCGGGTGGTAAACTAGTGGCAAGGTCGGTGCATATAAGAATTGAATCGCCACCTTACGAAGAATCCGCTGCCACGCATCTATCGTGCAAGTCACCGTAGTAGCCGGCGTCTCAATCGCACTAACCGGGCCGTGAATAATGCCGCGCAGTGGCAGCGGTCTAGCTATCCAGTCCTCCACAGCCACCTGCGGCATGAATGGAGTGGGCACAAACCAGTGGTATGCAAACTGAGCTTGAGCACTCAGGTAGTAGGTTAAAAAATCAGGGACATCAAAGCCACCTCTACCATACGGCTGAGTTATAATCGACCACGCCAGTCTAGGCTGTCTCCCGGCCCAGAACAGTCTTATTAACTCTGAGCGGAGCGTCCGGAAAAAATAAGCACCTGGATAATACGGGACATTTTGGAACAGATACAGAAAACGGGGCAGCACCACCATTTTAATTAGTGAGGCCCTCCCCGCCATAGTAAAGGGCAAAGAAATCCATCTTGTCAAATCAGCAGTTAACTTGGTAATGGCAGTTTTCCGTAATTTAGTCGCACCGTCTCCTCCTTAAGCTTTGATACCTGGATCCCTAAATAACGTAAGTCCGCATCGCACCACTCAATCGGATAGTCCAATGCGAACCGGGTCACCGCAGGAGTCAGAGGGAAGAACTGCGACTTCTTCCAATTAATTTGTATACCAGACAACCGGCCAAACACCAAGAATTCCCTTAGCAACGAATTAAGATTGGTCTGCGGATCCACCACGTATAACGTCAGGTCATCCGCATAGAGTGACACATCTATTTGACGCTGCACACACTGAAAGGCGCTGCGCTTGTGTAACTGCCGGATACGACATGCCAATGGCTCAATTGCAATAGCAAATAACAGTGGAGATAATGGACAACCCTGTCTAGTACCTCTGGTTAATGAAATCAGGCTCGACATCTCACCATTGATCAGGACCCTTGCCTTCGGATCAGTATACAGCAACCGTACCCATGCTACAAATATTTTGGGAAACCCCATCCTATACAAGATAGCAAACAGATAGTTCCACTCAACGGAGTCGAATGCTTTAGTGGCATCAAGAAATATAGCAGCCACCGGCTTTTCCGGCGCTATGGTATGCATCAGAGAGAAAAGGGTACGTAGATTGTTAGCAGTGGATCTCCCAGGCACAAACCCAGATTGGTCCGGAAGGGCTATCTTAGTCATCAACAACAACAGCCTATTGGCTAGCACTTTCGCCAATATCTTAGCGTCACAATTAATTAAAGAGAGCGGCCTATATGCATCACAATCAGCAGGATCCTTGCCCGGCTTCAACAGCGAGGTAATCAACACCTCCCTCATCGACCCCGGCAACACGCCCACCTCCAAAGACTCCTCATATACCTCCTTGAGGACTGGGGCCATTATATCGATGTAACATTTGTAAAATTCCGCTGGCAACCCATCCAAGCCAGTCGCTTTTCCATTGGCAAGGGACATAATTGCTTCCCGGATTTCATCTAATTCAAACGGCGCACCAAGGAACTGCCTGTGGTCGTTGCTCAGCCAACACAGCGCCACATCATCCAGAAAATCCCCCCATGCAACCTCCCCCACATCGCGGGCAGTATACAGCTCGGTATAGTGCTGAGTGAAGAGTTCCAAAATACCTTTCATATCCCGCCGTGTGATCCCTTCCGGTGTGCGCAATTCCAATATATGCATCATACCCCGCTGAGGTTCTGGACTTTTAAGAGTCCAGAGGTGTCAGGGAAACAACACCCGAAGACCCCTGAGTTCCTTCCTGTCTCGGTGCACAAATAAACAGACGCGCGGGTTTCTCGATGGTGGCGTCAGAGACCAAGATTTATTTACTGCAGGGACACAGAAGTCATAGGAACCACACAGAGGCAGAATCTACGAGACTGTTCAAATTGCATTAAGTGGGTTGTTCCTTAAATACACGAAAAATGTCTTTAGGCAACATTACACGAATATTTCTCATGCCCAACCCGGTATCCCAAACAAACAGTAAATAGACATCAAACAATAATTAGTCGTAGGTTTTCGGTATTCGATCAGGTCCCCTTGTCAGTTTTCCATTCTTTGCCCGATCCTCCCCATCATAAAAATCGTAACCTCCCCATTGTAAAAGCCCAGAAGGAGAGGAGCAGAGCCAGGTGCAAAGGATTGAAAAGTAGGATAAGAGGTGTTTATGGATCATAAACGGGCATGGCTACCGTCTTCGGTCTTTCAGTCAGGACACGAGAACCAGTATAGCAGGACTGGCCTCAGGCAAGGGAGGCAGCTTGATTCTGCCTAGTCATGCATCGTCAGCCTTTCTCGGGGCTCGAGCTTACGTATCCTTAACAAGGTGATTCTGCCGGGGTCATCGCCCGTTCATTGACTATGTGAGGGCAAGAAACGAAATGGATGCCGTAACTAAAATGGATGCCATGACTTAACAACAGAATGCCCTATTTCTCAGTGAATTCATGCTAGTTGCGCAGCGAAAACACTGTCATGCATATAATGGATCATTTACGGTTAATTGGTACCAAAATCGTGTCAGTACTACGATACCGAATACACGGGTTCGGATCGCTACAGAACCTCACCGCGGCGGTCGCGTAACCTCTGCCAAAGCACGTCCCGGCCTCTCACCCTCGCAATACCTTCGGGCCTGCCAGTATTTCCCCCGGAACTTAGCCTCCCTATCCGCTTCCTTTTCAAACTGCGTGAGCCGTTCTCTGAATTCTGTCTGAATGGGGCCCATCGGTTCTCTGGTCATCCGAGACTCTAGGTCCTTAAGTTCTCCCTCTAACCTAGCTAGTGTCCCTCTTATGTTCCGTAGGACCCCGAAGCTTTTGGATATGTAATATCCCCTAACCGTTACCTTAAATGCCTCCCAGATGGTGTCCACACTCTCTACTGACCCCTTATTGCGGGGAAAGAACTCCGCTATCTCCTCTCCCAACTCTGTCTTAAACAAAGGATCCAACAGGGCCGTAGGTTGCATTCGCCACCGGGCACTAGCGCTCCCGCATCCCGGGACCGCTATCTGAACCAGAACCGGGCAATGATCCGAGTACGACCGCGGCAAGTGCGCAACCCTTCCCAAATCCGACGCTATACCCCGAGACAAAAAACAGTAGTCCAGTCGAGCCCATGTATTAGCATACGCTGTATAGTGCGTACCCTCTCGAAGTCCACCATGTACAAACCTCCAGCTGTCTATCAATCCCCCTTCCTCCACTATTCCCGCCAGAGCATCCCGTGCCTTAGTGTTATATTGAGGACTATTGTCTGACCTGTCCATTCCGGGGACTAACGCCACATTGAAATCTCCACCCCATATGATATGCATAGAGCCAGTGTCTAGTATCTTTCCCCATAAGTGTGTGAAGAAGGCTGGCGTATTCACATTAGGACCATAGCAGTTTACTACAGTGACTGTGTCGGTGCCCAGCCTACCCCATAACACAACAAATCTCCCCTCAGCATCCGCATGCTCCCCCATCTTCACAAAGGGTATCGTCTTTTTGATTAAAATCGCAACTCCCCTAGCATACCCTGAGTACGATGAAAAACTGCGTATTGCCGCCCACCTACCCGCCAGTGTGTAATGTGGCCTGGGACTAAGGTGTGTTTCCTGTAGTAATGCAATATGTACCTGATGCTGCTCTAAATAAGCCATCACCTGTCTACATTTTCTAGCATCATTTAATCCACGAACATTCCATGAAAGAACTGTGAGCCGTACCTCCCTCCTCACGTCAGCCATTTCTCATCAAGTCCCCACACCCCTAGCAACCATATGTCATCTGGCATTAGTCTTCGCATCAGCAGCAGCACATTGATCAATATACGCCTCAGCAACCATAGCTTCGGACCTCCCTGAATAAGCAGTACAAACGCCCCATATCCCATCATCCACACTTTTTGCTTGAGACCAACACCCAACCCCATCCCAATACTCCCTCCCCCCCCCCGCCCTCCGCTCCCCCAACCATGCCATAACACCCCCCCAGCCTCCCCCGTCCCACTGAAGCATACCCCAACTTGCCAGCCAAGAATCCCCCCCGCCCCTCCCACAAATGCCCCAAAAACAAAGGTTAGTCGCACTTCCAAACCACCCCATATATGCTAGGGTATTTCCCTTCAGGGATTGCGTCTAGGTGACACCGCTATTTCCCCCTCATCTATTCCAGACTCACAAGAGACTTGTAGCCTGGCTCGATGACCCAGAGGGGGTGACCGGCGTTATGTCCAGCAGCAACTGAGAGATTTCACTCACACACAACGCCATATATAACCTATAGAAGCGAAGCAGCTCTCGTACTCACTGAGCCAGAGCCAACCCCACAGTCTGCTCATCACTCCTCCCCAAGGGCTCTTTACGCATCAGCATGGAAGGCTTATGCATCACATTCAAACCAATGTGCCTTCTGTGGCCGTCAAGTTCCCCCAGTAACGTGCTCTCACCAATTGTTCTTGCATCCCCATGTTATCCGTGCGCAGACATTATCAACCCCACTCACTGTCCACCTCCTCCTCGTGCTGCGGTGTCCGTTCTGCCCCTGCCGCAGCCCCGGACTTGGCAGCTCGTTTGTAGTGCTTGAGGAAATCCTCCACCTGTTGAGGGGTCGTGAAAAACTGTTGTTTGCCCTGGTACATGACTCGCAGCCGAGCTGGATAGAGCAATGCATAGTCCAATTGCAAGTTCCGTAGTTTGGCCTTCACAGCTAGAAATTTCCTGCGTTCCTCCTGGACCATTGGCGTGAAATCCGGGAACATCGTGAAGGAATTACCTTCATAAGATAAGGAGCGCGTGCCGCGCGCCGCTCTTAGAGCCGCATCACGATCCCGATAGTTCAGCAATCGGGCAATAATGGGCCTGGGGGTCGCACCCGGCTTCGGCCTAGGGCCCAGAGCGCGATGTGCCCGTTCTACGATAAAGTGGGGAGAAAAAGCCTCCGACCCAATCGCTGCCAGTAGCATCCTTTCCACATAGTCCTCCATTTTGCCTGTATTGGTCGTCTCCGGAATGCCTACGATGCGGACATTATTGCGCCGACTTCTCGCTTCTAAATCCTCGTTCTTGGATGCTATCACTCGCAGCAGGTTGTCCATTCTAGAAAGCTGCGAAGTATGGTGTGTTGCCGTGTCTTCTGCATCCGATCTACGTTGTTCCGCCCCTTTAAGGCGCTCCTCATGCGCATCCAATTTATGCACCACTGCATCCATACGTGACAATATTCGGTCCACTTTGTCCGCAATCGTCGCAAACCCTTGGCGCATCTCTTGCAGCACCTCGTGTAGACTGGCCACGGTAGTCGCAGGGTTCACCGCACCTCCGTCTGTGGCAGCCGGGGTGGGCCCCACTTCCCCAGTCTTAGTGGCCTTCTTTCCAGAGTCAAAAGTGAGCTTAGCTTGTCGCGTATCCGTCTTACCCATGGCTGTCTGTAGGCTATGCAATATCTCTCACCGTTTGCGGGACCGCGCCGCAATTCTCAAGCCAGCTGAGTCAGCCGCACGTCAAGCACCGTCACCTCAACAGCTCCCGCCAGTACAGTCCCACCGACAGTCCTTAGGCCTCCTGTACGGCCAGTAGCGTCGTTGCCAGAGCCAGTGTATGTGGTCCCCACCTTCCAACACTTCGAAGGAGGCGCGCCTGGTGCTCAACCGGGGGAGGCCGCCCAAATGCACCAGTAGCAACCACTCACCGCTCATGCACAGCGCCCGGTAACCAACAAGCGCCACCAATAGGGAGGATCCATGGATGGTTTCCACTAGGCCGCAATTATCCTGGCCGCGGGTCCTCAGCACTCATCCGTTCACCAGCGCCACCACAACCCAGTCTAATTCCGGCTCCCCCGCCGAATGCAAGTGTCATCCACGCGTCTCCAGCACCCAGGGGCCCCAACGCCCCACTCCAAGGCCACGATCAAGGGGTAGCAAGGGGAAGTTCCAGCTCACCACACCACGTCCCCCGGTGGCTCCCCGCACTCTCTCCTAGCATCAGGCCGTGCACGGCAACACCTGGGCAGTCAAGATCCTCTCCGTCACAGCGCCAGCCGCTTTGAGCACCGCAGTCCTCCCGATTGGGGGGGGGGGGGGGGAGGGGGGGGGAAGAAGGCGCCTCCGTCTCCCGTGTCCCGCAGTATCGCCGCGCAAGTGGGCTCGCAGCGGCCGCCACTCACTCGTCTCGTCCCCGGGCACGGCTGTCTCCGTCCGCGCTATTGAGGCCTTCAGCCGTTATCGCGGCCACGCTCTATCCCAGACTTCTCCGCCGGCGATATGCTCCACAGGCCCCAGTCACTCGGTCCGGCTGATCTGCCAGAGCTGCTACCGACTCAAGCGATGCACCGATTTCCTCCAAACTTCGCTCGGCAGCAGCAGACCTCCCATACGACCGTTGTGTGCAATTTCAGCTCTCCCAGCCACCGCAAAAGGATAATTCAGACGGATAATGTCACCGGACTGCGGGGAGCCTTACTCAGAGGCAACCATGCGCTAGCGCGCCACCTAGCGTCCCCTGGATATCTGACTATGGTTACCCCCAACTTTTTGCCTAGTGTCTAGCTGGTTTTTCGACTTAGTTGGCCTGAGATCCTGCCATTCAGGGTCTCAGGCTGTCTGCTCTCTCTTTAAAATGGACTCCATGTACCCTAGGTACATACCCAATTGGTAAGGATCACCTTATTGGACCCTGTACAGTGTACCCTAGGTACCCAGGACATAGGTGTACCCTAGGCCTCCCAGGGGCTGCAGCATGTATTATGCCACCCCTGGTCTGGCCTTCCAATCAGACACAACTGGCTCATCACTCAGCTGGGGCAAGGTCGTGTAAGCACCCCTTGCTTAGGTGTAGTATTCCTATACCTATCTTATATATAGACACATGTGTACCTTTCAGCCACTCCTATGGCAGGCCTTAACAATCCTGGAGGCAGAGTGCTTGGTAACATGTGAGATGGTGCTCTAGCATGAGCTGAGCCTGTCTGCAGCTTTCGGAACCATGTCCTTATAGCTGTTCTATGATATAGCCTACCATATACACTTAAAGTGCCTTATAATCTTAAACGGTTATGGTAACTATGGTTTGGCTTTATCAAAACATGTCGTGTAAGGTGTCTAGCACTTTGGAATAATACCCCCATACTATTTCTGATGAGGATATTATTCCCCCCTTCTAGAGGGAGAGACATGTTAAAATCCTACTTTGCTGTTTAACTCTAACCAAAGCCTCAGCATCACAAAATGGATGCTGCTGCCACAGACACGAGTCTGACCTCCTGCTGCTGGGAGTGATCCCGGCAAGGGAGGCTTGGACAATAGGTTTCCTGCTTGGGGAGGTGTTAGCACCTCCCCAGACAGACTTTAGTGTATTGGGGCAGGGAGGGCTGAAAGGAATGAGACATGCCTGGGGCACACAAGGTGTCCCATGCATAGTCCAGTTCAAACCGGTGCTGGGGCACTCCAGCCCCAGTCCTGGCGCGAAACTGGACAAAGGGAAGGGGGTGTAACCACCCCCCTCCCAGGTCCCACCCATAAGGCGTGACCTAGCAGGCAACCCAGCCCCCCAGATTAGTATAAGTGTGGTAGCTGGGCCCCAGGAGATTAGATTATCCTGAACCTGCAACTTGAGCAGAAACTCTGGACCTTCGACATTCGACGAAAGAAGAAGACTGAAGAATCTCCCTTGTGGCCAAGGAGTGGCCACCCTGTGCAAACAGGCACCATCAAGAGACTTACCCTTTGCTTTGCTGAAGTTCTACGAGGGACCGACTGCAGAGCCTGACCAGAGCCTTGACTTCCAGACTTCTCCGACCCTGATCCACATCCACAGCCGAGCTGAGATCCGTGGAGGCGACGAGACGTGGGACCGGCTACCTGTGAAAAGTGGCGAGTATCTTCCAGCACAGCTTCTGAGGCACCCTCGAGGTTGTGCACCGGGGATTGAGAAGCCCCAACCCCAAGCACCATCTGCACTGAAGATCAGCCCCCCACACTCCACGAGTCCTGCGTGGGGCCCTTCTGCATTTTCCCGCTTGCCGCATCTGTCCGGTCACTGGCCCGTTGGCTAGTAACCTCTGTGACGACACACCTTTGAATTTCCACCGCTGGTTTGGCTCCTCCAGACTGGCTCCTGCTCCTCTGAAAAAGAGAAGCACCCCAGACCTTCCAGGTCTGCACCAGAAGCAAGTCCTCTATTCTTCGTGGGTTCCGCTTGCCAAGGCTTGGTGAGTCCTAATTCGACTTCGACGCCGCCGACAGCACGAGCCTTCGTGGGACAGCTCGCCTCCTGGTCCTGGTCGTCTTCGACGTCTCCTGGTACCCGTGGCTGCTGCGACAAGCTTCACCTCTTCACCTGCAAACTCTCGACATCGCCTGGTTCCACGTGGTCACTGGCTAGTGACCCAGACTCTGTCCCTTCTGCTTGCAGGTATCCTTCCTTCTTGATCCCAGCCTTGGGATCCACTGGACACTCTTCACAGACTGCCTGTCAGCATCTTTCCTTCAGGCATCCATAGGAGTCGACGACGAAACCCGATGCAACTTCACACCTATGCACCCGCAGCTCGTGGGCTAGGTAACTTGGGTACTCCGGTGCTCATCAGTGTATTGACTATCCTAGTGTCTAGTTATCAAGTCTCGACTTCCTAGTTGCTTCAGAAGTGTCCTAAACCTTATTAATTCTAAACTGTACTATTTCTATCGATTATACGCATTATGCGCGAGTGTTTCCACTCTGCACCTGAATCCCGTGGGCCTCCCACTTCCTAACCTTTGGTAGTGTAGTGTAGCCCCTGCGATTCCCTAGGCCTAGGCCTATCCTATTTCCGTGACAGTGGTCCTTATACCACTTACTTAGTATATGGTTTGCGTGGCCCCTAGGGCCTAACTGTATTACTTACCTGTGTGACTTAATGTATGCTTGAATAAGACTGTGTTGTACTTACCTCGAATCTCATAAAGAGTGCTGAGGGTTTGACTAGAATAAATACACTTTATTTTATATATATATATCTGTTGTGGTGTCCTTTCATTTGGTATTCAAGGGGTTACAAATGGTATAACAGCTGGCTTCACATGCCATTCAGAGTTTAGCCTAAGACTGCTCTTGTCCATGTTACCACTAGGATAGCTGGCCTATAAGGTTGACTTTACAACCAATCACCATAAGGGTTGTTTGGACTGATATAGGGTGTACACTAGAATTAGTGACATCATACATCAGGCCAACTTCTCACGTTGGTGAGCAGCGGTTGGGATCTGAGCTTGCTGTTGTAATACCATTGTAATCTTGAGATACTAAATTGAAAGATCACACAGATATTGTTTAGGTACATACAACATAGATTATAATACTTAAATCCTACTGGACTTAGTGATTGTAGGTTGAAGGGCCTAGCACACCCTGACTACAACTACTAGAGAGGTTTAGTAGATACAACTAGTGTAGGTAGGTGCACACACCACACCCTCACTAGAATCATGTCCCTGAATGGAGATCACACTGATACTCCCTCAGGAGAGGAGAATACTAGACAGATTCCCTCTAGATATGATGCATTCACTTTCCAGGAGATAAGACAACTGTGTACCTCCAGGAAATTAAAACAGGGTTCTAACCCTACCCTTAGACAGCTAGTGGAGCTTCTGGAGGCCTATGATGCTGAAAGAGCTGCCAAGTATGGTGCCATAGCTGTAGATAAGGGCCTCCCCTCCACAGAAGAGACCCCTGACTTAACTGATACAGATGAGTTAGAAGAGACCTCAGAGGAAGAGGGAGGTAGCAAGACCCCAGTCAGAAGACTTAGTCAGGCTAACTTAAGCTTGCATGGGAGCTTGCATGGGAGCTTCCCTTACAGGCCCCCAAGTAATCTTAAAAAGAGAGATAGAAGGGGTAGATCTCCCTCAGGGGACTCTCTCCACTCCTATCACTCAAGAAGCTCCAATGCTTCATCCCACAGGGGGATGACTTCCCCCCGGAGGAGAGAGCATCAGGCCAGAATGAGGGAAGCCAATCTGAGGATTGAAAGGGAAGAACTTGCCCTTGCCAAAGAGAAGCTTGCTCTCGCCAGAGAGCAAAAATTGTGTGGGTCAGAACCCACTGGTGGCAGCAACATTCCTAGAGATAGGGATAGGTCTTATGACCATAGAAACCTAAGCAAGATAGTCCCCCCCCCCCCCCCATACAAGAATGGGGATGACATCCACAAGTGGATGACTGCTTTGGAGAGGGCCTGCAAAGTACAGCAGGTACCCCAGAGTCAGTGGGCAGCTATCTTGTGGCTCTCCTTTTCTGACAAAGGTAGAGACAAGCTCCTCACAGTTAGTGATGAGGATGCTGACAATTACAAAGTCCTGAAGAGTGCTCTGATAGATGGGTTTGGCTTAACCACTGAGCAATATAGGTTGTTGTTCAGAGACACCCAGAAGACACAGACACAGGACTGGTCTGATTTTGTGGATTGTGCCACTAAGGCTTTGGAAGGTTGGTTAAGGGCAGCAAGGTGCAGGACTATACAGGATTGTACAACTTGATTATGAGGGAGCAGATCCTTAATAATTGTCAAAACCAGCTTCTCCATCAACATCTGGTAGACTCAGATTCGACCTCTCCCCAAGAATTGGGAAAGAGGGCAGATAAATGGGTCAGGACCAGGATTAGGCCTAAAAATCAGGGTGGTGACCAAAAGAAAGATACCACCAAGCCTCAAGAGAAGGGTGGGGATAAAACAAAAGAGAAATCTACCTCAGGGCCCCAAAACGCCACACAGGGTGGTGGGTCCCAAGCTCTCTCCTCTACCACAGTTAAAAAGCCTTACTGCCATGAGTGTAAAACTCCTGGGCATTG
Organism: Triturus cristatus; assembly: GCF_964204655.1. Classification (NCBI taxonomy): domain Eukaryota; kingdom Metazoa; phylum Chordata; class Amphibia; order Caudata; family Salamandridae; genus Triturus; species Triturus cristatus. Next base: position 104,198,803 of record NC_140587.1, read on the forward strand.
GAAAACTGACAGCAGTTGCCCAAAGGCTAAAAACAAAACTGTTCCTCCAATTACTCCTGTAACACCACCTATTACTGTCAGCAGTAATCCCACAGGTGGTGGGAGTGCCCCCAAAAATTTGGTTGGGTTTTCTTGGGGAACACAGGGGGACCTTGGCTTAGCCAATTCCCCTACAGCAGCTACTCTTGTCTGTGATGCTGGCATGGGGTCTGCCAAATTCACTGCCTGTCCCAACACTTTGGGTAGGTACAGACAGGAGCCCTACATCAATGGTAGAAAAGCTGAGGCCTACAGAGACACTGGAGCTAGCATCACTATGGTGGCCCATAGGCTAGTTCCCTCTGAGCAGCTTTTGCCTTGTTTCTCATACCAGGTAACTAACATTGATGGCAGACAGAACAGTCATCCCATGGCAGAGGTATGTCTCAGCTGGGGAGGTGTCACTGGCCCTAAGAGGGTGGCAGTGTCCCCAACCTTGCCTGTAGACTGCTTACTGGGGAATGACTTAGAACTCTCAGCCTGGGCTGGAGTTGAACAAGACACCCATTCTAAAATGGTAGGCCTTTCACAAAAGGGTAGTGGGGTTGTGCCAGCCACAACCCCTGTCCAAGTAAATTTCCTCCCTGAAAAGGTGGGAAGGGCAGTGGTAGCCACAGCCCAGACAAAGACAGACTTCCCTGTAGAGATTGGCAGAGCTGTGACAGTCACAGCTCAAACCCAAACTGAGTGCATCCCTGGAAAGTTTGGCAAGGCTGTAATGGTCTCAGCCTATACTCAGACTGACATAGGTGTAGTGAAGCCTGAAACTATGGATCACTCCACACAAACAGAGAGTAGTGGGGAGGAAGAAAAGTCTCCCTCTCCCCAGACATTAGGAAAAGGTCAGCCTCCTCAGGGATCTGACCTCACCCCTTGTGAAGGAACTGCCCCAGAGGTAGCCAGGCCTGGCCTGGCAGAGCCTCTGATGTCAGTGGCCCCTTCCAAGGTGGGACCCAGTCTGGTGCAGGTAGCCTGCCTCTCTCTACCCTGACTCAGTCAGCCCAGGGCTGTAGAGGTCAGGGAGGCCAGTGGACCCCAAGAGGGCCCCTGTCCACAAGAACCCCCCCCCCATCAAAAGAATGAGGATTGCCTGGCTAGTAGCCCTAGCCAGGTGATGGTTAAAAACAGTCCTGAGGGATCCCCTTCACAGGTAGTTAGGGACCTCCCCCAGAGGGATTCTGCTGGGCACAGGCAAACATGGGCCCCAAACCTGACCTGTCCCTCCAGTAAGCCCACAAAAGGGACCCAGCCTCCAGCTTTAGGTAGCCAGAGGCTGACCCTGAGAGCACAGTGCAACTCAGTTAAAGAAAGAAAGGCATCCATGGTGGAGGATGATTGGAGGAAGCTGAGGCCTCACTTTGAGGACACTCACTTCAGTACTCCATCTCAACACCAGCCTTTTACTTTGCAAAGACACACCAAAGGTAGAGATTCCCTATGGTGGAGACCCTATGATACCTTTAGGGTGAGGGATTGCTTAGTGGACCATGAGACAGGGGGTAACCATGCCAGTGCTGGTTCTTCCTTATATGGCCACTTAGGCAATATAGGCTTACCTGGTCAAGGACAGCCTTATCTCCCTTCGTTTAGTGGGGGGGTTGTGTAGGAAGGTGGATATCGGACTATGGTTACCCCCAACTTTTTGCCTAGTGTCTAGCTGGTTTTTCGACTTAGTTGGCCTGAGATCCTGCCATTCAGGGTCTCAGGCTGTCTGCTCTCTCTTTAAAATGGACTCCATGTACCCTAGGTACATTCCCAATTGGTAAGGATCACCTTATTGGAGCCTGTACAGTGTACCCTAGGTACCCAGGGCATAGGTGTACCCTAGGCCTCCCAGGGGCTGCAGCATGTATTATGCCACCCCTGGTCTGGCCTTCCAATCAGACACAACTGGCTCATCACTCAGCTGGGGCAAAGTCGTGTAATCACCCCTTGCTTAGATATAGTATACCTATATCTACCCTTAAAATAGACACGTGTACCCATCAGCCACTCCTATGGAAGGCCTTAACAATCCTGGAGGCAGAGTGCTTGGTAACATGTGAGATGGTGCTCTAGCATGAGCTGAGCCTGTCTGCAGCTTTCGGAACCATATCCTTATAGCTGTTCTATGATATAGCCTACCATATACTCTTAAAGTGCCATATAATCTTAAACGGTTATGGTAACTATGGTTTGGCTTTATCAAAACATGTCGTGTAAGGTGTCTAACACTTTGGAATAATACCCCATACTATTTCTGATGAGGATATTATTCCCCCCTTCTAGAGGGAGAGACATGTTAAAATCCTACTTTGCTGTTTAACTCTAACCAAAGCCTCAGCATCACAAAATGGATGCTGCTGCCACAGACACGAGTCTGACCTCCTGCTGCTGGGAGTGATCCCGGCAAGGGAGGCTTGGACAATAGGTTTCCTGCTTGGGGAGGTGCTAGCACCTCCCCAGACAGACTTTAGTGTATTGGGGCAGGGAGGGCTGAAAGGAATGAGACATGCCTGGGGCACACAAGGTGTCCCATGCATAGTCCAGTTCAAACCGGTGCTGGGGCACTCCAGCCCCAGTCCTGGTGCGAAACTTGACAAAGGGAAGGGGGTGTAACCACCCCCCTCCCAGGTCCCACCCATAAGGCGTGTCCTAGCAGGCAACCCAGCCCCCCAGATTAGTATAAGTGTGGTAGCTGGGCCCCAGGAGATTAGATTATCCTGAACCTGCAACTTGAACAGAAACTCTGGACCTTCGACATTCGACGAAAGAAGAAGACTGAAGAATCTCCCTTGTGGCCAAGGAGTGGCCACCCTGTGCAAACAGGCACCATCAAGAGACTTACCCTTTGCTTTGCTGAAGTTCTACGAGGGACCGACTGCAGAGCCTGACCAGAGCTTTGACTTCCAGACTTCTCCGACCCTGGTCCACATCCACAGCCGAGCTGAGATCCGTGGAGGCGACGAGAGACGCGGGACCGGCTACCTGGGAAAAGTGGCGAGTATCTTCCAACGCAGCTTCTGAGGCACCCTCGAGGTTGTGCACCGGGGATTGAGAAGCCCCAACCCCAAGCACCATATGCACCGAAGATCAGCCCCCCCACACTCCACGAGTCCTGCGTGGGGCCCTTCTGCATTTTCCTGCTTGCCGCGTCTGTCCGGTCACTGGCCCGTTGGCTAGTAACCTCTGTGACGACACACCTTTGAATTTCCACCGCTGGTTTGGCTCCTCCAGACTGGCTCCTGCTCCTCTGAAAAAGAGAAGCACCCCAGACCTTCCTGGTCTGCACCAGAAGCAAGTCCTCTATTCTTCGTGGGTTCCGCTTGCCAAGGCTTGGTGAGTCCTAGTTCGACTTCGACGCCGCCGACAGCACGAGCCTTCATGGGACAACTCGCCTCCTGGTCCTGGTCTTCCTCGACGTCTCCTGGTACCCGTGGCTGCTGTGACAAGCTTCACCTCTTCACCTGCAAACTCTCGACATCGCCTGGTTCCTTCCTGTTTCCACGTGGTCACTGGCTAGTGACCCAGACTCTGTCCCTTCTGCTTGCAGGTATCCTTCCTTCTTGATCCCAGCCTTGGGATCCACCGGACACTCTTCACTGACTGCCTGTCAGCATCTTTCCTTCAGGCATCCATAGGAGTCGACGACGAAACCCGACGCAACTTCACACCTATCCACCCGCAGCCCGTGGGCTAGGTAACTTGGGTACTCCCGTGCTCATCAGGGTATTGACTATCCTAGTGTCTAGTTCTCAAGTCTCGACTTCCTAGTTGCTTCAGAAGTGTCCTAAACCTTATTAATTCTAAACTGTACTATTTATATCGATTATACGCATTACGCGTGAGTGTTTCCACTCTGCACCTGAATCCCGTGGGCCTCCCACTTCCTAACCTTTGGTAGTGTAGTGTAGCCCCTGCGATTCCCTAGGCCTAGGCCTATCCTATTTCCGTGACAGTGGTCCTTATACCACTTACTTAGTATATGGTTTGCGTGGCCCCTAGGGCCTAACTGTATTACTTACCTGTGTGACTTAATGTATGCTTGAATAAGACTGTGTTGTACTTACCTCGAATCTCATAAAGAGTGCTGAGGGTTTGACTAGAATAAATACACTTTATTTTATATATATATCTGTTGTGGTGTCCTTTCATTTGGTATTCAAGGGGTTACAAATGGTATAACAGCTGGCTTCACATGCCATTCAGAGTTTAGCCTAAGACTGCTCTTGTCCATGCTACTACTAGGATAGCTGGTCTATAAGGTTGACTTTACAACCAATCACCATAAGGGTTGTTTGGACTGATATAGGGTGTACACTAGAATTAGTGACATCATACATCAGGCCAACTTCTCACAGGCATGTCCATGAACGAGCTCTGGACATCGGTTTGAGAACCCAGTAGATCGCAACCAGGCATGGCGATGCAGCGCTACAGTCGTAGAAATCGCCCTGCCCAGTGAGTCCGCAGTGTCTAAACCACACCGAATGGCGAATTTAGCCGCATCTTTACCCTCAGCAACAGCTTGGGACAGCACAGCGTGGATCTCTGAGGTAACACCTGCGCAACTGTATCCCACACCGCGTGGGAATAGCGGCCTAACAAGTAGGCGGTGTTCACTGACCGCAGCCCTAAGCTGGCGGAAGAGAACAACCTCTTACATAACTGCTCCAGCTTCTTAAGAGTCCTTATCCGGCAGGGCCGTGGGAAAGGTAATCTGACGTCGAGGCTTGGATGACCAGGCTCTCAGGCATAGGATGAGTGGTCAGAAACGCGCCTGGCGACATTCTTACCCACAGGAGCCCTTGTGGCTGGCCGCGACCAAGTGCCCAACAAGTCGTCAGTGAGGGCGTCGCTAAAGGGGAGCAGGTGTTCCGACGAAGTGGACGCCGTCTGGAGCACCTCAGTGAGATTAGTTTTGAGGGCCACCGTAGGAAGATCGAGGTTGAGGACCTTAGCTGCCCGACGGAGCACCATCGTATAGGAGGCACCCTCCTCCATGGTAGGCGTGTGGGAGGCAAACCCCGGGTCAGAAGAGATGTCTAGGTCACCGGCGTCCTCCAAGTCATCCACCCAGTCCTGCTCGGAGTCACACTGACGGGCAAGAGGGTCCTTGGACCCCTCCCAGTCGTCCTCCCCCTCTGTAGCATGGGGAACAGATCGCGGCAGCAGAGCTGGAGCCGGAGAAGAAACATACGTCGTCGGAAACGGCGCCGGCCAGGGTCTAGCCGGCGCCGCATCCCAATGCGGATCCCAGGCAGGAACAAAATGGTCCTGAAACCGGGGCAAGGGCGGGACAAACAGCACCCACTGCAGCGCTGGAGGCGGAGCCGTGGGTGGCGCCGGAGCCAGCAGCGCTGGACCTTGTGATGAATACAGGCCCCAGCTAGGCCCGCAAGTACAGAGGGTTCGCCCTTCTGTATACGAAGTACTAGAAGGAAGTTGGCACGGAAACTGCAAATACAAATACAAAGTTTATTAACCTTCAAAGGTGGTCCTACAATCTACGCAACACTCTACAGTATTGCACAGAGTAGCACACAGAACTTGTGCACATGGTCCCCTTTTATACACAATAGGGGGGCTCATAAGTAGGCGGATACAACATGAAGTAAGATTTGTGGCCTTATATGGACATGTTCAATGCAGGATCAATACATGGGTGGAGTTAACAGTTCCTGAGACCCGCGAAAACACATTCGAGCAAAGCCTAATTAGTAACAGATGTGGTCAGTCTTGAACATACACCAAACGTACAAAGGAGCTATTTATAGACTGTTGCTAGGCTCATCACGGGAGTGACCAATGAAGAGGTAAGACTCTTCTCGTGCAGAGCACGTGGCTTTGTGGCCATACAAGATGGCGGACGGCTAAACAAAATGGGGTCTTGAACACTAGTCAATATAAAGCAGAAAACGTAATTCAGTGAATGCTTAATCATATCGCTGTTTCATTTACAACAGACGACCCTTTCAGCATTTGCTGAAGACATTCGGTTTACTAGGATAATCAAGATAATCATCATTTATATCGATTCTCATCATCTCAGTTATTTCTTTGTTTATGCTCTTTCGATAGGTGGCATCGGCAACAGCTTTCTTATTGGTGATACAGAATAAAAAACACATAGAGAACATATCATAGGACCACATTGAATACACATACAACATGTGAACAAAATTGCTACAATAATACATAAACCAGTAAGGACTTTCCATCCCCATGTAGTAATTAAGGTCCAAAACCATCCAGAAAAGGTCCAAGTGCCATTGTCTGTATGAATGTCAGCAGCAATTTTATGCAATTTATTAATAGCTTGATAAACTGATGGTGTGTGATCAGGGATGAACACACAACAACTACTTCCTATAATTCTACATGCTCCACCCCTATCTGCTAACATAACATCTAATACCATACGATTCTGTAATGTAACAATTCTAGTGATCTGCAACTCTTCCGTAATGTTCCCAAGAGCAGCAGCAGTTTGATTCGTCACAGCCTCTACAACCATAGTTAATCGTCGAACCTTCCTACTATTCAGGGCAGCTCCAACAAAGAAAAACAGTCTTAGATTAAAATCAATATACTGTTGCAAACTGGTATCCGTCTGGTCAACATCATCAACAGATAGAGTGCGCTTATACCTATTTACGGTTACGTTGTTCAATAACTTCAAGTCTTTATGATAAGACGCAGGTGCTAAGAATACAGGGGGTAATAAAAAGGCCACATAGCATACCCTGGACCATCCAGCAGGCAAACGATAGTAACCTTTATTACCACACACAAAATAGGTATTGTGGGAGGCCAGAAAGGTACTGTTATTTAATCCATCTATGTTTAGTACAACAATACAATCACTGACACCAACAGGAATATGACCAACACATGTCCGCTTGGGCTTGTGCCACTGAAATTACAAATTTCTCGTTTCCATGAGTGTCTCTAGTATTCGTAAAGATGTAGGGAATTGATTCATTGTCTGGTCGATATTCTTCCCATTCCCATATTGTTCCATTGGCTTGTAGGTAGCCTTCTTTATCCTGATGACTCTTTATTAAGTCTGAAAAGTAACCGTCCCACTGTAGGTTTCCGTGTGGCAAAAAGCAGAGTGTACCATGCTCGACAAGAGCCGTTATGTGAGAAAGGGAGAGGTATAAATGGTGTTCCCCCTTTCTTCTGATGCGCTGGCATCATATCCAACAATTTGTAGCATTTGTAGCAACGTGGGTATGATGCAGCATCTGGATGAAAGTGTTATTCAGATAGGACTGGCGATGCTTCAATTCTTGATATGGAAGGGTGTAGAAGTAGTGCTCCTCCGGCACTGGAGTAGACACAACAAGCAACTCACGAGCAGGAATTACATCCTCAACAAATCACGTGGTTATGGCAGCAATCGCCATAGCAACAATGAACCCTATTGCACAAAAAATTTTCTTCTTTTCCATTTTCAAACAAGTGTCCATATCTTCCTGAAACTAAAAAGGTTGTCAGAACTCTTCCCCCTAGGCAGCGGTTGATTTCTTCACCATCGGGCCAAGACGGGTGTCACTACACTAATGCAGGGCTGATCCCCCCCCCTTGCCTCATTGGCTCTCCATTTCACTAACCCAGGGGCTGCTCTGACAACGTATTTTGATACTTAGAAATTCACTTCCTCCGTCTGAGGTGATATCTTCTTACTCCAGGGGTCGCTTGGTCCAGGAAGAGCTCCTCAGTATCGTCCGGGTCCACAGCACGGCCTTTCTTCGCAGTCGGTATTTCTCGATGGTCGGTCAATACAGCAGGCTCCACCAATCCGGGTGGCACTCTACGACAATGTATGGAGTGGATCCAATTTTTACGGTTGGAGACCCGGACAGCCGTTCTCGTTGCAAGCAAGACCTGCTCAGGACCGCACCAACTCGGCTCTAGGCTGCTCGTCCTTTCAAACGACTTCACCAAGACAAAATCTCCGGGCCGGAGATAGTGGCCTTCACCTGTGGACCGGTCAGGGAGCGCTTCTCGAACCTGCTGATGAATAGAGACCAACTTATCGGTTAACTGTGCCAGATAATCACTCATCATTACACAAGGTACATCATACACTGACTTTGGTTTCGGTGGGCCCCAAATATTCATCGGACGTCTAAACACGATCTCATATGGCGTGAGACCGGGTCGAGAATGCGGTACTGATCTAATTGACAATAATGCCAAAGGTAAAGCATCCGGTCAAGTCAGAGAAGTGGAAGCTTGTATTTTCGCTATTTTAAGCTTCAGAGTGCCGTTATACTTCTCAACCAATCCCGCAGACTGAGGGTGAAACACTGCGTGGAATTTTTGTGTAATTACCAATCCTTTCAGGACATACTTGATAACGTCCGCTATAAAATGAGGTCCGTTATCACTCCACAACAATCTACAAACACCATACCGAGGGAAGAACTCCTTCAATAACACCTTGGCTGTAGTAATTGCAGTATTGTCTTACGTAGGGTATGCTTCAATCCATTTGCTGAAGGCGCAAACCACTACTAGAACATACTTCAGATTATTACAGCGTTCAAGCTGAATATAATCCATTTGCAAAACTTCAAAAGGTGCAGTGGGTGTTGCAAATCCTCCTGCTGGAGTCCGTGTCCCTTTTCCTGGATTGTACTTTAGGCAAATCATACAAGTCTGCACCACTCTCTTTGCCGTGCTAGCAATCTCTGGATGCTCCCAAACTTGTGTGAGCAATTTTACAATTGCGGAAGCTCCAACATGAGCTAGCCCATGTGCCATCTGAACCATAGGTTGTACAAAAGCTATGGGTAACTTCCATTTATCCATCTGCTTATTTCTCCAACAACCTTCATCGTCCAATTCTTCATCAGTAGACCATTGCTCCCGTTCTTTATCGGAAGCTGTCCTCTGTATCTCTAACACTTCTCTCCTAGCATCATGCCATCTTTCTGCCTGCGACTTCACAACATACATTGCAGTGGAGTCAGGCTGCATCGCAGTGCCTCGTGCTACTCGATCTGCCAGAGCATTCCCTTCTCCCACTTTATCTATCACCTTTTTATGTGCATTGCATTTAACTATGGCAATCTTCTTTGGATATGTCAATGCGGTCAAGAGGTTGTGAACTAACTCTCCGTTCATTATCTGTGCTCCATGTGACGTTAGAAACCCTCTCTCCTTCCAGAGTAAGCCAAAGTCGTGTGCTACCCCGAAGGCATAGCGGCTATCTGTATAGACATTCACACGCAATCTTGCACTAAGCTCACATGCTCGTGTTAATGCTATCAGTTCCGCTGCTTGAGCTGATTTCTGCGGTATGCGTGCTGTCTCCACTACTGTTTGTAGCGTGGTGATTGCATACGCTGCTGAAGTCGTGCCATCGGGTAGCTTCAGGCACGACCCGTCTACCCACAATTCTCCATCTACATCTGTAAAGGGCGTATCCTGGAGATCAATACGACCCTTTGTCTGTTCCTCAGTTACAAAAATGCAATCATGTGTTTCTTGTGCCTCCGGCAACAATGTGGCTGGGTTTAGCGTTGCGCATCTCTTCAATCTGATATGAGGAGCCAACAACGTCAGCTCGTATCCTGTTAGACGAGCACTAGTTAAGTGCTGCGTCTTTGTCTGATTCAACAGGGTGTCAACAGCATGGGGGACCAGCACCAACAATAGCTTATGAGATAACACAATTCCTTCGCTTTGGCGTATTGACACAGCTGTCGCCGCAACCGAGCGAAAACAACCAGGCAACGCTCAGGCAACAGGGTCAAGTACTGCCGAGAAATATGCACAAGGGCGCTGCTTGTCGCCGTGCATCTGTACTAAAACTGATAACGCACATCCATCTCTTTCATGTACATACAATGTAAAGGGCTTCGTATAATCAGGGGTGCCTAACACTGGTGCTGAACAAAGGGCTTGTCGTAGTTGTTGAAAAGCACTCCCACACTCGTCTGACCAGGGAAGGGGAGTTGGAGTGTCTTTCGTCAAAAGTGCCAACAGTGGTTTAACTATGTGTGAAAAAACCAGTATCCATTGCCTACAAAAAGAAGTGAGTCCCAAAAATGCACGCACGTCCTTCTGTGTAGAAGGTACTGGTGTGTCCAAAATTGCTTGAATGCGATCTAATGTGAGTGCACGCCCCTCCTTAGACAAAAGGTGACCTAAGTAGGTTACCTTTGGTCTACAGAATTGTAATTTTTTCTTCGATACTTTGTGATTGTGCAATGCCAAAAAGGAAAGCAAAGATAACGTGCACTTCTCACATTGCTCAGGAGTATTGGCCGCCAACAAGATGTCATCGACATATTGTATGAGGGCCACCCCTTCAGGTAAAACAAAGGAATCCAACTGTCTTTTCAATGCTTGACTGTAAATGCTAGGACTTTCTGTGTAACCTTGAGGAACTCTACAAAATCGATATGAACGATTATTCAAAGTGAAGCCGAAAAGGTATCGGCTATCAGGATGAATAGGAATCGAAAAGAGCATTTTTCAAATCAATAACAGAGAACGTGGTTGCCGTTGGGGGGACCAAGGTAAGCAGTGTCGTGATGTCAGAAACCACTGGGTATTGAGGTATCACTATCTTATTCACCTCCCTCAAATCAATAATAAAACGATAAATCCTAGTATCAGTGTCTTTTTTCAAAATCGGAAGGATAGGACTATTGCAGACATTGTATGGAACTTCCTCCACTACCCCCACATTAATGAGATCCTGCACTATCTGCGTGAGTGCCTCCTCCCCCTCCTGCAATATACGATATTGAGGTAGGCGTGGTAACACAGCTCCCTCCTTTACCCTAATGTGCACCGGGGGGATAACCATCTGTCCCACATCAGTATCCGAGGTGGCCCACAGAGTGCGGGGTAGAGAAGCCAATGCAGTATCCTCTGCAACCACACACATCCTTCCTGTCCTCGGATAGTTATCGTTTAGAATCACACGCACTCCTTCAGGGGAGCAACGGATTGTGGCTCTGAAATGTTTGAGCATATCCAGACCCACAATGTTATCAGGCGTGTTCGGGGAAAGCAAAAACGGACAGGGTGTAGAAAAGTTATTAACATGAAATGCAAGGGGTTGTGATAATGGGCTAAGTGAAGGTGTGCCATCGAACCCTATCGATGTAACCGTTAAGCCAGACAGGGGAGCCCTCGGAACCAATTGTTTGGACAAAGCGCTACGAGTAGCTCCTGTATCAACCAGAAACCTATCAGTAGTACCCAAGACATGTGCCGTAACATAAGGACCCCTCTGATCTACTGGCACTTCAACTGATTCCTCCCCCCATCCTACGCAATCCTATGCATGTTGTGAATCGGGATACCCAGGGCGCTCATAATCGGACATTTGATACTGGTTTGGTCAATCAAACACATTAGGCTCATCACGTGGCCGTATATTAGAATCAAATCGAGCGCGATCATTTGGATGTCCTCTAGGGCCCGAAAAACCTCCTCTACCTCTCATCGGCCCCTGGTGCTGTGCATGTAATACCGGACAATCCCTGGCCCAATGACCCAACTGTTTGCAATACGCACATTGATCCTTAGTTACATCTGGGCGACCAAAAGGGGGACCATAAAATCCTCTTCCACCTCTCTCAGCACCCCGGCGAGGCGGACCATACACTTGTGCTAACATCACCTTTGTTTGTAAATCTTTCGACTTTCTCTCTTCGTTACCCTTCGCTTCTTGCTCCTGACGCTCATAATACTGAGCCATCGTCAGGAGGGATGCCGGAGACGATGTGGTCCAAGAGCTTTCACTCGCTTTTAATCGAGCTGCTACTCCTGGTAACAAATTCGACACATATTTATCAACAAAAAGATGTCTACCCGTATCATCCGTAAGGGACTGACTGCTAAAATCATGAAATGTTTCCTCGAATCGCGTAAAGAAATCAGAAACGGATTCATCAACCTTCTGTTTGCATGAGGCTAACATGTTCCAATCAATCTTTTTAGGGGGGATAATCGTTTTCAACGTAGTCAAAATAGCAGCTGGGAGGTCTAAAATAAGCTGAGGTGGCTTTTGCGTGGGTTTTCTTTCTCTATCCTCATCTTCTATATCAGACCATTTCGCCTTAAAGACAGCTTGATCATCTACTTTCCGTACGGATCTCCACATATCCGGTGGTAAAATAAGCCCAAAGAACAACTCTATGTCTGCTAAGGTCATAGTACAGGAATTTAAAGCCCCCTCAACTTCCTCATAAAAGGCAGCAGGATTTTTTCGGGGATCGGGTAGTGCTTTCTTCAATGCCATAACATCAGCCCTATGCCAAGGAGTATAGACCCAATTATACAGAAAATATCCTCTAGCATCGGGGGAAGACATATCCGAACTAGTTCCAGCTCCCTTTGGAGGAACGTACAGAGGCGCTGCCTCTCGCATCGGTTTAGCATGCACTAGTTCAATCTTATCTGAATGAACGATAGACGACTGCTTTCCGCATGCATTTGAATTCGATCGCTCCTCCTCCTCTTGCTTTTGGCACGCTTTCTCTTTGAGTTCAAACATCTCGTCCCGTAACGCAAACAGCCGTCGAACCGCATCGGGTACCTTAGAGGGAGAAAGGACACCGTTATGTAATGCTTTAGAATTTAAAACTATATCATCAGGCTCAAAAACATCGGAATATTTCCGAAAAGCAGTAACCACTTCATCAGAAAAAACTTCAGCAAAGTATAACTTTTCCCTATCCTGACATTCTTCCAAAGACGGCAATAATTCAGCGAGAGATAGTTTATCTTTAAGCGCACGAAAAGAAACTTTCCGAAGCTCACCCATGCGATCAGTTGATAACATGGACCGCGTGTCTACCTTCTCCTTGAGCATTCCAGAATCCTTAACTCCCGGAGCGGACGGGCCAACATAAGGTGGCGGAGAACGATCTAATAGAGAAAAATCATCTTCAAGATTAGTAAGGACAGGATAAAGAGGCTGCCGAACAGCATATTGACCCGATACTTGCAACCTGTGCTCTTTCTCCTGTTTTTCCACCAGATCCTTTTCCTCACGCTGTTTCGCTTCCTGTGCTTTCACATGGTCCTTTTTCCGTTGTTCTTTGTCACTAAGTGCTTTTTCACGTTTCTCGCGCTCACGCACTTCTTTCACCCACAATCGTATACATTCAAACATGTCTTGTCTCGCACGCCGCTTACACATACACTGCTCCACATACTCAATCTTACGCATATCAAACGATCCATACAAAGGCCATCGCAACTCAGGATCCTTCTTGGTATATTTCCTCCACAATGTGCTGTACATTATAGGGGAAAGACCGTGCTTCACGTACATATCCCTATTAGGAGTCCCCTCTGGGGGAGCTGGTTCAGATTCCTCAAGACTTAATCGGTTCCCAAAACAGCAGCACCACTTACGGAGTGCTCTCAAAGCAGGCATGTTCAAGAATAGTGCAAAATATGCAATATTATTCAAAAAATGGCACTTAAACGTTGCGCCGTTCAGATTCAAACCACCCCGGAGAAATATCTCCACATGACCTGCCTATATGTGTTGCAACGCATATATTTTCACATTATTCATTTCAAAATATGACCGGTCATCACAAATCAAATCAAATAGCCTTGCCAACCCCGGCTTCAAAGCTCGCAGCAAGTACCGTACAACGGTTCTTACCAATCAAGAGCGTCCAGATTCCAACTGCCAAGTTTCAAATCCGCCCAAACGGCTATTGCACGGCAAAACCGACAGAAGGGACCTCAGTCGAGGACCGGCACCACCCAGATGGTCAGCTCGGAAGGGAAGGAAGAAAGCCTCGGGATGCCAGGACTAAAGACGCCGCTGGCAGTGATCACATCCCTGGCAAGGTTCCACTCCTTCGTCACGACCAGTCCTTCGAGTATCCGAGTCGCCGATGAGCCCCACGTGACAGGCGCCAATTAATGAATACAGGCCCCAGCTAGGCCCGCAAGTACAGAGGGTTCGCCCTTCTGTATACGAAGAACTAGAAGGAAGTTGGCACGGAAACTGCAAATACAAAGTTTATTAACCTTCAAAGGTGGTCCTACAATCTACGCAACACTCTACAGTATTGCACAGAGTAGCACACAGAACTTGTGCACATGGTCCCCTTTTATACACAATAGGGGGGCTCATAAGTAGGCGGATACAACATGAAGTAAGATTTGTGGCCTTATATGGACATGTTCAATGCAGGATCAATACATGGGTGGAGTTAACAGTTCCTGAGACCCGCGAAAACACATTCGAGCAAAGCCTAATTAGTAACAGATGTGGTCAGTCTTGAACATATACCAAACGTACAAAGGAGCTATTTATAGACTGTTGCTAGGCAGATCTCGGGAGTGACCAATGAAGAGGTAAGACTCTTCTCGTGCAGAGCACGTGGCTTCGTGGCCATACAAGATGGCGGACGGCTAAACAAAATGGGGTCTTGAACACTAGTCAATATAAAGCAGAAAACGTAATTCAGACATGAAGAGCACATGTCTTCAGTGAATGCTTCATTTACAACACTTGTGGCGCCGGAGCCAACGTTGCAGGATCCTGTGGCGCCGAAGCTGGATCCGCCGTCGGCCTCACAGGTTCCGGACACGGGCCCCAAAGCCGTGCCGGCGGGAGCCCGAGGCCTAAAAAGGCAGCCCATGGTAGCAAAAAATTCTTGCACCTGTTCGGGAGTCGCCAACAGACCCGGGTAAGGCGGGTAGGCTGCGGGACTCTCAGGCTCCAAAGAAGCCGCAGGGGCAGAACCCGCCCCCCTTATCCGCATCCAAGGACCGACGGGGGGACATCGGAGAGCGAGCTCGCTTCTTCGACTTTTATTTATGTCGTTGTTTACCCGAATCTGAGGGCGATGACTTGGAGCACGAGGAGCGACGACTGCAGCCACGTGAGCGTTTTCGGGAACAGTACCTGGACCTGGAACGGCGCTGGGACAAGTGCCGGGCCTCCAGCAGCTTTCGGCGCCGCTCCCTCAAGGCCTTCAGGGCCATGGCCCGACAGTCCCAGCAGGTCCAGGAGTCGTGGTCGGTCTCCAGGCAGTAGAGGCAAACTTCGTGGGGGTCCGCCATCAACATACTGCGACGACAGGCCCCACAAGACTTAAATCCAGGCATCCCTATGTGCACCAAGGAGAAAAGGAGACAAAAAGTCTCAAAAGGGGTAGTCAAAAAGTGACTAAGGTACGTGCTCTAACCGGATCTGCACTTGCTGGCACGGAAAAAGAAAACTGACGTCAGCGCGCATGGGTGGCGCCTAAGTAGTCTCTGTGACGTCATCTCCGCGCTTACGACACCAGCGACAGACGCAGAGCCACACAACGCCACCTACTGACGCGCAGGGGTACTGCTAGCAAAACTTTCCAGATCCAGTCTGCGCCTGGGGATATTCTATGGTAAGGAATCCATCACTAACGTGTCTCCTTCAGATACCACATACAAATAGGGTGAGGGTCCGTCGCAGACGTCAGCGCGCCGGGGTGGGACTTATGTGACCTCGCAGATGTTACGTCCGCGGACGTCAGGGCGGGGTCGCGTGGTGCCGCCCCCGCGCGCATTGATGCTGTGGCAAACAAAATTCCGGATCCAATCTAACGCCTGGGGATAATTCTACGTTAAGGAATCTGCGGCTAGTAGTCTCTATAAGATACACATGCTTGCATAGACTGTAACGCAGTCCCTCTCCCTATACAGTGGTTAACTTGTGGGGGTTGCAGTTATCTAAAAACGAGTCTTAACTAATGCCAAACCAACAATGGCTTGTTGACATGCAAATACATCCACACAATAATGTTTTGTGAAGGTGTATGGAGTAGACCATGTTGCTGCTTTACAAATATAAGTAATAGGAATGTTCCCTAAAAAAGCCATAGAAGCTCCAATTTTGCTAGTGGAGTGCGTTTTTGGTAGAACAGATAGAAATCGTTTAGCCTTTGCATAACATGTCTGTATGCATTTAATTATCCATCTTGAAATGCCTGACTTGGAAATTGCTTTTCCTAAACAAGGAGGTAAAAAGGAAACAATTGTTTAGTTTTTTTCTAAATGATTTAGTCCTATCAATGTAATACATTAATGCCCTTTTTACATCTAAAGTGTGTAATGCCCTTTCTGCAACTGTGTCTGGTTGTGGGAAATACACAGGTAAATCAATGGACTGATTGATATGGAAACTGGAAACTACTTTTGGTAGGAATTTAGGGTTCGTTTTAAGGACTACCCTATCCCTGTGTAGTTGGAAAAAAGGCTCTTCTAGGGTTAATGCCTGAATTTCACTGACTCGTCTAAGAGAAGTAATAGCAAATAAAAAGGCAAGTTTCCATGAAAGATATTGCAACTGACAAGAATGTAATAGTTCGAAAGGAGGGCCATTAATCTTGTTGTGCCTGAATTTCACTGACTCGTCTAAGAGAAGTAATATCAAATAAAAAGGCAAGTTTCCATGAAAGATATTGCAACTGACAAGAATGTAATAGTTCGAAAGGAGGGCCATTAATCTTGTTAGAACAATGTTTAAATTCCATGCCGGGGAAGGTGGAAATCTAGGGGTATTATTCTTTTAAGTTCGTCCATGGAAACTTTTATAACAGGAATTTAAAACATTGATATGTGTTGTCTATTTTGGAGATATGCTGCAAGATGTAATCTTATACGAGTATATGCGAATCCTGCAATTTGTAAATGCAATAGGTATAAGTGTTTGTACCTTTGCCTGAGGAGGGTTAACGTTTTGTTTGTGACAGAACATAACAAATCGTTTCCATTTTGCTGCATAAAATTGCCTTGTAGTTGATTTATGAGCCTCTTTAAAAATGTTATTACAGACTTGAGGCACATTTATGTATCCAAACTCTAAGACTTCTGGGAGCCAAATTGCAAGGTTAATTTCTTTGAGATTGGGATGTTTTAACGTTCCATGGTTCTGCGAGAGAAGGTCCATGTTCAGGTGAAGCTTCTCGTGTGGGACTAGACATATGAGTGTTGAGAAACATGGTTGTCGAGCCCATGTGGGAGCTATTAGTATGAAGGTGAGTGATATTTGTCGGAGTGTTGAGGTTCCGTGAAATCTGAATCTGCGCTATAAACATCATGGTTCCGTTACGATTTTGGTAACAGCGAACCGTAACTAGTGAGTTCGGCTAGTACGTGTGTTTTCGTCACATTACACCAATGGATTCACGGCGTATTTAGGGTTTTCGTTCCAAACCCTGGGTTCCATTTTGCGCATGGTAGCCATTTTGTGGTTGCCCTCACATAGGCAGATGACTGTGGTTAAACGAGCTTTTTAGTCAGGCGCACTTTTAGCTCGAGTTTGTGCTGACTCCTACATGACTTGAGTGAACTGACCTCGTTGCCTGAGGCAGACCCTGCCAAACCCGTTCCCGCCCGCTAGCTGATCTTGATTAAGGGTCAGAGCACGGGATCTTGTAAAGTTTTATTGCCCACAAACATGCCCCATCCTACTTCTATCTGTTTCTGTTTCTTCTTTCATGGTCCATTTACGATATGGGTTGTGGTCTCTTTATCATGGGTCTGTCCGGCTTGTCTAAAGAAGAATGTTGGGATTGTTTGATGATTGATCATGGGCCGGACACCTGAAAAGTGCGTTTTACCGCCATGCGATACTTTTGGTGTGGTTACATGCGATTGGACAATTTGTAAAATATGGGTGTCTGTCTGGAATGTAATGTTTTTGGCATAAAAAGGGATGACTTGCTTTGTAAAGTTGAGCAGTCACCTGAGAACTCATACCGTGATGACTTCTAGGACTTCTGTTACTGGCTGCAGCCAATAAATTTGAACTCCGACGCCACCAAGAAGTATCCTGTGACTCTGTATTCTAAGACGGGTGAACCCGAAGACTTTGGGCGTGCCCCTGACGCCGCTGGGTTCTAAAAACCCAGTTCTTCAGTTGGCGCCCAACGTAGGGCGACAACTGAGCGGTACCGGTCCAAGCCCGAGGATCGAGAGGAACTTCGTGAGGAAACTCTGGAGGAGGGCCCCCACTTCAGCGACCCTTGCATGTCGAAAACGTGGACCGAAGGGCTTTTCCACGAGGTTTCCCCCTTCTGACGGCTACGTAAGGACCGCTGCCCTGACTGTTGCCCTGTCTTGGACAGCGCCCCCTCTTTGTGAAACTTCGTAAGGCGAGACGACCGACGGATCTTCTGGGTGGCGTAGCAGACAACTTGGTTAAGTATAAGTGGGTTGCTCCCACTAATTTGTTTGGTTCTTAGTTTTACTTGGTCCTTAGTTTGATCGGTTCTTGGTTTTGCTTGGTCTTAGTTTGGTTCTTAGTTTGTTTGGTCCTTAGTTTTGATTTGAAAATTGCAATTTCCAAAGCCGAGGGTCTAGTATATTTACGAGTGTATCGGTAGAGATAGCCCCTTGAAGTTTGAAGCTCGATTAGTGAGCGAAGATGCCTAATCGTAGCAAATTTGGTACTTGGTTTTGTTGTGATTATAACAGGAAGTTCCGATTGGAGGATTCGTGTCCGATACCTCCAGTTGGAACTCCGACTTATGAGCTCTACGCTAAACACGGCATGGGCCCCATTACGTTCAATGAAGTATGGGTCCGCTACACTAGGAAAGATGGTGTCTTACGATGGCCCCAACATAGTAGTTTTGAAACCGAGATTTTCGACAATTTGGAAGCGAAATTATTTAGGAAGAAAGCCCGGCCGGCAATGTTCGACTCCTTCCGCCTTTGGCGCAAAGAAGCCAGACAACGAGAGATAAAACAAGCTAAAAGAGATAAGAGAGAGAAAGGTGTATCGATAATGCAAGCTGCTAGGCAGTTTAAAGAAGATGAAGAAGGTAAAGCGATTGAGGTGTCAAATAGGCAACATCATATGGCTATTGACAAATGTTATCCAGTTTTGTCACCCCCTCCTGTGAATCCTGTTAAGGATCCCGAAAAGGATCCATTAATGTCTTATTTGTTAAAATCACCTCCCCCTTACGTGCAAGGTGCTACTGCACCGATATTACCGCTTGTTGTACAACAGGTTGCTGGTCAGCCTTTAGTCCCTCCGCAACCCCCTTTTCCTGTTCCACAGTTGGTTCAGGTTCCTCCGGCACCCCCTCTTCCTGGGTTGCCTACTTTACCTTTGCCTGCCTTGACTCACACTGCTTTGCCTCCTGCTCCTGTCCCTTCGACTTCCTCCACTTCTGCGTCTTTTTCTTTGCCATCGCAAGGTACCTTTTCTCCTGTTCTCATGACTGCTTCCCCTTCTGTTCGTCGGCGAGTAGCTGACGCTATTACTAATTTCCTAACTCCTCTATTTGGGTCGCTAGTCACGACCCCCGTTTCTGATGACAGACAGAGACTTAGTCAGCTCCCTGGTTCTGTGGAGCGTGGAGTGTTGGATTCGTTGGCTCGTAGGTGGGTTATGAATGTTTCTATGTATGATCCGGGAGCGGTGCTGAATACGTTCCTACAGTGGAAAGAGCCGACGCAGCGGTATGTTTTTGATAGGATGTGTACTTTGCTTCGGGAACAGTGGGAAGATGATGAATTGGAGTTGGCTCCTGTTGGACTGCTTGATATTCAGAGTGAGTTCGCCAAAGGGATGATAATGGGAGCTGGTGTTGAGGATGCGGTAGTGACACTTCTTACATATAGGTCTGCACTTCCTCCCCAGCCATTGTTTGAGCCTGATGCTTCAGTTAGAAAGAAGGTACGACAATATCCAATGAGAGAGGTTCCTCCAGTCTGGAGAGAGGGAGACGCAAACGCTAATCCACCTGTTTTGGCTCATTTCCAAAGAGTTTGGATACATGTCCCTTGGAAGAGAGCTGAGGTTTTGGCTCTTAAGCAAACCTTACGCGACCCCCGTAAGAATCCCGCGGGGTATTATAAGGAGTTGTCCCAGACAGTCGACGCATGCATTATGAATCTAGCTGATGTGGATATGTTATTGGGTAATGTAGTCCCTCAACCGTTGTGGGCGAAGATTCGCCACGAGGATCATGCGGTAGAATTAGGTGATACATGGGTGAATATTGCGACTGTAGATGCTAGACAGGTAGGAGGAGCTAAACCTGAGCCTCTAATTGCGGAGTTACCAGGTAGAATCCTTAATATGATAAAAACGATGATGCCAGCGTTACGAGTGAATTGGGACAAGTTGACAGCATGTAAGCAGAAGAAGGGCGAAAGTGTGTCTGATTTCTTCACCAGGTTTGAAGAGACTTTTATAGATCATAGCGGTCAAGATATGAGTACGGAAGGTGGCCAGAGATTGTTTGTAGATAAGTTTGTTTTTAATTTACTTCCCGAACTGTGTAATAAGTTGAAAGATTCCGAGAGTTCTTGGGCTGTCTCTTCGTCGGCCCAGATATTGGCGACTGCACAGTACTACGAGAATAGGGATAAGGATGAGAAAGATAGATTAGAGAAAAAGACAAAAGACTTAAAAACAGAGGTTCTTCTACAGCAGGCGTATCCGCCTCGCTCGAATCAGCAAGAATCACAGCAACGTCTACAGTTTCAGCAACCTCCATCTTTTCAGAGACTGTCACAGAAACCCGAGTATTTTCCTCCAAGACCACCTTTGGGTCTGAATCAGTGCGCGTATTGTAGAGAGGAAGGTCCTTATAAGAATGAGTGCCCTGCTTTACGACAACGTGCGAGCGGTATGTTGGCTCCAAGAGGTCGTGGTAGTTACCAGCAGGTGTCTAGGGGTAGAGGACGTGGCGCGTTCCCTCAGAACGAACGTTCTTTTCCCCCACAGACGTCTATGAATTATTTTGATCAGCAGAACGTGCAGACTGGCAGATCTCCGCAATATTATGTTGACGATTGCTATGTTGAGAGTGAGAGCACTGGTTATAATGATTGCTAGGACAGCCAAGGACAAAGAGAGGGAGTAGGGTCAGTTCCAGTAGACCAGGATGGACCTTATGTTGCAGTGGTTACATCAGGTGTGGAAGAGCCTTATCTTTTGAATACTGGTGCAGCGAAGAGTTCTATCATGCACTCTAAACTCCCTGGCGCACCTTTGTCTGGCTAAACGAATATTTCAGTGGGATTTTCTGGCGCCCCGGTTCGTAATCCAGTTTCTAGTCCCTTGTCTCTTTCTATTGGGCCTTGTGAATTGGAAGCACCCCTTATTCTAACGACAGGTTGTGGTGAGAATTTGTTGGGTCTGGATTTACTAAAGAGACTGCACGCGACATTGTATTGTTCTCCTTCGGGAGTACACCTTACATTGGGTAAGAAAGTGACCTCTCCGATTTATCTGTCTAGAGATCAGCTTCCACTGGAATTGCGTTGTCTCCCTGATACTCTTTGGGCTACTGGTCCTAATGATGTGGGTCTTTTGGGGATTCCACCATATGTTGTGACGCTCAAATCGAATGTTAGATTGCCACGTATTCCCCAATATCGGATTTCGAGTGATGGTGAAAGAGCGCTTTTAGCGATCATCTATGATTTAATTGAGAAAGGCGTGATCGAAGAGATGAGAGGTAATGTGTGTAACAGTCCTGTTCTGCCTATCTTGAAGCGTACTGGTTCTTCTCAGCAGCCTGAGTATAGGTTTGTGATTGACCTTCGAGAGGTTAATAAGATTGTTGTGCCCCAGTTTCCTGTTGTTCCGGACATTACTGCATTGTTGACTTTGATTCCAGCTTCAGCTGCCTGGTTCTCCGTCATAGACTTGAAGAACGCTTTCTTTAGTATTCCGATCGCCGGTGAAAGTAGAGATATTTTTGGCTTCTCTTTGGGAGGACAAAGCTTCCGGTTTAAGCGCGCTCCTCAAGGCTATTGCGAAAGTCCATCCATCTATAGTCAGGCTTTGAAAACTCAGCTTGATACTTTTGTTGTTGCCTGCGGGTGCTGCTCTTATTCAGTATGTTGACTATCTGTTAGTGGCTGCTGATAAGGAAACTTGTAAAGAAACTACTCTTTCGTTGTTACAACATTTGTCTGATTTGCATTATAAAGGGTCACGTTCAAAGTTACAGTACTGTCGCCAAGAGGTGACCTACTTAGGTCATCTCTTGGCGAAGGAGGGAAGAAGGTTGACCCCAGAATGAATCCAAGCCATTGCTCAAATGACTGTGCCTAGTACGCAAGAGAGGTACGCGCTTTCTTGGGTATCACGTCGTACTGTAGACAGTGGATTCCGAATTTTTCCTTGTTGGCAAAACCTTTGTTGGCTTTGACTTGTAAGGATACACCGAGTCCTCTTCCCTGGTCTGACGATTGTCATATATGTTTTTCTGAATTGCGTGACGCGTTGTGTTCTGCGCCGGTGTTGGTCACTCCTGACTACAGTAAGCCTTTTACGCTCTATGTTCATGAGAGAGAGGGTTGTGCATTGTCAGTTTTGACGCAGCAGTTTGGTGAGAAGCAGCGTCCATGTGCGTATTTCTCGTCGACTCTGGATCCGGTAGCTAGAGCGTTGCCGAGTTGCTTAAGAGCTACATCAGCAGCGGCTGTTTCCATCCGACAGTCTGCTGGGTTGGTGATGGATAATACGTTGGTAGTGATGGTTCCACATGCAGTGGATACTCTATTGAACAGAACAAAGACTCAGCATCTTACTAGTGCAAGGTTGTCGGGTTATGAGTTGACGCTTTTGGCCAGTCACGTGCACATTAAACGTATTAAATCCAGCGACATTGTTGCCGATTTCTGTGGATAAGAATGGTCAAGAACAGCATGATTGCTTTCTTAGGACAGAAGAGGAAACGAAGGGTAGAGTTGATCAAAAAGATACTCCTCTTTCAAATCCAGATGGTACGCTATGGGTTGATGGGTCATGCTACAAGCTCCCGAATGGTGATACGACTGCGGCATATGCCGTGACGACATTGTGTACGATTGTTGAAACTGCACGAGTAAGCTATAATTCAGCACAAGCAGCGGAATTGATCGCATTAACAAGAGCGTGTGTCTTGTCTGAGGGAAAGAGAGTGAATGTATATACCGATAGTCAGTATGCGTTTGGTGTAGCACACAGTTTTGGACGCTTGTGGCGAGAGAGAGGATTCCTTACGTCGCATGGGACTAAAATCCAACATGGACAGTTGGTGAATGAGCTCCTTGAGTCACTTACTCTGCCGAAGCAAGTTGCGATTGTGAAGTGTAGCGCTCACCCAAAGGTTACGGATGATGTTGGCCGCGGTAACGCATTTGCGGACGAAGTTGCGAAAGAAACAGCGAAAAATGTGATGGGTCGAATGTATGTTGCAGGCCCTGCGAGATGGACTGGTGCGGCTGCAATGTGTGAGGATATGATTGAGAGTGTAAAATCGATTCAGGCCTAAGCTACGGAGAGTGAGAAAAACGTGTGGAGAGAAACTACGGGTAGGTTGGATTCGACTGGTTGTTGGGTTGAGTTGTCGGAACACCAAAGATGGATGTTACCCGATGCGTATGTGCTTGCGGTGGTTACGATGGCAAATGGAATGATTCACATCAGTTCGAAAGGGATTTGTAAGTTGTTGGCTCCAGTGTGGGAGAATGGAGGAATTCCCAAGTGTGTGGAGAATGTGGTCAAGAATTGTATGGTGTGTCTGATGTATAATCCTGGTAAGGGAACTCCAACTCCAGCTGGTCACTTCGCGCCTCCGACGTATCCGTTCGAGGTTTTGCAATTGGATTTTATCCACATGGAAAGATGCAACAATTTGAAATACGTCCTTGCAGTCGTTTGTGCCTTTTCTAGATGGGTAGAGGCATACCCCCTAAAAGATAATACTGCCTTGTCCACAGCTAAAGTCTTGCTCAAAGAATATTTCCCTAGGTTCGGGTTGCCAAGGATGGTGTGGAGTGATAACGGAAGTGAGTTTGTGGGTAGGATCATGAAGAGAGTATGTGAGGGTTTGGGCATAAAACAGAAATTCCACGCTGCGAATCATCCCCAATCAGCTGGTTTAGTGGAGTGCTATAAAGGCACTCTGAAGCTGAAGTTAGCCAAGATTCAGGTGAGCTCTGGTCTCCAATGGCCCGATGCCTTGCCATTGGCACTTTTGTCAACTAGAACTACAGTGCATTCCCGAATTGGACTTAGTCCGTATGAAATTGTTTTTGGTCGACCGGCAAATGTGTGGGGAGTGCCGAGACCAACGAAATTTAGTGACATCGATTATCCTGTATTGGTGGACTATTTGTATGATCTGACGGCTAAATTGCGTGTCTTGCATCAACAGGTTCATGATAGCTTGCCACCAGCATCCGTGGACCCAGGTCATACTGTCAATACTGGTGATTGGATCCTGGTAAAGAATTTTCAGAGGACTAATAACGATCAGCCCCGTTGGACAGGCTCTCACCAGGTGTTGTTGTCTACAAGGACATCTGTAAAAGTCTTCGGAAAAAGAAATTGGATCCACGGCGTACACTGCCGTACGACCAATGGATCCGCGGAGGTATCGCAGACACCGAAACTGAGAGATTACCGAAATTCACACCGTTTAGCGACGCTGAATTGTTATGGACAATGTCTGAGAAAGGAGATGACGATGTCTTGCAAGCACCTGTGCCTTCACCTTTAAGATTGGACACCACTGAACCTGAACTGTTTCAAAGCCAGACAGAGCCTGGTAAAAGTCGTTATAACCTACGGTCTAGAGACAATGGACTAATAAAAAACAAATAATTCCTTTCATTTTGAGAACAGCACTCTTTCAGCCGAGGAACTGTTTTGATCTTTTTTCTTTTTTTCGAACCACCATCCGGGTTCAGCTGTAAGGTCGCGGTGTAAAGACTTGGGATTGCAGCCGTGTAGACACAAGGTCGATGGTTCTGGTTGGTCCTAGGGCGTTCCTTGGACTGACAGACGCACTCCCTAGCAGAAGAAAACCAACCGCCGCGAACAGCACGGTGAGAGGATGGAATTTTTTGAGGTCAAGAGAGCTGTTGAGAAAACGAACTTTAAGACGAAACTATGCAGGATAATGCATCTCAAATGTTTTCCGATTACATGTATTATGATGTTTCTTAGCATGACGCTAGCTTTGGTGGGTTGGATTGTTTTTTCTACCCAATTGACTTCTGCACCCACTTCCCAACCTACATCTTTTCCTATTACTACTTCTTTGCATTCTTTTCATATCTTACCCGAACACGAGCAGATTAGAAGGTCAGAATTTGTAAATAACTCATTTGTACAGCTTCTGCATAAACATCAGTTGGTAGTGAACATCACTAATTGTTGGGTGTGTGGTCTTATGCCACATACTACGGATAGAGGTATTCCATATCTGGTTTTGCCGTTTAGTCAGAATGGGTCTTTATGGGCTTTCCAAACGATGTTCATTTATGGTATCGAAGTCTATCCCTGCGTACCATAAGAGATAACTCGAGTAATAAAGCCTTGGTGAAGGGGATTGCGAATATGAGTAGGGATATCGATACATATAGGACTATTCCCAAGGACGAGTTACTAGCTTATGTTGGCTGGAACGCGACCGGATACAGTGTTAGCCTGAGTGAAAAGCAGAGACGAAAGAGGTCACCTCCGATTTGGATCGTACCCCACCGAGGTCATTTTTGTCTGCAAGGTATTGGCAGGAATCCGAAAGCTCAGTTAGGGAAGAGTCTTTGTACTCAAACGTACGTTTTTACGTCTCAGTCTTCCCCGCCGTTTTTGGCAGCCAAGGATACGTATTTCGTTTGCTACAACAGAGCATATACATGGTTGCCCCCTGATTTTTCGGGAACGTGTTATGTTGGATATTTGTTGCCTCCTACGTATACTGCTGCCGCAGATTACCACAAGACGAGAGTTGTCAGGGGTGTCTTCGATCAGGAAGATACCGCTGGACAAGAAGTAGGAGACTTCTTTAAGGGTTTCCTACCGTTTTGGGGACCTATGGTTAACAGTAGGAGCTAGCGGCAATTGACGAGAGTGGTTGAATCCACCATAAACGAAACTGCCGGTGCCCTTAGTAATTTGACAGCTGAGCTTCAAGCGGATCGCCTTATGACATTGCAGAATCATATGGTTTTAGATGTCATACTTGCAGATCAAGGTGGAGTATGTAAAGAGATCCAATCGAGTTGCTGCGTTTTCATTCCAGATAATGCTCCGAGAGTATACGAGGCCATCTCCAGGTTACATAAGATCTCCGAGTCAATACATACGGACGGAGGAGATTGGTCGTTAACTGGAAGGTTTTGGGGACTGTTATCCGCTTGGGGATGGAGGATTCTGACGATCATTGGTGTGGCTTTGGCGATCCTTTTCTCGTGTTGTCTCTGTGTACAGTGTGGTCCTGCCATATGTGGCCTTTGTGCTACTACCTGCGTTAGGAGACCGCCTGTCTTGAGAAAGGTACAGAGAGATAGGATGATGCTTCAACAGCACCTTGATGATTTGATGAATATCGACATCAATTCAGATGCAGACTGAGATTGCCTATGTAAGGGCAAAAGGAGGGTCTGAGGTTCCGTGAAATCTGAATCTGCCCTCTAAACATCATGGTTCCGTTACGATTTTGGTAACAGCGAACCGTAACTAGTGAGTTTGGCTAGTACGTTTGTTTTCGTCACATTACACCAATGGATTCACGGCGTATTTAGGGTTTTCGTTCCAAACCCTGGGTTCCATTTTGCGCATGGTAGCCATTTTGTGGTTGCCCTCACATAGGCCGATGACTGTGGTTAAACGAGCTTTTTAGTCAGGCGCACTTTTAGCTCGAGTTTGTGCTGACTCCTACATGACTTGAGTGAACTGACCTCGTTGCCTGAGGCCGACCCTGCCAAACCCGTTCCAGCCCGCTAGCTGATCTTGATTAAGGGTCAGAGCACGGGATCTTGTAAAGTTTTATTGCACACAAATATGCCCCATCCTACTTCTATCTGTTTCTGTTTCTTCTTTTATGGTCCATTTACGATATGGGTTGTGGTCTCTTTATCATGGGTCTGTCCGGCTTGTCTAAAGAAGAATGTTGGGATTGTTCGATGATTGATCATGGGCCGGACACCTGAAAAGTGGGTTTTACCGTCATGCGATACTTTTGGTGTGGTTACATGCGATTGGACAATTTGTAAAATATGGGTGTCTGTCTGGAATGTGATGTTTTTGGCATAAAAAGGGATGACTTGCTTTGTAGAGTTGAGCAGTCTCCTGAGAACTCATACCGTGATGACTTCTAGGACTTCTGTTACTGGCTGCAGCCAATAAATTCGATCGCCGACGCCACCAAGAAGTATCCTGTGTCTCTGTATTCTAAGACAGGTGAACCCGAAGACTTTGGGCGTGCCCCTGACGCCGCTGGGTTCTAAAAACCCGGTCCTTCAGTGTCCTGACAACTAACGAAGGTAGTGGGAGAGATGGAAAAGCTTATGCAAATATCCCTGACCAGCTCATCCACAGAGCATTGCCTTTGGATTGTTGGTGGCGACATCTGCTTGCGAAGTGTGGGAATTTCACGTTTTCTTTTGCTGCAAACAGGTCTATCTGTGGGACTCCCCATTTGTGAAAGTTTGGTTGAAGAACATTGGGGTTAATCTCCCATTCGTGGACTACTTGTGATCTGCTCAGAAAGTATGTAATGTGATTGCTTGTTCCTGGGACAAGTTCTGCTAACAGATGAATGTTGTGGTGTATTGGTAACTTCTTTATTTTCTGAGCTATGTGAGATAATTGGAGAGTGTGTCCCCCATCGTTTTCGTAAATAATACATTGTTGTCATTTAGTTTGTTCAAAAAATTACAACCTTGTGCTGTAGGTGATTTAGGAAGGCTTTGATCGCTAGATGAACAGCTTGCAGCCCTAGGTGATTGATATGGAGATTCTTGTGTTTGGAATCCCATACTCCCTGAATAGTAAGGTTGTGGAGATGTGCTCCGTTTCCTGTTAGGGATGCATCTGTTGCCCTTTGGGTGGATTTTGTGGATTGTAACAGTGCAGAGAGTGGTACGTGTTGCTGTTTACAAATACTAGATCGTGAAGTTGATCCAGTGACTGAGTCCATTGTAGGGAGAGACATTGTTGTAGAGGTCTCATATTTAGCCTGGCATGTGGGAGTCTGTAAATACAAGATGCCTTCATTCCCATAAGTCTGAGAAATGTTTTGGCTGGAATGGGAGTTCCAGTTTGAAATTGCTGAATATTAGTATATTGCATATTTGGTCTGTTTGGGGATGCTGACGCTCGATTTGTGTTGAGCATGGCCCCTAGAAAAGCTTGAGTAGTAGCTGGCTGTAGATGAGATGTTTATAGGTGGACCGTGAATCTTAGTTGATGTAGTAAATCTAGGGTCTTTTGAGTGTTTTGTTTGCGAAGTGTGTATGTGTTTGCTTTGATTAGCCAATTGTTTAGATAACTGAAGACATGAATGTTTTCAATGCACAGATGTGCTACTACAACTGCTAACCCCTTTGGGAATACTCTTGGTGCTGTAGTGATCCCAAACGGAAGAACTTTGAACTGATGTTTTCCATGAAATAAAAATCAGAGGTATTTTCTATGTGCAGGATGCTTTGGTATATGGAAATAGGCGTCATTTAGATCTAAGGTCGCCATGAAGTCTCTTTTTTGTTGTAAAGGGATAATCTCTTGAAGTGTGACCATAGGGAAATGTTGATATTATGCAATAATTTAGTGGTTCAAGATGTAGAATGGGCCCAAGAGAGCAATCTTTTTTGGGAATAAGGAAGTATAGTGAATATACTCCTGTACCGTAAAATTGTGGTGAAACTGGTTCCATGGCTCCTTTTGGCAACAGAGCTGTTAGTTCTTTTTGCAGAAGTATTTGATGTTGCATGGATAGTTTGTGGTTGCGAGGGGGAATATTTGGAGGAGTTATGAGAGCCATACAATGACCATATTGGGTAATGTCTAAGACCCATTGGTCGGTTGTAATTGAATTCCAATTTGAGAAATTGTTGAAGATGACACCCAACCTGTGGTGTGCTGTTTGTCCTCAGCTGGCTGTTTGGTGTTTCCTGCTCTATCGGGGCTGGGCTTTGCTCCAGCGGACCACAACCCCCAGCATTCCTAGGGACAGGACGCCTCACAATCCCGCGCCAGGAGGCGCTTAAAGGCGGACTCGGTGCTGAGTCCCTCGGTGTGCTGTTTGTCCGCAGCTGGCTGTTTGGTGTTTCCTGCTCTACCGGGGCTGGGCTTTGCTCCACCGGACCACAACCCCCAGCATTCCTAGGGGCAGGAGGCCTCACAATCCCGCGCCAGGAGGCGCTTAAAGGCGGGCTTGTTGCGGAGTCCCTCTGTGTGCTGTTTGTCCTCAGCTGGCTGTTTGGTGTTTCCTGCTCTACCGGGGCTGGGCTTTGCTCCACCGGACCACAACCCCCAGCATTTCTAGGGGCAGGACGGCTCACAATCCCGCTCCAGGAGGCGCTTAAAGGCGGGCTCGGTCCCTCGTCCCGCGAGGACACGCGCGGGCGGTGCCGGGCTAAGCCCGGGCAAAGGGCGAGCCCTCTGTGGCCCTCAGAGGACCGATTGAGGCCGGGCTGGGCCATCCCCTTTGGTCATCGCTCCCAGAATCCAGTAAGCTCTTTGTGATTGTTTGATAGTTCCTGTGAGCTGTGTGTGCCTCCAGTTTCAGGGGATTGGCGTATATCAGTTTAACAGCCCTGCAACACATAGCCTGCTGTTGCGCAGTAGTTGTGTAATCCAATTAATGCCACTATGACCAAACAAAAGTCAACCATGGATAACTATCTGGTCAAAGTTGTAAGCAAGATAAACAGTGACCGCAGAAAATCCTTAGGGCGAGATAATTTGCCTGCTCTGCCCCTGTCCTTGGGACCCCGTGAAGAAGAAATAACTGACACTGTTGAGTCCGTGGTCACCCATTGTGATTCCGAAGTTCTACCTGTAGCAGTTTCTGATCCCCCAGCTGTTTCTGCCTTGATTGAAGATCTATTGGTAGTACCGGAGCTTGTCCCACAGCAATGCCCGTTGGCCCCGCGTGCAGTGAGGGCATGCAGAAAAGTAACTAACAAACGGGGAGGAAATTCTACTAGAAGAAAAGCCGAACCTGCATCCAAGAACTTTGTTTGTGAAAAAGGGACCTTGGCTAAGGACAATTCAGTTACCATTAATACCGAGCAATTTAATCTACTAGTTGGTAATATCGAGAGTAAATTTGAGCTGATTGTTAAGCCATTAACCACCAAAATAGACGAACTTACAGCCGAAGTGTCTAGATTGGGGAGTGCCCTAGATAGGCTTATGACTAAGATGGAACACCATGGGCCTTCAGTGAAGGATGGTAGTAGAGCTGAACCTGCCATAAAACCGACTAATAAAAGCGCCTGTTCTGTGCAAGTAGCCACACTAGGTACACGAGCAGGTGGTCGGACAAAGCAGGTCCAAGTAGTACCTGCACCGGCAAGTCGGAGTGAACTACAAGCTTGTAATACAAGCACTACTGTGCAGGAGCCTGTTATGACTGCTATACCAGTTAGGGAAGCTGCACCCAACAACAACCGATCTGTAGACCTCCCACCTGAGTGTGCACCTTATGTTGCTGTCCTATCCAATGTCCCCTACTTAGATCTTGGCTGGACTAGAACCTCTTTAGAGTCGCAGGACTCACTAAAAAATAAAACAACCTTCTGGCTAAATAAGCATTGTGGGTTCCCGGTAAAGTTCTTTGATCAAATTATAACTACAAGAAGGGTTAGCTGGATAGGAAACACAAGGAAGTCATGTAGGGGGGATTGTGTTATTGTTAATTTTCAACACCCTCAGCATGTTGCGACGGTCCTGCAAAGAGCAGCCTCTATATCACAGAATGAGACTGACATAACTGTACGACCTTTGGGTTATTTTTACAACCATCTTAGTAAGCCGCCCCATGCTAGTAACAGGGATAGAGTCCCCCCCCCTCCTAATCATACCATAAACAGAAATAGATTATTATCCCCCAATCACGGGTTAGTTTTTGTAATCCCTGTTCAGAATAGATACCAATGCCTGAGCTCCTTAGATCAGAATGACTGACATAAGAAGACATTCAGGTCTCAGGCGACCGTTATTCCTAGCGGTCTGTCTAAACATTCTGATGGGTTTAAGTTAGCTCATGAGGATCCCCAGTTTAATGATAACCTGGGAACTATTAACAGTGGATCAGTAGTAGCAAATGTTATTGGGGGTAATTTGGAATCGATTAATGATGTAGCTAGCAGCTTGGGTGTGACTGTGATTTATCTATGCTGCGATGGAGACATCCCCAATACTGTTCAAGATGAGCTTAATAACAGCTCACATAGGGGTATCTCTATTGCTAGCTGGAATATAGCCGGTTGGGCCTCTAAGGAAAACAATCCGGGATGGGAGGTCCTGATTAGATCACATGATATTCTTTGTCTTCAAGAATCCTGGTGTACTGCTCAACCTTGCTTTGATGGTTATATATGTTATAGCTTGGATGCTACTGAGTCTAGACATGGAAGAGCAAAGGGGGGACTGCTTTTTCTTATATCAGTAGACCTTAAGTTGACGGTTGTTAAACATCTAACAGTTGGTACCCATTCCCAAATTCTCTGGGTGCGACTAACAGAAGGTTCTGAAGTGCTTTTAATAAATTTCTATAATAATATTTTTAACAATTCCCGGCACAAAGTAATAGCTGAGCTTGATAGTGCCCTCATGAAGCTTGTAGCAGAAGCAAAATGCATTCTTACTCTTATTTGGTTAGGTGATTTTAATTCTACAATATGCAGTTTGTCCTCCTCTAGGGCTTGTAGGGTACAAAACAATAGTGGCGAAAATACGCCTCATTTCCCACAGAACACCTATGGGGAGGCCATTAATAATATAATGGCAACCTATGATTTAGAGCTGGTGAGGCCTGATGTAGAGGCTAGTGGTTATTTTATCCCTACATTTACTGGGAGGAACGCTAGTTCTAGCATTGATCATATTCTGGTTTCATCTAGTCTAATGCCCCAGTGTTCGATCATGATAAAGGATGTTTCCAGCATGAGTGATCACAATTGCATTACCATGCGAATTGAGTCATGGAATTGCAGAGACCAGAAAGCGCCAAGAACCATAGCTAATATTGAACCGCATAGAGCTAACGGAACTAGGCTTAGGTGGAAAGGGGAAAAATCTGCAGTAGTAGTGCCTATAATCATATCTAAAAGTTTGGAAGATATTAATACCCTTCTAACACCAGGGTGTTCAGCTATCTCCGTTGTGACTAATTTTATTAATATCAATTTGATTATTAATTATATATTTACGGGAAATAAGCCGGGTATGAGAGGTAAGGGTTGGTTTGATCATGCTTGTACAGTCCTTTTTTCCCAACTTAAAAAAGCGCTAGCCCTTACCCAAAGGGACAAGAATCTAGTCACACTCTTACGATATGATTACAAAATGGCACTAACTAGAAGGAAAAAAGAACTACAGCAGGAAGCCTGGGATAACTTAACTCAGGCGGCAGAAACTTAGGACAGCCGCTTATTCTGGTCTACTATTAATTCCCCCTTCCTACATGATGATACAATTCCCCAACTCTCTTCTCATGTGGGAAGTGAGGCCTGGGTGTCACATTTCTCATCTATTTTTCAAGATAGTGTCAACTGATAATGAGCAAAGGCATTGGCCCATGCTTCCACTAGACATCTCCCTCGGTGAGGTGGAATGCAGTATTAAGGCTAGCAAGGGGGGAAAGGCCCAGGGGCCCGTCGGATGTCCCTATTGATGTCTATAAGGCCGAACCGCGGATTTGGAGACCGATACTTACTTTGGTCCTCAATGCAGCGGTAACCACTTTGATTCCGCCCACATGGGGAGACTAAATTATTGTCCCTATCTATAAAAAGGGGGATAAGGCTTTAGCTTGTAATTATCGACCGATTAGCCTGTTGGATTCATCGGTGAAGATTATGAGCAGGGTGTTGCTGTTTAGATTGGAAGCGTGGGCAGAGGAGAATGGGATTCTTGCCAACTCCCAATATGGTTTTAGAAAGGGCCGTGGGACCTTGGACCAGTGCCTCAACTTAAAACTATTAATCGGCAAGTATACCAAGACTATGCGTGGCAATTTGTATCTTTGCTTTGCCGATTTAAGTAGCGCTTTTGATCTAGTTAATCATCTGCCTCTCTGGTCAGTCTTGTTAGAATTAGGCGCCCCTAAGGAAATTATTTTTTTCCTTGCTAGATAACAAGATGCAAGCAAGCGTTCGATATGGGGTCAATGGGGAGTGCACCCCGAATTTTAGTGTGAAACGGGGAATTAGACAGGGCTGTGTCCTTGCCCCTTTGTTGTTTATTTTATTTATTAATGGGGTGGAAACCATCCTGAAAACAGTTAAGGCTGATGCTCCTCAGGTTACCGGGATAGGTGTGCCGGTTCTGCTTTATGCGGATGATGCTGTGCTCCTATCTCGGACACCTATTGGTTTGCAGCGCCTGATGGATCAGTTTTCCGAATTTATAGGGGAGAGGAAGCTATTGATAAATAAAAGTAAAACTCATATTATGATTTGCGGGCCTAAGCCCAGTAAGAACCACGCCTTTTTTATAGAAGGAGTGAAAGTGCAGCAAGTAAGAAATTTCTGCTATTTGGGTGTCACTTTCTCGGACGATGGTAGCTGGGCCCAGGATTTAATAAATGTAAGAACTAAAATGGCCAAAAGTTCCTACGGCATATTTAAATTTGCCGCAAAAACAGGGGATAGACGAATAAGAGACATGATGGAGATATATAAGGCCAAAAGTGTCTCCATTGCCATATATGGTGCAGGGTTGTGGGGTTATTCTAACGTTGGTTGTCTTCAGAGGGAAGAAAACACCTTCCTCAAGAAACTAATGTGTCTTCCCGCTTCTGCAGAGCTAATTCATAAAGAGGTCGGGGCTGCCTATTTGAGTGACCTTGTTTCCCTTAGACCACTGTCACTTTACAAAGCAATTTGGCTTAAGGAAGAGACTGAGTTCAACCAACTTGTTATCAAGGACTGTTTTAAATTAGATAAGTGTATGAAAATCCCTTGGCTTAAGTTTGTTGTCGACAGCGCGCATCCAAGATGGTCGCGTGAGCACAGGGCTCCCCGGACCCTCGCTGCTCCTCGGAATTTATCCTGACAATATCCTGATTTGGTTTATGGAATCTGGGAGAGGACGACCAGCTGAGCACGTATCTCTTTTCAGGAATTTAATCGGACCCGGGAATCCTGAAATATCGTTGTTTGAACTTTTGGGACCCATCCGACGGAGGTGCCCGGGGCAAGGTGAGCCGTGGGGCCGTGACGCAGTTGAACAACAACGGCTGTGGCGCGGTGCCAGGGGCCGCTTGTCCACTTTCGGTTTCACTTTCAGACCTCAGGGGGCTGGCCGGTGGAGCGATTGAGGTGGCGGGGTGTTTTCCTAAACTCTGCACAAAGCTTTGTCTCCGCCTGCCACTAGAGTGCCTATCGCCCTGGGTCCCCCCGCACCGCCATATTGTGGCCTCGGGTGAGGCGTTGGTTTCCAGGGCCGGTATCCCAACTACTTTTGATCGGCGGTCCCCCTCGGAGTCCGTGGCCACATGGGGGGTAAGGGGGGCCCCGAGGGGCGCAAGACTAAATCCTCCCTCCGTGGAGGATCGGTCCAGACCAACAACATGGACCGCTACACTCAGGGCAGAGGCTCTCCTGGAACGGCCGGTCCCCCTTCGGACGTCGCCGGAGGTGGCACATCCGTCTCTTCGGAACCTTCCCTACAGGACATCATGGGCGCCATTGATGGCATCAGGGAGACCATCGCCACGCAATATGAGGCCCTGGCCCGTAAGATCGATACGGTGGCGATTGATGTCACCTTAATACGGGCGGACCTCTCCAAAACAAACGAGAGGGTTCAAACTCTCGATGCACGGACCTCCACCCTGGGTGCGGATGTGTCGAGCCTGCAGGCCGCGCTTGGCGACATCAAGGTGGTCAACGAGCAGATGGCCCGGCGGCTGGAGGACTTCGAGGGACGGGCCCGACGCAACAACATCCGTGTCATCGGCGTACCGGAGTCCTCCGACGACCGCCCGGTTGACCTCCTGGTCGAGGAACTCATCCTCCAACAGCTGACCCCTGCGGGCTTGAGTAAATTTTTTGCCGTTGAACGGGCTCATCGAGTTCCGGGCGGGCGGCCACGGCCGGGGGCCCCCCCGAGGCCTATCGTGGCCAAATTGTTTTACTACAGAGACCGGGATGCGATTCTGCAGGCCTCGCGGGTCCATGGCCCGGTTCGACATGAGAACTCATCCATTAACTTTTATCCGGACTTTACTCAACTTGTCCAGAAGCAGCGGATGGGATTCCAGGGGGTGAAACGTCGTCTTCGTGAGCTGGGCCTAAAGTACTCTATGCTCTACCCTGCCAAACTCCGAGTGGAACATGATGATCGGACTGCCTTCTTTGACTCTCCTGGGGCCGTGAGTGACTGGTTGGACTCGCTGCCTGACAGAGGTGGCCGTCCCGGGCCCTCTGCGGGTGCCAACGGTGACGGGTCCCCTTTGGAGTGACTTTTGGTCCTTGACTTTGCCAATTTGCACTGCTCGGCTGGGTTGTACTTCTTTGGTTCAGTGTGTTTTGCTAGTATGTGTATGGGGGGCGGGCGGGGACGGGTCCCTTTCCTCCTCCGGGGTCTTTTTGTAGACTGGGGTTAGTTGGGCGACAGGCACACTGCAATTTTGGGGGGTTTTATGGCCCGCAGGGGTGCAGGGTGGGGGGAGTTGGGTGTTGGGGGGGGGGGTGGGGGGGAAGGAGGGGTTGTTTTGTAGTGTGGTTTTTGTTTGCAGGGCGAGGTATTGATTTTCATTCACTTTTGGGACTTGTGCTACTTGCGGGGGGACCTCTGGTCTATTGGAGGGGATGGGGGGGGGACGGGTTGAAGCTGATGTCTTGGAACGTCAATGGGTTGGGGGACCGTATCAAACGGGGTGTAGTTCTGCAGTATTTGCGTCGTCTGACTCCTGATGTGGTGTTTCTCCAGGAGACGCATTTGGTTGGTAATGTCTGCCATGCAATGAACAGGGGGGGATACCGCCTCGTGGCTCACTCTGGTTACACAACTGGCTCCAGGGGGGTGGGCATTCTCCTGCGATCCTCACTTCCGTTGGAGATCACGAGGGTGGTCTCAGATGACAGAGGGCGTTATGTTTGTCTGACTGGGAGGTGGGAGGGGCACCCCCTTGCCCTGGTCTCAATTTACGTCCCACCGGGCCTCCAGAACTCCACCTTCGCGGACTTGGGTCGAATGCTGCTTGAACTTCCGGATGGCCTTTTGCTCATGGGCGGGGATTTTAATTCGGTGGTCTCGGGTGACCTGGATCGTCACCCACCCAGGGCCCTCCCCGCTGCCCATGCTTGGCTAGGTGGTCTGTTGGATACCTTCGGCCTGGTGGATAGTTGGCGATTAATGCATCCGACCCAATGTCAATACACCTTTCACTCTGGGGCACATGGGAGTCTTTCTAGGTTAGACTATTTCCTTATGCCCGCGACGCAGGCGGGTCGAATTCGAGAGGTCAGGCACCTAGCGAGGGGTATCTCCGATCATTCCCCGCTGTGGCTTCTCTTTGACACCGAGTCGCGGTCTGCAGGGCGGATCGCTCCCATTAACCCGTGGTACTTGCGAGACCCCACGACCCGTGAGAGTCTGGTTAAGGCTATGGACCAATACTTTCTTGAAAACGAGGGGTCTGTGTTGTCTGCAATGTCCCTGTGGGAAGCCTTTAAAACTGTAATCCGCGGACACGCCCTCTCCCAGATAGTGGTGGCTAAGAAGCTCAGGAGTGAGGCGGTGGTGAAGCTGGAGACTGACATCTCGGGGCTGGAGTCGGCCTTGGAGGCGGGTGTCACTCCGGACGGGCTCCATGCCCTTAACCTGAAACAGTTTGAATACAGATCTCTTGTCACCGACGCTGCCAAAACTATGTATAGGGAGCAGCAGGGTCGGTTGTATGATGCCGGGGACAAGGCGGGAAAGCTGATTGCGTGGCTGGATAAGAAGGAGAGAGTGAATCGTGTGGTCCCGGAGTTGCGTGTCTCGGATGAAGTGTGTGTGACGGAGCCTGGTGAGATTGTGGAGTGTTTTGCCGACCACCTCCGGACTGTGTACTCCCCGGTGACTGATAGAGATGAGGAAGATTCTTGCCTTCTCCTGAGGGACATTGCTTTGCCTGGCCTTTCTGCCGAGGACCGTGAGCAGCTGGACGCTCCCTTGACGGTAGATGAAATCGCGACTGCGATTCGGTCCCTTCGCTCGGGCAAGGCCATGGGTCCCAACGGTCTACCTATCGAATTATATAAGTTGCGCCCGGATAAACTAGCGCCCTTCCTCCGTCGTATGTTTCAGGAGTCCCTCGAGGCCGGTTCCCTTCCGGTCGACCAGCGACTGGCCACGATAGTCGTGATCCCCAAGGACGGTAAGCCACGGGACCGCTGTGCCTCTTACAGGCCTATCTCACTGCTAAATGCAGAGCCTAAAATCCT
Source organism: Triturus cristatus (assembly GCF_964204655.1). NCBI lineage: Eukaryota > Metazoa > Chordata > Amphibia > Caudata > Salamandridae > Triturus > Triturus cristatus. The sequence continues at coordinate 104,236,222 of NC_140587.1, forward strand.
GGCTAAAGTCCTTGCCAATCGTTTGTTGAGCGTCATCTGCGATCTGATTCATCCTGATCAATGCGGATTCATACCACATCGCAACACCGCCCTCAACTTGAGGCGTCTCCATGGCGCCCTCGCCAGGGCGGAGTACCTCTCTGAACCGGCCGTGCTGGTTTCTTTAGATGCCACGATGGCCTTTGACACCATCGAGTGGCCATTCCTCTGGGCTGTTTTGACCAAATTCGGCTTTGGGGAGGGATTTCTTGGCTGGGTGAAGCTTCTCTACACGGGACCCATGGCTCAGGTGGTGGTTAATGGGCGGGTCTCTCGGCCCTTCGCTCTTGGTAGGGGTACGAGGCAGGGGTGCCCGTTGTCCCCTCTGCTCTTTGCTCTCGCCCTGGAGCCACTCGCCGCTTGGCTCCGCTGGGAGCCCTCGATCAGGGGGATCCGGTGGGCACCGGGCTTTGAGGATCGGGTCTCGTTATATGCTGACGATATCCTCCTGTATCTTACCTCGCCGCGGCAGTCGCTTAACGTTCTCTTCGATGTTCTGACTTCCTACGGGAGAAACTCGGGTCTCACGATTAACTGGTCTAAATCCTGTGTCTATCCTATCTCCGGTGGCCCCCCTCTCCTGCCGCCTCGGCTTCCGATCCAAATATCTCTGTCCGGCTTTAAATACCTGGGGATACACATCTCGTTGGACACGGTAGCTCGCTATGAGCACAATCTCCTGCTTCCACTTCGACGTTTGAGGGAAGACACGGCTCGGTGGTGTAGGCTGCCCCTGTCCCCACTGGGTCGGGCCGCATTGTTTAAAATGATGTCCCTTCCCAGGTTCCTCTATGCACTTCAGAACTCCTTCGACATCATTCCAGTAGCCTACTTTCGGGAAGTAGAGAGTCTGCAGAGGAGACTGGTGTGGGACGGAAGGGCGTGTATTGCCCTGGCCAAACTTACTCTCCCCTGGTATGACGGGGGCATCGCGCTTCCCGACATTCGCAGGTACTATTGGGCCTCGCAGCTATCAGCCATTAACCACGCCACGTATGCGCCTGGCTTGAATCCGGCGTATGAGATGGACAAATTCCTGCTTCCCGGCGGTAACTATAACAGGGCGCTTTACTCCCGCTCGGCTGGACGGACCCTGACGGGCCCCACTAAGATCGCGGTACGGATTTGGAAGGCGGCTAATGTAGCCATGGGCTGGAGTGAGCGACTAACATGCGCTACTCCTTTATTTGCCTCCGACCGACTGGGAAGCCTCTGGACAACGAAGGGGTTTGACCGTTGGGACACGATTGGCATCAGTAGAGTGGGAGACTTATGGATGAAGGGCGCAGTGAAGACCTTCGCGGCGCTCCAGAGCGAATACGAACTCACGGAAAAGGAGTTCTTCCGATACGCCCAGGTTCGGCACGCCCTGCTCTCTGTCTTTGGGGAGGGGACCAAGGTTCCCGACAGTACTATCTCCTTAATTTATAAAAAACTCATTAACAATCGGGCCGACCTATTGGTGCGCCTTCGGGAGACGTGGACGGGGGACGGGGTGGAATTAGACGACGAGGACTGGCAGTCCGCACTATCATCCCCCAAGGAAGTTGCCATTCCAGCCCGCCTCCGCCTGGTTCAGCTAAAGATTCTCCACCGGGTGTATGTTACGGGCCCCCGTCTGGTTTCGATGGGATTCTCGGAGGATGGGCTCTGCAGGCGGGGGTGTGGGCTCAGTGCCACCTTTCTTCATATCCTCTGGGAGTGCCGGGAGGTGGCGGAATACTGGCGTCGGGTTCATGGGGTCATGGGGCAAGTCACCGGGGTGGAGCTGCTGCCGGAGGTGCGTCGCTGTGTCTTGAATGTGTGGGAGCCCAATGATTATAACGCGGCGCAGACTCGGTGGGCGGCCCTAGGCTACATGATTGCCAAGAGGGATATAGCGCAGCTTTGGGGCTCCCAGCGGCCATCCACCGTGTCAGTATGGAAGGAAAACATGGACTGGTGTATGTTCAGGGAGAAGACTGTATATGTGGCCCGCGGTAAGCCCGGGGCATGGGGTAGAATTTGGGGGCAATGGAACGTATATCGTGGGGGTATTTGTACGCCCCCCCTAGTGGACACCGATATTGCTTTGTCCCCCTGACCCTTGATGGTTCCTCGTAACTGATTGTATAATCGCATATATGGATGTTCCTTTCCCGTTACCCCCCCCCGATCTTTCAATACTCCCTCCTGTTGATAGCTAATTGAAGTCTTGGAGTAAAAGTCCCCCGGATGTAGCCTGACCCACGTTTTCTGCCTGTATGCCTCGCCTTTTGTTTTTTGTTGTTATTTATGTTAAATGTATGTCTCCTGCTTCTCTCGAGCTATCCTGAGCCATTTACGGGGCTGAGCCCCAGGTGTCGCCTACTGCTTTAACTAATGTACGATCATTTCTGAATCTAGCGGCCGGCCCTGGTGGTTGTAGGCCCATGTTTGTATCTGATTTATTGTTTCAATAAAATTTAGGAAAAAAAAAAAAAACAAAAAAAAAGTTTGTTGTCGAGAGCTATCAGGCTATTTTTGGGTTGAACTTGTTATTAGATTGTTATTCCCCACGAGTTCTAGTCAAACATGATATGAAAAAATCCTTTTTGTGGTCTAGAACCCAAAAACGTTTAGTTGAGTCTGATCCCTCTATTACTGTTGAACTATATAATAAATTCACTGAAAATGAGGGTTTTCAGCAGTACCTGAACATGGTAACCCGCCCAGCGCATAGATTTGTCCTAACCAGATTAAGGCTAGGAATGGTGCATGTCTTGGTGGCCTTCCCCCAACAAAAAAGATACCCTGTTGGCCCTTGCCTGTGCGACGGACACTCCAAACAAAGCAGTATGCACTTTATGCTTATTTGCACTCTGTTCTTGAATGTAAGGATTACATTTTTAAAACCCATGTTTTTAAAATATGGTATTTTTAATACGGAAGATGCAATGAGGTTGCTTTTTAACATGAATTCCCCTGATATATGTTTTTATACTGCAAGTTATATTTGTAAAGCTATTTATTAAAGGAAAAGTATGATTTTTAAAATGTGTTTCTTTTTAGTCTGTATCTTTGTATCTCTGTGTTTTGCTGTGTGCTTTTATGGTCATCACATGTTATGAACCGAATAATTGAATTGAATTGACACCCAACCGGTGTTTAATGTTGTAGGGAGTCATTGTTTAGTAATGGTATTTGAGGAACAGGTATTGTTTCTCCTGCCTCTTCCTTTAAAATGGTTACCTCTGTAAGAATCTCTGTAGAAGGTATTGGTTATAGAGATTTATCCCTGAGTTTTATATTGTGAACTAGAGGTATCTGTGGAAGCTGTCATTGCCCCTTGTTTGAAATTGGGTCTACGAAAGGGACTTCTATAGGTGTTAGTTTGTAGAGCTCCCATTGATTTTGCTACCTCGGAGTCTTTTGTCATTTTCTCAAAAACGGTGTCCACCTGCAGGCCGAAGAGCTGTTCCTTGTCCAATAGCAGGTATAATATAGTTTGCTGTACCTTTAGCAGCAGTATCGGCTGCATCTCATGTACACTTAATAGAGTTGTTGGTGATTAAGTTTGCCTTCATTGACAATCTCTTGACCTCTTTCTGTGCTCCTCTGGGAGGTGTTGGAGAAGCCCCTCCATTTCGTCCCAGTGGGACCCGTCATATATTGCTAGTAATGCTGGACTATTGGCTATATGCCAATGATTAGCTGCTAGAAGCCAAACTTTTACCAGAGGCATCTATAAGTTTGGCTTCCTTTTCTGGTGGTGGTGCCAGTCCAGTGGTTGGGGAGTTAGCCCTTTTTCTAGGATTGGATACCACTAAAGAGTCAGGAGTTAATTGACCTCTAATAAAAATGGGGTCTGATGGTGGTGGTTTGTATTTTTGATCAATGAGAGGAGTAATTTTTCTTGCTTTGATAGGCTGTTTAAAATGATTATCTGCATGAATTGTCATACCCTTTAGAAGTGGCAAGTATTGTGCCCCTCTTTTTGTAGTTTCAAAGAGGAAATCCTCTTCTATTGAGTCCTTGTATAAAGGCACCTGGTGTCAAGTAGCGGCTCTGGTGGTGATGGATGGCTAGGCTATAAATCAGGATGAGGGTCAATATTATAATCTTCCCAATGATCCCCTGGTTGTGTGTCATCTGGGATGTCTTAATCCTCGTCTACTGTTTACCGAGGAGACATGTTATCTGCCTCAGATAACCGTGGTGAGTGGGTGGTGCAGGTGTTGATTGTGGTACAGATGAAGTAGGAATGTGAGTGTGCAATGGACTATTTGCAGCATTCTTTCTTATCTTCTTTAGGGGTTGAACAGGAACGTCCAAAGTCTCCTCAGAACTCAACTGCTTCTTAGGAGTATGTTGTTTTAGTGGCGGTGCCATAATTTTCTTCGTTCCAGGCTGAATTTGAAGTGTTTTCTTTTCTGGATCGAGCTTTTGGTGAAATTGCTCAAGGATTGGCTCTGGAGGATTGGCTCTGGAGATTTCGGACCGAAAACAAAGCATTTCGGTGGTGGAAGCTTTGTCTTTCAGTGCAGAGACCGAAGAGTGAGGTGTTCTGGTCTCGGATGGAAGGGATAGATAGGCCTCTTCTGTGGGCTGAACTTTTGGAGCCGAGCTGGAGGACGAGGCTTCAGAGTCATGTTTTAGGTGCACGGCGTGGCTTGAGTGCAGTGGCGGCCCGTGAGCAGTTTTTTTGGGGAAGGTGAGGATTTTGTTTTCTGAGCAGTGGTAGAAGTAGCCGAGTCTCCTTCAAGTTTAGACTAAGTCATGTATGGAAAGGGATTCTTCCTGTGTCGACCGAAGATGTCGGGGATATAGTCTATTTGCTTGCGCAGCATTTATGGTCTCCTAGCCCATCGATCTTGAAGAGTCCATTTAGACTGAAAAGACTTACAGGCCTCACAGGTGTCTTCTCGATGTTCAGCCAAGAGTCTTAAGTTGCAAACGGGATGTTGGTCGAGGATATTTGGAGTGGCACTTTGTACAGAAACAGAACAAAGTGTGTTCCATTAGCAGGTCATTCGCGATCTCATTCGAAATGAAGTGCTGCCCGGCCGGGCATGGCCCGTAAGACCAAGGGACGAGTCTAAACCCTGCTACAAAAATCTAGTATGAGATGTATAGAATACTGATCGAGACAATACTGTTGAGATATACAACAGACCAAAGGAGACTAAGGGGATAAACTACATCCAAATCAGTCGGCAGAAAAGAAAATCTGAAGATGGTGTTGACCATGTGCAGTATTCCCAAGAGGAGTCACACAGCCTATTGACTCGAAGAAAACTTTTTGGAACAAAAACAACTTGTAATTATTCAAGCCCAACACTAGATGTCAAACTTATGCAAAACATGTGTATCTACAGCACACATGCTTTGAACAAAACGTACAAGTTACTTACCTTCGGTAAGTATGTATCTGGTAGATACGTTGTCTAGCCGCAGATTCCTTAACTTAGAATATCCCCCGGCGTCAGACTTGATCCGGAAAAACTTTGCAGCAGAACTTCTGCGTGCCGGAGAACAGCGCCACATGACCCCGCCTTGACGTCGTCCATGTACGTGACGTCAGCGAGGTCATACAAGTCCCTCCCGGCACGCGGACATCAGTTTTCTTTGGAGAAACTTTTCCGAGACAACGCGGAGCCACCAATAACAAAACGGTGAAAGTATGGACACAGTGTGCGATGGATGAAAATCCGTGAATAAATAAGGATGGTGCAGACACCATCGTAAAAGACATAATTAAACACCACCTACATAGAGGTGGAAAAGCTGTGAGAAAGAACCTTGAAAGCTAAGCGAATACCCTTCCCTAGTTTTAGAAGGTAAGAACATCTCAACAGACAGAAATAAACTGTCAGTACTATGCAGAACTGTGCCGTCCAGCAAGAACGGAGCACAGAGAGAACAGTCCACCGCAGGAATGAAAGGTCCGGCACTGCCCCTTTAATAACAGAGGTCTGAAACAGAGGTGAGTAGAGCCCCAAAGAAGACAACCGTACAAGAGCCCAGAACCCTGAGCCAACAGAGAAGGCGGAAAGACAGCAGGAGGAGAAGAAGAAAATGAAGAGGAATTGATAAGGCCTCATTTTACAGTTAAGAAACCTTTGAGAGTGAGGCAACGGTATTATTTTGACAAAACCCTTGAGAGGGAGTCAGCGGCATTATGGCAAATCTCAAAAGGGGCCCAACAATGTGAGCACCCATGAGAGAAAAAAAACAATACCAACTGTAACAGGGGGGCCAGCGGAGAACCCCACTTGGCAAGGCCCTCGCAGAACGGGGAGGCTGGGTGGGCGTTAAGAAATCTGCGGCGAGACATCTCTACCAGATACATCGCTACCGAAGGTAAGTACATCTGATAGAGATATCTAGCCGCAGATTCCTTAACTTACAATAGATACCACAGCCATACACCAAAGAAGAGGTAAAACTTGGTAACAAACAGCGCCTAGCATCCGATCTGACAGATAAGGGGGGGGGGGGGGGCAGCTGTGGCGGAACAGCCCGACAGCAACCCAAGCAGCTCGGAAGAGCAGAAATAACAGGATGGCAGATATCCTAAAAATGCCAGAATGGCATGAACTATACCCATATTAGAAAAGGGGGAGGTAGAACGGCCTGAGCCATATACCAGAGCAAAGATAGAGAAAGAAAGAAGGACCACTCTTCACTTAATGGCGCACGATCAGGACACCGACTCAAGTTCCAAAAGAACCAGAAGAGATGCAACCAGAGCCTAACGAACAAGTTACTTACCTTCGGTAACGCTTTTTCTGGTGGATACAGTATATGCCTGTGGATTCCTCACCTTGTGAATATCTCCTGCGCCAGCAACATTCGGAATCTTTTGTAGCCCTCCACGCGGACGAAGACGACGTCACAGAGGCGCGGCTCCGCTGACATCACTGGATCCATAAGAAGACCTCAATGACGTCATTTCCTCCCTTTTTTCCGTGCCTTCGAGGCACACGGACAGACTGACAGCAATATATATACAGTATACATAGTGCATAATATACAAAGCAACACACACCGTGTGGAGATAATATAGGAAGGCAAAAGAAATAATACACTGCCTGTGACAGTGACAAATCAAATTTGAAACACCATCGTTAGAATTCTAGGTATACAAGGGTGGACAACGGGGAGGCGGGTGGGTCAGTGAGGAATCCACAGGCAGAAACTTTATCCACCAGAAAAAGCGTTACCTAAGGTAAGTAATTTGTTCTTCTGATGGATACATCTGCCAGTGGATTCCTCACCTTGTGAAAAGATTCCAACAGCAGTCGCACTCCTGGAGGAAGGTGTCCACCCTTCTATACCAGAAAGTCCTGAAGAACGCAACGAGCAAAGTGTCCGTCCCTCCTCACCTCGGAATCCAAGCAGTAATGCTTTGCAAAAGTGTGGAGGGAGGCCCAAGTTGCCTCCCTACAAATGTCCTCCACAGGAACACCCCTAGATAAGGCAGATGTAGAAGACTTTGCCCTGGTAGAATGAGCCCTTATACCCTCTGGAGGTTCCTTACCGGCCAAAGAGTAACAGATCTTGATGCACAAGATAATCCATCTGGAAAGGGTGCGCTTGTGCACCACTCTGCCTTTCCTGCAGCCAACAAAGCCCACGAAGAGCTGGTCGTCCACTCGAAAGTCCTTAGTCCTATCGAGGTAGAAGCTCACCGCCCTCTTAGGGTCCAAGCGGTGAAGCCGCTCCTCCTCCTTGGAAGGGTGAGGGGGGAGGATAGAAGGTATGAAGGGTAATGGATTGCCCCAGATGGAAAGGAGTTACCACCTTCGGCAGAAAAGCAGCCCTGGTCCTGAGTACCATTCTTTCAGCAAGAATAGTCAAGAATGGGGGTTTTGAACTCCGAGCTTGAAGCTCACTTACCCTCCTTGCCGAGGTAATAGCAATGAGAAAGACTGTTTTGAAAGACAACAGCCTCAAGGGACACTTGTGCAAGGGCTCGAAGGGAGAACCCATCAAGTAAGTTAAGACCAGATTTAAGTCCCATTGAGGCACAATAAAAGTAGTAGGCGGAAGCTTGTTTGTAAGGCCCTTAAGGAATCGTAATACAATAGGTGACTTAAACAGGGAAGGCTAATCCGGCAAGCAAATAAATGCAGACAAAGCCGACAAATATCCCTTAACAGTAGCTACAGCAAAGCCCTGCTGAGCAAGAGAAAGAGCAAACTGAAGAATGTTTGATAAACGAGCCCTCAAGGGGTCAATAGACTTCTCTCCGCACCAAAGAACAAATTTGGACTACCAATAGGAATAGATAGATTTGGTGGAATGACGTCTAGTAGACAAAATTACATCTACCACATCAGGTGGGAGAGAAAAAAAAATTCAGGTTGCCCCGTTCAATCTCCAGGCATGAAGGTGTAAGCTCTGGCGGTGGGGGTGTAGAACCTGCCCCTCCGACTGCGAGAGGAGGTCTGCCCTGAGAGGGAGACGGAGCAGAGGGCACGAGGAGAGGTGGAGAAGATCTGTGTACCACACCCTTCTTGGCCAATCCAGGGCGATCAATATGAATTGGGCCCGGTCTTGGCGAATCTTCCTCAGAACCCGAGGAATCAAGGGTATGGGAGGAAATGCGTAAAGGAGATGTGAGTCCCATCTCAACTGAAACGCGTCCCCCAACACTCCCTGCTTCAGAAATTGGAGACTGCAGAATGACGGGCAGTGAGCGTTCTCATGAGTGGCAAAAAGGTCCACCCGAGGAGTTCCCCACATCCGAAAGATGTGCTGAACTACCTCTGGATGAAGCCTCCACTCGTGGTCGGCAGAAAACTGTCGACTGTGACTGTCTGCACGCACGTTCAGAACACCGGCCAGTTGATTTGCCATCAGACAAATCTGATGATCCTGAACCCAGGACCATAGACGTAGAGCCTCTCTGCAGAGACAAAGCGACCCCACTCCTCCCTGCTTGTTGACATACCACATCGAGGTAGTGTTGTCCGTCAGAACTTGAACCGACTGACCGCGAAGGGAAGGGAAGAAGGCCTTGAGCGCCAAACGTATTGCCCGTAACTCCAGAAGGTTGATGTGAAGCAACCTTTCCTCTGGAGACCAAAGACCCTTGATCTCCAGATCCCCCAGATGAGCACCCCACCCTAAAGTGGATGCATCCATTATCACCGTGGCCACCGATGGAGGAAGATGGAAGGGCTTTCCTTGAGACAGATTGCCCTCCACGCTCCACCAAGACAGATCCGCTGCAGCTTCTCTGGAGATCCTGACAGACCCCCTGAGATCTCCCTTGTGCTGATACCACTGCCTGCGGAGGAACCACTGGAGCGCCCTCATGTGCCAGCATGCGTGGTTGACCAACAGAATGCAGGAAGCAAACAGACCGAGCAGATGAAGGACCTTCAGGACTGGAACGACCGCTCTATTGTAAAACAAGGGAATCATTTCCTGTATGTTGAGAATCCTTTGAGGAGGAGGGAATGCCCGACACACAGTACTGTCCAGTACCGCACCTATGAACAGGTTGCGCTGAGAGGGCGCCAGGTGAGATTTGGGCACGTTTTTCGAGAAACCCAATTTGTACAACAGCTGAGTTGTATCCTGTAGATGATGAAGCACCTTCTCTGGCAACTGCTTTGATCAGCCAGTCGTCCAGATAGGGGAAAACTGGAATCCCCGACCTTCTGAGATGGGCTGCCACCACTGCCATCACCTTGGTGAAGACTCGAGGTGCAGTAGTAAGACCAAACAGAAGGACCGCAAACTGATAAATGTTGCGACCCTACTGTAAAACGGAGATACTTCCTGTGCGACTTCAGGATGGGGATGTGAAAATACGCATCCTGCAAGTCGATCGACACCATCCAGCCATCCTGTTGCAGCGCTTGAAGAACCTGCGCAAGGGTGAGCATCTTGAACTTCTCTTGCTTCAGAAAAAGATTCAAGATCCTGAGGGCCAGGATTGGACGCAGCCTGCCATCCTTTTTCGGAATCAGGAAATACCGGGAGTAGCATCCCTGACCCCTTTCCTGCTCTGGAACCACTTCTATCGGACCTTTTTTCTGTAACATTAGGACCTCCTCCTGCAGGAGAATAAGATGGTCCTCCGAGCAAGCACCTTGGCAAGGAGGGTAATATGGAGGAAATTCCCGAAAGGGAAGTGCGTACCCATTTTCTACAAGATCTAGAACCCAAAGGTCTGTAGTAACCGATTCCCAATCTTGTAGAAAATGGGTAAGCCGGCTCCCCACAGGACCAACATGATCCAGAATGGTGGATCTAGGGCTGCTTTGCAGTGATGGGAGGGACAGAGGAAGAGGAAGAGGAAAGCTGCCGACCTCATGCACGACCTCTGATTCTGCCCCTGTAGCTCTTATACAGGGTGTTCTGTTGCTGTTGCTGGGGCTGCCTGTAGGTCCGAAAGGACTATCTTCCAAAGCCCCTGTACCTCCTAAGAAAAACCCTAGGTTGTGTCTGCAGACCCAGAGATTTGGCCGTGGCTTTGCTTTATTTAAATCTCTCCAGTGCAGCATCAGCTTTTTTACCAAAAAGCCCAGATCCATCAAAAGGCAAGTCCAGAAGAGTTGCCTGCACATCAGGGGAGAACTCAGATGACTTCAGCCACGCACTCCTCCATGTGGCAACAGAAGAGCCCATGATTCTAGCGACAGAGTCCGCAGTATCCAGGCCACTCTGGATAACCTAACACGCAGCCGCCTGAGTGTCTGATAGCACCTCATTAAAGTTCTGTCTATCCTCCTCTGCCAGTTGTTTCGCTGAATCCATTAGAGCATGGATATATCGGCCCAAAAGACAGGTCGCATTTGTTGATTTTAAAGCCATACTGGCAGAGGAGAAGACCTTCTTGGCTGATTGGTCAAGTTTTTTTAGCATCCCTGTCGCTAGGGACCTGGGGAAAGGCACATGAAGATCTTCTAGAACAAGCAGCCTGAATCACAAGACTCTCCGGAGAAGGATGTGAAGTCAGAAAGTCAGGGTCCCCCGGAGCTGCCCTATATCTTCTTGCTACAGTTTTAGAAACTGCAGGAGCTGAGAAGGGCTTACGCCATACTTCCATGACCGGTTCAATAATGGCGTCATTAAATGGAAGCAAGGGTTCCGATACAGAGGAGGGAGAATGTAAAACCTCTGAGGATGTTCGGCTTAAACTCAGCAGAAGGTAGCTGCAAATCCAAAAGCTCAGCTGCTTTTCGAATAACTGAGTGGTAGGGAGCCACATCTTTTGAAGGAGAATCAGCTTCTTCCATCCCCTCAACCTGGTACCTTTGTTCTTCTAGTACCCTCTGAGCTTCTCTCCTGGATCTTATTCTCACAACAGGAGTCGGTGGCACCGACTCAGACGGCGCCGGATCCGGCGTCGAACCCGGATCCAGAGGAACAGCCGGAGTCGAACGAGGTCGAGCCAGAACCGGTGAAGATGGAAGCGGCGTCAATGTCCTTGGTGCCGGGAAATGCCAAGACGGCGTCGCCAGGAAAAATGGCATAAAAAGGAGCTTGAGGGTAAGCTTGAGGAACTCCCAAGTTTAAAGCCATTGGACCCATGGGACCCGAAGGCGCTCCAGAGGGGTACATTGCTCTAGTCAAGACCCCATACATCGCATTAAAATAATGCGTTGGATCTTGACCCGGGCCTGGAAAGGTAAGATATGGCTGAGGAATAACCGGATTCGGGCCGATCGGCGTCGACGGTGGAGCCAGCGCAGTCAAAGACTGATCCGGAGCCGGGACTTTCCTTAACTGGAGCCGGAGAATGAGCCAGCGTCTGAGATGGAGCCGGAGAATGCTCCGGTGAAGCCGCAGGCGAGGACAGGCCAACAGGAGAGGCAGGAACAGAGATAGGAGAAGGAGACACAAAGTCCTTACAACGTCGAGAAGGTGAGGTCTATCTCGGAGCCGCATCCCTATCCGAACGATGTCGAGAATCATGCCTCTTCTTTTTCTTGTGCTTCTTGGACTACGAAGCATGCCCTGACGTCGACTTCGACGCCGACCTTGATCTTCTTCGACCTCTCTTCTCCTTTTTCATTCTGAATAACTTGGCCTCTCTTTCCTTCAAAGCTTTCGTACTCATCTTGCGGCAGCAAGAGCATCCTTCGACATTATGATCCGATGAAAGGCACCAGACACAGTCCTCGTGCGGATCCGTGATCGACATGTGCTTACCGCACTCCCTGCAAGGCTTGAACCCGGACTTCTTAGTCGACATTTTCAAACTGCAAACAAGAAGAAAGAGACACCAGCAGAAAAACAAAGTAACCAGCAAAAGCTACAGAGTCCCCTAAAACAGTTAGCGTCAACAGTGCGGAAAAAAGGGAACTGACGTCATCACGCCGACGAGGTCTTCTTATGGATCCAGTGACGTCAGCGAAGCCACAAGTGGAGCCGTGCCTGTGACGTCGTCTTCGTCCTCGTCGGCGTGGAGGGCTACACAAGTTTCCGAATGTTGCTGGCACAGGGGATATTCACAAGGTGAGGAATCCACTGGCAGATGTATCCATCAGAAAGACTAGCCTATAGAAGGAAGGCTGAAGGAGCCGGTGCCAAGAGCCTAAAGGCAAGAGCTTGAACCTGAGCAATGCGATTGGAATAGCCGGCGGCAGCAGCAATGTTAAACCCGCCAAAGCAGGTAGAAACACGTAGCAGGCAAATGGCCACAGAGACCTTAAAGTGGGTTACAGGCAGCTCAAAGCAAAAAGCATCCAAGGGATGCCAATAAAAGGGTAATCACCCTTGGGAAAAGAAGACAGAAGGCTCACCGCCCATGTAAAACACAGAGCGCAGCTAAAGGATGCGAAATGAAAAAGTACCACCATGGAAGAAAGGCCTAAGAAGACCTAAGTGGGAGGAGGAAAGCCCGCAAGGAGCCGGTGAACAGCCGACTCGGCATGAGCATCAAACAGCAAAACCGCATCAAAGGGTGTCAACACGTCGCTCCCGGATATTTTCGGAGAAGGCACTATCGCGTAACCAAGCGTAATGCCGTAAGGCAACAGAGCATGTCCCAAAGAATCAACAGTATCCAAGGCTGAGCGAATTGTGAAATCGGCAAGGTCGCGCCATCCCGGAGGAGGCGAAGGAGATCAACCTGAGCACCTTCAGAGGGGGCCGAAAGCAAAGACTCTGCAGAGACCCACAGGGCAGAAGTTGCCCGTGCTAAAACACACATTGTATTCAAGGATCGTAGGGCCGCACTAGTGGAGGCAAAGACGTTCCTTCCCCATGACTCTAACCATCGGGACTCCAGAGAGGGAGGAAGCATTAGAGGAGGCAGGGAGGGGAAAGCAGTCTGCAACACAAACCCTTGCACATCAGGGTGTGCAAAAAGAAACAGGATCATGGACGGTGGCGGTGCAAAACTGAACGAGCCACCGGATCACCTGAAGCAGGCCGGACCCAGGTACCTAATAGGGTATCATAAAGGGAAGCCTCAAAGTGTAGAAGCGGCTCCAGAGTCCCGGACCCCCGATGAAGTATTTCAAGTAAGGGGACGACCGATAAAGGGGCAGAAGGGGGGGTTGCATGCTCAAAATACAGGTTGCCAATGAGACCACACTCAAAAAAGCTGCACCGGCCTTGGTAGCCCTCCGTGGAGGAGACAACTCATCAGTGGGGGAGGGTTGTAAACTGACACCCCCCCCCCCCCCCCCGACAGTAAGGGTGTGACCAATGTTCCACAGAAGGGAGTCCCATTGAAGAATGAGGATCAAGATGTTGCTCCTGGGGATGAGGAGCCTGCCAGATCTGGGAGCTCCAGAGGAAGCTCAACAAATTCCAAGGGGGGCACAGGCAACAGTACGTCCAGTGATGGTGGGCGAGAAGACGGCGCCGAACTCCCTCCTGAGGCCTCTGGAGAAGAGTCGTAATTCTGCACCGACACGGCACAGAAACGACGCGCGTCGGCACCAACCCCGCGTCATTAGACGCCAACTCGGCTGCGTCCGGTCTTCGACTCGGCGCTGGAGAGGAAGGAGCAAACGCCGGCGAGGCAGGCTTTCAGCGCCGGCCCGGCAGACTCCACCTTTTACATGCTAGGCTCCGACTCCAGGAAAAGGAGCGGGGCGTAGCTGAGGAGGTGAGCCTCCGACACCGGTACAGCGCCGACCCCGGCTCCGGACAGGCGACTGCCTGCCCGGGAGCCTGGGGCATATGAACAGGCTCCGACTCCGGAGAAAACAATGGAGGCGGAGCTGAGGAGGCGAGCCTCCGACGACAGTATGGCGCCAAGCCCGGCTTCGGACAGGCGTCCGCCTGACCAGGAGCCTGTGGTGTGCTCAGAGCAGGGCTATGAGCCCCAGCAACCCCCTACGGCGCCGCAGAGAGCCCAGCGGGGCTATGTGGCACGGCGGAGGCGCTGTGGGTCGTAGAGGGGAACCTCAGCGGGCCGTGCCCTAATGACTCCACGTGGACCGTAGAGGGGGACTCAACTGGGCCGTGCCCTAACGCTAACATCTCAGATGTCCCTAGGGGGGTGAGGCTCAAATGGCGCCGGGGACGAACCCACCGGCGAGTCTGTCGGAGAGCCCACAAAAAGCGGAGGCCCTGAGGACGTCCCAGGGACTGGAGAGGGCCCAAGGGAGGCCTGCAAAGCTGCGGCATATGCCTCCATTTGGGCCAGAGTTGCCCCACACCCGGAAAGGGCAGGAAGGGCGACTGCTGGGAGTGCACGTCTGTAAGAAAGTGCCATCTTTCTTGCATGGTATGCCCCCACTTTTTGCTGAATGTACTTTGACTGAGTGTGCCCTGGACTCCTGCCAATCAGGTGCCCAGGGACTATGTTCCTTCCTAAAAACAAACCAAACCCAAATTGGCAAACCCTGGCCACATGTCAGCCCATGGTAAATGGTACCCTAGGTACCCAGGGCCTTGTGGCCAGGGAAGGCCTCTAAGGGCTGCAGCACTCCTTGTGCCACCCTTAGAGGCCCTGTACCCTTACACACACACACTGCCCTGGCAGGCTGAGTGTTTGGGTACAAGACAAAAACAAAGTCGACATGACATACATCCCTGTGTGCCATGCCCATCACCTACACTGCCATGGCATACATCAGCCACCCCTCTAGCTGGGTGCCATATGCCAATGGTGTGGGCACAGGAGCAGGAGTCCTGTGCCCATACAGTGCCCAGGTCCATTCCTGAGCACTGTAAGTGCAGTGCTGCCATTTGAGAGTACATGGTGCTTAGAGCTCGTCAAACACGAGCTCCACAGCACCATAATGGCAACACTAAAGACTGAGAAGTTTGGTATCAAACTTCTCAGCACATTAAACCCGTGTGGGATTTAATGTACCAAGCACCCCAGAGGGCATCTTAGAGGTGCCCCCTTAAACCTAACCTACAATCCACGTCTGCTCTGAGGCTGCCTAGGCTGCCACCCAGCAGACATGTTGCTGGACCCCTGGGTAGGAGAGCCCCTGCTCTCCTGGGCCTGCAACAATGCACATCCTGGGCGAGGTGCTAAATCTCCTCCCCCAGGATGGGCAGGGGGAAGCTTCAAAGGCATGCCGCCTCTGTGAGAATGCAGTTTCTTCCACCTTCTCCCCCTTTCTCCCTGGATCCTTTGTAAGGGTCCTCTTGTGATTCTGGCACCTTTACAGTAGACAATAAGAGAGCTGCACAACAATCAAAAATTTCACATGAAAAAAGTTCCATTCAAGTTCCAAGTTCTTTCCAGTAAAATCTAAGTTTTCTGTGAAGAGCTTTTCTGCTCTCTTCTTCACCCTCAAGTCTTCCAGCTTACCGCAAAGTCCTCTATGCTTCAGGATCCCTTTGGACATCCACTAGATGGCGGAATGATGCACATCATGTGAATCCAGAAAAGATTCCCACTACAAAAGCTTGATTTCTGAGAGACAAATCTCAGCAAAATGTGTGAACACACCACATACGTTCCTAAAATCAATCACAGGAGTGGGAAAAGGACAGATTGTGAGGGAACTGCCATTAACAGCATCATAGGCTCTTGGAGCCTTAAAGCAACAGAACACCTTTTTTTCCCCAATCCTTCCAATATAAGCCTATCTCAAACATATTTTTAATGGGCCAGTCATCCTCCCCAATTCCTATACCTCTGTTTTAGAAAAGACTAAGATTCAAAAGATCTTGCCTATGACAGACTTTCAGAAAGTGCTAAACACCACATGACCTGTTGGATTCTTTACCAGTTCTGCTAATTTAGTGGCATAAATAAGACATATTGCTGAAGAAGTGTTCCACGGCCCCTGGACCTATGGTCTCTTGGAAGACAAAACAAGATAACTGGGTGGTTGTCAATAATGGCAAACGTTTGGCTGTAGTTCGGGCAGAACATGAACAACATTTAAACCAGATGTTTACATTCCAGTGATGGTCGACCTCCACCAGACCTCCTACGATCTTGCATGGACCTATTGATGTTTTCATTCTCCGGGAAAGATTCCTTCATACCCCTTTAAACCTGACCGCAGCAAACAAGAAATCTAAAATCGAATCCAGTATTGTGGCAGTGTACACTCCAATCAGGTCAACGCCCCAAAAAGCTAAAAAAAAAAAAAAAAAAAAGGAATATTTCAAACACTTCTATATCAAACTACCAACTGATGGGAGTAATAATGCACATCACAAGATTCTAGAGGAGATTTCACACGATAAAACATGACACGTTGGAGGTGATTAAAGGGGAGGTAGAGCGTATGCCAAAGTGCGTTTCACAGTAGTTTGGTTCTCCAAAGTTACAGATATGAATAGAGATCTGACCAATTATTATGCTTTATCAATAGCGCAATAAAACCATACACAGACGAAGTTCAATATTCTAGTTTAGCACTGCTCATTTAGAGACTACAGAACGAATTTCAGAATAAAAGTTTTATTCACAATTATATTGTATTGATTTACCTAGTGACAATATCTGAGCCGGGAGTACAGAGTGGGCTACAATTTTGCAAATTCAGTGTCTGCAAAATAGGAGTGTACTTAGTTCAAGCTTGCCTCACTCTGGTAACTACCCATGAAATGATCTTCCCATTCAGGCAGAATTGCAGACTGTGTGACAGTCTGAATTCTGATCAATTACACGATCTTTGTGTAATTACAATTTAATAAAGTCAATGGAAAGGGAAATACAAAGTCAGAGCAGAGGACAAATGAACTGACCAGGGCTGGGTAGCAACACCTTTTCTTCTAGGACAAGACTGTACTAACCTCTAGGGCGCCTACAACAAATTAGCAAATTGGACTGTTTGGAATAACACCATACATCAATACCCCAAAACTATCACTGTGTGGTTGTTGAAGCCACTGAAGCTCAGAACACGCAAAGATGCTTAAGCATTAATGCACAGACGCCTACCAGAGCAGGTCTCCTCATCCCAAAGCAAAAGTACAAGGATGTAGCATCTCTAAAAAACAAACAATGACCAACTGAAATAGCAGCCCCTAAAACTGCGTATTATTCTCCGTACAAAAGTAGAACAGAAGACCCCAGGCTATAGGATTCAAAACATTAAAAAGACAACAAAGCCAGTTTCGAAATGGTGCCGTAAGCATTTTCAAAGCACCAAAGCAGAAATCACTTGTGTGTATTGCTGAAAGTTTTCAGTGCTTAAAAGTTTTTAAAACAAATACAACATTGCCACTTGAAATGGGATGGAGCTTCCCATAAAGATTTTCAGTTCTGAAATTTTCAATTTTAGTCCGTTATGTTCATCTTGCAAGAGGAGATTACCTTTCAGCAAGGACCATTGTCCATACTTTTATTAGGGTTACCATAAATATTAAAATGTATGAGTGTTCTAGAATGGTAGCCAAGAGATGGTCAGTGAAGACATGATCACCCTGTCCTCGCAGATATCTGGACGTAAATCAGACTGTCCTCAATGGGTTTACAATGCAGGTGCTGAAACTGATTAAAGTCATAGGAAAATAATGAAACGATACACCAGCACAGTGCAACTAAACGTGTCTCGCTGGCTCTAGAGTTCACAAATACCATCAGGCAAGCACAGAGGCAGCATATCTTGAAATTAAAAACATACAATTGAGTTTGTGTTCAAACAAAATGCTGGTGCTATGCATGGACGGAATTTGCTACATCTGATTCGGTCAGAGAAATGCAAAACTTTGTTTGGTTCACAGCAGTTATCGCAAGTTAAAACAAAACAATTCTTCATCCAGCAGGGGAGTACAAGGACTATTGCACAACTGTCTATCACAAACAACGTAGGGACAGGCACACTGGTTTGTGTGTCTGTACTGTGATGCCCCTGCAGAGCATTCAGATTTTTAGAGGTTGAGAGGAGAAATATGGAGGTGCTCAGTGATAGAGGAGCAAGGGTTGCTCCAAGGGCTCTCAAAACATCACAAGCTGGCATCCATCATGCAGATTAGGTCAATCCAGAGATGTATCCTTTATAGCAAGAGTTGACATTCATAGAAGCAAGTAGGATCATCCATGGCATATTGGGCAAATGTTTTCCACATTTCTCTGCAAGCAATCTGGACAGAAGCGAGGTCTTAAAGTCGCAGATTTGTGGGCATCATATGCACATAACTTGAAACCTAAAGAGGAGAGAAGAAACATTAACATCCTGGGAAAAAGGCTAGATTTCAGCACAAGATGGACCAATAGAATGACAAAAAATCCAAGACAAATGTATTGGTCACAGGCAGGATGTGGGGATGAGAGACACAAATGGTGAGCAAGAGGAAGTTCGCACAGTGCATATTTTTCCAGCATCTATTTTTCTAGAACCTAGTCTTTCCCTAAACATTCCCTACATCAGGAAAAGTGCCTATCACAGTATTAATGTAGCTACTCCAGCGCACCAGACCATGTATTTTGAGACCATGTATTTTGAATCTGAAGCTATGACCTGTTAAAATGTTAATGAGAAAATAACTTGCTAAGATACCTTTGTAGTACAGTTGGAGCAATGTAGAAATCAGACTGATGTTGGTCTCCTTGTACTGTTTCACTGTTCTGCGTCATCAAGCTAGTCAGTTTCCCTTCCAGCTCTACTTTATCTCGGTAAGCCTGTGGAATGTTGGTAAATTGGTCATTAGGAGGGATGAGTGATCCAATAGACTAAGGTTAAGTCCTTGTGTGCCCCTCTATGGGGCATACCCAAGGTCTCGGAGTGGGAAGACAGTAATATGGTGAAGAAACTGTCAGAAGAGGCATAAGGGCTGGTAATAACAGTCATCTCTTGAGGGGCCATCACAATGGCAAGCAGGCATGAAGACTTGGGGACTGTTCCAGTGGGATTAGCCTTCTATAGAGACCTGTAGGAAAGTGCTCCTTTTTTTACATGGTCACTCCCACTTTGTCTGGTAATTGATATGATCTCGACTGGAAGTGCACTAGGTTCCTGCTGTCCAGGTCCCCAGTGCAGATTGTTTTCTCCAAAAACTGTACAATTGTTTCCCAATTGACAACACCTTTAGCCCTCTCTGAAAGTCCCTAGTAAATGGTACCTTTGGTACCTAGGGCCTGAGGTACTAAAGAGGTCCACCAAGGGCTGCAGCATGAATTGTGCCATCATAAGGCACCCCTCACCAACCTTATGCAGGGCTGCCATCGCAGGCTGTGTGTTTTGGTGCAGACCAAAGTGATAACACATGAGACGCACATCCCCGTGTGCCATTTCCTCTAACACTGCATGCAATATGTGTGAGTCACCCCTACATCAGGCTTCACAGCCCTATGGCAGGGTGCTTTATATTACATGTGAGAGCATACCTGAAAGAGCAGATATACCCCTGTGCTTTTCAGCCCGATTACTGCCACTGCAAGTAAATAGGGAAGCCATTTTAGAACATATGATGGACAACAGTGAAAAGGAATATGCTACTTACCAGTATGCATCTGTTCTTGGCATGTAGAGCTGCAGAGTTGTACACTTAGCATAGATCGCCATCTGGTGTTGGGCCCGGATGTTTGCAGTTTGTTTTTCTTCTTGGACAGTCTTTGGAAGTCACGAGTTTGGTGACTCCTCCTTCGGTCCGTACTGCGCATGGGCTTCGGCTCCATCCTCAGATTGTTTTTCGCCAACAGGGAAATGATGGAGCGTAGTAATAACAGTGAGAAACCCATGTGTTGTATCTAAATAAGATGTACTGGAACGGATACAGGTAGCCGGGGAGGCAGGTGGGCGTGTACAACTCTGCAGCTCTACATGCCAAGAACAGATGCATACTGGTAAGTAGCATATTCCGTTCGAGGCATATGAGCTGCAGATTGTACACTTAGCATAGATTATATAGCAGTACCCAACCTTAGCGGCGACCACCGGTATCCGTTGCAGCTGTTTGAAAAAGTGTCTTTAGTACAGCCTGGCCCACCCTAGCTTGCTGCTTGGAATGCACATCTACACAATAGTGTTTTGTGAAGGTGTGCGGTGTAGACCATGTGGCTGCTTTGCAGATGTCATCTAAGGGTATATTCCCTAGAAAAGCCATAGAAGCCCCTTACTTTCTTGTAGAGTGGGCTTTCGGAGGAACAGATAATGTTCTCTTTGCCTTTTGATAGCAAATTTGTATGCATTTTACAATCCACCTAGCTATCCCTGATTTAGAAATGGGGTTGCCTTTATGTGGTGGAGAGAAGGAAACGAACAATTGTTTAGTCTTCCTGAAGGGTTGCGTTCTTTGTATGTAGTATAGCAACGCCCTTTTCACATCAAGTGTGTGTAGGGCCCTTTCTGCAACAGATTGGGGTTGCGAAAAGAAGACAGGTAATTCCACTGATTGATTGAGGTGGAAGGGGGAAATGACTTTGGGCAGAAACTTCGGATTTGTGCGAAGTATGACCTTGCTGTGATGCATTTGTATGTAGGGTTCCTGTATGGTGAACGCTTGTATTTCACCAACCCTTCTAAGGGAAGTGATAGCTACAAGGAAAGCTGTTTTCCAGGTGAGAAACTGTAGCTCACATTTGTGCATTGGTTCGAAGGGCGGACCCATTAGTCGTGTAAGAACTAAATTTAGATTCCATACAGGGGAAGGTGGTGCCCTGGGAGGAATTACTCGTTTAAGGCCTTCCATGAAGGCTTTAATAGCGGGCACTCTGAAGAGTGATAAATGCTGTCTGTTTTGTAGATAAGCAGCGATCGCTGCTAGGTGTAGGCGTATGGATGAATATGCCAGGTTACACCTGTGAAGATGGAGCAGATAGCATATGATGTGCTGTATGGATGCATCTAGAGGGTTGATTGTATTGTTACGGCAGTAAATTACAAATCTTTTCCACTTTGCTGCATAGCATGCTCTAGTGGTAGGACGTCTGGCTTCCATGATGATGTTCATGCAATCAGGGGGAAGGTTAAGGTATCCGAATTCTAGGATTTCAGGAGCCAGATCGCCAGGTTGAGCTGAGCTGGGTCCGGGTGCCTGATTTCTCCATGGTTCTGTGTTAGGAGGCATGGGGATAGATGCAGTTTTTGATGTGGTACCACTGACAGTTGTAGTAGCGTGGTGTACCACGGCTGCCTGGCCCACGTCGGAGCTACCAGAATGAGTGTGAGGGAGTGCTGTTGTAGCTTCCTGACCACTAATGGAATTAGTGGGAGAGGTGGAAAGGCGTATGCAAATCTGCCTGACCAGTTCATCCATATCGCATTGCCCTTGGACAATGGGTGTGGGTATCTGGCGGCGAAGCTTGGGCATTTTTTGTTTTCGTGGGTGGCGAAGAGGTCTATGTGAGGATGCCCCCACTGTTGGAAGAATGGGTGAAGAACTTGTGGATGCAGTTCCCATTCGTGTAGTTGTTGTGTTTGTCTGCTGAGCAGATCTGCCATGGTGTTTTGTACGCCTGGAACGTGCTGTGCCAGGAGAAAGATGTTTTGGGGAATTGCCCATCTCCATATGCTCTGGGCTAAGCGGGAGAGCTGGGGAGAGTGTGTCCCCCCCTGTTTTTGTATATAATACATCGCAGTCATATTGTCTGTGCGAATGAGGACTGCTTTGCCCGAAATCTGTTTTTGGAAGGATTTTAGGGCTAGAAAGATCGCCAAGAGCTCCAGATGGTTGATGTGGAGCGATTTTTGCTGTGGCGTCCATAGACCTTGCATGGTGAGGTGTAGGAGGTGCGCTCCCCAGCCGGAGAGCGATGCGTCCGCTGTTAGAATCACCTGAGGAACCGGGTCCAGGAACGGCCGCCCTTTGGAAAGGTTTGTGGTGTTCCACCACTGCAGAGAGTGATGTGTGCGGCCGTCCACCAACACCAGATCCGTCAGCTGACCCTGGGCCTGGTTCCACTGTTGTGCTAGGCACTCTTGAAGTGGACGCATGTGGAGTCTTGCATGGGGCACTATGAAGATGCAAGACGCCATCATTCCTATGAGCTTCATAAACACTCTTGCTGGAAGAGAGTGTTGAGGAAGGAATGTTTGGCGCAAGGCTTGTATGCTTGCGATTCTGGCTGAGTTTGGATAGGCAATACCTTTGGAGGTGTCTATAGTGGCCCCGAGATATTGCTTTGTGTGAGATGGTAGGAGGTGGGACTTTTGGTAGTTCACCGTGAAGCCTAGCTGGTGGAGCAGTTGGATGGTGCTGTTTGTATGTTGCACACATTGGTCGTAGGACGCGGCTTTTATCAGCCAGTCGTCTAGGTAAGGGAAGACGTGAATGTGTTGACGTCTGAGGTGTGCTGCTACTACTGCTAGGCATTTGGTAAACACCCGTGGTGCGGTGGTGACCCCGAAGGGGAGAACCGTGAATTGGTAATGTTGCCCGTCCACCACGAACCTGAGGTATTTCCTGTGAGAGGGGTGTATTGGAATGTGAAAGTATGCGTCTTTCAGATCCAAGGTTGTGAGAAAGTCTCCCTGGCAGAGGAGTGGGAGGACTTGCTGTAGGGTGACCATGTGAAAATGGTCTGAATGTATGTAGGCATTTAGAGGCCGGAGGTCGAGAATGGGTCTGAGGGTCCCGTCTTTCTTTGGTATTAAGAAATATAGGGAGTAGACCCCTAGATTTTGTTGATTGACTGGGACCTGCTCTATAGCGTGTTTTTGGAGGAGTGGGAGTACCTCTTGTTTGAGCAGTGTGGAATGTTCTTGAGACATTGGACGGTGCCTTGGTGGGATATTGGGTAGGGTAGATGTTAGTTCGAGACAGTACCCTGACCGAATGATTTGGGTCACCCATTTGTCCGATGTTATGGACTCCCATGTGTGGATAAAGTCTTGTAGTCTGCCCCCGACCGGAGTGGGATGGTCTGGGGGGAGCGGAGGGGAGTCATTGTGTGGGTGGGGTGGCAGAACGGGTGTTGTTGGTTTTGCCCCTGCCCTTATTGTTGTTGCCTCTGTAACCGCCCCTTTGATTGCCCTTTGAAAAGGTATTTTGAGGAGGGGACTTGTAGGAGGTAGAGGCGTTATCGGTGGAGGAGCCTCTGCCTGTACCACGAAAGGACGAGCGTCGAAAGGAACGTTTAGAGGCTTGTGTTTGGAGTGCCCCCATAGACTTTGCTGTGTTTGTGTCCTTTTTCATCTTTTCCAACGCTTCGTCTACCTTTGGCCCAAAGAGAGTTTGCTGGTCAAAGGGGTGATTGAGTATGGACGCCTGGATTTCAGGCTTGAACCCTGAGATCCTGAGCCAGGCATGGCGACGAAGCAGGACACTTGTATTTATGGCTCTAGAAGCAGTGTCGGCTGCATCGAGGGCACACTTAATGGAGGTGTTTGTAATTAGTTTACCCTCCTGTATCAGGTCATGAGCCTTGCGCTTGTGTTTTTCTGGAAGGTGCTGCATAAGAGCCTCTAGTTCGTCATAGTGTGCTCTGTCATATCGCGCAAGCAGTGCTTGTGTGTTTGCAATGCGCCACATGTTTGCAGCTTGGGAGGCGGTGCGTTTACCAGACGCGTCCAGAAGTTTAGATTCCTTGTCTGGCGGTGGGGCTTCTCCTGAGGATTGGGAGTTAGCCCGCTTTCTAGCTGTGGAGACAACTAGGGAATCTAGGGGAGCAGGGCCCTTAATGTATGCAGGGTCTGTGGGTGCCGGTTTGTACTTCTTCTCTATTCTAGGGTTCAGTACTCTGGCCCTGACAGGGTCTTTGAACACCTCTGTAGCGTGCTTGGTGACGCCCTTAAGCATGGGTAAGATAGAAGTAGATTTGTCTTGTATGTCAAATGTATCCAGTAGGAAGTCTTCTTCCACTGGTTCACTGTGCATGTCCACCCCATGATAGTGTGCTGCTCTCTGCACTAAATGATGAAACCCTAAGGAGTCCTCTGGAGGAGACGGCCTGGATGGGTATAGGTCGTCCTGAGGTATATCTGGTATATCAGGGTTATTGTAATCCTCCCATGGGTCTGGGGTCCCTGGTGGAGTGGGATCCACTGGGGCGTCCGCCGGGTAATTGTCCGGGTCCCCGTCATCCGGATCTGGGGATGGGGCCGGATCGTAGTGAGGTGGAGGTGGCGGAGACCTGGGAGGGGGAGGGGGTGGAGGTGGTGGAGGAGGTAGGGGAGGCGGTAGTGGGAAGGGCACTCTGAGGGGTGAAGTAGCAGAGTCCTTCCTTTTGGGTGGTGGAGGAGGAGCCGGAGTATCAAGGCGTCTTTTCTTGATAATTAAAGTCAATAGTCCAGTCTTTGGATCTTTGGACAGAGTCTTTTGTAGAGGGTCTGGTGTAAACAGAGCCAGTGGCGTCGAATCGTCCGTCGGCACCGGTGATTTCGGAGCCGAGGGCTTCGATGGTTTGTGTGCGCCATGCTTTTTTGGGGCCTCCTGTTTTTTCGGCGTCGAAGAAGTTTTCGGCGTCGGAGCCGACAGATTTATGTTTGTGTTTGGTCGGCACCGAGAGTCCAGGCTTCGGCACCGGTGGCTTCGGAGTCGAGCTGGATATTGCTTTCTTCGGTGCCGGATGCTGTTTTTCGGCACCGGGCGTCGGCTGGCTCGATCCCGAGCTGCCGTGAGACTTTGGATGCTTCGACACCGAGCCCGAAGGTGGGGTGATCGAAGCTTTGGTCTTGGTTTTGCCCAGGCCGGCAGGCGAGGGAGTAACCCGAGTCTCTTTGGTTTTGGGCGCGGGGGTGGGAGGGGGCACAGTACTCACGGCCCGCTGCGCCGGTGTGATGTCCTCCACGTCGGAGTCGTCGGCTTCGGAAGTGCTGACGACGTCTTCTTCCTGCTCGGTGTGTGTTTGCCCCAAAGCTTCGGCGCCGTCTCCGAAGATGTCCGGTGGAGCTGCAGACGATGAGTGCGCCATGGTGCGTCGAGCTTTTCGATCCCGGATGGTTTTCTTCGATCGAAAAGACTTACAGGCGGGGCAGTCTCTGGCCTCGTGTTCTGGAGAGAGGCAAAGATTACACACCTGATGGAGGTCGGTGTGGGGAAATTTAGACCCACATTTTGGGCACTTTTTGAACGGAGTCCTTTCCATCGGCCGGGACCGGAGTCGAGGAGGGCCCGAAGGCCGGTGCCGATGTACGGGATGGAGAAAAGTGCCGCTTCGAGAGATGAAGATGATGATGAAGAAACTCGAAGATACGAGGATTTTCCGTCGAGGCTGGAACCGTAGAAGTTCGAAGCCGGAGCACGAAGTATCACATCCGAGCCCGATGGCGGAAAAAAAACAATCTGAGGATGGAGCCGAAGCCCATGCGCAGTACGGACCGAAGGAGGAGTCACCAAACTCGTGACTTCCAAAGACTGTCCAAGAAGAAAAACAAACTGCAAACATCCGGGCCCAACACCAGATGGCGATCTATGCTAAGTGTACAATCTGCAGCTCATATGCCTCGAACAGAGTTATTTAGCTACATGATGGCTTCACTGAAAATAGGAATGTTTGGTATCAAACATCTCGTATTAATAAACACACATTGATTCCAGAGTTTGATTTATCAATACATGCACCCATAGGGTACCTGAGAGGTGTCCCTGAAAACCTACTAGCTTCTGGTGTGTTGGCTGACTAGTGCCTGCCAGCCTGTCATTCAAGAAAGGTTTCTGACCTCCTAGGATGAAAGCCTTTAACAGGAGGTCAGGAACAAAGCCTCCCCACAAGATACCCTGCTGAATGGCCGTTCTAGGCATGTGAGCTTCAAAGAAGTTCCCGTCTTTGCAATGGATATCTGGCTACTCTCACAGGAGAGGAGACCGACCCCCTTTGTCCAGAGCCCTTTGGCACCTGGACAGGTGGGAAAATTAGGTAGTCAAGTAGGCGTGCTCACCTCCAGGTTAGTGCCACCCCTAAGGTGGCCTAACCTGGAGTGCGTACAACTTTTTAGAAGTGTCCATCTTTGCTTTGGCAAACTTAGAAGTTTTGGGACAGGGTTATGCCCACTTCCCACAGTAAGTGTTCAAATAGGGGGGATAGTGACCCCAGGGGTAGGTAGCCCATTGGCTACAACGCTACACCCCTTAACGCTCCTAAATTAAGTATTTAGAGGGGAGTCTCTGGTACCAGAAAATCAGGTCCTGTCAAACTGAAAGTCGAGAAGAGTAGCATCTTGCAAGAACTGAAGACACAGCAACTGACTAGCTGCCAAACCTGCCTGCTGCCTTCGCCAATTGCATCAAAAGTCGACTTGTCACCAGAACCCAGGAGACATGCAAGCACTTCACCCAGTAACCAGGACCTCCCAAGAAGTAGCGGACCTTCTTCCCTGCAGGCATCCAAAGAGTCCTGGAAGGACTGTGACCACAGAAACCAAACGTCTAAAGCAACCACCGCACCCATCGCTCCAAGCCAGAGATGAAGTGGACCAATGGTGTCAGAATGGTCCCTCAGGTCTCCAGAGACCGAGTCCAGAGAGATGACACCCTCATGGACTCCCAGAGTCACCTGCAGTCTCTGTATGCAGCTCCCCTCTACCATGACAGCTCCTGGTAAGAAAAACCCGACGCATAAGGACTCCTCTGCACCAGTCACCCCTGGGCTGTGGAGAAGAGGACGAAAGGTGTCCCTACTTCCAGAGCATCGTGAGGCCTGAGCTCCCCTGGTGGTTCAGCCCAACTGGCTTCCCAATCCGAGCATGCAGCCTCTTTAAGAGAGAACCGATCCCCACTGAATAACATTGGGCACCCGGCCGCCGTAGTGCCCCTGGTGGAGTTCTGCCGGTGCTGCCTTGGGCCTTGCCAATCACTCACCATATCTCCTTGAGATTGGTCCCGTAAGTCGCTGTACTGTACCTGAATGCCACATTGACCTTTCCTCCCATAGTGCAATTTTGAGAAGCTGCAATATTATCCTGTCGACTTTTTGAACTCTAAAATATTCCTATTAAAAACTGCACTTGCCTGAAGCAATTGATTCTGGTGCTAAAGCCTATATAAAAATACTGGCTGTTTAGGTCTCGGCTAGCGATGGCTGCGCTTGCACAGTCTCGCTCGCGAGAGATAATGACTTGGGAGAAGAGGGGCTTGAACCCGCCCCTCTTCTACCCTGTTCTCCATTGGCTGGCCTAGTAAATGCTGGCCAGCCATTGGAGAAGAGGTCCCGTCACTCCAATCCTGCCCCGTCCTTTTCGGATCGGGGGGCGTGTTTTTTAAAGAAAGTCTCATTCTCTCCTCCAGCCAATGGCTGGAGGAGAGAAAAGACAAACACGCCCCCGAATCCGAAAAGGACGCTGCGTTTCTCCGAGGCATTTTTGCTCTGCCTCGGGGAAAGGCGGTGGTGTTCCTGGCGTCCTCTTCCCCTGCTGTTGGCTCCACACATGAAAATAGATTAATTACGAAAATCTTACCTGCACTCAAAAGCGCGCTTGCAACTCCGAGGAGGTTCATTTTGCCCAGGTAAGTGAAGCGCACGCCGCGGACTGCTTTCTACGAATTGGCCAGCACCCTGAAATGGAAACCATTTCAAGCTCAAAACGTAAGCCTGGGCGGAATGAAAACCCACATCCGCGGATTCATCAGAAACTTTCCCTTCGAGTCAGAACAGCTACAAACCCACGGCGTAATGAGGCAATGCAGGCACGGTATGATGACAAGCGTGCTGCTCCACCACGTCTCCGGGCTCAGCTAAGGGCACCGCAGCCTGCCAGCCTCTTTTCTAATGCCTGGAAATGGAGCACACCGCTACCGCTGCAGGGGAACAGATCGGAGGAGTGTCCTGTTCCCAAGCAGGGCGCGAGGCCCAGTGGGCGGGGTCAGACCACGGGCTCGCGTGAGCCGTCAGTCACACCAATTCAGCAGCACTCCACCGGGCCACAGGAAAGGCCATAGACCCCGGGGCAGAGCACCACAGAGCCTAGGAGTTCGCATCGGAGCCGCAGGGTGCAGATGTGTGTGTGTGAATTTGCAATAGCTACGGAGGGGACTTCTTTCTGTAGTTTGTGTTTAAATATGCATTAGTGTTTGCGCACGTCCGTATGTGTGAATTTTTATCGTCACGGACTGGGATCTCCTGCTGCTTGCGGTAACAGATCGGAGGAGTGTCCGGTTCCCAAGCAGGGCGCGAGGCCCAGTGGGCGGGGTCAGACCATGGGCTCGCGTGAGCCGTCACACCAATCCAGCAGCACAACACCGGGCCACAGGAAAGGCCATAGACCCCGGGGCAGAGCTCCACAGAGCCCAGGAGTTCGCATCGGAGCCGCAGGGTGCAGATGTGTGTGTGTGTGTGAATTTGCAATAGCTACGGAGGGGACTTCTTTCTGTAGTTTGTGTTTAAATATGCATTAGTGTTTGCGCACGTCCGTATTTGTGAATTTTTATCGTCATGGACTGGTATCTCCTGCTGCTTGCGTGTGCGAGTGCAATAGCCAGGGAGGGGCTCCCTTGCTGTAGGTGTGTGTTAATGTGTGTGTGCGTGCGCTTAAACGTGCAGTCTCCACGCAGAGGATTTCTTGCTGTATAGGTGTGTATGTCTGTGTGTCTTTTTTGAGAGGGCTTTTAGTATCCTCAGGGACACGGATCTCCTGTTGTATAGATAAATCTGAGTTCCTATATGCACGTTAGGGATACATCTAGATACATCTATAGATGTATGGTTGTGTGTGTGCGCGCGCGTTAGGAAGTGAGAGAGAAAGGGACAGTCAATGTGCCTGGATACAGAACTTGGGGACAACATTTCATGAGTTCACTGTAACTGGCTGTCTGATAAATGCGCGTAGGTGACAATTAATGAAACGCTGGACTCAGAAGATGGGGTACGCTTACCGATTCCCTGCCTGGCACCCACATTTTCTAAAGTCGTTTGTGGTGCAGGCAGGTGGGTAATAACTTCCAATGGATTGGTGCAGCCGAGGTAGAAGCAGCGGCGGGGAAGTTTCACTCTAACGCTAACGCGCAGGAGGGGAGGGAGTAAATACGAACCGGCACCTCGCACAAAAACACACTTACTGCAGAGACTTAGTCTGAATGACATGTGTTGCAGGAGCACGTCGAAGTGGGTATCTCTCGGCATAAAATTGGCACTGTTGGAAGGAACATTGAGAGTAAGCAAGGCTTGAGGGGGATTAGGAACAAGTGTGGTATTGTTTTTATATTACATTGTCCACAAGTTCCATACAATCTCCCAGTTGTTCCTTTCAGTTCAGACATGCTGTTCCTTTGCACCCTTTCAGTTTCTGTTCCCGCTATCGTCTGGGCAGAAGATGCGCCATTGTTTTGTCATTTTGTGAGGTAATTTCCTATGTCAGCGTCTTTGGACAAATGAATATTTTTTCAGTATTAGCTATGCCAAATAGACTTGTGCGAAATTCGCAGCAAGGCAAGGGGATAGGGTATTCGCGGGACTTTTGGGTTAACCTTTTCAGAAAGCGTGCTGCTACAGATAAAAAATCAATCACCTTTCAGTGTGGCTGTGCCACAATTATCACTCATTTAAAAACAGTGAAGCTAATGGAGTGTTTTATCACGGCAGGCAGGGCCGACATTTTATTCTGAGCCCTCCTAACCCCTCCTCATCACAGTGGTGAATACAGAACACGACTATCTCCAGTCTTGAAAATTCCGACCACACGCAGCCTGCCAGGCCAGCATTATTACCCTGCCTTCCTGTCAGGGCTCTGTGTGCAGGGTGGCTCTGTGTGGGGGTAGCTGTGTGTGTGTGTGTGTGTGTGTGTGGGGGGGGGGGGGGGGTGGCTCTGTGTGTGGGGGAGGGTCTGTGTGTGTGTGGCTCTGTGTGTGGGGGAGGGTCTGTCTGTGGGTGGCTTTTTTGTAGGTGGCTCTATGCGTGGTGGGTCTGTCTGTGTGTGGGTAACTCTGTGTGTGTGGAGGTGGCTCTGTGGGTGGCTCTATGGGTGGCTCTGTGTGTGTGGGTGGCTTTGGGTGTGTGGCTCTGTGTGTGGGTGCAAATGCAATAGGTCTCGCATTTGAGAGTGATTAAGCTATTGACACTGTAAATAACAATGCCATTTCTTTAAATGTTTTAAAAACAAAAACATAAACAAAAATAATGTCATGAGCAGTGCCAATAGTTCTAACTTTAACAATGCCGAGACCATTGCATTGTAAATGCTTGTTTTATATATTAGTGTGGTTCTCCTTATTGAGTCTGGTGTATCATTGACTGTTGTGTATTTGCAGATGTCTTGCACTCCTCTTTGATAAATCTAAGGCTGATCTACCACACTACCCCCTAAAATAGCAAGTTGGGATTGCCACAGCAAACCCCATGTCCACTCACAAGGGAAACCCTCGACTCTTTACACAACAAATCATTTTGATATATTATATAAAGAGCCAGCTTCTTACAATTGCACAGCATGTTTTGGAGCAGTGTAAAATGTCTACTCCACATGAAGTATAACTCAAGGGAGTCGGTCTATTTTAATGATGTTATCCAAGTCTGCTGTGTACCAAGAGGCTGAATAAACTGAAAAGCAGTGTGGCTGCAGTTATAGCTTTGCAATTATGCCTCAGGCGGGGAGACAGATAGAAGCACCACCCATATTGAGGCCTTGTATAGTTGATGACAGTCCACTGGAGTCTGTTCCAAGCCCCGATAAATGACTAGTGCATTTTGGAACCTTTCATCTACCTTAACATTACTGTAAAAGGTACAGTGGGGTCTTCAGTGCTGGGGTCATTTCCAGTGGGCCTGAAGTGGTAGAGCAAAAACCCAGCATGGAGTTCTACTCTTTAGCAAAGACTATAGTCAGACACAATAGTACAAGTCTTCAGAAATCTCCTAATTATGCTTATGATGGCTGCTGTAGTAGAAGAAGCTAAGCAGAACAATTAAGGAGAGCTTTCCGGGTTAGACAGTGTCTTGGTCTTGAAAACGGCAACAGGCAAATAGTGATAGGAGCTTACACATTCCCCTTCTAATTCAGAGCTAAAGTGCCTTCCACTAGATGAAAAGACTGATTCCCTTCCTGAGAACCTCTGGATTAGCCACAATGATTCGGAGAAGCTCCACACAGTAGATCACAAAGGTAGTGGATAGAGAATTTTATACAAATTCCACTACTGAGACACAGCCGGGGTTCAGACTTGCTGCACAACAAAATACAATTGACCTAGAAATCCACAAAATGGGACATAGATGTAGCCAAGTGTAAATGTTTCTGAAGATGTTAATTTGGAAGCGATTCACAAACTCTGACAAATGACTGATGTACATAACCTAATTATCTAGACCCTTCTCCCCTTCCCCCCACAGTAACAGGCTCAGGGATCATTAATACTCTAGCCCTGCACTGGACTACTTTACTGAAGCTACTGACTCAGGCATGCAACCATTGAGCACTGCCGGCAAAGTTAAATTTCATTCCCCATTAAGAGATTATGGTTATTGCATCTCTGAAGCAGCATTTGATGGGTGTTAAACTTAACCTGTGTGAGGGTACTTTTACAGGGAGGTAACAATACAGCTACTCGTGTCAGGAATAGCCCCCCCCCCCCCCTACATTACCAGCTAATGTGGGGGCTGCAGCAGGTCCCAATGGGCTGGTGAACCAAGTGCTATCAAAATGTTGATTAGTTGTCTATGGGTTGTTTCAGTTTGTAGGTTTCATTAGGGAAAATGACAGGGGTATAAGCGGTGGGCCGGAATGAATATGGAAGGGAACAGAAAAAGGGGATAACGGGGGAATAGAAAGACACAAACAGGAGTGAACATGAGAGCGAAAGTTAAAAAAGGATGGAAGAGAAAAGATTAGTAGAATGAATGAAGGGGAGGAGAAGGAAGAGTGAGTGGAGGAATGGACAGGTTGGTTCAGTGAGGGATGGAGTAGTGAAATTATTAATGCATTTAAATGGTAAATGAACAGAAGGATAGAAGAATGCCCTAGCGGGTGAAAGGATGATGGATGGCTGAAAGGATTGCTGGATACATGATTATATTAATGGGTGAATGGATGGGTGTACATACGAGACGATGGACTGATGGAAGAAAGTAAGGCTTGATGGGTAGATAGGAAAAATAGATGTACAACAGGATGAAAGTGTGAAAGGATTGAAGGAAGGCAGGTGAAAATAAGTGTTCTAAAAAATAATTTGGTGTGCTTGCTTCTGTGTTTTTTACGGTATGGTTCACAGTAGGGTATTAACATTTTCTGGCAACATTTTGTTCTACTGTGAGGGTATCTTCGCCATATTAACAACCCCAGTTTAATTCTTGGCAGCAAGAGACAACCTCTTGTTTCAGGTCTTCTGTGTATTCCTATACTGTAAGAAAAAAATTGTGTATTTGGTTTTGAGGTTTCTGAGATGTGATAGGATCCCCTAACCGCACAAAGAAAATTAAAAATAGCAGTAACCTTTTCTTTAAAATCTCTATTTTCTCTTTGAAGACGTGATTAGAAAGTGAAAGTACCAAAAAAAGTTTAACAGAGCAAAGGACTATTTGAAAATGCAGATAATACAGGAAATCTACGTGCTGATGACAAATTGGCCCAACTAATAATTTAAGTTTGAAGTGATCTTTTCATTCTCCATCCTGGCTGGGATCTTACCCGGATTAATAAAGTTAGAATAGATTTCATTGTAATCCCACATAAGATCAACACAGATAGTGGAGAAATTGCAGTTACTGCTGAACCATATTTTTATTTTTTTTAGATACTAGCTAACTTTCTACATCAACTGGCACCCAATCTGAATCAAAGTCACACTGGCTAAACAAAACATGAAGATACTGATGTGACCTAAACAGCTGATGCCTTAGGCCAAGAAATTGTTTGCCACTACCATATTAGAAATGACTGGACCTCAGCGACTGACAAACTGAAGAGCTGAATCCTAATCCCTCTTTAAAGTTCAAGGGTGCTCTGTTCCTAAGTGTGTACACTACTCTAATATGTAAAAGAAAAGCAACAAATAGCAACTGCAGCAGAACAATGAAAATGCCTTCAGACTACAACCTTATAGCAGATCTTGATTATGTAAGAAAGCTCCAATAGCAGATCGTTCAAACAAAACACCATTTATATTTTATGAAGTGGTTTGAGAAACTGAAAGCAGAGAAATTATTCAATACAAAGCTAGCAAAGTTAGAAAACATGTATTGTGAGAAAATGTCTCAAAAGTGTAGAAATACAAATACAAATTCTAGTTTTAAACTCCACGAACAAGTTACTTACCTTTAGTAGGGCTGTTTTTGGTAGAAATTATCCAGGTGCAGATTTTTCGCCTTTTAAATACTCCCTAGACGTCAGACTTGATCCAGAAACATTTCTATAGTTGTGCCGGAAGGTGGTGCCGTGTGGCTCTGCATTTATGCCGTTTCACTCCAGAAATGATGTGCAGACCCTATATGGGCACCACTCCTGCACGGTGGCTTCAGTTGCTTTCAATACGGTTTGTGCCCCAGACAGGGAACCCCAAAAGGAATACTGGTAGACTAGTGTGCAGATTCCTAGACCTGCAATCTTATTGATGGGCTAGAGCCTAATCACAGAACGGGGAGGATCAGTGCGGAATCTGCAGCTAGACTGAGTCTCAACCAGAATGAGTGTTATAGGTGAGTAACTTGTTATTTTGATAAAATGCAGTCTAGGTGTAGAATCTTCATCTTTTGAACAAATACTAAAGCATTACCTATTTGGAGGTGGGTCTGTGATTGAACATAAACCAGAAAATCCTACAGGACCAAGTGCCACTACCGGCGGACTTGGCTGTCCAGAAGGAATGTGTTACTTATCCTGAAGCATCTGTTCATGGCATCTAGCGCTGTAGATTCACATGCTTTGCATACTTCCGTTATCTAGTGTTTGGTTCGGATGTGTGCAAGTTGTTTTTCTTTGTAGAAGTCTTTCAAGTCATGAGACAAAGTGACTCCTCTAGGTGATAATGTGCATGGGTTTTGACTCCATTATTAGATGGGTGATTATCAGTAGAGATGTCCATGCAAATAAAATAGTGTAAAGAAACTGAAACTACCACAGGTGTCTGAGGAGGAGGGTAGACGCATGTGAATCTACAGCACTACATGCCATGAACAGATGCTTACAGGGTAACACATTCCATTCATGCATGTGTGGCTGTTGATACACATGCTCTCCATAGGCTGTAAAGCAGTCCCTCTCAAAAAAGCAGTGGTTAACCTGTGGGTGTTGCAGTTGTTTGATAGAGTATGCAGCACTGCCTGACCTACATTGGCTTGCTAAGACATCTACACAATAATGTTTGGTGAAAGTGTGTGGTGTCAGCTATTGGGATATTGCTCAGGAAAGCCATGGAAGCTTCTATCTTACGAGTAGTGTGCCCTGAAGCCTGTAGGTAAAGTCCTTTTAACTTTGGCATAACATGACTGAATGGATTTAAATATCCATCTAAAAATGCTTGATTTAGATATGGGCTTACCTTTGTGAGGGGGTGAAAATGCAACAAAAATGTGTTTAGTCTTACAAAAACTCTTTAGGGCTGGCAATGTAGTACATTGGAGCTCTTTTGATATCTAGCTTATGAAGAGCTCTCTCTGCAACTGAATCTGGTTGAAGCAAGAAAAGGAAAATGCTGCTTACCAGTATGCATCTGTTCTTGGCATGTAGAGCTGCAGAGTTGTACACTATGCATAGATCGCCATCTGGTGTTGGGCTCTGATGCTTGCACTTCGTTGTCTTGGTAGAGTCTTTTGTAGTCACGAGCACTGTTCGCTAGAACGTGCGCGCACTAAAGTATCTCTGAGCGCGCAGTGTCCCAATTGTGGCACGCACACACACACAGCCCGTTCGCGCTGCCAATTTTACCAGCTGGGCAGTTTGTGGGCCCTTGTGAAAGTATTGTTGTTAATTGCAGCGCCGTCATGCACTGCAATTAACATGAATACTTTCACAAAGACCCACAAACTGCCCCGCTGGCTTGCACTATTAGGAAAAGGAATGTGGTAATCTAAAGCGCAACGTGTTTTTGATTCTGAAAGAACAAGTTGCGCTTTAAATTACCACATTCCTTTGCTAATAGTTGGCATCTGCGGGGCTGAATGTAGGCCTTTGAAATAGTTTTCATGCTAATTGCAGTGCACACGGGCGCTGCAATTAACAAGAATGCTATCTCAAAGGCCCACATTCAGCCCCGCACTATCAGCAAAAGGAATGCAGTCATACACAACGTGTGCTTTCAGAATCGTCTGAAAGCACACGTTGTATTTGACACTGCAGTTCTTTAGCTAATAGTGGGCAGCTGCGGGGCTGAATGTGGGCCTTTCAGATAGTATTCTTGTTAATTGCAGCACCGGTGTGCACTGCAATTAACAAGAATACTATTTCAAAGCAGGCACCGGTTCTAGCGGGTGGGCCAGGCCCACCCAAACAGGAGCCTTGGCCCTCGCAGTGAGGGCTTGAAGGCAGGCGCGCAACGCCATGGGGCTCAAAGTGCTTCAAACCCTCCCGCCCCCGTTCGTGTGTGCGCGCCCGGGCTGAGACAGCTTCCCGGGCTCGCACACACACACAGACAGTTTTTGAGATGACCACCGCCGCTGCAACAGAGTACTTCACAGGTCTTTAAAAGACCATTTACATGTTAACGAAGCTTTGTTTATTTTTTCACCCCTTCATCTCCACATGGCAAAGGCAACAATGTTCTGCTCCACATGGCAAAGGCGACAATGTTCTGCTGCATGGATATTTCTTTTTCTATGCAGCGCCCGGAGAAAATAAGTTTGTTTATTCCTATTCACCTTTCCTGACCCCTGCAGCTGCTTATCACATCAGGCTGCGACACTAAGTTTGACTAATGGAGAAGGTAAGAGAATGTGTTACTATTTTGTCTTTCTTTTTAAAATATGCACAGGCCCAGCAGCACACATACTTAGTGTGTGCTTCATTTAAACAGTTTATCATTATCATGGCCACTGCAGGACAATAAGACAATACAAAATGCCCAGATAACGCTGGTGATTAATGATCCAGCTTGAGCAATCATTTGTCCGTTAGTAGTTTTTAAATGCAGATGAACTGTATTTTATGTGGAAGCTCAGTGGGTTACTGCCTTGGTCAAAGAGATCCTTGTGCAACTTGCAGTTCAGAAGTTACAATCTTAACATAGGACAGTGACCAATGAACTGTCATCAAAGAGCTGCATACAAACATGAATGGTATAGTTAGAACTTTGCTTTCGTTTTTTTGTGCTGTAGTTAGAACTTCCCCAGTCTTTCATTATTCTAATTTTGCTAAAATGAGTATGTTTGGGCAGATATAAATTAAAAAAAAAAAAAAAAACATTTTACTGATATTATCAGCTGCACATACAAGATCACATTAGCCTCAGCAGCAACGTAGAACACATTTCTGAGTAACAAGATATACATTTTTATCAGTAAAGCTGACCCCCATGGAATATTCTTTAAATCCTGAGGTTGTGTTTCGCCAGACCAAACCCTCTTAAAATATGCGGCCCACCAGTATGTATGACATGTGATTCCTACACCTTGTAATCCTCATTGGCTTATGTGACATTCCCTGTAGACTGATTTACACACTTGTATGATTCATTGTCTCTATAATGTGTGCATGGTGTAAAGTACTGACAAACACTACACTGATATGAGTAGAGCTGTACAACAAATGAAATGCATATGAGAGAGGGGCTACGTAAAGATGAGGGGCACTGTTGGAGGGTGGCAGTGAGGGAATCCAAGGAAGAGGTCATGGGGTGGAGTGGGGAGCTAGGGAGAGATGAGGGCACTGCTGGAGGGTGGCAGTGAGGGAGTCCGAAGAGGAGGTCATGAGGGGGATGGGCTACAGAGATGAGGGGCACAGGTGGAGGGTGTCAGTGAGGGAATCCGAGGAGGAGGTCATGAGGGGGAGGGGCTATGGGGAGATGATGGGCACTAGTGGAGGGTGGCAGTGAGGGAATCAGAGGAGGAGGTCAATAGGGGGGTCATGGAGGGATGATGGGCACTGTTGGAAGGTGGTAGTAAAGGTTATTTATGGAAAAATAGGTTATTGGTACGGCGCCAAAAAAGACTTTCGCATCAGTGCTGAAGTCGGCCTCGTCATGGCCTTTCTGTTTTTGTTTATTTAATTAGCAGTCGGGTCATGAAGGGCTACTGTGCAAAATACTTTCAAGTGCGTGCTAATTATATTTACCGCTATATTCAATGTTTTAAGTTTGAAGGTGATTTTACTAATGTTTTTACCGGGAAAAATGAAGTGGAGCCTGATGGTGCCTGATATGGGGCTGGGGCCCAAGGTCAGCTGTGAGATAAGGTGCACTGGACAGGAGTAGTGGATAATCAAGCCTTTAAGGGAGTGCGTTGCAGAGTACCACTGTTGGAGTCCTATGCTATTCTAAACCCGAAGTGTACTTGCCTGTGTAACCAATTCATGTCATGGCGTGTGTATCTAAATTGAACACCTGCCTTTAGACCCTTCATGTGGTGCTACAGGTGTGGAAATGCATCGTCCTTTCAATTTTTTAAGCAAAAATTTGGAGTGATATTTGGCACTGCACCCACACGCGCGGTCTGATTCCCGGCGCACATAGCCTGGGCTGCAGTGCACAGAGGAAAAAAGTAGAGGGAACATTGGTCACGAGATAGGGGACTCCTCCCTTGGACGACAGTGCGCATGGGCATCGACTCCATCCTCAGATTGTTTTTTGCCATGATGGGAAATGATGGAGTCAGTAAGAAGTAAGATGTCCATGTGAATGTATCCAATATAATACTGGAACAGATACAGGTTCCGAGGAGGCAGGTGGGCGTGTACAAGTCTGCAGCTCTACATGCAAAAACAGATGCATACTGGTAAGTAGCATTTTCTGTTTGAGGCATATGAGCTGCAGATTGTACACTATGCATAGACTGTACAGCAGTGGTCACCTGTATCTGTTGCAGTAGTTTGAAAAAGTGTTTTAAGAACAGCTTGGCCTACAGAAACTTGTTGCTTAGCCTGCACGTCAACACAATAGTGTTTGGTGAAGGTGTGCAGTGTAGACCATGTTGCTGCTTTACAGATGTCCTCTAAGGGAATGTTCCCTAAGAATGCCATGGAAGTCCCTAGTTTGCATGTTGAATGCGCTCTAGGGGGAATTGTTAATGTGCGTTTAGCCTTTGGGTAGCATATTTGAATGCATTTTACTATCCACCTCGCGATCCCAGCTTTGAAGATGGGGTTACCTTTATGAGGTGGTGAGAAGGCTACAAACAGTTGTTTTGTCTTAGTCCTGTCAATGTAATAAAGTAGGGCTCTATTGACGTCTAGTGTGTGAAGAGCTCTCTCTGCCAGAGTCTGGGTTTTGTAAAAACACTGGTAACTCAACTGATTGGTTAAGATGAAAAGCAGAGATTACTTTGGGAAGGAATTTTGGATTTGTGAGAACCACTTTGTTACGATGTATTTGTAAGAGTGGTTCTTGTATGGTTAAAGCCTGGATCTCACTTACCCTTCTGAAAGAGGTAATTGCGACAAGGAAAGCTACTTTCCATGTGAAGCACTGCAGTTCACATTTATGTAGAGGTTCAAACGGGGGACCCATGAGCCTGGTAAGAACAATGTTTAAATTCCACACCGGAAAGGGTGGCAGTCTGGGAGGAATTATTCTTTTACGGCCCTCCATAAAGGCTTTATTTGCAGGTACTCTAAATATTGACAAGTGTTGTCTGTTTTGTAAATAAGCAGCAAGTGTCGCTAGATGTAATCGTATGGATGAATATGCTAGATTACACCTTTGTAAGTTTAGCAAATAATGTCCTGGATTGAAGCGTCCAGCGGATCAATTTTGTTATTTTATTGTTATTGCAGTAGATGACAAATCTTTTCCATTTTGCTGCATAGCAAGCTCTAGTAGTAGGGCGTCTGGCTTCTTTAATGTTCATACAGACAGAACTCTAGGACTTCAGGAGCCAGATCGCTGGATTCAGTTGACCTGGATCGGGGTGCCTTATCTCTCCATGGTTCTGCGTTAGCAATGTTGGGGAGAGGCGTAGCTTTTGGTGTTGAACTACTGGCAGTGCCAGCAGTGTTCCGAACCACGGTTGCCGTGCCCATGTGGGAGCTACCAGGATCATCTTGAGAGAATGTTGTCAGAGCTTGCGTACTACTAGGGGAATCCGTGGGAGTGGCAGAAAAGCATATGCAAATCTGCCTGACCAGTTCATCCATATCGCATTGCCTTTGGACAACGGGTGTGGAAACCTGGCGGCGAAGGTTGGGCATTTGCATGTGTGGCGAACAGATCTTATGTCTGGTTGACCCGACATTTGGAAAAATGTTCGAAGACCTTGGGGATGAAGTTCCCATTCGTGTATCTGCTGCGTCTATCGACTTAGCAGATCCGCAATCTTATTGTGAACTCCTGGAAGATGTTCTGCCAGAAGGTATGTGTTTTGTGGAATGGCCCATCTCCAAATGTTTTGAGCGAGCTGGGACAGCTGCAAAGAATGTGTGCCTCCTTGTTTTTGTATGTAATACATGGCTATCATGTTGTCCGTCCGGACTAGGACAGTCTTGTGATGTAGATGTACTTGGAATGATTTTAATGCTAGAAATATTGCCAGTAATTCTAGGTGATTGATATGGAGCACTTTCTGTTGAGTGGTCCATTTGCCTTGAATTGTGTGGTTTAGGAGATGTGCTCCCCAGCCGGTGAGTAATGCGTCTGCTGTTAGCACTATCCTTGGAACCGGCTCTAGGAACGGCCGCCCCTTGGAAAGGTTTTGTGTGTTCCACCACTACAGAGAGCGATGTGTGCGGCTTCCACCAAAACCAGATCTGTAAGTTGTTCTTGAGCCTGGTTCCATTGACGTGCTAGGCATTCCTGTGAGGGGCGCATCTGAAGTCTTGCATGAGGTACGATAAAAATGCAAGAGGCCATCATTCTTAAGAGTTGCATGAATACCCTTGCTGGGAGGGAATGCTGTGGTTGAAATTTGGTGATTAGTGTTTGCATACTGGATATCCTGGCTGGATTGGGATATGCCAGAGCTCTGGAGGTGTCCAATGTGGCCCCCTAGATACTGATGTATGTGGGAGGGCTGAAGATTTGACTTGGTGTAGTTTACTATGAATCCCAAGTTGTGTAGCAGCTGGATGGTTTGATGAGTGTGATGAACACAATGGTTGAATGACTTGGCTTTTATTAGCCAGTCGTCGAGATATGGAAAGACATGGATTTGTGGTCTTTAAGTGTGCTGCTACTACTGCAAGGCACTTTAATGAACACTCTGGGTGCGGTTGTCACCCCAAATGGAAGGACTTTGAACTTATAGTGTTGTCTGTCCACTATGAACCTTAGATACTTCCTGTGAGCAGGGTGTATGGGAATGTGGAAGTAAGCGTCCTTGAGATCTAGTGTGGCAAGGAAGTCGCCTTGTTGAAGTAGTGGGAGGACCTGTTGAAGAGTGGTCATATGAAAATTATCTGACTGTATGTAGAGATTGAGGGGTCTGAGTTCTAGTATTGGCCTTAGGGTCCCATCCTTTTTGGGGATTAGGAAATACAGAGAGTAAACCCCTGTTCCTTGATGCTGTAAGGGAACGAGTTCTATAGCCTGCTTTTGAAGCAGTGAGAGAACCTCTAGTTTTAAGAGCGTGAGGTGTTCCGTGGACATTGGACGCTGTTTGGGTGGTATGGTGGGTGGGGTTGCAGTAAGTTCCAGGCAGTAACCATACTAGATAATTTGTCTTACCCACTTGTCTGTAGTGATGGAATCCTAGACAGGTAGGAACTGTGAGTCTCCCTCCGACCGGAGTGGAATGGTCTGGAGGGAGTGGAGGGAAGTCACTGCTTATTAGTGGGGGAGGCGCAAGTGTTATTACCTCGGCCTCTCCCTTTATTTCCCCCATGTATCCGCCTCTAAAATATCTTCTGTTGGGGGATGTTTGCGTGGTGTTTTTGTAGGAAGAGGAGGCGGTGTCTGTTTCAATGTTTTTGGATGTTCCTCTATAGAAGGAGCGACGAAAGGAACCACGTGTGGATGGAGACTGTAATGCTCCCATGGATTTAGCAGTCGCCGTGTCGTTTTTCATTTTCTCTAGAGTGGCGTCTACAGCCGTCCAAAAGGTTGTTTCTGGTTGAACAGCTATTGAGGATAGTTGTTTGTACCTCCTATTTGAAGCCTGAGATGCGTAACCAGGCATGTCGTCTGAGTAACACACTAGTTTTAATGGACCTAGAGGCTGTCAGCTGCATCAAGGGCACACTTGATTGATGCATTGGTTATTAATTTGCCTTCTTGAATTAAATAATTTGCCTGGGTTTTATATTGATCAGGTAAATGTTGTAATAGGGTTTCTAGTTGGTCATAGTGAGACTTATCGTACCTAGCAAGTAACGCTTGGGTGTTGGCTATGCGCCAGTGATTAGCTGCTTGGGCAGCAACTCTCTTGCCAGAGGCATCTAACAACATAGATTCCTTATCTGGAGGTGGTGCAAAACCGGAGGTTTGAGAGTTGGCACGTTTCCTAACACAAGTTAAAACTAGGGAGTCTAAGGGTAGCTGTCCCTTGATGTAGGTGGGATCATCGGGAGCGGGTTTATGTTTTTTGTCAATCCTGGGATTGAGAATTCTAGCTCTCACAGGGTCTTTGAAAATGTCGGGGGCATGTTTAATGACCCCTTTAGCATTGGCAGGATTTGGACAGTCTTCTGTGACTGTTCGAATGTGTCTAGAAGGAAGTCCTCGTCTGCAGGGTCAGAATGCATCTGAACACCATGGTAGACAGCAGCTCTATTTACAAGTGGACCAAAGCCAATATAGTCATCTGGGGGAGATGGCTTTGTTGGATATGCCTGGGGATCAGGGGCAGTGAAAGGGTCATTGTTGCCTTCCCCCCACCCCCTAAATCATCATCATCATCATCATCATCATCCGGTGGTGAAAGTTTTGGAGGCTGTGGAGGAGAGACAGGCTCAGGAGGAAGAACAGGCTCAGGAGGAAGAACAGGGTCGCATAGGTGAAGTGGCACAGTCTTTTTTCTTCAAAGGCACTGCAGGAGTGTATGATGTGTCCAGCTTCCTCTTCTTGTGTGGAAGAGCAGCCACATGTCCTGTTTTGGGGTCTATATGGAGCTTTTTCTGTTTCAGATCGACAGGATCGGGTCGAAAAAGTTCTTCCTCGGTAACCGCTTCCGGCACCTACTTCTTCGGGTCCGAGAAGGGTTTGGGGTCCTTTGGCTTGGCTATGGAGACTGAAATCTTTTTCGGTTCCGAAGGCTTTGGTTTCGGATCCGATGGTTTTTCTTTCAGCGTCGAGGTGGTTGGTGCAGACTTCTTTTTGGGAGTAGGTTGCTCTCCCGTCTTAGGTGCCGAAGGCGCCTGCGGGACACTGAGATGCGGTTTGCTTGGTCCCGAGCTACCGGAAGGCTTGTCCCTTATCTTCGGATCCAGGCCCGAGGGTGGGGTTTCTGAAGCTTGTTTTCGGTCGCGACTGGGGCCAGCAGGCAAAGTCTTGACCAGGGCCTTCTTTTTTTTGGGTGGAGTTGGGGTGTGGGCAATTTTACTCACTCGTTGACCAGGAGTGATGTGATCACCTGAGTCCGAGTCGTCTGTTTCGGACAATTTCCAGGTCCTCAGAATCCTCCTCCGGGACATCGGGCCTTCATCGAATATGTCCACTGGTGCCGTAGCTGCTCGCTGCGCCATGATGTGTTGTCGGGCCCGGCGATCACGGATGGTCTTTTTGGATCGAAAAGGGGCGCAGGCCTGGTAATTGTTCTCGTCGTGCTCGG
This sequence comes from Triturus cristatus, assembly GCF_964204655.1. Taxonomy (NCBI): domain Eukaryota; kingdom Metazoa; phylum Chordata; class Amphibia; order Caudata; family Salamandridae; genus Triturus; species Triturus cristatus. The sequence goes on from NC_140587.1 coordinate 104,279,207, forward strand.
GCGAGAGACAGAGGTTACAGACCTTGTGGTTGTCACTGTGTGGGAATTTCGCTCCACACTGGGGGCATTTTTTAAATGGAGTCCTTTCCATGAGCTGTAGGCCCGAACGGCGTCGATTGGCCCAGCGGCCCGCGCTGACTGGAATAGAGTCGTGAAATGCGCGAAGATCACGCCATCGAAAACAAAACAGTCGAGTTGTAGATAGTTTGCAAGGTGAAAAGGTTTGGAGAATAAGGTGCCGAACCGGAGCGCAGAAGTTACATCCGAAACCAATGACGGAAAAAAACAATCAAACAATGAGGATGGAGTCGATGCCCATGCGCACTATCGTCCAAGGGAGGAGTCACCTATCTCGCGACTACTAAAGACTCTTCCAAGACAACAACAAAGTGCAAGCATCTGAGCCCAACACCAGATGGCAATCTATGCATAGTGCACAATCTGCAGCTCATATGCCTCGAGCCAGGTAATTCAACTGATTGAGGTGGAATGATGAAACTACCTTTGGAAGGAATTTTGGGTTGGTTCTAAGGAACAGCCTATCTCTATGCAACTGGAAGAAAGGTTCTTCAAAAGGTTAATGCCTGGAGCTCACCCACACACCTAAGTGAGGTAACGGGCACAAAAAATGCAACCGTCCAAGATAAGAATTGGAGAGTACGGTTTTGTAATGGTTCAAATGGTCCCATAAGTCTGTCATGTAACGGAGATTCCATGCAGGTGCAGGTGGAACTCTAGGTGGAATTACCCTTTTAAGGCCTTCCATAAATGCCTTAATAACTGGTACCTTGAACATGTGAGAAAGTACCAAGCACCCCAGAGGGCATCTTAGAGATGCCCCCTCAAACCTAACCTACAATCCACGTCTGCTCCGAGGCTGCCTAGGCTGCCACACAGCAGAAATGTTGCTGGACCCCTGGGTGGGAGAGCCCCTGCTCTCCTGGGCCTGCAACAAAGCACATCCTGGGTGAGGTGCTAAATCTCCACCCCAGGATGGGCAGGGGGAAGCTTCAAAGGCATGCCACCTCTGTGAGCTTCCCCAGGCCACTACAAACCCCCACTCTGGCGGGAAGCTTGGCCGGAAACCTCAAATAAGGACAGAGGATGTGCCAGCCTGCCAACCCCACCCCTCAGGTGGGGGAGGCGAGGTGAAGCACATCTCCGGGCTCTCGACATCTTGAAGATGGGAAGCCCTACCCTATCAGGACTAGGCTACTGCCCCCCCTCCCACAGGAGAGAGGCAGGATAGAGGGTGTACCCACCCCAGGAGAGGGACCCATTGGTCCCTGCCCTTCAACTACCTGTAACGCCCCTAAATCTAATATTTAGGGGCACTCTGAACCTTCCGTCCCCAGATTCCAGATTCTGAAATACAAAGAAGAGCAAGAAGAAAGAAGACCTGCCCTGCAGCTGCTAAGAAGTGGAAGACACCAACTGCTTTGGCCCCAGCCCTACCGGCCTGTCGACCCTCGAACCTGCTCCTGCTCCAACCCAGCATCTCTTGTAGCCAGCAACCTCACAAACCACTGAGGACCTGGCTACCTTTTGGCTCTAAGCCCCTGGGACTCCCATGAGTAGAGGCTCTACTCAAAACCTACCTCTACCCCTGGCAGCAGCCCGGAACCGCGAACCCAGCACACTCTGCACCGGCCAAGCCTGGCCAGTGCCGGAGTGAACAAAGACCACGAGGATGACCCCACGGCGACTGTGACCCCGAGTCCGGCACCCAAGGACCTCCCTCGACCCTCCTGAAGAAGCCTGCAGCCTCAGAACAAGGTGCCCCCCCCTACCGAGATCAACAGAGGGTAAGATTTCCCGACACCAAAGGGCACCCCTGCACGCGGCGCCCCGTGGCCCCCTGTGCCCAATCCCGGGGTACCTACCTATCCTCCAAGTACCCAACTTACCTCTCGAAGTGGTGGTGGCACCTGAAGAAACCTCGTCACCGAGCTTGCAGTCTTTTTCTAAACCGGAGATTTCCCATTGAAATCAATTGAGCACCCGAAGGCCAAAAGCACCCTGCACCCAGCCGCCCGAGTGGCCCTGGCAGTGCAACCTCTACACCTACCTACTTCCCCACTTGCCCTAAGTAAGTGACCAGGAGCCCAGCTCCCACAGCCGTATGGCTTGCTAGTCAGCAGCCACCAACCAAGGCCCCCCCTATCCCTCATAGGATAACATTGGGCCTAACTCTCTCTGCAACCGGCCGCCCAAGAGTCGCTGAGGGTGAACCAACTGTACCTACCTGACCCTGGGGGACCCCTGAGTCTATGCCCAGAATCTCAACTCTGCCAGTCGAGTACTTACCTTTAAACCGATAACTCTATTTTCTTCATAGGGTAACATTGACTGGCTTTTTCCTGAAATTTCTTCTAAGTGTGGACTTTTCAAATCTTAAAATATTCACCAAAAATCAGCCGAGTAACGAAAACGAAAATACTCACCTGCTCTTGGGTGAGCTTCCAGTGCTGGATCTTGGTGCCCAGCACTGACTGAAAAATACTTACAACTGTACATACCAGTAACCCAATTTTCTCCCATAGGAAATCATTGACTGTTTTTCTGTGAAATTTCTTCTAAGTGTCAATTTCTGCAATCTTTAAATATTCTTTAAAAATCGTATAATATCTGAAAACGTAATTACTTACCTGTTTTGGATAAAAGTCCCAGTACTGAGTCTAGGCACCCAGTACTGGATTACAAAAGTAACGAGAACATACTGTACCTGCAACTTAAATTTTCTTCCATAGGGAATCATTGACTGTTTTCTTTGAAATATTTTAGTGTCAACTTTTAAAATAGCTAAATATTGTTTAAAAATTACAGTAATTAAGTCGACTTTCATCACTTGATTCTGAGTACTGACCCAGGACTGAATCTAGGATCCAGTCCTGGAATTCCAAAAGTAATCCTAAAAGTAATCTGTTGCAAATAACTTTAAATTTCCATTGAGCTCAATGCATTGTTGTGTTTAAAATAGTGTTGCCTATTGCAACCACTTGTAACTGTTTATAAAAGTCAATTGCAAAAGTATTTAAATAAAGCATCTCATTCTGCGAAAGTACATTTTAATGCCAGGTGTTGGTTCAAAAATAAAACAAGCATATAATTTTTATATATAAACCATTGGCCTTTAGTTCAGTTATTGAGTGTGTGAGACCATTTGCTGACTGAGTGTACAACAAATGCTTTACACTGTCCTCTGATACTGCCTTACTGCTCGACCAAGCTACCACTTTAGAGAGTAAGGTTATATCTAACTTTAGCCTCTGTCAAACCCTTGGGGACTGTGGACTCTGTACACCCTGTACCTATTAAGGAACATTATATACAGAGCAACTTTATCACAGAACAAAGATGTGTTGCCTGTTTGATAGATGGGTACGACTGCAGCTAAATGTAGACGTATTGAAGTATGACCCAGGCCAAAATGTCTGCAAATGAAGGCAGCAAACAATGTTTTGCACAGTTGCATCAAATGGATTAATGTGTTTACTGCAACAGTAGAAGACAAATCTTTTCCACTTCGCTGCGTGACATGAAAGCCAGTACACTTATGTGTCAACAACACACTCAAACTAGACCTACAACTAGAGCATAAGTCAGTCGTCCAGATATGGAAAGACATGAATGTTCTATCTGCACACACAGAAGTGCTGCTACCACTGCTAGACATTTAGTAAGCACACAGGATGCGATAATGACTCCAAATGGGAGTACTTTGAACTGGTAATGCCTTCCAGCTATAACGAATGAGGTATTTGCGATGAGCTGGACGGATCGGAAAACGGAAGTAGGCATCGTCTAAGTCTAGTGCTGACAAAGTCGCTATTTTGGAGCAGTGGGATCATGTCTTTAAGAGTGACAAAATGGAAGTGTTCCGATAGTATGTAATGATTTAACAGCCTGAACTCTAACATGGGCCATAGTGATCTGTCTATTCTGGGCATTAGAAAGTATAGGAAGTAGACTCCTGAACCTTGGTTTTGAAAAGGGAAGGGCTCTATGGCTCCTTTGAGCAACAGAGCCTGCACTTCTTGTTTGAGCAGATTGTGATGTTCTATGGAGGAATTGGGTCTGCGAGTTGGAATGTTTGGAGGTGTGGTTATGAGCTCCAGACAGTATCCATGTTGGATAATGTCCAACACCCACTGATCTGATGTTATAGTTTTCCAATTGAGGTAGACATTTTGTAATTAGTCGCCAACAGGTGTTAAATGTTCAGCTGGAACGAGAAAAGATAGTTACTGCTTTGAGGAAGAGGGTGTAGAGCGTGTTGAGGCACCTCTACCGCGACCCATGGAATTATTTCCTCTACCTTCGTCTCCGTAGAACCATCTAGAGGAGGAGGTTTGATGTTGCTGTCTGTACATGGAGTTAGAGGCATCCGATAGTGTCGCTTTGGCACCTTGTTTTTATGAGGGATGCCGAAAGGAACCATGCGAAGCAGGCGTTTGGATTGCACCCATTGATTTACCCACACTGTCTTTCTTTCATTTTCTCCAATGCTTGGTCAACCTGGGGACCAAAAAGATGCTCTTTATCAAATGGCACATTTAAGAGTGTTTGTTGCAACTCTGGCTTGACGCCAGATATACGGAGCCAAGCATACACTTGCAATGATGCCACTGGCTGCTGTATCCACTGAGTCTAGGGCACACCTGATTGAATTGTTGGAACTTAATTTGCCCTCATTTACAATTTCATGTAACCCTTGTTAATACTTCTCAGGAGTTCCTCCATCTCATCCCAATGTGCTCTATTGTATCTTTCTAATAAAGCTTGTGTGTTGGCAATCCGCCAGTGACTGGAGGCTTGTGGTGCCACCCTCTTCCCTGAAGGGCCATTAAGTTTTGGCTCTGTGTCAGGTGAAGGAACACCTGCTGATTATTGTGAATTTGCCCTTTTACGGGCAGTAGATACAACCAGTGAGTTTGGGGGAAGCGGACCATTGATGTAAATAGGATCTGAGGGTGCTGTTTGCATTTCTTGTCGACTGGGAGTAATGATACGTGCCAGAACTGGGTCTTTGAAAAAGTCAGAGTGACGCAGCATGCCCTTTACCATAGGAAGATATTGACATTATCCCTAGCAATATGGTCTTGATATGAGTGAGCATCTTCAGGGGGGGCGATGGTCTGGCCAGGAAGAGATCTGGGTCAGTATTACCCAGGCAATCAATGTCATAGCTATCCCAAGGATCTGTGGGCTGTGGAAGAGAGCCCCCGCCCCCCTCCATGATGTAAATGGAAGCTTGTGGAGACTGTGGTGTAATGTCCCCTGGTTCACCGTGTGAATGATGTGGTGGTGAAGAGGGTGGAGAAGGATAAAGTAGAATGCAAAGGGCTAGTTGCAATGTCCTCCTTTGTAGCAGGCACTGGTGCATCAATGGCCTCTTCATAAGTAAGTTGATGTTTAGATGGTTTGGACACCGGGTGCACAGTCAGAGCTAATGGACGGCTAGTACAAGGCTCTATATGCCTTTTTTTCTGCTTCGGTTCGAGCCGCTCCTGCATAATTTGGAGGATTGGTTCTGGAGGCAACTTGGATGCTGAGGCTGAAGGTTTCGGTGCCAAAACAGATTTCTTTTTGAAGGAGGGCGAGAATGGAGTGCTTGGAACAAAGAGCCAGTTGGTCGGCTCAGTACAGAGTCTTTAGCCAGCTCAGTATGGAGTGGAGTTGTTTTGGCTTTGCTTGTGTTGCCGAGCCAGATGGCGGGGTATCCGTGGATGTTCCGTGCCTACCGTGGCTGCTGGCAGAGGCGGCCCCGGAGCCGTATATGCAGTTGAAACTGTTTTTTAGCAGGTGGAACAGGGGCATGGGTACTGGCAGTACGCTAGCCCGAAGGAAGATCCTTTATCTGGAGACCAATGTCAAGGTCAGAGTCAGAATTGTGAATGGAAAAGGCCTCTTCCTCAGTCGCTGAGGACTCGTGAAGCTCTCCCAGTTGCTGATTGACATCTTGTTGTTCGAAGATTTCAGGTGTTTCTTGTATCTCGCTGCATCTCTCTGCAACATGCCCGACAGTCCCACAAAGTCTTTTTTGATCGGAAGGGTCTGCAAGCCTCACAGCTTACCTCCTGATGGTTTGGAGACAAACATGAGTTGCAAACCTGATGGTGGACGGTTCTCGGGTACGTTACGTGGCTCATGAGACAGAAGCGAAATGGAGTACATTCCATTAGCAGTGCATTTTTGGTTGAAGCCGGCGATATGAAGAGTAGGTTCGAACAGGCGAGGCCCGAAGGCCACTACTGAAGCATGTCAAATCGATGAGCGAAGGTTTTATGGTTTTCAGTACACGACAACAGAAAAGCGCTTGAAACAATACTGATGAGGGTGGAAATGAACAGCGAACCGAAGGGAGCCTCGAACCGGAGGGACGGCCTCGAACCAGAGCGCTCACATGTCCGAACCAGACAGTGGAAAGAAAACAATCTAACATTGAAGTTGATGCCCATGCGCATTATCATCAAGAGGATATGCAGAGCATCTGTATCGACAGCCACATAAGCCTTAAAAAATAATGCTTTGTAAACGTATAGAGGGATAGCCACATAGCTGCGCAGCAGATTTTTAGGATAGGGACTCCAAACAGCTTTGGTCCTTTGAAAAATGAGAACGCAGACCTTCTGGCAGGTGCTTCCTAGCCAATACATAGCAGGTCTTAATGCAGAACATAATCCAGTGTGAGAAAGTACATTTCTGCACAGCCTTGCTTCGCTCCAGCGAACCCCACTAACAACGGATCGTCCACCCAGTATTCTTTGGTACGATCTATGAAGAAGCTCAGTGCTCTCTTGGGGTCTAAACATTGGAGTCTCTCTTCCTCAGAGTTGAAGCAGAACACAGAATGCCAGCAGGATGTTAGTTTGACAGACACGGAACAGCGTCACAACTTTTGGCAGGAAGGATGCCCTAGTCCATAGAGCAGGGCGATGGCATGTGGCAATCTGTTGATTGAATGGTGGCTGGAGTAGGTTTGGCCCAAAGTTCTAATAGGGTGTCCGTTAGTGCCTCGAAGGGAAGAAGGGGGTTCAGAAGACGTCTGTTCGATTGAAGACATTTGTTTTAACCTCCAAGGGGGGTGGGGGGGGGGGGGGGGGGGGAGAGCTGGAGGTCAAGTAAGTCTCCTGCAAGAGGCAGATTCTTCTGTGGCTTGTGGGGGAGTTGTCTCGGGGAAGGTATTGAAAGCACTACCCTTGTGTAAATTCTCATACTACTTGTCATCCTGATAGGGTTGAGCAAACTAATAACCCGGGTCACAGTCACTGTGAGAAAGTGCCTCTTTTTGCATGGTTAGCCCCCCGTTTGCCTTGTTTTGATGTGGTTTCAAATGTAGTGCCCAGGGTCCCCGTCTACCAGGTCGCCTGTGCTTCTTCCCCAAAACATTCACAATTGGTACTTCTACCCCCTTTAAGTCCCTAGTAAATGATACCCTCGGTACACAGGGTCTGGGAGCTGAAGAGGGTCCCCTGGGATGCCACTCACTGGGACCATGCCATTGCCCTTGCATGCCCCTGTGAGGGAGAAAACGACAAAGCTGACATGGCACCCTGCCTGAAGGTATAGTTAAGTCGCCCCTCTAGCAGGCCTCACAGCCCTAAGGCAGGGTGAACTATACCACAGGTGAGGGTCTGCATGAGCAGATATGCTCCTACACTATTAGGGTCCATTCCTTAATATTGCAAGTGCCAGTGAAGCCATAGAGAGTACATGGGCTGGAGACCCAACAACTTGAGTTCCACAGCAACATGACGGCTTCACTGAACACAGGAGTGGTTGGTACCACAGCTACTCCTCTCAATAAATCCACACTGATGCCAGTGTGATATACATTATACCATGGACTCAGAGGGCACCTCAAAGGTGCCCCCTGAAAACCTACCAACCCTGGTGTGGTCTCCGACTGACTGTAGGCAGTCAGCCACCAGACATGTTTATGGATCTCTGGGTAGAAAGACTCTGCTCTCAGGGATCAGAAACAATACACATCCTGGGCAGAGGCATCACACCTACTCCCCCAGGATGGGCCAGTGCTCGAAGGGGGAAGCATCAAAGGCCTGTCGCCTTTGTAATGCAACCCCCTGCCTCTGCTGCTAGCAGCAGATGGCATCCCCCGGTTTACAACCCTACTGTGGCGGGAAAACTTAGGAGAATGTGAGGGGTGCCCACGTCTGCCAACTTCACCCCTAACGTGGGGAGGTGAGGTGAAGCACATCTTCCAGTCCCGCCATCTTGAAGACAGAGAGACCCCTTCAGTCATGGCTAAGTCTAAACCCCCTACCACATGAGGGTGGCATAATAGAGGGTTTAGTCACCGCAGGTAATGTGCCCATTGGCCCTGCCTGCAACTCCCCTAAATTTAGTATTTAGATAGCTCCTCCAGACCACAAAACTAGATCTGCGATATACAGAGCCAACTTCCTACAGTCACTATTCGAGTCAGTCCCAATGAAGAAGTGCAAAGAATTATGTTTGCCTTGAGATAATTCAAAGACAGAAAATGGCGCCTTGATCGTATTCGGGCACAATGTTAGTTGAAGTCAGATTGACGGCGATTTACTGTGTCCACCTCTTTCGCTGGAGTTCACATGCCCAGGTGTGGCATGGATTTGGACGCTGGAAGAGCAGTCAGAACAGCAGCGGAGACAAGACAGGCACGGAGGGTCCAGCTGGTGCGGAGGGTGAATCTGCCAGCGATATATCAGGTGGAATATCCTCTTGGCTCCTTGTGACCCAAAGGCACACCAGTGGGAGTCGGTAGGGATCCGAAGAATCGGACCGAAGCTGCACAGAACTCTAATCTGACGTGGTGTGACAGAAGGTCCCAGAAACTAGGGTGGAGCTGGGAGAAGCTGCGGAATCGTCTCCGGCTTTGGTCGACTTAGGGGGCAAGATTGAGACAGGTGGTGCTGCCAACTTGCTTGCTCAGGTGAATGAGACTTCTTGTGCTCACCTGAAGACAGAGTGCAACGAAGAGGGACCTCTGGAGCAGCACAGTTGACTCCGTGAATGGATCGGCATTTAACCTTGGGCTCGGAGCAGGACTTGAAACAGTCTTGACGGTAGGCCACGTAAAGTTTCGCCTCGCGTTCCCTGATGGTCTTCAGGACAGCGACACATAGGCATCACAGGTCTTGGTGTCATGGGCTCACCCCAGGTTACCTGTTGGGGATCCATCACAGACATCTGTTTGTGACAGCGACAGTCCAAATAGGGTTTGAAACACTGAAGAAATATGGGGGAATTGTTTGGGAAATCAAGGTAAGTGTCTTGAGCGACACGAGAGGAAGCACCGAATCTGCTTCTGGTGGGGCATAAAGAAGGAGTTGCCTTCAGTGCACCGGAGTGGAACCTATATAGGCTACACATTTCCTGATCTGAATGGCATCAGTGAGGAGCTGCTCAAAATCACCTCCCTATGTGCAGAGCTACTACAAAAAAGTTTCTGAATCCACTCCTAATGCCTGGGAAATATTCAAAAGGTGAGGAATCGGTTTCTAAAAGTCTCTATTTGATGCAGAGTTCTATGTTACAAGGGTTTTTATAAACCACAATTTTCACAGCAGAAGGCAAGTCGATACTGGCAAATCTCTATGGGCAAATTCAAGTTAAGTAATATGCCAATGGAAACTGCAGACGAATCTACATGCATCGTGATACAACCATCCGATGTGAAGTAATAGCAGGGAAGAGAGGTGCAACCTTTGTAAGAATAATAAATGCAAAATGCAGAATACAGACAAGTTAAAGGTAGCTTTATTAGCCAACCCAGGAAAAGGGAGTACAATAGATCTGGTATTCAAAATTATAGGGAATCACTAGGCAAGTAGCAACCCTTTCTCTGATGAGGAATTTAGCCCTTGTACAAGTGTAGATAGATTCCATGAAACCACCCAAGTTATATGTTCACGGCCAGACAACAGAAATCTTCTATAATGGATCTACCTTAAATGGTCTTTCCTCTATGAGTACCTAAACAACCCTGACTTTATTGCAGGATGCCACATCATTTACAAGAGGAAACGAGGTGTAGTTTCACTAACCGGTCTTCCTCAATGTTTCTCTCATCATCGTAATTGTCATCAATTTCCTCTTGATCATCTTCAAGATCCATATCCAACTCAGTGCCAACTTCAGAACGTGTGTATGTGTACCCACTACAGAAAGAAAACATAAATAATACATCAGAGTGCAAGAAATGTTAGCATTGCTTAATGCTGAATTAGACACAAAGTGAGTACCACAAGAAGTGGGACAATATAGAAACAAAGGAAGAACATTTCCACACAAATACTTACATACCCTTACCTAATATTTACCTGCCTAGGTTAGTGCCACCCTTCTGTCAGGTTTCTGCATATTGTGCCGGCTAAGAGCCGAACAGTACACAACAGTGAATTTCTTTATTATTTTGAGTCAGATATGGGAATCATTTATTTTCATGAAAGTTACGCTTACTCAGTACTATTTTCACAGCTACTTCCAATTTTGTCGTTTAAAAAAAAAAAAATAATATACAGTGATAACTTTGTCCCAGAGCATAGTTGTCACATCAGTCTTTTGGAACTGAGTGCAATTGACTCTCTCAAAGCCTTCCTCCCAGCACTTTATCATCATTCTAAATGATATCATTCGAAATGGAGAGCAAATGCCTCTAATCTCCTGGTACCCGATGTGCACTCCCCATCCTAAGGAGGAAGCATCTGTTGCAACCGCAGCCACTGCTTTCACTGTGTCGCCCAATGCTCTATACTGATCACCAGCATGAGACAAAGCATTCAAATCAGACTCCATCCATCCAGTTAGGGGGGTATTGTTCTCCTTACAGAAGACAGAATGCCTCTCTCCTGGAGTGATGAGTTGGGTTAAGGTGAGCCCCTATCGATGCTGAAGGTCGATTTGGCACAGATACCAAAGGTGGCATTGAATATCTCAGATTCTGCAGAGCGTCATGCCAGACCAGAGAAGACGTTTCCACAGACGCTGGACTTGAAACCTGTGAGTGGGATAGGGGCCCAAAAAAACAGGGGGACTGCATCAGACAATACAAATGGCACCAAGGGCATTCCCGGTATGAGGCCCTTTGGGTCTGGTTTAGGGCATAGTAAGGGGTAATAGCGGCACACCTAGGGCACACCTGACATTGCTAAGGTAATCTCCTTTAACTTAACGATGGGGCCGGAGGGAACTTGGACTTATCTGTTGATTTTGACCCTCAAGGAGAAGCGCGGTGGTTTTCCTTTTGCCGCCTCTTGACCTTCAAAGATCTGGTGAATGGGGACATGTTTCAAGTTCACCTAGACCGGTCCCTTGACCGCAACTTCGTCCTACCGTGCACCTGACAAATCCTTTAAGAGTGGACCAAAAATAGCCTGGCCATACATACGCTCCTTCACGGCCTCCTGGTGCATTTACATGTAGATGTCACACAACTACGTGTCATGCCTGGACCAGAGGCACCAGAGGGAGCCGTTGTGTGAAAGGGTGATGGACATTAAAGATGGACTCTCAGCGCTTGCAACTTGGTGACCTATCTCAAAGTTATGGCAATTAGAAATACAATGTTACTAGCCTTAATTGGCAACATTAAAAGGACTAGAAAATCAAGAGTGACCATGTTTGTCAGACTTTCATAAAACGCAGCACAATGGGCGACTTAAACAGGGATGGCAATAGTTAGGCCTTTAGCAGTACTAGGCATTTTTTTGTGTAAGTTCTTAAAAAGTTGCCAACTACTTTATCTCCCAGGAACTCGACCTCCCAGGAACTCAACCTGGTTCCCCATCAGCATCTTCGAGTATCCCAACTCAAGGAGCTCAGTAAAGCATGGAAACTTCCCACGGGACTTAAACCAGCAAAAGCTCATATGCAGAAGTTGCTGGCAGAGATTAAGGCTTTGGCAAATAAAGGATCCCATCCTGGGTATGATGAAGAGGATCCGGAGGTTGATGAAGTTGATGATTCCAGCAGAAATCCTACAGTAACCAATACCACTGGAAGCACTGCAAGTAGTACCGCAGAAGTTAGATAATGAAGATGCAGATCTTCAGAAACTAGCCAAGAGGATAGCAGTAGAGGCTAAACTCTTGGCTACAGAAAAAGAAAGAATTGAGACGGGCCTCGGACACATCTCTGATAGCAGCAACAACTTAAATAGGGAGACAGAAGTAGCTTTTGACCCTAAAATGCCCAAAATACTCAGAGGGTAATATCAAAACATGGGTTACAGCCTTTGAAAAAGCCGAAAAAACGAGACCGCTCAAAAAGTAGTATTGGGGCTCTCTGCTGTATGAGCGGTTGTCAGAAAGTGTAAGGATAGTCTTGTGACACTGAACGAGACAGCTGCGAAGACCTATGACCCCATGAAGGATGCTCTAAGGGCTTTGGAACTCACCACTGAGGAATACAGGATCAGGTTCAGGGAGACTTAGAAAACCCAGTCAGTTCTGGGTTGACTGTAGATTTTTCAGTGAAAACCATAGGTGGTTGGTTAAAGGGAAGTCAGGTTCAAGATTATGATGGGATTTAGACATTGTTTAAGAAAGAACATGTTAAGTAACTGTACTTCTGAAAAGTTGCATCAATACCTGGTGGACCTGGGGCCAGTCTCTCCCCAAGAGTGGGGGGAGGAAGGTTGATCATTGGGTAAAAATAAGAGAATTCAAAACTAGGCATGGTGGGGGTGACAAAAAAAAAAAAAAAAAAAAAAAGAGAGCAAAAAGCCCCCCCAAGAAGGTTCACCACTGTGAAGACAAAGATAAAAGTAACGAGTCCTCTGTAGACCCCCAAAAACCTGTCCAAGAGGGAGGGCCCCGAGACACCTCACTAAACAAAAGTGGATACCAGGGTATGAACTGGGACCCCAAGAAGGCTTGGTGTCTTAACTGTAACAAGAAAGGACACCTGGCAAGGACCTTTCCTGTCCTCAAAAAAAAAAAAACCCTGGTGCACCTCTAGGGGGTTGCTAGTGTAGTTTTTCAGGACAACTCCTCAGATGAGGAGGTTCTCCTAGCTTTTAACTGAAAATTGGGCCCAAAGGAGAGTTGGGGATTCCAGAGGGGAGTAGACACTTCCACCACCGACTGGTGAATGTAATCCCAGCCAATGCCCTGAGAGATACCTGTGCCAGTCACACTGTTGTGCATGACAGGTTGGTACTCTCGAACCAGTATATCCCAGTTGAGGCTAAAAGAGTAAGGGCTATCCCAGGGAAAGTTACTGTCAGGCCTGAGGCTTTAGTACCACTAGAAGCAGCTGGGTCCCTTAGTTGAAGAAGGGTGGTAGTTGTGAGAAAGTGCCATCTTTCTTGCATGGTATGCCTCCACTTTTTGCTGAATTGCTGAATGTACTTTGACTGAGTGTGCCCTGGGCTCCTGCCAATCAGGTGCCCTGGGCTCCTGCCAATCAGGTGCCCAGGGCCTATGTTTCTTCCCTAAAAACTATGGTGAAACCTAAAACCCCATTTGGCAAACCCTGGCCACATGTCAACCCCCGGTAAATGGTACACTAGGTACCCAGGATCTTGTGACCAGGGAAGGCCGCTAAGGGCTGCAGCACTTATTGTGCCACCCTTAGAGGCCCTGTACCCTTACACAAACACACTGCCCTTGCAGGCTGAGTGTCTGGGTATAGAACAAAACAGAGTCGAAATGGCACACATCCCTGTGTGCCATGCCCACAACATACACTGCCCTGGCATACATCAGCCACCCCTCTAGCTGGGTGCCCTATGCCAGTGGTGTGGGTACAGGAGCATGAGCCCTGTGCCCCTACAGTACCCAGGTCCATTCCTGGGCACTGTAAGTGCAGTGCTGCCATTTAAGAGTAAATGGTGCTGGGAGATCGTCACCACGAACTCCACAGCACCATGGTGGCTTCACTGAAGACTGAGAAGTTTGGTATCAAACTTCTCAGCACATTAAACACGCACTGATGCCAGTGCAGGATTTAATGTACAATGCACGAAATTGCATGACAATGCACGACAGAGGGCAACTTAGAGATGCCCCCTGAACCTAACCTACAATCCATGTCTGGTCTGAGGGGCTGCCTAGGCTGCCACACAGCAGACATGTTGCTGGACCCCTGGGTAGAGAGCCATCCCCTCTCCTGGGCCTGTAACAATGCACATCCTGGGTGAGGTGCTAGGTCTCCTCCCCCAGGATGGGCAGGGGAAGCATCAAAGGCATACCGACTGTGAGCTTCTCCAGGCCACTTGCTGTACCAAGCAAGCCTGGCTGACGACGGCTGAAATGCCAGAAACCGGTCCTAGGAAGCTTGTTTCCGGTCCAGGGAAGGCATGGCTTGGCAGTTCGGGCTGGACTGTTCCTATGAGGCACAGGGTCAGACTGATTTGCATATGGCCATGTCTGAACTGGGGTGGCAGAGTGGGCTAAAGAACGGTGATGGATCAAACCCAGATCTGTTGACTGGGTGTGAGTGTTTGATTGGTTCTGATGCTCCGTCCATCACCACCCCCTTTTGTACTGCTTTGTTCGCCATAAGTTGGCAGGGTATGCTCAGACGCGAGTCCCTTGCTCACTTTGCCACTGGATTCAAGCAAGCCTGGCTGAAGACGGCTGAAATGCCAGAAACCGGTCCTAGGAAGCTGGTTTCCGGTCCAGGGAAGGCATGGCTTGGCAGTTCGGGCTGGACTGTTCCTATGAGGCACAGGGTCAGACTGATTTGCATATGGCCATGTCTGAACTGGGGTGGCAGAGTGGGCTAAAGAACGTGATGGATCAAACCCAGATCTGTTGACTGGGTGTGAGTGTTTGATTGGTTCTGATGCTCCGTCCATCACCACCCCCTTTTGTACTGCCAAGCAACTGGCCCCCACATGTTCTAAACCCCCTCTCTGGCGGGAAGACTGGCCGGAAACCCCAAGGAAGGAAAGGGGGTGTGCCAGCCTCTGCCAACCCCCACCCCTCAGGTGGTGGTGGGAGGGGGGGGGGCGAGGTGAAGCATATCCCCAGGCTTTCGCCATCTTGAAGATGGGGAGCCCTACCCAATCAGGACTAGGCCACTGCCCCCCTGAGTGTGGCAGGATAGGGGGCGTACCCACCCCAGGGCAGGGACCCAGTGGTCCATGCCCTTTACCTACCTATAACTCCCCTAAATTTAGTATTTAGGGGCACTTCCTGAGATTCCAGATTCTGAAACAGCAAAGAAGATCAAGAAGAAAGAAGACCTGCTGTGCAGCTGCTAACAAGAGGAAGACACCAACTGCTTTGGCCCCAGCCCTACCGGCCTGTCGACTCTCGAACCTGCTCCTGCTAAATCCCAGCATTTCCCATGGTCAGCAACCTCACAAACCCCGGAGGACCTGGCTACCTTGTGACTGAGCATCTGGGACTCGCACGAGCAGTGGCACTGCTCAAAGCAAGTAACTGACCCCTGGCACTAGCCAGGAACCGCGAACCCTGCACACACTGCACCCGCCAAGCCTGGTCTGTGCTGGAGTGGACAAAGATCCAGAGGACATTCCTCCGGCGACTGTGACCCCGAATCCAGCACCCAAGGACCCACCTCGACGCTCCCGACGACGCCTGCAGCCTCAGAACCAGGGACCCCCCCACCCCAACCGTGATCAACAGAGGGTAAGATTTCCCGACATCAAAAGGGACCCCTGCACCCGGCGCCCTGCGGTCCAACTCCTGCGACCTACCTATCCTCCAACTACCCAACTTACCTCTTGAAGTGGTGGTCGCACCTGAAGAATCTCCGTCCCCGAGCTTGCAGCCTTTGTTCGTCCTTGAGCTTTTCCATTGCAATCCATTGAGCGCCCAACAGCACAAAAGCACCCTGCACCAAGCCGCCCGAGTGGCCCTGGCAGTGCAATTTCTGCTCCTACCTACTTCCCCATTTGCCCTGAGCAAGTGACCAGGAGCCCAGCTCACACAGCCGCATGGCCTGCTAGTCAGCAGCAACCAACTAAGGGCCCCCTGCCTCTCATAGGACAACATTGGGACTAACTCACTCTGCACCCGGCTGCCCCTGTGCCGCTGAGGGTGTAACAACTGTACTTACCTGACCCTGGGTCTATGCCCAGAACTTTAACTCTGCCAGTCGAGTACTTACCCAAAAGCCGATAACTCACTTTTCTTCCATAGGGTAACATTGACTGGTTTCACTTGAAATTTCTTCTAAGTGTGGGGTTTCTCAACTTTAAAATCAACCGAGCAACAAAAACAGAAATATTCACCTGCTATTAGGAGAGATCCTAGTGCTGGATCTTGGTGCCCAGCACTGACCCTGAAGAATGAATAGGCTACTTACCAGTATGCATCTGTTCTTGGCATGTAGGGCTGCTGACATTCATATCTGTGCATAGATCGCCGCCTAGTGTTGGGTCCGGATGTTTGCACGTTGTTGTCCTGGAAGAGTCTTCGAAGTATCCTTGGATAGGTGACTCCTCCCCTGGACTACAGTGCGCATGGGCATCCTCTCCATCCTCAGATTGTTTTTCGCCATTGTGGCAGTGATGGAGTAGATACAGAAAGTGATGACCATGCTTGCAGTAATTCTGAGAGCTGCAGCTGCGACAGGCGCCGGGGAGGAGGGAGGGCGATATGAATGTCAGCAGCCCTACATGCCAAGAACAGATGCATACTGGTAAGTAGCATATTCAGTTTGAGGCATGTGGGCTGCTGAATTCATATCTGTGCATAGAATACATAGCAGTGCCCTCTATTAGCGGCGGCTACCCGTGCCAGCTGCAGCGGTCTGAAAAAGTGTCTTGAGAACAGCCTGTCCTACAGCTGCCTGCTGTTTTGACTGCACATCTACACAATAGTGTTTTGTAAATGTGTGTGTAGTGGACCATGTGGCTGCTCTGCATATATCATGCAGGGGAATATTTCCTAGGAAGGCCATGGAAGCCCCCAACTTATGTGTTGAGTGGGCTCGTGGTGGAATAGTTAATGTGCGTTTTGCCTTTTGATAACAGATTTGAATACACTTAACTATCCATCTGGCTATCCCTGCTTTGGAGATGGCGTTACCTTTGTGGTGTGGGGCAAAGGCAACGAACAGTTGTTTTGTCTTCCTGAATGGTTTAGTCCTGTCGATGTAGTACATGAGGGCCCTCCGTACATCTAGTGTATGTAGTGCCCTTTCTGCAACAGTTTGTGGGTTTTGGAAGAAAACGGGCAGTTCAATAGTCTGATTCATGTGGAACTGCGATATTACCTTGGGCATGAATTTGGGGTTGGTACGTAGTACGACCCTGTTGGCGTGAACCTGAATAAATGGCTCTTGAACGGTTAGTGCCTGGAGTTCACTAACTCTTCTGAGGGAAGTGATCGCTACTAGGAAGGCCACTTTCCAGGTAAGGAATTGAATCTCGCATGAGTGTAGAGGTTCAAAGGGTGGACCCATCAGGCGTGTGAGGACCAAGTTGAGGTTCCACATTGGAGCCGGTGGGTGACTAGGTGGAATGACTCGTTTGAGCCCTTCCAAGAATGCTTTGATGGCAGGCACTCTGAATAGAGAGAGGTGCTGCCTGGTTTGCAGATAGGCTGATATTGCGGTCAAATGGACACGTATAGAGGTGTACGCCAGATTGCATCGATATAGGTGTAAGAGATAACAGATGATGTTTTGGATGGATGCGTCCAGCGGGTTGATGTCATTATTACCGCAATAAATGACGAACCTTTTCCATTTGGCTGCATAGCAAGCTCTGGTAGTGGGTCTCCTGGCCTCCTTGATGATGTCCATACAGTCAGGTGGCAGGTTGAGATAGCCAAACTCTAGGACTTCAGGAGCCAGATCGCCAGATTCAGCTGTTGCGGATCTGGGTGCTGAACCTCTCCATGGTTCTGCGTCAAATGCGCGGGTTTGATCCGCAGCCTTTGATGCGGCACCACGGAAAGTTCGAGGAAGGTGGTGTACCACGGCTGGCGTGCCCACGTGGGAGCAACTAGGACGAGTGTCAGGGAGTGTTGTCGGAGTTTGCGGGCCACTAGCGGTATCAATGGCGCTGGGGGAAAAGCGTACGCAAATCTGCCGGACCAGTTCATCCATATCGCATTGCCCTGCGACTGCGGATGTGGGAATCTGGCGGCGAAGCTTTGGCATTTTGCGTTTTCGCTTGTCGCGAATAGGTCTATCTCCGGATGACCCCACTGCTGGAAGTACGGTTGGAGTACTGATGGGTGTAACTCCCACTCGTGCATCTGGTGGCTGTGTCTGCTGAGCAGATCCGCCATCTGGTTGTCCTTGCCAGGGAGGTGTTCCGCCATGAGGAACATGTTCCTTTGAATGGCCCACTTCCACATGCTCTGAGCCAGATGAGACAACTGTGGAGAGTGTGTGCCTCCCTGTTTCTGTATGTAGTACATTGCGGTCATGTTGTCCGTCCGGATCAACACGACCTTGTTGCATAGATGTACTTTGAATGCCTTCATGGCTAGGAAGATTGCCATCAATTCCAGAAGGTTGATGTGCAACTTCTTTTGTTGTGTTGTCCATAGTCCTTGCACTGTGTAGTGGAGTACATGAGCTCCCCATCCCTGGAGAGACGCATCCGCTGTCAGTACTATCTGTGGGACAGGCTCTTGGAACGGTCGGCCCTTGCAAAGGTTTTGTGGATTCCACCAATGCAGAGAGTTGTATGCCCGACCGCTCACCAACACTAGGTCCTTTAACTGTCCTTGAGCCTGATTCCACTGACGTGCTAGGCACTCCTGAAGTGGGCGCATATGTAATCTCGCGTGCGGGACTATGAAGATGCAGGAGGCCATCATGCCTATCAACTGCATAAACACTCGCGCTGGAAGTGAGTGATTGGGTTTGAATTTGGAGATCAGCAGTTGTATGCTGTTGATCCTCACTAAATTTGGCTGAGCTGTGGCCGCCAGAGTGTGTATAGTCGCACCTAGGTACTGTTGTACGTGTGCGGGCTGGAGATGGGACTTTGGATAATTTAGTGAGAATCCCAGACTGTGAAGAAGGTGAATGGTGCGGGACATGTGGCTTGCACATTGCTGGGCTGACTTCGCTTGAACGAGCCAGTCGTCTAGGTAGGGGTAGACGTGTATATGCTGCCTCCGTAGATGTGCTGCCACTGTAGCTAGGCACTTCGTGAAAACCCTGGGCGCTGTTGTCACGCCGAAGGGAAGGACTTTGAACTGATAGTGCTGCCCCTGAACAGTGAACCTGAGGTATTTTTTGTGTGAGGGGTGGATGGGTATGTGAAAGTACGCATCCTTGAGGTCCAGTGTGGCTAGGAAGTCTCCCTGCTTGAGAAGCGGAAGGACTTGCTGTAGAGTGAGCATGTGAAAGTGCTCTGAAAGAATGTACTGGTTCAGGGGTCTCAGGTCTAATATAGGTCTGAGCGACCCGTCCTTTTTTGGAATTAAGAAGTAGAGGGAGTACACTCCCACACCCTGCTCGTGGATGGGTACGACCTCTATAGCGCCTTTTAGAAGCATACTTTGCACTTCTTGCTGTAAGAGCGTTAAGTGCTCTGAGGACATAGGACGGCTTCTTGGTGGTATTGTGGGTGGAGTGGAGGTTAACTCCAGACAGTAACCGTATTTTACAATATCTTTGACCCACCTGTCCGTGGTGATGGAATTCCACGTGGACAGGAACCTTTGTAGCCTTCCCCCGACAGGTGTTATGTGGTCGGGAGGAAGGGAGAGGGCGTCACTGCTTGTTCTTGGGGGAGGACCTGGTGTTGCCGTAGCCGCGTCCTCTGCCCTTTGTGCTGGAGCCACGATATCCACCTCGGGTGTTTTTATCATAGGTGGTCTGTGTATTGCCTTTGTTATATGTTTGTTGTGACCCCTGTCCTCTACCTGCTCCCTTGTTTCCGGGGCGACGAAAGGAGCCGCTCCGAAAGGACTGAGTTTGTAGGGCGCCCATGGACTTTGCAGTGTCCGTATCCTTTTTTATCTTCGAGGGTGGTGTCAACCTCTGGCCCGAATAAATAGTCGGGGTTGACGGGCTGGTTCAGTATATTGTTTTGTACCTCAGGCTTGAATCCTGAGATCCGTAGCCAGGCATGTCGTCGCAACATGACGCTTGTGTTTATGGCTCTGGCAGCCGTGTCTGCAGCATCTAGTGCGCATTTGATGGAAGCGTTCGTTAGTAGCTGTCCTTCTCTGATGAGCATTTCTGCGCCTTCCTTGAACTGGCCAGGGAGATGTTGGAATATTTGCTCCAGTGCGTCATAGTGCGCTCTATCATAGCGAGCAAGGAGCGCTTGAGTGTTGGCTATGCGCCATATGTTGGCAGCTTGGGCGGCAACTCGCTTGCCAGAGGTTTCTAACACCTTGGACTCTTTGTCCGGGGGAGGAGCGTCACCTGTTTGCGAGTGTGCCCTCTTGCGTGCATTCGCTACGACGATGGAGTCGAGTGGTAATTGTCCTCTGATGTAAGTAGGATCCCCAGGTGCTGATCTGTATTTTTTATCAATCCTGGGGTTTATCACTCGTGCCCTGGTGGGTTCTTTGAAAATGTCCTTGGTTGGTTTGAGGACCCCCTTCAACATTGGCAGAGTCTTTACATGTCTTTCTGAGGATGCAAAGGTGTCCATTAGAAAGTCATCTTCGATGGTATCAGAGTGAAGCTGTACCCCATGGTTATTTGCAGCACGTTCGATAAGAGCGTTGAACGCCGCAGTATCCTCCGTAGGAGATGTCTTTGCCCCATAGAGTTGTTGATCCTGTGCATCGAGAGGTGCACTGGGGTCTGCAGGGTCGCCCCAAGTTTGATCAGGGTCCTGCTGGTCATCAGGGTCCGTGTCTACATGGTAGGGGACTTGGTCATCCATGTAGTCCTCCAATGCATCTGTATCGGAGCGTGTGGGGGAGAACCGGTGTGGATCCTGGTAGGAT
Organism: Triturus cristatus; assembly: GCF_964204655.1. Classification (NCBI taxonomy): domain Eukaryota; kingdom Metazoa; phylum Chordata; class Amphibia; order Caudata; family Salamandridae; genus Triturus; species Triturus cristatus. The sequence goes on from NC_140587.1 coordinate 104,300,059, forward strand.
GAATGGAAGGGTTCATAAAGGAGAGGTTCCGATTCTGCAGGCAACTTCCTTTTTAGTGGGATCCTGAAAGGGTCCAATGGCGGCTCCGAAGTTATCCTTCGGTCGTGGAGAATCATCCTGCCAGTGTCGGCGTCGATGATACGTGCCGGAGACGTCTCAGCAGGTGTGACCGTAGGTTGGGTGACCCGTGTCCTGAGTTGGAACATTTTTGGGATTGTCGACGGAGGCAAGCCGAAGGTAATGTTGGTCGGCACCGAAGAGGCTGCTGGAGCTCCGATCAAACCGGAACCCGACGTGTCCTGGAGGACAGCTGTGGTTTTGCTGCCTTGCGTCGCACCAGGTCGTACTTGGGGCGCCTTCGAGGCTTTGGCACCGGCCAGGCTCGTAGAGGCGGCCGTAGATTTTTTCGGCGCCGGCGGTTCATCGAGTCGAGGTGCAGAGATCACCGTCGAAGTCTTCGATACCTGAGGCTTAGGTGTCGTCGAGGGAGCGATGCGAGACACAGCAGGCGGTACGGCCCTTGGTGTCGTTGGTGCCGGTAGCCGAGCAGGTTTGTCGGTGCCGATGGCTTTTTTCCGTTTGTCGACTCCAACGTCGCCCGCTTCAAGTTCGGCACCGAAGTCCCTCTTGGTGCGGTCGGTGCCGACGCGGTGCGCTGGCGTCGAAGGCCTCGATCCGACCAGCGCCACTTTCAGTTTCGGTTTCGGTGGAACCGGAGCAGCTTTCGGTTTCGGTTTTGTGGTAGGGAAACCAGCCTGTTTATGTAGTAATGGCTGCCGCTGAACGTCCGAGGCCGGGCCCGAAGAACTGCGGGATGGGTCTCGGGTAAGGCCCGAAGGCGATCCCTCGACCGGAGCCATAGGCTGTGGCACTGGTGTTTGAACGGTTTGAACAGGTAGGCCTTGTTCATCATTGGAGCTACTTTCTTCGGCCCCTAAGGCCTCCTCGTCGTCTCCTACCTCGGTGTCGTCTTCACCTCTGTGGAAGAGTGACTCGTCTACCTCGTCCGATCCGGGTTCGTGTTCGGAAACGGGACTGGAGGGCAAGACTTCCAATTCCTCGACGTCTTCGGCCTCGTCGAAGATGTCTGTAGGGGCCGGTGCCGCGTGCTGCGCCTCAAGTCTCGCCGCTCGTCGATTCCGCAGAGTCTTCTTGGAACGGAACCGGGCACAGGCCATGCATGTCGATTCGTCGTGGTCCGGCGAAAGGCATTTGTTGCACACCGGATGGACGTCGATGTGTGGGTACTTCGCATTGCATACCGGACACCTTTTGAATGGCGTCCTCGATTCCATCGTCGAAGTAGTCGATGGACAGGTAAATGCGAAAAAAGTCGGTGCTGAAAGTTAGTAAACGAACAGGATTGTATCGAAACCCGATCGATAAACAGTACCGACGCAAACTAAAGGCCTTTTGGCCTCGAAAAAATATTTTCCTAATTTGAGCTAAGATAGCACATCCGAACCCAATGGCGGAAAAAAACAATCTGAGGATGGAGAGGATGCCCATGCGCACTGTAGTCCAGGGGAGGAGTCACCTATCCAAGGATACTTCGAAGACTCTTCCAGGACAACAACGTGCAAACATCCGGACCCAACACTAGGCGGCGATCTATGCACAGATATGAATTCAGCAGCCCACATGCCTCGAACCAATTGTTACTTACCTGTAAACAGGTGGTTCTCCAGTATTGGTGTCTTTCATAGATTCACATGCTGGAATATTCCCCGTCGTCGGAGTGGGAGTCCCACGGTAAATAATATAGCAATATATACAGTCATAATATATATATATATACATAAGTAATCATATAAAACAGAGATATAAGTAAGTGATAAACATCAAGAATGTCCCTATATGAAATCTCCATAGAGATACATGGAAAGAGAAAAAAGACATTCGCAGTCTATCTCTGACATTATGTTAGTCCGAACTACGGCCAATCAGGCGTCAGCTCCTCTCCAGAACCTTCTCCTCAGAGCTCCTCACCTCAGATTTTCGTAGCACCAAAGTGACTTTTAGAGTGTATGAGGAGAAGAGAGCCTCTGAAGGGAGGAGGGAGGGTCGCATATGAATCTATGAAAGACACCAATACTGGAGAACCACCTGTTTACAGGTAAGTAACAATTGTTCTTCTCCAGTATTGGGGTGTCTTTCATAGATTCACATGCTTGAATATAGAATAGCTAGCAGTAACAATCATCATTGTTTCCATGATCACACAGCTTCGAAATTGTAATGACAATGTTCTTATGCATATGACAGTACTGAATAACTGTAACAGTATAAATATATCATTATGTCAATTATAAATGGAAACAATATGGAGGAGGGAAGGAAGAGGCTCATCTTATTTAAAAAGATTGCGAAGCACTGCCTGCCCAACTGCAGCATCCTCCTCGTTTAAAGTTGTCAAGCAATAGTGTCTTGTAAACGGGTGTCTGGTCGACCACGTAGCTGCTCTGCAGATCTGATGCAAAGGCACTCCAGCAAATAAAGCAGTTGAGGAAGACATTGCTCTGGTGGAGTGAGCCCTCACTGGTGACTGCAATGGCTTGTTTGCCTTTTGATGGCAGAAGACGATGGCAGCTGAAACTCAACGTGCAATAGTTGGTTTAGTCTCTGGACGACCCTTGTGAAAGCGTCCAAAAGCTATGAATAGTTGATCAGTCTTCCGTAAAGCAGCCGTTCTGCTGAGGTAGAAATGTTAAACATCGTTTCACATCCAGGGAATGTAATCTCTGCTCCGCAGGAGTTTGCGGATTAGCAAAGAAAGTTCTTAAAATCACTGGTTCGCTAAATGAAAGTCTGAAGGCCCCTTCGGCAAGAAGGTTGGATTTGTACGCAATACTACAGAATCTGGTTTGAACTGTAGGCAAAAGGTGGATTTATGGCAAATGCATGAATGTCACGGACGCGACGTGAAGACGTTAGCGCCCGAAGAAGAGCCACCTTCCATGTTAGATACTTCAACTCGACCTTGTGAATAGGTTCAAACGGTGGTCTCATTAGTTGAGCCAATACGATGTTCAGATGCCACAATGGAGGAGGGCGTCTAACAGGAGGAAATTTGCAAAATAACCCCTAGAAGAATTGATGGATAATGCTTGAAGAACAAAGGGAAGTTGAACCATCCTGACGGAAACGGGAATTGCCGCCAGAAAAAACCCCTAAAGGTTGCATGAGAGAATCCGGAGTTGGCTAAATGCAAGAAGAACGGTAACAATTGTTCTGGTGTGGAGTGAAACGGGTGCACCCCATTAGATGCACATCAGTGGAGAACCTTTTCCACTTCAATTTGAACGTTTTCACCGTAGAAGGAGCCCTCGCCTGAGCCAAAATGTCTCTACAGTCCTGTGGAATGTCTAAATGGGCAAATTCACAGTGCTCAGGTTCCAAGCTGATAAGCTCAGTGAGGAGGGATTCGGATGACAAATTTTCCCCTTGTCCATCGTGAGTAGATCTACACGAGGATGTAGAAAGATTGGTTCGCATTGAGACAGTAGGAGTAGTTCAGAGAACCATGCCTGCCGAGGCCAACGGGGGGCTATAGAAGTAGATGGCAAGGTTGCCTCCGCATCTTCCACAGAAACCCGAGGTATGAGTGGGATTGGGGGAAGAAAAAACGTAGTCAAACAGATTGTACCAGTTCATCAAAAAAGGCATTGCCCAGAGATCCTTTGTGGGGATGCCAGCTTGCGTAATCTCGGCATTTCCGGTTCTCTAGTGTGGCAAAGAGATCCAGCTGTGGGCGACCCCATCGTTGAAATATCCTCTCTGGAGTTGGTAGATGCAACTCCCATTCGTGGGTCGATAATGGACCTGCTCAGGGAAACCGCCAGGATATTGGATACCCCCGGTCGATGAACTGCTGCAATCGTGATGCGATGGTTGACAGACCACTCCCAAATCGACTGAGCTAGTCGAGACAGTTTCGGAGATTTTGTTCTGCCCTGCTTGTTTACATAGTGCATGCAGGTTGTATTGTCTGTATGTATCAGGACTGACTCTCCTTGGATTAAAGGATGAAAAGCTTTGAGAGCCAGAAATATATAGCCATGAGTTCCAACCTGTTGAAGTGCCAGGTTCTTTGACATATTGACCATTTTCCTTTTATTGATAAATCCTCCAAATGAGCACCCCATCCTTCCAGAGAGGCGTCTGTTATTGTCATGTCTGGTACCATTGTCAGAAAAGAAATGCCTTCCGTTAGATTTAACGGTTGTGTCCACCACTTTAGCGCCAACCTCATCCGATCTGTGACGTTTACAACATCGATTAAAGAACCTGTAACCTGGCGTTATTGGTCATCCAGTTCTCCTTGGATGGGGCGTGTCTGTAATCTGTAATGAGGGATCAATGCAATGCATGAAGACGCCATTTTCAGAAATGACTTCAATATTCTTACAGAAACTGATCTTTTTGATCTGATAAGGGTTACCAGTCGGAGAAGTTTTTGAAGACTGTCTTGGGAGAGAAGTGCCCTTGCTGACACTGTGTCTAAAGTTGCTCCCAGAAAATCCGTGCGATGAGAAGGCTGTAGATGGGACCTTGTTGTATTTATGGAGAGCCCTAAGGTGCGAAAACACCTCCTGGCAAAGATGTGTGTGTTGTAGAAGTTGAACTTTCGATTGTGATCTTTGGGAGATAGTCGTCCAAATATGGAAAGATCTGAACACCCTGGAAACGTAGGACGCTACCACAGGGGCTAGCACCCTTGTAAACACTCGAGGGGCCGAGCGTAGTCCGAATGGTAATACTTTGAACTGGAAAATCCTCTCGACCCACTCGAAAATGAAGAAATTTCCGATGTTGTCGTAGTATGGAGATATGTAAATATGCATCTTGGAGAGCGATGGTTTCCATGAAATCTCCTTGTGAAAATAATCGCAAGATCTCTACAAGCGTTCGCCTACGAAAAGATGGTTTCTTTAGATACCTGCTGAGAGCCCTCAGATCTAGAATGGGCTTCCATTCCCCCTTCCTTTTGGTGATAAGGAAGAATCGGGAATAAATCCTTTCCCTCTTTTGAGATCTTGGTACTACTCCTATGGCTCCCTTGTGTTATAGAAGTTGAACTTGTTGTAACAGTCCGGTAGGTGGTGTGGGTGGAGGGAATTCGATGAACTCCAAAGTGTGACCTCTTTCTATAATTTCCAAAACCCAACGGTTCCTCGTATGGAGGACCATTGAAAATAGCACCGATAGATTCGACCTCCAATTTTCTGGGACTGATACAAGTCATGTTTCTTAGGAGTGGAACCCTTGTAAGAGGATTTTCCTCTGTAAGTCTTGGAAGACTGCTGTCGAGAAGTTTGCTGTTGGTTAGAGGAATATCGGTTTGAACCCTGGTATAAGGTCGATATTGATTGTTTCCTCTTCGAAAATTAGAGGAGGTGCCGCGTCCGCGTGCAACCCGAAAGGGCTGTTTTCGAAATTGCAATGTGCCCAGAGAGCGAGCAGTGTCTGTTTCTTTCTTTATCGATTGGAGAGCTTCATCCACATGATCTCCGAATAAAGCCTCTTCGTCATATGCCATGGTCTTTGACGGTTCCGGCAGTTGCTCAACTAGTATTGACATATCCGCCCATACTTGACGGTCCTAACGACCCAGGATGGCTAAAGCATTAGCCGTTCTCACCATGGTGGAAGCCAACAAAGAGAATTTTCACCCTAAGGCATCCAAACAACATCCAGCATGATCAGGTGGTGCAGTGATCGTAGATGCAGGGTTTCTAGCCCGGCGTTGCGCTGCCTGTGTGACTACAGAATCTGGCTTCGCTTGACCAGTGAGGCACGCTGGTGCTCCTAATGGTGATTTGTACCTTTTCTCCAATCTAGGCACCCATGCCGGAAGACTATTTGAGGCCTTCATAATCTTTTTGCCTTCCTCCCAAATAAATTCGATTATAGGGATTGTATGTGTTTGTTTAACAGGCTGATTTTTGAAATCGTACAGGAAATAACCCTTCGTTAATTTGAACCTTTGTGCTGTCCTATCCCTTAACTGGTGGAACTTGCATATCAACCGGTGGTGAGCCACCAGGTAGCACCGGAGAGGGAGATGGTGTTTGGGCATGATATAGTTATCCCACTCCGCCATACCATCATATTCATCATCAGCATTGCCACCATCATCGAGAATCTCACCATCCTCCCTGTGCTGAGGAATTTCTTCTTCTTCTTCAGTATCATGAGGCCCAACGCTCCTTCCAGATATGGGAGAATAACACCCGCTCCTCCGACACACCCCTCCAATGTGGCGTGCCTCAGGGCTCCTCCCTGAGCCCCACATTGTTTAACATCTAGATGTCCCCATTGGAGGAGGTTGTCACCCCGTTCGGAGTGAGCATTGTCAGTTATGCGGATGACACACAACTAGTTGTCTCCCTTTCCCACCCTAGTCAACAGCCTGCGGACCTATTTAACTGCTTGACGCAGATCCAAGGGTGGATGAATAACTCAGCCTTAAAGCTGAAAGGTTCTAAAACTGACATTCTCCTTTTGGGTCAGAAAGGACTCACCTTCCCTTTGAACATCTGGCCACCCTGTTTGGGACCCCCCCCCTGCCCCCAAACAGGAAGTAAAACGCCTGGGAGTATGGATTGAAACAGACCTTTCATTCTCCACGCAGGCCAAAAAAGTAGCAGGCACCTGCTTCGGGCTACTCAAATCGATGAGAAAGATCCTGCCCCTTCTTCCACCCACATCGCAAAGACTTCTCATCCAAGGCCTCATACTGTCCAGGCTTGACTATAGCAACGCTATATACCTGGGCGCACCCAAAGCAACCCTAAACAAACTACAGAAAATCCAAAATGCTGCCACCCGGATCCTCACGCACACCCCTGCCAGAGCTTCAGCCAAACCTGCTCTGAAGCTCCTTCACTGGCTTCCAGTAAGGGAACGAGTAATATTCAAAGCCTTAAGCCTGGCCCATAGACTACTGCAGAATCAGGGCCCCCCCATTCTGAGGAAATTTATACAACCGTATAAAGCCCCTAGATCCCTCCGATCGGACAAGGAGTCCCTCATCATCTTGCCGAGATTCAAGAAAGCCCGCACGGGTGGAAGGCGCTTCTCGATCCACACAGCTCGCCGATGGAACGCTCTCCCCCGAGACCTGAGGAAAGAACCTAACTACCTGCGATTCAGGAAACGACTCAAAACACACTTGTTCCCTTAATATTTTTAACCACATCTGTTTAAAATTGCTGTCCCCCCCCTTTTTTTCTCACCCCCTACCCCACAGGTGTAGGGATCCTTAGCGCTGGGATACCTCAGGGTGACTACGCGCTCTATAAAAAATTTCTAATTCTAATTCTACTGTCCGAGTTGAAGAATGTCTCAGCGGTACTGCAGGTATTACCACAGAAAGTATTGGAGCCGGTACCGGTTCCGATATAGTTGTTGGCACCACTGGAGTAAGCTGAACCACAGACACTTGTGGTGATAAAGGAAAAACCTCAGACTATAGTCGTCCAACATGAGTTGCAGATTAGTTATCAGTGACAATGGTAGCGTCGCAGTTTGTCTTCCGTAGGAATTTCTTCCTGATAAAATTGTTCCTCATCATCACTATTATCTTCCTGGCATCTTATTACTAAATCTAAGGGACTGTGTGCCGTCCCAACCGATTCAGCTAAGCCTTCTTCTGAATCTTGATCAGAGTCAGTGGTAAAACAATGGTGAAGGAAGGCGGGAATCCTCCACCGATATAACCTCACCTGACATATCTTGTCAAGTACTCGGTGGTAATGGTAATAAAGGAACAGCAGCAAAGGACGAAGTAGTCGCTGTATATGTGGAAGAGATTTGGATTTTTAATGACCTCTGTGCAGAAGTAGTCTTTTTTAAACCCTTATTTTCACTGATGAAACTGCAGTCGACGGGCTCTGAGGCATAGAAGGCTATTGAAGACATCTTCGTAGACGGAATCGTCGACGGAACAATCGTCGACGGAACCACCATCGAAAGAATCATTGCCGACGGAACCATAGTCGACGGAACCATCGTCGACGGAGCCATCGTCGACGGAGCCATCGTCGACGGAGCCATCGTCGACGGAGCCATCGTCGACGGAGCCATCGTCGACGGAGCCATCGTCGACGGAGCCATCGTCGACGGAGCCATCGTCGACGGAGCCATCGTCGACGGAGCCATCGTCGACGGAGCCATCGTCGACGGAGCCATCGTCGACGGAGCCATCGTCGACGGAGCCATCGTCGACGGAGCCATCGTCGACGGAGCCATCGTCGACAGAATCATCGTCGACGGAATCATCGTCGACGGAATCATCGTCAACGGAATCATCGTCGACGGAATCATCGTCGACGGAATCATTTTGAAAACTGGAAAGTTGAAAACCTCACTAGCCTGAGAACTAGGTCTCGTGGGCGACACAGCAGTATTCAATGAAGAAGTGGCAGATGTCATAGTCAGAGACATTTTCTTCTTTTTATGGAAAGGAGCAGGTAACTCCTGTACACTACTGCGTTTTGAGGCTGTGTGGGAACGGCCAGAAGTAAAGTTTTCTACCTCAGAAAATTACTTCATCTTTATCCTTAAGTCTCTGGAGCCACAACAAGAGACGGCCTTCCCTGTCTTTCAGAGTTTTTGTAGAAAATTCTACAGAATTTACATTCACACACCTCATGGTTAGGGTAAAGACAGTAAATATACTTACTGTGTGGATCTTCTGAGATTAATGTAGCTTTCCACAAAAGAACAAGGTCTAAACAAAGACTTCTTACTTGAAGTCATCCTGAAGAGAAAAAACTGAGCAGAGCTCAGGGAGACTCCCTTTCACATGACGTGCGGTAGAAAATCTGAGGTGAGGAGCTCTGAGGAGAAGGTTCTGGAGAGGAGCTGACGCCTGATTGGCCGTAGTTCGGACTAACATAATGACAGAGAGACTGCGAATGTCTTTTTTCTCTTTCCATGTATCTCTATGGAGATTTCATATAGGGATATTCTTGATGTTTATCACTTACTTATATCTCTGTTTTATATGATTACTTATGTATATATATATATATATATATATATATATTATGACTGTATATATTGCTATATTATTTACCGTGGGACTCCCACTCCGACGACGGGAAATATTCAAGCATGTGAATCTATGAAAGACACCCCAATACTGGAGAAAAGTACTTACAACCGTACTAACCACTAACTCAATTTTCTTCCATAGGAAATCATTGATTGTTTTTCTGTGAAATTTCTTCTAAGTGTCGATTTTTGCAAACTGTACATATTCTTTAAAAATAGTACCAACTGTGAAAATGTAATTACTTACCTGTTTTAGATAGATGTTCAGTACTGAGCCTAGGAGCCCAGCACTGGATTACAAAAGTAACGAGAACATACTTTACCCGTTACTTGAATTTTCTTCCATAGGAAACCAGTGACTGTTTTTCTGTGGAAAATTCTTCTGTGTCGATTTTGCAAACTTATAAATATTCGTTAAAAATCGACTGTATAACAAACGCAAACTGCTAACAGGTGGTACACTAGTGCTGGATCCAGGATCCAACACGGACCTAGAAAAATTAACCATAACCCCACTTACCTGCTAAGTGAATTTCCTCCCAGAAGGATAACATTGGTAATTTGATTAGAAAAAGTTTCTAAGTGTCAACTTTTAAAATAGCAAAATATTGCTTAAAAATTACAACAGTAACTAAAACGTATTTACTCATTTGTTTCCAAGAACTGTCCCGGGACTGAATCTAGGATCCAGTCCTGGAGTTAGAAAAGTAATCCTGAAAGTAATCAATTGCATACAACTTAAAATTCCCATTGAGCTCAATGTATTATTGTGTTTGAAATTGTGTTGCCTATTGCAACTAACTATTGCATTCCAAGCCAATTGCATTGTGCAAAGTATTTAACTAAAGCATCTCATTCTGAGAAATTATATTTTGATACCTATTGTTGGTTCTAAAATAAAACAACCATATATTTTTATATACAAACCATTGGCCTAGAGTTCAGTTCTTGAGTGTGTGAGACCATTTGCTAACTGTGTACAACAAATGCTTTACACTGTCCTCTGATACTGCCTTACTGCTCGACCAAGCTACCACTTTAGAGTGTAAGGTTACATCTAACTTTAGCCTCTGCCAAACCTCTGGGGGCTGTGGACCCTGTACCCACTGTACCTATTTGGGAACAGTATATACAGAGCCACTTTCCTACAGTAGTCAGTACAGACCTCTCACTTGACTGTCTCCTTGGAAATAACCATCCAGAGGTTGGTCTGAGCCAAGAAAATGTACTGGTCCAGTGCCAGTCCTCACCCAAGGATTCTGGGGGGCTGAATCTCTGCAGCTAGTGCATGTAGGCCCCACATGAAGAGGAAAAGCAAAGTGTAGGAAAGATGGGCAACCTTTAGCCACTGTTCCAGTGATCCCAGGAGATTCAACACCAGTAGGGGAGACCTCCCATGTTGGCACTGGTGCAGCCACACCTGACCCACAAGAAGTCCTGACTAGTCAGGCAGTTAAGCTTGAGATGGTGGCTCCTCAGGTAACAGAAAGGAGGGTGGAAAAAGGGTGTTTGCTACAGGATGTAGTAACCCTCCCACTCTAAAGCAGCAGACAGGCAACCGGGACCCCAAGAAACCTTCAAGTTAGCACCTTCACCGGTCAGGGAAGAGCTACAGGTGTGGTTCCGGGCATTTACAGCTGTCAGTGGCCTCTGCTGGATGTTAGCATGTATGGCTGCACTGTTCTTGGCATGGATGTCTGAACCCATGTAAAATAGTGAGCTAGACCCTGTTGGTCATGGTGGGGTTACTCAAGTTGCGAGTAAGCTGGGGGTTGTCCTGGCTAAGTTAGGGTTAGCAGGGGTGAACACCTCTGATCCCAAACCCCAAAAAAATGAACACGGAAGTTTAAGAGACAAGCATTGTAAACAGGGTCCTCACACTATTGAGGTAGATCAGCTCCCCAAAAGGGAATGACCTGGACAGGAGGATGTAGGGCAGAGAAGGTCCTGCAACAATCCAACCTGCTTTCTTATTTTTCCTCACCGACAGACCCAGATTGTGGCTAGGCTTCCTTGTCTATTGGCAGGGGGGGCTGGAGGGGAGAATTTTGTGTAGGAAGATGGTACTTGTTGCAGTACCCACCCCCCACACTTTCTGCCTGGTATTTGATGCACTTTTGACTTAAGTGTACTGGGTTCCTGTTAAGTAGGTCCCCAGTACCCGTGTTCTTTCCCTAAAAATGTACAATTGTTTCCCTAATTGGTAAAACTTTTAGCTACCACTGTAAGTCCCTAGTAAGTGGTACCCTGGTACCTAGGGTGCTACACAAGGGTCTCCAAAGGGCTTTAGCACTAATTGTGCCACCTTAAAGGGCCCCTCACCAAGCACATGCACGACTGCCATTGCAGGCTGCATGTCTTGGTGCAAACAAAAGTGGAACCATGACATGTCACATCTCTGTGTGCCATGCCCCCTACCACTGCATGTACTACCTGTAAGTCACCCCAACATGGGACTTGACAGACCTAAGGCAGGGTGCTTGGCATTGCCTGTGCTGGTCAGTTCCATTACTGCCAGTGCAAGTGACCAGGGAAGCCATTTTAAGATGTGTTGGACAATGGTAAAAATTAGTTCCCCAGCTACATGATGGCTTCACTGAAGACAGGGAAGTTTGGTATCAAACATTTCGTATTGGTAAACCCACACTGATGCCAGTGTTGGATTTACCAAAACATGCATGCAGAGGGCACCTAATAGGAGTCTCCTGAAAAACAATCCGCCTCTGAGGTCCTTGCTGACTGGTTTCTATCAGCCTGCCACCCAAGACGCTGTTCTGACCTCCTAGGATGAAAGCCTTTGCTCTCAGGAGGCTCAGAACAAAAGACTGTCCAGGAAGAGGGTGCAACACCCATCTCCCACAGGATGACCTGCTGATTAGCCTTCCTTGGGCAGAAAGCCTCAAAGGGCTGCCTCCTTTGAAATGCGATTTTGGCTCACCTTGATAGGAGAGGAAGCAGACCTCTTTGTCCAGGACCCCTTGGCACTTGGACAGGTGGGAAAATTAGCTAGTCAGATGAGCTTGCCACCTCCGGGCTCGTACCACCCCTCAGGTGGGCTACTGTGAGGTGGACACAAATTTTCTAAAGTAGCCATCTTTGCAATGGCATACTTAGGAATTCTAGGACAGCGTTATGCCCACTTCCCACAGGAAGTGGTCATATATGGGGTGCAGTCCCCACACTTCTCTAACACCCATAAATTCAGCATTTAGGGGAGTCCCTGGCACCAGAGAAGCAGATACTGACAACCTAAGAAGAGAGGACATCGAAGAGCCGCAAAAGCAGAAAAGAAAGAAGCGGAGTAGTACCTGGTACCAATCCTGCCAGTCTGCCTGAATCCCCCATCGCAAAACGGCACCAAAGTCGACTCATCGTGCAGCTGTGGCCCAAGAAACTTGGGAGCACTGCCTGCCTTTGATAAAGACTCAAGACCTCCAGCGAATAGCGGAGACTCTGAGGGCTCCGAACCGCCACCACCTGATGTCACCACTGCACCCGTCGCCTTCGGCTCGATGAAGTGGGCCAACAAGGTTTCCCAGCCTTCTATAACTTGAGTCCATCATGTCACCCCTCCTGGACTCCCTGACAAAGCGTGCAGCCTCAGCATGCAGGTCCCCTACACCAAGACTGCTACGCTAATGAAAACTAGACGCCCAAGGAAACCCCTGCGCCTGTCTCCCTGGGCCTTGGAGAAGAAGAACGAGGAGCTGCATGGGGAGCTGCATTTCAGCAGCTCCCCATGTGGAAAAGCAATCCCGGCTCCCGAATGCCTGCTGGGATCGTGGGGCTCTCCCCACGGTCCCCAATGATTTCTTAATAAACCCCAGGGGAAGGGGTCCCCGGGGATAATAAAAATTAGTGATCCTAACGCGTTGGGTGCACGATTTCTCTCGCGTATGGTGCGCGGTTCCCAACGCATTGGGTGCGTGGATCCAAGGAAAAAAAACGTGCGCAGGGATCGAGAAAGGTGCACATAGGGTGCACGAATCCCAAAAAAAAGTATACAAAAACAAAATAAAGTATTGAAAGGAATATGCTACTTACCAGTATGCATCTGTTCTTGGCATGTAGAGCTGGTGTGAAGAGCTACTGTGACACAGGTTGTTCGGTCGGCGCCGAAGGTTTCGGGGCAGACGGCTTTTTAGGTTTGTCGAAACCGTGCTTCCTGGGAACCTCAGTTTTTTTGGTCGGCGCCGTAGAAGGTCTCGGCACGGGAGTGTTGGTGCCGAGGGTCTTGTGATGTTTGGTCGGCTCCCGAGGAGCAGGTTTCGGCACCGAAGACTTCGGTGGTGGAGGTGGAGGCCGATTGGCCGATTGGTGTGGAGGTGGAGGCCGATTTTTTCTTCGGTGCCGAAGGTTGTTTCTGGGCACCGGTGGCCGGCTGGCTCGAGCCCGAGCTGCCGGAAGGCTTAGAAGGCTTCTTTACCGGGCCCGAAGGTGGGGTGTGAGAAGCAATGTCCTTGGTCTTGCCTAGGCCCGGAGGCGAAGGTGTGACCGAAGCCTTTTTCGGTACCGGCGTGGGCGGGGGAATTGTACTCCCGACCCGCTGCGCCGGGGCGATGTCCTCCACATCCGAGTCCTCGGCCTCGGAAGCGCTGACGAGGTCGTCGTCCTCCTGTTGTATGTCCTGCTGTCCCGGAGCTTCGACGTCGTCCCCTAAGATGTCGACTGGAGCGGAGGTCGAGGAGTGTGCCATGTTGCGTCTAGCCCGTCGATCTCGAATGGTCTTTTTTGAGCGAAAAGACTTGCAGGTGGGACAGTCTCGGGCCTCGTGTTCTGGGGAGAGGCAGAGGTTGCACACCTCATGGAGATCGGTGTGGGGAAACTTGGACCCACATCGAGGGCACTTCTTGAAGGGAGTTCTTTTTCCATCAGCCGAGACCGGAGCCGGAAAAGGCCCGAAGGCCGCCGTCGACCACCGGAATCGAAGAAGTGCCGAAGAGAAGATGAGTAAGATGATTTATATATTTGAAGAAGCTCGAGGATTTGTGCGTCGATCGGTGAACTGGGAAGTTCGGAACCGGAGCGCGAAGTATTACATCCGAGCCCGATGGCGGAAAAAAACTGAGGATGGAGCCGAAGCCCATGCGCAATACTAACCAGAGGAGGAGTCACCGACCTCGTGACTCCCAAAGACTTTCCAAGAGGAAAAACAAACTGCAAACATCCGGGCCCAACACCAGATGGCGATCTATGCACAGTGTATAATCTGCAGCTCATATGCCTTGTACATATAGTTTAAAAAATATTTGATAAAATATAAAAAAATATTTTTAAAAAATTTACAATAAAATAAGAAAAAAACATTAAAAACAAAGAATATTTTTTAATTTTTAAAAGAATTAATTGAAAAGGAATATGCTACTTACCAGTATGCATCTGTTCTTGGCATGTAGAGCTGCAGATCTACACACTTGTGCATAGATCGCCATCTGGTGTTGGGCCCGGATGTTTGCAGTTTGTTTTTCCTCTTGGAAAGTCTTTGGAAGTCACAAGGTCGGTGACACCTCCTTTGGATCGTATTGCGCATGGGCTTCGGCTCCATCCTCAGATTGTTTTTCGCCAACAGGAAAAGATGGAGCGTAGTAAAAACAGTGAAGATGCCCATGTGTGTGTTATCTAAATGAGATAAACTGGAACAGATACAGGTAGCCGGGGAGGCGGGTGGGCGTGTGTAGATCTGCAGCTCTACATGCCAAGAACAGATGCATACTGGTAAGTAGCATATTCCGTTCAAGGCATATGAGCTGCAGATTACACACTTGTGCATAGATTATATAGCAGTACCCACCGTTAGTGGCGACCACCTGTCTCTGTTGCAGTGGTTTGAAATAATGTTTTGAGTACAGCCTGGCCCACACTAGCTTGTTGCTTAGTTTGCACATCTACACAATAGTGTTTGGTGAAAGAATGCGGTGTTGACCATATAGCTGCTTTGCAGATATCATCTAATGGGATGTTCCCTAGAAAAGCCATAGAAGCCCATATCTTCCGTGTAAAGTGGGCTTTAGGGGGAACGGATAGCGTTAGTTTTGCTTTGTGGTAGCAAATCTGAATGCATTTGACAATCCACCTAGCTATACCCGAATTGGAGATGGGGTTGCCCTTGTGTGGTGGAGAGAAAGAGACAAACAGTTGTTTGGTCTTACGGAAAGATTGTGTTCTCTCGATGTAGTAGAGTAAGGCTCGTTTGACATCTAGTGTGTGTAGAGCTCTTTCTGCAACAGTTTGTGGTTGCGAGAAGAATACTGGTAGTTCTACAGATTAGTTTAGGTGAAAAGGAGAAATGACTTTAGGGAGGAATTTTGGGTTGGTACGGAGAACAACTTTGTTATGGTGCATTTGCAGAAACTGTTCTTGAATGGTAAATGCCTGTATCTCACTGACCCTTCTGAGGGAAGTGATGGCTACGAGAAAGGCGGTTTTCCAGGTTAAGAATTGGAGTTCACATTTGTGCAATGGTTCGAAAGAAAGGCCCCATTAGTCTGGTGAGAACGATATTTAGGTTCCACACAGGACACAGGTGAGGGTGGCACTCGGGGGGGAATTATTCTTTTAAGGCCTTCCATGAAGGCTTTAATTGCAGGTACTCTGAAGAGTGATAGATGTTGCCTGTTTTGTAGATAAGCTGCTATAGCTGTGAGGTGTAGTCGAATGGACGTATAGGCTAGATTACACCTTTGTAGGTGTAGTAAATGGCCTATGATGTGTTGGATGGAGACGTCTAGGGGATTGATGGTGGTGTTGTGACAATAGACAACAAAACGTTTCCACTTGGCGGCGTAGCACGCTCTAGTGGTGGGTCGTCTAGCTTCCTTGATGACGTTCATACAGTCAGGGGGAAGATTCAGATAACCGAATTCTAGGACTTCTGGAGCCAGATCGCAAGGTTGAGCTGAGCTGGGTCCGGGTGTCTGATCTCTCCATGGTTCTGGGTTAAGAGGTGTGGAGAGAGGCGTAATTTTTGGTGCGGTACTACAGATAGTTCCAGCAGTGTGGTGTACCACGGTTGTCTGGCCCAAGTTGGAGCTACTAGGATTAGTGTGAGGGAGTGTTGCTGTAGTTTGCGCACCACTAGTGGAATGAGTGGGAGAGGCGGAAAAGCGGATGCAAATCTGCCTGACCAGTTCATCCATATTGCATTCCCTTTGGACAATGGGTGTGAATATCTGGCGGCGAAGCTTGGGCATTTGGTGTTTTCGTGGGTGGCGAAGAGGTCTATCTGTGGATGCCCCCACATCTGAAAGTACGGGTGTAGAATTTATGGGTGGAGTTCCCACTCTTGGATTTGTTGCGTTTGTCTACTGAGCATAGTGTTTTGGACTCCTGGGACATGCTGAGCTAGGAGAAAGATTCTCTGGGGTATGGCCCATCTCCATATGCTCTGTGCTAGCTGAGAGCGCTGTGGAGAGTGTGTGACGCCTTGTTTTTGAATACAGTACATGGCTGTCATGTTGTCTGTGCGGATTAGGACTGCCTTGCCTGAAATCTGTGTTTGAAAAGATTTTAGGGCTAAGAAGATTGCTAGTAACTCCAGATGGTTGATGTGGAGTAACTTTTGTTGAGGTGTCCATGTGCCCTGCACGGTGAGATGTAATAGATGAGCTCCCCAGCCGGAGAGCGATGCGTCTGTGGTTAGTACTATCTGGGGAACCGGGTCCAGGAACGGTCGACCTGTGGAAAGGTTTGTGGTGGTCCACCACTGCAGAGAGCGATGGGTGCGACCGTCTACCAACACCAGATCTGTTAATTGACCCTGGGCCTGGTTCCATTGGCGCGCTAAGCACTCTTGGAGAAGACGCATCTGGAGTCTTGCGTGAGGTAGTATGAAGATGCAAGAGGCCATCATCCCTATTAGTTGCATAAACACCCGAGCTGGAAGGGAGGGTTGTGCTATGAATTTTGTGCGTAGAGCCTGAATGCTTGCAATCCTGGCAGGATTGGGGTAGGCGAGCGCTTTTGAGGTGTCTATCGTGGCACCTAGATATTGTTTTATGTGGGATGGTTGTAGATGGAACTTTGTGGTTTACCGTGAAGCCTAGCTGGTGAAGTAGCTGGATCGTGGTGTGTGTGTGTTGTACACACCGATTGTATGAACTGGCTTTTATCAGCCGTCCACTGCAAATCTGAGGTACTTCCTGTGAGCGTTGTGCACTGGGATGTGAAAATAAGCGTCTTTGAGGTCTAAAGTTGTGAGGAAGTCGTTTTGGCAAAGTAGCGAAAGTACCTGCTGAAGCGTCACCATATGAAAATGGTCGGAGTGTATGTATTTGTTTAGGGGCCGAAGGTCTAGGATGGGCCGTAGAGTCTCATCCCTTTTTGTATGAGAAAATATAGGGAGTAGACCCCCGTATTTTGTTGGTTGGTAGGAACGTATTCTATTGCCTTTTTGTGTAGGAGGGAGATTACCTCCTGCTTGAGTAGCAGTAGATGTTCTGGTGACATTGGGCGTTGTCTGGGTGGAATGTTTGGGGGGTAGATATTAGTTCTAGGCAGTAGCCTGACCAAATTATTTGTGTTACCCATTTGTCCGAGGTGATGGTAGTCCAGACCGGAAGGAAATGTTGGAGTCTGCCCCCGACCGGAGTGGGATGGTCTGGGGGAAGCGGAGGGAAGTCATTGGGTAGGCGCGGTGGCAGAGCGGGAGGTGTTTGTTTTGCCTCTGCCTTTGTTATTGTTGCCCCTGTAGCCGCCCCTTTGGTAACCCCTTGTGAAGGTGGACTGAGTAGGGGATTTGTATGAAGTGGAAGCGGTGTCTGAGGAGTAGCCTCTGGATGTGCTCCGAAAGGAAGAGCGGCGAAAGGAGCGTCTGGGAGGATGAGATTGTAAGGCTCCCATGGATTTTGCCGTGTCAGTGTCCTTTTTCATTTTCTCTAGGGCGTCATCCACTTGGGGCCAAACAAATGTTCCTGGTCAAAGGGATGGTTGAGGATGGAGGCTTGTACCTCCGGTTTAAAACCGGATATCCTTAGCCAGGCATGGCGACGGAGGAGGACACTAGTATATGCTTTTGAGCCTTCGGGCGCTCAATTGATTTCAATGGGAAAGCTGTGAGGTGGTCTTTGTTCACTCCGGCACAGGCCAGGCTTGGCAGGTGCAGAGTGTGAAGGGTTTGCGGTTCCGGGCTGATGCCAGGGATTAGAAGCGGATTTTGAGTAGAGCCTTTACTCATGGGAAACCCAGGTGCTTAGAGCCAAGAGGTAGCCAGGTCCTCCGGGGTTTGCGAGGCTGCTGGCCACAAGAGATGCCGGTTGGAGCAGGAGCAGGTTCGAGGGTCGAAAGGCCGGTAGGGCTGGGGCCAAAGCGGTTGGTGTCTTCCTCTTCTTAGCAGCTGCAGGGCAGGTCTTCTTTCTTCTTGCTCTTATTTGTATTTCGGAATCTGTGGAAGGAAGGTTCAGGGTGCCCCTAAATACTAGATTTAGGGGCGTTACAGGTAGGTGAAGGGCAGGGACCAATGGGTCCCTGTCCTGGGGTGGGTACACCCCCTATCCTGCCTCTCTCCTGTAGGAGGGGGGCAGTAGCCTAGTCCTGATTGGGCAGGGCTTCCCATCTTCAAGATGGCGAGAGCCCGGAGATGTGCTTCACCTCGCCTCCCCCCACCTGAGGGGTGGGGTTGGCAGGCTGGCGCATCCCCTGTCCTTATTTGGGGGTTTCCATCCAGGCTTCCCGCCAGAGTGGGGTCTGCCAGTGGCCTGGGGAAGCTCACAGAGCCGGCATGCCTTTGAAGCTTCCCCCTGCCCATCCTGGGGAAGGAGATCTAGCACCTTGCTCAGGATGTGTATTGTTGCAGGCCCAGGAGAGCAGGGGCTCTCCTACCCAGGGGTCCAGCAACATGTCTGCTGTGTGGCAGCCTAGGCAGCCGACCAGACGTGGATTGTAGGTTAGGTTTCAGGGGGTATCTCTAAGATGCCCTCTGGGGTTCTTGGTACATTAAATACCACACTGGCATCAGTGTGGGTTTAATGTACTGAGAAGTTTGATACCAAACTGCTCAGTCTTCAGTGTTGCCATTATGGTGCTGTTGAGTTAGTGTTTGACGAGCTCTCAGCACCATGCACTCTTAAATGGCAGCACTGCACTTACAGTGCCCAGGAATGGACCTGGGTACTGTAGGGGCACAGGGCTCATGCGCCTGTGTCCACACCACTGGCATAGGGCACCCAGCTAGAGGGGTGGCTGATGTATGCCAGGGCAGTGTAGGTGGTGGGCATGGCACACAGGGATGTGTGCCATGTCGACTCTTTGTTTTGTCTTGTACCCAGACACTCAGCCTGCAAGGGAGGTGTGTGTGTGTGTGTGTGAGGGTATAGGGCCTCTAAGGGTGGCACAATGAGTGCTGCAGCCCTTAGAGGCCTTCCCTGGTCACAAGGCCCTGGGTACCATTTACCAGGGGCTGACATGTGGCCAGGGTTTGCCAATTTGGGTTTTAGGTTTTTAGGGAAGGAACATAGGCCCTGGGCACCTGATTGAGTGTGCCCTGGACTCCTGCCAAAGTACATTCAGCAATTCAGCAAAAAGTGGGGGAATACCATGCAAAAAAGATGGCACTTTCTCACAGTCCACCACTGCAGAGAGCGATGGGTACAGTCGTCCACCAACACCAGATCTGTTAGCTGACCTTGAGCCTATTTCCACTGACGTGCTAGACACTCTTGTAATGGACGCATTTGCAGTCTTGCATGAGGAACATGAAAAATGCAGGAGGCCATCATTCCTATTAGTTGCATGAACACTCTTGCTGGTAGTGAGTGTTGTGGCTGAAATCTTTGAACTAGCTTTTGTATAGCACTTATCCTGACTGGATTGGGATATGCTAGGGCTGTGGAAGTATTTACGGTAGCTCCTAGATATTGTTGTATTGTGGAAGGTTGGAGATGGGATTTGCCTAGATTTATTGTGAATCTCAGACTGTGACGCAATTGTATTGTACGGAGTGTGTGTTGAACACAGCTGTTGTGGGAGCTTGCTTTTATGAGCCAATCATCTAGATATGGGAAGACATGAATTTGTTGTCTTCTCAGATGGGCTGCAACCACTGCGAGGCACTTGGTGAAAACTCTGGGCGCTCCCCAAATGGGAGAACCTTGAACTGGTAGTGTTGACCATCTACTACAAACCTGAGATATTTCCTGTGAGCTGGGTGAATGGGAATGTGGAAGTAGGCATCCTTTAGATCTAGAGTGGAGAGAAAGTCGCCTTGCTGTAGTAGTGGAAGCACTTGTTGTAAAGTGACCATAACATAACATAACACGTGTATTTGTAAAGCGCACGTTCACCACTACGGGTATCTTGGCGCTGAATAACAGATGTTTATTGTTACCCAACTTAATGGTACTCATTTTATCGACCTCAGATGGATGAAAGGCTGAGTGGACCCGCCGGGATTTGAACCTGTGACCATGAGGTCGAACACAGGCCCCTGCAGCAGACGCATTAGTCCACTGAGCCACCAGACTCGGCTATGTGGAAGTGGTCCGATCAAATTTAAAAGTTGAGCGGTCTGAGGTCCAGTATTGGTCTGAGAGAGCCGTCCTTTCTTGGGATTAGGAAATAGAGGGAATAGACCCCTGTGCCCTGATGAGGCGCAGGAACCGGCTCGATTGCATGTTTTTGTGACTTTGCTAAGACCTCTTGTTTGAGGAGCGTTAGATGTTCTGATGACATTGGGCGCTGTTTTGGAGAAATGTTGGGAGGCGTAGAAGTGAGTTCCAGGCAATAACCATACTGGATAATCTGTCTTACCCACTTGTCTTGTGATGGAATTCCAGACAGGCAGGAACTGTGAGAGGCGTCCCCCAACAGGAGTGGAATGATCGGGTAAGCGCAGGGAAGTCACTGTTTGTTATTAGGGGAGTTGCGGGTGTTACCCCTGCCTCTATCGTAGTTGTTCCCTCTGTAAACTCCTCTATTGTATCCCCTGGAAAAGGAGCTCTGGTTGGGGCTTTTATAGGATGAGGACGGGTGTTCTGACGTATTTGTCTTGGAACCTGCTCTATAGAAAGAGCGACGAAAGGAACCTCTTGCAGATTGTAACTGTAAGGCTCCCATAGACTTTTCGGTCTCCGTGTCTATTTTTATTTTATCTTTTCTAAAGATGAGTCTACTGCAGGGCCAAATCGGTGCTCCTGATCGAAAGGTTGATTAAGGATGGTATTTTGTACCTCTTGTTTACATCCAGATACCCTGAGCCAGGCGTGTCTGCGTAGCAAAACACTGGTGTTTATTGCACGGGACGTGGTGTCTGCTGCGTCGAGCGCGCATTTGATGGATGTATTGGTTATCAGTTTGCCTTCCTGTATAAGGTCACTAGCTTTGTCCTTATATTCCGGAGGTAGATGTTGAATGAGCTTTTACAGCTCGTCATAGTGTGCCCTATCGTATCTTGCTAGAAGGGCTTGTGTGTTTGCTATTTTCCATGAGTTTGCAGCTTGAGACGCCATATGTTTACCTGACGCGTCTAATAATTTAGATTCCTTATCAGGAGGTGGTGTGTCACCTAACCCCTGAGAGTTTGCCCTATTGCGTGCATTGGCTACAACCAGCGAATCTAAGGGAAGTTGGCGCTTGATGTATATAGGGTCAGTGGGAGCTGCTTTGTATTTCTGATCTACTCTGGGGTTAAGAACCCTAGCTCTAACTGGGTCTTTGAACACCTCAGGAGCGTGTCTAAGAAGGCCTTGTAACGTGGGTAAGACGTGAGAAGATTTTTGTGGTTGGTCAAAAGTCTCCAGTAGAAGATTCCCTTCTACAGGATCTGAATGTAGTTTGACATTATGGTATGTGGCGGCCCTATTGATGAGCTGGGCAAAACCCACATTGTCATCTGGCTGAGATGGTTTTGAGGGGTAGAAATCCGGATCATTGGTTAGATCAGGATCAGTGTCATAATCATGCCATGGGTCTGGATCCTGTGGTGGATCATCAGGATCTTCAGTCTAATGGTACTAGATCTTCATTTTCTGGCCCATTTCCATGTGAATCATCACTGTCCTCCGGTTGTGGAGTGTGTGCTGGAAAAATGAGTAAATTGGGGTTGACTGGTGGTGAGGTATTAGTAGCTATGTGTAATTTCTTTGGAGAAACTGGAGCATGTGGCAAATGTTCTAGTTTCCTCTTTGTAGGTAGTTTGGTGACTATGTGACCAGTCTTTGGGTGAATAAAGATGGTAGTTTGTCTTGGATCGGGAAAGAAAAGCTCTTCTGGATCGATAGGTTTCTTCGGCGTCGAAGATTTCTCTTTGGAAACTTGTTTTTGGACAGTGTCCGGTACAGAAGCTTTCCCTGGTTCCGAGGCCTTCGGTGTGGGTTATTTAGCAGGCTTATTTATAGGAGTTTTGTCCTTTAATGTTCTTGGCTCTGATGTTTTCGGTGCCGAGGTCTTTTCTGTGTGCTTCGTGACAAAGTCTTCTATGTGTGCTTCGGGGCCGAGGTTTTATCCGGCTGCTTTGGTGCCGGGGTCTTATCGCGGTGCTTCGGTGCCGAGGGATCTTTTGCCGCTTTTGGTGCCGACGGAGGGCGCTGCAACTCGGACCGACTTTTCGGTGCCGAAGATGGTTTTCCGGTACCGGGTGGTTGGCTCGAGCCGGAAGGCTTTCCTTTGTCTTTCGGTGCTGGGCCTGGAGGCAGGGCACTCAAAGTATTCGTACTGTGAGGACCTGAGCCCGAAGGTGTAACCGGAGCCGTTGGTATGGGCTTGGGTGGGGTGGAGCGGGGGTTTCGGTACTCACGTCCCTTTGAGCCGGGGTGCTGTCACCTTTGGCATCGGAGGCATCTGCTTCAGAGTCCAGGACCTGTTCTGGCTTCGGAAGGCTATCGAGACCTGGATGGAAGATGTCCGGAATAGAACATGGGCCTAGGGACCTCTCGTGGCGTCGAGCTCGACAAACCCGGATGGTCTTCGTGGGCTTGAAGGAGAGAAGCCTCACAATCATCCTCTCTACGTTCTGGAGAGAGGCACAGATTGCAAACAGGATGGAGGTCAGAGTGTGGAAACTTAGCACCACACTGTGGACCTTTTTTAAAGGGAGTCCGTTCCATCGTCTTCCGTCTCTAACGGCGTGGGTAGGCCCAGCAGCCCGTGTCGAAGTCCGCAGGGGTCTAAGTTTTTCGAAAGTTGCAGAGGGTGCGCGTTTAAGGTACGCGATTGAGTCAATACCGTCGGTTAAGTGTGATTGCATGTCAAAAAGGGGGTTCAATAACGACACCGACCCGGAGCGCAGCAAGTCACATCCGAACCGATGGCGGAAAAAGCAATCTAATGATGGAGCCGATGCCCATGCGCATTGTCCACCGAAGGAGGATTCACCGGTCTCGTGACTGCAACACTTCTTCAAAGACAAAAACAACATGCAGATATCCGAGCCCAACACCAGATGGTGATCTATGCATAGTGTACAATCTGCAGCTCATATGCCTCGAACAACATGTTACTGTTTCTGAATCCCAGGTAAAGACAAAAAGTGCAGCATCTATGGTCTGAAACCTTTGGCAGGATAAATCAAAGACAGAAGGAGAAATGTTTATGCTGCACACTGTAAATCATTAAAGATCATCTGAGGATAATACACTGCAGTAGACCATGGCCTCTAAAAAGCAACTGAAAGGCGAAGCAGAGAAAGGGCAGCAGACACCAGACCTTGTTGGAGCTCGCAGAGAAGATGCAGGTCTAGGGGTAGTCATTGGTAGGCTATATGTTGCATTACATTATAACAGCACCTTTGTTTGGGTGTGTAATTTGCCCAAATATCCTTGCAATCCCAGCTCAAACACTGCAACTGTTGATCTAATATCACTCTCAATCTCAAACTGTTATGCAACAAGGCCACTAAAGTGTGGCAAGCAGTGGCCACCACAGAAGGACCCAGATATGCATCTGAAGTCAACGTAGCAAAGCCAAAGCATACACAAGGGATTTTTGTTATCTTTTAGCTGGCTTTAGAGTCTTGTCCCTTTTAACGCCATACAGCAGTCTAATGCAAAGCAAACAAGTGTTTAACTGCAGGGGCTTGGTAAATTCTCTCATCACCTTTAAAGATCCTGTACAGAGTTTAAAAGATCAATGTAGTGGCACATACAATGGCTGAAAAGTGAGTGGCAAATTCACCCACCTTAAAAAGAATGTATTAACAAAATCAGAAAAGGATTAAAGAACTTTCCAAAGTGATAAGGAAGGCTACGATAAGGAACAGTTGGATCTAACAAAACATGTTACAAATAACTTGTCTGAAGTTAAATAATATTTTTTTAAAAAAAAGATTTAATGGAATAAACTTACAATACAGCCACACCAATTTCAGGGCTCCTCTTACTATGAGAGGCACACTTCTGCAGTCTCTCTGATGCCTAAAGAGGTCACTTAAATACAGAATTTCAGACAATATTGTAACCTAAAATCTCAGGATTCGGTTTTTCATTTAACAAAAAGATTAACTATAGCTTTTAATACTGACCTGATAGACCGACACGTGAAGAAGACTATCCTCTTAAGTTTTTTATTATAGAAAAAGTAGTTGAATGACCAGAGGCTTCCCTCCTCTCCGAAAGGATCACAGTCCAGATCAGGGTTATAGCTAAAGCAAAGGATAAAACTATATTAACGGCATGAAGGAGAATAAATGGCATGCAACAATACAATGTGTGAGACCCACAGAATAGTGGAGTATAATTAAAGACTGCACAAAACAAGTAATATAAAACCATTTCAACAAATGCGAAGTTTACAACACAGTGAAATGCTTAGATTATAGGCTTTGAGTTTGGTAGCACAAACTTTGCATATTGGCATGTGTAAGAAAGGGACACTTTTTGCCGGGGTCATGATGTGATTTCAACTGGAAGTGCTCTTGGTTCCCGCTAACCAGGTTCCCAGGGCCAGATCTCTTTCCCCAAAACTGTACCATTGTGTCCCCAATTGGCAAGACCTTGAGCACCCTCCAAAAGTTCCCAATAAATGGTACCCATGGTACCTATGGCCTGAGGTACTAAAGAGGGTCCCCAAGGACTGCAGCACGAATTGTGCCACCCTAAGGGACCCCTCCGAAACTCATGCACGTCTGTCATCACAGGCTGTGTATTTTGGTGCAGATCAAAGTGAAAATATGACATGGCACATCCCTGTTTGCCATGTCCCCTAACACTGTATGTAAGATTTGTAAATTATTCCTTCAGCAGACCTTACCGACCTAAGACAGGGTACCTTATATTACATGTGAGGACATATCTGCATGAGCAGCTATACCCCCTGTGATGGTCAGTCCTATTACTGCTATTACAAGTGATCAGGGAATCCATTTTAACACAGATGCGGGACACTGGTGAAAACGAGTTGCCCAGCTACATGATGGCTTAACTGAAATAGGGATGTTTGGTATCAAAGAACTTATATTCACAAACCCAACCCGATTCCAGTGGTAGATTTGTGAATACATGCACACACAGGGCACCTTCGAGGTAAACTACCAGCCTCTTGTGTGTTGGCTGACTGGTCTCTGCCTGCCTGCCTGCCGCCAGGGACATATTTCTAACCTCCCAGGGTGAAGGCCTTTGCTCTCAGGAGGTCAGAAACAAAGCCTGCACGGGGAGAGGGTGTTCACACCCCCTCCCTCAAGATGACCTGCTGATTAGCATTCCAAGCCAGAGGAGGTTCAAAGAAGCTACCGCCTTTCAAATGAGAATCTGGCTCCCTAACAGGAGTGAAAGCCGAACCCCTTTGTCCAGAGCTCTTTGGAAGGTAAGCTTGCTCACCCCCAGGCTAGTGCCACACCTAAGGTGGGCTAACTGACGTGGACACGACTTTTCAGAGTTGGCCAGCTGTGTGATGCCTAACTTAGGAATTCTGGGACAGGGTTATGCCCACTTCACACAGGAAGTGATCATATAGGAGGCGTAGTGACTCCAAGGGTAAGTAGTACCTTGGCTTCTTCCCTAAATCTAGTATTTAGGGGAGCCCCTGGCACCAGATAATCCGATCCTGCCGACCTGAAGGAAGACAGATGTCGCATCCTGAAAGAAATGAAGACCCAGCAACTAACTTTACACCACCCGTGCTAATAGAGGACTTCATGCAGCTCCTGAGTCCCCAGAGCTCGGTAGATCTGCCAGCACTTCACCCAAGAACCCTAGACAAGTAGCAGACCTGCTTCCCTGCCTCCTACAGGCATCCAAAGACTCCTGAGAGGACTTTTTGACCGCAGTAACCTGACACAGGAAGACACCACTGCACCCATCGCTCCAAGTCGGTGTTGAAGTGGTCCAATGGTGTCATCCCAGCCCACCAGAGAGGAGTCTACTGTGGTTTTGACCCCAGTAAACTCTGACATTGCCTGCAGCCTCTGTACACAGGCCCCCTCTACCGCAACTGCTCCAGTAAGAAAATCTGGATGCCTAGAGACACCTCTGCATCCGTCACCCCTGGGCCATAGAGCAGAGGACCACAGGTGTTGCTACGTCCCAGAGCGTCGTGAGGCCTGAGTCCCCTTGTTGGTTCAGCCCGACTGGCATCCCAGTCAACACCTGCAGCCACTTTTCACAGAGACCGATCCACATAGAGTAACATTGGGCACCTGATGCTGTTTTGCACCTCTGCACCCGGCTTCCCTAGTGCCACTGGTCGCTGTACTGTACCTGTACCCATATGATAACATTGCAGCTTCTAAAAATTGCACGGTCTACTTATTGATCACAAAAGTCTTTTTTTTTTAAAAATAAATATTTATTGTTTTTCACAAAAAGAAAAACAATGTGACAACTTACAGCAAGGGCTAATTATGCTGGACAGGAAATACAGTTTGAACATGTCTGAGCGGTTGGTATATAAAGTCAGTGAAAAGCACATAATGGTAGCTGAGCTGTAACAGCAGTGGATCTTCACAACAGTGTAACTGGGGGTGAATATAAGGGTCGGGATGAGAGGTGAGCGGCTGGGTGTCAATGGCAGAGTGTGTAGAGCAAGGTTGGCATTGTGACAAGGACAGACGGGCTAGCAGAAAAGGTTGTGAGAACTCCCGTGCGGGATATCAGTTTCGTTGCGTGTAGGCAACGTTTATCGTGTTTATGGATGCAAGTCATCATTTCCCGCCTTGTGTTTTTAGTGTGTGAGCAGGGGGGCCCATTTAGGGGAGATAGGAAGTTTGCGCAGGTGGCGTACCTTCTCATAACGGAGGGCGTCTTCCTCTGCTGCGCCCCATTTGCGTACCGCTCCATGCCATGCGGTTGAACTCTAAAGTATTTTTCTTCAAAAACGTACTTACCTGAACTAATTGATTCTGGTGCCTAAACATATGGAATATGCTACTTACCAGTATGCATCTGTTCTTGGCATGTAGAGCTGCAGATATGTACACTTTTGCATAGATCGCCATCTGGTGTTGGGCCCGGATGTTTGCAGTTTGTTTTTCTTCTTGGACAGTCTTTGAAAGTCATGAGTTCGGTGACTCCTCCTTCAGTCCGTACTGCGCATGGGCTTCGGCTCCATCCTCAGATTGTTTTTCGCCAGCAGGGAAATGATGGAGCGTAGTGATAACAGTAAGAAACCCATGTGTGTTGTATCTAAATAAGATAGACTGGAACGGATACAGGTAGCCGGGGAGGCGTGTACATATCTGTAGCTCTACATATCAAGAACAGATGCATACTGGTAAGTAGCATATTCCGTTCGAGGCATATGAGCTGCAGATTGTACACTTTTGCATAGATTATATAGCAGTACCCAGCCCTAGCGGCGACCACCGGTGTCCGTTGCAGCGGTTTGAAATAGTGTCTTTAGTACAGCCTGGCCCACACTAGCTTGTTGTTTGGAGTGCACATCTACACAGTAATGTTTTGTGAAGGTGTGCGGTGTTGACCATGTGGCTGCTTTGCAGATGTCATCTAAGGGTATGTTCCCTAGAAAAGCCATAGAAGCCCCTATCTTTCTTGTAGAGTGGGCTTTAGGTGGAACAGATAATGTTCGTTTTGCTTTGTGATAGCAAATTTGTATACACTTTACAATCCACCTAGCTATCCCTGATTTTGAAATGGGGTTGCCTTTATGCGGTGGAGAGAAGGAGACGAACAACTGTTTAGTCTTTCTGAAAGGTTGCGTTCTTTGTATGTAGTACAGTAAGGCCCTTTTAACATCAAGTGTATGCAGAGCCCTTTCCGCAACAGATTGAGGTTGCGAGAAAAAAAACGGTAATTCCACCGATTGATTAAGATGGAAGGGGGAAATGACCTTGGGCAGAAATTTTGGATTTGTGCGAAGTATCACCTTGCTGTGATGTATCTGCAAAAAGGGTTCCTGTATAGTGAACGCTTGTATCTCACTAACCCTTCTAAGGGAAGTGATAGCTACGAGGAAAGCTGTTTTCCAAGTGAGGAACTGTAACTCACATTTATGCATTGGTTCGAAAGGCTGACCCATGAGCCTTGTAAGAACTACGTTGAGATTCCATACAGGGGAAGGTGGTGCCCTGGGTGGAATTACTCGTTTAAGGCCTTCCATAAAGGCTTTAATAGCAGGCACTCTGAACAGTGATAAATGCGGTCTGTTTTGTAGGTAAGCAGCAATTGCTGCTAGGTGTAGACGTATGGATGAATATGCCAGGTTACACCTTTGAAGATGGAGCAGATAGCATATGATGTGCTGTATGGAGACATCTAAAGGGTTGATTGTATTGTTACGGCAGTAAACAACAAATCTCTTCCACTTTGCGGCATAGCATGCTCGAGTGGTAGGACGTCTGGCTTCCTTGATAATGTTCATGCAATCAGGGGGAAGGTTAAGGTATCCAAATTCTAAGATTTCAGGAGCCAGATCGCAAGGTTGAGCTGAGCTGGGTCCGGGTGCCTGATTTCTCCATGGTTCTGTGTTAGGAGGCATGGGGACAAGTGCAGCTTTTGAAGTGGTACTACCGATAGCTGTAGCAGTGTGGTGTACCACGGCTGCCTGGCCCATGTTGGAGCTACCAGAATGTGTGAGGGAGTGCTGCTGAAGCTTCCTTACCACTAACGGAATTAGCGGGAGAGGTGGAAAGGCGTATGCAAATTTGCCTGACCAGTTCATCCATATCGCATTGCCTTTGGACAATGGGTGTGGGTATCTGGTGGCGAAGCTTGGGCATTTTTTGTTTTTGTGGGTGGCGAAGAGGCCTATCTGAGGATGCCCCCACTTGTGGAAGAATGGGCGAAGAACTTGTGGATGCAGTTCCCATTCGTGCATTTGCTGCTTTTGTCTGCTGAGCAGATCTGCCATGGTGTTTTGTATGCCTGGGACGTGCGGTGCCAGGAGAAAGATTTTTTGTGGAATTGCCCATCTCCATATGCTCTGTGCTAAGCGGGAGAGATGGGGAGAGTGTGACCCCCCCTGTTTTTGAATATAATACATCGCAGTCATATTGTCTGTGCGAATGAGGACTGCTTTGGCTGAAATTTGTTTCTGAAAGGATTTCAGGGCTAGAAAGATCGCCAATAACTCCAGATGGTTGATGTGGAGTACTTTTTGCTGTGGCGTCCATAGACCTTGCACCGTGAGGTGTAGAAGGTGCGCTCCCCAGCCGGAGAGCGATGCGTCCGTCGTTAGAATCACCTGAGGAACCGGGTCCAGGAATGGCCGCCCTTTGGAAAGGTTTGTGGTGTTCCACCACTGCAGAGAGTGATGGGTGCGGCCGTCCACCAACACCAGATCCGTCAGCTGTCCCTGGGCCTGGTTCCACTGTCGTGCTAGGCACTCTTGAAGTGGACGCATGTGGAGTCTTGCATGGGGCACTATAAAGATGCAAGATGCCATCATCCCTATTAGCTTCATAAACACTCGTGCTGGGAGAGAGTGTTGAAGAGTAAATGTTTGGCGCAAGGCTTGTATGCTTGCGATTCTGGCTGAATTGGGATAGGCTATAGCATTGGAGGTGTCTATAGTGGCCCCGAGATATTGCTTTGTGTGAGATGGAATGAGGTGGGACTTTTGATGGTTCACCGTGAAGCCTAGCTGGTGGAGCAGTTGTATGGTGCTGTTTGTATGTTGCACACATTGGCTGTAGGGCGCGGCTTTTATGAGCCAGTCGTCCAAGTAAGGGAAGACGTGAATGTGTTGCCTTCTGAGGTGAGCTGCTACTACTGCTAGGCATTTGGTAAACACCCGTGGTGCGGTTGTGACCCCGAAGGGGAGAACCTTGAATTGGTAATGCTGACCGTCCACCACAAACCTGAGGTACTTCCTGTGAAAAGGGTGTATTGGAATATGAAAGTATGCGTCTTTCAAGTCCAGTGTAGTGAGAAAGTCTCCCTGACACAGGAGAGGGAGAACTTGTTGGAGGGTGACCATATGGAAATAGTCCGAATGTATGTATGCATTTAGAGGCCGGAGGTCTAGAATGGGCCGTAGGGTCTCGTCTCTCTTTGGGATTAGAAAATACAGAGAGTAGACCCCTAAATTTTGCTGATTGACGGGGACCTGCTCTATAGCTTGTTTTTGGAGGAGGGAGATCACCTCCTGTTTGAGCAGTATGGTGTGTTCTTGTGACATTATACGGTGCCTGGGTGGAATATTGGGTGGGGTAGATGTTAGTTCGAGACAGTAGCCTGACTGAACAATTTGTGTCACCCATTTGTCCGATGTTATGGACTCCCAGGTCTGAAGGAAATATTGTAGCCTGCCCCCGACTGGAGTGGAATGGTCTGGGGAAGCGGGGGAAAGTCATTGGGCGGGTGGTGTGGCAGAACGGGTGTTGTTGGTTTTGCCCCTGCCTTTATTATTGTTTCCCCTATAACCACCTCTCTGATAGCCCTTTGAGAAGGTGTTCTGAGGAGGGGACTTGTAGGAAGTAGAGGCGTTATCGGCAGAGTAACCTCTGCCTGTGCCCCGAAAGGAGGAACGACGAAAAGAGCGTCTAGGGGTATGGGATTGTAATGCCCCCATAGACTTTGCCGTATCCGTGTCGTTTTTCATTTTCTCCAATGCTTCGTCCACCTTTGGACCAAATAGGTGTTGTTGGTCAAAGGGGTGATTTAATATAGATGCCTGGACTTCTGGCTTAAACCCTGAGATTCTGAGCCAGGCATGACGACGGAGCAAAACACTGGTGTTGATCGCTCTCGAAGCTGTGTCTGCTGCGTCGAGGGCACATTTAATTGAGGTATTGGTGATGAGCTTTCCTTCCTGTATTAGCTCCTGAGCCCTGTGTTTGTTTGTCTGGGAGGTGTTGCATGAGAGCCTCCAGTTCATCGTAATGTGCTCTATTATAACGTGCAAGCAGAGCCTGTGTGTTGGCAATGCGCCACATATTTGCGGCCTGCGAGGCAGTGCGTTTACCAGACGCATCTAAGAGCTTGGACTCCTTATCTGGTGGGGGAGCCTCCCCTGAGGATTGAGAGTTAGACCGCTTTCTAGCTGTGGAGACCACCAAAGAATCCAAGGGAGCAGGTCCTTTAATATATGCAGGATCTGTGGGGGCTGCTTTATATTTTTTCTCTATCCTGGGGTTTAGTACCCTAGCTCTGATTGGGTCCTTGAACACCTCTGCAGCATGTTTGGTTACCCCTTTCAACATGGGCAATATTGCTGAGGCCTTATCTTGTATATCAAAGGTGTCCAGTAGGAAATCGTCCTCAACTGGCTCGCTATGTAATTCTACCCCATGGTAGTGTGCCGCCCGCTGTATTAAGTGGTGGAACCCCAGGGAGTCCTCTGGAGGAGACGGCCTGGATGGATAACGAATAGTTTACCTGTCGGTGTAGTTTTGCAGCTTGAAGATCTTTCTGGATTCACTATGCTGTGCATTATTCCGCGATCTTGTGGTTGGGTCC
The DNA here is from genome assembly GCF_964204655.1 of Triturus cristatus. Taxonomy (NCBI): domain Eukaryota; kingdom Metazoa; phylum Chordata; class Amphibia; order Caudata; family Salamandridae; genus Triturus; species Triturus cristatus. Next base: position 104,331,897 of record NC_140587.1, read on the forward strand.
GGATTCGTAGTCTTTTCTTTGTTTTTTTTTTTTTTTTTGTAGCCCAGGTGGGCGTCGACGTCCACCATTTGGTGCACCTCCCGTGACGTCGTCGTGCTTCCTGCGGAAGTCCCACCTTTGGGGCGCCATCTTCGGGTTCTTTTTTCCTTTCCTTTTTTTTTTTTTTTTTTTAACCCTAGGCGATTGATTAATCCTTCTTGTCCCTTTATCTGTATGTTTTCATTTCTTTGATCTTTTCCATTTTACCCCCTCTTCCTCCAGCCTCATCTTCCTGGAGGAGGTGGGTGGGTTCGCTAGTGAATCCAGAAAGATCTTCAAGCTACAAAACTACACCGACAGGGAAGAAACTATTCGTTTTGCAGCGTGAATCTTTCTGGATTCACTATGCTGTGCATAGACTTTGTAGCGGTTTTCCTAATTCTGTGGCGGCTGGGTGGTAGATGAGCGTTGGTCGTTGAAAATGTGCTGAAGCACCTTCTGTCCAACCTGTGCTTCCTTGTTCATCTGAATGTCCACGCAGTAGTGTTTCGTGAACGTGTGCACAGATGCCCAAGTTGCCGCGAGGCATATGTCCTGGATGGGCGTGTTCGCCAGGAAGGCCACGGTGGCCCCTTTCTTCCTTGTGGAGTGAGCCTGCGGCCCCTCCGCTAGCTCCTGTCCAGCCTGTTTGTGGCAGAATTGAATAGTGAGGGCAATCCACCTTGCGATGGTGCCCTTAGTCACTGGCCTACCCATGAAGCTAGTAGCAAAGGACACAAACAGCTGTTTCGACTTCCTGAGTTCCTTGGTTCTCTCAATGTAGTGCATCACCGCTCTTCTGGCATCGAGGGTGTGCAGTGCCTTTTCTGCGTTTGTAGTCGGGTTTTGGAAGAAACTTGGTATCTGGATACTCTGATTTATGTGGAACGCCGACACTACCTTGGGCATGAAGTGTGGGTCCGTTCTCAGGACTATTCTATCCTTGTGAATCTGAATGTAGGGTTCCTGCAGCGTTAGTGCTTGAAGCTCGCTCACCCTGCGTAGTGAGGTTATGGCCACCAGAAAGGCCGTTTTCATAGTCAACATCTGCAGTGTGGCCTTGTGAATGGGTTCAAACGGTGCCTTCATGAGCTCCGTCAGGACCACATTCAGATTCCATGCCGGCGGCGGCAACCTTTTCGGGGGGGCCATCCTTTTGGCTCCTTCCATGAATCTCCTCACCACCTGCGAGCTGAAGAAACTTCCACCTTTTTCACCTCTGGTGTAGGCCACGATGGCCGCTAGGTGTACCCTTAGTGAGCTCGAGCAGAGGTTACTCTTTAGAAGGTGTGTGAGGTACCTCAGTACTGTTGAGTCTCTTGTCATTCTGTTTTGCAGGCCCTTTTTCCTGCACCACACAGTGAACCTCTTCCATTTTGCGCTGTAGCATTTTCGTGTTCTAGGTTTCCTCGCCTCCCGTAGCACTCGCATCGTGCTCGGCGGCAATCTTAGGTGTGCGAACTCTAGGTCTTCAGGAGCCATGCCGCCAGGTTGAGGGTCTCTGGCTCTGGGTGCAGGACCTCTCCGTTTTGCATTGAGAGCAGGTCCTTCCTCCTCTCGAACCTGTATGGGTCGCCTTGTGCCATTTCTTGAATTTGTGAGAACCATGTCTGCCTCGCCCACTGCGGAGCCACCAGGATCAGAGTCATGTTGCTGGTTCTGCACTTGTCGAGCACTCTGTGCAACAGGGGTATCGGTGGAAAGGCGTAGGCAAATGTCCTCGACCAGCTTATCCATAGGGCATTTCCCTTGGATTGCTGATCTGGTTGCCTGGACGCGAAGCTTTGGCATTTTGCATTGTGGCGTGTTGCAAATAGGTCTATTGTGGGAGTCCCCCATCTCCGGAAGAGTTTCTCCGTTTCCTGGCCATTGAGCTCCCACTCGTGTGATGCTGAGGTCTGCCTGCTTAGCCAGTCTGCCTCCACATTGTCCTTCCCCGGTAGGTGAATTGCCAGTAGATCTATCCTGAGAGGTATGGCCCATCTCCAAATCTCCTGAGCTAGGGATGAGAGTGGGAACGACTGTGTCCCCCCTTGTTTGTTGATGTAGAACATCGCCGTGGTGTTGTCTGTTTGGACCAACACCCTCTTGTTGAACAGGTGTCTCTGGAATGCCTTCAGGGCTAGCAGGATTGTTTTCAACTCGAGGTAGTTGATATGGCGGACCGCATCTGCTGGGGCCCATAGACCCCTCACTCTGAGGTTGTCCATGTGCGCTCCCCATCCCTTCTGCGATGCGTCCGTGGTAATGGTCACTGTTGGGATTGGTGGTGTCAGGCTTCTCCCTGTTGTTAAGTTGTCTCTGTTCCACCAAGTTCTCTCCTCCTGCACTGCGTGCGTAACAACCACTAGATCCTCCCAACTTCCGTTTGCTTGTGACCATTGCTGTTGTAGCCATTCCTGGAATGGTCTCATGTGCAGGCGTACATTCGGCACCAGCTGGATACAGGACGCCATCATCCCCATCATCTTGCTCACAGCCCTCACTGTCAGAGCTCGCCCCTTCTGGTAGAGCTTCGCCTCCTTCAGTAGAGCCTCTGTCCTCCTGTCGCTGGGCACTACTGTACTGTTGCGGGAGTTGATCTTTGCCCCCAGGAAAATCTTCACCTGCTTCGGTTCCATCGATGATTTTCCCCAGTGGATCGAGAATCCCAGATTCGTGAGGGTGTCTGTTACGCGTTTTGCGTGCCTCTCGCACTTTTCGCGTGTGTTTGCCTTGACCAGCCAGTCGTCCAAGTAGGGGTAGACATGTATTCCCTGCCTTCGTAGGTGCGCCGCTACCGCCGACAGGCATTTTGTAAAGACCCTTGGTGCTGATTTTAATCCGAAGGCCAGGGTCGTGAACTGGTAGTGTTCCTGTTCGATGTTGAATCTTAGAAGGCCCTTGTGCCTTCTGTTTATTGGGATGTGAAGGTAGGCATCCTTGAGGTCCACGGTGACCATGAAGTCCCCTTCTCTTATCTGTGGCAGAACCTCCTGCAGTGAAGTCATTTTGAACCTTTGCGTTCTGATGAACTTGTTTAGGTAACGGAGGTCTAGTATGGGTCTGAGGTCTCCGTCTACCTTCGGAACCACGAAGTAGTTTGAGTAGACCCCTTTGTTGCGTTCTCTGAACGGCACTGTCTCTATGGCTCCCTTTTGCAGGAGTTTCCGCGTTTCTTCTCTGAGTATTGCCAGTTCTTGGGCCGATCTCAGTCTTCCCTTTGGTTTCCTGTTTGGAGGTCTTTTCTCCAAATCTACGCAGTATCCGTACTGCACCATGTTCCGTATCCACTTGTCTGTGGTTATACGCCGCCACTCCTGAAGGTAGAACCTCAGTCTTCCGCCTACTGGTGTCGTATGCTCGTAGGCTCTTGAATCTTCTCTTCCCCCTGATGACACTTTTTTGCGCCTCACCCTTGGGGTCCTGACGAGGGTAGGCGTCCTCTTGCGTGCTGAGTCACTTCGTCGAGGGCTGTTCGCCCCCTCTCCTCCTTTGGCCACGTCCGTTCCCTCTCCCGCGAAAGGACTGGCCCCGAGGTTGATACTGCCAGTTTTGCTTCTGCTGACCTTGTCCGTGTCCTTCACCCTGCTGACTTTGTTGGAATGCCTGGTGCGACGTCCCCTGCTGGCTTCCTCCCCTACCGTAGGGTCTCCTCGAGGGATTTCCTCGCCTCATTCCCCTCAGCTGTAGCGCCCCCATGGACCTCGCCGTCTCGTTTTCTTTTTTCAGCTGGGTGAGCCTGTCGTCCACTGTTGCTCCGAACAGTGTCTCTCCGTTGAAGGGGGTGCCAAGGATGTTGTTCTGCACTTCCGGTTTGAATCCCGAGATTCTTAGCCATGCATGCCTCCTCTCTGTGACCCCTATGGCCATGAGTCTTGCTGAAGTCTCTGCCCCATCCAACGCCGTCTTTATACAGGAGTTGGCGATGTTCTTGCCTTCGTCTATCAGGTGAGAGGCTCTGTGGCGGTATTCTTCGGGGAGGTGCTTTACTAGCTCCCCCATCTCATCCCAGTGCTGGTATTGGTGTCTATTGAGGAGTGCATTTGAATTCGCCATGCGCCAGTGCATTGCGGCGTTCCTCTCGACCTTTCTTCCTGTGAGGTCAATCCTCCTGCTCTCCTTATCCGGAGGTGGGCCCGAAGTTGCTGGTACGTTGGCCCTTCTCCTGGCCGTGGAGGCTATGATGGAGTCCGCGGTCACGCTCCCCTTGATGTAAGGGGGGTCCAGGGAGGAGTGCTTATATTTCTTCTCTGTCCTGGGCGTGATCGACCGGCAGGTCGCAGGTTCCTTGAAGGCTTCTCTCCCCTGATTCATCACGCTTTGTAGCATGGGGAGGAACTGGCTCCTTGTCTGGATGGGGAGCAGTGTCTCGACGAGAAAATCGGCTTTCGGTTTCTCCTCGTCGAGTTTGACGCCGAAGGCCATTGCTGCGCTCCTGACCACCATATTGTAGACCCCGATGTCGTCGGGTGGCGAAGGCCTCGAAGGGTACGTGTCCACGGGCTCCTCCGGGTTTTCGGTGTCGAGATCGTGCCATTCGACGTCGTTGCTGGTAGATGCCGCCGATTCGTAGAACGACCGTTGGTCTTCTTCCTCGGCTTCTCCCTCATAATAGGGCTCTTCTTCCTCTTCGAGATCCCTTGTCAGCCCTTCGGCGTCGAACTCGTCTTCGACCTCACCGACGTCCGCCGATGAAACCGTTGGAATCTTGAATTCCTTCATCCTGGCGTCGAACTCCTTCTTCCTTTGAAGGATGTTCTCCATTTCGGCCTCGAGCCGCCTCTTCTTTTTCTCCATCTCGGAGATGCTTTCGGCGTCGACCGCGGGTCTTTTCGATGAAACTTGCGTCGACGTCGAACGTTCTTTCTGCGTCGATCGGCCCGTTTCATGGGATGCTTTCGACGACCCTTGCCTTTCGGCGTCTTTCGGCACCAGGGAGTCCTTTTCTAAGGATCCGCTCGGCCTCTTGTCCGTGGTTCCCCCTTTGGACGTCGAAGTTTTCGGCGCCGGGGCTCCCTTCGTGGACTTTGACTCAGTTTTTCTCGAGTCACCCTCGTGTTGTCGAGGTGCTTTCTGTTTTGCGCTCGACGATTCTCTTACCTCGTCTTCTTTTTTCTTGTCGGTCTCTACGACCGTGAAGTTTTCGGCTGTCTCGGCGACGTTGTCCTAGTCGTCCGTGGAGAGGCCCAGATCGTAGAGCGTCGGGAGCTTCCCCTTGCCCTCCATGTTGGCGTTGGCTCTTCTCTGCCGCTCTCTCACCCTGAGTGTCTTCGGCGCGAAGGCTGAGCAGGCGTTGCAGTCGATACTCTGGTGATCGACCGGTAGGCAGAGGTTGCAGACCGGATGCTGGTCTTTCTGCGCGAACTTGTGGTGGCAGTTTGGGCAGAACTTGAATGGCGTCTTGTCCATTGCGCTCAGGGTCTCTGAGCGTGCATTCTCCAAGGCCGTCGAAGAAAAGGGGCGCTGGTCCTCCTTTCTTCGCGCTCCTGAAGAAATCTCTTCTTTTCCTGATATCTTCTAGTGATTCTATCGACGAAACTCGCTTTTCTTCCTTCTTCCTTCGAGTGTAATTCTGGAGCTTCCCGATGACGATCCAGACCCAACGGCGGAAAAAAGAATCTGAAGATGGCGCCCCAAAGGTGGGACTTCCGCAGGAAGCACGACGACGTCACGGGAGGTGCACCAAATGGTGGACGTCGACGCCCACCTGGGCTACAAAAAAAAAAAAAAAAAAAAAAAACAAAGAAAAGACTACGAATCCGGACCCAACCACAAGATCGCGGAATAATGCACAGCATAGTGAATCCAGAAAGATTCACGCTGCAAAAATGTCATCCTGAGGCATATCTGGCACATCGGGGTTGTGGTAATCCTCCCATGGGTCTGGTGTCCCTGGAGGTGTGGGGTCTATTGGGGCGTCTGCTGGGTCATAATCTGGATCTCCATAATCAGGGTCTGGAGATGGAGTCGGAGAGCGGTGAGGCAAGGGTGGTGGAGATATGGGAGGTGGAGGAGGTGGAGAAAGTGGAGGAGGTGGTGGAGAGGGCACTCTGAAGGGGGATGTGGCAGAGTCCTTCCGTTTTGGTGGTGGAGGAGGATCTGGCTTGTGTAAATGTTTTTTTTTGGTAAACAAAGTTAAATGACCAGTCTTTGGATCCTTTGTTAAAGTTTTTTGATAAGGATCAGGCGTAAATAGTTCTTCTGGCACCGAATCATCTGTCGGTGCCGACGTTTTCGGAGCCGAGGGCTTTGATGGTTTCTCCATGCCATGCTTTTTCGGGGTCTCCGATTTCTTCGGTGCCGAGGCGGTCTTCGGCGCCGGAGCGTCGGTGCCGAGGGACTTATGCTTCTGCTTTACCGGCACAGAGAGTGCAGGTTTCGAGCCCGATGACTTCGGAGCCAAACTGGGCGTGGTTTTCTTCGGTGCCGAACGGTGTTTTACGGCACCAGGAGTAGGCTGGCTCGAGCCCGAGCCGCCGGGAGACTTATGATGCTTCGACACCGGGCCCGAAGGTGGGGTGAAAGAAGCTGTATGTTTGGTTTTCCCTAGGCCCGGAGGCGAAGGTGTAACCTGAGTCTCTTTCGGTGTGGGTAGGGGAGTTGGAGGAGGTAAGGTACTCACGACCCTCTGCGCCGGTGTTATCTCCTCCAGATCAGAGTCGTCGGCCTCGGAAGCGCTGACGAGTTCTTCCTCCTGCTCTGTGTGCTGCTGCCCCGAAGCTCCGGTGTCATCTCTGAAGATGTCGGGTGGAGCCGAAGTCGATGAGTGCGCCATGGTGCGTCGAGCTCTTCGATCCCGAATGGTCTTTTTCGATCGAAAAGACTTGCAGGCGGGGCAGTCTCGAGCCTCGTGTTCTGGAGAGAGGCAGAGGTTACACACCTGATGGAGGTCGGTGTGGGGAAATTTAGACCCACATTTTGGGCACTTTTTGAAGGGAGTCCTTTCCATCGGCTGAGACCAGGGTCGAGGGAGGCCCGTAGGCCGGTGCCGATGTCTGGGATCGAAAAGTGCCGCCGAGAGAGATGAAGAAGATGATTTCCCTTAAGAATCTCGATGGACGAGGATTTTCCGTCGAAGGTCGAACTGGAAAAGTTCGAAGCCGGAGCACGAAGTATCACATCCGAGCCCGATGGCGGAAAAAAACAAGCTGAGGATGGAGCCGAAGCCCATGCGCAGTACGGACCGAAGGAGGAGTCACCGAACTCGTGACTTCCAAAGACTGTCCAAGAAAAACAAACTGCAAACATCCGGGCCCAACACCAGATGGCGATCTATGCAAAAATTACAATCTGCAGCTCATATGCCTCGAACATAAAGATACTTGATATTTTTATAAATTGGTGTGGATCTCTTTGCTGACGTGTGTATTTTCAGATGTCTGGCACTTCTCGAAGATAAACCTAAGGCTCCTCAACCACATTGGCCCCTAGAAGAGTACCTTGGGATTGCTAGAGCAAGCCCCTATCCACTTATAAGGGAACCCCTGGACTCTTTACACAATATATCTCATTTTGATGTATCATATTGAGAGCCAGCGTGCAAAAGAATGTTTAATAACCACTTCAGCTCCTGTTAAGTGCTGGAAAATGGCTAATAGGGAGGCAGGAGTGAGTCTGAACTTGATTTGATTTCTCTCTTAGAATTTCAATGAGCTGAATGAGAAATTAAGAGGAGTGGCAGTGCTAAAGTCGGCAAAAGGACTAGCTGCAAACTTATTAAGGCTACAACAAACACTTCTCTTCCCTCTTTTAAAAAAAATAAAATAAAAAAATAATTAAAAAAAAGGACATCATGAGATCACAGTTTAAAAGGACGAGTGCACAGACTTTTGACAAACATCTCCCATTTTTTCCAAGGCTCGTCATGGGAGTATGAATGCGGGTGCTCGTTTGCTGTGAACATTTATCTGTAACCTTTTGGGGCACAATAGGAGTGTACAAATACTTCCTTTATGTATGAATGTATTGTAACACAAGATTTATCTTGCTAGGAGATACATATGTATGAAAGAATGTTGAATAAATGTGATACTGGGCACTAGAAATCACAAGGTGTGTTCTTTCAGATGATTTAGGAGTAGAGGACATTTAGCAAATGGTACCATTACCTACAACAGAGTTGCACAAGAGCCATATATTGAATATGCTACTTACCAGTATGCATCTGTTCTTGGCATGTAGGGCTGCTGACATTCATATCTGTGCATAGATCGCCGCCTAGTGTTGGGTCCGGATGTTTGCACGTTGTTGTCCTGGAAGAGTCTTCGAAGTATCACGAGATAGGTGACTCCTCCCCTGGACCACAGTGCGCATGGGCATCCTCTCCATCCTTAGATTGTTTTTCGCCATTGTGGCAGTGATGGAGTAGCTACAGTAAGTGATGACCATGCTATACAGTAATTCTGAGAGCTGCAGCTGCTACAGGCGCCGGGGAGGAGGGTGGGCGATATGAATGTCAGCAGCCCTACATGCCAAGAACAGATGCATACTGGTAAGTAGCATATTCAGTTCGAGGCATGTGGGCTGCTGAATTCATATCTGTGCATAGAATACATACCAGTACCTCCTATTAGCGGCGGCTACCAGTGCCAGCTGCAGCAGTCTGAAAAAGAGTTTTGAGAACAGCCTGTCCTACAGCTGCCTGCTGTTTTGAGTGTACATCTACACAGTAGTGTTTGCTAAATGTATGTACAGTGGACCATGTGGCTGCTCTACATATTTCCTGTAAAGGAATGTTTCCCAGGAAAGCCATGGACGCCCCTAACTTTCGTGTTGAGTGGGCTCGTGGGGGAATCGTTAATGTGCGTTTAGCTTTTTGATAGCAAATTTGAATACATTTAACGACCCATTTGGCTATATCTGCTTTGGAAATGGCGTTGCCCTTGTGTTGTGGAGAAAAGGCAACGAAAAGTTGTTTTGTCTTCCTAAAGTCCTTAGTTCTGTCTATATAGTACATGAGGGCCCTCTTTACATCTAGTGTATGGAGCATTCTCTCTGCGACATTTTGTGGATTTTGAAAGAAAACAGGCAGTTCAATAGGTTGATTCATGTGGAACTGCGATATTACTTTAGGCATAAATTTGGGGTTGGTACGTAGTACGACCCGGTTTGCGTGTACCTGTATGAATGGCTCTTGAATGGTTAGTGCCTGGAGTTCACTAACTCTTCTTAACGAAGTGATTGCTACTAGGAAAGCTACTTTCCAGGTGAGGAATTGAATCTCACATGAGTGGAGAGGTTCGAAGGGTGGACCCATCAGTCTGGTGAGGACCAAGTTGAGGTTCCACACCGGTGCTGGTGGGTGTCTTGGGGGAATCAGTCGTTTAAGCCCCTCCAAGAAGGCTTTGATGGCAGGCACTCTGAATAAAGAGAGGTGCTACCTGTTTTGGAGATAGGCTGCTATTGCGGTTAAATGGATATGTATTGAGGTGTATGCCAGATTGCATCGGTATAGGTGTAAGAGGTAACAGATTATGTTTTGAATGGATGCGTCTAGTGGGTTAATGTCATTGTTGTTGCAGTAAATGACAAACCTCTTCCATTTAGCCGCATAGCAAGCTCTGGTAGTGGGTCTCCTGGCCTCCTTGATGATCTCCATACAGTCAGGTGGCAGGTTTAGGTAGCCAAACTCTAAGACTTCAGGAGCCAGATTGCCAGGTTCAGCTGTTGCGGATCTGGGTGCTGAATCTTGCCATGGTTCTGCGTTAAAAGTGCGGGTTTGATCCGCAGCCTTTGATGCGGCACCACGGAAAGTTCCAGAAAGGTGGTGTACCATGGCTGGCGCGCCCATGTGGGAGCAACTAGGATGAGTGTTAGTGAGTGCTGTCGCAGTTTGCGTGCCACCAGCGGCATTAATGGCGCTGGGGGAAAAGCGTACGCAAATCTGCCGGACCAGTTCATCCATATCGCATTGCCCTGCGACTGGATGTGGGAACCTGGTGGCAAAGCTTTGGCATTCTGCGTTTTCGTTTGTGGCGAATAGGTCTATCTCTGGATGACCCCACTGTTGGAAGTATGGTTGGAGAACTGATGGATGTAGCTCCCACTCGTGCATCTGGTGGCTGTGTCTGCTGAGCAGATCCGCCATCTGGTTGTCCTTGCCGGGGAGGTGTTTCGCCATGAGGAATATGTTCCTCTGAATGGCCCACTTCCACATGCTCGGAGCCAGATGAGACAACTGTGGAGAGTGTGTTCCTCCCTGCTTCTGTATGTAGTACATGGTAGTCATGTTGTCCGTCCGGATCAACACGACTTTGTTGCACAAGTGTACTTTGAATGCCTTTATGGCTAGGAAGATTGCCATCAGTTCCAGAAGGTTGATGTGCATTTTCTTTTGTTGCGTTGTCCATAGTCCTTGCACTGTGTAAGTGAGTAAATGAGCTCCCCAGCCCTGGAGAGAGGCGTCCGCTGTCAGTATTATTTGTGGAACAGGCTCTTGGAACGGTCGGCCCTTGCAAAGGTTTTGTGGATTCCACCAATGCAGAGAGTTGTATGCCCGACCGCTTACCAACACTAGGTCTTTTAATTGCCCGTGAGCCTGATTCCATTGACGTGCCAAGCACTCCCGAAGCAGGCGCATATGTAGTCTCGCGTGCGGGACTATGAAAATGCAGGAGGCCATCATGCCTATCAACTGCATGAACACTCGCGCAGGAAGGGAGTGTTGAGGTTTGAACTTCGAGATCAGCATTTGCTTGCGGTTGATCCTCACCAAATTTTGCTGAGCTGTGGCTGCCAGAGTGTTTATGGTCGCGCCCAGGTACTGTCGTACATGGGCGGGTTGGAGATGTGATTTTGGGTAATTTAGTGAGAATCCCAGACTGTGAAGAAGGTGAATGGTGAGGGACATGTGGCTGGCACATTGCTGGGCTGACTTTGCCTGAACAAGCCAGTCGTCCAGGTAAGGGTAGACGTGAATGTGTTGTCTCCGTAGATGTGCAGCCACCGTAGCTAGGCACTTGGTGAAAACCCTGGGTGCTGTTGTCACACCGAAGGGGAGAACTTTGAATTGATAGTGCTGTTCCTGAATAGTGAACCTGAGATATTTCCTGTGTGAGTGGTGTATGGGTATGTGGAAGTACGCATCTTTGAGGTCCAGTGTGGCTAGGAAGTCTCCCTGGCTGAGCAGCGGGAGAACCTGCTGTAGGGTGAGCATATGGAAATGCTCTGAGAGAATGTAGTGGTTGAGGGGTCTCAGGTCTAGTATAGGTCTGAGTGACCCGTCCTTTTTTGGGATTAAGAAGTACAGAGAGTACACCCCTGTCCCCTGCTGGTTGACGGGCACGACCTCTATTGCACCTTTTTGCAGCATACTTACCACTTCCTGCTGCAATAATGCTAAGTGCTCTACGGACATAGGACGGTGCTTTGGCGGTATGTTGGGTGGAGTGGAGGTTAATTCGAGACAGTAACCGTGCTGGATAATGTCCCTGACCCACCTGTCTGTGGTGATCATTTTCCACGTGGACAGGAACCGCTGGAGTCTCCCCCCGACAGGTGTTATGTGGTCGGGGGGAAGGGAGAGGGCGTCACTGTTTGTTTTTGGGGGAGGACCTGGTGTTGCCATAACCACATCCCCTGCCCTTGGTGCTGGAGCCACGATATCCACCTCTGTTGGTTTTATCGTAGGTACTCTGTGTGCCCCCTTTAGTGTATTGCTGCTGTGACCCCTGGCCTCTAGCTGCTCCTCTATTCCCGGGGCGACGAAAGGAGCCACTACGAAATTGCTGCGTCTGCAGAGCCCCCATTGATTTCGCAGTGTCAGTGTCTTTCTTAATTTTTTCGAGGGTAGTGTCAACTTCAGGGCCGAATAAGTAGTCGGGGTTGACTGTCTGATTTAGGATGTTGTTTTGAATCTCCGGCTTGAATCCTGAGATTCTCAACCATGCGTGTCGTCTTAACATGACGCTGGTGTTGATTGCCCTTGCTGCTGTGTCGGCAGCATCCAGGGCGCACTTGATGGATGCATTGGTAAGGAGTTGTCCCTCTCTGATGAGGAGCTCCGCTGCCTCTTTGTATTCATCTGGCAAATGCTGGAGTAGTGATTCTAGCGTGTCATAGTGTGAACGATCATAACGGGCCAGGAGTGCCTGTGTGTTGGCAAAGTGCCAGATGTTTGCTGCTTGCGCTGCAATTCTTTTGCCTGGTGTCTCCAGCACTTTGGACTCCTTGTCTGGGGGAGGAGCATCACCTGTTGTCTGCGAATGGGCTCGTTTGCGAGCGTTAGCAACCACCATGGAGTCCAGAGGTAACTGACCTCTAATGTACATAGGGTCTCCGGGCGCAGGCTTGTATTTTTTTTCAATCCTGGGGTTTAGCACCCGTGCCCTGGTTGTTTCTTTGAAAATGTCCTTTGCAGGTTTGAGAACTCCTTTTAACATGGGCAGAGTTTTGACAGTTCTTTCGGAGGAGGCGAAAGTGTCCACTAAGAAGTCTTCTTCAACAGTGTCAGAATGGAGTTCTACTCCATGATTGGCGGCAGCTCGTTCTATGAGGGCATTGAAGGCAGCAGTGTCCTCTGTGGGAGATGTCTTGGCGCTGTAAAGCTGCGTGTCCTGGGTATCTGGCGCGGTACCCTGGTCTGTAGGGTCATCCCATGCCTGATCTGGGTCCTGCAGATGCTCATCAGAATCGACATCCCCAGGGTAGGTGGTATCATCTCCCATGTAGTCCTCTACTGCGTCCGTCTCTGAAGGCGTAGGAGAAAAGGACTGGGGATCCTGATAGGAGGTTTGTAAGCGTTCATACAGAACTGGTTCCGACCCCGCTGGCAATTTGTGCTCGAGAGGTATTCTGTAGGAGTCTAATCCCCTCTCTGGTGTGATCTTCCGCTTGCGGAGCATCAGTTTACCAGTGTCGGCGTCGATGAATTGTGGCTGTGAAGGCTCAGAATCTGTGTGTCCAGTAGACGGGGACTGTGTCTGGCGGACACGTGTTCGGATCTCGAACATCTTCGGCGCTGTGGACGGCGGCAAGCCAGAAGTGATGTTGGTTGGCGCCGAGGGTGCTTTCGGAGCCTTGTGCGTGTCGGGGCCCGACGTGGATCGGAGGGCTGCCCGTTCCCTGATGCGTTGTAACGACGCCGCGACTTGTTGCACTGAGAACGCAGAAGGCTCTTTGGAGCCGGTCGGCACCGTGGAGGTAGGGGTCGACTGCTTTGGAGCCATGGGGTCATCGATCCGAGGACAGGTATCGACGGTCGTTGGAGTTGACGACCTGGCGTGTGTCACGGTCTTCGACGTGGACGCAGATGGAGCGGCCATTTTTACTTTGGTGGTCGGGGCCGACGGCTTCGGTGCCAGAGGCCGAGGCGCTTTGGGGGGGACCGAGGGCCTTTTTCTTCGGGTCGGTACCGATATCCGCTGCAGTGAGTTCGGCGCCGAAATCCCTTTTACTGCGTTCGGGGCCGATGGCCTTTGCTGGCGTCTAAGGAGTGGAGGGCTTCGAGGCCTTCGAGCCGATTACAGCCAGTTTCACTTTTGGTTTCGGTGGAACTGGTGCGACGATTGGTTTCGGTTTCGTTGAAGGGAATCCAGTCGTCTTCAGTAATAATGGCTCGTGCGGGATGTTCGAGGCCGGGCCCGAAGAACTTTGAGATTGATATCGGGTAAGGCCCGGAGGCGATCCCTCGACCTGAGCCTTAGAATGACGCACTTTGACTGCCTCCGTATCGACGGGTGGGCCTGGCTCCTCGCTAGAGCCATCTTCTTCGGCCCTAAAGGCCTCATCTTAGTCTCCTACCTCGTCGATGACTTCTTCCCTTTGAAAAAGCACTTCGTCGTTTTTCGATCGGGAATCGTGTTCGGAAGCGGGGCTGGAGTTTACGTCTTCCATGCTCTCTGCGTCCTCGGTGCTGAAGATGTGCTTCTAATCTCGCCGCCCGTCGATTCCGGAGAGTCTTCTTCAATCGGAATCGGGCACAGGCCATACATTTCGACTCATCGTGATCCGGTGAGAGACATTTGTTGCATACCGGGTGGACGTCGATGTGTGGGTATTTTGCGTGGCATAAAGGACACCGTTTGAATGGAGTCCGATTCCATCGTCGATGTAAGTCCGATGTTCAGACCAAACGAATCCGAAAGGCTGGAAGAAGGTTCTAAACTAGTAAAGAAAGTAGTCGATACCGAACGAGAACAGTACCTACGAAAACTAAAGGCCTTTTGGCCTTAAACTGAATTTTCCTAGCTTGAGCTAAGATAAGCACATCCGAACCCAATGGCGGAAAAAAACAATCTAAGGATGGAGAGGATGCCCATGCGCACTGTGGTCCAGGGGAGGAGTCACCTATCTCGTGATACTTCGAAGACTCTTCCAGGACAACAACGTGCACACATCCGGACCCAACACTAGGCGGCGATCTATGCACAGATATGAGTTCAGCAGCCCACATGCCTCGAACCACAAAAAAGCTTAAAACTTTCCACGTGATGGAGATGCGAATAGCTAAAGATAAATGATAAAAGCCATGATTTATCCCCCAAAAATTATTTTCAGATTCTTAAGATATACAAGTGGTATATTTTTCTACTCCAATAACAGGGAACAAAGGACATTGTTTGTGACTATCAGGCATATGTACATTTATTCTATCACCCATTGAGGTTTAACAGGGATCGGTTTTTTGGTCCTGAGGAAGAAAGCCAAGGGGATGGCTTCTGAAACATGTCAACCTTGTAGGAGGTGACTCATTACAGTACACCATCTACACCTCCCCATTTTTACTATTCTCAGCCAGGGAAGACAAAGTATTTTCGTTCCACTAGCCAGAGAATTTTTAACCATCTCACATTTTCTTTTCACGGTCCCACGCACTACACATACTCACCAATCACTGAATAGGGCGGGAAGAACCCAATGATGAAGCATGACACTGAATCAGGTTTCAGTGTGTGAGAGGTATTTTACAATTTTTTGAAACATTGCCCTTCCCACTAATTGAGAGAAGGAGCTCTGATCCTTTTGCACCATTTTTCACGTATGACTAAACACTTCAAATAAAAATAAAAATAGCAGCACACACATGGGTGCATATATATTCACATAATACATGGTAGAATCCCTATGTTAGATAACAGTATCAAGAGGAGGACGATTCTACCTTTTTCCTCTTCACTCCCTGCTTTGATTTTTTGATAACAACAAACACTTGTCAGACACAAATAGTTCAAGCATACGAGTTGTACGAAAAAACCAATACTAGAGCTCCAGTTTTGTAGCGATATGAGACTTCCTGCATATGTGCTTCTACCAGTGTATCCTTCCTGTTCATATATTGGAAACTGGTTCCATCATGTGTGATCTAGGGTTAGAAGTAAAGCTTCAAAAACCTCCTCTGAGGGCACTGGTGAAGCTTGGTCAGCTCTTTGGTGGCCTACATGCATACCCGTCTTACCCTTTTAGTTCTGGAATCCTGTATGGCAAGTTGGCAGTTCAGCATTCTGACTTCAAATGGGTCACCAACACCTTAGGTACTATGGTCAACAACGAAGCATATACCAGACTGCCTACCAATCATGGATTTCCTCCATATCTATGGTCACTGTCAGGAGACCAACTTCAATTGTCCTGCTCGACATTTGCAACCTGCAATGTTTTACCAGGTTATGCAGAGGACTTCTGGCCAATTAAGCTTAACACAGACAGAAGTAGTTTACCCGCCGGACAAGATACAGTACTGAAGGATCCAACATTTCCAACAGGATGCCATCACCCTTGCTCAAGAAGCATTAGCGATGACCGTTTAAGGTGCACACCTGATCAGAGTACTTGCCCACACAGGATGTTGGAGTACCAGAAATAAGACACAGAGTTGAAGTTTGACAGCCCTGGTAAACTGAAGTAAAGCGGAGTAAAAAGCAAGAAAATTGTAAAAGGTGTGTAGGAAGTTGTCTCTTAATGAGATGTAGCAATAATCTGATATACTGTGTAACGAGACCAGGGGTTCCCTTACTACTGGACATAGGCTTGTTATTTAATCCCAACGCACTCTATTAAACACAGAGGAGTGCAAGACATTCACAAAATACACACAGTGGTCAATAAATGATAATACTACTCAAGAGGAGATCCACACCCCTTTATAAAAAAGCAAGTATATTTATATATATTTAGGCATCAGAGAAAAATCATTCTGGTAAGTATGTTTTTAAATATGAATTTGTAGAAAGCTTGCTCTTAATAAGTTATGCCACTAGGTGGTTATCGTGCACAGAATCCAGAGATTCCCCAGAAGTGCACAGGGCTCAACGTAAACCCAAAGTGCTCTATTAGTGGTAGCGTGGGCGAGCAGCCTTAGGCCTAACACAAAGGAGTGCAATAAATATCTTACGCAACACTGACCAACAAGGGACACAGAATTGAAAAAGGCCTGGTTTGTGCTTTATTTCTAAGACCAAGATCTTCGCATTAAGGTAAGTACGTTTTGCAGGAAAAATACTTAAGACTTTCAAACGTTGACAGTGCAATTTCTGAACAGTTCAATGTTATCCTATGGATGAAAACATTAATGAAGTTAAACAGCTAAGCTCGCAACTTACCGTTCCAGTCTTCAGGACCAAAGGTCAGTAAGGGTCAAGGGTCATGAGAGTACAAAAGTGCAACACCAGCGGTACAGGGGCAGTCGAGTGCAGAGGTGAAAATCTGAGTGCGGCCAAATGCGTTTCAATGGACACTGGGTGTGCTCAGAGACACACTGCTTGCAGGTAGGTCAATCGGTTGTGGGGACAAGCTTTGGGGGTAGGGGTGGGGTGGGGGCACAAAGCAGCACCGAACATACACCACCAGCAGCACATGAATGGCTGGGTACAGGGTCCAATTTCGAAGTCAGGTGCCCGATGATCTTCAATGGAGACTTTGGTTTCGACAAACAGGCTGCAGGCATCATGCACGAGGGAAACCACTGACAGCAGAGGTAAGTACTGATGTAGGCGGTCGTAGAGGCACCATCAATTTGGCTCACCAAGAATAAGCGGCTTCGGGTGCAGGGGTGTATTTAGACATTGCAGTCTTCTTACCGGAGCCGGTCGCCTTTAGGGGAAGCCACTGGATTCAGGCTGCAGGCGTCATCGTGGAGTCCAGGAGGAGTAAGCAAACACTGGACTGGAGGTCAGGATCGCGGGGAAACCTGTTCTGGGTTCGTGGTCCACCTGGACACGGCCCGAGGCATTGGGTGCAGAGTGGGAAGGACTCACAGATCTGCAGGGCAATGGAGTACTTTGTGTTGGATTCTTGGTGACAGAATTACCGTCCGCTGAAGTTCTGGTCTTTTTCAAAGCTCAGGCAGTTTTCCTCAGGTTTATGAAGTAGCCGGGTGCAAGACAGGCGCAGTCTTCCCGCAGGGTCTTGGAAGCTGGAGACAGGCTGGTAGGGCTGGGGCGAAATCAGTAGTCTTCAGGCTTCACTACACTGTCTTCATCCTGAAACATACTAGATTTAGGGGGGCATTTAAAAGGAAGTAACAGGTAGGGCCAACGGGCACCTCACCTGGGGTGACTACACCCTCTATTATGCCACCCTCCTGTGGGAGGGGGGCATAGGTCTAGCCCTTATTGGAGGAGTCCCTCTTCTTCAAGATGGAGGGGACTGAAAAGTGAGGGGTGGATTTGACAAAGGTGGGCATACCTAGTCTTTCAAAGTTTTCCTGTTCAAAAGGGGAGGTAGTCAACCGGGGGATGCCATCTGCTGCTAGCAGCAGAGGCTGGGGGTCGCATTACAAAGGCGGCAGGCTTTTGAAGCTTCCACTTTGAGCACTGGGCCAATCTTGGGGGGAGGTGTGACCTCTGTCAATGATGTGCATTGTTTCTGGTCCCAGAGAGTAGAGGCTCTCCACCCAGGGGTCCAGAAACGTCTGTGTGTGTGTTTGGCAGGCTGCCTAAAGCCAGTCAATGCTCACACCAGGGTCGGTAGGTTTTCAGGGGTCACTTCTGAGGTGCCCTATCAGTACATGATTTAATAAATCTCACACTGGCATCAGTGTGGATTTATTACAAGCAATTGTTTGGTACCAAAACTCCTGGTTTCAGTGAAGTCATCATGGCGCTGGGGAACTTGAGTTGTTGAGTTTCTATTCCATGTACTCCTTATGGCTTCACTGGCACTTACAATATTTAAGAATTGGCGTAAGTATTGTAGGGGCATATCTACTCATTCAGATATGCCATCACCTGGGGTATAGTGCACCCTGCCTTATTTATATACTTTCAGGTAGTGCTGGCAGGCATGGCATCCAGGCAGAGTGCCATGTTGACTGTCGTTTTTCTCCTCACAGAGTCATGCAAGTGGCAAGGGGAGTGGCATGGACCTCGTGAGAGATGTCCCAAGCTACCTTCTTCAGCTCTCAGGCCTTAGTTACCCCGGGTACCATTTACTAGGGACTTATAAGGGGCAGAAGGCCCAGAGGTGGATTTGTTTTTAGGGAAGAAACTCTGGCACAGGGGGCCTGGTTTGCAGGGACCCTGTGCACTACAATCAAAACCACAGAAATGTCCAGGCAAAAAGTGGGGGCCTACCACGTAAAAAGAGGCACTTTCTCACAGTTTGGGATCCACCTCTGGGTGGTAGGCTACAGACAGACTGAGAATAGAAACAACGACACAGAATGTTATGAAGAATCCAAATGACTAGCAACCAGAAACCACTTAAATCTCACATCTACACAAATCAGTTGTTTTTCGAATCAAAATCAAAATGTGACAGGAGTAGCATGGAGCAGTGCATTTGATAGTAGTCTGACTAAACCAATCGCTCACCTGTATATGTCGCACTCTGAGAGACCAATCTCTTCATCAACAGCGTTCCATAAATGTGGTTTCAGAGTATTAAACTCTTCCCCGACCGCAGAGCACAAACTGCAGTTAACAGCATTTACCACCTAAAAGCAAAGGATAAAAGTAAGCATACAAGTGAAGAACAAGATGGGTCTCAGGTAACAGCCAAGCATATAGGTGAAAGCAACCTATACTGGGGACATGGTTAAAATGGTGTAGGTCACCTGTGCTTCAAAGTGGGGCGGAGAAGGAAAATGCTACTTACCCAGTATGCCTCTGTTCTTGGCATGTAGAGCTGTAGATTAACATGCTTTGCTTAGCCTGCCATCTAGTGTTGGGTCCGGATGTTTGCACTTTGTTTTTCTTCAAAGAACTCTTTCCCAGTAACAAGGTAGGAGACTCCTCCTTTCGGTGATAGTGTGCATGGGCATCGACTCCATTGTTAGATTGTTTTTTCCAGCAGAGGGTGATAATGGAGTTAGAGTAGTATAAAGAGATGTCCATGTATATGTAGCTAAGAAGCTATCACTGCAACAGATATAGGTACCCGGGGAGGCGGGTGGGCGCATGTGACGTCCAGCCTCTTGGATATATTTATACAGTCTGGTGAGAGATTGAGGTAGCCAAACTCTAAGACTTCAGGTGCCAGTTCGCAAGGTTGAGATGACTGAGATCCAGATGTCATCTCTCCACAGCTCTGTGTGAGGAGATTGGGTGTAAGATGTGGATTTTGGTGAGGAACTACTGAGAGCTCCAACAGGGTGGTCACCCAGGGTTAACAGGCCCATGTGGGAGCAACTAGGATTAGTGTCAGGGATTCCTGTCTGAGCTTCCGAACCACTCATGGAATGAGTGGGAGAGACGGAAAAGCACAGACAAATACCCCTGACCAATACATCCATAGTGCATTGCCTCTGGACAATGGGTGTGGATACCTGTGAAGCTTGGGCATTTTGCGTTTGGGTGTGTGGCGAACAGATCTATGTCTGGGAAGCTCCACATCTGAAAGAACGAGTGGAGAACTTGAGGGTGTATCTCCAATTCGTGGATTTGCGGTGTCTGACGATTGAGCAAATCTGCCATCTGATTGTTTACTCCTGGAAGGTGTTCTGCTAGGAGATGTATTTGAAGATGTATGGCCATTTCCAGATGGTCTGTGCTAGCTGGAGTGTGTGTGTGTCCCTCCCTGTTTTTGTATGTAGAACTGGGGTGGCGGAGTGAGCTAAAGAATTATAATGGATTAAACCCAGATCAGTTGACTGGGGATGAGTGCTTGCAATGTTCAACACTCCGTCCATCATCCCCTTTGGTTTTGCTTTGTTCGCCCTAAGTTGGCAGGGTATGCCCAGACGTGGGTCCCAAGGTCACTTTGCCACTGGATTCAAGATAGCCTGGCTGATGACAGAACCCGGTCCCAAGATGCTTGTTTCCGGTCCAGGGAAGACATGGCTTGGCAGTTCGGGCTGGACTGTTCCCATGAGGCACAGGGTCAAACTGATTTACATATGGCAATGTCTGAACTGGGGTGGCGGAGTGAGATAAAGAATGATGGATTAAACCCAGATCAGTTGACTGGGGGTGAGTGCTTGCAATGTCCATCATCCCCTTTAGCTTTGCAGTACATGGCTGTCATGTTGTCTGTTCAAATTAGGACAGTCTTGCGTACTAACAACTTAAAATGCTTTCAGCGCCAGAAAAATCAGTAGCAGCGCTAGATGATTTATATGATGCTGTTTCTGCTGCAAGCTCCAAATGCCCTGAACTGTGTGGGTTTGGAGATGCGCTCCCCAACCTGTTAGTGATGCATATGCTGTAAGTACTATCTGCGGAACCGGCTTGCTGAATGGCCGCCCTTTTAAAAAGGTTTTGTGTGTTCAACCACTGCAGAGAGCGATGGCTGCAGCCGTCTGCCAACACTATATCTGATAACTGACCATGAGCTTGGTTCCACTGACGTGCTAAGCATTCCTGTAGGGGACGCATTTGAAGTCTTGCGTAGGGGACTATAAAAATGCAAGATGCCATTATTCCCAGTAATTGCATGAACACTCGAGCTGGTAAGTAGTGTTGAGGCTGAAACAGACATCCGGGTTTGTATATTCTGAACTCTGGCTGGAGTTGGGTATGCTAGAGCTTTTTGCGTGTGTTTATAGTAGCTCCTAGATATGTGTGAGACGTGGATGATTGGAGATGGGATTTGGACGGATTTACTGTGAATCCTAGCTCGTGGAGTAATGAATATGCTACTTACCAGTATGCATCTGTTCTTGGCATGTAGGGCTGCTGACATTCATATCTGTGCATAGATCGCCGCCTAGTGTTGGGTCCGGATGTTTGCACGTTGTTGTCCTGGAAGAGTCTTCGAAGTATCCTTGGATAGGTGACTCCTCCCCTGGACTACAGTGCGCATGGGCATCCTCTCCATCCTCAGATTGTTTTTCGCCATTGTGGCAGTGATGGAGTAGATACAGAAAGTGATGACCATGCTTGCAGTAATTCTGAGAGCTGCAGCTGCGAGAGGCGCAGGGGAGGAGGGAGGGCGATATGAATGTCAGCAGCCCTACATGCCAAGAACAGATGCATACTGGTAAGTAGCATATTCAGTTCGAGGCATGTGGGCTGCTGAATTCATATCTGTGCATAGAATACATAGCAGTGCCCTCTATTAGCGGCGGCTACCCGTGCCAGCTGCAGCGGTCTGAAAAAGTGTCTTGAGAACAGCCTGTCCTACAGCTGCCTGCTGTTTTGACTGCACGTCTACACAATAGTGTTTTGTAAATGTGTGTGTAGTGGACCATGTGGCTGCTCTGCATATATCATGCAGGGGAATATTTCCTAGGAAGGCCATGGAAGCCCCCAACTTACGTGTTGAGTGGGCTCGTGGTGGAATAGTTAATGTGCGTTTTGCCTTTTGATAACAGATTTGAATACACTTAACTATCCATATGGCTATCCCTGCTTTGGAGATGGCGTTACCTTTGTGGTGTGGGGCAAAGGCAACGAACAGTTGTTTTGTCTTCCTGAATGGTTTAGTCCTGTCGATGTAGTACATGAGGGCCCTCCGTACATCTAGTGTATGTAGTGCCCTTTCTGCAACAGTTTGTGGGTTTTGGAAGAAAACTGGTAGTTCAATAGTCTGATTCATGTGGAACTGCGATATTATCTTGGGCATGAATTTGGGGTTGGTACGTAGTACGACCCTGTTGGCGTGAACCTGAATAAATGGCTCTTGAACGGTTAGTGCCTGGAGTTCACTAACTCTTCTGAGGGAAGTGATCGCTACTAGGAAGGCCACTTTCCAGGTAAGGAATTGAATCTCGCATGAGTGTAGAGGTTCAAAGGGTGGACCCATCAGGCGTGTGAGGACCAAGTTGAGGTTCCACATTGGAGCCGGTGGGTGACTAGGTGGAATGACTCGTTTGAGCCCTTCCAAGAATGCTTTGATGGCAGGCACTCTGAATAGAGAGAGGTGCTGCCTGGTTTGCAGATAGGCTGATATTGCGGTCAAATGGACACGTATAGAGGTGTACGCCAGATTGCATGGATATAGGTGTAAGAGATAACAGATGATGTTTTGGATGGATGCGTCCAGCGGGTTGATGTCATTATTACCGCAATAAATGACGAACCTTTTCCATTTGGCTGCATAGCAAGCTCTGGTAGTGGGTCTCCTGGCCTCCTTGATGATGTCCATACAGTCAGGTGGCAGGTTGAGATAGCCAAACTCTAGGACTTCTGGAGCCAGATCGCCAGATTCAGCTGTTGCGGATCTGGGTGCTGAACCTCTCCATGGTTCTGCGTCAAATGCGCAGGTTTGATCCGCAGCCTTTGATGCGGCACCACGGAAAGTTCGAGGAAGGTGGTGTACTACGGCTGGCGTGCCCACGTGGGAGCAACTAGGACGAGTGTCAGGGAGTGTTGTCGGAGTTTGCGGGCCACTAGCGGTATCAATGGCGCTGGGGGAAAAGCGTACGCAAATCTGCCGGACCAGTTCATCCATATCGCATTGCCCTGCGACTGCGGATGTGGGAATCTGGCGGGGAAGCTTTGGCATTTTGCGTTTTCGCTTGTCGCGAATAGGTCTATCTCCGGATGACCCCACTGCTGGAAGTACGGTTGGAGTACTGATGGGTGTAACTCCCACTCGTGCATCTGGTGGCTGTGTCTGCTGAGCAGATCCGCCATCTGGTTGTCCTTGCCAGGGAGGTGTTCCGCCATGAGGAACATGTTCCTTTGAATGGCCCACTTCCACATGCTCTGAGCCAGATGAGACAACTGTGGAGAGTGTGTGCCTCCCTGTTTCTGTATGTAGTACATTGCGGTCATGTTGTCCGTCCGGATCAACACGACCTTGTTGCATAGATGTACTTTGAATGCCTTCATGGCTAGGAAGATTGCCATCAATTCCAGAAGGTTGATGTGCAACTTCTTTTGTTGTGTTGTCCATAGTCCTTGCACTGTGTAGTGGAGTACATGAGCTCCCCATCCCTGGAGAGACGCGTCCGCTGTCAGTACTATCTGTGGGACAGGCTCTTGGAACGGTCGGCCCTTGCAAAGGTTTTGTGGATTCCACCAATGCAGAGAGTTGTATGCCCGACCGCTCACCAACACTAGGTCCTTTAACTGTCCTTGAGCCTGATTCCACTGACGTGCTAGGCACTCCTGAAGTGGGCGCATATGTAATCTCGCGTGCGGGACTATGAAGATGCAGGAGGCCATCATGCCTATCAACTGCATAAACACTCGCGCTGGAAGTGAGTGATTGGGTTTGAATTTGGAGATCAGCAGTTGTATGCTGTTGATCCTCACTAAATTTGGCTGAGCTGTGGCCGCCAGAGTGTCTATAGTCGCACCTAGGTACTGTTGTACGTGTGCGGGCTGGAGATGGGACTTTGGATAATTTAGTGAGAATCCCAGACTGTGAAGAAGGTGAATGGTGCGGGACATGTGGCTTGCACATTGCTGGGCTGACTTCGCTTGAACGAGCCAGTCGTCTAGGTAGGGGTAGACGTGTATATGCTGCCTCCGTAGATGTGCTGCCACCGTAGCTAGGCACTTCGTGAAAACCCTGGGCGCTGTTGTCACGCCGAAGGGAAGGACTTTGAACTGATAGTGCTGCCCCTGAACAGTGAACCTGAGGTATTTTTTGTGTGAGGGGTGGATGGGTATGTGAAAGTACGCATCCTTGAGGTCCAGTGTGGCTAGGAAGTCTCCCTGCTTGAGAAGCGGAAGGACTTGCTGTAGAGTGAGCATGTGAAAGTGCTCTGAAAGAATGTACTGGTTCAGGGGTCTCAGGTCTAATATAGGTGTGAGCGACCCGTCCTTTTTTGGAATTAAGAAGTAGAGGGAGTACACTCCCGCACCCTGCTCGTGGATGGGTACGACCTCTATAGCGCCTTTTAGAAGCATACTTTGCACTTCTTGCTGTAAGAGCGTTAAGTGCTCTGAGGACATAGGACGGCTTCTTGGTGGTATTGTGGGTGGAGTGGAGGTTAACTCCAGACAGTAACCGTATTTTACAATATCTTTGACCCACCTGTCCGTGGTGATGGAATTCCACGTGGACAGGAACCTTTGTAGCCTTCCCCCGACAGGTGTTATGTGGTCGGGAGGAAGGGAGAGGGCGTCACTGCTTGTTCTTGGGGGAGGACCTGGTGTTGCCGTAGCCGCGTCCTCTGCCCTTTGTGCTGGAGCCACGATATCCACCTCGGGTGTTTTTATCATAGGTGGTCTGTGTATTGCCTTTGTTATATGTTTGTTGTGACCCCTGTCCTCTACCTGCTCCCTTGTTTCCGGGGCGACGAAAGGAGCCGCTCCGAAAGGACTGAGTTTGTAGGGCGCCCATGGACTTTGCAGTGTCTGTATCCTTTATCTTTTCGAGGGTGGTGTCAACCTCTGGCCCGAATAAATAGTCGGGGTTGACGGGCTGGTTCAGTATATTGTTTTGTACCTCAGGCTTGAATCCTGAGATCCGTAGCCAGGCATGTCGTCGCAACATGACGCTTGTGTTTATGGCTCTGGCAGCCGTGTCTGCAGCATCTAGTGCGCATTTGATGGAAGCGTTCGTTAGTAGCTGTCCTTCTCTGATGAGCATTTCTGCGCCTTCCTTGAACTGGTCAGGGAGATGTTGGAATATTTGCTCCAGTGTGTCATAGTGCGCTCTATCATAGCGAGCAAGGAGCGCTTGAGTGTTGGCTATGCGCCATATGTTGGCAGCTTGGGCGGCAACTCGCTTGCCAGAGGTTTCTAACACCTTGGACTCTTTGTCCGGGGGAGGAGCGTCACCTGTTGTTTGCGAGTGTGCCCTCTTGCGTGCATTCGCTACGACGATGGAGTCGAGTGGTAATTGTCCTCTGATGTAAGTAGGATCCCCAGGTGCTGATCTGTATTTTTTATCAATCCTGGGGTTTATCACTCGTGCCCTGGTGGGTTCTTTGAAAATGTCCTTGGCTGGTTTGAGGACCCCCTTCAACATTGGCAGAGTCTTTACATGTCTTTCTGAGGATGCAAAGGTGTCCATTAGAAAGTCATCTTCGATGGTATCAGAGTGAAGCTGTACCCCATGGTTATTTGCAGCACGTTCGATAAGAGCGTTGAACGCCGCAGTATCCTCCGTAGGAGATGTCTTTGCCCCATAGAGTTGTTGATCCTGTGCATCGAGAGGTGCACTGGGGTCTGCAGGGTCGCCCCAAGTTTGATCAGGGTCCTGCTGGTCATCAGGGTCCGTGTCTACATGGTAGGGGACTTGGTCATCCATGTAGTCCTCCAATGCATCTGTATCGGAGCGTGTGGGGGAGAACCGGTGCGGATCCTGGTAGGATGAATGGAAGGGTTCATAAAGGAGAGGTTCCGATTCTGCAGGCAACTTCCTTTTTAGTGGGATCCTGAAAGGGTCCAATGGCGGCTCCGAAGTTATCCTTCGGTCGTGGAGAATCATCCTGCCAGTGTCGGCGTCGATGATACGTGCCGGAGACGTCTCAGCAGGTGTGACCGTAGGTTGGGTGACCCGTGTCCTGAGTTGGAACATTTTTGGGATTGTCGACGGAGGCAAGCCGAAGGTAATGTTGGTCGGCACCGAAGAGGCTGCTGGAGCTCCGATCGAACCGGAACCCGACGTGTCCTGGAGGACAGCTGTGGTTTTGCTGCCTTGCGTCGCACCAGGTCGTACTTGGGGCGCCTTCGAGGCTTTGGCACCGGCCAGGCTCGTAGAGGCGGCCGTAGATTTTTTCGGCGCCGGCGGTTCATCGAGTCGAGGTGCAGAGATCACCGTCGAAGTCTTCGATACCTGAGGCTTAGGTGTCGTCGAGGGAGCGATGCGAGACACAGCAGGCGGTACGGCCCTTGGTGTCGTTGGTGCCGGTAGCCGAGCAGGTTTGTCGGTGCCGATGGCTTTTTTCCGTTTGTCGACTCCAACGTCGCCCGCTTCAAGTTCGGCACCGAAGTCCCTCTTGGTGCGGTCGGTGCCGACGCGGTGCGCTGGCGTCGAAGGCCTCGATCCGACCAGCGCCACTTTCAGTTTCGGTTTCGGTGGAACCGGAGCAGCTTTCGGTTTCGGTTTTGTGGTAGGGAAACCAGCCTGTTTATGTAGTAATGGCTGCCGCTGAACGTCCGAGGCCGGGCCCGAGGGCGGGGCCGAAGAACTGCGGGATGGGTCTCGGGTAAGGCCCGAAGGCGATCCCTCGACCGGAGCCATAGGCTGTGGCACTGGTGTTTGAACGGTTTGAACAGGTAGGCCTTGTTCATCATTGGAGCTACTTTCTTCGGCCCCTAAGGCCTCCTCGTCGTCTCCTACCTCGGTGTCGTCTTCACCTCTGTGGAAGAGTGACTCGTCTACCTCGTCCGATCCGGGTTCGTGTTCGGAAACGGGACTGGAGGGCAAGACTTCCAATTCCTCGACGTCTTCGGCCTCGTCGAAGATGTCTGTTGGGGCCGGTGCCGCGTGCTGCGCCTCAAGTCTCGCCGCTCGTCGATTCCGCAGAGTCTTCTTGGAACGGAATCGGGCACAGGCCATGCATGTCGATTCGTCGTGGTCCGGCGAAAGGCATTTGTTGCACACCGGATGGACGTCGATGTGTGGGTACTTCGCATTGCATACCGGACACCTTTTGAATGGCGTCCTCGATTCCATCGTCGAAGTAGTCGATGGACAGGTAAATGCGAAAAAAGTCGGTGCTGAAAGTTAGTAAACGAACAGGATTGTATCGAAACCCGATCGATAAACAGTACCGACGCAAACTAAAGGCCTTTTGGCCTCGAAAAAATATTTTCCTAACTTGAGCTAAGATAGCACATCCGAACCCAATGGCGGAAAAAAACAATCTGAGGATGGAGAGGATGCCCATGCGCACTGTAGTCCAGGGGAGGAGTCACCTATCCAAGGATACTTCGAAGACTCTTCCAGGACAACAACGTGCAAACATCCGGACCCAACACTAGGCGGCGATCTATGCACAGATATGAATTCAGCAGCCCACATGCCTCGAACTTGCTCAGTTTTTTGTGTGTGGCGTAGGCAGTTCTTGTGGGAGCTGGCCTTTATGAGCCAGTCATCTAAGTCAGGAAAACATGAATATGTTGCCTTCTTAGTTGGGCTGTGACTACTGCCAAGCATTTTGTGAAAACCCTGGGTGCGGTTGTTACTCTGAATGGGAGTACTTTGAATTGATAGTGCTGACCTGCTATCACAAACCTGAGGTATTTGCGGTGCATTGGGTGTATTGGAATATGAAAGTAAGCGTCCTTTAAATCCAGAGTGGAGAGAAACTCACCTTGCTGAAGGGGCAGCACTTGTTGGAGTGTTACCATATGAAAATGGTCCGACTGAATGTATAGATTTAGTTCTCGGAGGACGTGCGTGTTGTATTACCTCTGCCTTTTCACTTGCCGTGGTTTCCTCTATATCCTCCTTTAAAATGGCCTCTTGAAGAGGGCGACTGATTGTTGCCATTGTAAGAGGAGTAGGGATTGTCTGTAGACACATTTTTAGAGGTGCCCCTGTAAAATGAGTGACGAAAGGACCCTCTGTTGGAAGGCGATTGTAAGGCCCCCATGGACTTAGCAATATCAGTATCCTTGTTCATCTTTTCTAGTGATGTATCGACAGCTGGACCAAAGAGGTGTTCTTTATCAAAGGGTTGGTTAAGAACAGAGGCTTGTACCTCAGGCTTGAATCCTGAACTTCTTAACCAAGTACGTCTACGGAGCAGTACGCTAGTGTTTACTGCCTGAGCTGCTGCGTCTGCCTGATCTAGAGCACACCTGATAGAGGTATTAGTTATTAAGTTACCCTCTTGAATCAAGGCACTAGCTCTAGACTTATGCTCATCAGGAAGAAATTCAATGAGCTTTTTAAGCTCATCATAACGAGCTATGTCATACCTTGCCAATAGTGCTTGAGCATTGGCAATGAGCCATTGATTAACTGTTTGCGATGCTACCCTTTTGCCCGAAGCATCAATTAATCTGGACTCTTTATCGGGGTGGGGGGGGGGGGGGGGGAGCTGTTTGTGAAGTAGCTCTCTTACGAGCATTGGAAACTACCAGAGTCCAAAGGTAACCGACCCTTGATATCTACAGTATCATTAGGTGCCGATTTGTACTTTTTCTCTAACCTGGGCGTAATGATTCTAGCTCTTACAGGGTCCTCAAAGATATCAGTATGTTTAAGCATACCTTTTAACATTGGTAATGTCTGTGTAGCCCTGAGATGAACTTAGTGTGTCAAACAAAATGTCCTCTTCTAAAGTTTCTTTATGAAGCTCTACTCCCTGATATTGTGCAGCTCTGTTAACAAGCTCAATATATCCAATATTATCGTCTGGACGAGACTCTGGATGGATATAGGTCAGAATTATTATCTAGCTGAGGGTCAGCATTATAATTATCCCATGGGTTAGTATCCTGTGGTGTGTAGTCATCTATATCCCCATCCCCTGTATCCTGTGGGTCAGGTGTCAGGAGTAAATTTGGATCAATGGTTGAAGGAGGTGGAGAAGGATTAGTACCCACATTTTCCCTTTTTAGAGGAATGCGATAGTCTTCTTATAAGCCCATTTTCCTTTTTTTCCCCGGAAGTTTCGCATGAATTTGTCCAGTTTCTGGATTTATCACAATCTCCTTCTGTTTCGGATCCGAAGATGGAATATCGGTCGGAGGCTCTTTCTTTGAAGTACTTTCTTTAGACGTCGGTTTTGGTGTCGAAAGTTTTGGTTCCGAAGTTTTTGGTTAGTAGACCAGTGGAACGGAAACCATAAGGTGTTTGGATTTCGACGCCAAAGGTTACGGGTCGGCACCGGCGTGGGGACGAGTAAACCTGGAAGGCTGCTGTTTATGTTTTGGCGCCGAGCTCAAAGGTGGGGCGCTCAAAACCTTTTCTCGGTGCAGACCTTGTCCCTAAGGCAGAGGAGGGACCGGAACCTTTTTATGGAGGAGATGGTAGGGGAAGGAAGTCTCTTTACTCACGATCCGTTGTCCCGGTGTGAGGTCTTCGGCATCGGAGTCGGCTTCCGACACGGAGATGTGTTCCTCCTCCAGGTCGGCTTTCTGCGCTTGTGATTCTTCGCGCTCGGACTAGTCTCTAAGGAGATCCTGCACGGACCCACTTTGATTTTACATTTCATGACGTTGAGCCCGACGGTCACGGACCGTTTTCTTCGACCAAAACGACTGACACGCGTCGCAGTCCTTCTCGTCGTGTTCCGGCGATAGGCAAAGGTTGCACACTTCGTGCAAGTCGGTGCGCGGAAACTTAGCGCGACACCCTGGACAGAACTTGAATGGAGTCCGTTCCATTGACTGCTACTGTTCCCAGCAAGGGTAGGCCCAGCGGCCTTCCTCAAATGTTACAATCTAAGGTTTTCAAATGTAAACGATACGCAGAGAATGGGAAATGTGATCGATAAACAATACCGTCGAGGGTAGTGGATTGCACGTCAAAGGGGGCCTGAAGAAACTGTGCCAAACCGGTGTGCAACAATTCACAACCGAACCCGAAGGCCAATAAATAAATAAATCAAACAATGGATTCGATGCCCATGCACACTATCACCGAAAGGAGGAGTCACCTACCTCGTGACTAGAAGGACTTCTTTGAAGAAAAACAAAGTGCAAACATCCAGACCCAACACTAGATGGCGATCTATGCATAGCATATGATAGGGCTCCCGGTTTTATGGTATGTTTATTTATTTTTTAACATTTCCGTCTGTATTTATCCATATTTATATTTTAGCCATCATATTGGTATTTATCCATATTTATTTGTGTTTCAAGAATACATGTAGCTGTAAAATGGTATATTTCTGCTTCTATATAACTCTTCGACATGCACTCTAACATGGATGCCTATCACGTTTTAGCAAACTAAGCAGCCACGTATAACAAAAGACTACACTCACATATTAGCATGATACTACAAATATATGTTAACATATGCCTGTATTTAAGGAAATCTCATCCTGTATGTTGACTCTCCATGCTGTCTGGCTGCTTAGCTGTTGCCTAGAATTCATGAGACCGCATGGAGAGTTTCTCACAAGAAGCACCATTTTCAGTATTTTTCCGCTTCTAAAAATAAAGAGAGTGGAAACGCATTGTTTTCTGTCTGTATTTACGTGTAAAAATCTGTAAAAACGGAAAACCAGGAGCCCTACATGTGATCTACAGCTCATATGCCTCGAACATAGTATTCTTAATTGTGATGGGATGCAATGTAAGAAACTTTGTATTGTTAAAGAGAAGGTATAGGGCAGGGTAAACGTGCATAAAAACACAGACCAAAATAGATTTACACCCCTATTAAGGGTGCTCGAAATTAAACCACCACTGAGGGTAGAATTATATTGTAATCCTAACAGCTTTCAAGCTTCATGAAATATGCAAAGTGTGTGAGCATGAAAGAGAAGAAAATTTTTAAACAAGTTGTAAAGAAAAACATGGACTGAAAGACCACATCTATAAGTAAACTGTCTGATGACAGCTGAAGCATACCGTACCCATCTTTAATAAGCCGCAAATCCTGCAACATCACTAGACAATTCATTTAAAGACTTTCCATGAATCATAGCCAACATTTCAGATTGTGGCAATTGCAAACTTTTAACATGCAAATTCCATTGTTTTCCTCCATCAAAAATATTAAACTCACCCAGTTGAGGCTAGGCTCTCTGCTGAACTCATGGCTCTTTGCTGCACTGAAGTCGTAGTCCGGCCTAAAAGACTCGTTCAGCGTGGCAATTAAATAAAACAGTGTCTTCCTGCAGCATTTGTCACTGAGAGGGCTGTCTTCATCCCCACTCTGACTTTTACCTAGTCTATAAAAGAAAAACATTCATTAGCATACTGGTTACAACATGGTGCAAAGAACAGTAATGAACAAGTTACTTAACTTCAATAACAATGTATCTGGTAGAGACATGTTAGATGTAGATTCCTTACCTTAGAATTTACTTCAGGCGTCAGACTGGATCCAGAGATTTTTTTCTTCAGCCGTACCCCAGCATGTCGATAGGTGGCATCGGTTGACTCCGCGTCCGTCGTCGCCGGGATAACGTTGCGGTGCCAACTTAGATGTCGCCCCTGCGCACTGACGTCAGTTCGGACACAACTTTCCACGCCAGAAGTGCCAAGCCATAAAATACACGGACCACTGGTGCGCCACAACAAGGGTCCTGTAAGGGAGTCCCTATCCCTAGAAATCAGTTCGCAGAGCAGGGAGAATGGGTGGGGCGGTAAGGAATCTGCAACTAACATGTGTCTCTACCACATACATCGTTACCGAAGGTAAGTAACTTGTTCATCTTATAGAGACTGTTAGTTGTAGATTCCTATACCTTATAATAGATACCCCAGCAATACCATCCCCGGAGGAGGGTCTGTGAATCAAGTTCACCCGGCAAAGTCCTGGAGAACCGAAAGAGCCAAATAGCCGTCCCTCTGGACTGGCCTGTCCAGGCAATAGTATCTGCGCCTCCCACCCATTCCGGGAGCCGGAGCGTCCCTAACACAACTGCGCCTTTGGGTCGCGCGGAGCAGGTCGAGGGTCCTGGGCCTTCAATGCCGGTGGCTCGGGCGCCGGAGGGCCCTCATGGGTCCAGGCCCGAATCCAGATCAATGCCGGTCGATCACTGAACCGCCCCATGACGACGACTGCACTGGCTGTGCCCCCAGCTGACTCCGTCCCCATCCTCATCCACGAGTTGGACAGTGAGCCGGAGCGACGTCAGAACCGACATCGGAGGGTACTTTTGTTCCCATGTTCATCTCTGGTGTTCCTGATCGACCAGAGGTTGGTGATGATGACTGGGAGGGGTTACTGGACCCTTTAACTGACCAGCTGGAAGAACCGGACTGGCGAGAGGACATGGGTGATGCCAGTGGTCTGAACACCTCTCTAGACACTGGTTTGTTTTCTCCCCCTACCGTGGCTACGGAGGAGGGAGCGTCCTATGCTGTGTTGGTGAGAAGGGCTTCCGAGGTCCTGGGCCTTTAGCTCCTTTCAGTGGCAGTCTGGACTAACCTCCTGACAGACGTGCTTCAGCCTGCTGCTTCCTCCTGAACCCCTACTGCCATTTAATGAAGCCCTTACTGCTGTCTTCCTGGGCACTTGGTCCAAGCCTAGCACAGGGAGTCCTGTGGAGAGGACAATTTCCTCCGCCACCGCCCAGCCCCGAACGACCCAGTGCTCTTGATCCAACACCCTTGCCCTGAGAGCTTGGTTGTCCAAGCCTCTTCTTCTAAGGGCACATTCCCTTCTCCTGCAGATAGGGAATCCAAGAAGCTGGGCCCTCCCGGGAAGCAAATGTTCTCTTCTTCCAGCTGGGCACTGCGACAGTGAATACTGCATGCCTCTTGGGCCGATACTCCCATACCATCTGGTATACGATTGTGCAGGTGCTGCCTCAGTGCCTGGAGGAGGCAAGAGCCGTTCTCTCCCAGGCAGTTGCGGATGGGAGAGACCCAGCCAAATTCGCAAATCAGCGTGGACTGGATACCTCCGACTCACTGGGCAGAATGATTGCCATGTCTGTAGCCCTTAGACGCTATGCCTGGTTGAGGACATCAGACTTTTTGGAGGATGTCCAGTCAACCTTGATGGACATGCCCTTTGGCCGTGGTCTTTTTGGCGACAAAGCAGACCTGTCGCTTGAGCACTTTAAAGAGACTCGAGCTAAGCTACAGCCAGGTCTATGGGCCTCACTGTGCCTTCCCGTCCACCCCAGTCTGCTTTTCGTCACTTTCGTGGCTACGGAAGGGGCACCCAACCACACTCTGTCTAGCCACCAGTTCACACAAGCTGCCTTGCCTCTGCGTGGTTGCGGCCATGGGACCCAGCGACGCAGGTCTGGGAGCCAGTGGGCGGGCCAGTCCACCATCTCCCCCCACCAATGCCTCCAAACCATCCTTGTCCGACGATCCAGCCCCATCTTCAGCCAGTTGGAGGCAGGATTCGCGATCGCATCCTCCTCTGGCAATTCAGCTCGTCTGGACAGGTGGGTTCTGTAAATTGTCCGATGGGGCTACTCCCTCCCCTTTGAGACTACCCCTCCCTCCATGCCACCGTCATACGATCGCATGTCGGAGGATCATTTGACTCCTCTTTTTTGGCCAAGGGAGCTATAGAGAGGGTCCCTGTGCCAGAAGTAGGGCGTGATTATTCCATGTACTTTCTGGTGCCCAAGAAGGACAAAGGCCTGCATCCTATTCTAGACCTACAGGCCCTCAACTGCTTCCTCCGGAAGGAAGTCCATGATGCTCATGTTAGCTCAAGTCCTGTCTTCCCTTGACCCTGGAGACTGAAGGCTGGCGTTTGACATGAAGTACGATTAATTTCACATTCCCGTCCTGCCAGCCCACAGATGCTATCTACAGTTCACGGTGAGCCACAAGCACTTTCAGGTCACCATGCTCCCCTTTGGCCTTAACAGTGCCCCATGGGTTTTCACGAAGGTGATGGCGGTGGTCACAGCTCATCTGCGCAGATCAGGGGTTCCAGTCTTCCTTATCTAGACAACTGGCTGTTGAAGGACGGCTTGCACCAGGCTGTCGACTCCCACCTCCAGACTACGGCGGACCTTCAACATTCAACTGGTCTGGACAGAGTGTAGTTTCAGGCCTATCCTCCAGAACAGCGAGTCGGTATATACGGGCGATGATACTGATGATGTTGATCCTGCTGATTGATCATGTCAGGTGGCATATGCAGGTTCTGCAGTGGTACCTGCAGGTGTTCACAGACAACACCACAGCCATGTGGTACTGCAACAAACAGGGCAGGTTGGTATCGTGGACCCTTTGTCAGGTGGCTCTCTGCCTCTGGAAATGGCTGGGACATCAGGGTATAACCCTGGTGGTTCAACACCTGGCTGGATCTCTGAATGCTAGAGCGGACGAACTCCCATCTGTGCTTGGTCGATCACGAATGGCATCTTTATTCGGAGGTGCTGCAAGGTCGCTTTCAGTACTAGGGAGAGCCTTGGTTAGATCTGTTAGCCGCTGAAGAGAACACGCAATGTCAGCAGTATTGCGCGTTGGAGTTTCCAAGGTGGCACTTGCTCTGCAACGCTTTTCGACTTAAGTGGAACTGCGGCCTCCTGTATGCCTTTCCACTTGTACCACTTCTGCCCCTAATGCTCAAGAAGATCAAGCATGACTGGGCTCAAGTTATCCTTGTGGCTCAGGACTGGGCACTTAAAGTCTGGTACACTGAGCTTCTGAGCATAGCCATCGATCTTCCGGTCCGACTGCCCCTTCGGGAGGATCTTCTGTCGCAACAGCAGGGGACAGTTCTTCACCCAAACCTGTCCAGTCTCCACCTCCTTGCGTGGCGATTGAGCGGCGACAGATAGCAGCTTTCGACCATCTGACCGAAGTCTGTGATGTCATCTTGGCAGCCAGGCATCCCTCCACTAAGTTGGTATATGCCTGTAGATGGAACAAGTTTGTGGCATGGTGCACAGCAAAGGCTAAGGATCCCCTTTCTGCACCTCTTTCAGAGGTCCATTGGTATATACCTTCCTTGGCCCAGCAGGGCTCTGCTCTCTGAGCACTCAAAGGTTATCTTGCAGCTATTTCTGCTTTCTTTTGGCGGCCAGATAAGCCATCCTTTTTCAGTCTCCTATTATCTGATTCTTTAAGGGCATTACTCCCCAGTGGGACTTGAATCTTGTTCACATTTCTTGTGTACTCCCTTCGAGCCTCTTCATAACGGTCCTCTCAGGCTCCTCAGTCTCAAGACTGCCTTCATTGTTGCCATCACCTCTGCTCGCAGGGTAAGTGAGCTTCAGGCTATATCTTCCAAGCCCCTTTTCTTCTCTGTGCATCCGGACAAAGTGGTGCTTAGAACGAGGCCTTCATTCCTTCCTAAAGTGGTTACACCATTTCATGTAGGATAATCTTATCACCTTGCCCACCTCCGCACCCTTCCAAGGAGGAGGTGACAAGGGATTGTGCTTTTTCGCCGCCGCCTTCTGCTTCGACTTAAGAAAGAACCTCGACGACTTGGAGCGCGACAAGGAGTGAGGGCTCCTTGAACGGTCTCGTGACCTTCCTCTTGAATGAGACTGGGGGTGGCGCGGAGCTGAGCCCTGTGCCTCCAACAACTTTCGGGACCACTCCCGCAAAGTTTTCAGGTGAATGGCCCGGTAGTCAGAGCACGACTTTTGGTCGTGGTCGTGCTCCAGACACCACAAGCTCACGAGGTGTGGCTCTGTCACAGACATCTTGTGACAGGAACCGCAGAGTCTGAAGCCGGTCCGACG
Source organism: Triturus cristatus (assembly GCF_964204655.1). Lineage (NCBI taxonomy): Eukaryota > Metazoa > Chordata > Amphibia > Caudata > Salamandridae > Triturus > Triturus cristatus. Next base: position 104,367,421 of record NC_140587.1, read on the forward strand.
CTGGGACACCCCTCGCGCACCAGGAGTTCAAGACTAGAAAAAGATAACTAAATTTGCAAAAAGCTAACCAAAAAACAGCTAAGTGGTAGCGGTCTCTGGATCTGCGCTAGGCTGGGGCCGAAAATGAAAGAACTGACGTCACCACGCAGGGACGTCGTCTTAAGTAGGCACCGCGACGTCATCACGGCCACCACGACACCAGACGTGGAGTCGACCGACGCGCAGCGGTACTGCTAAAAAAAACATCTCCGGATCCAGACTGATACTTTGAGGAAATTCTAGGGTAAGGAATCTACAACTGACAGTCTCTATCAGATACAGCAAACAGGACTTCAGTGGGCAATGAACAAAAGGGGAACAGGCGTAATTGAATGCTTGCTAAACCAAGTTACTATGACTATACAAACGGGGCAGGAAGTAGTATGTAGTAAGAGATGAAAGCAACACAAACAGAACAAGCAGAATGGCAATTTATGGATTGAGAAAAGTATTCTGCATTGCAATATCTCAGGTATGTGGATATAGTCTTAACATCACAAACTCCTATAAAGGATTGCATGGGGGAAGTGTTGAAGTTCTTAATAGACAGAGACCAGGCATGGCAACTGCCAAACATGCGTGCCAGGAATACAGGTGCTACCTTAACTCCCCTGAAATCCGCTCAGCAAAGAGATACTTACATCAAACACTGCATCTCTTTCACACACAGGCATCATCATAAAATGGAAAGCAATGAACTATAGCACTGGTCCAAAATCCCACAACACTTTAAAAAAAAATACATCATTCGACGTTATTATTGGGCCACTCAGTTGAGCGCGATTAACCATGGTGTCTATGGTCCGGCGCTGAGCCCCGGCTACGCCATGGACCGGTGGTTGCTGCGTGAGGGTAATTACCACAGAGCGTTGTACTCGAAGTCGTTGGACTGAACCCTTACGGGGCCCACCAGGGTGGCCGTGCATGTGTGGAAGGTGGCGACAGATTCACTGGGCTGGAAGGGTAAGCTTACCCTTGCCACCCCGTTGTTTGACTCCGATATTTTGGGAAAGCTTTGGCAAACAAAGGGGTTTGAGAAATGGGACCTGATCGGTATATCCAGGGTTGGAGACCTTTTGGTTAAGGGTAGGGTAAAGTCATTCGAGGAGCTGCAGAAGGAATATGAGCTAGGGAGCACGGAGTTCTTCCGATACGCTCAAGTGTGTCACGCCTTGCGGTCAGTCCTTGTAGAGGGGGAGAAGGTGCCCGAGTCCTCTCCGTTAGAGGACCGGATCCTGGATGGCCATATGCCAGAGAGTACGATCTCTCTCATTTATAAGAAACTAATTAATGTTCGGGCAGATCTTCTTCTAGGGTTGCGCGATCAATGGACTAGGGATGGCCTCGAATTAGATGATGAGGATTGGCAGTATGCAGTTTCTTCTCCAAAAGAGGTCGCGATCCCTGCGCGCCTGCAGCTGGTGCAGCTTAAAATACTCCATAGAGTTTACGTGACAGGGCCCAGGCTGGTCCATATGGGTTTCTCTGAGGAGGGCTTATGTAAGAGAGGCTGTGGTATGGTGGGCACCTTCCTACATATTATTTGGGAATGCGGTGCGATCATGGAGTTCTGGAAGCGAATCCACGATGTGATGGGGGAGGTGACGGGCATCGTCATGCAGCCGGAGGCGCGGTGTTGTCTCCTGAATAATTGGGGTCCTACTGACCACGACGCGGCACAGACTCAGTGGGTGACCCTAGGGAACATGGTAGCTAAGCGCGACATCGCTCGCCTGTGGGGCTCTACTAGGCCTCCTACATTGACAGTGTGGATGGAAAACATGGATTGGAGCATGTTTAGGGAGAAGACCGTGTATTGTGCTAGAGGGCGCCCCCGGAAATGGCACTCTGTATGGGGGCGATGGAACCAGTACAGAGGGGGCATATGCCTGCCCCCAGACCCGGACCCGCCTGAGGAGCAGCTCTCCCCTTAGCATTCTTTCCGGCTTTGTATTCTTTGCTGGTATGTGTTTGTCTTCTTGAGTCTCTGCCTTCCCCTCCTTTCCCTTACTATAGACCTGTGTCTGATGGACGAAATGGGGCTCGCTCCCCCTGATGGGAACCCTTTTTGTGCTTTAAGTACTTATCGCCTTGCTTGTGTTTAGGTTTGGGTTTGTGTTTATTTAAAACAGAACCTTTTGATTCTCCTGTCATTGAAATGTGGACGCTCGCTTGTGTTGTGTTTCTAAAGCTGCCGTACCTCCGGGTTGTCGGCTGAATAGCGGTGTCCCCGACTTAAAAGAATAAAGGTTTTTGAAAAAAAAAAAAAACATTTTTTTAATTTCAAACCAACAACAATGATGATGTAACATTCTATTTATTATATGTACATAATGTGAAAGCACTAAATCAAGGCAGTCATTAATATACATAGAAAACGCACCCCTTTCCAACTAATAGTCCCAAGAAATGGGAGGAAGAGGTGCCATGAATACTTAAATGTACATTTGCATCTATATGGTCCAGAGCAGCTCTCTTAAAGACATCCAGATGCCCCCAACCCCATCATTAAATGTAAAAAATACCTTGTAATAAACAGCAAAACTGTAATTCACGACAACCCAAGTGGGCCAAGAGGAAGGGGAGTACATAGCAAAAACATAGAAGTGATATATATATATAGATAAAATATATAGTTTTTAAAATCTAGAAACCTCAACTGCTTAACTGTTAGATTTTAAACATCAGAGTAATTAGGTTTTATTATGGGCTAAAGATACTCTCAGCATAATTGCACACATTACTACTAGCAGGTCCTTCCTTGCAAGATTTGCATTATAGTCATGCTGCTATGGAAATTGTAGAGTTAGCCTTTTTATTGGGATATGCTGCTAAGTTAATAAAACTTTTATAGAGTGATATTATGAAATTAATAGGCAGCTGTTTATATCCTGCTTTTTTGCACATTTTTGAATGATAGATTTACAATAATTTGGACATAACCTGTACTGTATAGGAAATTGTGGTTTTGGCACTTTGTGGATATGTTGCTTATTTGTGACATCAACAAACCAATATGGATTATTGATTTCTGGCCGCTATAATAAAGACACTTTGCACAAACATAGATTAACAGCTCTGCCTTGCATTTCTTGAGGGAAGTGTTGAAGGTGTGCACTACAAGAATAAAAGCCTGGTCTACAAATGTATGTGAATATCGAAATAGAGACATTAATTGGAATGAGAGGAACGTAAAAGAAAGCAAAAAGAATGTTAATTGAATAATGGAAACAGGAATGTTATTGAGAGGCTAAGAAAATAATTTGTGAATTGGACACTGACCCGGTATGAGTTGATTTTAAATGTTTAACGCGAGAGGTGTATTGAAGGAATCGGTCTTCTGACTTTGGGTTGGAAGCTGTGATGGATTGTAGTATTTGTTTCATAATCATGAACGCTTTTAAAAGGTTTCACATGGTTATGGAGCTTGTACACTTTGAGAAAGGCTGAAGACAGCCGAAAAATGTCCGTGTTTGGATAAGTTGCTGTAAATAAGAGAATCGCGTGCACGACACGCCGTCTGGAGTGCCCACTTTGTCTTGCCGAGAAGGATCATATATATATATATATATATATATATATATATATATATATATATATATATATATATATTCACTTAAAAAACCATAGGTTTCACACATGTTATAGTTAGGTGGATATTTCACTCGTAAAAAAACAATGAAATTCCCCCGTTATAGTTAGTTCAGATAACTATAACTCGCGCGCCCGCAATCTGTTGCACATGACGTCACATATTACATCACTCATGACATGGGCAGTGGCATCACTCATGACATCACTGATGACATCATCCTTGTGATAGAGTGGCGGTCGCGCGAGTTATAGTTATCTGAACTAACTATAACGGGGGAATTTCATTGGTTTTTTACGAGTGAAATATCCACCTAACTATAACATGTGTGAAACCTATGGTTTTTTAAGTGAATTTGCAAGGTTTTTTAAATGCTAATTCCTAACTATAACGTGTGTGAAACCTATGGTTTTTTCAGTGAATTTGTACGGTTTTTTAAATGCTAATTTATTTATGTATTATTATTTTTTTATATATTTATTTTACAATAAACTACGTATTAAAAATTATTTTTTTTTTGGTTTTCACCCTGCGATTTAAAAAAAAAATAAAAATAAAAAATAAATTTTGTGTTTGGGTTTTTCAGGGTGCGCGCACTGTGCGCGCACCCCCGCGATTTTTAAAAAAAATAAAAAAAAATTTGCCTTCGGGGTCCTTCAGGGACCCCCTGACAAAGGCTAGGGGGTCAGGAACTCTCTACCCTGCCCCCTTTTCACGTTCGCCACCTTCCTTTTTCACTCTCGCACTGAAAACAAACAAAATGGCGGCCGACACTTCCTGATTTCGACCGCTGACTAACATGTAACCACCAATCAGAATTACGCTCGCGCACGTTAGGGTGCTCGCACGGTGCACGCGTATAGATATATATATGCTTTTAAATGCTATTATCTCCGGAAATACTGAACAGATTTACACCAGACCTGCAAAAGGCACTTCCTTGACCTTATGGCTACCTCTCTGCCAAATTTCAAGTAATTCTGTTCAGCCGTTTGGGCTGTAGCTGCGACTAAAGGTCCTATGGAAAAATGCATGGGGAAAACGCGTTTTGGGACCCCCCTTTTTTTCTCGGCCCCCGCTTGACGAATCACCCCGAGACTTTCAGGGTAGGAGCTGAGCGGAGCGCCCCATTAGTTTTGAAAAAAAAACATATATATATATATATATATATACATATATATATATATACATATATATATATACATATATATATATACATATATAACTCCAAAACAGCGCTCCTTCTGAATTGCTGGGACCCAAGGGAGTTGGCGCACACGCCGGCGGAGCACGCCGGAAATAAGATATGTCCAAATGTCAGATATCGTGCGCTCTCAGGAACAAAGTAGATCGACACAGATAGCGGAGAAACGGGTGTTTATTCACAACGCGTTTCGACTATACAAGCCTTGATCACGTGAATAACAGTGCTGCGGTGGCAATGAACTTAAAAGAGTGAAGGGCTGTCAAAACAAACAAAGGACCAAGTACATGGTAATCAGTATCCTACTGTGGCGGCCATCTTAGAGTGGTCAAATACCAACAAAACATGGAAATGTTCATTCCCAAGTTGTCCTGCTGTTGCATTGTCAACAAATAAACAACATTAATGATAAACACATAAATAATATCCAAACTGCATTATATTATGGAACCTGGCAAGTGCCTAATGTTAAGTTCACCCTATGTGACTCCAAGTGGAGAGATAAATTTGCAAGGCACAGAATGTAGCCAGTGTATGCGGGATGTCAGGACGAGCATAGCAGTATATAAAACATAGCGACAGAGGGAGAATAGTATGTGTTCCCCAAGTGGGGCTAACCGTGTTGACCAAGAGATGGACCAAAGTCTTTTCACACGCCCATGTGTCCAGAACTGGTGATGACCTCAGTGAGATGGAGGGGAGAGAGGGTAGGCTGCCCGTGCAGAGTGAGTGTCAGTGTTGGGGCCCCTTCCTCTCCTCCTGAAAAGAAAATAAGAATACATAATTAAAAACAGATGCAAATGGGTCTGCATCAAACACAATTCTAGTGCAAGTTCTAACGTAGGAAGAAGGGAAGAAAGTGCACACTAGTTGCAGCAACAAGACATAATCCAACCATATGTACATCATACATAAACATATTGACACATAGTCCAAATACATCATTCTCTAAGATGTATGGCCAATTCTTCGTCCTGATTGAGACCACCAGGGTTTTTGCTTTGAAAGTCAACAATGTATTTGGATTCCCTTTGTCTCAACCTCAGTACCCTGTCGCCTCCCCTGGGAATGCTGGGGATTTGTTCAAGAATAAAGTATCTGAGTGATGTGGCATCAGAGAAATGATGGTCCCTGTAGTGCCGTGCAACAGGATATTTTTCGTCCATATGCGTTATGGCCCTGCTGTGTTCCAGTACCCGTTTTTTGGCCTGGAGGGTAGTGCTCCCTATGTACCATTTGTTGCAAGGACATGCAATCACATAGATGGCAAATGTGGTGCTGCAAGTGAGAAATTGTTCTATCTTTTTGTACACTCCATTGTATGTAATCGTATTGAGGAATGTACTTTGTTTGCATGCCTTGCAATGGCCGCAGGGAAAAAATCCCTGCAACCCGTGTGTGTGTCTGTCAGGGTACATGGTAATATCACTGCGTACCAGCATGTCCCTGATGTTCTTCCCCTTCCTGTATGTGATACTGGGTCTCTTGGGAATGCTGGTGCCAATGATGTTATCGGTAGTAAGAACATCCCAATTTTTGGTCAGGATACGTTTGATGTTGTCTGAATTGGTGTTATATGTCATGATGATGCGCGTGGTATCGTCATCATCCTGAGATGTCAGTGTCTGTTCGTTGGTCAGTGTTGAAGTTCTAGAAATCCCGCTGGCCCTGTCTCTAGCTCTGTTAAGTACCCAATTGGGATAGCCTCTCTCTCTGAAACGTTCAAACATCCCCTCACTCACTTGTGCATAGGCTTCCTCTGAGTTGCAGTTTCTTTTGGCCCTCATGAGCTCGCCAAAAGGGATGCTCCATTTAAGTGTCTCTGGGTGGCTGCTCAACGCATGCAAGATGCTGTTGCCAGCTGTTGCCTTTCTAAAGAGAGTGGTGTGTAATTGGTTGTCAAGGATGTCAATTCTGACATCCAGATATTCTGCCCTTGTACTGCTGACATTCCCCGTAAGAACAATATTGCTGGAGTTTTGATTCAGGCACTCGATGAAAGCCAGAGCTGCCTCCTCGTCACCATCCCAGACAATAAAAAGGTCATCGATATAACGCAGCCATTTAATGACATGCGCGAAATGATGGGCAAGGTCTTGCTTTGCCCGTATGGTCTCCTCCCAGTGACCCATAAAAAGGTTGGCAAAACTGGGGGCAAAGCAAGATCCCATCGCGGTACCTGTTGTTTGCCTGTAAAGTGTACCATCAAACAGAAAAATGTTGTTGGCGAGACAGAATTCCATCATCCCCAACAACATCCTGCTGTGTTCCCTGAGTCTGAGAGGTCTTGCGTTGAGAAAATGTTCACAGGCCCTCAAACCTTGTCTATGTTCAATGATCGTATAGAGGGATTGTACATCCAGTGTGATGAGAAAGAATTTCTCATCCCACTGGATGTCTTGGATCTTGGTGAGGAAATCTTTCGTGTCCCTCACATAGCTGGGAAGTTCCATGACAAACTCTCTAAGGAAATGGTCCACGTATTTGGAGACATGTTCCGTGACACTCCCTCTCGATGACACAATGGGGCGTCCTGGGGGATCTATGGGGTTTTTGTGTAGCTTGGGCAAAAGGTATAGTACAGGGAGCACCGGATGATCGTTTTTGAGGTATCTGTACTCCTCCCATTCTAATATCCCTTTATCTTTCCAAACAAGAAGTTTGTCCCAAAGATCTATAATGCTGAGATTGTATATCTCCATAGAGACAGAGATGTAGCTCTGGGAATCACCAAGCTGTCTGAGAGCTTCTGCTACATACTTATCACGACTGAGAATAACAACATTGCCGCCCTTGTCAGCAGGGCGTACTACCACATTGGAGTCATTGGCAAGCTCAAGAAGAGCCTGCCTCTGATCAAAGGATAGATTGTTATATTTGGAGTTGTTTTTCTTTTTGTTTGTTCTGTAAGTACATAGGGCTTTGGCCACACAGTCATGGAACGTGTCTATGTTGTCATGTGGAAGGGAAGGGAGAAATGTGGATTTTGGTTTAAAACCTGATGATACACTGTCATCCATGACGACCCCACAATCAATAAGGGTCTGAGTATTGCTGGTCGACACAGAAATGTCATCCCCATTGGTCACATTGTGGATGATCACATCAGTGGCACTCGTTGCTTCTCGTTCTAGTTCAATGAGATTGATCAAAGCATCCATATCTCCTGTGGACATCTCATTCTGGCGTTTTGGGATGAATGGTTTCGTACCAACAGTATTGCCCAATCTTTTGAGGGCATGCCATTTTTTCAGTTTTAATTTGCGAGTGAACTTAAACAGATCAATCCTGGTCTCAGTGAAGTTAAAAGATCTGGAAGGGCAGAAGGACAGACCCAGGCAGAGAGTTTTTTTCTCTAAATCACTCATGACCCTGTTAGACAGATTGATTACAGTTTTGTTTACCATAGTCATGTCCATTATCGCATCCTTCTGGAGCGGGTTCTGTAGCTTCCCATGCCGCCCCTTCCTCTGCCTCTCCTCCCATCGTTGGTGGATTCTCTTTCTTCTATTCCTTCGTTTCCTCGTCCCCTTCCACGTCCTCGACCTCGTCCCCTCCATCCTGGTGTTGTCTTCGCCGGAGCTTCCTTTGTCGTCCGTCTGCTCCGGCGCAGGTGACGATACTCCTCTAAAAAATTCACTTGCCGTGTTGATGTCTCCAGGCTGTTAGTTTCTTCCGTGGAGATGTCAGATTCAATGTCACTGGCTGTGGACGTAGATGGTGTTGGTTCCGTGTCTCTGTCCTCACTCGTGGATGGTGGTTTATCTTTATGCTCGTACAGATGGTCATACTTGCGGCTAAAAGTGAGAATTCTGCCAGACTCATAATCATTGTAGTCCCTGTTCATCTTTCTCTCCTTCCGTGCTTTAATCTCCTCTTCATGTTTTTTCAGCCGTTCTTTCATGCTCTGTAGAGATTTCTCTATGGTCTCTTTGTCTACGATAATTCTCAATTCTGCAGTGATTTCCTGTATTTGTTTCAGAATTGTCTCTCTGTCAATCCAAGCGTATTTTACTAAAATCTCAAGCATGCGCCTGGAGCTTGTGGCTGAGTTCTCAGACCATTCTTTGAGCATGGCTGGATTGGGTGCTTCATAGGTCGGTGTTGTAAAAATTCTTAGACCCCTGGGCACCATTTCCTGGTCAATGTAGTTCTGGAGTGAAATGGCCTCCCACCATTTTGAGATTTCTGTTCTTTTGAGTTTCTCAAGTTTATTCATTTTGTCGTCTGTGGATACCATCGTGGTTGTTCCTGGTTTGTTGATTGTCATGCTTTTGGGTTTCTTGGCAAATATCGCCAGGGCAGCCGCCCTGCGTTCCTCTTCTTCTTCCATGTGCACTACACCCGAGTGCAATATCCGCTAAATGCGTGAGTACTGTTCCCCTTGTGAAATACAAGTTGCTCCTGCCAGTCCAAGGTTTGATTAATGTAAAAGGGTGCCTGGGAAAGCTCCACCTCGATGTGATCACTGCTACAATGACCCCCTTAATGGCTGTAGATGACAATATGCCACATGATGTAAACTGTTTACATCAACTTGTATTTCACAAGGGGAACAGTACTCACGCATTTAGCGGATATTGCACTCGGGTGTAGTGCACATGGAAGAAGAAGAGGAACGCAGGGCGGCTGCCCTGGCGATATTTGCCAAGAAACCCAAAAGCATGACAATCAACAAACCAGGAACAACCACGATGGTATCCACAGACGACAAAATGAATAAACTTGAGAAACTCAAAAGAACAGAAATCTCAAAATGGTGGGAGGCCATTTCACTCCAGAACTACATTGACCAGGAAATGGTGCCCAGGGGTCTAAGAATTTTTACAACACCGACCTATGAAGCACCCAATCCAGCCATGCTCAAAGAATGGTCTGAGAACTCAGCCACAAGCTCCAGGCGCATGCTTGAGATTTTAGTAAAATACGCTTGGATTGACAGAGAGACAATTCTGAAACAAATACAGGAAATCACTGCAGAATTGAGAATTATCGTAGACAAAGAGACCATAGAGAAATCTCTACAGAGCATGAAAGAACGGCTGAAAAAACATGAAGAGGAGATTAAAGCACGGAAGGAGAGAAAGATGAACAGGGACTACAATGATTATGAGTCTGGCAGAATTCTCACTTTTAGCCGCAAGTATGACCATCTGTACGAGCATAAAGATAAACCACCATCCACGAGTGAGGACAGAGACACGGAACCAACACCATCTACGTCCACAGCCAGTGACATTGAATCTGACATCTCCACGGAAGAAACTAACAGCCTGGAGACATCAACACGGCAAGTGAATTTTTTAGAGGAGTATCGTCACCTGCGCCGGAGCAGACGGACGACAAAGGAAGCTCCGGCGAAGACAACACCAGGATGGAGGGGACGAGGTCGAGGACGTGGAAGGGGACGAGGAAACGAAGGAATAGAAGAAAGAGAATCCACCAACGATGGGAGGAGAGGCAGAGGAAGGGGCGGCATGGGAAGCTACAGAACCCGCTCCAGAAGGATGCGATAATGGACATGACTATGGTAAACAAAACTGTAATCAATCTGTCTAACAGGGTCATGAGTGATTTAGAGAAAAAAACTCTCTGCCTGGGTCTGTCCTTCTGCCCTTCCAGATCTTTTAACTTCACTGAGACCAGGATTGATCTGTTTAAGTTCACTCGCAAATTAAAACTGAAAAAATGGCATGCCCTCAAAAGATTGGGCAATACTGTTGGTACGAAACCATTCATCCCAAAACGCCAGAATGAGATGTCCACAGGAGATATGGATGCTTTGATCAATCTCATTGAACTAGAACGAGAAGCAACGAGTGCCACTGATGTGATCATCCACAATGTGACCAATGGGGATGACATTTCTGTGTCGACCAGCAATACTCAGACCCTTATTGATTGTGGGGTCGTCATGGATGACAGTGTATCATCAGGTTTTAAACCAAAATCCACATTTCTCCCTTCCCTTCCACATGACAACATAGACACGTTCCATGACTGTGTGGCCAAAGCCCTATGTACTTACAGAACAAACAAAAAGAAAAACAACTCCAAATATAACAATCTATCCTTTGATCAGAGGCAGGCTCTTCTTGAGCTTGCCAATGACTCCAATGTGGTAGTACGCCCTGCTGACAAGGGCGGCAATGTTGTTATTCTCAGTCGTGATAAGTATGTAGCAGAAGCTCTCAGACAGCTTGGTGATTCCCAGAGCTACATCTCTGTCTCTATGGAGATATACAATCTCAGCATTATAGATCTTTGGGACAAACTTCTTGTTTGGAAAGATAAAGGGATATTAGAATGGGAGGAGTACAGATACCTCAAAAACGATCATCCGGTGCTCCCTGTACTATACCTTTTGCCCAAGCTACACAAAAACCCCATAGATCCCCCAGGACGCCCCATTGTGTCATCGAGAGGGAGTGTCACGGAACATGTCTCCAAATACGTGGACCATTTCCTTAGAGAGTTTGTCATGGAACTTCCCAGCTATGTGAGGGACACGAAAGATTTCCTCACCAAGATCCAAGACATCCAGTGGGATGAGAAATTCTTTCTCATCACACTGGATGTACAATCCCTCTATACGATCATTGAACATAGACAAGGTTTGAGGGCCTGTGAACATTTTCTCAACGCAAGACCTCTCAGACTCAGGGAACACAGCAGGATGTTGTTGGGGATGATGGAATTCTGTCTCGCCAACAACATTTTTCTGTTTGATGGTACACTTTACAGGCAAACAACAGGTACCGCGATGGGATCTTGCTTTGCCCCCAGTTTTGCCAACCTTTTTATGGGTCACTGGGAGGAGACCATACGGGCAAAGCAAGACCTTGCCCATCATTTCGCGCATGTCATTAAATGGCTGCGTTATATCGATGACCTTTTTATTGTCTGGGATGGTGACGAGGAGGCAGCTCTGGCTTTCATCGAGTGCCTGAATCAAAACTCCAGCAATATTGTTCTTACGGGGAATGTCAGCAGTACAAGGGCAGAATATCTGGATGTCAGAATTGACATCCTTGACAACCAATTACACACCACTCTCTTTAGAAAGGCAACAGCTGGCAACAGCATCTTGCATGCGTTGAGCAGCCACCCAGAGACACTTAAATGGAGCATCCCTTTTGGCGAGCTCATGAGGGCCAAAAGAAACTGCAACTCAGAGGAAGCCTATGCACAAGTGAGTGAGGGGATGTTTGAACGTTTCAGAGAGAGAGGCTATCCCAATTGGGTACTTAACAGAGCTAGAGACAGGGCCAGCGGGATTTCTAGAACTTCAACACTGACCAACGAACAGACACTGACATCTCAGGATGATGACGATACCACGCGCATCATCATGACATATAACACCAATTCAGACAACATCAAACGTATCCTGACCAAAAATTGGGATGTTCTTACTACCGATAACATCATTGGCACCAGCATTCCCAAGAGACCCAGTATCACATACAGGAAGGGGAAGAACATCAGGGACATGCTGGTACGCAGTGATATTACCATGTACCCTGACAGACACACACACGGGTTGCAGGGATTTTTTCCCTGCGGCCATTGCAAGGCATGCAAACAAAGTACATTCCTCAATACGATTACATACAATGGAGTGTACAAAAAGATAGAACAATTTCTCACTTGCAGCACCACATTTGCCATCTATGTGATTGCATGTCCTTGCAACAAATGGTACATAGGGAGCACTACCCTCCAGGCCAAAAAACGGGTACTGGAACACAGCAGGGCCATAACGCATATGGACGAAAAATATCCTGTTGCACGGCACTACAGGGACCATCATTTCTCTGATGCCACATCACTCAGATACTTTATTCTTGAACAAATCCCCAGCATTCCCAGGGGAGGCGACAGGGTACTGAGGTTGAGACAAAGGGAATCCAAATACATTGTTGACTTTCAAAGCAAAAACCCTGGTGGTCTCAATCAGGACGAAGAATTGGCCATACATCTTAGAGAATGATGTATTTGGACTATGTGTCAATATGTTTATGTATGATGTACATATGGTTGGATTATGTCTTGTCGCTGCAACTAGTGTGCACTTTCTTCCCTTCTTCCTACGTTAGAACTTGCACTAGAATTGTGTTTGATGCAGACCCATTTGCATCTGTTTTTAATTATGTATTCTTATTTTCTTTTCAGGAGGAGAGGAAGGGGCCCCAACACTGACACTCACTCTGCACGGGCAGCCTACCCTCTCTCCCCTCCATCTCACTGAGGTCATCACCAGTTCTGGACACATGGGCGTGTGAAAAGACTTTGGTCCATCTCTTGGTCAACACGGTTAGCCCCACTTGGGGAACACATACTATTCTCCCTCTGTCGCTATGTTTTATATACTGCTATGCTCGTCCTGACATCCCGCATACACTGGCTACATTCTGTGCCTTGCAAATTTATCTCTCCACTTGGAGTCACATAGGGTGAACTTAACATTAGGCACTTGCCAGGTTCCATAATATAATGCAGTTTGGATATTATTTATGTGTTTATCATTAATGTTGTTTATTTGTTGACAATGCAACAGCAGGACAACTTGGGAATGAACATTTCCATGTTTTGTTGGTATTTGACCACTCTAAGATGGCCGCCACAGTAGGATACTGATTACCATGTACTTGGTCCTTTGTTTGTTTTGACAGCCCTTCACTCTTTTAAGTTCATTGCCACCGCAGCACTGTTATTCACGTGATCAAGGCTTGTATAGTCGAAACGCGTTGTGAATAAACACCCGTTTCTCCGCTATCTGTGTCGATCTACTTTGTTCCTGAGAGCGCACGATATCTGACATTTGGACATATATACATATATACATACATATATACATATATACATATATACATATATACATATATACATATACACATACACATATATACATATATATATACATATACATATATACATATATACATATATATATATATACATATACATATATATATATATACATATATATATATATATATATACACATATATATATATATATATATATATATCTATCTATCTATCTATCTATCTATCTCCCCTACTGGCGGTCGCCAGTAGGTAGTTATAGTTAGGACCCCTTTTCCATAGGAAAACCTCAACATTCTATTTTGAATAACTTTGGCGCCGGTCGATGAATCCTCGCGAATTTCTCAAAATAGGTGGGGCGCTACGCTCCGCTCCTACCCTGAAAGTCTCGGGGGGATTCGTCAAGCGGGGGCTGAGATAAAAGGGGGGTCCCAAAACGCGTTTTTCCCATGCATTTTTCCATAGGACCTTTAGAACGAGCTACAGCCCAAACGGCTGAACAGAATTACTAGACATTTGGCAGAGAGGTAGTCCCTAGGTCAAGGAAGTGCCTTTTGTAGGTTTGGTGTAAATCTGTTCAGTAGATTCTGAGAAAATAGCCTTTAAATCAATATATATATCTGAGCCCGCTTACGGTACGCTTACCGTACGCTTACCGTAAGCGTACGGTGGCGTGCGCGAGCGCGATTCTAATTGGCTCTTAGATCTTAGTAAACATTCGAATCGGCCGAAACCAGGAAGCGGCGGCCGCCATTTTGTCTCTCGCACTGAGTGTTGTTTATCAAACAAGATGGCCAAAAACATGTTACGGGGCTGTTTTGACAACTCCCTCCCACATAGTCATGTTGAGGGAGTCCCCAAACATGGCCCAAGAGCAAAAACGGTTTTATTTTTTTTTCGGCAATTTCGCCCAGTACGCTTACCGTACGCTTACCGTAAGCGTACGGTAAAAAAAATAAAATAAAAAAAACACTATCCACACTTACCCCACCCCCTGTGCTTTTGGTGGCCGTAGGCCACCAAATGTACAGGGCTTATTAATAGGTAAAAAAAACTAAATTTTGGAAACATGAAATTATAAAATCGAAATAAAAAAAACACTATCCACATTGACCCCACCCCCTGTGCTTTTGGTGGCCGAAGGCCACCAAATGTACAGGGCTTATTAAAGTTGATAAAAACCGTGCACGGAACGAACTGCGTTAAGTGGGCGCGCACGCCTCGAATGGCGTAAAGTAACTTAGCATTTAAAAAACCGTACAAATTCACTGAAAAAACCATAGGTTTCACACACGTTATAGTTAGGAATTAGCATTTAAAAAACCTTGCAAATTCACTGAAAAAACCATAGGTTTCACACATGTTATAGTTAGCGGAAATTTTACTGATAAAAAACCAGTGAAATTGCCCCGTTATAGTTAGTGCTGGCAACTATAACTCACGCGACCGCAATCTTCTGCTGATGACATATGTGTCTTTATGAAAAAAAAATATTTGTAATATATGTATAGCTAAAAATGTATGGAAGAAGACATGGGCAAATAAGTGTCTAAATACAGTATTAGCATCAGCAGAGGATTGCGGTCGCGTGAGTTATAGTTGCCAGCACTAACTATAACGGGGCAATTTCACTGGTTTTTTATCAGTAAAATTTCCGCTAACTATAACATGTGTGAAACCTATGGTTTTTTCAGTGAATATATATATATATATATATATATATATATATATTTTATCTATTGGCAATTGCCAGAAGGTATTTATAGTTGGGACCAAAATTTCCATAGGAAAAGCGTTATGTTTTGTCAATAACTTTGGTGAAGCTTGACGGATCTAAAAAGAAATTAAAAAGAAAAAAACTCATTTTTGTTTCAGCTGCTGTGTTGAAAGTTGAGGTGATCTGAGAAAAAAGGAGGGTCCCAACATGCGTTTTCCCCATGTTATGTCTATGGGGATTTTTATCATTTTTGTTTTAACACGACAGACTGAACAGCTGAACGGAATTACACCAAGTTTTGCAGAATGCTAGATATTGATCCAGAAAGCGTGCTTTTTGTGATTTGGCGCAAATCCGTTCAGTAGTCCCAAAGAGATTTATATTTAAAAAATATAAATATCTGATGGAGCGAGTCCTTGCAGTGGCCTCGCAGATCCCACTAAAATTTGACTGGCTGCCAACACTTCAACCAGGAAGTGCTGGCAGCCATCTTGGGACTCTGCATGTGGCAGACTATCACAAAAAAAAATAATAAAAGAAGGAATATGCTACTTACCAGTATGCATCTGTTCTTGGCATGTAGAGCTGCAGATCTAGACACTGTGCATAGATCGCCATCTGGTGTTGGGCCCGGATGTTTGCAGCTTGTTTTTCTTCTTGGACAGTCTTTGGAAGTCACGAGTTCGGTGACTCCTCCTTCGGTCCGTACTGCGCATGGGCTTCGGCTCCATCCTCAGATTGTTTTTCGCCAGCAGAGAAAAGATGGAGCGTAGTGATAATAGTGAAGAAACCCATGTGTGTTGTATCTAAATAAGATAGCCTGGAACAGATACAGGTAGCCGGGGAGGCGGGTGGGCGTGTATAGATCTGCAGCTCTACATGCCAAGAACAGATGCATACTGGTAAGTAGCATATTCCGTTCGAGGCATATGAGCTGCAGATTATACACTGTGCATAGATTATATAGCAGTACCCAACCCTAGCGGCGACCACCGGTATCCGTTGCAGTAGTTTGAAACAGTGTCTTTAGTACAGCCTGGCCCACACTAGCTTGTTGTTTGGAGTGCACATCTATACAGTAATGTTTTGTGAAGGTGTGCGGTGTTGACCATGTGGCTGCTTTGCAGATGTCATCTAAGGGTATGTTCCCTAGAAAAGCCATAGAAGCCCCTATCTTTCTTGTAGAGTGGGCTTTAGGTGGAACAGATAATGTTCGTTTTGCTTTGTGATAGCAAATTTGTATACACTTTACAATCCACCTAGCTATCCCTGATTTTGAAATGGGGTTGCCTTTATGCGGTGGAGAGAAGGAGACGAACAACTGTTTAGTCTTTCTGAAAGGTTGCGTTCTTTGTATGTAGTACAGTAAGGCCCTTTTAACGTCAAGTGTATGTAGAGCCCTTTCCGCAACAGATTGAGGTTGCGAGAAAAAAAACGGTAATTCCACCGATTGATTGAGATGGAAGGGGGAAATGACCTTAGGCTGAAATTTTGGATTTGTGCGAAGTATCACCTTGCTGTGATGTATCTGTAGAAAGGGTTCTTGTATAGTGAACGCTTGTATTTCACTAACCCTTCTAAGGGAAGTGTAATACGAGGAAAGCTGTTTTCCAAGTAAGGAACTGTAGCTCACATTTATGCATTGGTTCGAAAGGCGGACCCATTAGCCTTGTAAGAACTACGTTTAGATTCCATACAGGTGAAGGTGGTGCCCTGGGTGGAATTACTCTTAAGGCCTTCCATAAAGGCTTTAATAGCAGGCACTCTGAACAGTGATAAATGCTGTCTGTTTTGTAGGTAAGCAGCAATTGCTGCTAGGTGTAGACGGATGGATGAGTACGCCAGGTTACACCTTTGAAGATGGAGCAGATAGCATATGATGTGCTGTATGGAGACATCTAAAGGGTTGATTGTATTGTTACGGCAGTAAACAACAAATCTCTTCCACTTTGCAGCATAGCATGCTCGAGTGGTAGGACGTCTGGCTTCCTTCATAATGTTCATGCAATAAGGGGGAAGGTTAAGGTATCCAAATTCTAAGATTTCAGGAGCCAGATCGCAAGGTTGAGCTGAGCTGGGTCTGGGTGCCTGATTTCTCCATGGTTCTGAGTTAGGAGGCTTGCGGACAGGTGCAGTTTTTGATGTGGTACCACCGATAGCTGTAGTAGTGTGGTGTACCACGGCTGCCTGGCCCATGTCGGGGCTACCAGAATGAGTGTGAGGGAGTGCTGTTGTAGCTTCCTTACCACTAACAGAATTAGTGGGAGAGGTGGAAAGGCGTATGCAAATCTGCCTGACCAGTTCATCCATATCGCATTGCCTTTGGACAATGGGTGTGGGTATCTGGCGGCGAAGCTTGGGCATTTTTGTTTTCGTGGGTGGCGAAGAGGTCTATCTGAGGATGCCCCCACTTGTGGAAGAATGGGTGAAGAACTTGTGGATCTGCGATGGTGTTTTGTATGCCTGGGACGTGTTGTGCCAGGAGAAAGATTTTTTTGTGGAATTGCCCATCTCCATATGCTCTGTGCTAAGCGGGAGAGCTGGGGAGTGTGTGTCCCCCCCCCCTATTTTTGAATACAATACATTGCAGTCATATTGTCTGTGCGAATGAGGACTGCCTTGGCTGAAATTTGTTTCTGAAACGATTTCAGGGCTAGAAAGATTGCCAAGACCTCCAGATGGTTGATGTGGAGTAACCTCTGTTGTGGCGTCCATAGATCTTGGACTGTGAGGTGTGATAGATGCGCTCCCCAGCCGGAGAGCGATGCGTCCGTTGTTAGAATCACCTGAGGAACCGGGTCCAGGAACGGCCGCCCTTTGGAAAGGTTTGTGGTGTTCCACCACTGCAGAGATCGATGGGTGCGGCCGTCCACCAACACCAGATCCGTCAGCTGTCCCTGGGCCTGGTTCCACTGGCGTGCAAGGCACTCTTGGAGTGGACGCATGTGAAGTCTTGCATGGGGCACTATGAAAATGCAAGACGCCATCATCCCTATTAGTTTCATGAACACTCTTGCTGGGGGAGAGTGCTGAAGAAGGAATTTTTGGCGCAGGGCTTGCATGCCTGCGATTCTGGCTGAATTGGGATACGCTATAGCTTTTGAGGTGTCTATAGTGGCACCGAGGTATTGCTTTGTGTGAGACGGTATTAAGTGAGACTTTTGGTGATTCACCGTAAAGCATAGCTGGTGGAGTAGTTGTATGGTAGTGTTTGTATTCTGCACACACTGGTGGTAGGACGCGGCTTTTATGAGCCAGTCGTCCAGGTAGGGGAAGACGTGAATGTTTTGTCTTCTGAGGTGTGCTGCCACTACTGCCAGGCATTTGGTAAACCCCCGTGGTGCGGTTGTGACCCCGAAGGGGAGAACCTTGAACTGATAATGTTGGCCGTCCACCACAAATCGGAGGTACTTTCTGTGAGCAGGGTGTATTGGAATATGAAAGTATGCGTCTTTCAGGTCCAGTGTAGTGAGAAAGTCGCCCTGACGGAGGAGTGGGAGAACTTGCTGAAGAGTTACCATATGAAAATGGTCTGAATGGATGTATGCATTTAGAGGCTGGAGGTCTAGAATGGGCCGTAGGGTCTCGTCTTTCTTCGGTATGAGAAAGTACAGAGAGTAGGCCCCTAGATTTTGCTGATCGACGGGTACCTGCTCTATCGCGTGTTTTTGCAGGAGGGAGAGTACCTCTTGTTTGAGAAGTGCGGTATGTTCTTGTGACATCGCACGGTGTCTGGGTGGGATATTTGGGGGGCTAGAAGTTAGCTCGAGACAGTACCCTGACCGAATAATTTGGGTCACCCATTTGTCTGATGTTATGGCCTTCCAGGTTTGAAGGAAGTGTTGTAGTCTGCCCCCGACCGGAGTGGAATGGTCTGGGGGGAGCGGGGGAAAGTCATTGTGTGGGCGGTGTGGCAGAACGAGCGGTGTTGGTTTTGCCCCTGCCTTTATTATGGTTTCCTCGATATCCACCTCTTTGATAGCCCTTTGAGAAGGTATTCTGAGGAGGGAACTTGTAGGACGTGGAGGCATCATCGGAAGAGTAACCTCTGCCAGAGCCTCGAAAGGAGGAACGGCGAAAGGAGCGTCTAGGGGTTTGTGATTGCAGGGCTCCCATAGACTTCGCCGTATCTGTATCCTTCTTCATTTTTTCCAGGGCTTCGTCTACTTTTGGGCCAAATAAGTATTGTTGGTCAAAAGGGTGGTTTAATATAGATGCTTGGACCTCTGGTTTAAAGCCCGAGATCCTGAGCCAGGCGTGACGGCGAAGCAGAACACTGGTGTTTATAGCCCTGGACGCCGTGTCTGCTGCGTCAAGTGCACATTTAATAGAGGTGTTGGTAATAATGTTTCCCTCTTGTATAAGTTCATGAGCCTTATTTTTATATTTCTCTGGGAGATGCTGCATGAGAGCCTCCAGCTCATCATAGTGCGCTCTATCGTACCTCGCCAGCAGCGCCTGCGTGTTGGCGATGCGCCACATATTGGCAGCTTGCGAGGCCGTGCGTTTGCCTGACGCATCTAAGAGCTTGGACTCCTTATCAGGTGGTGGAGCCTCACCAGATGACTGAGAGTTGGAGCGCTTCCTAGCTGTGGAAACCACTAATGAGTCTAGGGGCGCAGGTCCTTTAATATAGGCAGGATCCGTGGGGGCTGCTTTGTACTTCTTTTCTATTCTGGGGTTTAAGACCCTAGCTCTGACGGGGTCTTTGAAAACCTCTGTGGCATGCTTGGTCACCCCTTTTAGCATTGGTAATATAGCGGTGGATTTATCTGCTATGTCAAATGTGTCAAGTAGGAAGTCTTCCTCAACTGGATCACTGTGTAACTCCACCCCATGATAATGTGCCGCCCGTTGTAAGAGGTGGTGGAACCCCAGGGAGTCCTCTGGTGGAGACGGCCTGGATGGATAGAGATCATCCTGAGGCACATCTGGGACATCGGGATTGTGATAATCCTCCCATGGGTCAGGTGTTCCCGGAGGAGTGGGGTCCTGCGGGGCATCTGTGGGATCATAGAATGGATCTCCGTGGTCATCAGGGTCTGGAGACGGGGATGGAGAATGATGAGGCAAGGGTGGAGAAGGTTGGGGCGGAGGTGGAGGAGGAAGAGGTGGAGGTGGTGGGGAGGGTACTCTGAACGGGGACGTGGCAGTCCTTCCGTTTTGGTGGTGGAGGAGGAGTTGGCTTGTCCAAAAGTCTTTTCTTGGAAGACAAAATTAAATGTCCAGTCCTGGGATCCTTAGTTAAAGTCTTTTGAAGAGGATCCGGTGTGAAAAGCTCCTTCGACACCGATTCCTCCATCGGTGCCGATGTTTTCGGAACCGAAGGCATCGTCGGTTTATCCACGCCGTGGTTTCTCGGGGTGTCCGATTTTTTGGTCGACGCAGAGGCAGGCTTCGACATGGAAGTGTCGGTGCCGAGGGATTTGTGTTTGGTCGGCAACGAGAGGCCAGGTTTCGACACCGATGGCTTCGGAACGGAGCTTGTTTTCTTCAGTGCCGAAGAATGTTTTTCGGCGCCGCTAGGAGGCTGGCTCGGGCCCGAGCCGCCAGGAGACTTGTGATGCTTTTTCACCGGGCCCGAAGATGGGGTGATGGAAGCAGTATGCTTGGTTTTCCCTAGGCCCGGAGGCGAAGGGGTAACCGGAGTCTCTTTCGGTATGGGCGCGGGAGTGGGAGGGGGTAGAGTACTCACGACCCTCTGCGCCAGTGTGATCTCCTCCACGTCGGAGTCGGCCTCAGAAGCGCTGACGTCGTCCTCCAGCTCGGTGTGCTGCTGTCCCAAAGCTCCGGTGTCTTCTCCGAAGATGTCTCGTGGAGCCGAGGTCGATGAGTGCGCCATGGTGCGTCGAGCTCGTCGATCCTGAACAGTCTTTTTCGAACGAAAAGACTTGCAAGCGGGGCAGTTTCGGGCCTCGTGTTCGGGAGAGAGGCAGAGGTTGCACACCTGATGGAGGTCGGTGTGGGGAAATATAGACCCACATTTTGGGCACTTCTTGAAGGGAGTCCTTTCCATCGGCCGAGACCGGAGTCGAGATAGGCCCGAAGGCCGCTGCCTGGAATCGAAGAAGTGCCGAAGAGAGAGATGAAGAAGTCGATTACGTCTAAGAATCTCGATGGACGAGGATTTTTCGTCGAAGGTCGAACTGGAAAGGTTCGAAGCCGGAGCACGAAGTATTACATCCGAGCCCGATGGCGGAAAAAAACAATCTGAGGATGGAGCCGAAGCCCATGCGCAGTACGGACCGAAGGAGGAGTCACCGAACTCGTGACTTCCAAAGACTGTCCAAGCAGAAAAACAAACTGCAAACATCCGGGCCCAACACCAGATGGCGATCTATGCACAGTGTATAATCTGCAGCTCATATGCCACGAACAAAAAGAAACAAGCATTGGCATAGCCAATAGGTCTCGCCTTTGGGACCTTATAAGTGTTTAGCCATGCAAGATTTGATGTTGTTGCACCAAGGATATTGTGCTGCATAACTAAACACTTGTACGGTCCCAAATGCGAGACCTATTGGCTATGCCAATGCTTGTTTTTGTTTTGTTTGGGTGAAGGAGGAATGTTGTGTTGGGGATGGAACATCCCAACACACAAAATGAGGATGGGTATTTTAGTGGGTGACCCCGCCACGTGTAGCCTGAATGCTATTGGCCATGACGTACACGGAGGTGATAATAAAATGCCAGTGGCCCTGACCTTGTGGCCAGAAACGAAAGCACACTGTCGACTCCTTTATTTGTACCTGCCTCGCTGGCAAACCTAACAGGTAGGTTCTTGTCATGCAGCAGGTGTGAAAGGAAACCACTGATAGTACAGCCAGTGTGAATAGTGAATGAGTGTGGTGAAAGGCCAAGCGCTTGTGAAATAAAGTGTTTACGCTAGGTTTCCTAGTGACAGGTGATAGATTAAAAAATCTGCTGATTTACTCGACTTTGTAAACTGCCTCATGTCGGGTATGAAAATCTCGTGCGGTCCTATTTTTTTTCTTTTACTTTTTTGTTTCCTCCTCTAAATTCAGGACTGCAACTTAAACGTTGAACTAGGCAATAAGTGTTCCGCGAATCTCAAGCGTCAGATTTCACTCTGCTGCAAAATGTTTTTTTTTTCTTTTTTTTTTAAATGCATCGCTTGTGATGCCCAGTCTTGCAGATGAGAAGCAATTGCCTCGAATGGCCTTCAGATTGAGGGGCATTTATGGGGTCATTGTCAGTTAATCACCACCACTCTAGTTGGTGGCTTCAGGGCTTCAGCTGGGGCCTGCAGGGGATCACTTGTGGTGTCCATGTCATTTGGGAAGCATTATGAACCAAGTCACAGAAGAAGCAAATTAAGGCTTTTATAGAGTTAACTCGAGGAAACACTAGCCAAGGGCCAGGACGTCTATCGACTCTGTTACCTACTGCAAATCATGTTTCTATTTTTATTCGTGCATCTAATTGGTCAGTTAGTGCCAGCGCCAAATGACAGGGAAGCAACTTTTCCCTTTCAGTATGTCTATTTTGCATAACTTTGGCTTATGGGAAACATCGCAGCCACCGACGACATCCGAGCCCTGCTCGACAACGATGAAACAGCGGCACTCATCCTCCTAGACCTCTCTGCAGCATTTGACACTGTCTGCCACCGCACCCTAGTCCAACGCCTCAACGACAACAGCATCCAAGGGAAGGCTCTGGAATGGATCACCTCATACCTCGCCGGCAGAACACAGAGAGTACGCCTCCCGCCGTTCCGTTCTGAGGCCACCAAAGTCATTTGCGGCGTCCCGCAAGGAACGTCGCTCAGCCCCACCCTCTTCAATGTCTACATGAAACCCCTCGCTGCCATCGCACGCCAACACAACCTCAACATCATCTCCTAAGCCGACGACACCCAGCTGATCCTCTCCCTCACCAGAGACCCCGACACCGCCAAAGCCAGCCTACACGAAGGGATGAAAGACGTCGCCGAATGGATGAACATCAGCCGCCTGAAACTGAACACGGACAAGACAGAAGTCCTCATCCTTGGACCATCACCCTCCGCATGGGACGACTCCTGGTGGCCCCCGGCTCTAGGCACCGGACCCAAGCCAACGGACCACGCACGCAACTTGGGCTTCATCCTGGACTCCTCCCTATCGATGACCAGACAAGTCAACGCCGTCTCCTCATCATGCTTCCACACCCTCCGCATGATCTTCCGATGGATCCCGACCGAAACCAGGAAGATGGTCACCCAGGCCCTCGTCACCAGCAGACTGGACTACGGAAACACCCTCTACGCCAGAACAACAGCCAAGCTTCAGAAAAGACTTCAGCGTATCCAGAACGCCTCGGCCCGACTCATCCTGGACGTCCCCCGACGCAGCCACATCTCGGGCCACCTGAGAGACCTGCATTGGCTCCCTGTCGACAAGAGGATCACGTTCAGACTCCTCACCCACGCACACAAATCCCTCTACGACCTGGGCCCAAGGTACCTCAACGACCGCCTGACCTTCTACACGCCCACCCGCCAGCTACGATCCGCGTACCTCGCCCTCGCCGCCGTTCCCCGCATCCAGAGAGCCACCGCCGGTGGAAGATCCTTCTCCTACCTGGCGGCTAAGACATGGAACTCCCTGCCCATCCACCTGCGGCTGACCCAGGACCACCTCACCTTCAGGAAACAGCTCAAGACCTGGCTGTTCAAGCAGTAGCAGACCCCCTCCCCCAAGCGCCTTGAGACCCTTCCGGGTGAGTAGTGCGCGATATAAATGATTGATTGATTGATTGATTGATGCCACTGACCAGGTCATGAGTCATTTAATATGTGAGAACATAAGCAGTGTATTGCGGGCTGCAAGTTATAGTTCGCTCATCTAACTATTACTGCTGAATTTCACTGGTTTTGTACGAGTGAAACCTGGGCCTACTTTTTTTGGGCCCTGCGGGGTCACAGTAGGACACCCCCCGCCTTCCAGAGGCCTAGGGGGTCAGGGTGTTTCAACCCTGCTCCTTTTTAAAATAAATTTGTGGGACTCAGTTTAACTGAGTCCCAAGATGGCTGCCAACATTTCCTGGTTAAAGTGTTGTCAGCCAATCAAATCTCAGTAGGGTTTCAGTAGGATTTTGGGCTCCTAGATGTTTATTTTTTAAACTTAAATAGCTCTAAAGTTACTGAACGGATTTACACCAAATCACAAAAAGCACACTTTCTGGACTAACATCTAGCTTTCTGCCAAATTTGATGTAATTATGTTCAATGGTTCAGGCTGTATTAGAGTTAAAATAAAAGGGAAACATTACCACAGACTTAACATGGGGATAATTTTTGGGACCACCCTTTTTTCTCAGACCATTCTTGACGGATCACCCTGAAACTTTTGTGAAGATTCGTCAAGAGCCGCCAAAGTTACTGGCAAAACAAAAAACGCTTTTCCTATGGAATCTTTGGTCCCAACTATAACTAACTACTGGCAATATATAATGATATAATATATATCCAACAAAAACAGAAGACTATTAATGAGCACATCAGAGCCAGCATTTAAAGGAATATGCTACTTACCAGTATGCATCTGTTCTTGGCATGTAGAGCTGCAGACCCACACACTAGCATAGTAGATCGCCATCTGGTGTTGGGCTCGGATGCTTGCACGTTGTGGTGGTCTTGGAAGAAGTCTTTGTGGTCACGAGATAGGTGACTCCTCCCTTGGACGATAGTGCGCATGGGCATCAACTCCATCGTTAGATTATTTTTCGCCATGATGGGAAATGGAGTTAGTAGAAGAGAGAGATGTCCATGTGTGACATCTAAGTAAGATAATGCTGGAACAGATACAGGTCCCGGGGAGGTGGGTGGGCGTGTGTGGATCTGCAGCTCTACATGCCAAGAACAGATGCATACTGGTAAGTAGCATATTCCGTTTGAGGCATATGAGCTGCAGATCCCACACTAGCATAGACTATATAGCAGTATCTCCCCTAGCGGTGGTCACCTGTATCGGTTGCAGCAGTTTGAAATAAAGTTTTAAGGACAGCTTGGCCCACAGAAGCTTGTTGCTTTGCTTGCACGTCTACACAATAGTGTTTAGTGAAGGTGTGTGTTGTAGACCATGTGGCTGCCTTACAAATGTCTTCTAAGGGAATGTTCCCTAAGAATGCCATGGAAGCCCCTATTTTGCGTGTGGAATGCGCTCTAGGGGGAACGGTTAGTGTGCGTTTAGCTTTCTGGTAGCATATTTGGATACATTTAACTATCCACCTAGCAATCCCAGATTTGGAGATGGGGTTGCCCTTATGTGGTGGAGAGAAAGCTACAAACAATTGTTTTGTGGAATGATTTGGTTCTGTCAATGTAGTAAATTAGGGCTCTTTTAACATCTAAGGTATGAAGAGCTCTTTCCACTAGAGAGTCTGGGTTTGGAAAGAACACTGGTAGCTCTACTGATTGGTTAAGATAAAAAGGAGATATGACTTTTGGAAGGAATTTCGGGTTTGTTCTAAGAACCACTTTGCTGCGGTGTATTTGTAGGAATGGTTCTTGTATGGTTAAAGCCTGGATTTCACTTACCCTTCTAAGGGATGTGATTGCGATAAGGAAAGCTACTTTCCATGTGAGGAACTGTAGTTCGCATTTATGCAGAGGTTCAAATGGGGGTCCCATGAGCCTAGTAAGAACAATGTTTAGATTCCACACTGGAGAGGTTGGTAATCTGGGAGGAATAATTCTTTTAAGTCCTTCCATGAAGGCTTTGATCGCAGGGACTCTAAAGAGTGACAAGTGGAGGGAGGAGCCTAGCGCGCAACCAAGATGGCCGCGTAGGTGCGAGGCTCCCGAGGACCTCCGCAACCTCCTACGTTTATCCTGTCCTCATCCTGCCTCGGTTGAGGGGACTGTGTCGGTGAGCCTGAGTTGAGGTGGTACCCGTTTCCCGTTCCCGAATCGGACTTCGGGTGCCGGAGTGGGCACCGATTGAAGTTTGCGGCCTACTTCTCGCCGGACCCCGGATTTGCGCTGGGGGGTGATCCAGTGGCAAAGTGAACAACAACGGCGGGACGGGCCTGGCGAATCGCGTGCCCCGCACTTTCGCTTTCACTTTCGCACCCCCTTGCCGTCTCTGCAAGTGAGATCGCGGAGCTCTTTGTGTTGGTGTGGCCTCGCCGGGGGACCCTGCCTGCCTGCCGGCTGTGACCCAACCCGTCGACCTGGGGTGGCCCCCCCGGAGCTCGTGGCCTTGATTGCTTGCCCTCTACGGCGTAGCTGGTGTGGGTGTGTGACCCGTGGCGATGGCCACGAAACAAGATGGAGATCGGTCAAAGACCAAGTCGACCCGGCGTGGCGCTGTACATCAGGCCAACATCATGGACCGCTATACCCTCCAGAAGGGATCTCCCGGCGGACCGCACAAGTCATCTGAGGGCCCCCCTGATGCCCCGGATTTGCCCACAGATCTGACTCTGCAAGACGTCATGGGCGCCATTGCTGAGATGAAGGCCTCGGTGGGCCAGCGGTTCGACACCTTGGCGCATAAGATCGACGCGGTCCTCGTGGATGTCGGCCTGGTGAGGGCTGATCTCTCCAAGACCAACGACCGGGTTGATTCTTTGGCCCGAACCGCGTCGGGCCTCACGACTGAGGTGGCGGCCCTCCAAACGGAGGTGCACCGACTTCGTCAGGCGAGTGCGCTTATGGATCGGCGCCTGGAGGATTCCGAGAGTCGGGCCCGGAGGAATAACATCCGCATCATCGGAGTGCCCGAGGGACGGGAGGAAGCGGCGGCGGATTTTTTTGTAGAGGACCTGATCGCTACCCATCTCCAGCCGCGGGGACTGAGTAAATTCTTTGCCGTGGAGAGGGCCCACAGAGTTCCCGGGGGAAGGCCGAGGGTCGGAGCCCCTCCGCGGCCTCTCATTGCCCGGATTTTTAACTTTCGGGACAGGGACGCGATCTTGCAAGCCTCCAGACTGCAAGGGCCGATTAAGCTGGAAAATATGGAGGTGAACTTTTATCCCGATTTCACTCAAGCGGTCCAGAAACAGAGACTGAGTTTCCTGGGTGTTAAGCGCCGGCTCCGGGACATGAACTTAAAATACGCCATGCTCTTCCCGGCCAAGCTGCGGGTGGAGGTGGATGGTCGCACGCACTTTTTTGATCGTCCCGAAGCGGCCGGGGACTGGCTGGACACTCTGGGGGGTAGTGCTTGAGATGGTGGGGGGGGGGGGCGGCGGCGGGAGGAGACGGCCCACTGGATCGGGACTGAGGGGTTGATATTGGGCCTCACTCTGGACGACTATGATGCCACTTTCGACCAAGCTTCTGTCTTTGTTCTTTCCCCTCCCTTGGAGGTGTTGTGGGGTCTAGAAGGGGTACTCTTTCCTCCGCTAGGGGGTCTAGCTAGTTTTATTATATAGGGGCGACAGGCACACTGCAAGTTGGGGGGGCTGTCTGGGCTCATGCAGGGGTGCAGGGAGGGGGGAGTTTTGTTGGGGTGGGTGGGTTGGGGTGGGGTGTTGTTCGTTTCTACCACAAGGCAAAAGCATTGTTGTGTTATTTCTAAAGTGCTCTCTGGGGGACGAGTGATGGCTTCTGTTTATGATGGGGGGTAGGGGACTGAGTCTGTTGTCCTGGAATGTTAATGGATTGGGGGACAGGATAAAACGAGGTGTGGTCCTGCAGTTCTTGAAGCGAATTTCGCCCGAAATAGTTTTTCTGCAGGAGACGCACCTCGTTGGCAACTCCTTTTGTGCCATGAATCGACGGGGCTACCGCCTTGTGGCCCATTCGGGCTTCACGTCTGGTTCAAGGGGTGTGGGCATTATGGTTAAGAACTCGCTCCCGTTGGAGATTGATGAGGTGCACCATGACGACAGGGGACGTTATACGGTTTTGGTGGGTAGAATGGAGGGCAGAGTGGTCGTTTTCGTGTCTGTTTATGTCCCGCCGGGGCTGCAGACGACCACCTTTGCGGATCTGGGGTGCCTCCTCCTTGGCCTTCCGGAGGGGATTCTAGTGGTGGGGGGGGGGGGGGATTTTAATGCTGTGGTTTCCGGAACTGTGGATCGTCACCCCCCTAGGGATCTCCCCCGTGCCCAGGCGTGGTTGTCTGGCCTCTTGGATACCTTGGGGCTGGTGGATTGTTGGCGTTTGAAACATCCCACGCAGCTACAGTACACCTTCCATTCAGGGGCTCATGGTAGTCTCTCACGGCTAGATTATGTCCTGGTTCCGGCGGCGCACTTTGGGAGGATAGGGGAGGTGCGCCATCTGGCACGGGGTATTTCGGACCACTCCCCGCTCTTGTTGCACTTTGATATTCTTCCGAGGGGAGAGGGTAGGGTGGCCCCGATTAATCCCTGGTACCTGCGTGACCCCACCATTCGCGCAGAGCTGGTTAAATCCCTTAAGCGCTACTTTGACGAGAATGTGGGGTCTGTGTCATCGGCGATCTCATTGTGGGAGGCGTTCAAGACGGTACTCAGGGGAGAGGCCTTGTCCCTTATTTCCCATTCCCGGAGGCGCGAGCGGGAGGAGGTGACCCGTGTTGAAGCTGAGATAACCGAGTTGGAGGGTGATCGAGAATGTGGGGTGACGGATGACAAATTACATGTTCTCCGACTCAAGCAAGCGGCTTATAAGGCCCTCGTCACGGAGGCGGCCAGGGGCCTCAGTAGAGAGCAACAGGGGAGACTGTATGATGTGGGTGATAAGGCTGGTAAATTGATTGCGTGGCTGGACAAAAAGGAGAGAGCGAGTCGAGTTGTCCCGTTGATTGAGAAACAGAATGGTGTGTGTGTCACTGAACCAGAAGAAATTGTCTCCTGCTTCGCAGACTATTTCCGTGGGGTGTATTCCCCGGTGTCCTCCCGCTCTGAAGAGGATTCCCACGCCCTGCTCAGGGATATCGCGCTGCCTTCCCTTTCGGAGGAGGACAGAGTGTCGTTGGACGCCGCTCCAACTTCCGAAGAAATTGCCCTCGCCATACGTTCGGTCGCTTCCGGCAAGGCCATGGGTCCTAATGGTCTTCCCATCGAGTTGTATAAACTGCGCCCGGATACGCTGGCGCCGCATCTCCGTGCTATGTTCCTCGCGGCCCACTCGGCGGGTTCCCTCCCGCTAGACCAGCGTCTAGCTACTATCGTGGTTATCCATAAGGAGGGGAGGCCACGGGACCGGGTCACATCCTATCGGCCTATTTCGCTATTGAATGCGGAGCCCAAAATCCTCGCCAAGGTGTTGGCCAATCGGCTGGTCGGCGTAGTGTGTGACTTGATTCACCAGGATCAGTCCGACTTTATCCCTCATCGCAATACAGCGCTTAACCTGCGGCGTTTGCATGGGGTGCTCGCACGTGTCCCGTTCATACGAGAGCCGGCCATTTTGGCGTCCTTGGACGCCACTATGGCGTTTGACACGCTTGAATGGCCTTATATTTGGGCGACGCTCGCGAAGTTTGGGTTTGGCCCAGGATTCATCAGTTGGGTAAAATTGTTGTACTCTGGCCCACTGGCGCAGGTGGTGGTGAACGGTAGAGTGTCGGCTCCGTTCGAGCTGGGCAGGGGCACGCGGCAGGGCTGCCCGTTATCGCCGCTCCTTTTCGCGCTCGCCTTGGAGCCCCTGGCGGAGTGGCTGCGGTGGGAACCTTCTATTCGTGGTCTCCGCTGGACCCCCGAGTATGAGGACCGCGTATCTCTATACGCTGACGATTTTCTCCTGTACCTGGCTTCCCCACGTAAATCACTGATAGTACTGATGGTGTATTGCATTCATTTGGTCTTAACTCCGGCCTTGTCATCAACTGGGCTAAATCGTGCGTCTATGTTCTCTCTGGGGAGGATCCTATCCTTCCGCGGGGCTGTCCTATCCAGATCGCCCCGCGGGGATTTCGGTACCTGGGTGTCTTCATTACCCTGGACGCGGAGGCCCGATATAGTCAGAACTTGCTTCCCCCCCTCCAGCGCCTGAAGGAGGATGTTGCGCGTTGAAGGCGCTTGCCGCTCTCGCCGCTCGGCGGGCGGCATTGTTTAAGATGATGTCGTTGCCGCGTTTCCTGTACGCTCTGCAGAACACAATGGACGTCGTCCCGGCGCGCTACTTTCGCGAGGTGGAGAGTCTGCAGCGCCGACTGTTCTGGGAAGGTAGACCGCGTATCGCCCTGGCGAAGCCGACGCTCCCGTGGTATGACGGGGGGATCGCCCTCCCGGATATCAAACGGTATTATTGGGCCTCCCAGCTGGCTGCGATTAATCACGGCCTGTACGGGCCCGCTCTAAACCCGGCCTTTGAAATGGATGTTACTGCCGGGTGGTGATTATAACCGAGCGCTTTATTCCAGCTCGCTTGACGCACGTCTGACGGGCCCCACGCGTGTCATGGTACGAGTGTGGCACGCGGCTAATGTGGCGATGGGGTGGAAAGATCGTTTGACCCGGGCGTCGCCACTATACGCATCTGAGCAGTTGGGCTCCCTGTGGACCTCGAAGGGCTTTGAAAAGTGGGACATGATAGGCATCAGCAGGGTGGGTGATCTCTGGACGAGGGGGGGATTCAAAACGTTTGAGATGCTACAGACAGAATTCCAGTTGCAGGACAGGGAGTACTTTCGGTATATGCAGATCCGTCATGCGCTATGCTCCGTATTCCCGGACGTTGCCTCCATCCCGGAGTATTCCCCTCTGGAGGATAGAGTGCTAGATGGACATGTACCGGACAGCACGATTTCATTAATCTATAAAAAAACTTATCAATGACCGCTCGGGATTACTGACTAACCTTCGTGAGGCATGGGTGGCCGATGGATTGGAGCTGGATTACGAGGACTGGGTATCGGCGGTGGCCTCCCCGAAAGAGGTGGCCATACCGGCCCGCCTTCGCTTCGTCCAGCTCAAGATACTCCATAGGGTCTATGTTACGGGGCCAAGGCTACTGCGTATGGGCTATGCTGTGGACGGGTTGTGTAAGCGTGGGTGTGGTTCTTTGGGGACCTTTCTCCATATTTTGTGGGAATGCCCGGAGGTGGAGCGATTCTGGCGTGGCGTGCATGAGTCCCTGCGGGTGGTTACGCGTGTGTCGCTGCTGCCCGAAGCGAGGAGATGCCTGTTGAATGTGTGGGAGCCAACCGACTACTCGGTGCCGCAGACGCGGTGGGTGACTCTGGGATATATGGTGGCCAAACGCGACATTGCTCAACTGTGGGGTTCCCAGAGGTCGCAGACTGTCTCGGCATGGAAGGATAACATGGATTGGTGCATGTTTCGGGAAAAGGTGGTGTATGTTGCGAGAGGTAAGTCTGGGGCATGGGTGAAAGTATGGGGCCCCTGGAACGCCTACCGCGGGGGAATCTGTACCCCGCCGTTATTGCCCGATCCGTCACCGGCCCCGTCCCCTTAACCAGTTTATCTCCCCGGTTCCGGGCACTGAGTCCACCTAATCCCAGTCTTGACCTTTTTTCCCCCCTTGAAACTCCTATGGATTGGTAGGGTCCCCCCGCTAGGGGAGCACATGCTGCTGTTTCCGATTGTGGGTTGGGTTGCCTTGTGGATTTTTTTTTTTTTTTTGTTGTTATTTATATTAAAATGAAACCGTTATGTGGGCCCGGATGGTGTGGCTACCACCGCTTCTAACTCCTGTGCATTTCCCTTTGCCGCGGCATGCGCGCTATTGTTTGTATCACATGCTCCTCTGCTTGCTAGCGGCCGGCCTGAAGGTTGTAGGCCCATCTTTGTATATTTTTTGAATTTTGTAATAAACTGTTTCCAAAAAAAAAAAAGAGTGACAAGTGCTGTTGATTTTGTAAGTAAGCTGCTAATGCTGCTAGGTGGAGACGTATGGATGAGTATGCTAAATTACATCTTTGCAAGTGTAGTAAGTAGCAAATGATGTTCTGGATGGATACATCCAGTGGGTGTATATTATTGTTAGTGCAGTAAATGGCAAATCTTTTCCATTTTGCAGCATAGCAAGCTCTAGTAGTAGGTCTTCTGGCTTCTTTTATAATGTTCATGCAGTCTGGTGGCAGGTTAAAGTAACCGTACTCTAGGACTTCAGGAGCCAAATTGCCAGATTCAGTTGACCTGGATCGGGATGTCTGATCTCTCCATGGTTCTGGGTTATTAAGGACAGGGAGAGATGCAGTTTTTGGTGTGGAACTAGAGAGAGTTCCAGTAGTGTTGTGAACCACGGCTGGCCTGCCCATGTGGGAGCTACTAGGATCAGTTTGAGAGACTGCTGCCTGAGCTTGCGTACTACTAGTGGAATGAGTGGGAGAGGCGGAAAAGCGTACGCCAATCTGCCTGACCAGTTCATCCATATCGCATTGCCCTTTGACTCCGGGTGGGGAAACCTGGCGGCGAAGGTTGGGCATTTTGCGGTTTCGTGTGTGGCGAACAGATCAATGTCTGGTTGGCCCCATTTTTAGAAAAAAGGGCAGTAGAACTCGGGGCTGTAGTTCCCATTCGTGGATCTGTTGTGTCTGACGACTTAACAGATCGGCAATCTGATTGTGAACCCCTGGAAGGTGTTCTGCAGGTAGGTATATGTTCTGAGGAATGGCTTATCTCCACATGCTCCGAGCGAGCTGGGACAGCTGCAGAGAATGTGTGCCTCCTTATTTTTGTATGTAATACATGGCTGTCATGTCCGTGCGGATAGCCTTGTTCTGTACATGTAGTTGGAAGGATTTTAGTGCTAGGAATACTGCTAGAAGTTCTAGGTAATTGATATGGAGCACTTTCTGTTGAGTGGTCTATTCGCCCTGAGTGGTGTGTCAGAGGAGATGGGCTCCCCATCCTGCGAGTGATGTGTCTGTTGTCAGCACTATCTGTGGACGAGGTTCTAGGAACGGCCGCCCTTTGGACAAGTTTGTTATGTTCCACCACTGTAGAGAGCGATGAGTGCAGCTGTCCACCAACACCAGATCTGTGAGTTGTCTGTGAGCCTGGTTCCACTGACGTGCTAGACATTCCTGTAAGGGACGCATTTGAAGTCTTGCAGAAGGCACAATGAAGAAGCACAATGCCATCATGCCTATGAGCACTCTGGCTGGAAGAGTGTGTTGGGTTTGAAGTTTTCTGATAAGAGCTAGTATACTGGCTGTCCTGGCTGGACTGGGATATGCTAGGGCTGTGGAGGTGTTTATGGTAGCTCCTAGATATTGGTGTATATGAGAGGGTTGGAGAGGAGACTTGGGATAGTTGATAGCGAACCCCAAGTTGTGTAATAGTTGGATGGTTTGGCGAGTGTGTAGAACCCATTGGTTTAATGACTTGGCTTTTATTAGCCAGTCGTCTAGATATAGGAAGACATGAATTTGTTGTCTTCTGAGATGTGCTGCTACTACTGCAAGACATTTTGTGAATACTCTGGGCGCGGTGGTTACCCCGAATGGAAGGACTGAACTGGTAGTGTTGTCCGACCACCACAAACCTTAGGTACTTCCTGTGAGCAGGATGTATGGGAATGTGGAAGTAGGCGTCCTTGAGATCTAGTGTGGCAAGGAAATCGCCTTGTTGCAGCAGTGGGAGCACTTGTTGAAGAGTGATCATATGGAAATGATCTGAGTTTATATACAGATTTAGGGGTCTGAGGTCGAGTAGTGGTCTCAGAGTTCCGTCCTTTTTGGGGATTAGGAAGTAGAGTGAGTATACCCCTGTCCCTTGATGCTCTAAGGGAACTGGCTCTATTGCGTGCTTTTGAAGCAGTGAGAGAACCTCTTGTTTGAGGAGCGCAAGATGGTCTGGGGACCATGGACGCTGTTTGGGTGGTATGTGGGGTGGGAGGAGGGGGGTAAGCTGTAAGTTCCAGGCAGTAACCATACTGGATAATTTGTCTTACCCACTTGTCTGTTGTGATGGAGTTCCAGACACGTAGGAACTGTGTTAGTCTGCCCCCGACTGGAGTGGAATGGTCTGGGGGGAGCAGAGGAATAAACTGTTTTATGGCAGGGGAGGTGCGAGTGTTATTACCTCGACCTCGTCCCTTTTTGTTGTTCCCTCTGTATCCACCTCTAGAATATCTTCTACTGGGGGATGTTTGTGTAGTGGCTTTGAATGTAGATGAGGTGTCTGGGCCCATATTTTTGGAAGCTCCTCTGTAGAAGGAGCGCAGAAAGGAGCCACGTGTTTGTGGAGACTGTAATGCTCACATGGACTTAGCAGTCTCTGTGTCCTTTTTCATTTTTTCAAGGGCAGTGTCTACAGCCGGCCCAAATAGCTGTTCTTGGTTGAATGGCTGACTGAGTATGGTAGTTTGTACCTCTGGCTTAACACCTGAAATGCGTAGCCAGGCATGTCGTCCAAGGAGCACACTGGTGTTAATTGATCTAGAGGCAGTGTCTGCCACGTCAAGTGCACATTTAATTGACGCATTGGAAATGAGCTTGCCCTCTTGGATAAGGTCATTTGCCTGGGTTTTATACTGGTCAGGCAGATGTTGTAAGAGATTTTCTAACTGGTCGTAGTGTGCCCTGTCATATTGTGCCAGTAGTGCTTGGGTGTTGGCAATACGCCAGTGATGAGCGGCTTGTGCTGCTACTCTTTTGCCAGAAGCTTCTAGCAGTTTGGATTCTTTGTCCGGGGGTGGTGCATCTCCGCAGGTCTGGGAGTTGGTGCATTTCCTAGCATTGAAAACTACCAGAGAATCCAAAAGGCAACTGTCCTTTGATGCAAGTAGGATCTTCAGGGGGAGGCCTATATTTCTTTTCTATTCTAGGGTTAAGAACCCTGGATCGGACGGGGTCTTTTAATACTTCGGGGGCATGCTTAATGACTCCTTTCATCATAGGTAGTATTTGCACTGATTTAGAGATTGTTCAAAAGTATCCAAGAGGAAATCTTCTTCTGGTGCGTCGGAGTGCATTGTAATGCCATGATAAAGTGCAGCTCTATTTAATAATTGGCCAAACCCCAGGTGATCAACTGGGGGAGATGGTGTTGGGGGAGATGGTGTTAAGGGATATGGCTGTGGGTCTGGTAGGTCTGTTGGAATAGGGAATGCCCAATCATCCAGTGGTGAGGTATCTGGATCCGTGAATGGGTCATTAGGATCACCCCCACCCCCTAGGTAGTAGTCGTCATCATCATCCGGAGGTGGTGTATGTGGTGGAGAAGTTAGAGGTAAGGGTGGTGTAGGCAGAGGAGGTGGGTTAGAAGGCAGTATAGGAGAAGAAGGGGGCATAGGCGATGTTGCAGAATCCTTCTTGTGTACAGGAAGGAGTAGTTTCTTTTCTGTAACTCCAGTTCTGTAGTAGGGGTATCTCTGTTATAGTCATAATCTAGTGAATAGTCCCGCCCATGTGCGTGGACCCCGGAGCAATAAAAAATAATCTCTAAAGGTGACAAATCATGCAGACCTGCATACACCTTTAAGAGAGAATTTAATTTAAAGACAGATAATGCAGCCTATACCCACAGGCTACACTGTCCAGTACTTCAACTAGAATTCCACCAACATCCACAAACAGCACTGCCTGTCCAGCTTTTCTCCACATAGGAAAAAACCCTGCCTCTACCGGCAAAAGCCTCTGGAATGATCGAGAGGAAGGAGTGGACAGACAAGCCCCATAGGCTGCCATTATGTGGCTTAAAACAGGATACTGTGCCTTTAAGAAAACTTTCCAGATTTCCAGAACTTTCCCCAGTATCCCAGAATGCCCAGCAGGTCCCATTTACTTTCAGTTCTTTTTGAAGGCGTAGCACGCCAGACCTGTAGCATTCTACATATGAATAATTATCTCTCCACCGGGGAGGAGGGCGGGCGTTTATGACTATAACAGAGATACCCCTACTACAGAACTGGAGTTACAGAAAAGAAACTACTCCTTTTGTAGTAGGGGGTCTCTGTGTATAGTCATAATCTAGTGAATAGAATGGCAAGCCCATCCCCATACAACAACGGCGGTGGAGAACACACAAGACAATACCACTACTGTGCGAACATATTTCGCAGCGAAGC
This sequence comes from Triturus cristatus, assembly GCF_964204655.1. Taxonomy (NCBI): domain Eukaryota; kingdom Metazoa; phylum Chordata; class Amphibia; order Caudata; family Salamandridae; genus Triturus; species Triturus cristatus. Next base: position 104,403,724 of record NC_140587.1, read on the forward strand.
CTGCTCAACCTGAACATCTGCTCTGGCATCCGTGTCCAGACAGCAATGCGTAGGAAAGGTATGGACCGACTTCCAAGTGGCCGCCTTGCAGATTTCTGCAATCGGAACATTACGCAGCAAAGCCGTCGTGGCAGCTTTGCCCCTGGTGGAATGAGCCTTAGGTTTACCCCCCAAGGTCTTATTAGCCTTTCGATAACACAATTGTATGCAGGACACAATCCACTGAGAAATGGACTGCTTAGAGGTCGCGAGACCGGTCCTGACTGATCCATAATTAACAAACAATTGGTCAGACCTACGAATATCCTTGGTCTTATCCAGATAAAATTTCAACACCCTCCGAACATCCAGGGAATGGAGAGACCTTTCCGCTGGCGAAGAGGGATTCTGAAAGAACGTAGGCAAAGTTATGGTCTGTTTGACATGAAAATCAGAGATAACCTTAGGAAGAAATTTAGGGTGAGTACGCATCACAACCTTAGCAGCATGAAATACAGTATAAGGTTCTTGACAACATAATGCCTGAAGTTCACTCACCCTGCGGGCCGATGTAATGGCCACTAGGAACGCCGCCTTCCAGGATAGGTGCTGCAATGAAGCCTTGTGAATGGGTTCATAAGGCTCCTTCATCAGTCTGGACAGCACCACATTCAAGTCCCAGGAAGGCAAGGGAAGTCTGACAGGAGGAAACACTTTCTTCAAGCCTTCCAAAAAATCCTTGACCACAGGGATCTGAAAGCAGGAAGTCTGTGAAGGGCATTTCCTGTAAGCAGTCAAAGCAGCCAGATGGACCTTAATGGAATGGAAATTAAGGCCAGACTGCGCCAAATGCAAAAGGTACGGAAGGACGACATCTTCCTTACATGTCGTTGGATCAAAGTTCTTGGACTTACACTAGATACAGAACCTCTTCCACTTATAGGCATAAGACGTCCTAGTGGAGGGCCGTTTAGACTCCTTCAGTATGTCCATACAATCTTCTGGCAGATACAGATGGCCATATTGTACTATTTCAGGAGCCATGTCGCCAAACTCAAAGATGAGAGGTTGGGGTGCACCATCCGCCCCCCGAACTTCGTGAGAAGGTCCGGCCTGCACGGCAACCGTATGTGAGGAAGGAGAGACCGGTGAAGTAGGTCCGTGAACCACCACTGTCTGGGCCATTCCGGGGCGATCAGGATCATCCGCGCCCTGGACTGGGACAGCTTGATGAGCACTGCCGGAATCAGGAGAATGGGTGGAAAAGCGTACAGAAAGCTGTTCGACCAATCGATCCATAACGCATTCCCCAGCGTCCCCCGCTGGTAGTACCTGGATGCGAAGTCTCGGCATTTGCTGTTTTCGGCGGTGGCGAACAGATCTACGTCTGGAGTCCCCCACCTTGCGAAGACTTCTCCTAGTACTTCGTCGTTTATGACCAATTCGTGGTTTTCCTGAAGCAGCCTGCTCAGTGCGTCCGCCTGAGCATTCTGCACCCCTGGCAGATGCGTGGCCGTAATAGTCAGTCCTCGGGCCAGAAGCCAGTGCCAGATCGCCTGCGCCTCCTGCGACAAGAGTGCGCGATCTCGACCCCCCCTGCCTGTTGAGGTAATACATAGTGGTTGTATTGTCCGTCTGTATCAGCAGCGAGTTGGTCTGGAAGGACGGCAGGAAGGCCTTCAGTGCCAGGAAGACCGCTCTGAGTTCCAGGAAATTGATGTGGTACTCCAACGGGGACCACGTTCCCTGAATCCGAAAGTCCCCGGAATGCGCCCCCCAGCCTTGGAGAGACGCATCCGTCACGACACTTTTCGTGGGAATGTCCTTGTGGAAGGGAACCCCCCTGAGGAGGTTTTCCGCCAAGCACCACCACTTCAGAGACTGAAGAGCATGTAGAGACAGCCGTATCTTGTCGTCCCAAGAACCTGTCCTCTGATCCCACTGATCCTCCAAGCCCTCCAGCAGTGGCCTCATGTGCAGCCGTGTGTGAGGAAGATACATGATGCCATCGATCCCAGCAGCGAAGACACCTTCCTCACTGTTGTCGATGGAGCGGTCATAAGGGCCTGAGTCTTCCGAAGGAGTGACAATAGTCCCTCCTCCGAAGGAGACACGCTTACTGACAGCGTAGAGATGGAGGCCCCCACGTACTGTATGCACTGGACCGGCGTCGGGACAGACTTGGACATGTTGACGTGCAACCCCAGCTTGTTCAAGAGAACGCACGTCTTCAGGAAGTGCGCTTGTGCTTCCGAGAAGGAGTTAGCCTTGATCAACCAATCGTCAGAGACGAGACCGGCCCCACCGTTGGGGGGGTTGTGGGGGGGGGCATGATTATGAGAACTCGAGCCTTCCGAAGGATCGAAGAGTGTCTCCCCTCCGAAGGACACACAGTCGTTGAGCCAAGACAGACCTCGTGAGGTTGGTGCGGAGGCCCAAACGAAGTAAGAGAGAGAGAAAGTCCGAGTGAAATGCAGGCGCGCTTACCTGAAAGTAGCTGCCTTGATCAACCAGTCGTCCAGAACGGATAGACAAAGACACTGTTACTCTCATATGCGCAGCCACTACGTCCTAGCGTATGGAACATTCCGAGGTGTTGGCTTCAGGCCGAAAGGAGGCACAAAGCAATGATAATGGTCGTTGCCCACTGTGAAAAGCAGGAACTCGCGATATTTTCCCCGCCAGGGGTACGTGAGAATCTGCGGCCTTCAGATCTAATGCGCATAGTCAATCTCCCTGATGAAGTTGAGGGGAAATCTAACGCAGGGACCTCCACCGGAATTTATTACTCTTTGACCCCACGAGTCGGCTTGTCGCACGCCGAACACGGGTCCATGTCTCCCTGGCACACTAGAAGGAACAGTGAGCACCATCCCTTTCCATTCCGTCCCAGAGGGGCCGATTCTATCTTCCTTTACTGGAAGAGGGTGGTGGCCTCCCTCTACAACTCGCACATGGGGCGCGATTGAGGTGGAGGAAGCGCTGGAGGAGAACTGGAAGAGTCGCATGACATTCAGCACCTGAATGATTCAATGGCGGCCCGAGACCGCAGACACAACATCTGGGAGGCATAACGCCGCTGGAGAGGACAGACAGCCTTAAGCCGTCCTCAAAGCCCCTCCCAACATACAGCCTTCAAAGCCTCTGCCTCGGCCTTCATGCGGGCCACCTCGCTATCCGCATGGGAGCACAAGAGTTGCGGCAGAGAACGGGAGATTGGAAACACACTGCTGTGCCGCAGGCCTCAGAGATGTCAGACGAAGACAAGTATGTCGCCGTAGAACAAAACCATGGCAATGCCGGGGTTTCGCCTGAAGCGAATATCTGCTGCAGAACCGAAGAATATATATCCGCAACCATCATGCCCTGTAGACTACCCCTGTCTCTGGGCAGGAGATCCACACTTTGGTGAAGGAACTCACACAGGGATTTATCACCACGGCCCAGCAAGAGGTTTCATCTGTAGAGTCTTACACCTCACTGATGTCAACTATTACAGGAAGCTCCGAAGCCAGAATCTACTGGCCGGTGACAGTGTACGAAAGTCAAGTAGCACACACCAGTGAACAACCCGCTAAGGGGGCAAGTCGTAAGAGCAGGAGAGCACCTCTCCCTACTCACGTAAGATGCATCCCTGCCTGACCCGAGACCTTCCAAAACGGTGACGACGTGACCTTATGGAAGACAGCGGAGTCCATGGGACCGACGCCCCCACACAAGACCTCGTTCTAGGGACATCAAGATTCCACGGGGGGGGGGGAAATCGCCGGCTGAGGAGCCATAGGCCCCTCGGGGAGTGGGAGATGAGCCGGAGAGAATTCTGCGGCATCCCCGTGGTATCACCAGTGGGGGCGGAGCAGGAGGCGACCTAGATGGTGAGCCGGTACGCAGACACTACTAAACGAAGGGACCAAAGTCCCTCGCTTCTGAGCGGACCACGTGTAAGTAGCCCCAGACTTCAAAGGGTTCCTCGGCGTCCACCCCCAGTTCAGCGTCGAGAGACATTGCCGGGAAGACGAAGTCCCCGCCTATGATGTTAGGCCCACTACGGAGGGAGGTCCAGAACGGGACCTAGACATCGAGCGCCAGTAATGACCCCTCGACGTCACCCATGACGTCAAGCATCGCCTCGACGTCGACGTCAAGCATCGCCTCGACGTCAAGCATCGCCTCGACGTCAAGCATCGCCTCGACGTCAAGCATCGCCTCGACGTCAAGCATCGCCTCGACGTCAAGCATCGCCTCGACGTCAAGCATCGCCTCGACGTCAAGCATCGCCTCGACGTCAAGCATCGCCTCGACGTCAAGCATCGCCTCGACGTCAAGCATCGCCTCGACGTCAAGCATCACCTCGACGTCAAGCATCACCTCGACGTCAAGCATCACCTCGACGTCAAGCATCACCTCGACGTCAAGCATCACCTCGACGTCAAGCATCACCTCGACGTCGAGGTCCTTGACGTGGGCTTTTTCTTGGGTCGACGGAGAGCATTAGGTGTCATACCTGCTCTCGACGTCGCCGTCCTCGATGCGGACCGGAATCGCGCCGTTCTACAGTCGCGTTCCTACTGGGTAAAGCCCCCGAGGCCACAGCATGGGACGTACCCAGAGGCTGAAGAAGATGCCTAGACAGGTGTCAAAGACATAAGACACAGGCAAGCACAGAAGACAAACTCTGTGAGCTTCAGCTTTGGCCTTTACGTCCTACCGCAGTCAAAGCACTTGTCAGATTAAATAGAGACAAGAAACTGCAGAAATTCTGCCAAAAAACCACAGCAGAATGTAGACAAAGGCCAAAGACGTCGAGTGAAACTTCAAAATCCAGAAAAAAAATCACTAAAAATGAATAAAAGCTCAAAAAATGAAGAGCTAATGCTCCAGGGTCCTGCTAGCTGGAGCCGGAAAAAAGAACTGAAAGTAAATGGGACCTGCTGGGCATTCTGGGATACTGGGAAAGTTCTGGAAATCTGGAAAGTTTTCTTAAAGGCACAGTATCCTGTTTTAAGCCACATAATGGCAGCCTATGGGGCTTGTCTGTCCACTCCTTCCTCTCTATCATTCCAGAGGCTTTTGCTGGTAGAGGCAGGGTTTTTTCCTATGTGGAGAAAAGCTGGACAGGCAGTGCTGTTTGTGGATGTTGGTGGAATTCTAGTTGAAGTACTGGACAGTGTAGCCTGTGGGTATAGGCTGCATTATCTGTCTTTAAATTAAATTCTCTCTTAAAGGTGTATGCAGGTCTGCATGATTTGTCACCTTTAGAGATTATTTTTTATTGCTCCGGGGTCCACGCACATGGGCGGGACTATTCACTAGATTATGACTATAACAGAGATCCCCTACTACAGAACTGGAACAGATGGTGTGTCCAGTTTTCGTTTCTTACATGACACAGCTGTGACATGTCCAGTTTTTGGGTTGATATAAATCTTTTTCTGCCTTGGATCGATGGGATCTGGGTGAAAAAATTCTTGTTCCTGGGTAACAGTTTCCGTTGCCGATTTTTTCGGTTCCGAGCGAGGTTGTGGTTGATCTGTGTAGGTTTTGGCTTTAGGAGGTGTATCAGAGTCCTTAGCCGTTTGTTTCGGTGCAGACGATGTTAGTTTCGGAGCCAAAGCTGGATCTTTAGACGTGGGAAAATTCGACGCCGGCTTATCTATGGGCCTTGGCATTTTTGGAGCCGATTTGGAGGTGGAAAGCGCCGGAGCCGATTTCGGCGCCGAGTGTTCTTTTGGCTTCGGTGCCGAAGGTGCCGGTGGGACAATGACATGTGATTCGCTCGGTCCCGAGCTACCGGAAGGCTTGTGTTTCGTAGGAGCCGAGCCCGGAGGCGGGGCTTCTGAAGGATGTTTTCGGTCTCGACTGGGGCCAAGAGGCAAAGTCTTGACCACTGTCTTTGGTTTTGGAGGGGTTGGGGCAGGGGCAGTAGTACTCACACATTACCCAGGAATGATGAGGTCATCTGAGTCTTCTGCCTCGGAGATTATTTCGAGATCCTCTGAATCTTCTTCTGGGACATCGTGGCCTTCATCAAAGATGTCCTCTGGTTCCAGAGCTGGTCTCTGTGCCATGATGTGTCTTCTAGCCCTTCGATCTCGAATGGTCTTTTTGGCTTGAAAGGATGCACAGGCTGGACAGGTGTTCAGGTGATAGGCACAGGTTGCAAACCTTGTGATGGTCACTGTGGGCATTTTTTGAAAGGCGTCCTTTCCATGAGCCGTAGGCCTTACGGTATGGATAGGCCCAGCCGCCCGAGTCGCTTCAGAAGCTTTGAATTGAGATTTCCAATTGGTGCGGAAAAGTTGCATCCGAACCCAATGGCAGAAAAAAACAATCTAATGATGGAGTTGATGCCCATGCGCACTATTGTCCTAGGGAGGAGTCACCACAAAGACTTCTTCTCGTAAGACAACAACAACATGCAAGCATCCGAGCCCAACACCAGAGGGCGATCTACTATGCTAGTGTGTGATCTGCAGCTCATATGCCTCGAACAATATGTGTTTACATGACCCGGTAACCAGCCTCACCTGTGACCAAGGCTAGTAACTGAGCTGAAGCGCGTTAGGAATGAGGACTCGGGGATGTGGAATTCCTATAGCCCGACGCCCGGGACATATTGTTTGGGTTCAAGGGCAACAAGTTTTCATGTGCATTTAGTCCTTGGGACAAGTAGGCCCAACCCCTTACAGCACAAACACTTTGGCTGCCAGTTTACAGTACTACATTATGAATCAGGATTGTCTACTGTTAAGGTAATATGTGTGTCCATGTGTTTATGCTGTTCAAACTTGTATTTATGGTTCATTAATGCAAAGCCTTTATTATTAGGGTAAGCATTAAAAGTAAATGTTGTAAGCTTGGCCTGCACTACTGACGGTGGTTCCAGTATCAATGTGTACACATGTTTACAAAGTTTAGAAATATGAGGCTATGTGTAATGCTCCCAGAATGCTCTCGGATTATATGCAAATATTTGCAGAAGCTTGAAAGAGTGATGATTCTTTGCTTTCAAATTAAAATGATAACAAAAAAATGCAAGTAGGAAAAGAATCATTAAGCTAAACTACTGTAAGATTTTAGGTACCATATCTTTGCAGCATTATTTAGTAACATGTTGATGTATGCTTGTATTTCCCAAAAATATTCATAATGGAAAATCAGTGTAACCAGTTTATATACGATTATGGGAAACAAAAATAAATAAGTATTGGCAAAGCCATTGGGTCTGAAATTGGTGGTCAGCCTTTTGGTTTTGTCAATGCAGGACTTGTTTAGGCATGGTTTTTGTAAAACTTATCGGCGTGGGAGCTGATGGGCTTTCACCATTCTAACAAGCATTACAAAAAGCAAAAATTGTTTATGGTCTCAAAAAGCACACATTGCCACAGCAGTTTCGGGAACCGAACAAAACTACTTTGTGTGCCAATATGCTCCTAGCAAAAGAGCAGAATACGGAAAAAAGAAAAGAAAAGAAAAGAAAAGAAAATGTTATCAAAACACAAAAGGTCATGGTTAACCCCTTCGATGCTCATGACGGAACGGTTCCGTCATGAGCATCGGTTGGGCTGTGCTCATGACGGAACCGTTCCGTCATGAGGACAGCCCCCGGGGGAAGCGCTGGCGCTCCCCCCCCTTGTGCCTCGATCTTGCCCCCCTTTACGGGGGTGGCAGCGGAAGAGCTTCCGCTGCCACCCCCGAACCCCCCCGAGCCCCCCCACGCTTTCTGATGACGTCAGCGCGCACAGCGCGCGCCGGCGTCATCAGGAAGCGTTGGACGCGCTGGAATCCATTTCTTCCAGCGCGTCCAAGGGGAGCAGAGGTAGGTGTTTGTCGTCTGGTGGGGGCCGCGGCGGCGAAATCTGTAGTATTGAGGCATCGGGGGAGAGGAAAGAGTATTTCCTCTCCCCCGATGTCTCAATACAGGGCATTCCTGCTCCACGATCGCGCACAGCGTCGCGATCGTGGAGTAGGGATGCCCCACTAGACACCAGGGATTTTGTATTTTGAGTTTGGGAAGCGACCCCTTGGGCAAGGGTCGCTTCCTTGGGGATGAAAATTTGGCAAAGTCTTTTCTGCCCCCCCTGGGGGCAGATCGGCCCGCTTTCTGCGCGTTTCTGCCCCCAGGGGGGGCAGAAAAGCCCACTAGACACCAGGGATGTCGTTTTTACTATGTAGGAAGCGACCCCTTGGGCAAGGGTCGCTTCCTTGGGGGCAAAATTTGTGGAAGTCTTTTCTGCCCCCCCTGGGGGCAGATCGGTCCGCTTTCTGCGCGTTTCTGCCCCCAGGGGGGGCAGAAAAGCCCACTAGACACCAGGGATGTCGTTTATGCTATGTAGGAAGCGACCCCTTAGGCAAGGGTCGCTTCCTTGGAGGGTCAAATAATTTGAAGACTTTTCTGCCCCCCTGGGGGCAGATCGGTCGTCTTTCTGCCCGTTTCTGCCCCCAGGGGGGGCAGAAAAGCCCACTAGACACCAGGGATGTCTTTTTCTTTATGTAGGAAGCGACCCCTTGGGCAAGGGTCGCTTCCTTTGCGGCCTAATTATGTAGAATACTTTTCTGCCCCCCCCTGGGGGCAGATTGGTCGTCTTTCTGTCCGTTTCTGCTCCTTGGGGGGGGGGGGCAGAAAAGCCCACTAGACACCAGGGATATAAATATTATTGTAGGAAGCGACCCCTTGGGCAAGGGTCGCTTCCTTGGGCCCCTAAATGTTTTGAAGACTTTTCTTGCCCCTCTGTGGGCAGATCGGTTTTATTTTTTTGCCGTTTCTGCTCCCATTGGAGGCAGAAAAGCCCACTAGACACCAGGGAATTAGTTCAATTAGAAATAGAAGTGACCCCTCGCTTCCAGGGTGCAATTTGTTATATGTATTTGGCTCACCTGCCCCGGGACTGAATAGCCTTTTTTTTCCTGCTGTTTTCTGCCTGACCTGGCACACAAACCGATTGACCATTTGGGTAGTGACATGGCATGTTATAATGTTTATTGTTATATTTTTTGTGATTTCCAATTGTAATGTTTTTTTTGTTTACTTTTTTGTTCTAGGTGAAGGCTTTTCTTCTGTTCACGGTGACGTTTTGGTTCTGGTGGTTTTGCTGTTTGTGTAGTTTGGTAAGAGACTGTTTTTTTGTACAATGCAAATGTGTTTGATTTCTCTGCCTGTTTTTTTTTGCAAATGGTGTAATAATAGCAGTATGTTTGGTTTTTGAGTTTCAAAAACTTTTTGCATTGGTGCACGATGTGTATTTTGTTGTCTTGTGAGTAATTTGTTTTTTTTTCTTCTTTCTAGTTTGATATCGTTGGTCTTTGCTGTGTCACTGCAGAGTTTGTTTCTGGTGAGTGTAGCTGTCTCTTTTGATTTTGGATTGTATAGTTTTTGAGTACATTGATCTTATTGATAGAAGGTACACATTTCTTTACTTACTTGGTTTGCACATTGTTGGTTGTTGTTGACTTGTTTGTGCAGTCTTCCATCTTAGTAGGTATAATGGCTAGCCGCAGGATGACTGCTCAGCAGGTTGTTGGTTTGCTGTTTGAGTCTTCCTCTGATATTGGGTCAGAGACTGACTCTGCTTCTGAGGGAGAGGGGGCAGGGGACGATTCTGGCAGTGAGTTTTCTCTCCGTATGGGGTCATCGGATGATGAAGATACTCTTAGTGCGGATGAAGTGCCTGTGTTAGAGGAGGAGACTGATGTGCCGATAGTGCGGCAAGAGGCATCTGGGCTGCAGCCTGCGGCTGCAAGGCTTCCCGTTGGTGTAGTGCGGCAAGAGACATCTGGGCTGCAGGCTGGGACTGCAAGGCTTCCCGTTGGTGTAGTGCGGCAAGAGGCATCTGGGCTGCAGGCTGGGGCTGCAAGCCTTTCCGTTGGTGTAGTGCGGCAAGAGACATCTGGGCTGCAGGCTGGGGCTGCAAGTCTTCCCGTTGAAAGTGATGACCTCTGGGTTGCCCCTGGCATGGTGCAGCCGGAATTTCCTGAGTTTACTGGTGTTCCAGGGTCTAGAGTGAATACCGAGAACTTTTTGCCTGTAAATTTTTTTCAGTTGTTTATGGACGATGTGTTTTTGGCAGAGATTGTTGAGCAGACTAATTTGTATGCCGAACAGTTTTTGAGGGACAACAGTGCCAGTCTTAAGCCACACTCTAGAGCTACCCGGTGGACTCCCACAAATGTTGAAGAGATGAAGAAGTTCTTGGGTTTAACTTTTTTGATGGGCTTGCTAAGGAAGCCATCATTGGCTTCATATTGGTCTAGCAGTCCCTTGATGGCAACGTCTATTTTTCCGGCAGTCATGAGTCGTGACAGGTATTTGCTTCTGCTTCGGATGATGCACTTTGTAGATAATGGTTTAGCGTTGCCACGAGATCACCCTGATTGTGACCGTCTTTTTAAGATTAGGCCTGTCCTTGATCACTTTGTTGATCGATTTTCTGAGATTTATGCCCCTGGTAGAGAAATTGCAGTGGATGAGTCTTTGGTGTTGTTCAAGGGCCGCTTGGTTTTTAGGCAATACATTCCTAGTAAGAGGGCACGCTATGGAATAAAGCTGTATATGCTGTGTGACAGTAGGACTGGATATGTCTCTAATTTCAGGGTGTACACCGGTAAGGAATCTAGGTTTAACCTCCCTGGTTGTCAGTCCACTTTTGGAGTGACTGAGAAAATTGTTTGGGAACTTGGAAGAGGATTTTTTAACAAAGGCCACCATTTATATGTAGATAACTTCTACACTGGTGTACGGTTGTTCAGGGAATTGGCCAAAGTGGACACTTTTGCTTGTGGCACAGTCCGCTGTAACCGTAAAGGTTTTCCGAAAGAACTTGTTTGTCAAAAGCTTGTGCGGGGACAGTGCAGTGCGTTGCGTTGCCAGGAGCTTCTTGCTGTGAAGTTTACAGACAGGAGAGATGTCTACATGCTGACTTCCATCCATGATGAAAGCACTGCACCTGTGACTGTTTGGGGTCAGGTCGCTGAAGCGCGCAAACCTGTATGTGTTTTAGACTATAATAGGTACATGGGTGGTGTTGACAGAGTAGATCAGAGGTTGGAACCTTACACTGCTCTTCGTAAGGCTTACATTTGGTACAAGAAGTTGGCTATCCATCTTTTCCACTTGGCAATGTTTAATGCTTTTGTTGTGTTCCAGGATTCTTGCCCTGAGTCAAAGATGACTTTTGCTAAGTTTCAGGAGTCTGTAATAGGCAGCCTTGTTGTAGTGGAACAGGCAAGTGTTCCTAGAGTTGGACTGGTGGAGGATGTTGCTAGATTGAAAGAACGCCACTTTCCAGATCACATTCCTCCCACACCCGCAAAAGATTTTCCCAGTAGGAGATGTAGAGTCTGTTGGCGAAGAGGTTTGCGGAAGGAGAGTCGTATGTACTGTCCCGATTGTCCCTCTCATCCTGCACTGTGTCTCTCTGCTTGTTTTAGAGCGTACCACACGCGAAAGAATTTTTGGGAGGATTCTTGAGTGGTAAAGTGAACTGCCTGGTCTGTATTCTTTGGATAATTTGATTCTGGTTCAATGTTGGTGTTAGTGCAATGTATTTAGTTGCTGATTTTCTGTTAGAAGATTTGTATCTATTTGCAATTTGTTTGTGTTTTTATTTTTTTCTAAAAAAATCCAAAATGTGATGGCGGTGTGTGTAGGTTTGCGCTTGGCTGTTGGTGTGTGTGGACTGGCACTTGGTTGGTGGTGTGCGTGGAATGGTGCTTGGCTGACGGTGTGCATGGACTGGCGGTGTGCGTGGACTCGTGCGTGGCTGGTGGTGTGCGTGGAATGGTGCTTGGCTGGCGGTGTGCGTGGACTGGTGCGTGGCTGGCGGTGTGCGTGGAATGGTGCTTGGCTGGCGGTGTGCGTGGAATGGTGCTTGGCTGGCGGTGTGCGTGGAATGGTGCTTGGCTGGTGGTGTGCGTGGAATGGTGCTTGGCTGGTGGTGTGCGTGGAATGGTGCTTGGCTGGCGCTGTGCGTGGACTGGTACTTGGCTGGCAGTGTGTGTGGACTGGTGGTGTGTGCGGACTGGTGTTTGGCTGGTGGTGTCCGTGGACTGGAGCTTGGCTGGTGGTGTCCGTGGACTGGAGCTTGTCTGGTGGTGTGTGTGGACTGGAGCTTGGCTGGCGGTGTGCGTGGAATGGTGCTTGTCTGGTGGTGTCCGTGGACTGGAGCTTGGCTGGCGGTGTAGGTGGATTGGCGATTGGCTGCCGGTGTGCCTGGACTGGCGATTGGATGGCGGTGTGCCTGGACTGGCGCTTGGCTAGCGGTGTGCGTGGACTGGCGTTTGGCTAGCGGTGTGTGTCGACTGGTGCTTGGCTGGCTGTGTGTGAGTAGTGACTTTCTGCTGGTCACTACACACACTGCTAGCTGAGTGCCACTCCACGCAATCCTTCAGCCTGTGTAGTTGCTGTGTCTGGATTGTGGGCGTGTGAAAGTGATGGGCCCTTGAATGGCGCTGTGTGCTGGTGTGAGTTTTGTTATGTGATGGGCCCGCGGCTGGCGGTGTGAATGGTTTTGTATGTCTCACACGTATGAAAGGTGTATGAATGGCCTGTAAAGAGGTTGGTGCCTTGTCGTGGCTTTACAGCTCACGAGCTGTGAGTCAATGGTTCAGTTTCTTGCCCTTTCAATTATTACCAGTGCATTTCATGTTTTGTGAAATCACTTGGTAATACAATTTTATCTACTGAACCATCACTCACCCTCGTGCCAAATCCAACCAGTATGTGTGTGTGCTTGCGGGTTAGATGACTGTGCAGTAATATTTGTCTTTCTGAAGCAGGGTGTACCTTGTCCCTTTTTGGTGATTTTTGTACTGTGTTGCTTTTGTACCTGGTGGTGCGAATGGTCTTGTTTGTATCACGTATGAAAGGTGTGTGAATGGCCTGTAAAGCGGTTGGTGCCTTGACGTGGCTTTACAGCTCACGAGCTGCAAGTCATTGGTTTGGTTTTTTGTGAATTTAATTATTGACAGTGCATTTCATTTTTGTGAAATCTCTTGTTAATAAAATTTAATACACTGAACCATGACTTGCCCTCGTGCCAAATCCAACCAGTATGTGTGTGTGTTTGAGGAATAGATGGTTGTGCAGGAATCTTTGTTTTTTGTTTCTCTGCCAAGGTACACTTTCCATGTAAGAATAACCCACCAACTGTAGATATTGTCGAAAACCTTTGGGAGTTCATGGTGATGTCTCTCTAGTGATTTGAAAAATATTTTTTATCCCCATTGTCCTGTAAACCTCAAATTGTCTGCCACATTTTCTTTGCAGTATTATTCCTAAATTCTCACGCTGTAGTAACAATAGGTAATCTGGTTTTGCAAGGGGGGTTACTTTGGTTTTTTGCCCAGGGCTCGGCGGCCATCTAGGGAAACCTTTCCAACCCACGCATTTCTGAAAACTAGACACCCGGCGGCTTCCAGGGAGGTATGGCTTGCGTGGATCCCCCAACGTTTCCTTACCTAGAATCCCCTGCAAACCTCAATTTTTGCCCAAAAAAATCACTTTTTTCACACATTTTGGTGTGGGAAAGTAGTGGCATCACCGAGCTCACACAAATTTACCACCACCCAGCGTTCCCCCAGGTCTCCCGGTAAAAATGGTGCCTCACTTGTGTGGGAGGCCCAAGTACCCGCGGCAGGCAAGGGCCCCAAACGTAGTGAGGCGACCTCAAGATGGCCTATCGCCAAACCACCTGGTTTTGCAAGGGGGGTCACTTTGGTTTTTGGCCCGGTGCGCGGCGGCCATCTAGGGAAACCTACCAAACCCAGGCATTTTTGAAAACTAGACACCCGGCGGCTTCCAGGGAGGTATGGCTTGCGTGGATCCCCCAACGTTTCCTTACCCAGAATCCCCTGCAAACCTCAAATTTTGTCCAAAAAAATCACTTTTTTCACACATTTTGGGGTGGGAAAGTAGTGGCATCACCGGGCTCACACAAATTTACCACCACCCAGCGTTCCCCCAGGTCTCCCGGTAAAAATGGTGCCTCACTTGTGTGGGAGGCCCAAGTACCCGCGGCAGGCAAGGGCCCCAAACGTAGTGAGGCGACCTCAAGATGGCCTATCGCCAAACCACCTGGTTTTGCAAGGGGGGTCACTTTGGTTTTTGGCCCGGTGCGCGGCGGCCATCTAGGGAAACCTACCAAACCCAGGCATTTTTGAAAACTAGACACCCGGCGGCTTCCAGGGAGGTATGGCTTGCGTGGATCCCCCAACGTTTCCTTACCCAGAATCCCCTGCAAACCTCAATTTTTGCTCAAAAAAGCACTTTTTTCACACATTTTGGGGTGGGAAAGTAGTGGCATCACCGGGCTCACACAAATTTACCACCACCCAGCGTTCCCCCAGGTCTCCCGGTAAAAATGGTGCCTCACTTGTGTGGGAGGCCCAAGTACCCGCGGCAGGCAAGGACAACAAACGTAGTGAGGCAACATCAACATTGCCTATCCCAAATGTCGCCTCACTACGTTTGTTGTCCTTGCCTGCCGCGGGTACTTGGGCCTCCCACACAAGTGAGGCACCATTTTTACCGGGAGACCTGGGGGAACGCTGGGTGGTGGTAAATTTGTGTGAGCCCGGTGATGCCACTACTTTCCCACCCCAAAATGTGTGAAAAAAGTGATTTTTTGGGCAAAATTTGAGGTTTGCAGGGGATTCTGGGTAAGGAAACGTTGGGGGATCCACGCAAGCCATACCTCCCTGGAAGCCGCCGGGTGTCTAGTTTTCAAAAATGCCTGGGTTTGGTAGGTTTCCCTAGATGGCCGACGCGCACCGGGCCAAAAACCAAAGTGACCCCCCTTGCAAAACCAGGTGGTTTGGCGATAGGCCATCTTGATGTCGCCTCACTACGTTTGGGGCCCTTGCCTGCCGCGGGTACTTGGGCCTCCCACACAAGTGAGGCACCATTTTTACCGGGAGACCTGGGGGAACGCTGGGTGGTGGTAAATTTGTGTGAGCCCGGTGATGCCACTACTTTCCCACCCCAAAATGTGTGAAAAAAGTGATTTTTTGGGCAAAATTTGAGGTTTGCAGGGGATTCTGGGTAAGGAAACGTTGGGGGATCCACGCAAGCCATACCTCCCTGGAAGCCGCCGGGTGTCTAGTTTTCAAAAATGCCTGGGTTTGGTAGGTTTCCCTAGATGGCCGCCACGCACCGGGCCAAAAACCAAAGTGACCCCCCTTGCAAAACCAGGTGGTTTGGCGATAGGCCATCTTGAGGTCGCCTCACTACGTTTGTTGTCCTTGCCTGCCGCGGGTACTTGGGCCTCCCACACAAGTGAGGCACCATTTTTACCGGGAGACCTGGGGGAACGCTGGGTGGTGGTAAATTTGTGTGAGCCCGGTGATGCCACTACTTTCCCACCCCAAAATGTGTGAAAAAAGTGATTTTTTGGGCAAAATTTGAGGTTTGCAGGGGATTCTGGGTAAGGAAACGTTGGGGGATCCACGCAAGCCATACCTCCCTGGAAGCCGCCGGGTGTCTAGTTTTCAAAAATGCCTGGGTTTGGTAGGTTTCCCTAGATGGCCGCCGTGCACCGGGCCAAAAACCAAAGTGACCCCCCTTGCAAAACCAGGTGGTTTGGCGATAGGCCATCTTGAGGTCGCCTCACTACGTTTGGGGCCCTTGCCTGCCGCGGGTACTTGGGCCTCCCACACAAGTGAGGCACCATTTTTACCGGGAGACCTGGGGGAACGCTGGGTGGTGGTAAATTTGTGTGAGCCCGGTGATGCCACTACTTTCCCACCCCAAAATGTGTGAAAAAAGTGATTTTTTGAGCAAAAATTGAGGTTTGCAGGGGATTCTGGGTAAGGAAACGTTGGGGGATCCACGCAAGCCATACCTCCCTGGAAACCGCCGGGTGTCTAGTTTTCAGAAATGTATAGGTTTGCTAGGTTTCCCTAGGTGCCGGCAGGGCTAGGGTACAAAATCTACAGCTAGTCACTTTGCCAAAAAAAGGGTCATTTATCACTCCAAAACCACTTTGCGTTTTGCGCCATTTCCTGTCGCGGGCACTAGGCCGACCCGCACAAGTGAGGTACCATTTTTCTCGTAGGACTTTGGGGAACGCGGGGTGGGTGGAAATTTGTGGATCCACGCAGATTCCAGAACTTTCCATCACAGAAATGTGGGGAAAATGTGTTTTTTTTGTAATTTTTTTACGTTTGCAAGGGATTCTGGGTAACAGACCATGGTGGGAGGCAGTCAAGTCACCCCATCCTGGATTCCCCTGGGTGTCTAGTTTTCAGAAATGTATAGGTTTGCTAGGTTTCCCTAGGTGCCGGCAGGGCTAGGGTACAAAATCTACAGCTAGTCACTTTGCCAAAAAAGGGTCATTTTTCACTCCAAAACCACGTTGCGTTTTGCGCCGTTTCCTGTCGCGGGCACTAGGCCGACCCGCACAAGTGAGGTACCATTTTTCTCGTAGGACTTTGGGGAACGCGGGGTGGGTGGAAATTTGTGGATCCACGCAGATTCCAGAACTTTCCATCACAGAAATGTGGGGAAAATGTGTTTTTTTTGTCAATTTTTTACGTTTGCAAGGGATTCTGGGTAACAGACCATGGTGGGAGGCAGTCAAGTCACCCCATCCTGGATTCTCCTGGGTGTCTAGTTTTCAAAAATGTATAGGTTTGCTAGGTTTCCCTAGGTGCCGGCAGGGCTAGGGTACAAAATCTACAGCTAGTCACTTTGCCAAAAAAAGGGTCATTTTTCACTCCAAAACCACGTTGCGTTTTGCGCCGTTTCCTGTCGCGGGCACTAGGCCGACCCGCACAAGTGAGGTACCATTTTTCTCGTAGGACTTTGGGGAACGCGGGGTGGGTGGAAATTTGTGGATCCACGCAGATTCCAGAACTTTCCATCACAGAAATGTGGGGAAAATGTGTTTTTTTTGTCAATTTTTTACGTTTGCAAGGGATTCTGGGTAACAGACCATGGTGGGAGGCAGTCAAGTCACCCCATCCTGGATTCCCCTGGGTGTCTAGTTTTCAAAAATGTATAGGTTTGCTAGGTTTCCCTAGGTGCCGGCAGGGCTAGGGTACAAAATCTACAGCTAGTCACTTTGCCAAAAAAAGGGTCATTTTTCACTCCAAAACCACGTTGCGTTTTGCGCCGTTTCCTGTCGCGGGCACTAGGCCGACCCGCACAAGTGAGGTACCATTTTTCTCGTAGGACTTTGGGGAACGCGGGGTGGGTGGAAATTTGTGGATCCACGCAGATTCCAGAACTTTCCATCACAGAAATGTGGGGAAAATGTGTTTTTTTTGTCAATTTTTTACGTTTGCTAGGGATTCTGGGTAACAGACCATGGTGGGAGGCAGTCAAGTCACCCCATCCTGGATTCCCCTGGGTGTCTAGTTTTCAGAAATGTATAGGTTTGCTAGGTTTCCCTAGGTGCCGGCAGGGCTAGGGTACAAAATCTACAGCTAGTCACTTTGCCAAAAAAAGGGTCATTTTTCACTCCAAAACCACGTTGCGTTTTGCGCCGTTTCCTGTCGCGGGCACTAGGCCGACCCGCACAAGTGAGGTACCATTTTTCTCGTAGGACTTTGGGGATCGCGGGGTGGGTGGAAATTTGTGGATCCACGCAGGTTCCAGAACTTTCCATCACAGAAATGTGGGGAAAATGTGTTTTTTTTGTAAATTTTTTACGTTTGCAAGGGATTCTGGGTAACAGACCATGGTGGGAGGCAGTCAAGTCACCCCATCCTGGATTCCCCTGGGTGTCTAGTTTTCAAAAATGTATAGGTTTGCTAGGTTTCCCTAGGTGCCGGCAGGGCTAGGGTTTCAAAAACTACAGCTAGACTCTTTGCAAAAAAAGTGTAAATTTTCAGTGTGAAAATGTGGTGTGTTCACCTTAGGTTTTGAGCCACTTCCTGTCGTGGGCACTATGCCTACCCACACAAGTGAGGTACCATTTTTCTCGGGAGACTTAGGGTAGTTCAAATTTGTAAAGCAACTGTTATTACCTATTGATTTTTGATGCATTTCTCCCTTCCAAATGAAAGACATTGTGTAAAAAAAAAGTCATTTTGAAAAATGACCAATAATTGTCATGCAAATATGAGTATTCCCAATTTCGAAAATGTGCAAATATGCACTGTTTCTGAACTCTGTAATTTGTTCCCATTTCAGAAATACATAGGTGACTTTCATACCGATTTTTCCAAGTACACATTTTCCCACAATAATTGCTATATACCCGGACCAAAAAAAAAAAACATTACAAAATGCTGCTCATTTTTCTACTCTGGGTTCGTTGGGCTCTTGATGAACCTACAAGTCCTATATGTCCCCACAACCAGGAAGGTCTACCGGATGTAACGGTACATTGCTTTCAAAGAGATGTCATAATTCGAAGAAGTTACAGGTAAAAACGTTGACTCAAGAGGCTGCTTTTTTCAACAAATTTTTAATTTTTCCTATATTTGCCTGTAAATTTCTATAAAGAAACCTTGATGGATCTACGCAAATGACCCCTTGCTGAATTCAGAATTTTGTCTACTTTTCAAAAATGTATAGCTTTCCAGGATCCATTATTGTTTTGTTATCCTTTTCTACCGTTAACTGGAAGGAGGTTGAAAGCACAAAAAATAGCAAAAATAGGGTATGTCCCAGAAAAATGCCAAAACTGTGTAAAAAATGTTGGTTTTCTAACAAAAGTCTGTCATTCCCTAAAAGCTGGAGAAATTGTGATTTCAGCCCCACAAACCCTTTTTTGATACCATTTGCAGAGAAAAACCCAGAAGCTTTCATTTGCAGCCCGTTTTTCACATTTTTCACAAAAAAAAAAAAAATTGCTGTATTTTGACTAATTTCTGGGAACCCTCTAGGAGAATCCACAAACCCTGGGTACCTTTAGAATCCCCAAGATGTTGGAAGAAAAGGACGCAAATTTGGCGTGGATACCTAATGTGGTCAAAACGTTACAGGGGCCTAAGCGCGCACTACCTCAAATAGCCCAAAAAGGGCTTAGCACAGGAGGGGAAAAGGCCTAGCAGCGAAGGGGTTAACGCAAGGCCCAATTATTAAAGAAAGTCTCAAAAGTGAAACCATGGTATATATGGAGTAGTTTCTTACCTGTAACTCCAGTTCTGTAGTAGGGGTATCTCTGTGATAGTCATAATCATGTGAATAGTCCCGCCCATGTGCGTGGACCCCGGAGCACTTCAATAGATATATAGTCTCTTAAAGTGTCTTCCACTGCAGTCCTGCATAGACACTTAAGAGATAATAAAAGACAATAATGCAGCCTGAAAACACCAGGCTACTCTGGCCATTACTTCATCCTGAATTGAAAAGGATAGCCAGGTAACAGTAAAGTTCAACTACTTCACCGGGTTTCACACACAGAGAAACTCCCCTTCACCAAAAATCCCTTTTTCATGATAGAGATGAAGGGTTGGACAGACAAGCCCCATAGGCTGCCATTATATATCTGCAAATGGATACCGTGCCTTTAAGGATCCTTCCAGAGACCCTCGGTATCCCATGATGCACAGCCAAAGGCCAGTTACTTTCAGTTCTTTTTGAAGGCGTAAAGAAAGGCCAGGTGCATCAGGATATCACTGTTTCATCCACCGGGGGAGGAGGGCGGGTTGCTTATGACTATCACAGAGATACCCCTACTACAGAACTGGAGTTACAGGTAAGAAACTACTCCTTCTGTAGTTGGGGATCTCTGTGTATAGTCATAATCATGTGAATAGAATGGCAAGCCCATCCCAAAAAACAACCCCAGCGGTGGAAGAAACAAACACACCCACTAAGATGCAAATAGAATCCGCAACGCAGCCTGCCCAACCTGAGCATCTGCCCTGGCATCAGAGTCCAGGCAGTAGTGTTTAGCAATGGTATGGACTGACTTCCAAGTGGCTGCCATACAGCATTCCAAAATAGGTACGCTACGAAATAAATTTGCAGCAGCTGCTTTACCTCAGGAAAAATTAGCCCTAGGCTCACTAAGCAAAGGCTTGTCAGCTTTCTGATAACACAGCTGAATACAGGAAAACAAGCAACCCAGAAACAGATAGCACGGAGGTAGCTACACGAGTTCAGACCGAGCCATAGATTACAGATAGCTGTTCTGAAGTACGGATATCGTAATTCTTGTCCAAAAATAGAATTACAAGACCCTCCTAACATAAGGGAAGAAAGCTCTCTCAGCAGGAGAAGAGGAATTCGGACAAAAAAAAAAATTGCAGGCAGTGTAACAGTACTTGTTACATAAAACTGACACAACCTTAGGAAGGAACTAAGATCGAGTCCTCATAACTACCCTAGAGGAATGAAAACCGTATACGGTTCTGTACAACATAAGCCTGAAGCACGATGACCCTGCGGGCAGACGTTACGGTCGCAATGAAAACCGTCGTCCAGGACAGATGCTGAAGAAAAAACCCTACGGAAGGGTTCCTTCATCAGTTGTGACAGGACTACATGCAATTCCCAGGAAGGCAAAGGGCGCCGAATGGGAGGAAACACTTCCGTCAATCCTTCAAGAAAATCTCCGATGACTTGGATTGTCAAACAAATTTTGGGAAGGACATTTCCTATAAGCAGTCAAAACTGCCAGATGAACTACTTTGGAATGACAATGAAAACCAGTCTGAATCAGGAAAAATTGGCGGACAAGCGTAGAGAAAAACCGCCTGACCAATCGAACTACAGAGCCTACCTCACAGTCCTTGGGTGGCAGAACCTGAAGGAGAAGTCGCGGCATCTGTAGTTTCCTGCGGCAGAGAACCGAACAACTCCCGGAGTATCCCATCCTTCGAATATGCCATGCACCATGTCGTCATGCAAGACCCATGTGTGGTTTACGTGAATGAGTCTGTTGAGAGCGCCTGCCTGAGCATTGTGAACAGAGGGAAGGAGATTTGCCATGCTGGTCAGCCTCATGGCCACCAGCCAAAGCCAGATTGTCTGGGATCCCCAAGACAACACTCGAGAACTGGATCTCCCCACCAGCTTGTTGGGGCAGAACAGTGCCGCCGTATCGACCATCTGGACAAGCAGGAAGCAGGTGTGAAAACGACGGCTGGACGGCGTTGGCGCCATCCGGACTGCTCGAACCTCCATGAAGACTATGTGGAACCAGGTCTCATTCGAGGACCATGTTCCCTGTATCCGAAGACGGTCAGAACGCGCACCCCAGCCATGTAGAGAAGCAACCCGCACTAAGGGTTGCATGGCCATCTCTTTGCGGAAGGGAATCTCTCAGAAGGGAGTTTGTGGAGAACACCACCAGCGGATGGACTGTAGAGCTTTTCGTGACAGCTGAATCCAGTCTTCCCAAACCCCCCCGTGTCTGGTCCACTGAGCCTCCAGACCTCTCTGCAGGGGTCACATATGGAGGTGTGCATTGGAGAGGGGAAGACACATAGATCTATAAAGTCCAGGAGAAACCAGACCGGCCCCACCATTATGGAGGAGGGCATGATCATGAGAGCTTGAGCCTTCCGAAGGATCGAAGCGCGTCTCTCTTCCGAAGGACACACAGTTGTTGTGCGTGCGTCGACAGTGGCTCCGAGGTGCTGTATGCGGAGACCCAAACAAAGTAAGAGATTGGAAGTCCAGTTGAAAAGCAGGCGCGCTACCTGAACGTAGCTGCCTTGATCAACCAGCCGTCCAGATGCGGATAGACGAAGACACTGTTCCCTCTCAGATGCACAGCCACTACGTCCTTGTGTATGGAAAATTCAGAGGTGTTGACTTCAGGCCAAAAGGCGGCACGAAGTAATGATAATGGTTGTTGCCCACTGTGAAAAGCAGAACTTGCGATATTTCCTCCGCTATGGGTACGTGAGAATCTGCATCCTGCAGATCGAATGCTCATTGTCAGCCTGCATGATGAAGTTGAGGGGAAATCCAATGCAGGGACAACCACAGGAATTTTTACTCTTTAAACCCACATGTCTGCTTGTCGCAAGTCGAACACGGGTCCACACTCTATCATGTCTCTCTTGCACACTAGAAGGAACAGAGTACCATCCTGTTCCTTTCTGTCCCAGAGGAGCCGATTCTATCTTCCTTTACTGGAAGAGGGTGTTGGCCTCCTTCTACAACTCGCGTATGTAGCGTGATCGAGTTGGAGGGATTGACGGAGGAGAACTGGTAAAGTCGCGTATCCACTGCGCACAATATTCAGCACCCACTTATCCTGAATTATTCAATGGCGGCCCGAGACTGCAGAAAAAATCTGGGAGGAATAACGCCGCTGGAAAGTGCAGAAGGCCTCAAGCCGTTCTCCATGCTTTTCCAAACCTACAGCCTTCAAAGCTTCCGCTTCTGACTTCATGCGGGCCACCTAGCTATCCGCATTGGAGCCAAAGAGTTGCGCCAGAGAACGGGAGATTAGAAAAACACTGCTGTGCCGCAGGCTTCAGAGATGTCAGACGAATACAAGTATGTAGCCGTAGAACAAAACCATGGCAATACCCGGGGGTCGCCAGGAGCGAAATATCCACTGCAGCGCCGATGATTAGATCCGAAACCATCAGGCCCTATAGACTATCTCCTGTAAGGCTTTACTCCTGTCTCTGGACAGGAGATCCACAAATTAGTGAAGGAACACACACAGGGATCTATCACAACGGCCCAGCAAGAGCGGGCCACAGCATGCTGTTTGCATGCCGCCACCACTGTGACAAAGTCAGGCGTAGGGTCCAACGGTGGAAAGAAGGGTCCGACTCTGGAAATAATTAAACAGTACTACCGCCGGTTCCTCCAAACCCGGCACCAACGTAAGCAGTATAGTTCAGCTGTAGAGACTTAAACATCACTGATGTGGACTGTACAGGGAGCTTCGAAGCCAGAACCTCCTGGCAGGTGGCAGTGGGCGAAAGTTAAGTACCACCAACCAGTGAACAACCCGTTATGGGGGAAATTCGTAAGAGTAGGAGAGCATCTCCCCGTACTCGTGGACGATGCATCCCTGAACCGAGACCTTCCATAACGGTGACGACGGGACCTTATGAAAGACAGCGGAGCCCATGTGACCGACGCCCCAAAACGAGACCTTGTTCTTGGTCATCGAGGTTCCACGGGGGTCGTAGGGTGCGGAGCCACAGGCCCCTGAGGCGGTGGGTGGGAGAGGAGCCAGAGAGAATTCTGAGGTATCCCCGATGGTACCACCACTGGAGGCGGAGCAGGAGACGACTTAGATGATAAGTAGGTAAGCGAATACGGCGAACTAGGCGAAGAACCCAACGTCCCTCGCTTACGAGCTGGCCACGTTAAGTAGTCCCAGACTCCTCCTCAGAAGTTCTCCTCGAAGTCGACCTACTGCTAGACGTCGAGAGTCGGCGTTGCCTGGAACGCGAAGTACCCGCTGACGATAGGCTCCCCACAGAGCGAGGCCCGGAAACGGGACTGTGACTACGTCGACACGCTCCGTGACGACACGCTCCGTGACGACCGGGACCGGCAACATTTTCACACGTTTTCCTGCTGGGCAGCACCCCAGAGGTCGCAGCATGGGACTTGGTAGAGGACTTACCCTCTCCTTTCCCAGAGGCTGAAGAAGATGCCTACAGTCTTCCCAGCTCCAACCCAGGGAGCCAAATCTTCTCCCTGTCCGCAAGGTGCGCCTGGAAAAGATGTTACAGAGAAGACAGGTGTCAAATACATAAGACACAGGCAAACACAGAAAACAAACTCTGAGCTCCAGCCTTGGCCTTTTTTCCTACTGCAGTCAAGACACTTGCCAAATAGAGATAGCATTTTGACAAGAAAACTGCAGAAATTCTGCCAAAAAACCACAGCAGAATGTAGACCAGGGCCAAAGATGTCGAGTGAAACTGTAAAAATCCAGAATTAATCACTAAAAGTGAATGGAAAACCCAAAAAGGGAAGAGCTAGATGCTCCAGGGTCCTGCTAGCAGGAGCCAGAAAAAAGAACTGAAAGTAACTTGCCTTTGGCTGTGCATCATGGGATATCGAGGGTCTCTGGAAGGATCCTTAAAGGAACGCTATCCATTTGCCGACATATAATGGCAGCCTATGGGGCTTGTCTGTCCAACCCTTCATCTCTATCATGAAAAAAGGATTTTTGGTGAAGGGGAGTTTCTCTATGTGTCAAACTTGGTGAAATAGTTGAATTTGACTGTTACCTGGCTATCCTTTTCAATGCAGGATAAAGTAATGGCCAGAGTAGCCTGGTGTTTTCAGGCTGCATTATTATCTTTTATTATCTCTTAAGTGTCTATGCAGGACTGCAGTGGAAGACACTTTAAGAGACTATATATCTATTGAAAAGCTCCGGGGTCCACGCACATGGGTGGGACTATTCACATGATTATGACTATACACAGAGAGTCCAAGATGTAGGAACTGGTTTGAGCACGCGTTGAGTGTGGGATATAGTAATCTTACACCCGATGTGTAAGTTGGGTGGACCATAAAGCATTAGAGAGTAGCAAACAATAAGTCACAACCCAACAACGCTCAACATCCTGTGATTCTGGGCAAATGACATCGTCTCCCTGTGCCTAACAAAAATATGATTGTGTTCATCTGTAAGAAACTGGTGCTCATGTAAAGTGCTCTGATATCCTCAGGTCTAGTTTGCGCTATATATCACTTTAAAAAAAAACCCACTTTAAACCTAATTAAATGTACTTAGACATTTAGAAAACCATGGCCCATAATCTAACAAACCTTAGCTGTTCCTAGCAGTGCTTGTGACTGATGTGAATGAAAAGAAATGCGCTCTGCTCAAACGCCATCTCAAAAGAAAGGCAAATAAAAACTCCTTTGCTTTAAGTATTCTTTGCAACTGCTCAAGAGCACCTGTGACTATTCCCTTGAACTTTTATAGTGCCTTGTGGAAAGCAATATACCAGAGTATCCCATGCAGAAAGGTACGCACGTACAACATATTTGAGTTTGATAATTTTATATATCTTTTAAATATCACTGAAAAATCAAAGGTCAAAGTGGAGTTATATGGAGAGCTTCTAATAATAAAGAAAAAGGTTTTAAAACCCAAAACACACCACTGAAATTCACCAGTTATGCAAATCTGACTTAAGTATAACTTGCACTGCCATAGATTTCAGCAGACATCAGTGATTTAATATGAGAGGTCATGAACAGTGCATCATAGCAGCACCAGTAATACTTCGGTCAGTTACATAAAACTGGTGAATGTCAGTGGGTTTTAAAACGTATTACTATTAGAAGATCTACATATAACCACTTTAACCTTTTGTTTCTTTCACTATCTTTCTATGTTTTTTAATGCAAAGTAAGCTAAGATAACCATATGGCTGCAGTCAAAGCCACCCAACCTCACGTAACCTTTCGCCGTGCAAGCTGGGGAATTCACAAACAGGGTGTGCAGTCATCTTCCTCCAATGTTTGGCATGGCCTGTGATTACCCACAGGATCCGACCTGTGGCTTAGCGCCCAACCCCCGTGACCAGTAACATTCTGTGAGCAGCCTCCCGGCCACTGACTGACACATCCATTTTTGCGGGCGGCGACGTCGTGGGTGGAATAGGGGAAGCGCATTAAAGAAAATAGAGCTCACCCACTAGATAAAGCAGACTGTGTAAGACCACAAATAAAAAGTCCAGTCGTTGTGGGAGGTTAGAAATGCAGACAAGGCGGTACCAGGGAGGGACTAATAAGCCTATTCCCAAATGAAAAGCAGCGATTTTGAAATGACCAAGAGGAGCCAAGATACAGCATGCCTCGCAGACCATGCGCTGTCCAGGGTCGACCTAAATAACAATCTGCATAAAGACACAACCAAACAATTTATTTTACTTGCTTATATAGCGCCTGAATTACCCCCAAAGGGGTATCTCTGCGCTTGAGGGCAAATAGGGGGAAAAAGACGATGCTGAGGGAGACATCTAGAATAAAAATGTTTTCAAAGTCCTTCACATGCACTAGCACACCATTCAGGAGAGCATACCATGCTTATGCATAAGGACATACTCTGTGCAAGGTCACATTTATTGCCACGAGAGGTCAAGGGATCAGAATTATTGTCACAAGCGATCTGCAGAGGTCAAGGAAGGACTGAGCACCCCTCCCCTCCAAAGACTTCAACCGGCCAGTAGGAAATGCAACATGTGTATCAGCTCCGTTCATTTAAGACTGCTTGCTACTTGCCATGGCTCGCCCAGCAGAAGAGTGGCCTGGCATATACAGAGCTCAAGCTGAGAAGGCTTTTAGGATTTACTTGTCGCTTCACATCGTGCTGGACTGTTAAGAAGCCAATGCGTTTAGGGATTAAGTAGTGTGCTTATGGCAAAGTGTGGCTCACGATGGGGGAATAAAAGCAAAAAAATATGAAAGCAGAAAGGGTTATTGATGGCTTCTTACCGACTGGGGCTGATCCCACTAGTCTGCGGCGGAGACAATGCCTCCAGTACATGCGGCTGGCCTTCCTGACAGAACTGTTTGAACATGTGCTTGTCATCACCAGCCATCTTACATGAGTAACTCTCGATCCTGTCAAGAGAAAAAGGAACTTCAATAGGATGATCGCATGTCAAGGTTTACACTAGGGTAGAAAACCAACAAATGAACATAAAACATATGCTGCAGTCATTCTTCAATGGTCTAAATAAAACAATTAAAAAAATAAAAACACAAGACGTTTAGATACAAGTACATTAGAGTTGCAGATAGAATCCTACCATCTAGTTCCTGCTCTGATTATTGCATGACCTGTTTTCATCTGGTCGGTATTTTTGTATGGTCTGAGGGCCGATCATAACTCGAGCTACTAAACAGGAGTGGGGATATTTAGCCTGTCCTTCGGGAAAAATAATTCTCTGCACACAATAGAGATAAGGAAAAGTTACTTACTTGTAATCCTATTCCTATCGTTAGAATGGTCACCGAGTTAATAATCAATGGCTATCTTGGATTATGTGTTGCAGTCCCACCACTTGAAAAAGAGAAACCTCAACACAACTTCCCCATCGTCCTTAAAGGTGCATGTGCTATTTTTTAACCAATGAATTTAGTGATAAAAGAACACTTAAATTCCCTTATTAAACAAGCATTGGCAAATCTAGTAGGTCTGACCTTACTTTGCCAACACAAACACGACCAAATACAGTTTGCATATTTTAGTACATTCATTGAAAATGAACCAGAAGACACCCCCTGGCAATCACACCAAGGTTCCTGCAACAAATCTCAGCTTTGAAATCAGTATTAATAGGTATCTACCTATCTGGTTTAGGCTACATGGTTGTCAATGTAGGCATGAACAGATACAACACAATGCAGCTCGCAAGAGGAGACCTGGACCAAGCACAGTTCGGTAAATCAAGGTCAGCCAGCATGCTGGAAAGGTTAGGTGCCCCAGTGTTGTGGCAGCTGCCTCCGAGACCACCGGCCAAGTGACTCCAGAGCTCTGGCAGTGACAGAATGCCTCCTTGGCCCTGTGCACTGCTGCTGCTGCTGCTCTACCCCTCAGTATGAAACACCTCGAAGCGCCCACAGTCTAAGTCTGCTTCTGGCCGATCAGCCCATGCATGGGCACGGTGGGCCAGGTGCTTTGCTGAAAAACAAAAACAGGCAACGTGCCAGCCACCCCAGGACCTTCTGCTGGGTCCAGAATGGCTAGGACTGCTTAAATGGTTCGCCTGTGGGGTGTCAGAGTATCATTAATCATGTAGCATGAGTGCCGCTAAAACATTAAAACAAGTGAGATAGCACACCCAAGCACAGTGCACGCCGTTGAGTGATAGCTTAATGATGTGCAACTGACCTCCTATAACATGCCTCATCATGTGGTCAAGAGGACCAAGTTACAGGACCCACGCATTTTAGTGCAGTGATGCGGACACCAGCACTAAAATGCATTAGTCTAACCCCTGATGCTTGGTACTTGGCAAGGCTGATTAATGCCATGGTAAAGGAGTGAAGCAAACCATAATGGTGTGCAGTCACGTTCTTTGAGTGTGCCTAACCCAGCTCGAGTTCGCCATCTTTACCTCCATACATT
Organism: Triturus cristatus; assembly: GCF_964204655.1. NCBI lineage: Eukaryota > Metazoa > Chordata > Amphibia > Caudata > Salamandridae > Triturus > Triturus cristatus. The sequence goes on from NC_140587.1 coordinate 104,431,674, forward strand.
GACTGCGGGAAAGTGCGCAGCTCCTTCTAGCACAGTCTATCTGTACCATTGGGGGGCAGGGAGGGAATACTGACCACCCTCAGAGATAACAAGCATTTGCAGTGCAATAGGTCTCGCATTTTGAGCTATTGGCATTGCAAATGACAATGCCTTTTATTTAGGTTTTGAAAATGTGCAAGCGCTGCATAAACATGCACTTTGTACTTCAAGTCGTTGATTAGGAGAAGCAAGGCTGGCAATTACTGCAACTCTTTTACTGCCAGCTTTGCTTGTATTAAGCTAAGATTACAGTACAAAAAGCATTTATTTTTTAGCACCACTTGCAGGTTTTCAAAACATAAATAAAAGGAATTGTCATTCACAATGCCAATAGCTCAACCTCTTGAAAATGCGACACCTATTGCATTGCAAATGCTTGTTATTTACTCTTGACAAGACTAGACAACTAGTGAATATTGCAATCAAGATTTGCTCTTTAGGTTTAATTAAAAGAATTAGACCCCAATAAAGATATTTTGCTCTACCCCACCAAAGAACACACTGTATCTAAATGTTGAATGTGTTGGCCACAGTAATTCTTGGCACAGATCTAATCGAACTGTAATTAAAAGCACACGATGGCTAGATGGCCGAGCAAAGCGACAGGGACAGACTTAAAAGAAATGTCATTGGTCTTTCTGCAAACTGCTGCAGAGAGGCTGCCACAAGATTGCAAAATTAAATTTGTTGCCTAAAAATACTACATACGAACGCAGCTCTATCTACAAGTGTGAATGTGTCCGGAAGTTCTGCACGAAAATGACATGTGCGGCATACCAAAGGATTTTTTTTCAAAAAAATATATATATGGTTGTGCTCGAATAATTAAAGGCAAACTAAACTTTGCTTTTAAGCACATGGACTATAACTATTCCCAGTAGAAAGGTGCCCCATGCGAGAAAGTGAGAGCTGTAGTGAACACAGACCGGCATGTGTGCACCTACACACTTGTAAACGTGTCATGTAAGAATTCCACGATTAGGCTGGTCGGTCTTATAATCATAACAGAGTATTCGTGTATTGCACAATTTTACTAAAAAATTAAAATAAAGCCTACATATTTCCGTTTATTTGCTTTATTAAAACAGGACATATACCAGACAAAAAACATGCTTCAAAGGACAGGGCAACGGGGTAAAGAAGATAAACATTAAACGAGCTTATTCGTAGAATGCGGTCAATTCTTCTGGCCCAGAGTGGGTAAATAGGCTAGCAGTGACGGGGTAAGATGTCAGCCAATTAGTCACCTCTCATCGAAATGAGGCGTGGGGCATGCAATCAATAAACGGGATCCCGGGGTAGCAAGCTTTCGTATACATTCACTCAATAACTGTTGCACTTGTAAGCTAATTTCATCCAACGGTCCACACGGTGGCGATAACACCTCGCATAATTGATTCGGATGATTCCTGTGTACCTTGTTGCTCACCCCACACGTGTACCAAGAGACTGCCTTTTTTATTATAATCCTGACATGCAATCAATGCTTAGGTACGTGACGTGAGACAATAATAAAATACACAAGCTAAATATCAAATTAGAAACGTGACGTAACAATAACAAAATAAACAACGCAAACATTTGAAAACAAGCATTTGCAATGCAATAGGTCTCGCATTTACAGGAGTTTGAGCTATTGGCATTGTAAATGAGAATGCCTTTTATTTATGATTTGGTTTTTAAAAAATAAATAGAAAGGCATTGTTATTTACAATGCCAATAGCTGTAAATAGCTTAAACACGCGTAGAGGCGGGACATATTGCATTGCAAATGCTTGTTCAGGGAGAAGGGAGAGTGAAGTCGAATTGAAAGTGTGGCTAGACGAGATGGAGATGATAAGAAAGAGCTATGGGCAGAATGATAGTAAGGGAGAGGTAAGAATGGCATGGAAGAAGAAAAGTTGGAAACACAGGACAGGCATGGACTGAGGGAAGGAAGGGCCAAGAAAGGGGTCTGGGAGAGGCAGAGACGATGACATCACACAACAGGAAGGTACCAATGGAGGTGGCGGCGGGTGGAGAGGGCAGAGATTGAATCTAGAAAAGAATTAAAGGCAATGTTGGATGAGGGGAGGAAAATTAAGAAGGCGAGACAGGTGGGCTACTAGAAGGGGGATGGGGCGCACGAAAAGCTCATAAGACAGATGGCGAAAAGCAAGTGCGATGGGAGTTAGAGAGAGAGAGAGGAGAGTGGGGAGGGAGGAGTCTAGAAGCGGAGGGCAACGGAGAAGGGTGGGAAAAAGGCAGGGAGAAGTAGGTAGCGCAGTAGTCTGAGCGGAAAGCAGCAGTAGATGGCGAAAAGCAAGAGAGGTCAGCAGGGTAAGAGGGGCGACCACAGGAAAGAGGTCCGGGAGGAGAGAGGCAAGCATGGGAGGGAAGAAGATAAGGCTGAGAGAGTGGAGGGCCTAGGCGGGAAACCGGGGGTGGGAGGACAGGGGGGCAGAGATGGACAGGGGGGCACGGGACGTAGATACGGTTTAATAACTTAGTAATTCATCGGAGGGAACGTATTCTTTATTCTGCAACATTGGAACACAAGGGCGGTAGAGCCGAAGAGGCCAGGGTCAAACCGTGCATCTGAATGAAAAGCCGTGTCCGCGTGGGGGTGCAGGGCACAGAGCGAGGCAATGAGAGGGTGGGGAGGTGGCACAGAGGAAGGGGGCACAGAAAATGGGACGGCCAGACCCTGGACGCTTAACGTCAACTGGCTGGGACTTGTGATTTAAAAAAAAAAAGCATTAGCAAAGCCAAATGCTTTGGTTTTAATGCACCAACGCATATAAACACAGGCAGTCATACTGCTTACGTGCATTGCATACACAACTGATTATCACATTACTGGCTTTGTTAATGCAGGGAAAAAGAAGTAATAAAGGAGGGCTTTGGGTATAGAAAGCATGTAGTAGATGATGAGTTAAATGTGAGAGCGTGAAAATGGAGTGCAGTTTTCCGATGGAAAAGCAACCCTCATGCATCCGATGGAAGTACTTGCATGAAGGGGCACCGAAACAGCAATCAGAGGCGAAAATTAAACTTCTCTGTAAGGAGACAACACCCACTCTGTGCACAAAGAATTGCTAACAATAGGTTACTGATAACCGCGCTGTCAGCCAGACTTTAAAAATACAAAACACTTGCATGGGATGGTACCAGAATGCAGGAGGCAAGGCTAGTGATAGTTCAGTGCTTCTCAAGCGAACATCAGCCCCCACGGTAAGGGGGGGTGCAGGGGATTGGGAGCACTTATTACCTTAATGACACACAGTGGCGACCAGCACGTGCCATCAACACGCGCACATCACCAGCCGAGGGCAACCCTCCTGTGTAATTAAAGGCCGTCACAGAGGCCCTTGGGGCGCAGGAACCGCAGCACAGGCACGTGCACATGCCCTGTCCGGGCGCGTACAGGCACGGCAAAGAGGAGACTGCAACGAGCCCAGGCGCGTGCACATGCCCTGTCCGGGTAGGCACGCCAAACGAAGACGCAGCGGAAGCGCTGCTCCAGGGCATCAGCGGCTGACTTGTTGCACTGTCGGAGGACTTGGGTGCACACGTGGGACACAGCGGTAAGTGTGCAGCGGGCTGGGCAGGCTGCGGGCGTGAAGACTAAAACGTCCCAGTATGTTTATAGGCAAAAGCACAACGTGTGCATAAGCTCTTGTATGCATTTGTCTAATTTATTAATTTGTTAAACAGGGAAACAGAACGCAGCAAAGAAAAAACAGGAGGCGTATTACAACAGCGCACCGTTAAAGCGAGCCTGCATTTCTCGTGTGTTTGTTAATTAAGCTCACATGGCGCCAGTGAGACGGCCACCTATTTCCTCTCCTGGGAGTTGTTGCACTACAAAGCAGAGCCCTTAATTGTTGCACAACAAAGCAGGGGGCTCATTAACGCGGCGCCAGCTGTACACCTGCAGATCTTCTAAACTGAAAGTTAACTAACAACTCGCAGTTTATGGTGGCGCGTGTTCACGAGCGCGTTCACAATTCCAGTCCGTCCTGCTCCGTGCACATCTTCTGTCTCCCTTCCGAAGCAAGTCAGTAACAATACATCTCACTGGCGACAGAGATTTTGCGCTGCGTCGCCAAGCGAGACCTAAAAATCAATGAGCTGTCGCATGTAGTCTTGAATTGTGTTTGGATACACAAGCACGCAACCAAAGTATTCAGAGCAAAGTCGAAGATCTGGTAACAAAAGAAAGGGATGATCCAGGCAGCGTGTTGCTACAAAGAGAACAAGCACTGAAATACAAGCGTGGCCAAGAAAGCTGCGAAAGTTAAATGTGATAGGGGGAGCAGGAGGGGAGCCCGTGAGTGGTGCGTGCTGGAGAGAGCTCTTTTTCAAAGCACTTACTCGTGCTTGTGGCGCACCGCTGCACACTCCCGCAAGGCGTATGCCGCCACAAGCACGAGTATGTGCTTTAAAAAAGAGCTGCACGACGGCTAAAGGTCTCCTACGCTGCATAGGCGAGACCTAAAAATGGGAAGATATGCAGAAAAATATAAGGACCATTTTTGCAGACTATTACTCTCAACTATAATCTAATTTAACAATTCCATGAACCACAGGTGTCTTGTCTTACCCGGATGACGCCTCAGTACCGGAACTAAGAGACACACTGGATTCCTCTACAACAAGAGGTCTTCTGCCTAGAGGTAAGGCAGCAGGCTCCGACATGCAAAGAGTTCTATGGGATGTGAGGCAACTGGCACATCCCCTATATAATCTGTGCAACACCTTGTTGGAAAACGGTTTAGCTTGCTCTTTACTGGCTTGGCCCTAGCCGTCACCAAACGTAAAACAGCAAAAGCCACAAGTGCATGGTGTGAGAAAGTGGCTCTGTATATACTGTTCCCAAATAGGTACAGTGTGTACAGAGTCCACAGTCCCCAGAGGTTTGGCAAAGGTTAAAGTTAGACATAACCTTACTCTCTAAAGTGGTAGCTTGGTCGAACAGTAAGTCAGTATCAGAGGACAGTGTAAAGCATTTGTTGCACACACTCAGCCAGCAAATGGTCTCACACACTCAATAACTGAACTCTAGGCCAATGGTTTATATAAAAAATATATGGCTGTTTTATTTTAGAACCAACAATAGGTATCAAAATATACTTTCTCAGAATGAGATGCTTTAGTTAAATACTTTGCAATAGGCAATTGACTTTTGCAGATAAAAGTTTTGTTGCAATAGGAAACACAATTTCAAACACAATAATACATTGAACTCAATGGGAATTTTAAGTTGTGTACAATTGATTACTTTCAGGATTACTTTTCAAACTCCAGGACTGGATCCTAGATTCAGTCCTGGGACAGTTCTTGGAAACAAGTGAGTAAATTCGTTTTAGTTACTGTTGTGCTTTTTAAGCAATATTTTGTTATTTTAAAAGTTGACACTTAGAAACTTTTTCCAATCAAATTACCAATGTTATCCTATGAAAGGAAATTCACTTAGCAGGTAAGTGGGGTTATGGTTACTTTTTCTAGATCAGTGTTGGATCCTAGATCCAGCACTAGTCTACCACCTGTAAGCAATTGAGAAACTACCTTTAAGTTACACAGGCGATTTTTAAGGAATATTTATAAGTTTGCAAAATCGACACTTAGACAAAATTTCACAGAAAAACAGTCAATGGCTTCCTATGGAAGAAAATTCAAGTTACGGGTAAAGTATGTTCTCGTTACTTTTGTAATCCAGTGCTGGGCTCCTAGGCACAGTACTGGGGCATCTAACTAAAAAACAGGTAAGTAATTGCGTTTTCACAGTTGGTACGATTTTTAAAGAATATTTGTAGTTTGCAAAAATCGACACTTAGAAGAAATTACACAGAAAAAGAGTCAATGGTTTCCTATGTGAGAAAATTGAGTTAGTGGTAAGTACGGTTGTAAGTACTTTTCAGGGTCAGTGCTGTGCACCAAGATCCAGCACTGGGATCTCTCCTAATATCAGGTGTGTATTTTCATTTCTCAGTGAATATTTTAAAGTTTATACATTCCACACTTAGAATAAATTTCAGAAGAAGCCAGTCAATGTTACCGTATGGAAGAAGAGTGAGTTGTTGCACCCTCAACGGCACAGGGGTAGCCGGGTGCAGAGTGAGTTAGGCCCAATGTTATCCTATAACATTGGGCCTTGGATGGTGGCTGCTGACTAGCAGGCCACGGGCTGTGGGAGCTGGGCTCCTGGTCACTTGCTCAGGACAAATGGGGAAGTAGGTAGGAGTACAAATTGCACTGCCAGGGCCACTCGGGCGGCTGGGTGCAGGGTGCTTTTGAGTCTTCGGGCGCTCAATGGATTTCAATGGGAAAGCTCAAGGACGAACAAAAGACTGCAAGCTCGGGGATGAAGTTTCTTCAGGTGCCACCACCACTTCGAGAGGTAAGTTGGAGGATAGGTAGGTATCCAGGAGTCGGGCACAGGGGGCTGCAGGGCGCCAGGTGCAGGGGTGCTCTCCACCCAGGGGTCCAGCAACATGTCTGCTGTGTGGCAGCCTTGGCAGTCCCTCAGACCAGACATGGATTGTAGGTTATGTTCAGGGGGCATCTCTAAGATGCCCTCTGTCGTGCATTGTACATTAAATCCTGCACTGGCATCAGTGCGGGTTTAATGTGCTGAGAAGTTTGATACCAAACTTCTCAGTCTTCAGTGAAGCCATCATGGTGCTGTGAAGTTCGTGGTGACGATCTCCCAGCACCATTTACTCTTAAATGGCAGCACTGCACACAGTGTCCAGGAATAGACCTGGGTACTGTAGGGGCACAGGGCTCATGCTCCTGTGCCCACACCACTGGCATAGGGAACCCGGCTAGAGGGGTGGCTGATGTATGCCAGGGCAGTGTAGGTTCTGGGCATGGCACACATGCCATGTCGACTCTTTGTTTTGTCTTGTACCCAGACACTCAGCCTGCAAGGGCAGTGTTTGTGTTAGGGTACAGGGCTTCTAAGGGTGGCACAATAAGTACTACAGCCCTTAAAGGCCTTTCCTGGTCACACGGCCCTGGGTACCAAGGGTACCATTTACTAGGGGCTGACATGTGGCCAGGGTTTGCCAATTTGGGTTTTCAGAAGGAACACAGGCCCTGGGCACCTGATTGGCAGGAGTCCAGGGCACACCCAGTCAAAGTACATTCAGCAATTCAGCAAAAAGTGGGGGCATACCATGCAAGAAAGATGGCACTTTCTCACACATGGATGTCCCAAATATTACAAATTGGAAAAGCATGTATACAATTGGACAACGTTGAATGCAGTGCAATCCCCGCACTGGCTACAGCTGCATGAAGCTTGTATGACCTTGGTGTGGGGTATATACCTACTTAAATTGGCAGGCATTGATTGCAGACCAACCTAGATTGTTAAACACACATAGTATGAAATAGTGCATGAGCTTTTGTATTAGTAAAAAAAAAAAGCCTCTAGATTCACCAACTGTTACACCAATGTATTCATATTTTCGTTTCATGTACTGCTGACATGTATGTAGCTGACAGTGTCAAAAGCAGAGCGTTAATGTCAAATTGTCCTACTCTGACTGCACGTCATTGTATCGGTTCAATTCTTGGTCTGCATATTTGTATCCAAATAGAACAGACACCGAATAAGTTGGTCACCCTTATCTTTTAAGGAAGTCTTTTCTCCTTGGCGCCATCTTCGATTACATGTTGTCCAGCTTTAGTACTGTTATTGCTGAGACCCTCGCATCAGCTCTCCATGCGCACTCACATTGAGAAAACGAAGCATGAGCAGGTTTTCCGATAAACGTTTAGCTCTGACAGACATATTGCTTCGAGATAGTACTGCAGAAAATGTAAATAAAAAAATGATGGAATGCTTGTATTAATGCTGGATTCTGTATGACTTGGAACTTAAGTCTATTGTTTTTTACCCACATTAAACCTTAGGCAGGAACCATATGCAAATCAACTGTGGACCTGAACCCCTAGAACAGTCCACCCGAGCTGCCAGGAGAAGCCCCGTCCTAAAGGGGCCAAAAGGAAGCCCATATGGGTTTCCACCCATTTAGCCTCTTCAGTGGGTGTAGTTTAAATTGTATGGGACAGTGAGCATGGGGCCCACTCTGGGCATACGAATCTCACTTACAGCATACGAGACAGTAAGAAACAAAACGAGCAGAGACAAAATCAATAGGTCTCGACTATGGGCAACTTATTGTTCTTGGCAATAGGGAGGGGGTGGTGAACGGGAGGACGGGTGGGGGTCGTGAACAGAGCGGAGGATTCATTAATGATAAGTGTGCGCACGCTTAAAGTCCCCGACAGAAGGGAGCTGTTTTGTATGCGCCTTGTGAACGGGAAAATGCTGTAACCCAAAGTGAACGTGGTTCCCCCATCATCCCATGACGTAGTGGGTGAAACAAAAAATTTGAAGGATAGTAATAGACCAATGGATAAAATGGTTGACTGAAATATTTATAACTTCAGTAACACCTACATGTGTTTAATAACAGTCCTAAAGAGAAGTATTTCACTTAAGTACAAGTGGCCGGACACAATTGTGTCCAGTTACAATGCACCATTTGACTGTTGTAGCGGAGCAGGCATGATTAACAGTCTCCATGTTTAAAAATGTATACCGATTGCAGGCGGAGGTAAAGAAGATACCAATGCGCAGGTGGACGACCGACAATCAGCAGAATCTGCTATGTACGAAACAAGTAACACTGATAAGTGCACAGTGGCAGCACTACAATGGGGAAGAAAATGAACCAGTTTCAGCATTTAGTTTCCTAAATGGCTTCCTTCTACATTTCATGTTAGGATGATAAGCAGCCTTCAAGTCCCAAGCGTGGATTGATCGGTTACATGATGGGGTCATGTGCACGATTGAACTTACAAAAGAGGAGGTCTTGTAATGGCAAACGTGTTGCCAGAGCTTACTTTACATAAATGTCAATCCAGGATGCTTGTTTCTGGTCCCGGGAGAACCTGGCCTGCCAGTGCCGGCTGGACTGTTCCCATGGGGAGCAGACTCGAGATTGATTTGTATAGGTCTGGGTTTAAACTGGTATGACAAGGGGAGCAAAAAAAACGATAGATTTAGGCCCAGATCTCTGTACTGGGGAAAATGTTTGACATTGATCGGCATTCTGTCCATCAATTGTTCTTTTTGTACTTTCTAAAAGTGGCGTTTTCAACCACACAATTTAAAAACTATCTTTACCAAAAGATGTGTTAATAAATTCGGAGGTCAGAGAGCCTAAACTCCATTTCTCTATCCTGTCCCAATGGAAAGTTACACTTGTAAGATGTTACAAAGGAACTCCCATGTTAGACTATGGGACAGATAGGCTTTCAATAGTGAAAAACGGAATTGGCAGAATTTCACTATCACAACATGTAAAACACCAGCACGTGTCCTACCTTTAACATATACTGCACCTGGCCCATGGGGGTACCGTGGGTCTAACTGAGGGATACCTTGCGTGTAAGAAAATGGAATGTTAGGGCCTGGCAAGTGGGGGTGCACTTACCAGGTAAACATAGCAGTTAACTGTGCGCGCAGACACTGCAGTGGCAGGTCTGAGACATATTTACAGAGCTACTCACGTGGGTGGCACAATCAGTGCTGCAGACACACTAGTAGCATTTGATTTACAGGCCCTGGACGCACTCAGTGCACTTTACTAAGGACATACCAGTAAATCAAATATTTCAATCATCGATAACCAATCAAAATTACAATGAACTTTAGCACTGATCAACAGTGGTAAAGTGCCCAGAGTCCTAAAGCCAACACAAGCAGGTAAGGAAAAGAAGCAAAAAAAACTTGGGAATAACCCTGGTAGCCCGGGTGCCTGGCACCAGTTATCCACTCTCCCTCCTGCCAGGTTATGGAAGGCATCTTGACACTGGCCCACCATGGGCAACTGGGGTGGCCTCTCCCACACCCTGTCCTCCTCCCTGGGGCTCTCCACCCCCAACTGGAGCGGTATCCCCAGACATCAGAATTGTCAGGGCACCTGTGGCAGGTGCCCTGCACAATTCTCCCACCAAGTCAGGGGCGCTATCCTGCAACTGGTACACCAGCCTAGGTTTGGTCCCCATAGGCTGGGCAGGGGCCAGGCTTCCCTCTCCTTGCCCACTCTCTTGGAGATCTGCACCCTCCCACCTGGAGCAGTACCCCCAGATGAAACCAGTAAGCTAGCAGTAACCCTTTCCTTCAGGTCGGGGGGGGGGGGCTGAACCTCCAACATATGGCCTGTACCCTTAGGCTGTGCCTGGCAAGCAAGGACTTCTCGGGGGGGGGGTGGAAGAGATATGCATCCACCACCCCCACCCCACCCTCATCGGAAACGCACACACGAGTTGTGCGAGAGTCTGCCTGGCACAGGTCTACAGTCACATGTGCCTGACAGTGCATTACAGCTCTCCAGCTCTTGTCGTTGGCAGAGGTTCCTCAGGAGTAGAGAAGTGATCTAATTATCTGGGGTTTAAGATCCAATACTTATACCCCATTTTCTCTTTGTTCACTTTGTGGCAAGGGTCTCCGAGTCAAGTCCAAACCAGTTCTGCCCTCTCTGGTGCAGCATGACCACAGGAGATAGAGACAACAGTGTACAAAGGAGAGACTGCCTATCCAGGTGCAAGTGAAACTCCTCCCACCACTCTAAATGCAGCCAAGGTCTATTCAGACCAGCTATGAGTCACCCAGGAAAGGCAGGAGACACCTCAAACCCCCTTGTGACTCTACAGTGAATGCACATCCTCAGCTCCTGTCACTACAAAACCAGACAGTCAATACACAAACCAGTAGAGGCCCACAGAATGGTTAAACGAGAAAATGCCTACTTCATAAAAGAGGCATTTTCTACCACACAATTCATAAACCATCTTTATCAAAAGATGTGTTATTAATTTCTGAGTTCAGAGTGCCTAAACTCCATTTCGCTATCTTGCCCCAATGGAAAGTTATATTTGTAAGATGTTACAGAAGCACCTCCCATGTTAGTCTATGGGACAGATAGGCTTTCAATAATGAAAAACTAAAATTGGCATTATTTCACTATCAGGACATATAAAAAACACCAGCACATGTCCGACCTTTTACATACACTGCACCCTGCCCATGGGGGTACCTTGGGCCTACCTGAGAGTTGAATTACATATTTGAAAAAGGAAGGTTTGGGCCTGGCAAGCGGGTGCACTTGCCAGGTCGAGATGGCAGTTAACTGCGCACACAAACACTGCAGTGGCAGGTCTGAGACATTTACAGGGCTATTCATGTGGCTGGCACAATCAGCACTTCAGGCCCACTAGTAGCATTTGATTTACAGGCCCTGGGCACACTCAGTGCACTATAAGTGGGACTTACCAGTAATTCAGATATGTCAATCATGGATAACCAATCCAAATTACAATTTACACAGAGAACGTATGCACTTTAGTACTGATCAGCAGTGGTAATGTGCAGAGAGTCCTAGAGCCAACAAAAGTAGGTCAGGAAAAATAGGAGTAAGAGGCCAAAAAAAACGTGGGAATAGCCCTGCACAAAAGCCATTTACAAAGGCCATGCGCACTATGACTGAGAGAAGCAGTCACCTTACCTCGTGACTCAAAAGATTTCTTTGAAGAAAACAACTTGCAAACATCCAGACCCAACACTAGATGGCAGGAGTATGGAAAGCATGTGTATCTACAGAACACATGCCTCAAGCGTAGGCTTTTCTTGATGCATAATTTATGTATCCCTGCCACCTAATTTGGCTCTCTCCTGCTGCATAATTCCAGTGGGCCTGACAATAGGTCAATTCAATCACTGGGTAAAAGACAGACAAAATGTGCGCCAGTTAGCCACAAAGATAAACAGTAAAAAGCTCTGAGACGCTCTAAAGGAACAGAAGTTACTGGCAAGCATAACTTGTGCATGTATTCGCTTACCTGCCAATAATATGAGCATCGCCTGTTTCCACTGACAGCTGAGAGTTGATCGCTTCAAAGCTTGAATTCTCCAACAGCTTCATGTTTGCAGCTTTTCTTTCCGACACTTGATAGGGCAGTTGCTAATTTCCTGATAAATATAAAGATAATTTACAAGCAGGTATGCGTACTTGAGACAATTTTTACTATACAAATGTGACTTTGTGGCTTCATTCGTGTGGCTCACAGCTCAATGATTAGCAAAGTTGTTAGGGAGTCATCTTTTATTCTTTTTACACTTATGCCCACGTTCCCCCACCAACTGGCTATGGGTGAGATGGTATGCACAGCAAGAGACCCATAAAACATACATCACTCCAGCCATCACTGGGGTGCATGCACCCAGTGCATACAGAGAGCAGCACTGCAGTTTCTCGATCCAGTGCAGGATGTGGTCCCCAGTGAGCTTCCTGCCCCAAACCGCACCCCCCCCCCTCCCCCGGGGCCACTATCGGCACTGGTTTGCTTGTATTTTGGCCTTGCCAATGAGTGTTAAAACAGTTGTATAATAATTTTATTCTAGTTAGTCCCATTGTCAAGATACAGAATTGCGTTTTCAATCTGTACTCTAGGTTTCTCCATAGAACAGCTAGGCCTGCCAGAATGAAAAATAGCTTTTGTATTCTAGTCCCTGTAACAACAGGTTAATATTAAATTTCTGTGTGTCAGACTTATAAATACCATGCACGCTACAAGGCCTACATAAAATTACATCAAAAATGAAAAGAAAAAAACAAACCTTTATAGAGCGCAAACAAATGCCCAAATAACTCTATGATCTCAGGTCTTGGGAACATGCGTTAGAGATATGCCACGGTTTTAGGGCCTTAGGAAAAGGAACCTGAACTTGAAGACTGGAAATAGAACGAGGAAGAGAATTCCAAAGCTTAGCTGTGGCCACTGAAAAGGCTCTGCCTTCCCACCTTGCCTTTCAATATGTAGTAACAGTTCGATTTTTACCTGAAGATAGTAGATGTCTGGAGGGATTATACCAATGGAATAAATGTTTAATTCCATCAGGCCCAATGTTATGCAGTGCCTTGTGAATGCTACATAGACCCTCAAAAGTGATACGTTTGTTAACAGACAGCAAATAAAGCTTCCGGATCCCTGTGGAGGCAGATTGGGGAACATCAAGAATCAACCAACTGCGGTTTGGTTAGTGCAGTCGTATTGAGATCTAGGTAGAGCACATTCCAATAATCCAACCTGGATGTGATCAATGCCCAGGCCGCTTGCATACATGCTGGAAAGGAGATGCAAGGAAACACTTTCCCGAGAGTCTTGATCACCCAGAAACAGGTAGAAACTGTCCAGATAACCAGACGGTCGAAAGAAAAAATGTTGTTAACCAATACTCCAAGGTTCTTTACGGAGCGGTTGGAATGGATAGTGCACCCAACATATCTGGCCACCACATATGGGTACATATGGGTGGTTGACTCCAGATAGAGACCTCTGTTTTGTCTCTACTCAGTCTGAGGTCGTTTTTTACCATCCATTAGGCCACTGCCTGCATGCAGTTTTTAAAGTTGGTAGCAATTGCCTCTGTGTCCTTAGTGATAGACACAATCATGTTTGTGTGTCGTCAGCATAGGGCAGAGCCTGAAGCCCAAACTACCTTATAACTTTCGCCAGTGGTGAAACATAAGTTAAACAGTGTAGGGCTCAAGGAGGAGCCTTAAGGAACCCCAACTGGCAGTTATGGACACTGAACACAAATAATCCACTTTAACTGTCTGAGTCTTATCACTTAAACAGGATGCTAATAGATTCAGCGCAGAGTGACACCAAGTTCCTGCAGCCGATCAACAAGCATAGTAGGAGAAATGGTATCAAAGTCTACAGATGGATCCAAAAGATCAGTGCTGCAGCCTGCCCTGCATCCACCATCGAAAGGATATTGTTGATTGCTGATACCAATGCAGTCTCAGTCAAGTGGTTACTCCTAAATCCAAACCGAGAGACATCAAGCAGTTGATGTTGTTCAAAATAAGTCATCAGCTGGGCATTCAGATGCATGTACAGGCAGCAGAAGGAAGGGCTCAGATTAGGCTTTTTAAAAAGAGGCTTAACAACGTATTTTTTTCAAAAGTTGAGGTTAGCAGCCAGAAGTAATAGCTTTATTCAGAGTTGCTGCAAGATGGGGAACAATATTAGCTCCCAGCTGAATAACACTGAGCCAACAAGGTTCAAGTGGAGAGCCTGATTTAAAGCGGAGAAGATAATGCTCCGTCAGCTAATGTGTGAGCGGAGTAAAACAAGACAATAGAGCAATAGGGCTCTCTCTGGTAGTCGTAGTCTTGGATAGACCTGGCTCAGCATCAATGTCCAGCTGGGAGGAAATAGGAGACCGCGTTAAAGCAGTAGAGTGCTATATAAATATTACACATTTTGGTATGGAAAAAAGTGCCATTCGATTGCAAAAAGCCACCGAGCCCTTTATTCTAGAGGGCGCAGTTAGAAGAATAATTAACTTGAAGATATTTCTGGATGATTTGGCAGAAACAAGCGCGTTAGTACAATGAAGAAATTTCTCTTCCTTAACAACCACTTTATATTCTGCAAGAATAGCATAATAGCCAGCTCTTTCATGAAAATTGTTGCTTTTCTGCCAGGTCCATTCTTGATGACGACATGCCTGTTTCAGCAATCTAGGTCTCTTGGAGAACCACGGAGAGGTAGGAGTCTTCTTCCGCATATAGGTTTCCTTCAACGGGGCCACAGTATTAATGGCGGAGGTAAGCCAAGAGGAGAATTCTATGGCCACCAATTCTGTGTCCTCATGATCTGTCCATTTGCAATAATAAAAGGCTGGGATAAGGATTCTTTACTAAACCCTTTCCAGTTTCTTTTAGAAATTCTATTACTTCCACCAATAACAGTCTACTGTGTAACAGACCAGGAGGGAGAGATGGGAACAGCATAATGACTGGACCAGGTGAGGGGGGAAGAGGCTGAGACACGGAGGTCATTAGAGAAGATACTGTCCAAAATTAGAGAAATGAAAATTGAGAGAGTCCACAACATGTCATGTCTTTAAGGCTCGAGAGTCCTTGCATATATGATTTTACAAGTGGTAACTGAAGTCCCCCCAGAAGTCTAATGCTGTTTTCCCAAATAGGGCTCTATTAGGAGTGCAAACTCAGAAATAAAAGCAGACCTAGGTCCAGGAGACCTGTAGAATAAGATCCCTGCGAATGATTCGGAAGGCCGTATTTTTAAGGGGAAGAATGGCCCTTTGTGAGAAAGTGCCATCTTTCTTGCATGGTATGCCCCCACTTTTTGCTGAAATGCTGAATGTATCCTGGACTCCTGCCAATCAGGTGCCCAGGGCCTATGTTCCTTCCATAAAACACACAAAACCCCAATTGGCAAACCGTGGCCACATGTCAGCCCCATGTAAATGGTACCCCAGGTACCCAGGGAAGGCCGCCCAAGCCCACACACACACACACCCAGCCCACACACCCAGCCCACACACACACACCCAGCCCACACACCCAGCCCACACACACACACCCAGCCCACACACACACACACACACACACACACACCCAGCCCACACACACACACACCCAGCCCACACACACACACACACACCCAGCCCACACACACACACACCCAGCCCACACACACACACACACACACACCCAGCCCCCACACACACACACACACCCAGCCCCCACACACACACACACACCCAGCCCCCCCACACACACACACACACCCAGCCCCCACACACACACACACACCCAGCCCCCACACACACACACACACACCCAGCCCCCACACACACACACACACCCAGCCCCCACACACACACCCAGCCCCCACACACACACCCAGCCCCCACACACACACCCAGCCCCCACACACACACACACCCAGCCCCCACACACACACACACCCAGCCCCCACACACACACACCCAGCCCCCACACACACACACACCCAGCCCCCCCCCACACACACACCCAGCCCCCCCACACACACACACACCCAGCCCCCCCACACACACACCCAGCCCCCCCCCACACACCCAGCACACACACCCAGCCCACACACACACACCCAGCCCACACACACACACCCAGCCCACACACACACACCCAGCCCACACACACACACCCAGCCCACACACACACACACACCCAGCACACACCCAGCACACACCCAGCACGCACCCAGCACGCACCCAGCACGCACCCAGCACGCACCCAGCACGCACCCAGCACGCACCCAGCACGCACACACACACACACACACAAAATCTCCACCCCCAGGATGGGTAGGGGGAAGCTTCATAGGCATGCCACCTCTGTGAGCTTCCCCAGGCCACTGCAACCCACCCCCACCCCCACCCCCCACTCTGGCGGGAATCTTTGGCCGGAAACCCCAATTAAGGACAGGGGATGTGCCAGCCTGCCAACCCCACCTCTTAGGTGGGGGAGGCGAGGTGAAGCACATCTCCGGGCTCTCGCCATCTTGAAGATGGGGAGCCCTATCCTATCAGGACTAGGCTACTGCCCTCCTCCCACAGGAGAGAGGCAGGATAGGGGGGTGTACCCACCCCAGGACAGGGACCCATTGGTCCCTGCCCTTCACCTACCTGTAACACCCCTAAATCTAGTATTCCCTTCCTTCCCCAGATTCCAAAATACAAAGAAGAGCAAGAAGAAAGAAGACCTGCCCTGCAGCTGCTAAGAGGAGGAAGACACAAACTGCTTTGGCCCCAGCCCTACCGGCCTGTCGACCCTCGAACCTGCTCCAACCCGGCATCTCTCGTGGCCAGCAACCTCACAAACCCCGGAGGACCTGGCTACCTTTTGGCTCTAAGCCCCTGGGACTCCCATGAGTACAGGCTCTACTCAAAACCTACCTCCAATCCCTGGCAGCAGCCCGGAACCGCGAACCCAGCACACTCTGCACCAGCCAAGCCTGGCCAGTGCCAGAGTGAACAAAGACCACGAGCACGACCCCACGGCGACTGTGACCCCGAGTCCGGTACCCAAGGACCTCCCTCGACCCTCCTGAAGAAGCCTGCGGCCTCAGAACAAGGTGCCCCCTCATAAGAGTGAAATAGGACGATAGTTCTTGGGGTCTATTCAATCTCCTTTTTAGGTCTCGGCTAGCGAAGGCTGCGCTTGCGCAGTCTCGCTCGTGAGATTTAATGATTTCAGTACGGGGCTTGAACCCGCCCCTCTTCTCCATTGGCTGGCTTCCTAAACGGGGGCCAGCCATTGGAGGAGAGGGGCGTCTGTCCGTTTAAGACAAGTCTTTTTCGGATTCGGGGATGTGTTTTTCTGTACTTTCGGTCCTCTGGAATGTAAACATTCCAGCCAATGGCAAGAGGAGAGAAAGAAAAACACACCCCCAATCCAAAAACACCGCTGCGTTTCTCCGAGGCAGTTCTGCTTGACCTCGGAGAAAGGCGGTGGTGTTAATGGCGTCCTCTCCCCCTGCTCTCGGCTCCCGTGTTCAGCTGCTGCTCTGGTCTCCTCCCCCCTGTCCTCTCAGGCTGGCCCCTACTAAGTTTAAGCAAAAAAGAACATATTCAAAAAGATGCATAAAATACAAAATAGAATTTCAATACCTTATTCCTGTACGCTCACTTTTTATGTTGTTTTCAGCAGCCTCATGAACTGAGCCGTTCGTTACGATTCCTTAAACAGCTTTTCAATAAACCGGGAAAAAAATCTGGCATTGGTATCTAGTTGATGTAACAATGAGGCATGCCCTTACCTCAAGCCAGCGAGGCGTGTTTTCACAGAAGTATTTCCAGTACACGAGAATTGCTCGATGTAAAGTTGGAGACAGTCCAGCATGCAGGGCTCGTCAGAAGCTCTCCAGCTCCCAGTCGGGTCACGTGTCCCACCCGGTGTTACGAAACTCAAAACATTTTGGACTCGTGTTTTTTGGCAGATGCCATTTATTTGACTAAAGAAAAAATATATATTTTTAACCATTACATGTTCACAAATTTGAAGCACTTCTGAAGGATTTTCAGAGATGGAAACGCTCTTGGAAAACACGAGTCTCTGGGGTAATGCCAGCTCATAAGAAATGTGCATAACAGGCATTTCTAGGTTTCTTAACGTCTGTTTTCAACGCCAGGAGCTGCTTTCACTTGCGAGATCACAGCGAACTGCTCCGTTTTTCGAGGCTGCAGGACACAACATAAAGACCGAACCTGCAGGAGTAAGGTATTGTCATACTGAATTAGCATATTTTGGAGTGATGTTGCATACGTTTATATATGGCCCAGCAAAAACAGCGGAAATGTTAGCTATGACTGGGAACTCTGTTTTATAGACTTGGAAGTAATTTGATTTTCTCTTTCAGTTAGCCGAGGTTATACCCAGTTTATTCATCTAATTTTCCATCATCAATAGAAATCCATTTATTAGATTTGGAATTTTTGACTCATTTTGTAATAGTTTAACAAGCTGCACGGTACTAGAGCGTTACCATAAAAAAAATAAGCATATTGTGTCTGATAAAACTATCACCCTAAGAAAAGCAAGATGCATGTATAGATTTGAAAAGTATTGTCTGGATTACCTATATTGCAGAGTTTTGTTTTATAGAACGCAAACTTGACCCGAATCCAATCAGGTATCAGAACGCTGTTCAGTGTCATTACCGATACTCAAACCCAGTTCCCCAGATCCGAGGTTGAGCGCCCTAGCCGTTAGGCCAACTCCTCTCCCAACTCTTCGACACCCACATTTACACTATGCATACGTGTCAGTCAGTGCATTCGTCGATACAAATGTCAGTGAGCAACGTCATCAGCATGGATGCAATTCGTGGAACCTGGAAATGTTTCAAAAATATCATCGATTCTGGTGCGGTTCAATTAATCAAGATCATATATTAAAAAAATAAATACATTGCATTTTGATTGTGCCAGAGACTGTGTAGCTAATATACTGGAACGGTTTTAGATTTCGAATACATATTGTAACCACATCGTGCACTCACATTTGGTTCTATTTAAACTTATTTCAAGGTGTGCAGACAAAATAAACATTTCTTAGATGTATTTGAGTATTATTTTTGATAATTTGTAAATGAATACATTAAAGACGGCATGTGTTGCTAATTTTCATTGCACAACATTTATCCTAATAATATTTATTTTTAGGCGAAATCACACAATGTTCACCGTTGATAAATCCCCCTTTATGTGATTGCTTCAATTGCTGTAACTTTTGACTCTTCTCCTTTGAAGGTTATACTTGAACCTTTCTAATTGGTAGAAGTAATTCCTAATTATGTTATGTATTTATTTTTTGAAACCCTCCTGCCGTGCACTTTTGTACATCTGACGTATTGAACCGTATAACTTCAAGGCGATGATTGTTTGCAATGCCAAACACTCACATTATTCAATATTGTCACTTGGAAGTGGCAAGATAGAAAAAAAAAAAACAAGAATAATTTACTAGGAAAGGAGCGGGTGGGACAATGAAAGGTTGCACAGAGCTCCCAGACCACTGACAGCAGAGCTGCACAGATTTTAGTGAATCTAACAGGAGAGCTAATGCTTAGATTAGTAATCAGTAGGTTCAGACAGAAGACCGTTTACACCAAACGTTGAAGCACAGGGCTAAGATAATAATATTGATAACTTCCTAGACGGCTTTTTTAGTGTGTGCAATGAAAAAAATATTCACATCAGAATTACTGACATGACAGTAAAGTACTCTAGCATCAAGGAGGCTAAGAAGAAACTACTGTAATTTGAAGTTTTCCTTCCAGATGTTAGTGAAGTTAAACTGCCACTTTATGGACCAATTCCTTTATAGGTCTCGGCTAGCGAAGGCTGCGCTTGCGCAGTCTCGCTCGCGAGATTTAACGTTTTAGAAGTGGGGCTTTAACCCATCCCTCTTCTTCACTCTTCTCCATTGGCTGGCCTCTTAAATGCTGGTCAGCCATTGGAGAAGAGCTTTGTCTCTCCAAAGAAGCTGCTTTGGGGCGGAGCTGTTAGTCCGATTAGCCTAAGGCCGCCTTCTGGTGATTTTGATCATGTGCTGCGATTCTGTTCACACTATCAGTGAGCCGATTCAGACAGACAGGCTGAAAGAGAGGCTGATCAAGTCCTGATGCGAAGCAGCGGGGAGTCCATCTGAAGGAAGGAGATTTGCTGTACTACAGTGGAAATTTCTGAAGCAGGGTACGTAGACGTCACAATACTCAGCCAATAAACAACTGACATGCGTTTATTAGGCCAGTGGCGAGCCACTGCACAGCTTCAAAGGCCTCGTGTCCAATGAATGACAACCAAGAACTCCTCTTTCTCCAATCAAACGATAAGGGGATCCCTAACCAATACAAGGTATGCACACTTTCCAATGACTAATCCGATACGTTTGCTCTTATATGATTGGTTGCGAGTACCTTGGTGTCCCCAAAGCTGCGGTTCTTCGCTCTCCCGTGAATACGAACAGAAGACGTCTGTGAAATGAGTATTAACGGACAATTAATTCCAGTCTCAAAAAAAGGGCTGTCGAGTTACAGAGGGTGGGAGACCCAATATTAGGGTGCAAACCTTGCAGGGTTTCCATGTGACTGTTAAGAGCAAGGTGAGACTTTAAGTAGGGGGTGCCAGATTGCTGAAATACAGTATACTGTATGTCATGATGACTCTGGTGTTCTTCCTAGAGAGAGATCGGAGTTTTGTCTAGTGGAAGTTTTGACTCCTGGAAAGGTAGCACATAGGGTTAATGTGCCTGCAGCAAAGAACATGTATCATGCAGATCACAAAGTGCACATAATGTAAATAGGTCAGTGGGCTACTGCGTGTGTGTGTGTGTGTGTGTAGGTGGCCCTGTTGGTGGCTCTATTTGTGTGTGGGTTGCTCTATGTGAGTGGCTCTGGGTATGTAAGTGGCTTTGTGTGTGGCTCTGTGTGTGGGTGCAAATGCAATAGGTCTCGCATTTGAGAGTGATTAATCTATTGACATTGTACATAACAATGCAGTTTCTTTAAGTGTTTTAAAAAACAAAAACATAAACAAAAATAATGTCATGAGCTATGCCAATAGCTCTAACTTTAACAATGCCGAGACCATTGCATTGTAAATGCTTGTTAAATATGGGTATGATGATCGATTCTCCCCATGTCTGGGGAATTGTATCAGTAATGGCTGAATTAAACACTCTAGATAAGATGGGCCCCCTGCGAGAAAGTGGCTCTGCATATACTGTTCCCAAATAGGTACAGTGTGTACAGAGTCCACAGTCCCCAGAGGTTTGGCAGAGGTTAAAGTTAGACATAACCTTACTCTCTCTAAAGTGGTAGCTTGGTCGAGCAGTAAGGCAGTATCAGAGGACAGTGTAAAGCATTTGTTGTACACACTCCGTCAGCAAATGGTCTCACACAAGAACTGAACTCTAGGCCAATGGTTTATATAAAAAATGTATGGTTGTTTTTATTTTAGAACCAACAATAGGTATCAAAATATACTTTCTCAGAATGAGATGCTTTAGTTAAATACTTTGCAATAGGCAATTGACTTTAAAGAGAATAGGCAACACAATTTCAAACACAATAATTCATTGAGCTCAATGTGAGTTTTAAGTTATTTGCAATTGATTACCTTTCTAACTCCAGGACTGGATCCTAGATTCAGTCCTAGGACAGTTATTGGAGACAAGTGAGTAAATTAGTTTTAGTCACGGTTGTGATTTTGAAGCAATATTTTGCTATTTTAAAAGTTCACACTTAGAAACTTTTGCTAATCAAATTACCAATGTTATCCTATGGAAGGAAATTCACTTAGCAGGTAAGTGGGGTTATGGTTACATTTTCTAGGTCAGTGTTGGTTCCTAGATCCAGCACTAGCGTACCACCTGGAAGCAGTTGAGAAACTGCGTTTAAGTTACACAGGCGATTTTTAAGGAATATTTATAAGTTTGCAAAATCGACACTTAGAAGAAATTTCATAGAAAAACAGTTAATGGTTCCCTATGGAAGAAAATTCAAGTTACGGGTAAAGTATGTTTGCGTTACTTTTGTAATCCAGGGCTGGGCTCCTAGGCTCAGTACTGGGACCTCTATCTAAAACAGGTAAGTGATTACGTTTTCACAGTTGGTACGATTTTTTTAAAGAATATTTGTAGGTTGCAAAAATCGACAGAAGAAATTTCACAGAAAAACAGTCAATGATTTCCTATGGAAGACAATTGGGTTAGTGGTAAGTACGGTTGTGAGTACTTTTCAGGGTCAGTGCTGGGCACCAAGATCCAGCACTGGGATCTCTCCTAATAGCAGGTGAGTATTTCCGTTTTCGTTACTCGGTTGATTTTAGGTGAATGTTTTAAGTTTTAGAAACTCCACACCTAGAAGAAATTTCAGAAGAAACCAGTCAATGTTACCCAATGGAAGAAAAGTGAGTTATCAGCTTTTGGGTAAGTACTCGACTGGCAGAGTTAAGGTTCTGGGTACAGACTCAGGGGTCTCCCAGGGTCCGGTTGGTACAGTTGTTACACCCTCAGCGGTACTAGGGCGGCCGGGTGCAGAGTGAGTTAGGCCCAATGTTATCTTATGGGAGGCAGGGGGGTCTTGGTTGGTGGCTGCTGACTAGCAGGCCGCGCGTTTGTGGGAGCTGGGCTCCTGGTCACTTGCTCAGGGCAAATGGGGAAGTAGGAAGGAGTAGAAGTTGCACTGCCAGGGCCACTCGGGCGACTGGGTGCAGGGTGCTTTAGAGCCTTCGGGCGCTCAATGGATTTCAATGGGAAAGCTCAAGGATGAACAAAGGCTGCAAGCTCGGGGACGAAGATTCTTCGGGTGCCACCACCACTTTGAGAGGTAAGTTGGGTAGTTGGAGGATAGGTAGGTACCCAGGAATCAGGCACAGGGGG
Organism: Triturus cristatus; assembly: GCF_964204655.1. NCBI lineage: Eukaryota > Metazoa > Chordata > Amphibia > Caudata > Salamandridae > Triturus > Triturus cristatus. The sequence goes on from NC_140587.1 coordinate 104,454,524, forward strand.
CCGCGTGCAGGGGTGCCTTTTGATGTCGGTTGGGGTGGGTCCCTGGTTCTGAGGCGTAGTCAGGAGCGTCGAGGTGGGTTCTTGGGTGCCGGATTTGGGGTCACAGTCGCTGGGGGGACGTCCTCGAGGTCTTTGTCCACTCCGGCACAGGCCAGGCTTGGCGGGTGCAGAGTGTGCAGGGTTTGAGGTTCTGGGCTGATGCCAGGGGTTAGAAACTTGCTTTGAGCAGAGCCACTGCTCATGGGAGTCCCAGATGCTCAGAGTCACAAGGTAGCCAGGTCCTCCGGGGTTTGTGAAGTTGCTGGCCACAGGAGGTGCCGCGATTTAGCAGGAGCAGGTTCGAGGTTCGACAGGCATGTAGGGTTGGGGCCCAAGCAGTTGGTGTCTTCCTCTTCTTAGCAGTTGCACGGCGGTCTTCTTTCTTCTTGTTCTTCTTTGCTTTTGCGGAATCTGGAATCTGCGGAAGGAAGGGTCAGGATGCCCCTAAATACTAGATTTAGGGGCGTTACAGGTAGGTAAAGGGCAGGGACCCCTGTGGTGGGTACACCTCCTATCCTGCCACTCTCCTGTGGGAGGTGGGCAGTAGCCTAGTCCCGATTGGGCAGGGCTTCCCATCTTCAAGAGGGAAGCCCTGGGGGTGGGGTTGGCAGAGGCTGGCACATCCTCTGTCCTTACTTGGGGTTTCCGGCCAGTCTTCCCGCCAGAGTGGGGGTCAAAACCGATGGGGGCCAGTTGCTGGGAACAGAAAGTGGCCTGGAGAAGCTCACAAAGGCGTCATGCCTCTGAAGCTTCCCCCTGCCTATCCTGGGAGGAGGAGACCTAGCACCTCGCCCAGGATGTGCATTGTTGCAGGCACAGGAGAGCTGGGGCTCTCCACCCAGGGGTCCAGCAACAGGTCTGCTGTGTGGCAGCCTAGGCAGCCTCTCAGACAAGATGTGGATTGTAGGTTAGGTTTCTGAGGGCATCTCTAAGATGCCCTCTGTAGTGCTTTGTACATTAAATCCCACATTGGCATCAGTGCGGGTTTAATGTGCTGAGAAGTTCGATACCAAGCTTCTCAGTCTTCAGTGTTGCCATTATGGTGCTGTGGGGTTCATGTTTGACAAGCTCTCAGCACCACATACTCTTAAATGGCAGCACTGCACTTACAGTGCCCGGGAATGGACCTGGGTACTGTAGGGTCACAGGGCTCATGCTCCTGTGCCCACACCACTGGCATAGGGCACCCAGCTAGATGCGTGGCTGATGTATGCCAGGGCAGTGTAGGTTGTGGGCATGGCACACAGGGATGTGGGTCATGTCGACTCTTGGTTTGTCTTGTACCCAGACACTCAGCCTGCAAGGGCAGTGTGTTTGTGTTAGGGTACAGGGCCTCTAAGGGTGGCACAATGAGTGTTGCAGCCCTTAGAGGCCTTCCCTATTCACAAGACCCTGGGTATCTAGGGTAGCATTTACCAGGGGCTGACATGTGGCCAGGGTTTGCCAATTTGGGTTTTAGGGAAGGAACATAGGCCCTGGGCCCCTTATTTGCAGGAGGCCAGGTCACACTCTGTCAAAATACATTCAGCAATTCAGCAAAAAGTGGGGGCATACCATGCAAGAAAGATGGCACTTTCTCACACCCCCATAATACAGGGACAGATTGATAAACATCAACTGGGACACCATGCGGGCCTGGGGTCCGCTCCCTGGCACTCGCCTGAATGGCCTGGAGGACTACATCACTGGTAATATTCAGAGGGAGATATCTCCCCCCTCCTAACTGCCACTCTGACTCTCCCATCGTCTCCCCATTATTGCTAAAAATTCCAGAAAAAGGTGTCATCCAGGTATCTGAAGAAGCAAAGGAACCGAACTCTGTGATATTATCACTCTTCAGGAAGGGAGCGTTTACTGTACCCAGAGGAGTTTGTTATTCCTGGTTTATGCAGCAATAGCCAAGTGTTCCCATGCCTAGGCCTGAAGTGACTTTTTCCAGGCAGCTATAGCTATTTTGTACTCGCACCGTAGGGTTTTGATTGGTTAATAAATCTTGCGGTGATTTAGACAGGGCATGCTTTAAAACCTGTAATGCTTTGGTGCAAGTACCATCAAACCACCCCTTTTTTTGTTACATGACGATCCAGGATGCTTCGTTAAAAGTGATTTGACGGAATTGGCAATGGAGCAAAAAAATTCTGGGTCACTATACTTGGGGCGATTTCATTCTGGAGACAGTATGTTATTTCCCTGCGATTAGAAACTACTATTCTTCTCATGCTCGAGAGTGGATCAACACCCGTCCATTTAATTCTAACACCATTTGTCCGCACGGGGTCAATATGGTTTGCTAAGTCAAATACATCATTCCTTTGGCCCCAGAAGAAAAATGTTAATGTAAGGAGGTTATGATCACTAAATAAGGAGGAAACGACATTAAGGTTGCCACACATACAGATAGCAGAAGCAGACACTAATACATGGCCTATGATGGAGTATAAGTTCCTCCCTATAAAAGTTGGGGAACCAGCCCCCATTCAACCACAGCACCCCCCCCCCAGTAGTTGGAAGGCATATTTAGGGATCATATGATTTAGGACTTCCCCATAGTTGTAGCAAAAATTTTCATTTTCCTCTCCGCCCTCATATGTGGCCACATGCCTGGTTGTTAGATGCTCCGCATGCCTGTATGTTAAAATCTCCTGCCCACAATAAAAGATACTCTGTATTAATTGGAGATAAAAAAAAGTTTCAAGGCCATGATCAAGCGCTATTGCCACATTACTACGTGTAGAATCGAAGTTGTTATTGTACAATTACCAGATCTCTCCCCCCCCCACCCCCCTTTTTTGCTTAGCCATAGTATTTGTGCATGGGGGCCCACGAATGCAATCTTTTTAACATTAATAGAGATTTTATTGGAAATGTCATAACCAGATATGGTACTAACAAAATCAATATTTGCAGCATTATTTGATAATCCATTCACATGCCAGGTTGCGAACTCAAACCCTTCCATGTGGGGCTGTCCTGCCTGGTAAGTAGTAGATACACTTATAGGTGCACTAAACTTATCACTAATCAACCTTAGCTACTACCATCCCGCGGATTGCGGGTGCCTGCGTGAAATGTGTACAGTCTGAGATTGCTGCATTATCTGATTGGCTATGGGATCTCTTGTAAAATACAATTTCTGGTGATTCCTGGAGTCACCAGCACAGCTTTGATCAGAGCCAAGTCATTTGTTATCACCTAGTCTACTCAGCACCTCATATCTGTTGGGCATTATAAATTAAGGCCCCTGGGGCGGGTATGAGCTTTGATGGGAGAATGCTCACGTCTTGTGTCTCCATCGATAATACTCCTGTCATTTTATGGATACCACTGGCAGTTCCTGGGCTTCTAAAATTAAATGACACAATCACCCCCAAGATTTTTTTTCCAGAGGCCCAATCCACCCACCTCTCCTTTTAAGCAAGATTTCATGGGCTCTACTAGGAGAAAATAAATGTCTGATGCCAAGCCAATGAACCACCTTATTCTTCAAACATTCTGTAGTTTCCCTAACCCCTTATTTTAGAGGGAGGACACTGACTAGAACCTCCACATATGGACAGCTAGCTGGTGGCAAATTGATGGTAACTAGGTCTTGTAGGGGCACATCAGTGTCGATATTAAGGGGGTGCCGATTAAAACTTCCTTGGTGTTGTACCATAATGTCAGTCCTAGAAAATTTGCTATTAGGCTCTGGTACATTTTTGCTCAACATCACATGCTGTCTGGGACGGGTTAAACCCTCGGTATGTGGGGGCTTGCCACCTATGGAATTATTCAAACCAATGTCTATTGGTGGGAGTCTCTTAGCCAGTTGCGTTTTACTCCCAATAGTGGCCTTTTTCAATTCCTCCTCCATCCTACCCAGCCTTTCTTTAAGTGGGTTTAATAAATTACTAATGACAGATGTTAATTTGTCCCAAAATAGTGCCCATATTTGGTTGGCCATACAATTAGTTCTATGATTCCACCCCCCATAAAAAAGAAGTTCATTCGGAGATCTTAAATCAACACGGGTCTTTCTTTTTTGTTTTGCTGCTGGTTGGTGGGCCACGTTCGGGGCTTTAACTTCTCGTGGGGTTGCTTGTTCCAGGGGTAGAGGTGGATCCCTGCTCTAATACAGTTGGTGTTACAGTTTGACAGATCATTTCCCTTGTGCATCCTGCACTCTGGTCGTCTTGCTCATTACCTAGATACACCTTTCCTTTAATGGATGTTACACATTGGCTACCCCAGTACCTCCATTTCCCCCAGATGCAGTAAGAGAAATGCGCTGCTCCGCTATGTCAATTTCTTTAGCTAGAGTCCAAACAGCACGGGCCATGAAGCGGTCAATGGTGGTACGCTTAGGAGTACTGGGCAACTCAGTTAATGGCTTTGTACCCCTCACCTTTCATTTGCCCATATTACTAAATATTTTTCAAAAGATAGATGTGACCACAGAAGGGGAAGACAGACTTACTCCACCCCAGCCCTCGCTGTTACACAGCTAGTGTCCTTTTGCCAGCTATGGTAACCCACTTCCATCAGCGGGAGCTCAAACCAAGAGAGTGGGACCAGCCCAGCCTCTTCCGGCAGCAGTGGGGCGCAGACGGGCACGGACTTTAGCCCGGTCACGCCCACGTCCCGCGCTGCGGTAGCCTTGAGGTGGTTATAAGAGCCTCTGGGTGCAGGAAATGTGGAGTTGGCGCCTCCTGTCGCTAGGCGTTATGGGGCATGCAGTCCACCGGGATGCTGGCGTCAGGCTGCGGCGTCTGGCAGGCAGTAAGCGGCTCCCGCGCTGCAGGAGCCGCAAGGTGGTTATAAGCGCCTCCGGGAGCAGGAAATGTGTTGGCGCCTCCTGGCGCTACACGTTATGGGGCCTGCAGTCCCCCGGGATGCTGCCGGTGTCAGGCTGCGGTGTCTGGCAGGCAGTAAGCGGCTAAACTGTACTCCATTGCCAGCAATTAGTTAGTGTCTTGGGCGCCCCATCCCTAAAGAAAGAACTTCTAAGAAAACTTAAGAGGGCACTTGTTGTGATGTGAAGGACAGGCAAGGCTTCTATCCATTTGGGATAGTAGTCTACCAATACTATGACATATCTACCCCTGAACCTGGATTGCTGAATTGGGCCAATGATATTCATAGCTAACTTGTTCAAAAGCCTGCCGGGTACCTTCACTGCTGACATGGGAATATCTTCTAGCACTCTAACATGTCACTAACAGCACAGCCGAAACAATCTCTTTCTGTACTATCATTTTATCCATGGGGGCCACCAAAACTGTGAACTAACCCGGTTTTGGATAAACTACTGCCCTGATGACCCACATGAGCTAAGTCAACTATGTTATCTCGCACAGATCCGAGAAGGAGGTGGGGGCATTTTCTTGCTTCTTACTCACATGTTGCCCACTAAGCATGTAATTTCTTAAATCTCAAAATCTCTCTACCTGGTCAAGCACATCCTTATGATTTTCAGGCCATATGTTTTTTTGTAAATGATTTAACATTTTAAGTTCATCTTCTTCCAAACTACCCTTCCAATTTTCTTCATTAAGCCCTTCTATTGTTATTGCCAAAACATTGTTGTCATATTCCTCATCAGCAATATCTCTACTCTAAATCAGCAGCTGGAATAGACAGTCCGCTAACAAATTACTTTAACCAGGAAGGCATTCCACCTTAAAATGTTCACCTTCTAACCCAAAAACCAAATCAAGAAATTCTGGGCGATGTACGTTTTACACCTCCGAGAGAAAAACTAAAAATCAAAAGGTCTGTGACCCATTCTTATCGTGAAAGGATTAACCCATAATACATTCTTGAAATGTTTGATTGCCTATAAGGAGGCCAAAGCCTCCTTATGCACTAAGGAGTAATTTTTCTCAGAACTCTTAAGCATGCAGAGGCAATTTCTATGACATTTTCCTTACCTTGATCATACTGTCAATGTATCACCTAATCCTTTGGTACTGGCATCTGTGTTTAGAAGTGTATTAAAATTAGTGGCTTCTGGGATTACTTTTTTATGGTCAAGAAACCCTCATTGCCAAGGTACTCTTCCTTAAGAAAGATCCTAATATGCTCAACCTTGTCACCAACCCCTTCACAAATTTGGAAGCATATACAGCAAAGGCCAGGAAATACCATGCCTAATTTGTTTGTTTGCCTAGTTTTTGTTTGTGGTGTGGGTGCTTTACCAACAGCTGCTGCTAGATCTGTGGAGAAGTGTAGCTCACTGGTTAGAGGAGGCATACCCTGAAGCAGAGATCAGGCCTGGGACCTGGGTTCGATTCCCGACGCGGCAGGGTCCAGAACCCAATTGTCCACGGACTTGATAATTCTCGCTTCGGTGCCCACTCTAAGCATGAGTTCACACTATGCAGCTCTGGGCAACAAGCCTGCTTAATCTCCACAACGGCCCCCCGCGGCGGGATGCCTGGCTTTCACCTTGGGGATACCCAGTATGGGTTATCTTACAGGGAAAAACCAGGACGGGTTCCCAATGCAAGCGCCAAGATGCCCGTAGGGTGATAGTTGCGCTCTATAAGTACCCCAATCAATCAATCAATCAATCAATCTGTCTTGGGTTTAATACCATCTTTTGGTGTGACCCAAGTATGAAACGGATCCTACATATATTTGATAATTCTCTTTACTGATGGCAGACCAGCTTTAAGTTTTGCCAATACTTCGATAAAAGTATTATTGTGACTTTGTACATCTTGGCCGTATAGTAATGATGGTCTGGAAGCACCCAACATGCGGAATGTCCTCCAATACATTTTGCAATTATGCTGGAGAAAGGCAGCAGAGACGAACTCTTATGGCATGCGACAAAAGGGGAAAGCCCCAACACTAGTTCTGAAAGATGTGAGGGCTAATGACTCTGGATGTTTTTTCACTGGATGGTATGCTGCATTTAAGGCCAACAATGTAAACAGCTTTTTTCTCCTATAACACTAAGCATTTCATTTATGTGAGGTAGTGGATGGCGATCCACCTATATGCTGCCAGTTATATGCCTTAAACTTGACACACAAGTATGGCTTTTCCACCCAAAGCGAACATTCTATGCATTCAATAACTTCATTTCAGAAGCCTGCCAAAATATTTTTAATTGCTCTTTCATCATATGAACCTTAAGCACTACAGGTCTAGTAGGGGAATTAAGTTTAATTATGTTGAAAACCAGTTAAAAGACCGAATTAATCAGTAAATACTTCAGGGAATTCTTTGCATACCTCATCTCCTGTGAAAGAGCGATTTACTCTAAGGGGCAGGTTCCACTGTATTGAGATTTAAACAATCCCCAGTTCTTCTCGAAGTTCTTATCCCAGTGGATCCCTTTTTTGGTATCATTTTCCTGGTGTCTGTCTACCTTTGAATGCCATTTCCATCTGGAGCATGCATTCTAATGGAACAGGATCCTTATTTTATCCACCCAGATTACAAAGCCCTTTACAATAACATTTCTGTTAAACTAACTGGTCATAAAATATCTTATGAAAAGGGATCAGATATTTCCAAAGATGTGTACCTCCTCTCCATCAAATATCACAAAACGGTGACTGTATCATGGATTGCACAGCCTTACCCCCAGAACACCAAATGGTTGGCAAAAATGTGAATTGCATGCAAAGAGTACACACATATGAACAACAGAGTGGGTAACATCTAACCACAAACTCATCCTCAGCTGCAAAACCAGTCACCAGGGAGAAGTAGACAAAGAAACGCTTCTTCCTCAGCTACACCACACAGAACAGGACATATCATCGTACAATGAAAAAACCCAAGGCAAAACAGTCTCATTTTTGGGAAAACATCCTTGATGTGACAACCAGTAAAGTAGTTTCGGCAGTGAAGACAGGAAGTTATCATCTGTCCCTCAGTGGAAGTCTACAGGGAGGAGTTATAAAGTCTTGGATAGCAGTGAGGGGCGCTATTGTCTGTGGAAGGAAGGGTATCATTACGAGAGTAAAGGTTCACTTACAGGTTGCAAATGAGATGGGTGTCTGTAGGTGAACAGATTCACCTACATGCAGAGAAGGAAAGGGGTGTCACTGTTGATGGAGCAAGGTTTCGTATAAAAGAAACTTGCTTGTATGCAAACCTCTCAAACAACATGTAACAACGTAACCGACCAGTCTTGTAAATACTAATATCGCATTACATACAACATGCTGTATATAGGGGAAGCTTTTATATGCAATTACTAACAAGTAACCCAAGTGTCTTAATATGGCCGCCGAAAATGCGGGATTTTCACTGCGCATGCGTCTACTGCATCTACATAGTATGATGCCGTCTTTGCTTTGGAGGGGGAACTTTGCAGCTGCGCAATAGCTCCTAATATGGCCGCTTGAAACTCACATGTTAATGCACATGCTACTGCTTAAACTAAACCTCGTAAGTTCTACTAAACACTAATGCGGAAGATTGAATTAAGTAAATGGGGATAAAGTAGAGCTAAGTGGTATACAGTGAAATCATTTGTTTTTGCAATCTAATAAGTCTTTTTCTGACTATTAGTTTATGTTTGGGCCTCGGAGGGTGACTAAAATCCCTACCCCACCAGCTGTCTGCGCAGGCGCACAGAAGCCTGCCGAAAACCATGTTAGCATTATTGCCAAGGCCACACTGGACTGAAACGCCTGGGAACTCAAACTATTGACCCGGACAAAGAAAGAAACGTAAATAAATTGTGTCAAATGTGTATTGATCATAACGTGAAATGTGGGTGGGAATAAAGCTTGGAAAAACTAATTAAGGGGCGGGAACAAAGAACACGGGACCCTCAGAAAATGATTACATCTGCTATGGTGTGATGACCTCCTCCCCTTGCCTTGCCCAATGAAAATAGGGGTTTTCACGGAAATTGAAACATTGGGGGGTGGAACATACACGCAGAATGGTATAATTGAGCTAAGTTTAGTTAGTTGTTAGACTGACCGCCATTGAGCAGACTGCCATTACACTTGATGGAGAACTGATGACACCATCATCAGACGCAGGGGATAGCCACAGACTATGCCTATTCCAGACTCCCGAGACCCTGCTTGAGAGAACGAGATGCTGATCGAAAGCCCATCATCTAAAAGGGAAGTTTCAGAAGAAACTACCCGAGGAGAATAATGCCAGAGAGGGGTGTGACGCAGGCGTTGGTTGCACTTAGAAGGGGTCCCCTTTCCGGTCCTCAACCGGTCTTGATCCTTATCTCCCAACTTATTTGGGAGACCTTCACGGACTCCTTGGCCAGGGGATCGGTCACCGCATTATCCTAGGTAATTATAATTCTGTGTAGTATGTCCATGTACTGCTCTCTGTTCTCTCCCTCTTCAGGTACCGTCATCATTGATCTTTTATTGTGACTTTGCTTGTACTTGATTTTAAATCTTCCTGAATGAAGGTGTTTACTGTAATTGATTCTGACTCACAAAATTGATTTAGATAGAGATTTTAAAACTTCTTGAGTTTGTGGTTATTTGAAGGTAAATTAATGTCATTTCTACCTTAAACTAATTCAGCAACCTGATTCTTTGAGTAGATGAAAATTATTTACAAGGCGTTGGTAAGATTTGGTAAAGCTGAATATCAAATTACAGGTGAACCCAAAATTAATGCCAGCTGGGTTTTTCTAGCTTACTTGTATGAATGTTATGGGCCCAGGTGAGTATATGGTATGTGTGAGTAACCCAAGCTGGTAACCCGCTCCATCAGTTTTTCTTGGTAGCAGAGACATGGTTAGGTTCTAGTTAGATAGGTAGAAATATTGTGGATTGCATTTTTGATTTATGTATTAACCCGTGTGTTTTTTTTTTATGTTGTCCAGAAAATTCCCGGGAATATTGAATAGCGGGTGGTAAATGGAAGCCACACTGTAGTGAGGTTACTTGTCAGGATTCATAAAGGTGCTAAAGGTTACGCAGAACTAGAAGCACTGATGTAGGGATTATTTTTCTGTATTGAAGTGAGAATGAGTGGTAGCAAAGGAGTTTGTTGGTGAAACTTTGGTCTTAAATCACCTAGAAAGGGTAATACTAAAGGAGTAACAGGTTCTATGATGTTTATGTGAGGAGTAAGCGGAAAGGTTTTACTCGTAGTGTGCGAAGAGTAAGCAGAAAGGTTTTACTCGCAGTAAAAGAAATTGACTATTCTTTGAAATTTAGAGAATCTGACAAAGTAGTGAATGTTTCTATGTTGTTAATGCAAATTTACATGAAAAGTGTTAAGAAATTAAGTTGTCGCATTACCTTGTAAAGGAGGGGTCAGTTGCGGGTGCTGTACAGACGTCACAAAGAGCCGCGCTGGAATTGGTAGAAACAGCAGGCGTGTGACTGACGCGAGAATTGTAAAGGGGGAGTCAGTGGCAAGGAGTGATACAGACGTCACTGAAAGCCGTGCTACTGTATTGGCTAAACGCACAGTGTAAAACAAGCCCCGATTGGTTGCAAGAATAGAAGACGCACTAGTATTGGAGAAGATGTTTAAGTGAAAGCACATTGATTAGTTGTAAACAATAGAAATCCCAAGAATAATAATAGATAGTGGATTTTGTATGTACGATCCGACATTAATAGGGACTCGCCCAGACAGAAGATATTTAGGGACCGCACAAAATGTATAGAGAGAAAAGAAAAATGTCCTTTATGCAGAAAGTTAAGAATTATTTTTAAAAGGATAAACCCATTCAAACTAGAGCAGGAATTCTCATTTCTCCTCCGAAAACTCCCGCATCCTACATGATGGTAGAAAGAGGATATTATACCGGTGTATGGTTAGAAAATTGGATAAAATATACAAAAGATGATGGAATATTGGCTTTTCCAGAGTACAGAACATTCAATGGAAGTATTTTACATAATTTACGCACTAGAATGAATGAATTAGAACCAAGACCCAGATTAACTCAGTATGAGGCACTAGAAGAATGGGAGACAGAGGCATTTGAACGAGAAAGACCAAGGAGTGACAGAAATTTGAGCAGATTTTATCCAGAATTTCCACATGAAACCCGAGACAAGCAGATGAAACAGTGGAGGCAAGCCATGTTAACTGAAGGATTATATCCTGTATTAATGGCTAAGGAACAGACAGGAGGCAAGTGCACAGAAAAGAAAAAGCATTTAATGATGACATGGTGCAGAGATTCAGACGATTATTTAGAAGATATATTTTAATGAAAAATCTTCCGCCTTATCAAGAAGGACCAAATAAAACTACTCCCGAGTGCCCCACTCCTAGACACACCCTTGGTACCAGAAATATTACATGAGAAAACAATGGAAAGGGTACTTCAGGAAAAAGAAGGAAGCGATAAATAAGAATAGAGACAAATTAATACAGAAGATAACCCAGTTAAACACGCATCCTGAAGCACTAACTATACCAATGACTATAGGTCCTCTAGTCCCATTGTACGGAGATAAAACTAATAGTCTTAAAACACCTGTCATGACCACACCCATGATTGAACCTAGATAACAGAAAATAATAATTGATAACCAAACCAGAGAATGCGAGTCAGTAATTTCATTAATGGACTTGCTAATAAGAGGGCAAATAAATGACACACCCAGAAGAGTCACACCAGGTTGCTCAAAAGAGGTACGAATTGAGACATCCACCTGAACAAAGAGTGCCACCATAATAACCCCAGAGGAATTAGAAAGATGGACACGAGACAGAGAAACCCGATCCACCACCAAAAATACTAGATATTTTTAAATTAAGAGATGAATTAGAAGAAATGATAGCTGGAAATGTAGGACTGGACAGGTTAAATACCTATAGTGAGGAAGAATTGCTATTCATTTGCAGAAGCATAACCAGAAACACAAAAACATTTCATGAAAAATTAATGAATTTAGCCTCCGAAATGGGAATAGAGATAGGGCAATCCAAAGTACTGCAAAAACCTTATAGAGCAGAATTTCCATATAAAGATTTGGAAAAATGTCAGGAAGAAAGTTCCAGGTAAAAGAATTAATGACGATATTGCAGAAATGGGGAGATTTAGATCGATAGAAAGTAAGGTGGGCAAAGAAAAATGAGGAAGCACAGACCAGTCTAGTGACATCAGAATATTTAAATGAAAGAAACAGAAAAGGCAGAAGGGTTGTACCCAATGAGAGAAGTTCCAGGAGGAGGTTATGTACATGTTCCATGGACAGACAAGATATTTTATCATTTACAGATGATTTCCCAAAACTGAGAGAAAAACATGTGGAATGGTATGGACGAGTTGAAAGGTTTGGGAAGATTTCAAACGTTTTGCTGAAGGATCACATGGTCGTTTTGACATAGTGGTGCCTGCTGATTAGTGGACTGAATGTAAAATAACAGTCGATTGGTCAAATGATGAGTACCCGAGAAACGAGAAAACAGGAGCCCCGTAAGAAGAGGTTATGAAAAAATATAACCAAGTAATTACTTTCTTAAAAGGGAAAATTTCCCCAAAAGAGACAGATTGGATAAAGATAGACAGAACAACCCAGGAAAAAGAGGAGTCTGTACATGCATACTGTGAGCGCCGTATAGTGGATTTGAAAGTATTGGGAATAAGGACGACTCATTTTGTGTATCGATTTGTGTTAGGGTTAAGAAAAGAAATATCTGAAATAATTAAGCAGCATAATTTGTGTTGGCAAGCAAAGCCCATAGATGAGATTATAAAATATGCAAAATACTGTGGAGATGAAATTGACAATAGAATTTAGAGAAGAAAGTGATGTGGGCTCAAGTAAAACTAGCAGAACAGCAGGAACTTCAGTTAACTAATATGGCGGGAAAAACAGGAAAGGGGCAAAGTAATGGTGAAAATAATGGGGGTAAACTAAAAGGGCGGTTGAGCAGAGAAGAGGCAAAGAAAAGGTTCCCTTGTCATGGGTGCGTAAAATTGGGGCATTGGAAAAACTAGTGTAAAAATATACAGAATAATGAAGACCCCAATAAAAATGTAAATCCACAGACGCAGAATGAGGAGATAATGGGTCAACCGCAACAGGTTGTAAACCTGCAGAGTCAATTGCCACCTGCCCCTTTGCCAAATTTTGAGAGTCAAGCAGAGTACAGTGCGGACACCGGATTTCAAGAAGGAAGTGGTAAGAAAAATTACTTAACATCACAGTTTCTTTTGCAGGATCCATATTTCGAAGATCAGGATCAATGACGGTGCCCGAGAGGGGAGGATAAGGAGTGCGTACTTGGCGCATCCTTACCGGTAGATCAGTCAGGTCCATATTTGATGGAAAGGTAGGAGGAAATGATATTACCTTTTTGTTGGACACTGGTGCTACCCGTTCTACTGTGAGAACAGCAGACATCCCAAACCTACCCCTCTCGGGGGAAGCGATCCAAGATGTGGGCGTTTCTAATAAGCAAATTAGGACCCCTATTACAAAACCAATGGAGGTATGCATTAACAACTTTAAAGAGATGCACAAGTTCGTAGTATGTGACTCCAGTCATGTGAATTTACTAGGGAGGGACTTGTGCAAAATTAATTGCACCATCTTTTGCACACCGGACGGTGTTGCCATTCAAACCCCAGATGAAGATGGAATATACAAAATCATGCTAGCTAAACAAGGAGCAGAAGTAAATGAATTGTTTTCCATGATAACCCAAAATGACCTACCAGAAGAGGTCAAAACGACAGTAGATCCTGAAGTTTGGGATTTTACAGGAAAAGAAGTAGGTTTGATGACAGATGTAGACCCTGTTAAAGTGACTGAAAGAAGGTGCGGTCTGTCCAAATACTCGACAATACAAGATGAGTCCCGAAGTAAAAGCTGGTGCTGCAATAGAAATAAATTGAATGGTCGAGCAAGGCATTCTAAAAGAAATAATGAGTAGTCCCTGTAATTCACCTATAATTGGCATTAAGAAACCAAACGGAAAGTATAGGGTCATTCAAGTGTTAAGAAAGATAAGCAAGATTGTTGTGCCCTGTTGTCCTATAGTACCCAACCCTGCAGTGATTTTGTACCAAATACCATGGAATGCAAGGTGGTTTACTGTAACTGATTTATGCCATGCCTTTTTCTCCATCCCATTGCATTCTGATAGTCAGTTTTTAATTTATTCAAATTTGAGGATCGTGTTTAGGTTTGGTTGGAATAGCCTTCCTCAAGGGTACACAGAAAGTCCTTCGATCTTTAACCAAATTTTGAAAAAATGTCTTGAGACATTAGTGCTGCCCAGGGAGTCAGTCCTGGTGCAGTATATTGATGACCTTCTGGTCACATCTAAAAGATAGAGTGACGTGTAACTGATTCCATTGCCGTGTTAAACTATTTAGCCAAAGGTGGACATAAAGTGTCCCCTGAGATACTACAATTTTGCAGAAAAGTAAAATATGTGGGACACCAGATAGAACAAGGAGAAAGGAGAGTGACCACAGAGAGAATAAAAATAATAAAACAAATGAAGCTACCGCAATCCCAAAAGGAAATAAGAATGTTCCTTGGTGTCGTAGGGTATTGCAGGCAATGGATTGTACGGTTTACTCTACTGGCAAAACCCTTGATACAAATGACAAAGAAATGAGCAAAAGACCCGATAGAGTGGGATGATCAGAGCATAAAATCCTTTTTGGAATTACGAAACTGTTTATGTGAAACACCTGCTCTAGGTATGCCAGATTATTCTAAAGAATTTGCATTATACTGCTGTGAGATAATTGTGCCCTCTCAGTCTTAACATAGAGACATGGCCTAATGCGACGTCTTGTGGCATATTTTTCTGCTACCTTAGATCCTGTAGCATCCGCCTTGCCGGGATGCCTAAAAGCTGTGGCTGCCACATGTGTGAGTCTGGAACAAAGCGAGTGAATTGTGATGGGACACCCAGTAAAGGTGTATATTCCACATGCAGTTGTGATTCTTTTAACAAGAACTCGAACTCAGTATCTTACTCCAAGCAGATTAACAAAATATGAGAGGATCATATTAGGAGCAGAAAAGGTGACCATAATTAGATGTACTGTTCTTAACCCAGCTACTTTGTTACCAGATCCATACAATGAAGAAGTGAAAGATGAAGCTGAAAAGGAATGTCTTGACGTAACAGACATAGTACTAAACCCCGTCCAGACATACAGGATGAGCCTTTAAAAGATGCCGAGCATGAGCTTTTTGTAGATGGCTCATGTATGCGCCATGAGGAGGGAGGTTTGAGTGCTGCTTATGCTGTGTGTACATTGGCTGGAATAGTCAAAGCATCCTATTTACCAGGAGTCAGGTCTGCACAAGTAGTCAAATTGATTGCTTCAATTAAAGCTTGCAAAAATGGGAAACATTGGAGAGTAACCATTTACACTGACAGTCAGTATGGTTACGGAGTTGTGCATGACTTTGGCCAGCTTTGGATGCAGCGAGACTTCCAGACTTCTTCAGGGTCTCCCATTAAAAGTGGACAATTTGTTAAAGAATTGCTTGAAGCAATACAATTACCGAAAGAAGTGGCAGTGGTCAAATTTGCCGCAAACCGGTCGGGAAATGACCGTGTGACTGCAGGTAATTGTTATGCTGACCAGGTTGGCCAACACTGCACAAACAGGAAAGTTGAAAATTGTGGAATCAGCTGCCAACTTATGCTATATTCAGGTTTACAAACATGGAGAGAAGTAAGAACTACAAGATGAAGCAGAGACAAAAGAGAAAGAAAAGTGGGCGGAAATTGGTTGTATGAGAAGGGCAGAAGATGGTGTATGGGTTTACATAGATGACAGACCTGTATTGCCAGACTGTATGCTTGCACCCACGGCTAGAATGTATCATGGAGACACCAACAGAGATGCAATGATCGGACTTTTCAGACGAGACTGGTTTAATCCAAGGTTCAGGAATATTACAGAAAGTCTTTGCCAAAGATGTTTGACATGCCAACAAATGAATCCAGGCAAAAAAACAATAGTCTGTATGGGGAAAATTGGAAAGGCTGAAGGTCTCTTTATAAGACTTCAAATTGATTTCATTCAGTTGCCTGTCTGTCGAGGATTGAAATATGTACTGGTCATCGTTTATTTTCAAAGTGGGTGGAGGCATACCCCACCAGAAGAAATGGCATCGGCCAAACTCCTATTGAGAGAGCTCATACCACGCTTCGGTTTTCCAGTAACTATTGAATCAGACCAAGGGTCTCATTTTAATAATGAAATAATTCGATTTGTGAAGCATTTAAAATTGAACAAAAGCTCCACTGCGCATACCGCCCAGAGGCATCATCTGGAGTGGTAGAACAATTGAATGGCACAATTAAGTCAAGGCTGGGGAAGGTGTGTGTGTGTGCATCCACTCCACTGGACTGGCCTGATGCTTTACCTCTTGTTCTGATGGGACTTAGAAGTATTCCAAACAAGAATACCGGATTGAGTCCCCATGAAATAATCATGGTAAGAGCAATGAGGCAGGCATGTATACCAGAACACAAGCTGTTGAATATAACTGATGATTTGGTACTGGACTACTGCAAAGAGTTGGCTGACCAAGTGCGTTCTATATCTCACCAGGTTGGAGAAGACCCAGTCCCCAGGTAGCCGAACCAAGCGCATGATCTGAATCCCAGTGACTGGGTTGTAGTGAAGAGTCACACTCTAGAATCGTGCCTAGCACCAAGGTGGGACAAACCACATCAGGTTATATTGGTCACAACAACAGCGGTAAAATGTGCAGGTTTGCCTAATTGGATTCATGTAAGCCATACTAAAAGAGTACCAGCACCTGACTTGGATGAGCCTCAACTGACTCGGGCAGTTGAGGGGGCTGAAGGTTGCCCAGCTAAAGGATCCCAAATAATAGATCCTGAAGTAGCTGCCCAAGAATAACCGAGCACCAGTCAGGATGATTGGATCCCAATAGTAGATACACCTGAAGTGATTGTAAGAACCAGAAGCCCAACTAGATTAGCTAGTCAGGAACCTGAGCAGGGCCAGAAAAGGAAAGAGCAATCTACTCAGACAGATGAAATCGGAGTCACTGCCCCAGAGTCTGAGGAGGGACAGATAGGTTTTAGAGAACACGTTCAGACAGAAGAAAATCAAGAAACAGAAAGACCTGAGCAGGACCAGATAGAAGTCAAACAAGTTAAGGTAAATGAAGAAGAAAATCTAATCAAAATTGAACCTGAACAGGGTCAGATTAGGGAAGAAGATTGCATCCATACAAGCGACATTAAAATAATAAGCCCTGAACAAGGCCAGATAGGAGAATCATAAGATAAAAATAATCAAGTCGTGCCACAAATTAATGAAGATAAAAGAACACTTGAAGAAAGTGCAGTGCAAGCTAAACTAATCAGAAAAAGTGAAAATTGGCCAGGTGTTAGCAAAAGATTGAAATATCACCTTAAAACCATAACAGAGGAACCAGAGCAAGTGGACGAAGTATCCAGTCGCTCTGGACCATCAACTGAAACACCAAATTGAAGAAGCTCAAGAGCGAAATTTATAAATAATGAATTCAAAAGGTCCTGAGTGGACATACGTAATTCTTGAAGATTTTGAGAATTTGGAAATAATTGAAGAGAAAAATGAAAGCTTAATTGCAGAGCAAATTGACGAAGAAGTGAGACCAACCTGAAACGAATTTCCCCTTTTTATATTCTGTCACAAAGTTGAAATACTAAAGTAAAGAAGAGAAATCTTCTTGTCCTATTTCAAAATGGCTGACAGGAGAGCTGCTGGAAAACCGAAATGTTTAAAGAAATGTTGTATAATGTGTATATGTTGCATATTTTTAGTACTCATAATATGGTTAGAACTAACAGTGGCCATTCCTTATTTTATGGTTAAGAACGTACAGAATAGCACTAATACACATGAAAAGGTAGCTACCATCAAAGCAGATAGGGTAGAATTAGAAACATCAGATGAGTTAGATTTACATCACACTGTGAATAAAAATGTTACCGATTTAAATGTTTTTACAAACCGGTTAGTACAATATGTAGAAACCATGGAGGTTAGTGATTGTCATGTATTTATGAAATTACCTGCATATGTAGCAGAAGGAGTGACCCATCATCATTTGCCATTGACCAATGGTATTTCATGTAGTGTTTTAGCAAGCTTATTTTATAGAACAGGGAAATTGCAATATTATTATTCTAATGTAGATGTGATTTTTCCGAGGTTCCGATGCGAAAGAACATGAACCTTGTTCTTAGTACGAGAGACTCACAATTTATGGGTGAATATTTTCTAACTATAAAAGCAATAGATATAGCTGAAGCACATAAGCACACTTTAACCTGTAAATTACAGGAAGAGAAGATATTTTTGAATTTAGTTTAACAAAGGAGACAGGATTGCCAAAGAAGAGCTTCTGAACCCAAACCTCAGATACCTAAATGGGCTGAGGAGGAAGAGCATTATGCAAATACCAAGACTCATGCTGCTATGTCTCCATGGGTTAAAAACAGAGTATAACAATGTATTTATTGTTTCCAGTGAATGTGAACATAATTTCTCAGTAATTGGGGGATGGAGACTAAAAAGAGAGACAGATCCAGTATTTCCTGGAATCTATTATGTGTTTGGCAATAAAGCCTACTTTAGGCTGCCAGACCATTGGTATGGGAGTTGCTATTTTGTAATAGTATTCCCTAAAGTTTACCATGTAAAAAGAATCACTGGAAGCAATGAAGACAATAATGGACTAACACGTGTAAAAAGAGCTAATTATTCAGAAATAGTAGGTGACATTTTTGGTGCATGGATACCTTCAGTGGGAGTTCTTCTAAATTCATGAAAAATTTGCCAGTCGTCTACAGTAGTTGATCGGTTATCTACTAACACTGATGGAGGATTCTTGATGATTAACACTGAATTAGTTGCTGTCAGATCTATGGTTATGCAAAATAGACTTGCTCTTGACATATTATTGGCAAAAGAGGGCGGAGTCTGTAAATTATTGAAAACGCAACATTGTTGCACGTATATTCCTGATAAAAGTGTTGAGATTGGAGGATATATTAAAAATATTACGAAAATAGAAGGGCTAAAAAAAATGCTGGAAGTTGGAAGTGTATGGAAGAAATTGACAAATAGCTTTTCTAACATAGGTAGTTGGTTTTCCAACGTAGGTAAAGGTCTTTTAGGTCAAATAATACTGCCCATAATGGGAATAACTATTAGTATTAGCAATAATGTTTTGGCACAAATGCTGCAAAAGGAGAAATAAATATGAAGTGAATGAAAGGGGCAAGAAAAGAAAATGTGAAGAAATACAGCTAGAAGAATTAAAAGGAGATGTTTACAAAAGAATGAGAGGCTAACAATGCAAAAAGGAAAAGAAAGAAATGAAAGGGTTGAAGAAGAAATAGAGTTGTACTAAAGTTGGCATCAGATTCAGGAGACATTAGTGATGGCAATAAATGCCATCCGAGAGGGGATTGATGGAGCAAGTTTGGTATAAAAGAAACTTGCTTGTATGCAAACCTCTCAAATAACATGTAACAACGTAACCAACTAGTCTTGTAAATACTAATATCGCATTACACACAACATACTGTATCTAGGGGAAGCTTTTATATGTAATTGCTATTAAGTAACCCGAGTGTCTTAATATGGCCGAAGAAAACGCGGGATTTTCACTGCGCATGGGTCTACTGAATCTACGTAGTATGACGCTGTCTATGCTTTGGGAGGGAAACTTCGCAGCTGCGCAATAGCTCCTAATATGGCCGCTTGAAACTCACATGTTAATGCACATGCTACTGCTTAAACTAAACCTTGTAAGTTCTACTAAACACTAATGCGAAAGAATAAATTAAGTAAATGGGGATAGGAGTAGAGATAAGTGGTATACAGTGAAATCATTTGTTTTCGCATTCTAATGTGCCTTTTTCTCACTTTATTAGTTTATATTTGGGCCTCGGAGGGTGACTGAAATCCCTACCCCACCTGCTGTCCGTGCAGGCGCACAGAAACCTGCCAAAAACCATGATGGCATAATTGAAACACAGCCAAGGCCACACTGGACTGAAACACCTGGGAACTCAAACTATTGACCCGGACAAAGAAAGAAACATAAATAAATTGTGCCAAATGTGTATTGATCAGAACGTAAAATGCGGGTGGGAATAAAGCTTGGAAAACGAATTAAGGGGAGGGAAAATAGAACAAGGGACCCTCAGAAAATGATTACATCTGGTATGGTGTGATGACCTCCTCCTCTAGCCTTGCCCAATCAAAATAAGGGTTTTCACTGAAATTGAAACATTGGTGGGTGAAACATACACGTAGAATGGTATAATTGAGGTAAGTTTAGTTAGTTGTTAAAACTGACTGCCATTGAGCAGACCGCCATTACGCTTGATGGAGAACTGATGACTCATCAGACGCAGGGGATAGCCACAGTCTCTATGCTGATTCCAGACTCCCGAGACCCTGCTTGAGAAAACGAGATACTGATCGAACGCCCATCATCTAGAAGGGAAGTTTCAGAAGAAACTATCCGAGGAGAATAGTGCCAGAGAGGGGTGTGACGCAGGCATTGCACTTAGAAGGGGTCACCTTCCCGGTCCTGAACCGGTCTTGATCTTCATCTCCCGTCTTATTTAGGAGATCTTCAATGACTCCTTGGCCAGGGGATCGGTCACCGCATCATCCTAGGTAATTATAATTCTGTGTAGTATGTCCATGTGCTGCTCTCTGTTCTCTCCCTCTTCATGCACCGTCATCATTAATCTTTTATTGTGACTTTGCTTGTACTTGATTTTAAATCTTCCTGAATGAAGAAGGTGTTGCTGTAATTGATTCTGCCTCACAAAATTATTGATTTAGATAAAGATTTTAAAACTGGAGTTTGTGGTTATTTGAAGGTAAAATTAATGTCATTTCTACCTTAAACTAATTCAGCAACCTGATTCATTGAGTAGAGGAAACTTATTTACAAAGGGGTCGAGTTGGTAAGATTTGGTGAAGGTGAATATCAAATTACAGGTGAACCCAAAATTGATGCCAGCTGGGATTTTCTAGCTTACTTGTATGAATGTTATGGGCCCAGGTGAGTATATGGTACGTATGAGTAACCCAAGCTGGTAACTCGCTCCATCACTGTCAGAGGAAATGTGTCATTTTCCGCAGAAGGGGGATTCACGTACAGGCAGTGGGGGTGAAGCTTGTTATTTTCTGCTGGTGGGGGGGTTTTCACTATCTTTGGGAGGAGGAGTTCCCTTCACAGGCAGTGAAGTAGAGAGGTGTCAATGTGGGTAGAGGGATTCCCTTACAGGCAGTGAATGAGAGGGGTGTCATTGTCAGTGGGTAGAGAAGTGCCATTGCCTGTGGGAGGAGAGGTTCACCTAGAAAAGGTGAGGGGTGTTACTGTCTGGCAGGAGGGGTTCCCTTGCAAGCAGTAAAAGCGAAGGGTGCCATGGCCTGTGGGAGGGTGAATCACTCATAGACAGGCTCTGACAAAAAGAGGCATTATGGCAGATAAAGTGTTGCATTTTAAGTGGAAAACAATACGAGTCAGTAAGCCACTATGTAACGGGCCATCACTAACATCTTTTGTCATTTATAGACTGTCTGGCAGTAGGTGTCAAAGGGGAAGGGACTCCAAATATTCCCGAAACCTCTCTTCCCCAACACTACTGAAAATCACACTATCGATACTTGTACAGTTTAGTATGGCCTGGCGGACCAGAATAGTATGTTTGGCAATCGTATTTGATTGCATTTTTAAAAGGGGTACCATACCTTAACTGCAAAGTTTAAATATTGTTACACAGTTCCAATTCACAAAAATAGGTGTGAAAAATTATTTGGGGGCCCTGGAAGATTTACTTTTTTAGGTCTCGCGCCTAGCGTTGCAGTGCGTAGCACTGTTCGCGCAGCGAGTGACCTCATGTAGGGGGTCTGAAAACGGACCTAGGAATCGCACATGCTCGTGCGTGTGCTTTTCCTTTTGGCCCACGCCATTGGCCTTTGCGTGCGTCTTTTTATTAAAGATAGCCAGTAATTGGCCAAAGGCGGGCGCATTGCTCAGCCTATGGCCTATTGGTGTCTATTACGCGCACTGCTGCCATGTGGTTTCAATTATCGTGCCCAGACATGGGCGCGATAATTGAAACCACATGTCTCGCTGTGGCGTGCGCACGCACCACTCGCGGGCTTGTTTGTTTTACAATAGCGATCGCTTTCACTGCCGCTTGTTCCATTTCCTTTTCTTTCCTTCGCCTGAACTGACGGTTTGCTTTTATCCTATTTACATGCCTTTAAAATTTCTCTTTTTCACTGATGACAGCATTAATTCTTTTCATCACCTTATCTTACCGGTTTGATAAACATATAGTAACTCTTCTTTGTCCCCTTGGATGTCATCACACGGATGATACCAGCCGCTTCTCACGTTAGGTTAGAGATCATTTATTCAAGCGCGGCCCGGCTCGGAGTCGGAACTCAGTTTTTCCCGGGACCGCAGAGACCATGTCGCTTAGACTACTGAAAAGGAAGTAATTAGACCTTGCACGGCCCCTTACTAGTTTTGCATGCTGCTCACTTGTCACCTTGAGCCTTAATTCTACATCAGTACCGGAGGCTTCGGATTATGCTTTACTCTCTCTTCGCTTTGGCTGCTGTGTTTTTCATCAGAATAGAGATTTCACAGTAATCATTGAACATTAACCACAGAAAAAACTACAACTCCCTACAACCAGGGAGACATTCTGGAATGGAGTCCATCAACTGTTTCCATAAATCATAATACAAAGTCCTCTGTCTTCTCCCTTCCTCTTTCTTCGCAGCCAGTTAAGCGCTCTCTATCTTCTCTTGTCATGTTTAAACATGAATGGTTATTATCTTTCTATAAGTGTTGTGGTATCGTATTGCTCGTGTTGATCTTGTAACGATTGCCTTTCAGAGCCCTTGCCGGCCGCGGGAATGCTCGTCGCTCCTCACGCGGCCGGCTTCCCTGCTGGTGCGGTGTCATGTGCTGCCGCTAGGGGGACTCGTCCTTCTCATTGCTCTCGCGCCGTGGCTCTTCAGATGAGGAGCGCGCCGCGAGAGTAACGATCGCTGAGCCTTGTCCCCGTACTCTGCCTCACCGAGACGTCCGCAAAGCGGATTGTATTGCCTGCATTCCTTCTGAACGCCCCGGCGGGGGTCCGTAGTGCGGTATTGTGAAAGAGTTTGTCAGCCCAGTAAGCACCTGTCAAATCCCACGCATTGAGCGGACTGTATAAACGGCTCTGGGCACCAACGATACTATTAGAAACGCGCTGGGGGGCAGACACCAGGTCAGGTTTTGCTCCTGAGGGTTTGGGCGCGTTGTGGGTTGTGGTGCGGCCCTATTTGTGGCCCCTTGGGCTACCCTAATACCCCAATTTTTGCAGCCTCCGGCCTGCCCCTAACATTTTTTACCTGCGTGTGTTGGGTGTATTCTTGTGGTTGTGTTGTTCTCAGACACGTTAAGTTGTAGTTCCCTTTAGGTATTTCCCTTTGTCGCAATGGATGGTCAGGCAGAATATTATGAGGAAGAGGTCCAGGAGTACCTACCTTATGCTGATTTTTTTTGACGCTGTTGATAATTCAATTTACAGGGTGGTTAATGAGGTAGTGGGACCTATGGAGCAAGGTCTCTCGGACAGAATAGTGCAGGAGTGTAACAGGTTGGCGGCGGTGCGTGGGGGCACCACGCCGGTCCCTGGCGACAGTCATGAGGACGCCCCCCCACCCTCCAAGAAGCAGTGTCCGGACGGTGTGGATGTAGACGCCTTTGCGCGCCTTAAGACGGCGTTTTTAGCAAAAGCGGCATCGTCTGTTCCCCTCACTCCATCAGAGGGACCGCCCCAGGATATCCCGGACCCACCATCCCCTTCAACGGAAAATGACACTCATGGGGATACCGACAAGGAAGCGGGGTCCTCTCGTCCTTGGCGTCGGACTCCAGCTGCCTCTTCTGCGGCGCCGAAGGAAGATGCAAACATGCTTAATCCCGACGATATCATGCATCCCCGGTCTTCGGCTTGGGTCCCGGGGGATAAAGTTGATTGTTTCCTTGCGAACCGCCTCCGCAAACATCTTGAGAAGGAGGCGCAGAGTTGTTTGAGAGCGGAGTGTCCGAGACCCTCTTTGTCTGATAAGATCGCGTTTACGCCAGAGTTGGACTCTAAAATGGCCACTTCTTTGGCGAAGTATGTGAAAGACCCTTGGAAGGGCATAGATAGGTCTTGGCAGTCCTGTCAGGACAAACTCCTTGATGCCATCGGTCCAATGGCCAAAATCTTGGACATGGCGGAGGAGGCTAAAGTGACAGGTTCGACAATCTCACCAGAAGTCCTATCTAATTGGGCCCAACGCACCATCATTTTTATGGGGAACGCTAATTGCGCTCTTTCAACCGAGCGTCGCCACTTGTTGATTAAATTAGATCCCAAACTTGGGGATCTAGCTTCTTCGGAAGCTGGGGCAGTGCCCAAGGGGGCCTCTTTGGTGAAACATTCATTAAAGAGCTTGGTAAATTTGTATCTACTTTACCTCGTAGGACAAGGCCCAGTCCAGTATTAAAAGGGTGTTTACCCAGCGGGTTTTCCGCGGGGCCGGTCGAGGCAGGGGCCGCTCGCCCGGCCGTGGGTTCCAACAAAACCCTTCGAGGGGACAAGGCTCTGGCCGCGGCCAATATAATTAGACCGCGAACTACAACAACTTTTATCCAACGCGAGGACAGCGTTTCAGAGGCCGTGGAGGTTTCATGTCCAATTCCGGCAGTGCAAATTGGAACGGTAAGTGTCGTTCCCGCAGATCAGATTCGTATAGGGGGGCGACTAGCATGCTTTCAGGACGCTTGGGCAGCGTTAACTTCCGATGCATGGGTCTTTCAGACCGTTCAGGGCTTTCATGTGGAGTTTCTGGACAACCCTTGTCAGGAGACGCGGCCTCGACCGCTACAATTCAGCCCTCAAGACGCACAGTTGACCGACGAAGAGGTCTCCGAGTTGCTCCGCAAGGGAGCAATTTGTCGCTCAACTTTGCACCCACACGGTTTTCTCAGCAATATATTCCTGGTAGACAAAGCCGATGGGGGTCGTCGACCCGTAATCAAGCTCAAGGAATTCAATGTTTGGTTAGTGTATCGCCATTTCAAGATGGAGGGAATCCAACTGCTGCGCGATCTGCTGCGACAATCCGATTGGATGGCGCGTCTGGATTTAAAAGATGCCTACCTGGCAATTCCCATTCATCCGCCCCACCGACGGTTCATGCAGTTTTGTTGGGAGGGTGTGGTGTACGAGTTCACTCGCCTTCCATTCGGACTTTCCTCTGCACCGTGGTGCTTCACCAAGGTGCTTCACCCTGCAGTGGAGTTTCTCCAAGCGCGGGGTATTCGCATGATCGTCTATTTAGACAACCTTCTTCTGATGGCCCAGTCTCCTCAAACCCTGTAACATCAACTCCAACAGACTGTGTCCCTTTTACAGGATCTGGGATTTGTTATCAACGCAGTGAAGTCGGTTCTTCAGCCTTCGCAGTCCGTCACCTTTCTTGGTTTTGTGGTGGATTCCGTTCAAGCGACTGAGTCTTCCGTCACGGAAGATGGTGAAAATTCGCCACGAACTCCGCCGGACTGCGTCCAGGCCGACTATCTCCTTACGGCACTTGGCCAGAATCGTGGGCCTTCCATCGTCCTCGATCCAGGTGATTTTTCCAGGACCCTTACACTATCGAGCCCTGCAACGTCTCGAGGCGTATCATCTCAGGAGGGGTCGGTCGTATGATCATGTGGTGCCGCTTTCGGTGGAGGCCAAGGACGAAATTACATGGTGGCTCACCCATATGGAGACATGGAACGTCCGCGCGATTTTCTGCTCCGTTACGGATTTGGTCATCGAGTCCGACGCCAGCAGATTGGGTTGGGGCGCTCGATGCGGGGATTATGTTTGGTCGCTAGACGAGCAGGATTTTCATATCAATTGCTTAGAACTACTAGCGGGTTCTTCCGCGGTACGCTGTTGGACCAAAGACAGAGTGCAGTCTTGCGTCCTATTGAAGATGGACAACATCTCCGCAGTCCGATATGTCAATCAGTTGGGAGGGCCCCGTTCTCGGACGTTGGCCAATCTGGCGAAAGACTTTTGGGGGTTCTGCCTGGATCACCACATATCGGTGACGGCGGAGTATCTCCCGGGCCAGCACAATCGGGTCACGGACTGGCATTCCAGACACCTCTACGATTCCAGCCTATGGCAGCTGGGCCCTCCGGTTTTCCGCTGGTTGAACATTCTTTGGAGGCAGTTTTCAGCAGATCTCTTTGCCTCCCGCCTGGACAATCAGGTTCCACGATTGTTCAGTTGGAGGCCGGATCCGATGGCTCTTGCCACGGATGCCTTCCTTCAGGACTGGAGTGCGGAACCCGGATATGAGTTTCCCCCGTTTTCAATGAAAACAAGGACGACGGCCCAGATCCGCCAGCAGTGTGCGGAGGTAACCCTGGTGGCTCCCCTTTGGAGGTCTCAAGTGTGGTTTCCGGTTCTTCTGGAACTTTCCTGGGATTCTCCAATCCTACTCTCCCTGTATCCTCAGCTTCTTCAGAACCCGGACGAGGATCCTCATCATCTACTTTACAATTGTTTTCCCTTTAGTTTACAATTTAATTGATCACCTACTTAAGGATTTCAACAAGTGTTTACCTGACCTTGCCAACCTGTTATTGTTGCCTTAATAGTAGCCAGTTGATCTGAAAATCAAGGCCTAAAAATAGCAACTTAGATATGATCCGCAAAATGCCATCCCAGATAGGTCAGCAGTGGCAATGGTAATGCCTGTAATGTATGTTGTGAGCAAAGGCACAATGTAAGTGAGACACTTAACTGTCAGGCCAGACCTAAAACTACAGAATCCATGGTCTATTGTAGTGGCGCTCCTAGGAGGGTGGTAGGGTTCCTGAGCCCCCATTCGGACAGTTGTGCATGCGTGACTTTTGGAATAATGGCAGTGTTTAATATGGAAGTGCTTGCGCTCAAACGTTAGTTTAGGTGCCCATCTGGTGCTGTTGAATGGCAGGGATGATTAATACCAGGGCTGCCTAGTCTACATTCCACTCAAACCTCTTTCTTCTACCCCCACACACTACATGTCTCCTTATCTCCCCCTTGCGATCCTTGCTTTCTTATTCACATTTTTTTTAATTACTTTTTTGCATTCAAATTGGGTCAGACTTTGATAAAAAAAAAAACTAGTACAGCCAAAACCAATAGGCCTTGCCTTTATGAAAAGTGCTAAGGTATTGCATTTGCCCGTGCTTTTTTTTTTTTTTTAAGTAGAAACCTTTCAAGATACTGGAGGAAGAGCAGTAGTAGTAGTAGATTAGCTTTATTCGATTTTTTGTTACATAAAATCATAAAAGCGACAATTCATATATATACACATCAATACAAATCATTACAATAAATAACATTTAATTAAAACAGTATTAAATCAATTCAGACGAGTTCGCTAATCTTCAAGTTCCGTTTTCGAAGAACAATTTTTAAAAAACCAGACATAACCATAGTACAGGTAGCATTTCCCAATTGCTGCAGACTAAGGAACGCAGGACGGCATTGACGACAAGCACCTTGCTTCAAGTACTGTTTGATCCACCTATTACGCTCACTCCCATATAATTTACAGAACAGTACTACATGGAAGGTGGATTGTGCAGAAATACTATCACAAGGGCAAGGAGCCAGGGCTCTAGACCAGTCATTTTTGGTTGGATATGTAACTAACCGATGAAATAGGTTAAACCAAAATCTTGTCAAAATGAATCGGTCGAAGCCCAGATTACACATGGTTAGATATGGCTGGATTGTGTAGGTGGTCAGTGACAATTGATGTTCACTCACTGTTTTCTTTGTTATTTCTCCTACACACCTGAGAAGTTCAAAATGGGCCATACATAGCCTCTTTAATTCGGATTTTGAGATATTCAAAATTGAAGCTGGGATGCTGAAAAACTCCGGCCTTTGGATATCAGTAAATATTTTCCCGATATACTCAAGCCAGGGTATACTCTTGGCGTTATCTAGGCCCATGACATCTTTTATTATTTCCTGATTTAAACCAAGGGCCACTGAGACCCATACTCTGCGCCAGAGTAGGACAGGTTGCAGTTTAATCAGGTCGGATATATAATCCATCCCCAGTTCCTGATGGCAATTAAAGACTGAGGTACCTTTCGGTAGAGCTAATAAGTATCTGAAAAAGTTATTTTCTTCAACTTGTATCGCCGATGTATCCTGGTAACCCCATATCCCTGCCCCATATAACGCTACACTTCTGCATTTAGATTTATAAATCTTTAGCATGACCTCAGGGGGTCTTTTGCCAAGCTTAGCGGCGAAGTTCTTTAATGCTCCTATGGTGCGTTTAAAAGATAGGGTCCAATTCTTGACCTCAGGCCCCCAGGAGCCGGAACCCTCAATTACAACCCCGAGTTATGGAAAACTTTTAGTATGCTCAATTACAAGCCCCGACGCTCTAAAAATTTTACAGCTTGGGCGAGCGTTACCACACTGCATCACATATGTTTTTTTAGCATTTATCATAAGGTCCCTTTCTTCCATAAATTCAAGATATTTTGTAAGGGCTTTCTTTGCTCCGACCTTCGTTCTCGCCATTAGTACTGCAACGTCCGCGTACAGAAGCGATACAATTGACTTGTTGCCGTACTTTGGGGAGTCTATTTTACAAGCGCGCAGTTCCTCCTCAAGTTTATTCGTATAAAGGGTAAAAAGAAAGGGGGCCAATACACACCCTTGTCTTACCCCTTTTTCTATCCTGAAGGGCCCAGTGCACTCCCCTCTCAACCCAAATCTAACTTTGGCCGTTGCCCCTGAATAAAGTTGCCTTAGAAAGAGTACAGTGGCAGGATCGACTTCCATTTCCTCAAGAATTTGCCACATCTTGGCATGTATCACACAATCAAAGGCGGCAGAGAGGTCAACAAAAATAGCGTATAATTGTCCTTCCTTAGCCCGAGTGTATTTGGCTTGTAACAAAACTAAATTTAAGACCTGCTCTACCGTGCCCATCCCTTCACGAAAGCCATACTGTACAGGGCTCAAAATATCATTTTCCTCGGCCCACAATTGCAATTTATTTAAGACCACCCTCCCCGCCATTTTCATGAGGGAGTCTAATAAAGAAATAGGTCTATAATTAGATGGTCAGTCCCTGTCCCCCTGTTTGTAGATCTGTATTATAACCGATTCCGACTAGGTACCAATAAAACCTATGGCACAACAAGCCTGTAGGACCCGGGTACAAAGTGGGGCTCACAAATCTATATTTAATTTATTGATATCATTAGGGATCCCATCCGGTCCCGGGGCTTTATTACTTTTACTAGCTTGTAGTGCCAGCTCTACTTCCTGTAGGGTAATCCCCATGGTAATGGCGTGAAAATCACTCCCTCTCGATGAACACCCTATCAATTTGTCCTCTTTCATGGGAGACCCTTCGACATTTTTATATACCTTTGAGAAGAAATCAATCCAAGTTTTTTCATCAATAGCGATGTCCAACCTTTCTGCCTCCTTCTTGGTAAAAAAGGGTGCGTTGACTGCCTCCCAGAAGGCCTAAGGAAGGAAGAGCATATCTAAATGTATTTCAAAGTAGTACATGGAATTCTTTATTTTCTAGCTTTATAAATTAGATGGCTTAAGTTTCCAGATTATTTAAATCCTGCCAGTTTGCAGATTGAAACTATTATTTTCAGTTATAAGGAAAACACTTGCCAAGTCATGATTATTTTACACAGGGCTTAGCATTTGGTCTGCTGAAGTAGATTACAGTAGAGGTTCTTAACATGTCTTCCATGGAGCCACGATTATTTATTAGTGAAATCCAGGGACCCACACTGAGTCATTGCAGGAAGCCGGGGACCCTGGCTTAAGCATTTTCAATGATCATAAACTGCTAACAAATAGATCTTTGTGGATCTGTTCTAAGATTGGGGAATCTCTGCTTCGTAACGCAACAAACAAAGCTGTGTTTGAGTTGGTAAAATGTGGCGCTCTCTAGTTCATTAATGTGCTCTGAAAGTGACTACGACTTGCTTCCATCTATACAGGTTGTTGTAACCGAGACCTGGACACATGCAAACTGTGAGACCGATTTAGCAGCTGCTTGCCCGCTAAACTTTAATATTCTTCATCTCCCCAGACCCAAAGGCCGCGGTGGCGGAGTGGGCGTCATCTTCCGAGCCTCGTGGCAAATGAACACCTTAGACATAGATCCCGTACCCGGAACCGAGCTCTTTGGTTTGACTATAAACTGCCACCAAGGAGTCACCTTCACGGTGATTATCTGCTACCGTCCACCTGGGGCCTTTCCTCTCTCGCAACAGCAAGCACTCCTCACGATTATCACTAACATGGCAACCTCTCACAATAAACTTATACTCTTAGGAGATTTCAATCTTTGGCCAAACGGCAGCCTAGACACAGGTCTAGACAACCTTCTGCTGTCCTGTGATAGTGTGGGGCTTTACCAACTGATAAAGGACCCCACTCACTCCGCAGGCAACCGGCTTGACCGTATCTTCTCGACCCCGGGTCTAACTCAAGTAGGCGACATTCTACCCATGAGCTGGACAGACCACTCGCTCATCAAACTGTACATCAATAACGCCACAACAAGTAAGCCCATAAATCACTCGCCACCACAATTCTCTTATCGGAACTGGAAAGCTTTAGAAAAACTCAGCATTTCCACCAAAGTCTTTGAGGTGGAGGAAAGTTTTTCCTCCACCAGCTCGGTGGAAGACAATTACAGATCCCTTAGCTCGAGAATCACTTCCATCGCGGACTCTGTTGCCCCTATTAAACTTTGTAAACCTAAAGGTAGAGCACCCGCTCCCTGGTACAATGACTCTCTGAAAACCCTCAAATCTACCTGCAAACAGGCTGAGAGAAAGTGGAGACACGGATACTGTAACAACAATAAAATCCTCTGGAAAAAGTCACTCCGTGACTACAAACTCGCCATCGCAGAGAGTAAAGCGAATTACTACTGCTCTACCATAGCCGACGCGGCCAACAGTCCAAAAAGTATATTTCAGATCCTTGACAACATCTTACATCCCGACTGCGTTAAGAACCCCATTCCCCCATCTCAGTCCCTTTGTGACAGCCTTGCTCAGTTTTTTACTGACAAAATTGAGAACATCATCATCAATCTGGCAACGCCCCCGTCACACACTTCTCCCATCCTTCCCGAAGTCAGCCCCACCAATTCTGACTCTCTGAGGTCAACCTGCCCTCCTACGTATAGGCTACTGGCTTTCCCCCTTATCTCTCAAACCGAGTTTGAAAAAGTTGCACAGGGCATCACCTCGGGATCCCACCTTGATCCTCTGCCTCCGAAAATCTGGAAAGCATGTGGGCACGAACTATTTGACACTCTCCGGATGATCTGTAATCAATCCCTCGGCTGCGGCTTCGTCCCCCGCTCCTGGAAGCAAGTGCTTATCACCCCGCTACTAAAGAAACCCACGCTAAACCCAGAATGTTTATCCAACTTCCGCCCCATATCACTCCTACCTTTCCCGGTGAAGGTGCTCGAACGTTGGGTCAGTAAATGCCTCTCAGCCCACCTCGAGCAGCACCACATTCTGGACGAATTCCAATTTGGTTTTCGCCCAGCCCATGGCACTGAAACTGCTGTGCTCACCGCCATGGAGGAGCTGCGAATGCGTGCAGACAGGGGCCAAGCCGTGGCCCTGATTTTATTAGACCTGTCTGCCGCATTCGACACTGTCAATCATGGGATTCTGCTCGAGCGTTTGAGAGAGGCAGGGATCGACGGCACGGCCCTGATCTGGTTTCACTCCTATCTCAGCGAAAGAAAACAGGCCGTATCCCTCCCTCCCTTCCAATCGGTTTTTTCCCCTGTCCCTCACGGTGTCCCCCAGGGTTCCTCTATCAGTCCGATTCTTTTTAATGTTTACCTGAAACCACTGGTCACGTTAATTAAATCACATTACATGACCACAGTAAACTATGCGGACGATACCCAGCTCCTCTTCTCTTGGGAAGGCGAAGATTCCATATCCTTGCAAGCCTTCCATGAATGTCTAAGAGACACTGCGAGCTGGCTGCATCAGAACTCCCTTCAGTTCAACGCCTCGAAAACCGAGGTGCTGTTCTGCCCTGCGAGTCGTATACCCCGCTCTCTGCCCGCTGAATTCTGGCCCCCGGAAAACTCCAACAACCCGTCACCTGTCACCACTGTTCGCAACCTGGGTGTCATGCTTAATCACCAACTGAGCATGGAAACGCAGGTCTCAAGAACAGTCGCTACCTGCTCTGGCCTTATGCGCTCGCTGCGCAAGGTTGTGCCTTTGCTACCTGCCTCCGCCAGAGCACTAGTAGTCAGGTGTACTATTCTTAGTCGCCTCGACTACTGTAATGCCCTGCTGCTTGAATCTCCTGCGACACTACTGGACAGACTCCAACGAGTTCAGTCGGCGGCAGCCAAACTGGCTCTTGGATGGACCAGGAGATCCTCGGCCACCGCTGCACTGGGCGAGCTGCACTGGCTGCCTTTGAAGCAACGCGTTGCCTTCAAGGCCCTCTGCCTGGTCTTTAAGGCACTACACGGTGCAGGACCCAGACCTCTTCAACGTCTGTTCTCTTGGTACACCCCCATCAGAACACTCAGGTCCACAACTGCCTGCCTTGTGAGAGTGCCCAGATGTAAGAAGGCCAGGACGGGGGGGGGGAGATCGTTCAGAGTAACTGCTGCCAAGCTGTGGAACAGTCTGCCTGTCGATATCCGCCATATCCCCCATCTCCTTCCCTTCAGGAAACGAATCAAAACATGGCTCTTTCCTTCACCCCTTTAGACCGGCCAGCCACAGTCATTTCCCCCCCCCCCCCCCCGGCAATAAACCCCCGGAGTAGCTACCAGCGCCAGGATACCTGCCAGGTGACTGCCGCGCTCTATAAATATTTTAAATAAAATTTAAATAAATAAATTTGTGGTAGTCCTGGTCCAGGAGGACTGACTTGGTTTCATGCCATCACTTTACAGCCCATAAATCCTCATGAGGGCAGACCTCTCACCAATAGACTTGCCTCAGATTTGGTAGATTGAGTTTTTGTGGAGGTTGTGATATGGTATTGATGAAATTGTTTTTTTTAAGGACATGTCTAAACAAGGATTGATTACACCGTGTTGAAGGCCACAGTAACAAGCATTTGCAATGCAATTGGTCTCGCAATTGCGAGAGTTTGAGCTATTGGCATTGTAAATGTCAATACCTTTTATTTATGTGTTTTGAAAACCTGCTAGCGGTGCATAAACATGCACTTTGTACTTCTAGTCCTTGCTTACAAGAATCAAAGCTGGCAGTAACTGCTGCTCTTTTTTTGCCAGTTTTGCTTCTGGTAAGAAAGGACTACAAGTACAAAGTGCGTGTTTACGCTCCACTTGCAGGTTTTCAAAACACATAAATAAAAGGCATTGTCATTTAAAATGCCAATAGCTCAAACTCTTGCAAATGCGAGACCTATTGCATTGCAAATGCTCTTTTTTAACTGGGGGGTGGGTTGAAGGTAGGGTGCGACTTAAAGTTTGAAGACCGCTGCTCTAGGCAATGCAAGTTAAGGGGAATGAATGTATTACGGTATGCCAAGTTTATTTTGATACCAAACTCAGACAAAGGTTCACATAATTATACACTACTGGAGAGCAAAAAAAGCAATTCCATCAATAAATAGGTCTCCTTAGTACAAAGCTGCCTCCTTTAAACAGTCATGTAAGACAACGAAGTGCAATATACAAAGAACAGGGAGGAACAGAACATTCCCAAAAAGCAGAAAGTAAAAACATTACAACACATATACCAGGATGAGAAGAAATTATATTACAACCTAAGAAATAATTACCGGCAGTGAAGTGGGTGTGTTAGGCCAAAGAAGGAGCTACTCTACTAACAGCAACTGTAAAGCGGAGGGGAAGGGTGAATTTGACCAAGGTGAAGGATTTATTTTAAGGCAGTATGTTTGGGTGAGAGATTTGATACACCTGGGGGGAGGGGGTTATCTTCTATCTTCCTTCTATCTTCCTTCCGTATAGAGCACTGGGGGCGTTGTTTAGTCGGGGATGGCGCTAGGGGCATTGTTTACAGGAGGATACGTTATATTTTTGGTTTGCATAGCTGCCTAAAAGATTCTTGATCTCCCGGGCGGGTGAAGGACAAGGGTGGCCTCCTGCTCGCAGTGAGGGTGTGGGTTCATTGACGAAGATGGTACACCTCCTGCGCGGAGGGGGGGGGGGGGTACTTTTCTTGTTGGTAGGGAGAGGCCGTTATTTAGCAGACGTTTTTATTGATGGGGGCTTCTGTTGCCTAAGGGCGATGGCTTTTTATTGGCGTGGAAGGTAGTTACTTAGTACTGTGGAAGAGGGGTTGTTAGTATCGGGAAGGGGAGTAACAGTTACGGGGGCGGGGGTAGATGGGGTTCTGTGGGGTGTTTTATTCCGGAAGGGGAGAGGCGTTTATCGATTGCGAAGGGGCGTATGAATGAATACACAGGCCCTACAGCAGTGGTGCCGGACCCTGGATGAATTGGGGGCCTCGGTCTCACATTGTTCCGGGAGGGTTCAGTCTAGTCCAACAGGCTCACCTTCGGCTCCTCAGTAGTGGGCGGCTCCTCTCCGTCGGTGCGATCTCGCCTTTCCCTGCGGACTACGACTCGAGCAGCCTCTGAGCCCCGCCATGTCACTCGGTGGGGGTGGGGGCGGACTGACACTAAGGCCTCAGGCTCACGGACAACGAACCCCAAAACCAGCGACGCCACAATCGACGAAGACAACAACAGAACCTGAGCTGCCGACCACGCAGCAACCTCATTGGCCTATGTCGATCAGTCACGTGATCTGTAGCCGTCAATTCTTCCACTCTACCCTTCGCCCTCAAGAAGTATCTTTCTGATGATTGGATTTCACAGCTATCAGTCATGTGCTTAACCCAATCAGAACAGGGTAAAATCGTCCAATCTACAACCGTGCCCTGGCAGCTGGCAAAATACACTCTTAGCAAAACCTCCGGGGCACTGGAAAAGACTGGGATCCCCAGGGGTCCTAAAATACCGCTCACAGGGCACCGATTTCGCAGCTGCTGAACGCTACTCTCAATGGGCGATTCAATACAACAAAGCTTTATTTGCTCTATTAAAACAAGTGAGAATTACCTCCTCACTACTACCACATAGTCTACTGGCAGGATTAGATACTGTTAATCTTCATTTTTTTTTGTTTTTTTGTAAATGAATGTAACGTTGTCTAATGTAACTGGTTGCTCATATAAAGTGCTCCTATACCTAATGCCTTTAGAGGGATGTAATGGTTATAATACTGTTAATGTTGATGACTATGTTCATCGCGTGCTGATGGCATCTTTCACACGGTCAGCGTGCGATACTTGTTTTATGATGTTACTTTACTGTGTACTTTTAAATGTGGTGTGGTGATGCGCTCTAGTGGTGTGAGCGTGCGCCCGAGGCATGCCGGGAACGTAGGCGGCCATGTGAGTTGCCGCAAGTGAATGGTGGTGAGAAGACGTATTCCCGGCGCTCGGGAAATAAAACACGAGTTAAACACCAACTGTGTTGGCGGTGGTTAATTACGGTAACCGGATTACTATAAAAAGTGGCGCTCAGGCTGAGAGGGCGCTGCGATCGCCAACTGACCGGTGCACGTCCAGAACCCACCGCGTCCTGATCACAGACCCGAGCGCGGCAGAGAAGTGTGCCACACCACGTGCAGGGAAGCACATTGTAGAGCCCACGAGCGCACTACACCGGCGCTGCTTTTTCCCCAGCGGGCGCCACTGCCATAACCTGCAAGGGCGAGCGGGTGCCACTGAAGCCCAGAAGGCACGAGAGACTATACAGCAGCACACGAAAGCCAGTGCTAGAAAGAGAAGGGTCCTGAGGCACTACCAGAGGTCGGGCTGGCATCAACAGGGAGCGGACACGCCCGAGGTCTAAACAATCTGCTGAAGCCAAGGCCAGAATCTGTAGTGTTCTCTCACCGTGAGTAACCAGAGACACAGCTGTGCACCACGGAACACAAAAGCACGTCCCTACGCACGCCAGGGGAGACCCACAGAGATCAGTCAACACGCCATAGGGGAGCATAGCACTGGAGGCCCCAGGTTCATCCCGAGAAGGGGGAGGAGACCCTTCACCCACGCAATCAAGCGGGCCAGGAGAGAGGCAAGCTCCAGGGAGCCCACCAGGGGTTGCCACACAACAAGACCCTGCCCAACGCAACGGGGGTAAAATGTGCGCGCAGTCGTCTTCGCTCACCAACCTAGTCCCCTTCTTACCCATGAGGGGCGAGCCAGCCATGCCATGGGAAGACAGGAAGCGGTACTTCCTGAACTACCTAGCAGCCCTAGAGGAAGAAGGGGAAGGGGCGTTCTCTAGTTCAAGGAGGACGAAAATACTTCTGCACAACCTAGGCCCAGAAGGCATCAGAGTGTATGACAACTTGGTGAAGAAGACAAGAGCCCCAGACGACACGGACGAGTTACAACACGCGCTGGAAGATCTAGACTCCCACTACCACCCAATAGTGTGCACAGCCATAGACAGATACAATTTCTTCCAAAGGAAACAAAGCAGCGGAGAATCGATAGACGAGTACGTAGCAGCACTACAGAAGTTGGCGGTGATGTGCAAATTCGGTACCCTGCACGACGAACTCATCAGAGATCAGATCATAATGCACACCGCCAATACGGCGATCCAAGAGAAGTTGTGGGTCAATGGAGATGCACCCCTCAAAGAAGTAGTGGCACTTGTGATGAAAGCAGAACTGTCAAAGAGGTGTGCAGAAGCGGCAAAAAGGGAGAGCATCAACAGAACTCCAGTATGCAAGATATCAGACAAAAATAGGCCTGAAGCAACACAGCAACACACACCGCCAAACTCAAGGTACCAGAAGAAATACCCTCAGAAGTCCACGAGAACCCAGAGACCACAAGGAGAAAGCAGAAACACATGCTACAGGTGTGGTAGCCAAACACATACAAGCAACGACAAAGAATGCCCGGCGTTCAGGGCCAAGTGCTCAATCTGCGGAATAATGGGACACTATGAAAAGGTGTGCCGGCGTAAGCTCAGTAGAATGGAAGTGAAGTACGTCACCCAGGAATTGGACGGAGACGAGGAAGCCCATGAAGGAGATAATGAAGAGGACGAAGTCTTGTGTATAGATGACCAAGTTCTTGGAGTAAACTGCACAAGATCCAAGAAACCGGCGTTACAAATGTCGATCGGAGTGGTACAGGTGCACATGGTGGCAGATTCGGTTCCCCGTACTCCATTATTCTACGAACCATATGGGAAAGAGACTTTGAACCCAGAGTGGGCGCAGACCTGCACCCCACAGACATACACCCAGTCACGTTCATGGGGGAACCTATACCCATGGTGGGATATCGACCATTGATGTTCGAGTTCAAGGGGCGAACTGCAGAAGAAAAGCTGTACGTCAACATCCTACGCATGCTCCGAAAGATCTTTCGATGGATCCCCACCGAAACCAGGAAGACAGTCACCCAGGCTCTCGTCACCAGCCGACTGGACTACGGAAACACCCTCTACACCGGAACCACAGCCAAACTACAGAAAAGACTCCAACGCATCCAGAACGCCTCCGCATGACTCATCCTGGACATCCCCCGACACAGCCACATCTCCGGACACCTGAGAGACCTGCACTGGCTCCCCGTCAGCAAAAGAATCACGTTCCGACTCCTCACCCACACACACAAGGCCCTCCACGACCTGGGCCCCAGGTACCTCAACAACCGCCTGACCTTCTACACTCCCACCCGCCAGCTACGATCGACCAGCCACGGCCTCGCCGCCGTTCCACGCATTCGAAGAGCCACCATGGGAGGAAGATCCTTCTCCTACCTGGCAGCCAAGACTTGGAACTCCCTCCCCATCCACCTCTGTCTGACCCAAGACCACCTCTCCTTCAGGAAGCAACTCAAGACCTGGCAGTTCGAGCAGTAGCGGACCCCCCTCCCCCTAGCGCCTTGAGACCCTCCGGGTGAGTAGTGCGCTATAGAAATTTCTTGATTGATTGATTGATTACGTCGCAGAGAAGGGTCCCTCCGTTCTAGGGTGGATGGATCAAGGAGCTCTAGAAAACCAACTCAATCCCGGCGGGACCACCCAGGTGTTGATGACAGACGCAGTCCAAGCATATGAAGAAAACGCGTGGAAGAAGGAATACCCAGAAGTCTTCAAGGGGACGATAGGGCGGATGACAAAATTCACGCACAAGATATGCCTTAAGGTCGGGGCAAAACGGGTAAGCCACAGGGTTCGCAACATTCCCTTCAGAAGCAGGGAGGCGGTCCAGGAAGAACTACAATGCCTGGAGAGAAACGGCGTCATAGAAGCCATCGAAAGTGCAGAGTGGCTCGCACCATTAGTGGTCGCACAGAAACCCAACGGGAAGGTGCGCCTATGCGTGGATTTGAGGGAGCTCAACAAGAACATCATGGTGGACAAGTTCCCACTACCCCGGATAAACGAAATGCTGGCGAAAACAAAGGGAGTCAAGTGGTTCTCAACGGTGGATCTCACCTCCGCGTACCCTCAAATCGCCTTGCACCCATCATGCAATCACCTGACATCGTTCATCACGCCTTTTGGATGCTATAAGTTCCTTAGGATGCCGTTTGGACTAGCATCAGCTGCCGCGGTATTCCAAAAGCTCATGCACCGATTGTTCCAGAAGGTGGAAGGAGTGCAGTACTTTCAGTACGACATCCTCATCATGGGGAAATCAAAGGAAGACCATGATGCCAAACTGCACGCTGTTTTGACCATACTGGCACAAAATGGTCTCACCGCAGAATGGGAAAAATGCAAGTTCAGTGTGGGGTCAGTGACATACTTAGGCCGCGAGATCAGCAGAAAGGGGATAGAACCTAAACGAGCCAACATAGCAGCCATCAAAGAAGAGCCTACACCCAAAAGGAAGGAAGATGTCCATTCCTTCTTAGGCATGGCGGAGTTTTACAGCAAAGTTGTCCCTCACTTTGCGTCCAAAACACACCATTTGAGACAACTCCTGAAAGAGAAGAACACCTTCAAATGGGCATACGAAGAGCAAAAGGAATTTGATCTGTTAAAGCAAGACATCTGTGCCGCCATCCCTCTCAAGGGTTTCGACCAAGCGGCCCTGTCCATACTAACCACCGATGCCAGCGACAAGGGACTGGGTGCGGTGCTAATGCAGAGATCCCAGGAAGGAGAAGTCACCACGATCAGTTCTGCCTCGCGGTCTCTAGCATCCAACGAGGAGAAATTCAGTGTGATAGAAAAGGAGATGTTGGCAACAGTCTGGGCCATGGAACAGTTCAGACAGTTTTTGTGGGGATCGAAATTTCTACTCCGCACTGATCACAAACCACTG
The DNA here is from genome assembly GCF_964204655.1 of Triturus cristatus. Taxonomy (NCBI): domain Eukaryota; kingdom Metazoa; phylum Chordata; class Amphibia; order Caudata; family Salamandridae; genus Triturus; species Triturus cristatus. The sequence continues at coordinate 104,493,975 of NC_140587.1, forward strand.
GTGAGAGTCCTGACATCTTGTGGAAATGCACATGCGAATCCCGTATAACGAAGATGACCCTGCGACTACTTGATTATGTGTACGAGGTGGAGTACCTTCCCGGCACCAAACACAAAGTAGCTGATTTTTTGAGCAGAGCAGCCGCCATGGAGCCGGCATCAGATCAAGAGCCCTCAGAATGGGAAGGCTACATGGTAGCACTCACACATGACCACGAAGGAGTGATCAGTGCACAAGAGTGGGAAGAAGCGTACACTAATGATGATACCTTGGAAGCTGTGAAGAGTTACCTAACGCAAGGGTGGCCAGACAAGAAGCACCTAGATAGCAATCTGAGGAAATTCTGGGAAGTCCGGGAGGAATTATCTATTAGAGACAATCAAGTGTTCCTACTAAGAGGAGAGAAGGTGGTTCCTCCACAGCCCTTGGTAAATCATCTTCTAACCATCCTACATGAAGGGCACCTTGGGATCATGAAGACCAAGGCAAGAGCAAAGCAGGCGTATTGGTGGCCAGCCATTGACAGTCAACTAGAGAAACACATCAGAACGTGCGAACAATGCAACCGGGCAGACAAAACCCAAGTACTACTACGCCCCCCCACTAGGAAAATTCACCTGTCCTTCCAGTCCGTGGGAAATGCTTTCGGTGGCCATATTGGGTCCCATTCTGAATACAGAAGGCGTGCCCAAATACGCCATAGTACTGGGAGATAGGTACTCTAAGTTGCCGGAAGTGGATGTGTGTGAAATGGCTGACACCAAGGCTTTGCTGTCTTTCCTCACCTCCACATTCTTGAGGGAAGGGATCCCAAAAGTGGTTACCTATGACAATGGACCACAATTCATTTCAGCAAAATGGAACACGTTAATGTATCGCAACGGAATAGAAGTCAAACATACTCCAGTGTACCACCCGGCGGGAAATGGACTAGCAGAGACATTCAATCGAGTAATTATGAGGTTGGTGCAAGCAGCGATCAGTGCTGGACAAAACTGAGAAAAAGAGCTCCAACGGATGCTATGGGCTTATCGTATCACCCCAGCAAACACCGGATATAGCCCATCCAAAATACTCTGAGGACGTGACCCCTTCACGAGGGACAATCTGGCGTGGAAACAACTAATCGTCCAAAGCAGGTGGTCTCCAGCTGTGGTGCGTCGCAACATCGACAAGGCGCAAGCCTTGTACACCGAGTACTACAACAAACGTCGAAATGTCAAGGAAGTAACCCTAGAAAGGGGTGAGTGGGTTAGAGTGAAACAAGCAGTACTAAAGAAGAAAGGAGACAGTAAATTAAGTCCACCTTTACAAGTTGTGGAGCCTTACGCCAGGTCAGCCCTGTTGAGCGATGGGAAAATATGGTCGCAAGATAGGATGGCGAGATGCAACAGAATCATGAAGTGGGAAGATCCGGAGAGTAGGAGTTTACCCACCCCAGAGGAAGGCAATGAGCCCGAGACGGCACCGGAGCTGGAGGACACAGTGCAAGGTCCCACCACTCCTAAACGAGGTAGTGAAGATCAATACACCTCAGAGGAGAGTGAAGGCGTAGAAACAACCAGTCAGCTTACACCGAGGAACCCAGGCGTCAGGGTAAGGGAGTGAGAGCAGCAAGGGGAAGCAAAGGTAAGAGGAGGACTTCCAGTAAGTGACCAGAGTGCGGCCCTCATCCCGACACACTCCCGAACAAGGCTGGGCAGACTGGTCAAAGTGCCAAAGAAGTTTGAAGACTTTTACATGAGAGTCAAGTAAGACCATAATGTACTTATGCTCGCTGCTCTTTACCTGTTATTCTTGTGTGTGTCCAAAGGGGGGTGATATGTGGTGACGCGCTCTAGTCGTATGAGCGTGCGCCCGAGGCATGCCGGGAACGTAGGCGGCCATGTGAGTTGCCGCGAGTGAATGGTGGTGAGAAGACGTATTCCCGGCGCTCGGGAAATAAAACACGAATTAAACACCAACTGTGTCGGCGGTGGTTAATTACGGTAACCGGATTACTATATGTGGTTCTATGCGCTCTCGCATGGAGTGTCGGTGTAAGGTTTGAGTAGCATCTGACAGTTGCTATTCAGACGGCTGACTGAGAGGACGCTCCGTGTGTCGGGTGGAGTAATCTACTGAAATAAACTCTTGCACTTTAAGAAGACGTCTGCTGTTTCTTATTTCAAGGGAGTAAGTTTACTCTATATAAAGCCATCACCTTAATGCCGAAACAAGGGAAGGCTTTTGTAGAATGCAAATTCTACAGTCAAGTTTCACTGCTGAACTTAGATACACATATTTTTATTAAGATACTAACCAATGGTCTTGACAGATTGTTGTAATTTCTTTCTTCCCACTTGGTACCTTCCTCTCCCCCCTCCTCTCCTTTGTTTAATAGAATGTTCCCACTGTGGGGTTCCGAAGGCTACCTTAGAATGTTGGGCTTGTGAGGCACCTTTAGGCTGTGACAGGAGTGGAGCAGTGGAGACGGTGAATAAACTTACTTGATCCCATCTGGATCTTGTGCTTCTTCCGCCGCTGATCATCTTTGTAACACTATCCCATCCTCGTCGCCAGTGTTACAAAGATGATCAGCAGCGGAAGAAGCACAAGATCCAGATGGGTTCAAGTAAGTTTATTCACCGTCTCCACTGCTCCAAACCTTGGTAGAAAGTAGCCCTAGACATCATTGGTCCAATCAACAAGGCAGGGGTGACCAAACACTATGCACTGGTCATGGTAGATTACAATTCTCACTGGGTGGTTTTTAAAATGGTTCATCAAATCACCACAGAGCACATAATAAAGTTTCTTAAAGACTCTTTTTACAGTGAAGGGATCCCGGCCACTATTGTAACAGACAACGGAGTGCAATTTACGTCTTCTGCCATGGTGGAGTTTCTGGCTCACCTTAATGTTTGCCAATTTAAAACTGCCTTATACTGCCCCCGGGCCAATGGATTGGTGGAGAGAATCAACCGTATGGTTAAGGAATGCATCCAGTTAGCCTGTGCCAACCACTTGGACGTTGAAAATGCTGTGCAGGGAATGTTGTGGGCTTACCATACTACTCCCAGCTCTGTAACAGGAGTCTCACCCTTCACTGCCCTTAAAGAAGGAAAACCATATACAAAAATGTTTCCGGGTTGGTTGGGGGGAGGGGATAGAGTTTCTCAAGACCCCGACCTGGCCAGAGACAAAATTGCACTCTACCAAGCCAAGTATGAAAACCAATACAATGTCAAACATGGCACCAAATGTCAACTATGGAATGTTGAGGCATGGGTGTATGTAAAGAGGCCTTCTGGCCGGGAAGACTCAATGTCCAAATTCTCCCAACCAATGGGCATTGCTGCAACTAAACTAAATGTTGCCATAATGGATAATAGACAATGTTGGAGCATGGACAGACTGGTTCGACATGACCCTCGTCAATTGTCCTCCAGTGAGAGTTCTGCAAGGGGGAGCAAGTCAAGCCCCTGTAGCAGTGAGATCACTACTGCCGAGAATCCAAAATGCCGGTCTGGCATAAAGACTATGTCATGAACACTTGAACATTATCAGTTGGATATGTCTACCATATCTTTGGCTATCCTCCGTTCTTCTCCTCCCTCCAACCTGTCCCTTCTTCCTTTCCATGCTCCTCCTTTGCTTCCCCTTTCTTTTATTTCCGTATAGGGGGAAGATGTGTTGTAATTTCATTATTCCCACTTGGTACCTTCCTCTCCCCCCTCCTCTCCATTGTTAAATAGAATGTTCCCACTGTGGGGTTCTGAAGGTTGCCTTAGAATGTTGGGCTTGTGAGGCACCTCTAGGCTGTGACAGGAGTAGAGTAAAGGAGACAGTGAATAAACTTACTTGAACCCATCTGGATATTGTGCTTCTTCCGCCGCTGATCATCTTTGTAACACAAATATCTTCCATTGTTGACGCAGGCCAGTCAGCGTTCATCAGGGGTTGCAGGACACATGATAATATTCAAGGAACGACTCACCTAATGGAAAAAGTAAATGAGAAGATCCCAGTTATCATGTTCTCACTTGACCCCGAGAAGGCGGGTCCTTCTTCAAAACTACACAACAAAAACTGGATTTTGGTGCCAGGCTCTTTAGCTGAGTTTTTGCAAGTTATAAGACGCTGGAAGGTCCAGGGAAGACTCAGAGTTGAGGGTACGTTTTGTAAGGTCCTTTACTTCTCTTTCTCAAGTTGAAGTACTCGACCAGCAGAGCTAACGTCTCAGCAGCAGCTGCCACATTCCAACAGTCACGCATCCACCTGGTGCGTTTGCCTAGGTGGCACCCGCAACTGCATTCTAACTGAAGACCCAACACATCTTTCTTCTCACAATGCCCACAGCACAGAACCAGCATATGGCATTAAAACAACGAACCCCAACTTGGATACATAAAACATAAAAACGAAATGAAAGCAAATAAAAACCTGGACATAAAGTAATAAGGCAATTACTCCAAAATATCAATTAGTGGACAATAAGAGTTGCAGAAGTCATACCTACACACAATTCTCAAATCGTGATATAATCATTGAAACGAGACGGTGGCCTTTTATCTCTCACAGGCGTCCCTGAGCTAGTACCACAGTGAAGTGGGTTGACATCTCCCCCTTATCGGAGCAGCAATGGCATACTTCTCCTGTGCCTCCCTACATCTCTCCTTCACACACTCCAATTTGGCTTGTTGTACTGCCAAACCATTCATCCATGGTCTGACCAACTTGGATGCAGCCATTCTCCCCTTAAGTAAAACAAAAGGTGAAACCTTGGTGGGAGCACAAAGAGTGGTGTGCAATGCCCATAATAAATCCAAATGTTCTTCCTTCCCGTTCAACCCATTGGCTACTGAGAGTTGAATATTGTCCTTTATGATTCTGTTATAGAGCTCTACAAAACCATTGCTGCGGTGATGATAGAGAGAACTAGTGACATGTTTAATACTCCAACGAGACACAAAACTATGAAACTCCTCTGATGTGAATTGCACCCCGTTATCAGTGACATGTTCCACCGTGGGTACATTCTCTTAGGAACTAAATTTGCAAAAATGTTCAGACCTCCTCCGTGTTAGTAGATTGAACAAACTGAACCTCTGGCCATTTTGTGCCATTATCTGATAGTACTATTCCAAACCTACTGCATTCATCCAAAACATAAATGGGACCAATTATATCCAAGCCCAACTCTAACCAGGGTTTCTCCTGAGCTGAAATGGCTTCCACTCAGCTGGGGAAGGTCACCTGAGTTTTATCACTAACTGCATATGCTATACAGTCCCTGACAAAATGCTCTACACTCTACCAGAAAAGTTCCCTGATCCGCCTCTTCGTGGCTCTCATTCCCACATGTCCTTCATGAGCTAAAGATAACATTTTACTTTGTAACTTCAAAGGAACCCCCAACAAACCCATCCTCCTCAAAACTCCATCACTGATACTCAACTCGGAAAATACATGTTTATACAAATTTACCCCAGCAACAAAATTATTAGGTGTCCAATCTTTCCCAAGCATGCTTGTGAGTACTTGCATGGCCTCATCACACAAACAGCCTCCTTCCAGTCTCCGTGTGAGATGCATCCAAATCCAGCTTCTCCCAACGTGGCTACTATACAGTCCTCATAACTTACCCCATCTGTGATATCATCTTGGATGGGCAACCTGGATAAATAATCCACAAACACATTCTTGGCACCTGGAATATACTCTAGGTTGAATTGGTACTCGATCATCCTATAATGCCACTTAGCTAAACAGGAGTGGCCTTACTGGCAACATTTGGTAGTAAATAGATTCAGCAGTGGTTTGTGGTCCATGCGGATGGTAAACATGGAACCCCACGAATAGTTCCTGAAATACTCCACTCCCCACCAACAGTTTCTCAATAACTGAGTAGGTGGGTTCAGCTCCTCTGAGTGCCCTAGAGGCAAACGCCACTACCACTTCTCTGCCATCCCTTTTCTGCAGCAGTACAGCACCTAAACCGCGTTGACTAGCATTTGTTACAACAATTGGAGGATCAATGGTACCAGAAGGTTGAAGAGGAATGGCATTCCCCAATGCACATTTGACATCTCGGAAATCCACGTCACGCTCATCAGACCACACAAACTGCTGATTTTTTTTCAATAACTCCCTCATATGCTGTGACCTCCCACTGCAATTGGGTATGAATCTAGCATAGAACTTCTGCATGCCAAAGAAAGTCCGCAATTGATCCGTGTTGAGTGGAACGGGGAATTCCTTGATGGCCTTGACTAGATCCTCTTTAGGTTCTACTCCTTGGAAAGACAACCTGTATCCCATATAATCTACAGCATTGACTGCGAATTTACATTTATCGCTTTTGAGTGTGACTCCTTTGTTAGTTAGAATGGAAAGCACCACGACTAGGGACTTATCATGGGACACCAGGCAATTTCAGGAATGGCTTAATACACAGAATGCATTTTTGAAGTTCACTCTAGAGATGCACCCTTCCACGATAGCCTTTCTCGATTTGTCCATTTTTGCAACAAGCACAGGATTGGGCAGTGAGCTATATCGTAAACCTATGGCCCGCAATTCACTGCTTCGTTATGACAGTCAGCATCCTAAGGCATTGCGCGACAATCTGCCATATGGCCAATTTTTACGCTTGAGACGTAATTGTTCATCAATCGATCTCTACAAACATCATGCGAATGTCTTAACTGATCAACTTTCAGCAAGACTCTATCCTAAGAGGCTGGTCAAGAATGCCCGCAAACGTGCTCTCAACAATCATCGAGAGGCTCTGTTAGAGAAGAAGATAGAGAAACCACCATCAGGTCGTTTAACCTTTGTGAATACCTTCAGTACTCTATCCAATGGCATTCAGAAATGCATTCGGAAGAATTGGCGTTTTTTGAATACCTCAAAAACAAACATTCCACTACCACTCTTTGCCTTCAAACGAGGATCCAACCTGAGGGATAGACTAGTACATACATGCACTAGGGAACTAGAACCAAGGAGAGTAGGCACCCTTTGGAACCTTCCACCAGTCCAGGGTCACTTCCCGTGTGGTAACTGTACAGTATGCCCACAAACTAAGCATACCAAAACTTTAGATCTAGGCCTGACCAGATCTTGGATACAGAAGAATTACTCCAACTGCAATAGTGATAACCTTATCTATCTATTACAATGTCCATGCCATCTGAAGTATGTTGGCATGACGACGCGCAAGGTTAAAACAAGGATGCTCGAACACAAAAGCACTTTCAGATGCAAGAAAGATAATACGAGACTCACCAGACACTTTGTGGAGCTTAATCATCAGGCAGACGATTTCTCCTGGACTGTCTTGGAGAAACCATTCATACCGTCCCACAATAGTGACAAGGCCAAATTCTTATTCACTAAAGAGCAACGCTGGGTTTTTAAACTCCAAAGTGACACAAAAGGCCTGAATGACTCCATTCCATGGACTCTTCTGTAAAGGGTCGGTTTTTGACCCATGATTTGATAAAGAGCTCATAACGAGTTGAACATTTCCTCCACAAGGTGTATTCTCTGCTCTGTGTAATACAGGATCTGTCTTGGGGATTCCTGTCTTGATTTCTGGATTCCCTAGCATTATACTCGTAATACCTAATAGTGCAATGGACACATTGATTGTTTCTCAAGCGACTACACCTCTTGCCAATCCACCGGCATATCACACATCCACATGATTGTGTAAGAACTACCATTTCTGGGTTCAGTGACGTCATCTTGTAGTTCTCCATCGTCATCACCCCGAGTCATTTGTAAAACGTAGCGTGAAGCGTCACATGACTCACTCACGCTTTATACTCTCGTCACACAATGCCTCGGCACCTCCCACAAACACAGGAAGGACCGAGGCACCGACGGAGAGGTGAGTTTGACTGCATGTATGCGCGTTTACCTTCGCTTGACTCTGATTTTTTCCTAAACATAGGGCGATTCCCAAATCAGCTCTGTTACGTTATCTGCCCCAGGCTTACTTACAGCTATACCGGGGATGTTTACAAACTGACGCGATAGGCATTGCGAAATGTTTAAACAGATTTTGCTTTCCTCCTGTTAGAGACAGGTCTAAACCACACTTAGTCGGCCAGAGAGATTCCGAATCGTGTGTGCCTTACTAAGTAGTGACCGGCTAGTTACACAGTCGGATACGCTTGAAACTTTACATTAGACCTTTATACTGAAGTATTCATTTGTATATAGGCACACCATGCCGACAAAATAACCCCTAGTAACTACCTTTGGGGTTCTGCTGTACATGCTGTGAGTGTGCCATCTTTCACAGTTAATCGGTTCTTTTTTATCTTAACAGCTGTAATAAAATACCGATTATTGCGGTACACACATAATACTCCTGGTGATTTATTCTTACTGGACACATGACTGGGATTCTGTCCCTAAACCGCTTTTTAACAATTGTTAAACAATTTTTAACACTACCTTTGGTTTGTTGAATAATTCGCCCTACATGATTCACACTTACAGGGCGGGGTCTCAATTACCTGAGTTGTAACCGGGTGAGGTGAGGTCTGACGCTCACGCAAGTAAGGTGAGTTGGCGTTTTTTCTCATAGATGATACACTGGTTGGTACTGTTATGAGATCTAATTTCTAACTTTGTATGTAATGAGGAACATTGAAACAGAACACTACCTATCGTTTGTATTTTCTTTCAACAGGAGTGAAATACACCCTACTTGCCGTGAGGTCGATAGGTACCAGGATGTATTGTTGGACAACTTGTCACTTTTTCTTGTTTTTCTTAATCACTTGCAGTAGCAATTATGTATTGGTCCTGAAGAAAGCCGGGAACACATTCCCTTCTGGCTGAAACTAGTCGACCCCTATATGACGCAACCTATTTGTTAAAAGTTGCCGCTACACGCCTTTTTAATAGGATTGGTACAGAGATATTCATTAAACATAGTTTCTTCTGTCCAACTCCCTTTTTAAAGTTTTCACTTGCACTGCACTTACTACACATAGTACCCTTCAACAGAAATACATATGGCCACTCTTGGTCGATTTCTCTCTCGAACTTGTACTCTACTCTGATCTTGGCCACTACATCTGCCTCTTGGCTTGGAGGAGTAGTGACAAGAAGGAAGGATTACCAAGTGATGACACTGGCCTCCCTTGGCAGTTGATGGGAATCCGTATCTAGAGTTCAATGTTCTATCTCTATCAACAACACTTAGATCAGTTAATCATAGTAACACTCTATACTTTATCTGTTCTAGTTTCTTTATGTTCAGTTCCTCATTTTGCACGACCACCAGTTCACTAGTGTTTTTCACTCCATATCTTTACCATAGACTAAAATGTCATTCTGGAAAAACCTCACGTGTGGAACCCCCTCAAACATTTCGTCAATGATTCGCTGAAATACAAAGGCAACTGATGCTAACCCGAATGGCATCCTTTTTAACCTGTATGCACCAGGTGGAGTAATGAAAAACGTCAAATGACGACTCTCTTTGTGCAAATTTACCTGATGGTAGGCCGACGACATATCTAAGGTTGAAACATTTTTGGCCCCCTTCAATGAGCTTAACATTTCAGTGATATTGGGTAAGGGATGTCTGTCAACCCAGATCCTCTCATTTAGATCTCTCAAATCAATGCACATCCTGAGAGAGCCATTGGCTTTCCTGGCTAAGACTACTGGAGCTAACCATTCAGAGCTTTCTATTGGCTCAATTATTCCTTGTTTACATAAGCGTGCTAGCTCTTGTTCTAATTCTTTCCTCATGACAAAAGGTACATGTCTAGATTTGTGGACTACAGGTTTGGACCCATCCTTCAAAATTATTCAATGAGAGAATCCTTTAATTCTGTCTAAGTCCTCCCAAAATACTTCAGGGTAACTTGCTTCCCATTTCTTGTCCTGAACTGCACACACAGATTTGTAATCTTCCTTAAGCAACACTTGCTATTAGGGTCAAGAATGACGCCTAAGTTCTTTTGCTCTAACCATCCTAATAAATTGGGTCCTTCCTTTACCACATAAACTGTTGCAAGGGTAATATGATCCTTAAAATTTAATTTAGTGTTGAATTCCCCAAAATCCCCACTGGTTTGCCCCATACGCTATTGCCATGCAACCTTTTCAAAGTGACATTGACAATTTTGTTCCAGTAATCTGGACCAATGAGGGTGAAGAAAGATCCTGAATCTGCCACAGCAGATATACAAATGTTTGCCAAACCTATTTGACACAAAGGTTTTTTCATACGTACAGATTCTAATCTAAACACTTCATTTGGTAACAACACCTCTTGCATCGGAAATTATCATCACAACATTGCTCTCATCGTTATCTGAATCAGGACTATGTTCAGAAACACTCTAAAGGGCAAGAACAGGTTTAGAGGTAGTTTGACTATTCTTAGCTTTAGATATGCAAACTTTAGCAAAATGGCCTCTTTTTCTACATCTAGCACAAGTCTTGTCCTGAGCTGGGCACGAAGGAGCATTCCCTAAATTTTTTCTGTTCCCACATCTGTAGCATTCCCTAAGATCTTTTGGTTTGAACGTATTTCTCCTCTCAGTTTTCCTTGCAGTTGTGTCAGAACCCACTGTATGAACCTGTGAATTCAGAGCCATCTGGTCCATGTATTTGGTTGTTTGCTTCCACCCCTTTTGCTATCTCCAAGGCTTTGTCTAACGTAAGGTTCTCTGGCGTTAAAAGTTTCTCCTGTACTTTTTTACTGCTGGTTTTGTCTACCAATTGATCTCTCAACATCTTGTCTATAAAGTCATTATAGTTACACGTGGAAGCTAAAACTCTGAGGTCATTCATAAAGTTCTCTACTGTCTCCCCCAGGAGCTGTTTCCTCATGTAAAATTTATGTTGTTCCATAATGGTGTTGTGTTTCTTCTTGAACCGAGAATCCAACATTTTGATGGCAGAAGCATATTCATCAATGGCGTCACCTTCACCCAATACTACTACTGTGGGTAGATGTTTAAGAACCTTCCTGCCCTCAGTACCTAAAGAATTACGTAATAATGCCAACTTCTTTTGGGAGTAAAAACCTCCCCTTCTATTGATTCTAAGTAGGCTTCATAGCCCTCTAACCACGCCTCCCACTCTACAGGGGGATTGCCAGGGGTGGAAAGGAAGGGAATGGGAGGAAGCACACCCTGTTGCATGTTAGCAGGATTACCAAATATTAATGAGATGATGACTAAAATATAATTACAAAAATTGTGGCATATACAATTACAGAAAAAATACACAACATTACAGCATAAAAACCCAATAGTGGAAATGAAGAAGTAGCAAAATTAGAGGGTTAAATATCCACAACAGTAATAAAAAGGTACTCACAACACTGATCATAGAAACTGGTGGAGTTGAAGACAAGGGTTGAAAGCCCCGTATATTTGTTGCTTCCTCAGAATTTGCACAAGGGAAAACTACGTGTAATATGTACAAACAGACTGTGTTGGTGTAGCTGAGACTTGCTTGTTTAAAAATGATGGTATGCAGATCACCATGAATCTACCCTCCTTTATCTGATAGCTAAATCGCACAAGCCTGGCTCCTGAGTTGCTAAACAACTGGGAGGAATTAGTAGTGCACTGGCCAGTAACAAGTTAATGCTTGTCATACACTATGCGATAATAGTGTGGCCAAGGGCAGGGCGGGACCAGCTTTGCAAATCACTAATGAGATGAGCCAACGGTTGAGGAAGGGTGGAAACAGGTTCAAAGTGCCAATCCTGTGCCTGGCGTAATGTAGCCGTTGGTGAATGCCCTCCTCATATCGTAGCAGTAGATGAAACGCAGTGACAGCTTCAAAACTGCTCACAAAGCACAGAAGAAACGCAGCTTCAAAACCGCTCACACGCCCTCCTATTGCGTCGGGAGACACAGCACGGCAGAAACACAGCTCCAAAACTGCTCCTGGAGCCGCTCTGACGGAAACTGAAAGTGCCCTGCTGGTCAAGGAAACAGGAATGTCTCCTGGTCGTCGCCAAATGGGAGGTCCAGGGAAGACTCAGAGTCGAGGGTACGCTTTTGAAGATCATTTATCTCTCTTTCTCAAGTTGAAGTACTCACAAGTAGAGCTAATGTCTCTAGGGTGACCAACTGGCATTGGTGCAAATTCAGGACGGTGAGTGTAAAAATTCAGGACAAAGTGTCAAAATTCAGGACACAAATTCAGGACAGGAGATCAAAATTCAGGACAAAACTTCAGGACAATAGGTAAGTTTTACAGACACATCAGAGGAGGTTGCGCAATAGTATATAAGTAAGCCCAGACATATCCATACATATTCAACCATTTGCAAACCTATCCATTATGTATCCTTCCATCTATCATTTCACTCATCCATCCCTTCATCCATCCTTTCACTCATCCATCCATCCACCCTTTCACCCTATCCATCTGTACACTCATCCATCCACTCTTCTACCCATCCATTCATTCACTCATCCATCCAGCCATTTACCATTTCACCCATCCACTCTTTCAGTCATCCATCCATCCTCCCTTTCTCTCTTCATCGACCCTTTCACTTAGCCATCATTCCTTCCATCCATCCACCCACCCACCCATCTACTCATCCACTCATGAATCCATCCATTGACCCTATCACTCATCCATCCTTTCTCTCATCCATTTATCCTTTCACTCCTTCACTCATCTATTCATCCTTTTGTCCACCTATACTCCCTTTCACTCACTCATCCATCCATACATCCACCCTTTCACTCATCAGTCCATCCATTCACCCTTGCACTTATCAATTCATCAATCCATCCATCATTTCACTCATCCATCCACCCACTCACTCATCATCCACCTTTTCACTCATCCATCCTTTCACTCATCCATCCACCCTTTTACCCATCCAGCTACCCTTCGACCCATACATCCAGCTATTTACCTTTTCTCTCATCCATCCTTCCACTCACTCATCAATCCATCCATCCTCTCTCATTATCCATCTATTCAATCTTTCATTCATCCATTCACCCTTTCACTAATTCATCCAGCCATCCAGCCTCCCCTTCACTTACTCTCTCGCTCACCTTTTCATATTAATTTTGAGCTGAGCCTTTTTGAGAAGAGGCCCATCAAGAACTTCACCCTCGCTGCAGGAGCCATTCCAGGGCTGGGACAGAAGCCACCCAGGGCAGAGACAGGATCCACCACAGGGGGGGGGACAGGAGCCATCACAGGCGGGGGGGGGGAGGGAGGGCGGCGACAGGAGCCACCACATGGGGGGACAGGAGCCATGGGGGGGGGGGGGAGGCAGGAGCCATCACAGGAGGGGGAACAGGATCCACCAGGGTGGGGACAGGGGTGGGCATGCAGTATTCTAGTATCATCTTGGTCTCTTCCAGGGTGGGGTAGGGCTCCTCACCCCCTCCTGGACAAGACAACGAGACGAGAAGACAGGCTCTCTTTCCAAAATGTTAGTTTTGCCCCCCCCCCCCCCCACTGTGATGTACAGTACTTAAAGGAGATACTCCAAGATAACTGATTGTCCTCCATACTTTGTTAATCAGTGTGGGTGTGATTGTGCCATTTCTTTATTTTATTGCATTATAGACTGCATGTTTGAAGAACCGAGGTTTGCTTACAATCCAGTGACAGTAATTAAGCTCTGTGAAGAGAACCACGTGCTGCCTCGGTGTAATCAGGGCCGGTTCTAGGACGTTTGGGGCCCTGGGCAGAAAGGGAATGTGTGAGGCCCCTCTAAACTGCGCCTGAAGCTTCAGCCCCCCCTCTCAGTCACCTTCAAACACCTCTTAACAGCTCATCAAGGGCGGAAGGTGTGAGGGTTGCCATCCCGCTGTGCCTCTCCAATGCTGCTGGGTATCTGAGCTTTGGTGCTGCATCGGTGTCTGTTACACCCGACCTCAGCAGCATCGGAGTCAAGCAGGAAGGTGGCTGGAAGCTGTGCCGGCTTAGGGTGGTGCGACCGGTGCCCGGTTAAAATTGCGGACAAATGGCGTCCGTTAAACAATCCTTCACGGACAACGGACAGACGTCCGAAATTACGGACTGTCCGTGAAATTTACGGACGGTTGGTCACCCTAAATGTCTCATCAGCAACTGCCACATTCTGTCATGCGTCACCCCAGTGCGGTTGCCAAGGTGGCACCCACCACCGCATTCGAACTGAAGACCAAACAGAAGCCAGAAGCAATAATACTGGTCAATAGACTCAAATCAGAAGCAATAGAACTACAGCGGGGGATATGACACTGATGCCACTTTTATTCAATGTATGTATTGAACCCCGAGCCTCTACAATTAGAGAAGACCCAGAGACACAATAAAATAAAGCTGGGGGCAAAAGACTCTGCACCATTTGGAAGACAGAGAGATAGGAGCGGGATTTGAAATTAACAAATAATAATCTGTGATACTAAAATTACTCTCCTCCGGGAAGAGGTAAGAAAGCAACAACATACATTTCATTGTAAATGGGGGAGAAGCACATATGCTACATAGGCTCAAATATTACTGGCTGCAATGGCTGCTGTCAACTGGTTAGTTTTGAGAAGGGAAGTACAAGTTGATATATGTAAATGTGTTTGTACTTATATAGCACACAGCTACCCCATTTCGGGGTTTCCCGGCGCTGTACTCATACCGCTAGGGAACCCTTCCGGACTTTTCCCTGTGAAACGTCCACTCCTGGGCATCCCCAGGGTGAAGCCAGGCATCCCAGCACTGTTGGGGCCGTTGTGGAGATTAAGCAAGCTATTGCCCAGAGTTGCAGCGTGGGACCCATGATTAGAATAGGCACCGAGGCAAGAAATCAGGTCCGAAGAATTATGAGCCCAAGACCCGCCGAGGTGGGAATTGAACCCTGGTCCCAGGCCAGACCTCTGCAACAGGGTCTGCCGCTCTAACCATTGAGCCACACTTCTCCACATATAGAGGTGAAGTTGTCTGCCTTTATCATTATTATTATTATTATTATTACCGAGTTTTATATAGCGCCTGGTTACCAATCGGCATCCCAGCATGGCTGAGGAAAATAGCTCCAGACAAAATGAATATTTTGCCATGCTTCCATTACTTGTTACAGGCCATACCAAACCTTTGATGAGAGAAGAAATAGTTTCCTTATAAAAAGGTGGAGGCATTTGTGTGGGGTGGCAAGAGGAATAGGATCTTTAAGGGCACCGTGATGGCACCACGATCTAAGAGTAGGCTGGCATGCCTGCATTTTTGGAGATTTTGCCAAGTGGCGTACCTGTGGCTACTTCAAGCATGGTTGTTTCAAGAAACTAATAAGAAATGGGTATTCATGGCTAGATGAGTGGTAGGGAGATACCTTTGGGGCATCCTGTGAGTACCTGTAAGGAAGTGGGTTTCTGTTGCCGTAAGCCCCCCACTTTTTGCCTGATAACTTATGCACTTTTCCTTGTTGTGCCCTGGGCTCCTGCCAATCAGGTGCCCAGGGCCTGTGTTCCTTCCCTAAAAACTGCCTAACAGCCAAAACCCAATTGCCATCTCTGGTCACATGTCAGCCCCTGGTAAATGGTACCCTAGGTACCCAGGGCCTTGTGACCAGAGAAGGCCACTAAGGGCAACAGCACTTATTGTGCCACCCTTTGAGGCCCTGTACCCTGACACACACTGCCTTTGCAGGCTGAGTGTCTTGGTGCAGAACAAAACAAAGAGTCGACATGGCACACATCCCTGTGTGTCATGTCCACAACACTCACTGCCCTGGCATACCTCAGTTACCCCTCTAGCTGGGTGTCCTATGCCAGTGGTGTGGGCACATGTGCATGAGCCCTGCGCCCCTACAGTACCCAGCTCCATTCCTCGGCACTGTAAGTGCAGTGCTGCCATTTAGGGTATATGGTGCTGGGAGGTCGTCAACACGAACACCACAGCACCATGATGGCTACACTGAAGACTGAGAAGTTTGGTATCAAACTTCTCAGCACAGTAAACCCACACTGATGCCAGTGTGGGATTTACTGTAAGATGCATGACAGACCTTTGCTGCTTGAGCACTGGTAACATCATTTCGAATGATTCCGAAATTGAGGATGCCTTCGTCCAATTTTTCCAGAATCTATACACTGATGAGACTTTACTTGATAAAGATAGTATAGAGGAATTCCTGTCAGATCTAGCTCTCCCCACACTCCACCGAGACGAAAAAGAGCAACTAAATCACCCTATATCAAGGAAGGAGATTATTCAATCGATCAGTTCCCTAAAAAGGGGGAAAGACGCTGGTCTTGATTCTATCCCCAACGAATTAAAATTACTCTAAAATAAGAACTTGCTCCTTTTCTCCTTCAATTTTTTAACTCATGTTTTATTGAAGGTCAGAGCCCTCCGGCGTCGCGGGAAGAGGCTACGATAACAATCCTATTGAAACCAGATAAAATTCCTAGACACTGTGAGTCATATAGACCCATTTCACTCTTGAATTGTGATCACAAGATTTACACCCAGATTATTACTAAACGCCTAGATAAAGTAATAGGCAGTTTAATAAATCCAGATCAGGAAGGGTTCATGAAAGGGAGGCAACTTAGCGAATTGACTCACGACCTAATTGCGACGATAGATATGGCACAGACTTTTAAGATCCCTTTGGCAGCAATGACATTCGACGCTGTCAAAGCTTTTGATCGGGTCAACTGGTCTTTTTTGTTTAAAGTAATTCAACAGCTTGACTTATGTGAAAATCTTTTGACAGCAATCGAAGCCATCTATAAAAATCCCACCGCTAAAATCCTGATCAATGGGAAATTAACTAGGTCAATACAAATAGGAAGGGGTACTAGACAGGGATGTCCCCTGTCCCCTTAACTTTTTAACATTTGTATTGAACCTTTAGCGTGCATATTGAGAGCTTGTCAGAATATTATCCCCTTCAGTTGTAATGGATGGGTGAAAAAAATAGGGTTATATGCAGATAACCTTATAATCTACACCAGCAACATAGAAAGATCGCTCCCAGAGATATGGTCTAAATTAGAGAGCTTCGGAAAGGTTTCCGGGTATAGCATTAACCAACAAAAAACCAAACTAATGAAGTGGAATATCAACTTTAGGAGCACCTACACAAAGAAAGAGATTAGATATCTTGGCATCCAAATAGTCCAAAACATCAACAAAATAAATATGGTTAATTTCGAAAAAGTTACTAAAAAAGTTAGAACGCAATTACAATCATGGGGGGGAGGGCTCTCACTTTCATTATTAGGTAAATCAAACTTATTGAAAATGTCAATTCTGTCAAAGTACACGTTCTTATTTAATTCTATTCCTTTAGATTGTCCAAAAATGTGTTTTAAAAAGGTACAGGGGCTTTTTTCAAGTTTTATCTGGGGAAACAAAAATCCTAGAATTGCCCTAAAGAAACTTATAAAGAAAAAAACTTAGGGCCCGATTCACAGAACAAAGACAAAAACCTAAACTTAGTACCATTTTGGTATTCACAGAATGCACTTACTACTTCTGGTATTCACAGAATGAACTTACTACTTTTGCGATTCACAGAATAAACTTACTACTTTTGCTATTCACAGAATGGATTTACGACTCCTAACTTTACGTCCGCACTCGGGCCGGAAATGCCGGCCCGGAGGCGTAGCTTCCAGCCCGGAGGCGGGGCTTCCGGGCCGGAGGCGGGGCTTCCGGCCCGGAGGCGGAGCTTCCGGCCCGGAGGTGGGGGATTCCGGCCAGTGGCGGAGCTTCCGGCCCGGAGGCAGAGATTTTGGCCATGGCTAAATCTCCGCCACTGGCCGGAATCCCCACCTTCGGGCCGGAAGCTCCGCCTCCGGCCCGGAAGCCCCGCCTCCGGGCCAGAAGCTCCGCCTCCGGGCCGGAAGCTCCGCCTCCGGGCCGGAATTTCCGGCCCGAGTGCGGACGTAAGTTTAGTAGTCGTAAATCCATTCTGTGAATATCAAAATTAGTAAGTTTATTCTGTGAATCGAAAAAGTAGTAAGTTCATTCTGTGAATACCAGAAGTAGTAAGTGCATTCTGTGAATACCAAAATGGTACTAAGTTTAGGATTTTGTCTTAAGTTTGTTCTGTGAATCGGGCCCGTTGGTCTCAGCTATGAAGCTTTGGTCTCAGGTTAGACGCCTTCTAAAGATGCCATATTACAATGAAGTAGCACCTGTCTGGGATTCCCCAGGAACACCCTTCTGTCTGGAAGATGCTCTTGCAACCCCCCTCCGCGCCTGCGGCATCACTACTTGGGGGCAATTGATTATTGAAGCGGAATTGATTTCCTGGCCCCATGTGAGAATTCAGTCTCAAAGTTTTAATATTATCAGTTGAGCAGCTGGGCAAGATCTGCAGGTAAAGAGTTAAAAGGGAACTCGGACTGGCTTTGAAGATCAACAAACAAAGTCAAAAGAAGTATCAGAGTGGTACTGGTTAGTAGCCCAAAATGGAGAAGATATGCAGGCCTCATTCAACGAGATTTGGAAGAAGGACCTGCCGGATGAAGACCTCGAAAAAATTGGGCAAGTATCTATGTCTTTTTTATGATCTTATGTAAATGCTGCACCTTTAAAAAAAAAAACACCTCTTCACAGTACACAAAGCCTAATCGAAAATGGGAAGTCAAGAGATTAAGAAGTGTCCAAAATGTGGAGAAGCTAAAGCAAACAAGTTGCACATGTTCTGGAGTTGCCCAGTAATACATTCTTATTGGCAGAAAGTAGGTAAGACTATTTCAAATGTTATGGGGTTTGAAATAAAATTAACAACGGTGGCTATAGTATTCGGGACACTTCTGAGGGATTTAAACGGTGTTTTTTTTAACAAAAAGATAGAGCACTGTTCTTTACTTCTGGCTCGAAGAGAGCTGTGCATCAAATGGATTTTAGCCTGCCCCCCTACAGAAGATGAGTGGATACACTCTATTCAGAGGGTATCAAATTTGGACCAATCTGGTACAAAGTTGAAAAAAAACGAATTCTGGGAAATCTGGGATAAGTGGGTGGAGAGGAGTTCCTCTATATAGAATTAAACACTGCGGCATGGAATTTATTAAAATTTGTTGATATTCGGATTAATTGTTTTCCCTACAGATATATTTTGATCACGTGGCCGGGCATGGGTATAGTCTACTTTTTGTGTTGTTTGGTCCGATGATTAAAAAATATGCTATAAATAGACTCCAATGGTTCGGGATGTCACTGGAGCACATCCATTCAAAGAATCAAGATTGGGGCTGGACCCACCATAATGAAGCCGAAGGGGTGGCTTTCCGGAGATCCATGGTATCTCATCTCTCCTTGTGGAGTGACCGGAGATCCCCCAAAACATCTGGCTATCTGTGTTGGGCGAAAAAAAAAAAAGATGCCAAAAAAAGATGCACGACAGAGGGCATCTTAGAGATGCCCCCTGAACCTAACCTACAATCCACGTCTTGTCTGAGGGGCTGCCTAGGCTGCCACACATCAGAAATGTTGCTGGACCCCTGGGTAGAGAGCCATCCGCTCTCCTGGGCCTGCAACAATGCACATTCTGGGCGAGGTGCTAGGTCTCCCCGACCAGGATGGGCAGGGGTAGCTTCAAAGGCATGCCGCCTTTGTGAGCTTCTCCAAGCCACTTGCTGTACTCAGCAACTGGCCGCTACGGGTTCTGACCCCCACTCTGGCGAGAAGACTGGCCGGAAACCCCAAGGAAGAAAAGGGGGTGTGCCAGCCTCTGCCAACCCCACCCCATCAGGTGGGGGAGGCGAGGTGAAGCACATCTCCGGGCTCTCACCATCTTGCAGATGGGAAGCCCTGCCCAATCAGGACTAGGCTACTGCCCCCCTCCCACAGGAGAGTGGCAGAATAGGGGGTGTACCCACCCCAGGGCAGGGACCCATTGGTCCCTGCCCTTACCCTACCTGTAACGCCCCTAAGTTCAGTATTTAGGGGCACCCTGAACCTTCCTTCCTTAGATCCAGATTCCGAAACAGCAAAGAAGATCAAGAGACAAGAAGACCTGCTGTGCAGCTACTAACAAGAGGAAGACACCAGCTGCTTTGGCCCCAGCCCTACCGGCCTGTCGACCCTCGAACCTGCTCCTGCTAAATCCCAGCATCTCCCGTAGCCAGCAACCTCACAAACTCTGGAGGACCTGGCTACCATGTGACTCTGAGCATCTGGGACTCCCACGACCAGTGGCACTGCTCAAAGCAAGCAACTGACCCCTGGCATCAGCCAGGAACCGCGAACCCTGCACACTCTGCACCCGCCAAGCCTGGCCTGTGCTGGAGTGGACAAAGACCACAAGGACATCCCCCCGACAACTGTGACCCCGAATCCAGCACCCAAGGACCCACATCGACGCTCCTGACGACGCCTGCAGCCTCCGAACCAGGGACCCCCCCAACCGCGATCAACAGAGGGTAAGATTTCCCGACACCAAAAGGCACCCCTGCACCTGGCGCCCTGCGGCCCCCTGTGCCCATCCTATCCTCCAACTACCCAACTTATCTCTCAAAGTGGAGGTGGCACCTGAAGAATCTTCGTCCCCGAGCTTGCAGCCTTTGTTCGTTCTTGAGCTTCTCCATTGCAACCCATTGAGCGCCCGACGGCTCAAAAGCACCCTGCACCCAGCCGCCCGAGTGGCCCTGGCAGTGCAACTTTTACTCTAACCTACTTCCCCATTTGCCCTGAGCAAGTGACCAGGAGCCCAGCTCCTACAGCCGCGTGGCCTGCTAGCCAGCAGCAACCAACCAAGGGCCCCTTGCCTTCCATAGGATAACATTGGGCCTAACTCACTCTGCACCCGGCTGCCCCTATGCCGCTGAGGGTGTAACAACTGTACTCACCTGACCCTGGGAGACCCCTGAGTCTATGCCCAGCACCATAACTCTGCCAGTCGAGTGCTTACCCAAAAGCCGTTAATTCACTTTTTTTCCATAGGGTAACATTGGCTGGTTTCACTTGAAAATTCTTCTAA
Source organism: Triturus cristatus (assembly GCF_964204655.1). NCBI lineage: Eukaryota > Metazoa > Chordata > Amphibia > Caudata > Salamandridae > Triturus > Triturus cristatus. The sequence continues at coordinate 104,514,904 of NC_140587.1, forward strand.
GTGTGGAGTTTCTAAACTTTAAAATATTCACCTAAAATCAACCGAGTAACGAAATCGAAAATACTCACTGACCCTGAAAAGTAACTACAACCATACTTACTGCTAACTCAATTTTCTTCCATAGGAAACCATTGACTGTTTTTCTGTGAAATTTCGTGTCGATTTTTGCAATATACAAATATTCTTTAAAAATCGTACCAACTGTGAAAACGTAATTACTTACCTGTTTTAGATAGATGTCCCAGTACTGAGCCTAGGAGCCCAGCACTGGATTACTAAAGTAACGAGAACATACTTTACCTGCAACTTAAATTTCCTTCCATAGGATAACATTGCCTGGTTTTTGCTAAAAAAGTTTCTAAGTGTCGATTTTGCAAACTTACAAATATTCGTTAAAACTCGCCTGTATAACCTAAATGCATTCTCTCAACTGCTTACAGGTGGTACACTAGTGCTGGATCCAGGATCCAACACTGAACTACAAAAAGTAACAATAACCCCACTTACCTGCTAAGTGAATTTCCTCCCATAGGATAATATTGGTGATTTTATTAGAACAAGTTTGTGTCAACTTTTAAAATACCAAAATATTGCTTAAAAATCACAACGTTAACTAAAACGTATTTACTCACCTGTTTCGAGGAACTGTCCCAGGGCTGAATCTAGGATCCAGTCCTGGAGTTAGAAAAGTAATCCTAAAACTAATCAATTGCATTTACGTAGAATTTCCCATAGAGCTCAATGTATAATTGTGTTTGAATTATGTTGCCAATTGCAACAAACTGTAACTATTGCATTCAAAAGACTATTGCCTATGGAAAAGTATTTAACTAAAGCATCTCATTCTGAGAAAGTATATTTTGATACCTATTGTTGGTTCTAAAATATAACAACCATATATTTTTATATACAAACCATTGGCCTAGAGTTCAGTTCTTGAGTGTGTGATACCATTTGCTGACTGAGTGTGTACAACAAATGCTTTACACTGTCCTCTAATACTGCCTTACTTCTCGACCAAACTACCACTTTAGAGAGTAAGATTATATCTAACTTTAGCCTCTGCCAAACCTCTGGGGACTTTGGACTCTGTACACACTGTACCTATTTGGGAACAGTATATACAGAGCCACTTTCTCATAGTACACAAACAGTTTAAACCGAAAATGCATATGTGAGAAGTATCTTAGCACATTGATGTGCTTGTTGAATGATGTAGACAGGAAACTGGGACTGACTACATATACTTCCCTATTTACACCAATCCACCACAACCCAGACTTTACCCCAGCCCGACAAAGCCATGCATATAAGAAATGGAAGGAGGGAGACCTTCTCAACAAGGGAAAACCAAATCCTTTCAACAATGTGAGACCAAATTTAAATTAAGCGAAAGTAAGATTAAAATATGCACATGTTAGACTGCTCGCCATGCATCTTATCATAAAACCAGGGGCAACAAGGGGGTTTAAACATTTAAAAAAATATGTGAAAGTATACCTAAAGTCTAAAGGTATAGTATCAAACAAGTAAGAGTGGCTGAAGATGGGTGAAAGAAACTAAAATGGGAATTCCCGTAGATATGGGAAAAGGTTCTCCAAAGCGATATAAACAATAAAGAGTGGGATAAGACATGAAAACATATTGTATGCAACCACAGAAATGTCATACATAGAGAGCAAGGATAAAAATGTATATATCATTGGGATCTCACCACAAAATGATGAAAAGAAATATATCGATATGGAAAGGGAGACTAGGGAAACCAGATGAATCGACAATACATATTTGGTGGCAATGTGCTTAACCGAGGCACTTTTGGAAAGAGGTATCCAGCAGAATCAGATAGTAGATTACCTGTACATGACTTACTCAATGCGTTCTTGTTTGGACTACAAGACGGAAGGTCAAAACAGATGATCAAGGAAGCAAGAGTCTAAGTGAGCCATCTGGCTAATACTTGCCAAACCATTAATTGCTATTAACTGGAAAATGCTCAAACCACTGTAGATATTGTTATGGTTTTCAAAGCACTGGAAGCAACACAACACAAGTAGTTCATGTTAATATGGCAACAAATGGGTCAGGTCCCAAAGGGAGTCTTGCTGCAAGACCTTGGTGTCCCTGGACACCTACAATGGCAAGCAAAGGTAAACTTGCTGTCATTGATAGGAATTTGAGGAACACAGGGAAAGTGAGTGAGACAGAAACACCAGACTAGAGGTGGTGCTATGTTGCAGAATTGGATGGATGGCAGACACTACCTTGACGTTATCATGGTAGGTGAAAATGAGACCAGTTTCGGCAGCGGGAATTGCTGTGATGAGCCTTGGGCTGACCTGGAATACAGCCATAAACTCCAGGGTGCTGTAGCAAACACACTGGACAGAACAACAGAACATAGAAGGAGGCACAACACAGCATATACTGTTGAATTTTTTAACATGGCTAATAGCAATTTTTCTAAGATCTCATTTTTTTTCATTAAAGCAAATCGGGCTGAATTTTATAACAAGACTAATATTGTTATTTTTAAGATCATGATTATTTTCTTCAAAGGAAATACTGTTGAATTTATAACGAGGCTTACATCACTTGCACTACATCACCCATATACAGGTGAAACACATTTCAACACCAACCAACCTCAGCCAGGCTGGCCATAAAAGAAATGAACTCACACACCAAACCACTATTTCTGTCTTCACCATGCCGGTGAATGTGTTTGTATGCTTTGCCCCCATTTTGAGGAATAATTATTTGAGGAGGAGCAGAGAGAGGATTTACAGGCAAAGGATCAACATCTTTGCTATGCCCAGGGAAGCAGTCATTGCTAGATACCACTTCTCATCTGTTATGGTCCTTGGCATGGTAGCTTGATTCTCCTGCAGCCCACTCCTAACTATCCCACCTATGTAAAAAATACTGACTGACCCCCATTTCATGGCTGCTGGATCTTTCCAGAGGGTCAGCTCTGACCGAGTCAGCATCTCACAAGCAAAGCCAATCTTGATGCATCAACAGAAGAGTGCACACAGGAGGAAGGGCAAAGGGTGGTATGGGAATTGTATGCCTTTGCACAGTTCCCTAGTGTTCTTAGGTGCCACTGACTGCACTTCAGCCACCTCACCACACAGCACACTGTTCAGCAACACACAGCACTTGTGTTCCATGCTCTGCTGGTGCAGTGCTAGGAGTAGATATCGGTATTCTGGCAGGCGGCGGATAGGACAACAAGACAGGTCCTTACAAATGTTTCAATACAAGTATGCTTATATAATACTGTAACACCATGCATGTCAAAGTTAGATTTGACTACAATTATAAGCCATGAAAAAACACTTGATAAAATATAGTGTTAGGGTTTAACACAACAAGTGATAGAAACCCCCTATAGTTTGTTATTCCGATTGTTTGTATAAGGACATACCTGTGTGTGGAGGTGGGTTGCATTGGAAGAACTGCCTGTATGTTGCCCTGCTGCACTTGCAATGACTCCTGCCCCAGCTGGAGCAACCGATGTACTCAAAAGATTGACTGTATGAAAAGTGTAAAAATATCATCAAAACTCCTATGGAGTTCTATGGTGTGAGTTAGAGGTTGCTTTTGAGGGTTATGTATGTAATGTGTACCTAACTATGTAGTATGGATTAAGAATACAAATGGGTGGGTGATTGATTGGTTTCCTTTTGGAATTGTAATTTTAGTGAGGAGGGGTTAGAATCTAACCTGGCTCCGCATTAATCCTCCTGGAAAGAGGCAGCCCATACAGTAGGATGAAGTGCATTGTGGAGATGACAGCCTCATTGATAGGGACGGAGAGACAGGAACCAGGTACCTCTCCACGAATCGTTTGTGACAGTTGAATCCAGGAGAACTTCTGCTACAGCCGCCTTGTTAAATCTCAGTATTAATCAATGGGGATACCCAGTATAGTGCAGAACCTGGGGACAATTACAGGAAACGAACAGTGGTTCTGCCACAACACACTTTTCAAAGCTAAATAACTTCAAAGTTTATTTTATCCCTTTCTTTGTTATGATATTAACAAGCGTTTCTAGAAAAACTGTCTAAACACATACTCGAAGCAAATAGCACAAACTAATTGTGTTATTCAGTAGTTTATTTTAGGCAAAAAAGATTTTCATAAAGAAACAGGTTATACACACATTAATATCTGGTAAAAGATGTGAGACAGAGTGAAATAACGTGTATAATGTACATAAATCATAAATGCATTGGATACATACATAAATGAGGCCTGCACAAATAACATGACTACATTTGTCCTTCACTGGGAACCAAACACCCAATTGTAGTGCCTGACTCTCAGAGGGTAGCGTTGCAGAGCAGTCTGAGGCTTACTCAAGGGAGGTGGTGTGGGCTAGTAATCGCCATTTTCAGGTGCACAAAAATAACACTCAATAATTGATTGTCCAGTCTGCACTTTGCTTTATAAAAGTAAAAGTACATTTATTAAACACACACACCACTCAATGTTATGCACCAATTTACAAATATACATAAGCTGTTGGAATTACTTTGTGACATTGCATAACATCTCCACGCCTCCCGCAGGGAGGGTGAGGTCTAGTACCACCACTCCCATGTATGCACATCAACTTGCCCCCAATGCAGTTAGTTGAACATAACCTGGAGCGAGGGCCCTGCGCACTGGCTCCATCCCAGTGGCGAGCCACCCCATTAACTCAACAAGCATTAACAAGCATTTGCAATGCAATAGGTCTCGCATTCACGCAAGTTTGAGCTATTGACATTGCAAATGACAATGCCTTTTATTTGTGTTTTTGTTTTTAAAACAAATAAAAGGCATTGTCATTTACAATGCCAATAGCTTAAAGTAGCGTAAATGCGAGACCTATTGGATTGTAAATGATTGTTTTAAAATGTGGGTGGTGTAGGGGAGAGATTGTCAGAGAGTGATGGGTGACAGGACACAACGTTTACTATGGTGCAGGAGCGGGCACACGTGTGGCTAGCTCAGGCTGGAGCTAAAAAACAGACTACCAGTTCCGAAAATGTAAACAGTATTTTTTTAACAGCTCTGCCTAACGTTGAAAGCTGGTAGGAGGGTGGTCCTTGCACAGCTAACATTTTAATGAAAACCCAAATTTTAAAAAATCCACAGTTCTTGGTCTTTAAAGACCTGTGAAGAGTTTGAGCATGCCAGAGATAGGACTCCAGACACTGCCCAGCAGAGCACACAGCTGCAGAGAGACATGAAACACACTAAGGAGAAGAGAGGGGGGAGCAGGAAATAATTGAACTTCAGAAACAGAACAGTTGTGTATAAATTCAATTTTTTTATTCCAGATTTGTATAGCACAAACTCAACCAGAAGGAATTTGAGGGATTTACAAAAGCACCGGTAACATTACACATGAACGCATTCATTTTTGTAGGCACAGCGGGATTAGGTAATTTGCCCAGAATCACAGAATATTGATCCGAGGCCGAGACTGGAAACCTAGAACCTGGCCGCTTCGCCACATCCTCTTCCTTATTGCAAGCAGCCACAGCACCATTGAACATTATAATGCACCCTTGCACACTTCTAAAGTCCGATCATCTAATTTCCAGACTTCGAGCCAACATTCTTTCATTATTCTTTTAAATAATACGCTTGAATGAATTAGTTTGACCGTCTTCTGGTTACTCTCAAGTGTTCAATAAAGTTTGTTAAAATAAACTGGATAAGGGCTCTCCTGAAACCAACCTTGTCCGTCTGTTCCCGCCTCCTAGGCTGTTTCGCCCAATGACTCACGGCAATTGGTGTCTAAACTAGCAGCATTGCCCACAGCTCGCCGGCCTTTATTCTACATGGAGCTGAAAACGAGGGAAATTTGGAGCAGTGAGCATGGAGCTAAAAGCAAAGGAATTGTATCAGCTGCTCTCTGTGTCTCTTTCGAGATAAAAATGAAGAAATGTGCAGTTTTAACTCAAATAAGTCTGGCAGGATGGGAATGGGTGTAGGAGAGCTCGCACGGAGCAATGCGATGACCGAGGCAAGAGAGGCAGTGAATCTAATTATGGGGACTATGGCGATTTCCCATCATCGTGCCTTGCTCAGCGTGTGGCGCATGCGTGGTATGGGTGTTTGGGTACGCAGCTGATAGCTGGGGCACGTTCAGAGACCCGACTATAGCGGACCTAACGCTAGGGTGCAGTCCGGAGCAGTGGAGAGGGCTTGGGAGCAGTACCGGGGCACGTCAGATCGCCGTATTGGATCGAAGGAGGTAGCACTTGGGAAGCCTTCACAGCAGCGAGAAAAAGCAGACGCACTACCGCCACCATGTACAGGCACTTGGGCCCGCAGCGCTCCCCGTCCCGAGATTTTAACAGCATCGTCCAGATCTGCAGCGCAAATGTTCAAAGGATCAGTGGCAACAGTGAGTATGATGGCACAAAATTAATGACTTGCCTTGGAAGTGGAACACGAGATGTGCACGTCGCGTGTCTGTCTGTACGTGCGTGAATTACAGGAGGCTGGTGAGGACGAAAGCGAAACTGCATGCTGGCTTGCGAGGGAAGGGGGACAGGAGATGTGCACGCCGCGTGGCTGTAGGCGCATACACCAACTCAAATCCGCCAAAAGCCTGCGCGTGCACATCTCCTGTCCCCCTTCCGAGGCAAGTCAGCAACAATAGATCTCGCCGAAAGCAGCGCTCCGCGCTGCATTCGCAGGCGAGACCTAAAAAGGGGTAAACCTGCCTTGGTGACACATGACCCTGACTGAGCATCTCCTACTGACCATAAAGTATGCACCTCTATATCTTAAGGGCTAGCAGTCTGGGGTCTTCACCTAAGCGCAGCAGCAAGAATTCATGTTTACGCACACTTTAGAATGACAGTACTCATCACCTTGGTTGATCATTTGAATGCATTGCAATTACAGCCCCTAAGGGCATCACAGAAGAAATCACAGGATTGCGCATATACAGCCAGACACCCTAGCAGGACGGTCTAGCAACATAGCCCCACTTGGCTTATGACATCTCCTTACACATGTGACTTACAGTCCCTTCAAAAGAAGTACTCCTGGCAACTACACTTCTCCTGCAGTGTGCCTCTTCACTTTAAAAGGAATCACAGGTAAAAGCATGGGATTACGTAAATACAGCCAGACCCCCTAGCAGGAAGGTCCAGCAACATAACTCCATTTAGCTTAACATCACCTTACACATGTGACTTACAGTCCCTTCAAAAGAAGTACTCCTGGCAACGAAATAACCAATAGTAAATGCATTTCGGTGCAATTACACCACTTCACCTCCAGGGGATGCCCTTCTCCAGACATCCCCAACTCAGCCCTTCACTCCATGATGCACTTCATAGTACACCCTCTGCTGTAGAACATAAGTTCCAGCCTAGAAGGTGTTAAAGGCTGGCTGAGCCCTTGAGGGGTTATTCTTTCAGATGCCCTGTGAAACTTAGGGGTGGACTGTTCTTCTTTATGCTTGGGGAAGACTGAGGTGCTCCTGCAGCTCCCCTGCACCCCTTTTCACACGTGAGGGTGACCCCCCCTCCTCTGGGGGCCACAAAGCACCAAAACGGCAGATTTCCAAATGCCTGGCGAGGCATTATGGGGCGCTTCATGCTCCTCTTTACCAGCCCCAGCCACTGGGAACACTCTCCTCTGCCCTCTGGGTCTCTGAGAGGGTAGATTCAGCAGTGTGCTGTCTTCCGTGAGGGTGACCCCCCTCCTCTGGGGGCCACAAAGCACCAAAACGGCAGATTTCCAAATGCCTGGCGAGGCATTATGGGGCGCTTCATGCTCCTCTTTACCAGCCCCAGCCACTGGGAACACTCTCCTCTGCCCTCTGGGTCTCTGAGAGGGTAGATTCAGAAGTGTGCTGTCTTCACTGGCTCCCTGCGCCAGCCTTTTGCCAGGCTCGCCTTCTGGGCGTCTCTCCCTGCGCAGAGGCCCCTGCTTCTGTGCACCAGTCCTGGGCTCTTCTTCTGGTGCTGATAGGGTCCTGGGGGCAGTCAGGGGGTCTCTCCTTCCAACTGCCCATTGCGCCAGGCTCCAGCACCTTCACCCTCAGCAGACCACACCCCAGAGAGAGCTTCTCTTCCTGTGCAAGCACTTTTTAAAAGTTGAGTAGGGGGCTGGCAGGAAGTCTCTGTTGGTCCTATCAAACAGCGACACATCACGTCCCTGCCCCTGCTCCCTCCTTCTTGACAAGCCTCTGAGCTTGTTCAAAATGGCGTCGTCCAGGGTTTCTGCCACATGTCTCGGAAGCACCTTCCCCCCAAGCTGCCTTCCCTCCTTGGTGCAGCCTGGTGCCTGGCACCCAGCGACAGCGGTTGATGGATTGGCCTGTAGCCCCACCCATCTTCTCTTCGTGGAGAGGAGGCCCTCACTTGTGGAAGAAAGGTTATCAATCCATCCAGCTGAGGTTAGCCCTCAGCCTGGGTCTGGTCATGGCTGGCTCAGAGAAATATGACAGTTCTGGATGACCCAAAAGCAGTACAAATATGACTTTGGACTCTGCAGAATACTTCTTTTCACATTTGCTACAGTGGACTTAAGTGTGTGTCCGGAATCTGTAGGCCTAATTGAAGTTATTCTAGCCCCTGGCTCCACATTCCCATAGGGGAATAAGGAAGTGAAAACACAGTAAAACACACTGACTTTCCCTGGCATGTCTCTTCCATCCTGAGTTCACTGTGGGTGAGTCCCAACTTATGAGGCTCTCCCACCGTAAAAGCTCAACAATGAGGTGCTCAAAAAGCGAAAAATCGGAGCGGCCCATAGAGTCAGAACCACCTTCTAACACATTCAGACACAGAGTAAAAACAAATATTAATTCTCACAGTTACCTAGAATTTTCCTTGATCAATTTATAATGGTCACAGTGGAATTTGGTTCTTCTAATTATGCGTCGACGTTTCGACCCATGTAAATCTGTGTGTTGGACTTGGCCCTTTTTGCAGAGTCATCCCTGAACTTTTTGCCTTCCTCCTATATTTTGTCTGACCTGGTGTTGGCTGTTTTATGCCTCTGGGCACTTTACCACTGCTGATCAGTGCTAAAGTGCATATATTCTCCCTATGGTAAATTGATGTATGGATTAGTGACTCCATGATTTAATTATTTGATTTACTGGTCAGACCCTGGTACAGTGCACTGAGTGTGCCCAGGGCTTGTAAATCAAATGCTGCTGGTGGGCTTGCAGCCCTGGTTGTGCCACCCACAGAAACAGCCTATAAAGTGTGTCTCAGGCCTGCCATTACAGAGCCTAAGTGCAGTCTGGTACTGCCATGTTGACTGGCCAAGTGCACCCACTTGCCAGTCCCTAAACCTTCCCTTTTCTGTATATTAGTCACCCCTATGGTAGGCCCAAGGGCAGGGTGCATTGCAGGTAAAAGGTAGGACAAGCCCTGATGTATGTGGCATGAATTACAGCCATTTTCGTTTTTCACTATTGCAAGGCTACCTGTTCCCCATAGGCCAGAATGGGCAGTTGGATTATAACACTTTATAATCCTAACTGACCCAGGGAACATGGTAGAAATTCGAGTCTAGTATGCCTGAACTCAGAATGATAACATGCATCTTTTAGTGAAGTAGGTTTTAACATTCTGTTTTTGGAAATACCACTTTTAGAAAGTAGGTATTTTCTTGTCTAACTGTCCAAGCCTGCCTCTGCTAGGTTGTGTATTCCTTGTCTGGCGTTTGAGTGACAGGAGCTGGGGGATTCCAGGAGACAGGGTGAGTCAGCACAGCGCTGAATAGAGAGATCTGCATGTAGATGGGTGGGAGGAGTTGCACCTGAGACCTGAATAGGGCTGGGCCTTCCCTCCACAATGCTGGCTCCACCTCCTGTGGTGCATCTGATGTCCCTGGCCTACACTGTGAAAGGAAAGGAGTATTGTCAACAAAGTGTTCCAGGACTGACCAGAACTGGTTTGGACTAGGCAAAGGCCTCTCTGCCTTCAGAGAACAAAGAGAAAATGAGTATAACAGAGGGGACCCAGACCCCAGAACTTTAGATCACTTTTGGGAAACAAGAAGAAACCTTTGCTGAGGAGAGGAACCAGAGAAACTGAGGAAGAGACTATCCCTAAGCTGAGTGCTGTTTGGGGGATTGGCCTGTAGTGGTTGCCTGACTGCCAAAGAAAGGAGAGAGGAACTTTGTGTGTACTTTCATCAACTTGTGAAGGATCTCCAAGGGCTTGTGATAGAGCTTGCCTCCTGCTGAAGTCTCAGGGACAACAGACTTCACCAACCAGCTCCCCAAGAGTCTTTTGGAAGTGCCTGCTGCTGTGCTGGGTTTCTGAGGGACTGCATGTCGCAAGGAGCTGGAAGCGTGACTCACAAAGAAGCGTGTTGCAGCCGCTATCGTCGCATCGCCAGAGATGAGGATCGACGTCTCATCAGACGCCGCCGCATCAACGGAGAAGCGTGTCGCCGCCGCTGCAGCTGTCGCATCATCGCTGAAGCGCCTTGTATCACCGGAGAAGAGTGTCGCCGTCGCATCAGATGGCGTTGCATCCCCGGGAAGCGTGTTGCAGGGCCTGTCGCAGCTCAGAAGAATCGTTGAGTCGCCGCACGGCCGTCGAGCGTGCACGCATCATGTTGCATCAAGAATACGACACCATCTTTGTTTCATCGCACCGGATCTTCTAGGCATCACGGTGTTGCGGGTCGCATCGCCGTGAAAGCGCAGTAAGAAACCGACGCATCACCTCCCCTCGCAGAGAAGAACCGACGCATCCCCTATGCATCAGTAGGGACCCGACGCATCACCGTTCTTGCGTGTAAGGAACAAACGCATCACCTTCCCTGCGACACTTTCGTTGGATAGCGTTACGCATCCTAAGGTACATTAAACTCAAAGTGTCCCATTTACCATCTTAAGAGAACGAATCTATTTCTACCATTTTTAAAGTACAGTATTGTGGATTTTTGTCGTTTGTGGTCTTGTGTTAAGTCTATATAAAAATACTTATTTTTATACTACAACTTGTGTGGTGTCCATCTGTAGTGTTGTCACTGAGTTACTGTATGTGTTCACAAATGCTTTACGCACTGCCTCTGAGATAAGCCTGTCTGCTTGTGCCAAGCTACCAAGGGGGTGAGCAGGGGTTATTTTAGGAGTGTACCCCCTTACCCTGACTAGAAGCAAGGGTCCCTATTTGGTCAAAGGTACCTACCTCTGCCAACTAGAGACCTCCAGTTCTAACACTGTGCTACATATAAGCATCAAACGCAGGTCTTCTTCAGGACAAAACAAGATAGGTTGTGTGTAGCCTGTATGACAAGAAGAGATGTATTTTGTTTAGATCTCACGTGTGTAGTCTACTTAAGTTATAATAGGGTGAGACCTAATAGTTATGCTCACCTTCTTGGTGAGCATAACTATTAGGTCTCACTAATTCAAAAAGTAGACACTTCATGGAGCTTTTAAGTAGGTCATTGGTGGTGGCAATCAACACTGGATGGGCACAACGTGCTTCTCTAATTATACAATTGTGAGCTATACATGAATGAATTCATGGAAATTATCAACTACATAGATGGGTTCCCCTTCGATAACGAAAAACAACTACTGGTAACCCTCGACGTGGCTTTGCTTTATACAAGCATTCCACAGACAGAAGCCCTGGAAATGGTCTATGAAGTCCTAGAGCGTAGGGAGAGACCCCATTGGGTGCCCACTAACTTTATCATTTCTTTACATTCCAAAAGGAGTTTTACTATCAAACCAAGGGAGTAGCCATGGGGGCTGGGTTCGCCCCAGACATAGTGAATCTGCATATGGATCGCTATGAAGACATTTTCATCTACAACTCCGATAACCCTTTCATAGAGAATATAACTCTATTGAAGAGGTATATCGACGATGTCCTCTTGATTTGGATAGGAGATTCAACCACCTTGGAGGAATTCTGTGGTTGGCTCAATGTAAAATCCAAGGATCTACAACTCACGATGGCCTACAGTGAAGAAGAGATACATTTTCTAGATCGTACGATAAAGATAGAGGCGAAGACGCTGTACACCTCCCTATATAGAAAGCCACTAGAAAGGAATACATTGTTGGGTTATACCAGTAATCACCCCAGGAATCTCAGAGACTATCTGCCCTATGGACAGTTTCTGAGATTGAGCAGGATCTTTTCCCGTAGGTCAGATTTCTTTAAGGAATCAGACTCATTGCCATCCAGACTAAGTGAACGTAGCTACCCACAAAGTCTTCTGAAAAGAGCAAGGAAAAGAACATGGTATTGTCATAGAGACTTACTATTGCAAACCAATCCCAATAGAAGAACTGAAAGTAACCAGATTGTATGTGTCTCCACATTTAACCATAGGAGTAATGAAATCAGACATATCATAAACCACAATTGGTCCCTTGTAGCAGACGAAATGGAGACTACTGACCCTCCTTTATTTGCCTTCAAAAGAGGATGTAACATCAGGGACTGTGTGGTCAGTTCATACTTGAAAGAGAGAGAAGCACTTGACACCCGGGCTTTACTAATGTTACCACCACTGCTAGGCCACTCTAAATGTGGATTTCGCAAAGCCTGTGACTAAACAGTGGAGCAGAAAGACTTCACACACAATGGGAAGCAATTTAAGTTGCAGCATCCTACACATTGCAATACGAAAGATGTAATTTACATCATAAGTTGTTCATGTCCCAAAATGTATGTTGGCCAAACAAAACAAAAGATCAAAGCCAGAATACTACAACACTGCTCCCGTATTCGCTGTAAGGTGTAAGGCGCACTGTTAGTGGAACACTTCCTGGAGATGCAACACTCCCATGAGAGCCTGAAATGGTGGGTGTTGGAGAAGATCCAAAACAAACAGAGGGGGGGGGGGATTCCTGACAGCCACCATGAACCTCAGAGAGTGTAAATGGATTCACCTCTTAGACTCCGCACAGGGAGGATTAAATGAATCTGAGGAGATCTCACAACAGATTTCACTATTATGTACAGGCTAATTACTTGCACATGTACTGTGACCAATATATTAATTCGAGCTGCTGGTACGGCCTGTATTAAAATACATGGCTAAATTCTTGCAATTTCTGATAAGGTTTGTCAATAGGTTGATGTATAATACGCACGTGTTTACTTATATAATTCCCCTATTTTAGATTTCCGTGATCAAGTTTCTGATATGTCCTGCAATTGAAAACATGGGTGAATTTCATGTAATTTCTAGAACATTCTTGTAAATAGAGTGATGTATAATACACACATGTCTAACACTTACAATGATCTTCTTCTCTTCCACCAATTCCTTGATATGACAAAAAGATTTTTTTTGAGTATGACAAATCAATCATCTGTGATGTCTTTTAAGAGAAAATAAGATTTATTTATATTCATGTAAATTTCTTATACATTCTTACAAATAGATCCGCAATACCGTAGATGAGCAATACACACATGTCATATGCTTCCACTCATGGCCATATTAGGCCTCCAGGTTATTTTCTGATTTATTCTTGCCTTTTTTAAATGTTTTTTTTATGGTGTAAGAAACATCATATGTGGAATAGATCCCTTACAATTAGCACCTACTCCCTGCCATCACACTGTATACATGGTGCTATCCTGGAAAGATTCATTGCAACGTCAATAACATAGGTGCACACGGTTATGATGCCTTCTGTGAGTGGCAGATACTTACGCTGTCAGCACAGTGCAACTCTTGTAATAGTACAGAGTGCGATCTTATCAGGCTTATTCACGACACAAGTGAGGGAGAGATGTTCTCTCACAAACAGGACTGTTCACACAGGCAGGGGCCAGTCTGACTCACATTCCTCACGTGCCAGCCGTCAACGAGGATGCTAGATATGCGTCAATTCCTTTTAAACAATTAAGGTTTATGCGATCCTCCACAAGGAGAGGACACATTCACGGCGACGCGGACCGACTAAAGGTATTATTTTATTTTTAAAACCAGTAGACCGTTTTTTTAGCAATCTCTTTTGTGACAAAATTAATCCTTCACGTATATACTGCTTTTACTTTGTCATCACACAGAGCCCATGGGAAAAATAATACCAGGACTCGTGTATGTCTTGATTCATTACAAACGGGAAACAGTAACGCCCACATTTGAGTAGCTGACAATACCTTCAACTACCGGAGGCCAGTACCCTCTCAGTTCTATTTTAAAAGACACCCGATGTAAATATTTACCACCATTTTACAATACGGCAGTTCTTTTTTAGATCTCGCCTAGGCAGCATGCATGCGCTGCTCTAGGCGGGCCATTAGCCATCGGTCTGCTCCTTTTCCCCACACTTGTACTTGTGCTGGCATCCACCTTGCGAGAGTGCACAGCGGTGCGTGTGGTAATTGACAACATATGTCTCTCGCGCCGCTGCTGTTCGCTCCCGCAAGGCGCATGGCAGCACATCACGCTTGTTTTAATGAACTTTCACGCGTGCGCTTGTTTCTAGCCGGCTCGGGCGTTTGGAAACAGTGGCGCGCGCAGGGGCCATTTGTTTTTTTAAATACTTGTTCTGTCCTAGTCTCCCACCCTCTATCATCATTTACACTTCTACCCTCAGTCAGTTGCTCGCTTTCCATCTAGTTAATGTTTTAATACCTATTCGCCCCTCTTTCACGCTCAACTCTTGGCCTTTTCTCCATCCTTCGCCTTGGCAGCGTGCATGCGCTGCTCTAGGCGGGCCTTTAGCCATCGGTCTACTCCTTTTCCCCACACTTGTGCTTGTGCTGGCATCCACCTTGCGAGAGTGCGCAGCAGTGCGTGTGGTAATTGACAACATATGTCTCTCGCGCCGCTGCTGCTCGCTCCCGCAAGGTGCATGGCAGCACATCACGCTTGTTTGAATGAACTTTCACGTGCACGCTTGTTTCTAGCCGGCTCGGGCGTTTGGAAACAGCGGCGCGCGGAGGGGCCATTTGTTTTTCAAAATACTAGTTCTGTCCTAGTCTCCCACCCTCAATCATCATTTACAATTCTACCCACAGTCAGTTGCTCGCTTTCCATCTAGTTCATGTTTTAATACCTATTCGCCCCTCTTCCACGCTAAACTCTTGGCCTCCTCTCCATCCTCTGCTTCTCTTCCTTTCTCCTGTGCCTCTTACACCTGGGTCTTCATTTTCTCCTGCTTGCTGATACTTTTATGCATCTTACTTCCACTTATCGCTAACCTTTTTTTCTTTACTTTCGATCTTACCTCAAATGTCTCTTTGTGTCATTCCCTACCCCCCCCCCGCAATAATTTCCCTCTCTGTAGGTAATTTTAGCTTATGTATTTCTCCGTTATGCTTATGGCGGGTTCAGCATTGTCCAAGGATTCGTTTTTTAACTGCTGTGTTGGGTTGATATTGCTATTCGTTTACCACATGCAGTTTTATTGGGAAAAGGTTTTTCTGCTTGTGCCTGGCTGGCAAGGGTCAACTCTGCATTATTCACAGAAACCCATTTTACGTCTAGGTGCTAGTTTTTTTATTTTTTATTTGTAGCAGATCAGCCTCATTTCATATCAAGACTGAGGCCTTTTTCCCGCATGGTTTAAGAACCTGGTTTTCTACAACATCACTTCACCAAAAAGATACTTTGTGGTTCATACAGACCAATGGAAGCTCTCATTTGGCAAAGAAAAAAAGTGTATTGCATCAAAGGAGTTGCCTAACGGCTAGGGCGGTCGACCGCCAACCTGGGGAACCGGGTTCGAGTCTCGGCAATGACACTGACCATCCTGTGATTCTGGGCAAATCACTTAATCTCCCCGTGCCTAATAAAACAAGCATTTGAGTTTCAAAACAGGTGCAAACTATGTGCGTCCCAAATCTAAACAAGCATTGGCATAGCCAATAGGTCTCGCATTTGGGACCTTATAAGTGTTTAGTTATCCAGCACAATATCCTTGGTGCAACAACATCAAGTGTTGCATAGCTAAACACTTATAAGGTCCCAAAGGCGAGACCTATTGGCTATGCCAATGCTTGTTTAGATAACTCACTGGCCCCGGAACTTATCATTTAACGGACGCATTGAGTCAGTGGGAAATTGAAAACCCCTGTTTTTACAATATTCCATGATGGCACTAAGCACAAGACGCCATAGGTCAGTGAATTTATTCATCTATAGCTCACAATTTAAATAAACCACATGGCTTTTACCTGACTAGGTTTATGCATTTATTTAGATAATTAGAGAAGCACGTTGTGCCCATCCAGGGTTGATTGCCACCACCAATAAGCTACTTAAGAGCTCCATGAAGTGTCTACATTTTGGATTCCTTTGGAACCACACAGAGAAGGTGAGCATAACTATTAGGTCTCACCCTATCCTAACGTAAATAGTCTAAACACACAAGATCTAAACAAAATACATCTCTTCTTGTCATACAGGCTACACACAACCTATCTTGTTTTGTCCTGAAGAAGACACGCATTTGATGCTTATATGTAGCACAGATTTACATGGGTCGAAACGTCGACACATAATTAGAAGCACCAAATTCCACTGTGACCATTATAAACTGATCACGGAAAATTCTAGGTCACTGTGAATTAATATTCGTTTTTACTCTGTGCCTGAATGTTAATGTCATTTATGTATGTATCCAATGCATTTGTTGTGATTTATGTACGTTATACAGGTTATTTCACTCTGTCTCACATCTTTCACCAGATATTAATGTGTGTATGACCTGTTCCTTTTTTGCCTAAAATAAACTACTGAATAACACAATTCGTTTGTGATATTTGCTTTGAGTATGTGTTTAGACAGTTTTTCTAGAAACACTTGTTGATATCCTAACAAAGAAAGGGATAAAAAAAAACTTTGAAGTTATTTAGCTTTGAAAAGTGTGTTGTGGCAGAAGCCTTGTTAGATCTGGCATCCTTAGTATGGTCTTCCCCCAAAGATTTGCCTTCACCCATCCTGTTTTCTAAATTCATTTTTGTTGGCATTAGGCCTCTGTGCACTTTACCGCTGCCAACCAGTGTTTAGGTCCTTGTGCTCTCTCCCTAAAACAACGTACGATTGTCCTACACCTGATTGGCACATTTAATTTACTTATAAGTCCCTAGTAGATAGTGCTAAATGTATTCAGGGCTTGTAAAATAAATGCTACTAGTGGGCCTGAATCACTCATTGTGCCACCCACTACAGTAGTACTTTAAAACATGGCTGATGCTTGCTATTTGAACCTGCAGAGCAGGTTTATACTGCTATTTTGACCTGGCAAAATAAACCTTTTGTTAGGCCTAAACCTTCCTTTTTAATATGTATCTGTCACCCCCTAAGGTGGACCCTAAAAAGTCCATAGGACAAGGTGTATTATATTTCAAAATAGGACATGTGTTTTTAAATTTTACATGTCCTGGTAGTGAAAAACTCCTATATCCGTCTTTCATTACTGTAAGGTCTATTTCTACAATTGGATAACATTGGGTTGCCATATTACTTTTAATAAGTGCTAACTTTTGATTGGGAGCAGATGGGGATGCCACGTTTGGGCCACATGACCGTAAATGGCCTAGCTATTGGGATTTGTGTATTCCTCCCAGACAGTGAGACAAAAAAGGGACCCAGAGATGGTTGAATGGCCATTATGCCAGGATGGCTGGAGTAAAGCTGCTCCCTGGCCCACTTATACTCTCACTTCAACCTTCTTGTGCTTTACGATCTCCGTTAACCTTGCTGGACCCATTTGAGTTTCTGGATTCCTACCCTTCAAGTCCACAAAGGGTGAATTCTGAGTCACACTGTTAATTGCAATGCAGACTCACACTATATCTGTTACCACTTTCTTTTTTTCTTGAACTTTTGTCAATGCCACTGAATTACAAGTTTGATTATTCCGTTGGCTCTCTCAACAAAGCCATTGAGTTGAAGACTATACAACACAGTGTGGCAATGTTTAAGCCCACACTTCATTAAAAATTCCTCATTTCAGCTGTGGCCAGTTGTGTCATGATTAGGCGTAGATAGAATGTGGAGTACACATAGGCACGCACTTGTGTGGATGTAAGCATGAATGACGAAACTACATCTCCCAGAAGTCAATGGTAGAGATTGGCTGTCTCGTTTTCGTGCACAGGTACATAAGCCCCGCCTCTGTTTTACTCGGGGCTTGCCACTCGAGAAATAACGCTCCGAGAGTAACTGTTTGTATGCGCCTGCCAAAACCTGGAAATACCAAGCATCCCCGGCTCCTGATCGCTCAGGGGGGCCCTCCTGGAGGAAGAGCGCATCTGACACAGGTCCACGACGGGCCGACAAGTGCCATCTTTTTACCTCCTACAGAACCCGGACGCCATACGCGCTGGATCCCGCGCAGAAGAGAGAGCTGCTCTAGAACGCGGCAGCGTTGGAGTTGCTGCGCTAATTACTGCAAGTACTTATTTTCGTTTAAGGAACCTCCCGAAAGACGCGCAGAGAATCGCAAGGGTAAATGAAAATCCAAACAGCAAAAGAATGCTTTACACGCTAAGGACAGCATGCGTGATATTCAAATATGGGGGAAGTTAGTTGATAAAGAAGAAGCTCTAAAAAACCTTTATGGAATAGCACTTCCCAGGTTCCAGGAGGTGGATGCTCTCATTAGTCAATCTAGACCTTCAGACTACAATGAGAGACTTTCTGGCATTCACCAGGCCTTAGTGAGGGACCTTGCAGATATCTTTAATCCGGCCCTTCCCACTAGAAGGAAAAAGACTCGCGCGCCGACTTGGTACACCTCCACCTGCAGGAAAACTAAGTCTGAGCTTCTTTCCGCAATTAAAGAGGGCAGCGATAAGGTGAAGATTGCAGCCCTTAGGAGGGAGTACAAGTTAGTACTGGCTAACGCAAGGGCAGAGTGGGACTGGAATCATTGGCATGAACTCTCTGAAGCCCTCAAATCTAAAGATTCTAGAAAATTTTGGGCTCTGGTAAACAATGGAACAGGGGATCTGCTATCTGCAGTAGAACCCAATATTGCCCCCTTTATTTGGGAGGCCCACTTTGGGACACTTTATCAAGAAACCACTCTCTGGTCGGAAGGGATGGTGGTGGAGTCCCCCTGCCTGCCAGATGGGGCCTTGGAATTTTCCTTGGGGGAGGTGAAGCTAGCACTGGAGCGCTTAGCGCTGGGGAAGGCACCGGGGTTGGACAAGCTACCCGGTGATTTGTTCAGATACCATCCTGACATTTGGGCCCCGTACTTTCTTGTTCTTTTCAATGCTATTTTGGGAGGTATGGCGGTCCCTTCCTCTTGGCTAGGGGCTGAAATAGTTCCGATTTACAAGAAAGGGTCCCCTTTGAGTCCGGCAAACTACAGGCCTATTAGCCTGATAGATGTTCCCCAAAAGCTTTTTGCGCGCCTTATTTTGAACCATCTACTAGACTGGGTGGAGGAAAATGACATCATGAGTCCCCTGCAGGCAGGCTTCAGGAAAAACACGTCGACCATGGATCAGATCTTCCGCCTCGTTCTCCTCTACTGGAAGACGGTGAAGATCGAGGGCGGGAGATTGTACATGGTCTTCGTGGATCTGAGGTCAGCCTTTGACCTAGTCCCGCGCAGGAAACTTTGGGAGGTGCTGGAAAAGTTAGGAATTCCCCCCCAGCTACTAAACATCCTGGCCAGGCTGCATGAGAACAACTATGCGCAAGTCAGGTGTGGGAAAGATGGCAAACTCTCATCCAGGTTTCCTGTTCGTCGAGGTGTGAGGCAGGGTTGTGTCTTGGCACCGACCCTGTTTTGCTTATTTATTAATAACGTCATCTCACACCTGGAAAACATCAAGGACAACGACGCCCCCTGTTTGGCAGGTAGGAAGGTACCGGCAATCATGTTTGCCGACGATACCCTCCTCCTTTCAAAATCCCCCATGGGGATCCAGAGGATCCTGGATGGATTCGGTCTTTTCTGTCATCAGCATGGGTTGGAGGTGAACACAGAAAAGACGAAGTTCATGATCTTCAACCCACCAATCAGAACTAGGCCCAATCCCACCCTGGGGACCGCCAGCCTTGAGAGGGTGTCCACCTTTATATATCTGGGGGTAACACTGCAGGAAAATCTAGCATGGGACCGACAGATAGTACGATCCAAGGCCAAATTATCCCAACTGTCGGGTGCAATCCTGAAAGTGGCTAATACTTCTTCCTTCAAGCCCATAAGCCCGGCCCTAGAAACTTATAAGACCCAGGCCAAGGCTGCGGCCATGTATGGCAGTGAGCTATGGGGATTTAAAGCGGTGAAGGGCTTAACAACAGTGGAAAATAGTTTTCTAAGGCGCCTTCTAGCCCTCCCAAGTGCCACGCCACTTCAGCCTCTGAGAATGGACATGGGTCTCCCCCCTATTGCAGAGGAGCTTGTGTCAAAACCAGTGAAATTCTGGCACAGGCTCTGGTCTACGGACGAACTTCATCATTATAGGGAGGATCTGACCCATGTCATGAGTTTAAACTGCAGTGGCAAAATCCCCTGGCTCACCTTTGTGGAAAATGAACTGTCTGCCATTAATCTCCGTGCCCTGTGGGAGGACCCCGCGCGAGGTTGCCAATCAATCTCGCGCAAAGCCCTGGCACAAATCTACAAAGCCAGGTCCCTTGCTCACCTGATGGACGCTCAAAATAGCGGCACCCTAACCTTGCGATTTTTAGAATCCAAAAATTCTTATGCTTTTGAACCTTTTATGGATTTTATCTTTCCTATCCTGGCGAGGAAACTGTATGTTCAATGGAGGCTTAGCACACTACCCATCAATTCATACACCTCTAAGTGGACAAATGGGGGCGATAAAACATGTCCCTGTTGTAACAACCATGTGGAAGATGATCCCCACATCTTGTTTGTGTGCCCTGCATACCAAAGGCCCAGAAAATACTGGATAGCACCGCTCTGTAAGAACCTGGGGTTCAGAGAGTATGCACAGGCATACAGGATTTTGAAAACTAGCACCCTGGGCCACATTGTGTTCGCTGTTTCCAAATTCCTTATGGCCATATGGTTGATCAGAAAGAAAAAAATCGTCTGAAGCACCTTGAACTTTTTAATGAACTTTTTAAATGCAATTTTAAATCTCTCCTCGCTGGGAGAGCTGACTTTATTTAAATGTATTTTAAAATAATGTTTTAATGCTGTAATGTTTGCATTGCATCTTTTATGGTCTATATGGCCGAAATAAAGAATTTTGGGAATTGGAATTGGATATTCAAATCTGGCAGAGGTTATTCCCAGAGCTGTTAAGAGGCTCGGAGTTCGTATATTGCAGTATTGCACTTTTTGTTGGTCTTTGAAGTAACTGGGTGCTTCTTAACACACTGTCGCCGCATGTAGAGAGGAATTCTGTTGAGACTAAGCGGAGCTACTCTACACTACCGGAGGATTATCTGCAGTAAGAGAAGAGCCTCTAACTTGACTTGATGAAATAGTAGTTGATTCCTATTACCAGAGCACATACCCAGAGTATTATCCAGGAGGAATCAACTGGACTTGCCTTTTTCTTTATTTTTCTCTTTTGTGCTTTTTATGTTGGGATATGTGCGGCAGCATTAACTGTAAATACATTACACATAGAGAAGCATTGTTTATGGTGGCATAAGGGGGAAACTTCATGTATGTGTATTGTGTCTCACTTGCAGGGAACACTGAGCGATCGTAGGAGTGAGGTCTACAACTCCCGGAGACATTCCAATTAAGTGTTTTGCTGTTGCAACTTTATTGTTTCATTTGTCCCTTTTTCCCTTTCCCCTACGGTGGTGAGACCTGTAGAGTGATATTCATATGCTCACTGGTGTTTCCATATAAGGGGAAAGGGTTAACTAGCATCAACCATCGTTCCCGCTGTATCCGGCTTAAAAGGTTAGTGGTTAACCTTCCTCTGATGTGACATGTTGGATACCTTTATCTGTAATTAAGATAGAAGGAAATCATTTATCACTAAAACAACTCTTCCAGCACATTGATTGTAAGCCTCGTGGTAATCTCATGTAACAACTTCACTAGCCACCACTTTGAATGAACATCCTTTAGGAGTAACGCATACTTTCAAATAAAATCTTTATTTATCATTTTCTTCCAACAAAGAACAAACAACAGTGTACATGGTCATTTGAATATTAAGTGCAATAAAGGTGTAAGACAGAATACAAGCTATGAATTGTACAATGGTGTACATAAGGTGGCACCCTAATCAGCTGTCAAAAGAGTCCCCAAGATCATGCTCCCCACTCTCTTTGTCGGACAAAGATGCCTTGCTCTCAATACTTTCGGTATCAGACTCAAGGAGTAACGCATACCTAAATTCTCTGTGGCATTGTGAGAATGGACTATGGAATCCAGACAGGCATTATGTCAATGTAGTAACCTGGTTCTGTATCTACTATACTAAAGTAAGATGTAGTGTGCACAGTGTTCAGTGAATCCTCAAAGGTAGGCAGAGGTAAAAGCAGATAATACCTCACTCTCTATTTGTGGTAGTGTGGGCGAGCAATAAGGCTTTATCAGAGGGTAGTGTTATGCATGTATTCTACGCACTGAGGCAAGAAATGGTTTTACACACTCAAGGACTGAACTCTGACCAATTTGTTTGGTATAAAAATATTATTTAGTTTTATTTTATTTCTAGAACCTCTAGAACCAAGCCAGGCCTGGTACAGGTAAGTGTAATAGTATTTTACAAGAATAACGCAATTGATACAATTGAATGCAATTGGTTTGGTTACAGGAAAGTCACTTTCATAAACAGTTGAAATTACTTTTCACTTACTATTGAAATTACTTTTTAATTTACTTTTCAGGTTACTTCTTACTCAGTGTGGTATACCTAGCTACCACACTGGGACATTTCCTGGATAAAGGTAAGTAATGTAATTTGTTATCAAAACACATGTATAACTTCTCATAGAATTTCCAGCGCTACACTTAAAACTTTTTCCACAGAAAAGCAGTTAATGCAATCCTATGGCAGGAAATGAAGTTATCGGTTTACAGGTAAATACTTGATTTTGGGAGTTAGGTTTCTGGGGTTAGAACCAGGGTTCCCCCAGGGTCAAGGATGCACTCCAAGAGCCCCTTCAGTGACACTAGGGTGGCCGGGTGCAGAGTGCTGAGGTCCAATGTTATCCAATGGGGGGATAAGCAGCCTCCTGTTGGTGGCTGCTCATCGGCAGGCCACAAGGTTGTGGGAGCAAAGCTCTTGGAGTTGAGCTCAGGGCAAAGGGAGGCTCAAGTTAGCACACAAAGTGCACTCACAGCGGCACAGGGGCGGCTTGGTGCAGGGTGCTGTTTTGGCATCAGGTGCCCGGTTTTCAATTAAGATTCTCCAGTTGCAATAAACACTGCAGGCTCGGGGAAGAAGATCTTCTGGAGGTGACCACTAGTTGGAGAGGTAAGTTGGGATGCCAGGACACTGCCACCCAAGGCCGTGGAGTGCAGGGGTGTATTTTGGCATTGGGTTTTTCTTACCGGCTCCGGTCAGGGGGATCCTCCAGAAAGGGGTTGCAGGCGTTGTCGGGAGACTTTCAGGTAGGTCAGGGATCACCAGGTCAGGATCACCGGTGAGCCCTACTTGTGGTTTTGGGCCACTCGAACTCAGACCGTAGGCGTCAGATGCAGAGTGGTGCAGACTCACGGATTTGGCTGGAGCCAGAGTTTGTTGGTAAGCAAATCCAGTGCTCATGGGAGACAAGTCTGGTTGGGGGAGGCAGGGCAGGTCCTCTGGGTTCTAGTGGGTTGCTGGCTGCAGGACACACCAAGATTTCACTGGAGCAGGTCGAGGTTCGTAAAGGCCGGTAGGGCTGGAGCCAAGTCAGTTGGTGTCCTCTTCTTCCTTCAGCACAGCCCTTCGGTCCATCTTCTTGTTTCTTCTTGTCTGAGGAGGCAAGGTTCAGGGTTGCCCCTTAATACTAAATATAGGGGTGTTTCAGGTAGGTAAAGCTTTGGACTAATGGGTCCCTTCCTTAGGGTAGGTACACCCCCTATAATGCCACCATCCCGTGGGAGGGGGCAGAAGCCTCACTGTGGTTGGCTGGGTCCGCCCATCTTAAAGATGGTGGGGACTGAGAGTTGTGCCTCACCTCCCCCAACTGAGAGGTGAGATTGGCAAAGGTGGGCACACCCCTCCTCCTATCTTGGTTTTCCCGCTGATTCTCCCACCCAAAGTGGGGGTCAAAACCAGTGGGGCCCAGATGCTGGGAGCAGCAAATGGCTGGGGCAGCTAACAAAGGCGGCAAGCCTTCGAAGCTTCCCCTTTGTGGACCCTGCCCATCCTGGGGGAGGAGGCTTGATACCTCTGCCCAGGATGTGTTTTGTGTCAGGACCCCGTGAGTGGAGGCTCTCGACCCAGAGGTTCAGAAACATGTCTGGTGGTGGCAGCTGGTGAGCAGCCAGTCAGCCAAGACACTAGAGTCAGGTAGTTTTTCAGGGGGCATCTCTAAGATGCACTCTGAGTGCATTTTACATTAAATCCCACACTGGCAACAGTGTGGGTTTAATGTGCTGAGAAGTCTGATATCAAATTTCCCATTTTTCAGTAAAGCCATTATGGTGCTGTGAAGTGCAGGGGTACAGGGCTCATGCACCTATACCCTCACCAGTGGCATAGTGCACCCAGCTAGAGACGTGGCTGACCTATGCCATAGGCAGTGGGTTGTAGGCATGGAACACGGATGTGTGCCATGTCGACTCTTCACTTTGTTCTGCACCAAAACACGCAGCCTGCAATGGCAGTGTGTGTGTGTGTGTGTGTGTGTGTGTGTGTGTGTGTCAGGGTACAGGGCCTCTAAGGGTGGCACAATATGTGCTGCAGCCCTTAGAGGCCTTCTCTGGACACATTACCCTTGGTATCCATAGTACCTTTTACAAGGTACTTACATGTGGCCTTGAGTTGCCAATTTGGGTGTGCAACTGTACAGATTTAGGGAAAGAACATAGGCCCTGGGTACCTGTTTGGCAGGAACCCAGGGCACACTTAGTCAAAGGGCATCAGCATTAGGCAAAAAGTGGGGGCAACCATGCAAAAAGGGGCACTTTCCTACAGTCAGGCCTTCCCAGTAACTTGGATGCGTTTTCATTCCCACACTCAGCCTTTTCTCACCTTCTCTGCATTCTATTTACTGTTCAACCTCATAAATGATCCGATTGTTGATCCCTTACCACCAAAATCCATCTTAGTTAGGGTTATTGCCTTGATGGTTTTCATGACCATATCAATAATGCTCCTAAGCAGTCTTCCCCCACACACCGACAGCTTGTTAACAATTTTCAAATATGGTCTCACAACAGGCTGCACCGCACTCTCCGTCCTTCTGTATCAATGTTATCTCTTCATTCCATACTTCATCACATTTCATCTTTCTATCCCATTCATCCACATGGTAATGGCACCTTCAGACTCCACTTACACATCCTGCACACTGCCTATGGGGCCCTCCTTTTCACTAACTGCAACCCCATGCATGTATTGCTGGGATAGACAGTTGATTTGTGCATTACTCCACCCAGGATTATGTTCCACCACATAACACTATACCTTTAGACTTGCTGCGAGCCTCACCCTTCTTGCCGAGCCTTTACAGCACCTCCAAGAAGAAACACTAAATCAGAGATTGAGAGTGCATTTCACACCACAGATAAAGGTCTAATATAGCCTTGTAGCCCCTCAAAGTGGGCTATACCGGCCATTAAAGGCCTGCTCCAGCATTGGCGAGGGCCTTTAACAATGGAGCAGAACTTTAATGCTGGTATAGCAGAGCTACGGAGGGCTGTAGGGCTATTAGAAATTCTCTCGGGCTCCATGAGGCCTTTGTTCACAGCAACAGCTGTGAACAACAACATTGGAATGTTGTAGCTCCGGGCTTCTACCGGCCATTAGAAGCCCAGAGCACTTAATTGTTTTCAATTCAACTCCCAGCATCTCAATGCTCTAAGAGTACTTGGCACCCCACTGAGAGAACCGCCACTCGAAGCAATAGAACAGTTCCTTTCCGAACTCATCAAAGAGCAGAAGGCACAACTCATAGGGACCAATTTGCAAAGGGCCTGTGCACTCGTGTCGGAGCCCTCTCGCTCGTGGCGGGACCTCTGCATTGCAGTTTCTCATTGAGGAGGTCCTGCCACGAGTGCTGTGCCCCTGCCACGACTGTGGGGCCTCTGCCACGATTGCGGAGTCCCTTTGTGAATCGGGCCCTCAGTCTTCTGAGTACCACCATGTATCGGGGATAAGATAGTCCCAATGCCTGTGAAATCAAACGGTACCTAATCCCAGCATTACAGGTTTCTAGTTTGATCGTTTTTGTTCTCAAAATACTGCTGCTGAAACTCAACCTTTCTGAAACTCCTGTCTCTCCTTAAAAGGTCTCTCAACCTCTGTTACCTGTATTGTGTGTGCACACCCTCCACGTTTCCAGGGGGCAGCTTCTCTCCAGGGGTGCACAGATCATTCCAAGCTTCAAGGAAAGTTTTCAACCACTGCTCTTTTTAAACAAATGCAGCAGGCCAAAAGAAAGCTTTCTCTTGATGCTCGCAATCTCTGTATTTCTTAAGATCTTACAACCCTGAGAAATTGGGAATTCTGTGTGGTTTTATGACAGGAAAAATCGGTCCCACGTTGTAATCCTCCATTCCAAGGAGTTGTATTTATCATATTTGCACAGTGCAGTAAGAGTAAAACCACGTGTGATTTTAACATATCCCCAGTATCATTCAATGTGTAACCGGCCCATGAGCTATTTCATTATTATGAGATCTATGTATAACAATGCTAGCACAAAGCTTCTGGATTCAAACTTTGCATTACTTGTTTGTTTTATGATATGGTTGGAACGCCCATATATTTTTTAAAAGATTTCGGTAGTGCTTTCCATGCTCTGTGGCCGGATCCTTTTTGATCAGTGCTGTGCAAAATAAATAATCAGTGGGTTATGCACCAGTCGTTTCCGAGTCTTTTCAATTGGAAATTGATCCCATAATTCTAAGTCGCCCATGGCATCTGGCCTTAATATAACTCATATGACATGGCATGGCGCCTGCCCATGAGTGTGTAAACCTGGCTCCCATGTCCATGGCAGGCAAGTCCAGCAGGCTGTTGGAGGTGCCCGGCCGCCATTTCCATGGGCCTGTACCATGGAGGTGAGATGGCAAGTGAGCAGGCCTGGGAAGCATACAGTTCTCTTATAAGCGACACTTTACGTGTAGTGTGTTCATGAGCGCCATTTCCAGATCTGATGTATAACCATGTTAGTGACACTTCGTAAAAAGTTGAGCCAAATGTCTATATCCAGTTGTTGCAATATTATGGTTGTGACTATCCTAAAAGCTCTGATATTGTGCACAAAACAGAAAAATGCACACACGCACACTATTCAGCTGCCTCTTACACATGCTGGATGTGTCTAGTGTAGGTGTACTTGTCAGGGTGAGAGAATCCCATTTGCCATCCAACACAAACCTGCAGGATGAGCACACACATAGAGGTGATCTGGGGCCTGCCTCCTGCCACCAGTGTCTCTTCCTCCTTGCCTCTCATGCTCCCCCTGCTCCTCTTTTCTCCATTGTATCCCTATGGCCCATCCAGCATTTCCTATTCTCTCTATCCCATCCCTCAGACTCACTGCCTCTCTTCCACAGGCCTCATTACAGGTGTGCCCACACAGAGATCTACACACATACGTGCTGCCGATTCACATCACCAATGCTTTTGGACCCAACCCCCACACACAGCTCTGCAGACGCCCCTCCGTTTGGCATTGCGTCATTCCTGCTATTTGAGAAGAGAGACCTTTTTCATGGGCAGTTTTGCTTTTCATCACCAGCACATGTGATGGTCAAATATTGGATTTCATACATTGCGAGTCTGGATTTCTGCAGGTTGTCACAGGGATCACTGAGGTGCATTGGTATGTTGAGCCTCGGGTCAAAGGGGACCTAAATTGCATCTAACAGTTCTCTATAATTAGCTGGCACGTCATCTATGAATGATTCTAATTGGTTCCTCCTCTCAGAGGAGGTCTTGCACTGGCTGTGATCATGCTGCTGTGCCGCTTGCCCATCTGCTGTGTGTGGTGACTCTCTGCAGCCACCAGTGCCACTCACCTGCCGCTGACTCTGGGGGCTCATTGCCTCCATGGAGAGTTGTAACATGTTTTCAACTCAAGTGGACTTGGCTGCAGCGCTTGGAGACTCTTTGTTGCCGAACACAGGGGAAACAAGCATTGGCATAGCCAATAGGTCTCGCCTTTGGGCCCTTAGAAGTGTTTAGCCATGCAACAGTTGCATAACTAAATACTTATAAGGTCCCAAAAGCGAGACCTATTGGCTATGCCAAACATCAAAGCGGCCGCGAAAGTGAAAGTAATCGCGGTCAAGCGCAACGCGCGCGCCAGCGCACATGCACTGTAGCTCTAGGCTGGCCTGGTAGCACTTTTTGGAGCCCTCTCAAAAAGTCTCGCCAGACCAGCGCATGCGCTGGGTCAGGCGAAACCTAAAAATGAGAGGGAACATTGCTCTCAATAATTCAGTCTTATCAGCAAACCTTTCCTCAAATTGTGATTACTACTCAATGAGCCACATAAAATACCCCAATTGTTTTTATTTCCTGCGGAGCAGGAGCCAATCATATTGCTTTTAACACAACGGCATTGGGGTTAACACCACCTGCCGAGATTGTGTGCCCTAAGCACTTATTCTCTTCCAAAACACATTTTCTTTTATCTTTCCTTAAAGTCAAGCCTGACTTTACTAATCCGTCCCAGGCTTGTTTTAGCTCAGAATTTTGCTCTACCACACCTTTGCCAAAAAGCACGTCCTGAAAATAGACATCAAAACACCTGCAGCTAATTGTAAGCTAAATGGCACCCTGATAAATTGGAACACTGTTGGAATACTGTTTCCATGGTTATGGATGCCGAAAGCACCTTGGATTTCCCATGTAGTGTGATGTGGTGGGATGCATTTTTTAAATCTAATTTGAAAAAAGTATTTCCTTCCATTCAGCAAAACTATAAGCTCATTGATGTTTGCCAGAGGAAAATTATCAACAACAATATTTTGAATAAAGCTATGGCTGCGATCTATAAAAAATCTTATTTTTTGTGTCCTTTTTTAGTTTCAATGGACCCAATGATGGCCTCCTGTACTATTTCTTTTAGCATTGCCCTTACGTCAACAATGATGATGGGCAATCTCATAACTCTATGCTGTACTGGAATAGTCCCAGGTTTCACAATAATTTTGTGGACATACTCCTCAGCTTTTCCTAATTAACCCCCTAACACCCTCTTTTGCTCTACAAAGAGTTGTCTTTAACGGCCCTTACCTGATTGCATGCCCTTGGGTTAATGATAATACGCTGATCATATTGAGCCATCCAATCCAGAACTGGGGGACTATCCTCAGCCAAACACACTTTTCCATCAATATCCCTATCTCGCAACGCGGTTCTCGCCTGCACGTATCTTAGCATTTCAATTCCTTCACCTTTAGACTCTATCTTAAGCAGTTTCTTGGGTATGATGTTGTGCATCGACCAATAATCACCAGAATATCTACTTTTCTTCTTTCGGACCCAAATTTCCCCCACTCGCATCTTTGATCACCAGTTATCACTCGGCACTCTCTCAACATCATCTTCCCTTACTGTGTCCTCAGATCCTGCTGCTACTCAGGCACTCCCTGTGTCTCTGCACATTCAAGCAAAGTGTCCTTCCCTCCCACACTTTCTGCATTTCTTGTTGATGGCAAAACAGTTTTTAGATTTAGGCCCATGGTAACTGCTGCCACACCTATGCCAACATCTCCACCCTTGCTTGGGTGTGTTACAGTTCTTTCCTAGTTTGTTCAAACTTCTATTCAAAACATTCACTTCACTATCAGTTTCTTGGAGTGACAGAAATGGCACTTTGCATAATACTTTCGTTTCTCCCCATCTTGTGCATGCGATATTCTGATCTTTCAGATCCTGAGCAGTCATAACCTCTCTTGCATCTTTTTGCTATTGCACTGTACTATAAATTGGTCTCAAATAAGTTAGTTTGTGTCACAAAACAGACAATTTGCAGAAGGTTCGTGCAGCCTCGCCTCACACTCATCCACGGCTCTACCACATTTGTGCCTGTGCTAAAAATTAAAAGCATTTCTGGCTACATTCATATCTTTGACAAATCTGGACTCTAGTCTTTGTTTCGCTTCCTTGTTTATACACAAAACTTGTTGACCATTAGGTCATAATGCCACTGGGAAAACTTGAAGATATGTTTGCTTTCCTTTCTGAAGGCGCTCAAGAGATGGCTGTTTTCTGTCCATCCAGGGCCTTCAAATAATTCTCACAAATATCTACCCTTTCCTTCCATTCGATGGTTGTAGGACCATGTTCAGTCAATAAAAGGGAAAAGGTATCACCCACTTGCCTTGCCTCCATAATAAATAAGCTTTGTAATGAAAAATGTTCTCCGACGCTCTTACAAGGACATTATCATGAAATTGTCTTAATTCTTTTGAGATGTTCCTCTGTAACATCTGTGCTCCAATGCAATGTGAGGCACAAACATATTATATCACTTTAAATCAATCACACTGTCAGAACCCTTTTTCTGTGTGCGACGGGTTTGAGGCCTTTTAATCCTGATGTCTTGTGGCCCGATCTACTACGGATCCTTCTCAAATGGGCCAAGTACCTCTTCTGTACTTGACTCTCAGTGGTAGCTGCGATCGAGCTGTCAAGGTTCCCTGGGAGAAAGGGGGGTGTAGATACAGTTCAGTGAACACCCACTCATAAATACCTCAAAAGTTCAACCAGTATGAACAATAAAATCATTGTCCAGTCAAATACTTGCTCTCATATGAAAAAGTTGTATTTTATTTCTAACTCTAGGCATCAAAAGGTATTCGACATTTAGAAGCAACAACACAATCCCCTGGAGGTCGGAGACTTTAGTAGTTGTCAGGTAAATTCCTGTGCCACTCTCCTTCATGTAATGTGTTCAGGGTTATTCCACATTCACTGGAGGCCGCATCCAGGGAATGCGCACTATTAGGCTGTGCTCAAGAATTCCCCTTTGGTTCTTTAAGACTTATTTAAAAGTGTCAATGTTGCTTCAGAACCATTAACAGTGAGTCTCTTGGGGCCCAACTGGCCCAGTTTATGTCTTACCCGCTCTGGTAGCACAGAAGAGTTCAGCGGTGCAGTGGGTGCCCACAAGTCCTGCTCTGCTTGGAGAAGTAGGGCTGCTTGTAGCCCACGTGACTGCACCCAACGGTGCAGGCTCTCTCTCCTGAGCGCCGCTGCCGGAGTTCTTCTCCATTGCCGCAGCATCTCCCAGCTTGCAAAAACACGGTAGGTTGATTTTACCCAGCTGGGAAGGGTGGATCCTCTCTTCAACTCCCGACTGGAGCCGAACGCCACCTTAAACTCTACTTCCGGTGGGGGACCTAATTCCGCTGCAACGTTGTTACCGGCAGCCTCTCCTGTCATAAGGGGTTACCGCTGTACTTGATTGCAGTGGCGTAATGAATCTTGAGGGGGCTCCCCTGCAAAGCACATGGAGCCCCCCCCCCCCGCCCCAGCGGCACGGCCCACCATCTACCACTTTGCCCTACCGCACAGAAATCTAGCATATTTTGATTTGAAACCTCCAACATTTAAATGAAATGCCTCTATATTGTCTTTCTCTAAGTTCCAATGAGAAAGTGGGAAACACTCTTAACATGCAAGCTATGGCATTTGTATCAATACTGTCAAAAGCAGATTATTTAACTGAGGCAGCAATCAGAACAATGCCAAGGAGTGATCCTATTATCTCAGGAACTGCCTTTGACTGAAAAACAAAGAACAACTATGAAGGGTCTGGAATAGAATTGACAATACCTTGAAACTTTGAAAGACCAACCCAAACCTGCAATTCCATAAAAACTCGACTGACAATACACATGAGAAGTACACAAACTATAACTAAACTATAACTCAGTATCCTGCAAAAGTCAGCAGAAATAGACTGGTGAATTATCTGCATGCCACACACTAGCGACTGTCAAGGGTTGTGCATGATAATAATGTGAACTGAGGAAGCATTTTCAATCATAATGTCTTTGTTAGTAAGCACTGAAAAACAGGCAGGCAAACAAGGCTGAGGAAGAAAACTGGATGCTTCAGAACATTGATGCAGATGTTTGTCTGTTCTAATTTATCATTTCTGTAGTGTAAACAATGCTAAATACAAGATTTAAGGTACACGTATTACAGACAAGTGCAAGCAACACCTAAATAACACTGCATGTAGAATAAAAACAAACCATATCAGCAAGTACCTAATGACAATCTATTCAAACTGTAGTTGGTAAAGCAAAAGAAAAAGTGCAAATACTTTCAAAGTGCAAAATAAAGCAATCACCAGTCCAGCAATATACAAAAATCAAGCATGTTTTGTAAAACAATCCAACTTTCTTCTTGCATCAAGGTGAAAATACTTTCAAAGTGCGTGGTAAAAACAAGTTCAGCAGCTTCCCTCACAAGGACTGACCTGAACCACCAGACTGGACCTTACTTCATAACAAACAGAGGCCTCAGACCTCAGTGTGTCAACACTGGCGGTATTTACAATTCACTAAGAGTATAGACACGCCTGCTAAATTACAGATTCACCATTGCCTCCAAATGGCTCTATCGTCACGAGTGACACCACCAGCCAGGCGTGGATTTTAAGCCAACAGCGCCTTGCTTTCTGGGAGTTGTGCTGTGACCATCTAAGTAAGGGGTTAAACATTCGAGCATGCAAAGTGTTGCTGGATAAAAACTACGAATGGACACGACATGGTGCCAATGCCATTTGGCAGCTATGTTTTATACAAGCAGAAGGGGATGTTTAATTTCCTCAACACAAGCTGCAGAAGTCTGGCGTCCAATAGCAAACATGTCGTGCGGAGAACCCAGAAACGTGCTGTGTAGCCCCCGTGTATGGACCTGAGGTGTCATTCTCTAAGAGACCCAGTGGTAAAAGCCCACAGTTGTCTCTAATGCATGTTAGTGCCAGGCAGTGGTCGAAGTGGTGGGAAAAAAGTAGGGAAACTGTGGGAGGACAATCAGAGGGCGGGAATAACCAATGGATTGGGTCAGTGGGCGCAGTGCGAGGTGTGGCAGAAAGAGCAAAATATCCAATTTTTTTGTATTTGTGTCCCATTTCACTAACCGGTTACATATTATTACATTATTTAATTTAACCAATAGATACACATGTTTACTTTAGGTTAAATATGTGTTATTGACATTAAAATACATTCACAAAGTGGGATACGTTTCCAATCACAAAATGTTCCAAATATCCTTAAAAGTGGAATCGCAAGCCATTTGTCTCCCAGCCGTGGAGTTTCTGTCATCAGCACTTCTCCTCCCTTTTTCCACAAGAGCAGTTCAAACATGAATGGCAAAATATCCTAGTTTGCAAATGTTTTCCACATAACTGTGGCTTTGACATATTTGCCACATAATATATCATATGCTGCATAATCTGAGGATTTTAACTAGTAAATTGTTTATAGCTCAAACACATCAAAAGTTGCTAAAAAATGTGACTTGTGCTGCTGTGAAGTGGAGGGCCCTTTGCAAAAGTTGACTGGTCACCTTTCTCGTTGCTGCAGTTGTATATTCCACTAGTACTAATAAGGAAAAATCTTTGCAGAGACTGTAAGCATGTGTACAAATTTCAAAAAAAGTATCAGAAAATGTACTGCACCACTAATACCAGTGTAGGGTATCAGAGCACTTTACATCACACATATTACACAGAGACAATCATTCATATGTGTGTAAATCACTTTGTAGGAAATGTTACATAAGACAAAGGACTACAAAGTGTAGGAGTCACATGACAGCCATACTAGTAGGCAGCATAGTTTAATAGTGATTGGTCTGCAGAAACACAAACTCAGAATTAAAAACATAATACCATGGTTGGGGGTTCTCTTTAATAATCAGAATTGATTTCTACCCAAATGAACCCTTTTTTTGCAACATTAGGATAATCGAAGACTGGGAAAAAAAACATAACGCTCTAATTTATACCTTGGAGTTTGTTAATAGCTCACTGTTCTGTATTAGGATTTTAACTCAATAACTGCAATTAACAATAGGGTCTTTCTGACAAAAGCAGTGACCCACTGACCTATTCACATTATGTGCACTTTGTGATCTGCATGGCACATGTTCTTAGCAGCATGCACATTACACCTTTGCCATTTCTTTTCATGAGTCAAACCTTCCACTAGACAAAACACCATCTCACTCTACTAAGAACATTAATCACTGGAGTTATCAAGACATTTTTATTGTTGCCCAAAAATGTTGGAGGCCAGGAAGGAGGCAGCAAGTGCTTTTAAAACCATATTATACTTACAAACACGACGCCCCCACCTAAAGTTAGCGCCCGGTGCGGTCGCACTGCCCTAGAGCCGCCCTGCTCAAGGGTCCTGTGACCTCAGTGACAGAGTCACTGCCACTCTATGGTGTGCTGCTTCATAGGTCTGTCCCCAAGACTGGGGGTGAACTTCATTGATAGTGGTGGACAGGCCTTCAAGGTTAATCCACACTTGCCACCGCTAGGGTCCAGCTGCTGGTGCTAAGACACCAGGGCTTTTAAGATCTTGCGTTGCCTTCTAATGTGTAGCACAGGAATGTGCTCCCTCAGGAGAGTGGTCTGGGAGCCTGGTCATTAAGGCTGAACCTGGTTCACCAGTTCCACTTCAGCAGCTCTCACCATAGCGCCACAGCCTCTCCCCACTGAACACCATACTGCCCCACTTAGAGAAACTTGCACTGCGCTGACCCGCTATAAACACCTGGATGTGACTCAATTCTAATTACACACTAGACAAGAGCAATATGCTGCCTAAAAAAAATTTACATCCTAGAAAAAGCAAACACTCATAGGGAATACAAGATTAAGTAAAGCATGTCAAATGTAAGCAGGAACAACATGATTACCTTTTTCCTTTTACACTCATTATTCTGGAATTAGTGAGTGCTTTTGCATGAAAAGGTAAGGCCATGACTACAGGGCCCGCAAGGGACCTGTTTCAGTGCCCATTGCTTATATCTTTTCAAAACATAAGCAGTATGGTTTAAAAAGACAACATTCGGTAACACACAGTCGCTGTACACATTTTGGGGCATATTATCAAGGGCAATATCGCCGCTTTAGCGGCACTTTTTGCCGCTAAAGCGGCGATATTTTATCGCCCTATTAGCAAGCTGTCCGTTTTTTTTGCCAGTTTGCTTTTCAGCGATATTTATCGCTAATGACATGCAAAGTAGGTGTTCCTCACTAAAACTAAATGGAAACAGTCGTAATCACAACTTCCCCCTATTATCAATGCCCGCGTTGCGATAAAAAAAGTCGCACTAACCGCGATTATCGCTGGTTCCTAATGCCGGATTGAAACCTGACTTAGACATCTTTTCAATGGGAGGTGGATTGTCAGGCTGAGACCACCGTAGCTTATTACCAAGGATTTCACTATCGCAGGAATTTCATCACTGGATGTCCAGCGATGATCAGTCATTTCGCCGCTATCGCTGTTTTTTTTATCGCCTACGTGTTGCTAATAACGCGCTATCTCCGTGATAAAAACCAGCGATAGCCAGCGGTAAACAAATTGACGCTAAGCGCGCTTTGCGATATTTATCGCAAAGCGTTGCTAATATGCCCCTTTGTTTTCCAATTCACCCATCAAGCAGGTATTTCAGTACCTCCAGGCAAGGTGCACTTTCCCACCCAGGGAAAGCAATGTTGTTCAAAGAGAGAGGAGAAAACAAAAGTATCACTTCACTGGCAAACACTGTAAAGTGGCGCTAATGTGTTTAGGTGTAAATCAATCTGGCCACCTTGAAACCACTCTGTCTTGCTTTAATTAGTTATTTATTTTTCACAATTGGAATGTTTTATTTCTCTCCACCCTGAGGCTGCACTTGTGTCAGAAAAAGACAACGTTTCCAGCAAAAATGTTTTTCTTTTTTGGATCCATTCCACAGGGGAGCAAATAAGCCAAAGGAGGAAAGAGAGGGTAATACCCGTTTCTTGAAGTCTCGGTTTTCACTAGCTGAGGAGCGAGACAGAAAGAGAGGGAAGACTCGGAGGCCTAGAGGCCGTCACCGTGGCGTGTGTGCAGTTTAATTTATGGGGACTTGGGGAGGCCGTGCGCGCAGGAGCACTATTTAATTTGAGAAGACTGGTCTCCCTCACTGAGAGTAAGGGGGCCCCTGGAGTGTGGGGCCCCCCGCACCGCAGGGGCTGCGGGGGGCCTGTGTTACGCCCCTGCTTGATTGCTTGGGCACAGTCTTTTTAGATGCAAGTACCCTCGCCAAGATGGTTACAAGTCCAAGCGCCTCTCACAGTAGCAACTTTATCAGTGGCCCCCTCTTGCATGCGGCATCAACGCAGCATGGCTCTACGGGTTGATCCAGGCCCACACAGTGCTTATTTCAGGGCCCAGTCCAAGGCAGCCCTCTTCTGGCATATGGGGATCGCTGAACTGACACTCCTGCACACAGGCAACAACCTGATTGTTGCACAGCCGTTCCCTCACACCTCGATCAGGGAGTCTTCTTGCAAGACTCCCTACTCCCTACAGAGCTCTCCTCTCCCTCAGAGGGTACACTGATCTTGGCAATCAGACAGGTGCTCCAGGGCATGTGATCTTGATATCTTAGGTGATGTTCTCTCACCCAGCAGGGAGACTAGCAGGCGTGTGTCCCCAGTTCTGGTCACAGGTAGAAATCTTGCTGAGCTTCCCCTATCTCATACAGCCCATCTGGCTGCTTGGCAGATAACAAAGTTTGGTGTCTTTAACCCCTTCTGTGCCCATGACGAGATGGTCTCGTCATGGAGCACAGTCGCGCTGTGCCCATGACGAGACCATCTCGTCATATGACCCACCCTTGGGGGAAGCGCTGGCGCTCCCCCCGTGATTCCTCGATTTGTTTTTTTTTTACTGGGGAGGCAGGGGAAGACCTTCCCCTGCCTCCCCCCGCCCCCCCCCCCCGCCCGCGTCATCAATGACGTCAGCGCGCGAGCCGCGCTGACGTCACCGGAGGCTTCCCCTTTGCTCTCCGAGGCGCAGGAAGCCATTTGCTTCCTGCGCGTCGGAGAGTAAAGGTCAGTTTTGGGGCTGGGGAGGGGGTATTATTGCATCGGTGGGTTAGGTAGGGTGGGGGCACAATGTTGGGAGGGTGGAAATGTTTTTTTCTAGACTCCGCTTTGTTCCTGCGCTTGGATCGTCCAAGTGCAGGTGATTTTATGTGAAATGGATAAAAAAAAAACGCTCGTTTTCGTTTTTCTGTCGTTTTCTGTGTAAGGGGTGCTGCTAGCGTGGGATGGGGGTGGGGGGCGAAATAAAGTAAGCCTTTGGGGTTGCAAAGTGGCCAGATTGATTTTATGTGCATCCAAATACACCAGCATCACATAGTTTTCCAGTGTAGTGCTACTTTCGTTTTCTGGTCTTCCTTTGAACAGCATTGTTGTTCCCCGGGGGCAAAATAAAGTTAGACAGAGGGATTGCAAAGTGGCCAGATTGATTTCTTTTACATCTTGTGATCGGTGGGTGCTGGTAGGGGGGTGGGGGGTGAAACAAAATAAGTCAGAGGGGTTGCAAAGTGCCCTGTTTTTTTTTTTTAGTATGCAAATACACCAGCATCACAGAGTTTGCCAGTGAAGTGCTACTTTCGTTTACTCGTGTAACGTTGAAGAGCATTGTTGTTCCCAGGGGGGTGAAATAAAGTGAGACAGAGGGGTTGCAAAGTGGCCAGATTGATTTTATTTGCTTCCAAGTACACCAGCACCAGAGTTTGCCAGTGAAGTGCTACTTTCGTTTACTCGTCTAACTTTGAACAGCATTGTTGTTCCCAGGGGGGGCGAAATAAAGTAAGACAGAGGGGTTGCAAAGTGGCCAGATTGATTTTATTTGCTTCCAAGTACACCAGCATCAGAGTTTGCCAGTGAAGTGCTACTTTCGTTTTCTCGTCTTCCTTTGAACAGTATTGTTGTTCCCAGGGGGGGCTAAATAAAGTAAGACAGAGGGGTTGCAAAGTGGCCAGATTGATTTTATTTGCATCCAAGTACACCAGCATCAGAGTTTGCCAGTGCAGTGCGACTTTCGTTTTCTCGTCTAACTTTGAGCAGCATTGTTGTTCCCAGGGGGGGGGGGGGCGAAATAAATTAAGACAGAGGGGTTGCAAAGTGGCCAGATTGATTTTATTTGCATCCAAGTACACCAGCATCAGAGTTTGCCAGTGAAGTGCTTCTTTCGTTTTCTTGTCTTCCTTTGAACAGTATTGTTGTTCCCAGGGGGGGCGAAATAAACTAAGACAGAGGGGTTGCAAAGTGGCCAGATTGATTTTATTAGCATCCAAGTACACCAGCATCAGAGTTTGCCAGTGAAGTTCTACTTTCGTTTTCTCGTCTAACTTTGAACAGCATTGTTGTACCAAGGGGGGGCGAAAGAAAGTAAGACAGAGGGGTTGCAAAGTGGCCAGATTGATTTTTTTTGCATCCAAGTACACCAGCATCAGAGTTTGCCAGTGTATTGCTACTTTCGTTTTCTCGTCTTCCTTTGAACAGTATTGTTGTTCCCAGGGGGGGCGAAATAAAGTAAGACAGAGGGGTTGCCAAGTGGCCAGATTGTTTTTATTTGCATCCAAGTACACCAGCATCAGAGTTTGCCAGTGAAGTGCTTCTTTCGTTTTCTCATCTAACTTTGAACAGCATTGTTGTTCCCAGGGGGGGCGAAATAAAGTAAGACAGAGGGGTTGCAAAGTGGCCAGATTGATTTCATTTGCATCCAAGTACACCAGCATCAGAGTTTGCCAGTGTATTGCTACTTTCGTTTTCTCGTCTTCCTTTGAATAGCATTGTTGTTTCCAGGGTGGGAGAGTGTACTATTTCTGGAGGTACTGCAATACCTGGTTGATGGGTGAATTGGAAAACACAATGTGCACCATGGTTCTGTGTTTATGGATGTGGTCTACCATACTGCTTATGTTTTGTAAGGATGTAAGAAACGGTTCCCTTCAGGGCCCTCTAGTCATGTCCATAACTTTTCCGGTGAAACCACTCGCTGATTTCTGAATAGTTAGTGAGAGATCGTTTAGGTAACCATGTTGTTTCTGCTTACACTTCACATGCTTTGCATTCCCTAGGAGTGTTTTTTTTTTAGGCAGCGTATTACTCTTATCAAGTGCATAATTTGAATTGAGCCACATCCAAGTGTTTATAGCGGGCACAATTAGGTTATAGCTGAAGGCAGTGCGAGTTTCTCTCAGTGGGCAAGTATGGCGTTCAGTGGGGATGTGGCACTATGGCCGGAGCTGTTGAATTTGGAAATGGGGAACCGGGTTCAGCATTCATGACCAGTCCACCACACCACTGTACTGAGGGAGCACATTCCCATGCTACACCGTAGAAGGCCCCACTAGACCTTAGAAGGCTTGATGTCTTAGCACAAGCAGGTGTACTGTAGTGGTGTCAACTTACAAAAGAATACAAAGTACAAGTAGAGGTATAAAAGTGCAATAAGTGGCGGACACGCAAAACACAGGAACACACTGGGTAGGCACTTCTACGGGCATGGAGAACAGAATTTCCTATAATGTAAAGACTTCCTTCACACAATAGAGAGGGTGTGAATTAAGTTTGGAAGTGTCTTTGCAGGAGGAGAACTTTGAGGTTAGTTTTGAAGGACTGGGAAGAGGGAGGGGGTGGTCCGGAGCTGAGGCTTAGTTCCAGATTCTCGCTGCGTTGTTTGTAAAGGAGTGGGCCATCGATCTTTCCTTTTTGAAAGTGGGAGGGTCAAGCAATACATTTTGCGCAGTACGTGATGGTCTAGAGCATTATATGCATATGTTACAATAACGTTTTTTTTCTTCTTTTTATTCTAGTCTAAAGCTTTTCGACGGTGGCTGTTCTGCAGTTTTGTGTAGTTGCATTGTGTTGGTAAGAATTTTTTTGTTTTTGTATTTACACCAAATGAGTAATAATATAATGTCTGAATGAATTTTTTTGTAAGTGATGTCATAATGGCGGCATATTTAGCTAGTGGTTTGAGCATGAAATTCTTTGCGATGTGTTTTGCATAGTCTTATGTGTAATTGCTTTTCTCTTTCTTTTTTAGTGGGATATTGTTGATCCATACTGTGTCTGTACAGAGTTGGTGGTGGTGAGTAGTTTAGCTGCCTCTGGCAAGTGAGTGGTATTGTTTTGGAGTATATTTGAGTTTTTGATAAAGGTGCTTTTTGTTTATTACTTATTTTACAAAGAGTTTGTTGTTGTTGACTTGTTTGACAAGTTACCTTTATTAGTAAGCAATATGGCTAGCCGTAGAATGACTGTTTAACAGGTGGTCGGTATGCTTCTTGAATCTTCCTCTGAGCATGATTATGAGACTGACAGTGCGTCTGAGGGAGAGGAGGGAGGGGAAGATTCTGGCAGTGAGTTTTCACTCAACATGGAATCATCGGATGATGAAGGTACTCTCAGTGCAGATGAAGGTACTCTTGGTGTGGATGAAGCAACTCTCAGTGCGGATGAAGTGCCTGTCTTAGAGGAGGAAACTGCTGTGCCGATGGTGCAAGAGGCATCTGGATTGCAGTCTGAGGCTGCTAGGCTTCCTACTGGAAGTGCTGGACTTTGGGTTGATCCAAACATGGTGCAGCCGGTGTTGCCTGCCTTTAGCGGTGATGCAGGGTGTACAGTGAATTGTGAAAACTTTTTGCCTATACAGTTTTTTCAGTTGTTTATGGATGATGTATTATTGGGTGAGATTGTTGAGCAGACAAATTTGTATGCTGAACAGTTTTTGAGGAACAACAGCGACAAACTTAGGCCGCAGTCTAGAGCTACCCGGTGGACTCCCACATATCTGGAAGAGATTAAGAAGTTTTTGGGTTTGACTTTATTGATGGGTGTGGTAAGGAAGCCAACCTTGGCTTCATATTGGTCTACTAGCCCCTTGTTGGCAACTGCCATATTTCATGCAGTTATGACTCGTAATCGGTATTTACTTTTGCTACGTATGCTGCACTTTGTTGATAATTCTATGGCGTTGCCACGAGATCACCCTGACTGTGACCGTCTTTTTAAGATTCGGCCCGTTCTTGATCACTTTGTGGATCGATTTTCTGAGATCTATACTCCAGGGAAAGAAATATCTATTGATGAGTCTTTGGTCTTGTTCAAGGGCCGTTTGGTTTTTAGGCAGTACATCCCTAGCAAGAGGGCACGCTATGGAATTAAGCTGTATATGTTGTCTGAGAGTAGGACAGGATATGTTTTTAATTTTCGTGTGTACACTGGTAGAGATTCTGCTATTGACCCCCCAGGTTGTCCGTCCACTTTTGGAGTTGCAGAGAAAATTGTGTGGGATCTTGCTAGGAAACTGTTTAACAGAGGCCACCATTTGTACCTTGATAACTTCTATACTGCTGTGCAATTATTTAAGGAATTGTATAAAGTGGACACTTTTGCATGTGGCACAATCCGCTCTAACAGTAAAGCTTATCCGAAAGAGCTTGTTTGCAAAAAACTTCAGAGGGTCAGTGCAGTTCCTTGCGTAGTGATGAACTACTAGCTGTAAAATTTGTGGACAGGAGGGATGTGTACATGCTGACTACCATCCATGATGAGAGTACTTCACCTGTGACTGTTTGGGGTCAGGTTGCTGAAGTGCGCAAACCTGTGTGCATTCTAGACTACAATAAGCACATGGGTGGTGTTGACAGAGTAGATCAGAGGTTGGAACCTTACTCTGCTATTCGGAAGGCTTATGTTTGGTATAAGAAGTTGACCATCCATTTCTTCGAATTAG
This sequence comes from Triturus cristatus, assembly GCF_964204655.1. Lineage (NCBI taxonomy): Eukaryota > Metazoa > Chordata > Amphibia > Caudata > Salamandridae > Triturus > Triturus cristatus. The sequence goes on from NC_140587.1 coordinate 104,556,717, forward strand.
CAATGTTCAATGCTTTTATTGTGTTCAAGGAGTGTTCTCCTGCGTCAAAGTTGACATTTCTTCAGTTTCAGCACTCTGTGATAGCTAGCCTTGCTGTTGTGGAACAGGCAAGTGTTCCTAGATTTGGAGTAGTGGAGGATGTGGTTCGATTGAAAGATCGCCACTTTCCTGATTTCATCCCTCCCACACGGGCAAAAGATTTTCCCACTAGGAGATGCAGAGTCTGTTGGCGAAGAGGTACACGGAAGGAGATTCGTATGTATTGCCCCGACTGTCCATCTAAACCTGGGCTGTGTGTCCCTGCTTGTTTTAGAGCGTACCATACGCAAAATAATTTTTGGGAGCATTCATGAGTGGTAAAGTTAACTGATTGGTTTGTATTCTTTGAAAAATTTGATTCTGTTTCAAGGTTGCCGTTAGTGCAATGTGTTTAGTTTCTGATTTTGTGTTTGTAGATTTGTATCTATTTGTGATTTGTTTGTGTTTCTATTTTTGTCTAAAAAAATCCTAAATGTGTTGGCAGTGTGTGTGGACTGGCACTTCTTTGGCGGTGTACGTGGAGTGGTGCTTGGCTGGCGGTGTGCATGGACTGGTGCTTGGCTGGTGGTGTGCGTGGACTGGTGCTTGGCTGGCGGTGTGCGTGGACTGGTGCTTGGCTGGTGGTGTGCGTGGACTGGTGCTTGGCTGGCGGTGTGCGTGGACTGGTGCTTGGCTGGCGGTGTGCATGGACTGGTGCTTGGCTGGTGGTGTGCGTGTACTGGTGCTTGGCTGGCGGTGTGCGTGGACTGGTGCTTGGCTGGCGGTGTGCATGGACTGGTGCTTGGCTGGTGGTGTGCGTGGACTGGTGATTGGCTGGCGGTGTGCGTGGACTGGTGCTTGGCTGGCGGTGTGTGTGGACTGGTGCTTGGCTGGTGGTGTGCGTGGACTGGTGCTTGGCTGGCGGTGTGCGTGCACTGGCGATTGGCTGGTGGTGTGCCTGGACTGGCGCTTGGCTAGCGGTGTGCGTGGATTGGTGTTTAGCTAGCGGTGTGCGTGGACTGGTGCTCGGCTAGCGGTGTGCGTGGACTGGCGCTCGGCTGGCTGTGTGTGAGTAGTGACTTGCTGCTGGTCACTACACACACTGCTAGCTGAGTGCCACTCCACACAATCCATCTGCTTGTGTAGTTGCTGCGTCAGGAATGTGGGCGTGTGAAAGTGATGGGCCCTTGAATGGCGCTGTGTGCTGGTGTGAGTTTTGTTATGTGATGGGCCCGCGGCTGGCGGTGTGAATGGTTTTGTATGTCTCACGCGTATGAAAGGTGTATGAATGGCCTTTAAAGAGGTTGGTGCCTTGTCGTGGCTTTACAGCTCACGAGCTGTGAGTCAATGGTTCAGTTTCTCGCCCTTTCAATTATTAAAAGTGCATTTCATTTTTGTGAAATCACTTGCTAATACAATTGTATATTCTGAACCATCACTCACCCTCGTGCCAAATCCAACCAGTATGTGTGTGTGCTTGAGGATTAGATGGCTGTGCAGTAATATTTGCCTTTCTGAAGCAGGGTGTACCTTGTCCCTTTTGTGAATTTTGTAATGTGTTGTTTTTGTGCCTGATGGTGCGAATGGTCTTGTGTGTATCAAGTATGAAAAATGTGTGACTGGCCTGTAAAGCGGTAGGTGCCTTGTCGTGGCTTTACAGCTCACGAGCTGCGAGTCATTGGTTCAGTTTTTTCTCCATTGAATTATTGACAGTGCATTTCATTTTTGTGAAATCTCTTGTTAATAAAATTTAATATACTGAACCATCACTCGCCCTCGTGCCAAATCCAACCAGTATGTGTGTGCGTTTGACGAATAGGTGGCTGTGCAGGATTCTTTGTCTTTTTAGTTTCTCTGCCAAGGTGTATGTTCCATGTAAAAATAACCCACCAACTGTAGATATTGTCGTAAACCCATGGGAGTTTATGGTGATGTCTCTCTTGTGAATTACAAAAAGGTTTTTTATCCTCAATGTCCTGCAAACCTCAAAATATCTGTCACATTGTCCATGCAATATTGTGCCGAAATTCTCACGTTGTAGAAACAATGTCAAAACGTTCTGGTTTTGCAAGGGGGTCAACTGTCTTTTTGGCCCGTGCTCGGCGGCCATCTAGGCAAACCTACCAAACCCATACATTTCTGAAAACTAGACACCCAGGGGCTTCAGGGAGGTATGGCTTGCGTGGATCCCCCAACGTTTCCTTACCCAGAATCCCATGCAAACCTCAATTTTAGCTGAAAAAAATCACTTTTTTCACACTTTTTTGTGTGGGAAAGTTGTGGCATCACCGGGCGCACTCAAATTTCACACCTCCCAACATTCCCCTGGGTCTCCCGGTAAAAATGGTGCCTCACTTGTGTGGGAGGCCCAAGTACCCGCGACAGGCAAGGGCCCAAAACGTAGTGATGCGACATCAACATTGCCTATCTCAAAACCACCTGGTTTTGCAAGGGGGGTCTCTTGGGTTTTTGGCCCGGGGCACGGCGGCCATCTAGGGAAACCTACCAAACCCATGCATTTCTGAAAACTACACACCCGGGGGCTTCCAGGGAGGTATGGCTTGCGTGGATCCCCCAACGTTTCCTTACCCAGAATCCCCCGCAAACCTCAATTTCAGCTGAAAAAATCACCTTTTTCACACTTTTTTGTGTGGGAAAGTTGTGGCATCACCGGGCTCACTCAAATTTCACACCTCCCAGCGTTCCCCTGGGTCTCCCGGTAAAAATGGTGCCTCACTTGTGTGGGAGGCCCAAGTACCCGCGACAGGCAAGGGCCCAAAACGTAGTGATGCGACATCAACATTGCCTATCTCAAAACCACCTGGTTTTGCAAGGGGGGTCTCTTGGGTTTTTGGCCCGGGGCACGGCGGCCATCTAGGGAAACCTACCAAACCCATGCATTTCTGAAAACTAGACACCCGGGGGCTTCCAGGGAGGTATGGCTTGCGTGGATCCCCCAACGTTTCCTTACCCAGAATCCTCTGCAAACCTCAATTTTAGCTGAAAAAATCACTTTTTTCACACTTTTTTGTGTGGGAAAGTTGTGGCATCACCAGGCTCACTCAAATTTCACACCTCCCAGCGTTCCCCTGGGTCTCCCGGTAAAAATGGTGCCTCACTTGTGTGGGAGGCCCAAGTACCCGCGACAGGCAAGGGCCCAAAACGTAGTGATGCGACATCAACATTGCCTATCTCAAAACCACCTGGTTTTGCAAGGGGGGTCTCTTGGGTTTTTGGCCCGGGGCACGGCGGCCATCTAGGGAAACCTACCAAACCCATACATTTCTAAAAACTAGACACCCGGGGGCTTCCAGGGAGGTATGGCTTGCGTGGATCCCCCAACGTTTCCTTACCCAGAATCCTCTGCAAACCTCAATTTTAGCTGAAAAAATCACTTTTTTCACACTTTTTTGTGTGGGAAAGTTGTGGCATCACCGGGCTCACTCAAATTTCACACCTCCCAGCGTTCCCCTGGGTCTCCCGGTAAAAATGGTGCCTCACTTGTGTGGAAGGCCGAAGTACCCGCGACAGGCAAGGGCCCAAAACGTAGTGATGCGACATCAACATTGCCTATCTCAAAACCACCTGGTTTTGCAAGGGGGGTCTCTTGGGTTTTTGGCCCGGGGCACGGCGGCCATCTCAGGAAACCTACCAAACCCATACATTTCTAAAAACTAGACACCCGGGGGCTTCCAGGGAGGTATGGCTTGCGTGGATCCCCCAACGTTTCCTTACCCAGAATCCTCTGCAAACCTCAATTTTAGCTGAAAAAATCACTTTTTTCACACTTTTTTGTGTGGGAAAGTTGTGGCATCACCGGGCTCACTCAAATTTCACACCTCCCAGCGTTCCCCTGGGTCTCCCGGTAAAAATGGTGCCTCACTTGTGTGGAAGGCCGAAGTACCCGCGACAGGCAAGGGCCCAAAACGTAGTGATGCGACATCAACATTGCCTATCTCAAAACCACCTGGTTTTGCAAGGGGGGTCTCTTGGGTTTTTGGCCCGGGGCACGGTGGCCATCTAGGGAAACCTACCAAACCCATGCATTTCTGAAAACTAGACACCCGGGGGATTCCAGGGAGGTATGGCTTGCGTGGATCCCCCAACGTTTCCTTACCCAGAATCCCCCGCAAACCTCAATTTTAGCTGAAAAAAATCACCTTTTTCACACTTTTTTGTGTGGGAAAGTTGTGGCATCACCGGGCTCACTCAAATTTCACACCTCCCAGCGTTCCCCTGGGTCTCCCGGTAAAAATGGTGCCTCACTTGTGTGGGAGGCCCAAGTACCCGCGTCATGGCAAGGGCCCAAAACGTAGTGATGCGACATCAACATTGCCTATCTCAAAACCACCTGGTTTTGCAAGGGGGGTCTCTTGGGTTTTTGGCCCGGGGCACGGCGGCCATCTAGGGAAACCTACCAAACCCATACATTTCTGAAAACTAGACACCCGGGGGCTTCCAGGGAGGTATGGCTTGCGTGGATCCCCCAACGTTTCCTTACCCAGAATCCTCTGCAAACCTCAATTTTAGCTGAAAAAATCACTTTTTTCACACTTTTTTGTGTGGGAAAGTTGTGGCATCACAGGGCTCACTCAAATTTCACACCTCCCAGCGTTCCCCTGGGTCTCCCGGTAAAAATGGTGCCTCACTTGTGTGGGAGGCCCAAGTACCCGCGACAGGCAAGGGCCCAAAACGTAGTGATGCGACATCAACATTGCCTATCTCAAAACCACCTGGTTTTGCAAGGGGGGTCTCTTGGGTTTTTGGCCCGGGGCACGGCGGCCATCTAGGGAAACCTACTAAACCCATACATTTCTAAAAACTAGACACCCGGGGGCTTCCAGGGAGGTATGGCTTGCGTGGATCCCCCAACGTTTCCTTCCCCAGAATCCTCTGCAAACCTCAATTTTAGCTGAAAAAATCAATTTTTTCACACTTTTTTGTGTGGGAAAGTTGTGGCATCACCGGGCTCACTCAAATTTCACACCTCCCAGTGTTCCCCTGGGTCTCCCGGTAAAAATGGTGCCTCACTTGTGTGGGAGGCCCAAGTACCCGCGACAGGCAAGGGCCCAAAACGTAGTGATGCGACATCAACATTGCCTATCTCAAAACCACCTGGTTTTGCAAGTGGGGTCTCTTGGGTTTTTGGCCCGGGGCACGGCGGCCATCTAGGGAAACCTACCAAACCCATACATTTCTAAAAACTAGACACCCGGGGGCTTCCAGGGAGGTATGGCTTGCGTGGATCCCCCTACGTTTCCTTACCCAGAATCCTCTGCAAACCTCAATTTTAGCTGAAAAAATCACTTTTTTCACACTTTTTTGTGTGGGAAAGTTGTGGCATCACTGGGCTCACTCAAATTTCACACCTCCCAGCGTTCCCCTGGGTCTCCCGGTAAAAATGGTGCCTCACTTGTGTGGAAGGCCGAAGTACCCGCGACAGGCAAGGGCCCAAAACGTAGTGATGCGACATCAACATTGCCTATCTCAAAACCACCTGGTTTTGCAAGGGGGGTCTCTTGGGTTTTTGGCCCGGGGCACGGCGGCCATCTAGGGAAACCTACCAAACCCATGCATTTCTGAAAACTAGACACCCGGGGGCTTCCAGGGAGGTATGGCTTGCGTGGATCCCCCAACGTTTCCTTACCCAGAATCCCCCGCAAACCTCAATTTTAGCTGAAAAAATCACCTTTTCACACTTTTTTGTGTGGGAAAGTTGTGGCATCACCGGGTTCCCTCAAATTTCACATCTCCCAGCGTTCCCCTGGGTCTCCCGGTAAAAATGGTGCCTCACTTGTGTGGGAGGCCCAAGTACCCGCGACAGGCAAGGGCCCAAAACGTAGTGATGCGACATCAACATTGCCTATCTCAAAACCACCTGGTTTTGCAAGGGGGGTCTCTTGGGTTTTTGGCCCGGGGCACGGCGGCCATCTAGGGAAACTTACCAAACCCATACATTTCTAAAAACTAGACACCCGGGGGCTTCCAGGGAGGTATGGCTTGCGTGGATCCCCCAACGTTTCCTTACCCAGAATCCTCTGCAAACCTCAATTTTAGCTGAAAAAATCACTTTTTTCACACTTTTTTGTGTGGGAAAGTTGTGGCATCACCGGGCTCACTCAAATTTCACACCTCCCAGCGTTCCCCTGGGTCTCCCGGTAAAAATGGTGCCTCACTTGTGTGGGAGGCCCAAGTACCCGCAACAGGCAAGGGCCCAAAACGTAGTGATGCGACATCAACATTGCCTATCTCAAAACCACCTGGTTTTGCAAGGGGGGTCTCTTGGGTTTTTGGCCCGGGGCACGGCGGCCATCTAGGGAAACCTACCAAACCCATGCATTTCTGAAAACTAGACACCCGGGGGCTTCCAGGGAGGTATGGCTTGCGTGGATCCCCCAACGTTTCCTTACCCAGAATCCCCCGCAAACCTCAATTTCAGCTGAAAAAATCACCTTTTGCACACTTTTTTGTGTGGGAAAGTTGTGGCATCACCGGGCTCACTCAAATTTCACACCTCCCAGCGTTCCCCTGGGTCTCCCGGTAAAAATGGTGCCTCACTTGTGTGGGAGGCCCAAGTACCCGCGACAGGCAAGGGCCCAAAACGTAGTGATGCGACATCAACATTGCCTATCTCAAAACCACCTGGTTTTGCAAGGGGGGTCTCTTGGGTTTTTGGCCCGGGGCACGGCGGCCATCTAGGGAAACCTACCAAACCCATGCATTTCTGAAAACTAGACACCCGGGGGCTTCCAGGGAGGTATGGCTTGCGTGGATCCCCCAACGTTTCCTTACCCAGAATCCTCTGCAAACCTCAATTTTAGCTGAAAAAATCACTTTTTTCACACTTTTTTGTGTGGGAAAGTTGTGGCATCACCGGGCTCACTCAAATTTCACACCTCCCAGCGTTCCCCTGGGTCTCCCGGTAAAAATGGTGCCTCACTTGTGTGGGAGGCCCAAGTACCCGCGACAGGCAAGGGCCCAAAACGTAGTGATGCGACATCAACATTGCCTATCTCAAAACCACCTGGTTTTGCAAGGGGGGTCTCTTGGGTTTTTGGCCCGGGGCACGGCGGCCATCTAGGGAAACCTACCAAACCCATACATTTCTAAAAACTAGACACCCGGGGGCTTCCAGGGAGGTATGGCTTGCGTGGATCCCCCAACGTTTCCTTACCCAGAATCCTCTGCAAACCTCAATTTTAGCTGAAAAAATCACTTTTTTCACACTTTTTTGTGTGGGAAAGTTGTGGCATCACCGGGCTCACTCAAATTTCACACCTCCCAGCGTTCCCCTGGGTCTCCCGGTAAAAATGGTGCCTCACTTGTGTGGAAGGCCGAAGTACCCGCGACAGGCAAGGGCCCAAAACGTAGTGATGCGACATCAACATTGCCTATCTCAAAACCACCTGGTTTTGCAAGGGGGGTCTCTTGGGTTTTTGGCCCGGGGCACGGCGGCCATCTCGGGAAACCTACCAAACCCATACATTTCTAAAAACTAGACACCCGGGGGCTTCCAGGGAGGTATGGCTTGCGTGGATCCCCCAACGTTTCCTTACCCAGAATCCTCTGCAAACCTCAATTTTAGCTGAAAAAATCACTTTTTTCACACTTTTTTGTGTGGGAAAGTTGTGGCATCACCGGGCTCACTCAAATTTCACACCTCCCAGCGTTCCCCTGGGTCTCCCGGTAAAAATGGTGCCTCACTTGTGTGGAAGGCCGAAGTACCCGCGACAGGCAAGGGCCCAAAACGTAGTGATGCGACATCAACATTGCCTATCTCAAAACCACCTGGTTTTGCAAGGGGGGTCTCTTGGGTTTTTGGCCCGGGGCACGGCGGCCATCTAGGGAAACCTACCAAACCCATGCATTTCTGAAAACTAGACACCCGGGGGCTTCCAGGGAGGTATGGCTTGCGTGGATCCCCCAACGTTTCCTTACCCAGAATCCCCCGCAAACCTCAATTTTAGCTGAAAAAATCACCTTTTCACACTTTTTTGTGTGGGAAAGTTGTGGCATCACCGGGTTCCCTCAAATTTCACATCTCCCAGCGTTCCCCTGGGTCTCCCGGTAAAAATGGTGCCTCACTTGTGTGGGAGGCCCAAGTACCCGCGACAGGCAAGGGCCCAAAACGTAGTGATGCGACATCAACATTGCCTATCTCAAAACCACCTGGTTTTGCAAGGGGGGTCTCTTGGGTTTTTGGCCCGGGGCACGGCGGCCATCTAGGGAAACTTACCAAACCCATACATTTCTAAAAACTAGACACCCGGGGGCTTCCAGGGAGGTATGGCTTGCGTGGATCCCCCAACGTTTCCTTACCCAGAATCCTCTGCAAACCTCAATTTTAGCTGAAAAAATCACTTTTTTCACACTTTTTTGTGTGGGAAAGTTGTGGCATCACCGGGCTCACTCAAATTTCACACCTCCCAGCGTTCCCCTGGGTCTCCCGGTAAAAATGGTGCCTCACTTGTGTGGGAGGCCCAAGTACCCGCAACAGGCAAGGGCCCAAAACGTAGTGATGCGACATCAACATTGCCTATCTCAAAACCACCTGGTTTTGCAAGGGGGGTCTCTTGGGTTTTTGGCCCGGGGCACGGCGGCCATCTAGGGAAACCTACCAAACCCATGCATTTCTGAAAACTAGACACCCGGGGGCTTCCAGGGAGGTATGGCTTGCGTGGATCCCCCAACGTTTCCTTACCCAGAATCCCCCGCAAACCTCAATTTCAGCTGAAAAAATCACCTTTTGCACACTTTTTTGTGTGGGAAAGTTGTGGCATCACCGGGCTCACTCAAATTTCACACCTCCCAGTGTTCCCCTGGGTCTCCCGGTAAAAATGGTGCCTCACTTGTGTGGGAGGCCCAAGTACCCGCGACAGGCAAGGGCCCAAAACGTAGTGATGCGACATCAACATTGCCTATCTCAAAACCACCTGGTTTTGCAAGGGGGGTCTCTTGGGTTTTTGGCCCGGGGCACGGCGGCCATCTAGGGAAACCTACCAAACCCATGCATTTCTGAAAACTAGACACCCGGGGGCTTCCAGGGAGGTATGGCTTGCGTGGATCCCCCAACGTTTCCTTACCCAGAATCCTCTGCAAACCTCAATTTTAGCTGAAAAAATCACTTTTTTCACACTTTTTTGTGTGGGAAAGTTGTGGCATCACCGGGCTCACTCAAATTTCACACCTCCCAGCGTTCCCCTGGGTCTCCCGGTAAAAATGGTGCCTCACTTGTGTGGGAGGCCCAAGTACCCGCGACAGGCAAGGGCCCAAAACGTAGTGATGCGACATCAACATTGCCTATCTCAAAACCACCTGGTTTTGCAAGGGGGGTCTCTTGGGTTTTTGGCCCGGGGCACGGCGGCCATCTAGGGAAACCTACCAAACCCATACATTTCTAAAAACTAGACACCCGGGGGCTTCCAGGGAGGTATGGCTTGCGTGGATCCCCCAACGTTTCCTTACCCAGAATCCTCTGCAAACCTCAATTTTAGCTGAAAAAATCACTTTTTTCACACTTTTTTGTGTGGGAAAGTTGTGGCATCACCGGGCTCACTCAAATTTCACACCTCCCAGCGTTCCCCTGGGTCTCCCGGTAAAAATGGTGCCTCACTTGTGTGGAAGGCCGAAGTACCCGCGACAGGCAAGGGCCCAAAACGTAGTGATGCGACATCAACATTGCCTATCTCAAAACCACCTGGTTTTGCAAGGGGGGTCTCTTGGGTTTTTGGCCCGGGGCACGGCGGCCATCTCGGGAAACCTACCAAACCCATACATTTCTAAAAACTAGACACCCGGGGGCTTCCAGGGAGGTATGGCTTGCGTGGATCCCCCAACGTTTCCTTACCCAGAATCCTCTGCAAACCTCAATTTTAGCTGAAAAAATCACTTTTTTCACACTTTTTTGTGTGGGAAAGTTGTGGCATCACCGGGCTCACTCAAATTTCACACCTCCCAGCGTTCCCCTGGGTCTCCCGGTAAAAATGGTGCCTCACTTGTGTGGAAGGCCGAAGTACCCGCGACAGGCAAGGGCCCAAAACGTAGTGATGCGACATCAACATTGCCTATCTCAAAACCACCTGGTTTTGCAAGGGGGGTCTCTTGGGTTTTTGGCCCGGGGCACGGCGGCCATCTAGGGAAACCTACCAAACCCATGCATTTATGAAAACTAGACACCCGGGGGCTTCCAGGGAGGTATGGCTTGCGTGGATCCCCCAACGTTTCCTTACCCAGAATCCCCCGCAAACCTCAATTGTAGCTGAAAAAATCACCTTTTTCACACTTTTTTGTGTGGGAAAGTTGTGGCAACACCGGGCTCACTCAAATTTCACACCTCCCAGCATTCCCCTGGGTCTCCCGATAAAAATGGTGCCTCACTTGTGTGGGAGGCCCAAGTACCCGCGACAGGCAAGGGCCCAAAACGTAGTGATGCGACATCAACATTGCCTATCTCAAAACCACCTGGTTTTGCAAGGGGGGTCTCTTGGGTTTTTGGCCCGGGGCACGGCGGCCATCTAGGGAAACCTACCAAACCCATACATGTCTAAAAACTAGACACCCGGGGGCTTCCAGGGAGGTATGGCTTGCGTGGATCCCCCAACGTTTCCTTACCCAGAATCCTCTGCAAACCTCAATTTTAGCTGAAAAAATCACTTTTTTCACACTTTTTTGTGTGGGAAAGTTGTGGCATCACCGGGCTTACTCAAATTTCACACCTCCCAGCGTTCCCCTGGGTCTCCCGGTAAAAATGGTGCCTCACTTGTGTGGAAGGCCGAAGTACCCGCGACAGGCAAGGGCCCAAAACGTAGTGATGCGACATCAACATTGCCTATCTCAAAACCACCTGGTTTTGCAAGGGGGGTCTCTTGGGTTTTTGGCCCGGGGCACGGCGGCCATCTAGGGAAACCTACCAAACCCATGCATTTCTGAAAACTAGACACCCGGGGGCTTCCAGGGAGGTATGGCTTGCGTGGATCCCCCAACGTTTCCTTACCCAGAATCCCCCGCAAACCTCAATTTCAGCTGAAAAAATCACCTTTTTCACACTTTTTTGTGTGGGAAAGTTGTGGCATCACCGGGCTCACTCAAATTTCACACCTCCCAGCGTTCCCCTGGGTCTCCCGGTAAAAATGGTGCCTCACTTGTGTGGGAGGCCCAAGTACCCGCGACAGGCAAGGGCCCAAAACGTAGTGATGCGACATCAACATTGCCTATCTCAAAACCACCTGGTTTTGCAAGGGGGGTCTCTTGGGTTTTTGGCCCGGGGCACGGCGGCCATCTAGGGAAACCTACCAAACCCATGCATTTCTGAAAACTAGACACCCGGGGGCTTCTAGGGAGGTATGGCTTGCGTGGATCCCCCAACGTTTCCTTACCCAGAATCCTCTGCAAACCTCAATTTTAGCTGAAAAAATCACTTTTTTCACACTTTTTTGTGTGGGAAAGTTGTGGCATCACCGGGCTCACTCAAATTTCACACCTCCCAGCGTTCCCCTGGGTCTCCCGGTAAAAATGGTGCCTCACTTGTGTGGGAGGCCCAAGTACCCGCGACAGGCAAGGGCCCAAAACGTAGTGATGCGACATCAACATTGCCTATCTCAAAACCACCTGGTTTTGCAAGGGGGGTCTCTTGGGTTTTTGGCCCGGGGCACGGCGGCCATCTAGGGAAACCTACCAAACCCATACATTTCTAAAAACTAGACACCCGGGGGCTTCCAGGGAGGTATGGCTTGCGTGGATCCCCCAACGTTTCCTTACCCAGAATCCTCTGCAAACCTCAATTTTAGCTGAAAAAATCACTTTTTTCACACTTTTTTGTGTGGGAAAGTTGTGGCATCACCGGGCTCACTCAAATTTCACACCTCCCAGCGTTCCCCTGGGTCTCCCGGTAAAAATGGTGCCTCACTTGTGTGGAAGGCCGAAGTACCCGCGACAGGCAAGGGCCCAAAACGTAGTGATGCGACATCAACATTGCCTATCTCAAAACCACCTGGTTTTGCAAGGGGGGTCTCTTGGGTTTTTGGCCCGGGGCACGGCGGCCATCTCGGGAAACCTACCAAACCCATACATTTCTAAAAACTAGACACCCGGGGGCTTCCAGGGAGGTATGGCTTGCGTGGATCCCCCAACGTTTCCTTACCCAGAATCCTCTGCAAACCTCAATTTTAGCTGAAAAAATCACTTTTTTCACACTTTTTTGTGTGGGAAAGTTGTGGCATCACCGGGCTCACTCAAATTTCACACCTCCCAGCGTTCCCCTGGGTCTCCCGGTAAAAATGGTGCCTCACTTGTGTGGAAGGCCGAAGTACCCGCGACAGGCAAGGGCCCAAAACGTAGTGATGCGACATCAACATTGCCTATCTCAAAACCACCTGGTTTTGCAAGGGGGATCTCTTGGGTTTTTGGCCCGGGGCACGGCGGCCATCTAGGGAAACCTACCAAACCCATGCATTTCTGAAAACTAGACACCCGGGGGATTCCAGGGAGGTATGGCTTGCGTGGATCCCCCAACGTTTCCTTACCCAGAATCCCCCGCAAACCTCAATTTTAGCTGAAAAAAATCACCTTTTTCACACTTTTTTGTGTGGGAAAGTTGTGGCATCACCGGGCTCACTCAAATTTCACACCTCCCAGCGTTCCCCTGGGTCTCCCGGTAAAAATGGTGCCTCACTTGTGTGGGAGGCCCAAGTACCCGCGTCATGGCAAGGGCCCAAAACGTAGTGATGCGACATCAACATTGCCTATCTCAAAACCACCTGGTTTTGCAAGGGGGGTCTCTTGGGTTTTTGGCCCGGGGCACGGCGGCCATCTAGGGAAACCTACCAAACCCATACATTTCTGAAAACTAGACACCCGGGGGCTTCCAGGGAGGTATGGCTTGCGTGGATCCCCCAACGTTTCCTTACCCAGAATCCTCTGCAAACCTCAATTTTAGCTGAAAAAATCACTTTTTTCACACTTTTTTGTGTGGGAAAGTTGTGGCATCACAGGGCTCACTCAAATTTCACACCTCCCAGCGTTCCCCTGGGTCTCCCGGTAAAAATGGTGCCTCACTTGTGTGGGAGGCCCAAGTACCCGCGACAGGCAAGGGCCCAAAACGTAGTGATGCGACATCAACATTGCCTATCTCAAAACCACCTGGTTTTGCAAGGGGGGTCTCTTGGGTTTTTGGCCCGGGGCACGGCGGCCATCTAGGGAAACCTACTAAACCCATACATTTCTAAAAACTAGACACCCGGGGGCTTCCAGGGAGGTATGGCTTGCGTGGATCCCCCAACGTTTCCTTACCCAGAATCCGCTGCAAACCTCAATTTTAGCTGAAAAAATCAATTTTTTCACACTTTTTTGTGTGGGAAAGTTGTGGCATCACCGGGCTCACTCAAATTTCACACCTCCCAGTGTTCCCCTGGGTCTCCCGGTAAAAATGGTGCCTCACTTGTGTGGGAGGCCCAAGTACCCGCGACAGGCAAGGGCCCAAAACGTAGTGATGCGACATCAACATTGCCTATCTCAAAACCACCTGGTTTTGCAAGTGGGGTCTCTTGGGTTTTTGGCCCGGGGCACGGCGGCCATCTAGGGAAACCTACCAAACCCATACATTTCTAAAAACTAGACACCCGGGGGCTTCCAGGGAGGTATGGCTTGCGTGGATCCCCCTACGTTTCCTTACCCAGAATCCTCTGCAAACCTCAATTTTAGCTGAAAAAATCACTTTTTTCACACTTTTTTGTGTGGGAAAGTTGTGGCATCACTGGGCTCACTCAAATTTCACACCTCCCAGCGTTCCCCTGGGTCTCCCGGTAAAAATGGTGCCTCACTTGTGTGGAAGGCCGAAGTACCCGCGACAGGCAAGGGCCCAAAACGTAGTGATGCGACATCAACATTGCCTATCTCAAAACCACCTGGTTTTGCAATGGGGGTCTCTTGGGTTTTTGGCCCGGGGCACGGCGGCCATCTAGGGAAACCTACCAAACCCATGCATTTCTGAAAACTAGACACCCGGGGGCTTCCAGGGAGGTATGGCTTGCGTGGATCCCCCAACGTTTCCTTACCCAGAATCCCCCGCAAACCTCAATTTTAGCTGAAAAAATCACCTTTTCACACTTTTTTGTGTGGGAAAGTTGTGGCATCACCGGGTTCCCTCAAATTTCACATCTCCCAGCGTTCCCCTGGGTCTCCCGGTAAAAATGGTGCCTCACTTGTGTGGGAGGCCCAAGTACCCGCGACAGGCAAGGGCCCAAAACGTAGTGATGCGACATCAACATTGCCTATCTCAAAACCACCTGGTTTTGCAAGGGGGGTCTCTTGGGTTTTTGGCCCGGGGCACGGCGGCCATCTAGGGAAACCTACCAAACCCATGCATTTCTGAAAACTAGACACCCGGGGGCTTCCAGGGAGGTATGGCTTGCGTGGATCCCCCAACGTTTCCTTACCCAGAATCCTCTGCAAACCTCAATTTTAGCTGAAAAAATCACTTTTTTCACACTTTTTTGTGTGGGAAAGTTGTGGCATCACCGGGCTCACTCAAATTTCACACCTCCCAGCGTTCCCCTGGGTCTCCCGGTAAAAATGGTGCCTCACTTGTGTGGGAGGCCCAAGTACCCGCGACAGGCAAGGGCCCAAAACGTAGTGATGCGACATCAACATTGCCTATCTCAAAACCACCTGGTTTTGCAAGGGGGGTCTCTTGGGTTTTTGGCCCGGGGCACGGCGGCCATCTAGGGAAACCTACCAAACCCATACATTTCTAAAAACTAGACACCCGGGGGCTTCCAGGGAGGTATGGCTTGCGTGGAACCCCCAACGTTTCCTTACCCAGAATCCTCTGCAAACCTCAATTGTAGCTGAAAAAATCACTTTTTTCACACTTTTTTGTGTGGGAAAGTTGTGGCATCACCGGGCTCACTCAAATTTCACACCTCCCAGCATTCCCCTGGGTCTCCCGGTAAAAATGGTGCCTCACTTGTGTGGAAGGCCGAAGTACCCGCGACAGGCAAGGGCCCAAAACGTAGTGATGCGACATCAACATTGCCTATCTCAAAACCACCTGGTTTTGCAAGGGGGGTCTCTTGGGTTTTTGGCCCGGGGCACGGCGGCCATCTAGGGAAACCTACCAAACCCATACATGTCTAAAAACTAGACACCCGGGGGCTTCCAGGGAGGTATGGCTTGCGTGGATCCCCCAACGTTTCCTTACCCAGAATCCTCTGCAAACCTCAATTTTAGCTGAAAAAATCACTTTTTTCACACTTTTTTGTGTGGGAAAGTTGTGGCATCACCGGGCTCACTCAAATTTCACACCTCCCAGCGTTCCCCTGGGTCTCCCGGTAAAAATGGTGCCTCACTTGTGTGGAAGGCCGAAGTACCCGCGACAGGCAAGGGCCCAAAACGTAGTGATGCGACATCAACATTGCCTATCTCAAAACCACCTGGTTTTGCAAGGGGGGTCTCTTGGGTTTTTGGCCCGGGGCACGGCGGCCATCTAGGGAAACCTACCAAACCCATGCATTTCTGAAAACTAGACACCCGGGGGCTTCCAGGGAGGTATGGCTTGCGTGGATCCCCCAACGTTTCCTTACCCAGAATCCCCCGCAAACCTCAATTTCAGCTGAAAAAATCACCTTTTTCACACTTTTTTGTGTGGGAAAGTTGTGGCATCACCGGGCTCACTCAAATTTCACACCTCCCAGCGTTCCCCTGGGTCTCCCGGTAAAAATGGTGCCTCACTTGTGTGGGAGGCCCAAGTACCCGCGACAGGCAAGGGCCCAAAACGTAGTGATGCGACATCAACATTGCCTATCTCAAAACCACCTGGTTTTGCAAGGGGGGTCTCTTGGGTTTTTGGCCCGGGGCACGGCGGCCATCTAGGGAAACCTACCAAACCCATGCATTTCTGAAAACTAGACACCCGGGGGCTTCCAGGGAGGTATGGCTTGCGTGGATCCCCCAACGTTTCCTTACCCAGAATCCTCTGCAAACCTCAATTTTAGCTGAAAAAATCACTTTTTTCACACTTTTTTGTGTGGGAAAGTTGTGGCATCACCGGGCTCACTCAAATTTCACACCTCCCAGCGTTCCCCTGGGTCTCCCGGTAAAAATGGTGCCTCACTTGTGTGGGAGGCCCAAGTACCCGCGACAGGCAAGGGCCCAAAACGTAGTGATGCGACATCAACATTGCCTATCTCAAAACCACCTGGTTTTGCAAGGGGGGTCTCTTGGGTTTTTGGCCCGGGGCACGGCGGCCATCTAGGGAAACCTACCAAACCCATACATTTCTAAAAACTAGACACCCGGGGGCTTCCAGGGAGGTATGGCTTGCGTGGATCCCCCAACGTTTCCTTACCCAGAATCCTCTGCAAACCTCAATTTTAGCTGAAAAAATCACTTTTTTCACACTTTTTTGTGTGGGAAAGTTGTGGCATCACCGGGCTCACTCAAATTTCACACCTCCCAGCGTTCCCCTGGGTCTCCCGGTAAAAATGGTGCCTCACTTGTGTGGAAGGCCGAAGTACCCGCGACAGGCAAGGGCCCAAAACGTAGTGATGCGACATCAACATTGCCTATCTCAAAACCACCTGGTTTTGCAAGGGGGGTCTCTTGGGTTTTTGGCCCGGGGCACGGCGGCCATCTAGGGAAACCTACCAAACCCATGCATTTCTGAAAACTAGACACCCGGGGGATTCCAGGGAGGTATGGCTTGCGTGGATCCCCCAACGTTTCCTTACCCAGAATCCCCCGCAAACCTCAATTTTAGCTGAAAAAAATCACCTTTTTCACACTTTTTTGTGTGGGAAAGTTGTGGCATCACCGGGCTCACTCAAATTTCACACCTCCCAGCGTTCCCCTGGGTCTCCCGGTAAAAATGGTGCCTCACTTGTGTGGGAGGCCCAAGTACCCGCGTCATGGCAAGGGCCCAAAACGTAGTGATGCGACATCAACATTGCCTATCTCAAAACCACCTGGTTTTGCAAGGGGGGTCTCTTGGGTTTTTGGCCCGGGGCACGGCGGCCATCTAGGGAAACCTACTAAACCCATACATTTCTAAAAACTAGACACCCGGGGGCTTCCAGGGAGGTATGGCTTGCGTGGATCCCCCAACGTTTCCTTACCCAGAATCCTCTGCAAACCTCAATTTTAGCTGAAAAAATCAATTTTTTCACACTTTTTTGTGTGGGAAAGTTGTGGCATCACCGGGCTCACTCAAATTTCACACCTCCCAGTGTTCCCCTGGGTCTCCCGGTAAAAATGGTGCCTCACTTGTGTGGGAGGCCCAAGTACCCGCGACAGGCAAGGGCCCAAAACGTAGTGATGCGACATCAACATTGCCTATCTCAAAACCACCTGGTTTTGCAAGTGGGGTCTCTTGGGTTTTTGGCCCGGGGCACGGCGGCCATCTAGGGAAACCTACCAAACCCATACATTTCTAAAAACTAGACACCCGGGGGCTTCCAGGGAGGTATGGCTTGCGTGGATCCCCCTACGTTTCCTTACCCAGAATCCTCTGCAAACCTCAATTTTAGCTGAAAAAATCACTTTTTTCACACTTTTTTGTGTCGGAAAGTTGTGGCATCACTGGGCTCACTCAAATTTCACACCTCCCAGCGTTCCCCTGGGTCTCCCGGTAAAAATGATGCCTCACTTGTGTGGAAGGCCGAAGTACCCGCGACAGGCAAGGGCCCAAAACGTAGTGATGCGACATCAACATTGCCTATCTCAAAACCACCTGGTTTTGCAAGGGGGGTCTCTTGGGTTTTTGGCCCGGGGCACGGCGGCCATCTAGGGAAACCTACCAAACCCATGCATTTCTGAAAACTAGACACCCGGGGGCTTCCAGGGAGGTATGGCTTGCGTGGATCCCCCAACGTTTCCTTACCCAGAATCCCCCGCAAACCTCAATTTTAGCTGAAAAAATCACCTTTTCACACTTTTTTGTGTGGGAAAGTTGTGGCATCACCGGGTTCCCTCAAATTTCACATCTCCCAGCGTTCCCCTGGGTCTCCCGGTAAAAATGGTGCCTCACTTGTGTGGGAGGCCCAAGTACCCGCGACAGGCAAGGGCCCAAAACGTAGTGATGCGACATCAACATTGCCTATCTCAAAACCACCTGGTTTTGCAAGGGGGGTCTCTTGGGTTTTTGGCCCGGGGCACGGCGGCCATCTAGGGAAACTTACCAAACCCATACATTTCTAAAAACTAGACACCCGGGGGCTTCCAGGGAGGTATGGCTTGCGTGGATCCCCCAACGTTTCCTTACCCAGAATCCTCTGCAAACCTCAATTTTAGCTGAAAAAATCACTTTTTTCACACTTTTTTGTGTGGGAAAGTTGTGGCATCACCGGGCTCACTCAAATTTCACACCTCCCAGCGTTCCCCTGGGTCTCCCGGTAAAAATGGTGCCTCACTTGTGTGGGAGGCCCAAGTACCCGCAACAGGCAAGGGCCCAAAACGTAGTGATGCGACATCAACATTGCCTATCTCAAAACCACCTGGTTTTGCAAGGGGGGTCTCTTGGGTTTTTGGCCCGGGGCACGGCGGCCATCTAGGGAAACCTACCAAACCCATGCATTTCTGAAAACTAGACACCCGGGGGCTTCCAGGGAGGTATGGCTTGCGTGGATCCCCCAACGTTTCCTTACCCAGAATCCGCCGCAAACCTCAATTTTAGCTGAAAAAATCACCTTTTTCACACTTTTTTGTGTGGGAAAGTTGTGGCATCACCGGGCTCACTCAAATTTCACACCTCCCAGCATTCCCCTGGGTCTCCCGGTAAAAATGGTGCCTCACTTGTGTGGAAGGCCGAAGTACCCGCGACAGGCAAGGGCCCAAAACGTAGTGATGCGACATCAACATTGCCTATCTCAAAACCACCTGGTTTTGCAAGGGGGGTCTCTTGGGTTTTTGGCCCGGGGCACGGCGGCCATCTAGGGAAACCTACCAAACCCATGCATTTCTGAAAACTAGACACCCGGGGGCTTCCAGGGAGGTATGGCTTGCGTGGATCCCCCAACGTTTCCTTACCCAGAATCCTCTGCAAACCTCAATTTTAGCTGAAAAAATCACTTTTTTCACACTTTTTTGTGTGGGAAAGTTGTGGCATCACCGGGCTCACTCAAATTTCACACCTCCCAGCGTTCCCCTGGGTCTCCCGGTAAAAATGGTGCCTCACTTGTGTGGGAGGCCCAAGTACCCGCGACAGGCAAGGGCCCAAAACGTAGTGATGCGACATCAACATTGCCTATCTCAAAACCACCTGGTTTTGCAAGGGGGGTCTCTTGGGTTTTTGGCCCGGGGCACGGCAGCCATCTAGGGAAACCTACCAAACCCATGCATTTCTGAAAACTAGACACCCGGGGGCTTCCAGGGAGGTATGGCTTGCGTGGATCCCCCAACGTTTCCTTACCCAGAATCCCCCGCAAACCTCAATTTTAGCTGAAAAAATCACCTTTTTCACACTTTTTTGTGGGGGAAAGTTGTGGCATCACCGGGCTCACTCAAATTTCACACCTCCCAGCATTCCCCTGGGTCTCCCGGTAAAAATGGTGCCTCACTTGTGTGGAAGGCCGAAGTACCCGCGACAGGCAAGGGCCCAAAACGTAGTGATGCGACATCAACATTGCCTATCTCAAAACCACCTGGTTTTGCAAGGGGGGTCTCTTGGGTTTTTGGCCCGGGGCACGGCGGCCATCTAGGGAAACCTACCAAACCCATGCATTTCTGAAAACTAGACACCCGGGGGCTTCCAGGGAGGTATGGCTTGCGTGGATCCCCCAACGTTTCCTTACCCAGAATCCCCCGCAAACCTCAATTTTAGCTGAAAAAATCACCTTTTTCACACTTTTTTGTGTGGGAAAGTTGTGGCATCACCGGGCTCACTCAAATTTCACATCTCCCAGCGTTCCCCTGGGTCTCCCGGTAAAAATGGTGCCTCACTTGTGTGGGAGGCCCAAGTACCCGCGACAGGCAAGGGCCCAAAACGTAGTGATGCGACATCAACATTGCCTATCTCAAAACCACCTGGTTTTGCAAGGTGGGTCTCTTGGGTTTTTGGCCCGGGGCACGGCGGCCATCTAGGGAAACCTACCAAACCCATACATTTCTGAAAACTAGACACCCGGGGGCTTCCAGGGAGGTATGGCTTGCGTGGATCCCCCAACGTTTCCTTACCCAGAATCCTCTGCAAACCTCAATTTTAGCTGAAAAAATCACTTTTTTCACACTTTTTTGTGTGGGAAAGTTGTGGCATCACCGGGCTCACTCAAATTTCACACCTCCCAGCGTTCCCCTGGGTCTCCCGGTAAAAATGGTGCCTCACTTGTGTGGGAGGCCCAAGTACCCGCGACAGGCAAGGGCCCAAAACGTAGTGATGCGACATCAACATTGCCTATCTCAAAACCACCTGGTTTTGCAAGGGGGGTCTCTTGGGTTTTTGGCCCGGGGCATGGCGGCCATCTAGGGAAACCTACCAAATCCATACATTTCTAAAAACTAGACACCCGGGGGCTTCCAGGGAGGTATGGCTTGCGTGGATCCCCCAACGTTTCCTTACCCAGAATCCTCTGCAAACCTCAATTTTAGCTGAAAAAATCACTTTTTTCACACTTTTTTGTGTGGGAAAGTTGTGGCATCACCGGGCTCACTCAAATTTCACACCTCCCAGCGTTCCCCTGGGTCTCCCGGTAAAAATGGTGCCTCACTTGTGTGGAAGGCCGAAGTACCCGCGACAGGCAAGGTCCCAAAACGTAGTGATGCGACATCAACATTGCCTATCTCAAAACCACCTGGTTTTGCAAGGGGGGTCTCTTGGGTTTTTGGCCCGGGGCACGGCGGCCATCTAGGGGAAACCTACCAAACCCATACATTTCTAAAAACTAGACACCCGGGGGCTTCCAGGGAGGTATGGCTTGCGTGGATCCCCCAACGTTTCCTTACCCAGAATCCCCCGCAAACCTCAATTTTAGCTGAAAAAATCACCTTTTTCACATTTTTTCTGTGGGAAAGTTGTGGCATCACCGGGCTCACTCAAATTTCACACCTCCCAGCGTTCCCCTGGGTCTCCTGGTAAAAATGGTGCCTCACTTGTGTGGGAGGCCCAAGTACCCGCGACAGGCAAGGGCCAAAACGTAGTGATGCGACATCAACATTGCCTATCTCAAAACCACCTGGTTTTGCAAGGGGGGTCTCTTGGGTTTTTGGCCCGGGGCACGGCGGCCATCTAGGGAAACCTACCAAACCCATACATTTCTAAAAACTAGACACCCGGGGGCTTCCAGGGAGGTATGGCTTGCGTGGATCCCCCAACGTTTCCTTACCCAGAATCCTCTGCAAACCTCAATTTTAGCTGAAAAAATCACTTTTTTCACACTTTTTTGTGTGGGAAAGTTGTGGCATCACTGGGCTCACTCAAATTTCACACCTCCCAGCGTTCCCCTGGGTCTCCCGGTAAAAATGGTGCCTCACTTGTTTGGAAGGCCGAAGTACCCGCGACAGGCAAGGGCCCAAAACGTAGTGATGCGACATCAACATTGCCTATCTCAAAACCACCTGGTTTTGCAAGGGGGGTCTCTTGGGTTTTTGGCCCGGGGCACGGCGGCTATCTAGGGAAACCTACCAAACCCATACATTTCTAAAAACTAGACACCCGGGGGCTTCCAGGGAGGTATGGCTTGCGTGGATCCCCCAACGTTTCCTTACCCAGAATCCTCTGTAAACCTCAATTTTAGCTGAAAAAATCACTTTTTTCACACTTTTTTGTGTGGGAAAGTTGTGGCATCACCGGGCTCACTCAAATTTCACACCTCCCAGCGTTCCCCTGGGTCTCCCGGTAAAAATGGTGCCTCACTTGTGTGGAAGGCCGTAGTACCCGCGACAGGCAAGGGCCCAAAACGTAGTGATGCGACATCAACATTGCCTATCTCAAAAAAACCTGGTTTTGCAAGGGGGGTCTCTTGGGTTTTTGGCCCGAGGCACAGCGGCCATCTAGGGAAACCTACCAAACCCATGCATTTCTGAAAACTAGACACCCGGGGGCTTCCAGGGAGGTATGGCTTGCGTGGATCCCCCAACGTTTCCTTACCCAGAATCCCCCGCAAACCTCAATTTTAGCTGAAAAATCACCTTTTTCACACTTTTTTGTGTGGGAAAGTTGTGGCATCACCGGGCTCACTCAAATTTCACACCTCCCAGCGTTCCCCTGGGTCTCCCGGTAAAAATGGTGCCTCACTTGTGTGGGAGGCCCAAGTACCCGCGACAGGCAAGGGCCCAAAACGTAGTGATGCGACATCAACATTGCCTATATCAAAACCACTTGGTTTTGCAAGGGGGGTCTCTTGGGTTTTTGGCCCGGGGCATGGCGGCCATCTAGGGAAACCTACCAAACCCATACATTTCTGAAAACTAGACACCCGGGGGCTTCCAGGGAGGTATGGCTTGCGTGGATCCCCCAACGTTTCCTTACCCAGAATCCTCTGCAAACCTCAATTTTAGCTGAAAAAATCACTTTTTTCACACTTTTTTGTGTGGGAAAGTTGTGGCATCATCGGGCTCACTCAAATTTCACACCTCCCAGCGTTCCCCTGGGTCTCCCGGTAAAAATGGTGCCTCACTTGTGTGGGAGGCCCAAGTACCCGCGACAGGCAAGGGCCCAAAACGTAGTGATGCGACATTTGGGATAGGCAATGTTGATGTCGCATCACTACGTTTTAGGCCCTTGCCTGTCGCGGGTACTTGGACCTCCCACACAAGTGAGGCACCATTTTTACCGGGAGACCCAGGGGAACGCTGGGAGGTGTGAAATTTGAGTGAGCCCGGTGATGCCACAACTTTCCCACACAAAAAAGTGTGAAAAAGGTGATTTTTTCAGCTAAAATTGAGGTTTGCAGGGGATTCTGGGTAAGGAAACGTTGGGGGATCCACGCAAGCCATACCTCCCTGGAAGCCCCCGGGTGTCTTGTTTTCAGAAATGTATGGGTTTGGTAGGTTTCCCTAGATGGCCGCCGTGCCCTGGGCCAAAAACCCAAGAGACCCCCCTTGCAAAACCAGGTGGTTTTGAGATAGGCAATGTTGATGTCGCATCACTACGTTTTGGGCCCTTGCATGTCGCGGGTACTTGGGCCTCCCACACAAGTGAGGCACCATTTTTACCGGGAGACCCAGGGGAACGCTGGGAGGTGTGAAATTTGAGTGAGCCCGGTGATGCCACAACTTTCCCACACAAAAAAGTGTGAAAAAGGTGATTTTTTCAGCTAAAATTGAGGTTTGCGGGGGATTCTGGGTAAGGAAACGTTGGGGGATCCACGCAAGCCATACCTCCCTGGAAGCCCCCGGGAGTCTAGTTTTCAGAAATGTATGGGTTTGGTAGGTTTCCCTAGATGGCCGCCGTGCCCCGGGCCAAAAACCCAAGAGACCCCCCCTTGCAAAACCAGGTGGTTTTGAGATAGGCAATGTTGATGTCGCATCACTACGTTTTGGGCCCTTGCCTGTCGCGGGTACTTGGGCCTCCCACACAAGTGAGGCACCATTTTTACCGGGAGACCCAGGGGAACGCTGGGAGGTGTGAAATTTGAGTGAGCACGGTGATGCCACAACTTTCCCACACAAAAAAGTGTGAAAAAGGTGATTTTTTCAGCTAAAATTGAGGTTTGCAGGGGATTCTGGGTAAGGAAACGTTGGGGGATCCACGCAAGCCATACCTCCCTGGAAGCCCCCGGGTGTCTAGTTTTCAGAAATGTATGGGTTTGGTAGGTTTCCCTAGATGGCTGCCGTGCCCCGGGCCAAAAACCCAAGAGACCCCCCTTGCAAAACCAGGTGGTTTTGAGATAGGCAATGTTGATGTCGCATCACTACGTTTTGGGCCCTTGCCTGTCGCGGGCACTTGGGCCTCCCACACAAGTGAGGCACCATTTTTACCGGGAGACCCAGGGGAACGCTGGGAGGTGTGAAATTTGAGTGAGCCCGGTGATGCCACAACTTTCCCACACAAAAAAGTGTGAAAAAAGTGATTTTTTCAGCTAAAATTGAGGTTTGCGGGGGATTCTGGGTAAGGAAACGTTGGGGGATCCACGCAAGCCATACCTCCCTGGAAGCCCCCGGGTGTCTAGTTTTCAGAAATGTATGGGTTTGGTAGTATTCCCTAGATGGCCGCCGTGCCCCGGGCCAAAAACCCAAGAGACCCCCCTTGCAAAACCAGGTGGTTTTGAGATAGGCAATGTTGATGTCGCATCACTACGTTTTGGGCCCTTGCCTGTCGAGGGTACTTGGGCCTCCCACACAAGTGAGGCACCATTTTTACCGGGAGACCCAGGGGAACGCTGGGAGGTGTGAAATGTGAGTGAGCCCGGTGATGCCACAACTTTCCCACACAAAAAAGTGTGAAAAAAGTGCTTTTTTCAGGTAAAATTGAGGTTTGCGGGGGATTCTGGGTAAGGAAACGTTGGGGGATCCACGCAAGCCATACCTCCCTGGAAGCCCCCGGGTGTCTAGTTTTCAGAAATGTATGGGTTTGGTAGGTTTCCCTAGATGGCCGCCGTGCACCGGGCCAAAAACCCAAGAGACCCCCCTTGCAAAACCAGGTGGTTTTGAGATAGGCAATTTTGATGTCACCTCACTATGTTTTGCGCCGTTTCCTGTCGCGGGCACTAGGCCGACCCACACAAGTGAGGTACCGTTTTTCTCGTAAGACTTTGGGGAGCGCGGGGTGGGTGGAAATTTGTGGATCCACGCAGATTCCGGAACTTTCCACGACAGAAATGTGGGGAAAATGTGTTTTTTTTGACAATTTTTTAGGTTTGCAAGGGATTCTGGGTAACAGAGCCTGGTGGGAGGCAGTCAAGTCACCCCATCCTGGATTCCCCTGGGTGTCTAGTTTTCAAAAATGTATAGGTTTGCTAGGTTTCCCAAGGTGCCCGCAGAGCTAGGGTTCAAAAACTACAGCTAGTCATTTTTCCAAAAAAGGGTCATTTTTCACTGCGAAATTGAGGTGTGACCAGGTTGCGTTTTGCGCCGTTTCCTGTCGCGGGCACTAGGCCGACCCACACAAGTGAGGTACCGTTTTTCTCGTAAGACTTTGGGGAACGCGGGGTGCATGGAAATTTGTGGATCCACGCAGATTCCGGAACTTTCCACGACAGAAATGTGGGGAAAATGTGTTTTTTTGACAATTTTTTAGGTTTGCAAGGGATTCTGGGTAACAGACCCTGGTGGGAGCCAGTCAAGTCACCCCATCCTGGATTCCCCTGGGTGTCTACTTTTCAGAAATGTATAGGTTTGCTAGGTTACCCAAGGTGCCCGCAGAGCAGGGTTCAAAAACGACAGCTAGTCATTTTTCCAAAAAAGGGTCATTTTTCACTGCGAAATTGAGGTGTGACCAGGTTGCGTTTTGCGCCGTTTCCTGTCGCGGGCACTAGGCCGACCCACACAAGTGAGGTACCGTTTTTCTCGTAAGACTTTGGGGAACGCGGGGTGGGTGGAAATTTGTGGATCCACGCAGATTCCGGAACTTTGCACGACAGAAATGTGGGGAAAATGTGTTTTTTTGGACAATTTTTTAGGTTTGCAAGGGATTCTGGGTAACAGACCCTGGTGGGAGCCAGTCAAGTCACCCCATCCTGGATTCCCCTGGGTGTCTACTTTTGAGGAAATGTATAGGTTTGCTAGGTTTCCCAAGGTGCCCGCAGAGCTAGGGTTCATAAACTACAGCTAGTCATTTTTCCAAAAAAGGGTCATTTTTCACTGCGAAATTGAGGTGTGAGCAGGTTGCGTTTTGCGCCGTTTCCTGTCGCGGGCACTAGGCCGACCCACACAAGTGAGGTACCGTTTTTCTTGTAAGACTTTGGGGAACGCGGGGTGGGTGGAAATTTGTGGATCCACGCAGATTCCGGAACTTTCCACGACAGAACTGTGGGGAAAATGTGTTTTTTTTGACAATTGTTTAGGTTTGCAAGGGATTCTGGGTAACAGACCCTGGTGGGAGCCAGTCAAGTCACCCCATCCTGGATTCCCCTGGGTGTCTACTTTTCAAAAATGTATAGGTTTGCTAGGTTTCCCAAGGTGCCCGCAGAGCTAGGGTTCAAAAACTACAGCTAGTCATTTTTCCAAAAAAGGGTCATTTTTCACTGCGAAATTGAGGTGTGACAAGGTTGCGTTTTGCGCCGTTTCCTGTCGTGGGCACTAGGCCGACCCACACAAGTGAGGTACCATTTTTCTTGTAAGACTTTGGGGAACGCGGGGTGGGTAGAAATTTGTGGATCCACGCAGATTCCGGAACTTTCCACGACAGAAATGTGGGGAAAATGTGTTTTTTTTGACAATTTTTTAGGTTTGCAAGGGATTCTGGGTAACAGACCCTGGTGGGAGGCAGTCAAGTCACCCCATCCTGGATTCCCCTGGGTGTCTACTTTTCAAAAATGTATAGGTTTGCTAGGTTTCCCAAGGTGCCCACAGAGCTAGGGTTCAAAAACTACAGCTAGTCATTTTTCCAAAAAAGGGTTTTTCACTGCGAAATTGAGGTGTGACCAGGTTGCGTTTTGCGCCGTTTCCTGTCGCAGGCACTAGGCCGACCCACACAAGTGAGGTACCATTTTTCTCGTAAGACTTTGGGGAACGCGGGGTGGGTGGAAATTTGTGGATCCACGCAGATTCCGGAACTTTCCACGACAGAAATGTGGGGAAAATGTGGTTTTTTTGACAATTTTTTAGGTTTGCAAGGGATTCTGGGTAACAGACCCTGGTGGGAGGCAGTCAAGTCACCCCATCCTGGATTCCCCTGGGTGTCTAGTTTTCAAATATGTATAGGTTTGCTAGGTTTCCCAAGGTGCCCGCAGAGCTAGGGTTCAAAAACTACAGCTAGTCATTTTTCCAAAAAAGGGTCATTTTTCACTGCGAAATTGAGGTGTGACCAGGTTGCGTTTTGCGCCGTTTCCTGTCGCGGGCACTAGGCCGACCCACACAAGTGAGGTACCGTTTTTCTCGTAAGACTTTGGGGAACGCGGGGTGGGTGGAAATTTGTGGATCCACGCAGATTCCGGAACTTTGCACGACAGAAATGTGGGGAAAATGTGTTTTTTTGGACAATTTTTTAGGTTTGCAAGGGATTCTGGGTAACAGACCCTGGTGGGAGCCAGTCAAGTCACCCCATCCTGGATTCCCCTGGGTGTCTACTTTTCAGAAATGTATAGGTTTGCTAGGTTTCCCAAGGTGCCCGCAGAGCTAGGGTTCATAAACTACAGCTAGTCATTTTTCCAAAAAAGGGTCATTTTTCACTGCGAAATTGAGGTGTGAGCAGGTTGCGTTTTGCGCCGTTTCCTGTCGCGGGCACTAGGCCGACCCACACAAGTGAGGTACCGTTTTTCTTGTAAGACTTTGGGGAACGCGGGGTGGGTGGAAATTTGTGGATCCACGCAGATTCCGGAACTTTCCACGACAGAACTGTGGGGAAAATGTGTTTTTTTTGACAATTTTTTAGGTTTGCAAGGGATTCTGGGTAACAGACCCTGGTGGGAGCCAGTCAAGTCACCCCATCCTGGATTCCCCTGGGTGTCTACTTTTCAAAAATGTATAGGTTTGCTAGGTTTCCCAAGGTGCCCGCAGAGCTAGGGTTCAAAAACTACAGCTAGTCATTTTTCCAAAAAAGGGTCATTTTTCACTGCGAAATTGAGGTGTGACAAGGTTGCGTTTTGCGCCGTTTCCTGTCGTGGGCACTAGGCCGACCCACACAAGTGAGGTACCATTTTTCTTGTAAGACTTTGGGGAACGCGGGGTGGGTAGAAATTTGTGGATCCACGCAGATTCCGGAACTTTCCACGACAGAAATGTGGGGAAAATGTGTTTTTTTTGACAATTTTTTAGGTTTGCAAGGGATTCTGGGTAACAGACCCTGGTGGGAGGCAGTCAAGTCACCCCATCCTGGATTCCCCTGGGTGTCTACTTTTCAAAAATGTATAGGTTTGCTAGGTTTCCCAAGGTGCCCACAGAGCTAGGGTTCAAAAACTACAGCTAGTCATTTTTCCAAAAAAGGGTTTTTCACTGCGAAATTGAGGTGTGACCAGGTTGCGTTTTGCGCCGTTTCCTGTCGCAGGCACTAGGCCGACCCACACAAGTGAGGTACCATTTTTCTCGTAAGACTTTGGGGAACGCGGGGTGGGTGGAAATTTGTGGATCCACGCAGATTCCGGAACTTTCCACGACAGAAATGTGGGGAAAATGTGTTTTTTTTGACAATTTTTTAGGTTTGCAAGGGATTCTGGGTAACAGACCCTGGTGGGAGGCAGTCAAGTCACCCCATCCTGGATTCCCCTGGGTGTCTAGTTTTCAAAAATGTATAGGTTTGCTAGGTTTCCCAAGGTGCCCGCAGAGCTAGGGTTCAAAAACTACAGCTAGTCATTTTTCCAAAAAAGGGTCATTTTTCACTGCGAAATTGAGGTGTGACCAGGTTGCGTTTTGCGCCGTTTCCTGTCGCGGGCACTAGGCCGACCCACACAAGTGAGGTACCGTTTTTCTCGTAAGACTTTGGGGAACGCGGGGTGGGTGGAAATTTGTGGATCCACGCAGATTCCGGAACTTTCCACGACAGAAATGTCGGGAAAATGTGTTTTTTTGGACAATTTTTTAGGTTTGCAAGGGATTCTGGGTAACAGACCCTGGTGGGAGGCACTCAAGTCACCCCATCCTGGATTCCCCTGGGTGTCTAGTTTTCAAAAATGTATAGGTTTGCTAGGTTTCCCAAGGTGCCCGCAGAGCTAGGGTTCAAAAACTACAGCTAGTCATTTTTCCAAAAAAGGGTCATTTTTCACTGCGAAATTGAGGTGTGACCAGGTTGCGTTTTGCGCCGTTTCCTGTCGCGGGCACTAGGCCAACCCACACAAGTGAGGTACCGTTTTTCTCGTAAGACTTTGGGGAACGCGGGGTGGGTGGAAATTTGTGGATCCACGCAGATTTCGTAACTTTCCACGACAGAAATGTGGGGAAAATGTGTTTTTTTTGACAATTTTTTAGGTTTGCAAGGGATTCTGGGTAACAGACCCTGGTGGGAGGCACTCAAGTCACCCCATCCTGGATTCCCCTGGGTGTCTAGTTTTCAAAAATGTATAGGTTTGCTAGGTTACCCAAGGTGCCCGCAGAGCAGGGTTCAAAAACGACAGCTAGTCATTTTTCCAAAAAAGGGTCATTTTTCACTGCGAAATTGAGGTGTGACCAGGTTGCGTTTTGCGCCGTTTCCTGTCGCGGGCACTAGGCCGACCCACACAAGTGAGGTACCGTTTTTCTCGTAAGACTTTGGGGAACGCGGGGTGGGTGGAAATTTGTGGATCCGCGCAGATTCCGGAACTTTCCACGACAGAAATGTGTGGAAAATGTGTTTTTTTTGACAATTTTTTAGGTTTGCAAGGGATTCTGGGTAACAGACCCTGGTGGGAGGCAGTCAAGTCACCCCATCCTGGATTCCCCTGGGTGTCTACTTTTCAAAAATGTATAGGTTTGCTAGGTTTCCCAAGGTGCCCGCAGAGCTAGGGTTCAAAAACTAGAGCTAGGCACTTTGCAAAAAAAGGGTAATTTTGCATTGTGAAAATGTGGTGTGACCACGTTGCGTTTTGCGCCGTTTCCTGTCGTGGGCACTATGCCTACCCACACAAGTGAGGTACCATTTTTATCGGGAGACTTAGGGTAATTCAGATTTGTAAAGGAACTGTTATTATCTATTGACTTTCCATGCATTTCTGCTTTCCAAATGAAAGATATTGTGTAAAAAAGAAGTCATTCTAAAAAATGACTGATAATTCTCATGCTAGTATGAGTATTCCCAATTTCAGAAATGTGCAAATATCTACTGTTTCTAAACTCTATATTTTTTTCCCATTTCAGAAATACATAGGTGTCTTTCATACCGATTTTGAAGTACTAGACACATTTGTAACATTCTGTGGGAGTAGAGGACTTGCAATAAATACTGAAAATTGTAAGTTTATGGCTCTCAACCTCCATTACTTGTTCATAAGCAGGATGGAGGAGGATTGGTCCCCAGTTGAGCGGGTCAAGAGCTTTGTGTACTTGGGAGTCAGGCTCTCTGACAATTCATCTTGGATGGCCCAGCTTGACAAAAGCAAAACCACTCTGCACAATGGATCCACAGCCACCCTGAAAAAGTATAAGCAAGCTTCAAAGAGGACTGTTTCCCCAGTCCTCGAGGTCTACAGAGCAGTGGTGCACTGGTTGCCCATTCAGCAGAGAGTACAGTTTAAGGCTCTCTGCATTTTACATAAGATTCTGTCAGGTTCTGCCCCTTCTATTACTGGTTCCTTTGCTTCCTTTTATCATCCGTTCAGACACCTTCGTTCAGGCAATAAGTGGCTTGCAGTTGTTCCCAGAATTAGGAAAGTACGTGCCGGGGGCCGATCCTTTTCTTATAATGCAGCCAGGCTCTGGAATTCACTTCCTCTCGATATTCGATGTGTAACTAACCATCTGGGCTTTCGGAAATGTTTAAAAACGTTCTTGTTTCCATAAATCGATACTATTCACTAGCTCTTGGCCTCTAGCACGGGGATGCCTTTGGTAACCATGCGCTCTATAAATATTTTACAATTACAATTACAATTTTACAATTACTCTGCACAATGGATCCACAGCCACCCTGAAAAAGTATAAGCAAGCTTCAAAGAGGACTGTTTCCCCAGTCCTCGAGGTCTACAGAGCCGTGGCTCTGGGTAGGGTCTTGTATGCGGCTGAAATATGGGGCTATGGGTTAATCCGTATGGAAATTACATTTATGAGATCTCTATTTAATCTTCTGAATAGCACACCCTTGGTACCATTAAGATAGATTGATCACATTGTCCGTCTAAGAATCCTTAACTGTTGGGTCCGAATTTGGGCAAAGCCGCAATTGAGCCCCAATGGAATCAGCTTGGGGGAGCTAATTGCATTAAATAGGAATTGTTCAACGCCGTAGCTAAAGACAGTAAAAGACATCAGTGGCAACTTAAAAATAAAGAATGTTTCAAAAGAGACAGCTAAATTGGGAAGAAACGCCTTTAATCAGATATAGGGCTTATACTGGGACCACATTCTTTCAGAAGTGTGGCGTGAGCCACAACTCGAGGGCCTTTGATACGTTTCTCTCCCACAAATGTCCTCCTAAGTTTGGAATATTCCTGGATAGGATTATTCCCTTCATGGCCAGAACACTTTATATATGCTTCAAAATTGATACGCTGCCCTTAAGAGTGCTCACAGCTAAAAGGAATAGGAGTCATGGTGCAGCTGGAGAATGCCCCTTCCACCCAGGGACTTTGGAAACAGAAGAGCACTCTGTATTCTTTGGCCCCAGCTATAGCAAGCCACGCTCTAAGTGGATTATTCCACTTTGCCGATCTTTGGGTGTCAGACAGAGGGCTAGATTACGATATCGGGTAGACCGCCACCGACAGGTCGTCGTTGGCCGTCCACCTGACAGACAGCCCTTCGGTCTGACCTTCGTATTTCGATACTTGCCGTCGGACCGTCAGCAGTCTGGGGGAAGACTGCCGCCTCCGCCAGGTTCTCAAATCCCAACGGGGCAGCGTTCGGAATCTTAGTCCTGACAAGAGGCGATGCTGAGGCAGGCACCACCATCGGGATTACGAGGTCCCTTTCCAAAAGCCTTTTCATGGCAGGAAGACCACCATGAAAAGGCTGTCTGAAAGTGACTTTGGGTGCCTCAAACA
Organism: Triturus cristatus; assembly: GCF_964204655.1. Lineage (NCBI taxonomy): Eukaryota > Metazoa > Chordata > Amphibia > Caudata > Salamandridae > Triturus > Triturus cristatus. The sequence goes on from NC_140587.1 coordinate 104,588,426, forward strand.
GGGCCCCATCCCACGTGGGCCACTGCAAAGGGGCCCTGGGGGCATATGTAGTGGCCAAACACACATCCATGCACCTTGTGCCATGCACCATATGGTGCATAGCACAGAGTGCATAGATGTGCACAAAGTGCTCTTTAACACTGAGGCTTGTGCTGCGGGCCTTTTCCTGGGCCTCATCACAAGCCGCAGTGTTAAAGTGCACTTTCTGACCGCCAGCAGGACGGTCCTATCGTAATTGGGCAGTTGGAGAACTGACTGCTTATTGGGCGGTCTCCTAACTGCTGCAAGCGGTCGGAGGTCCGACCCTCTGATATTGTAATCAGGGCCAAAGTGTGGTGGCTCAAATATGACATAAATGAACCAATTGTTTTTACTTTATCAAGTTTCTTAAACTCAGCTTGGTCTATTAGATATAGAATTGCTAATTAGAATGCCCTGAAATGGCCTATATAGTACTTTGATGACGGAGGTCACTATAGAGGGAAACCGTATGGGACCAGTATAAGCGGCGATTGTGCACTGTGCCACTTCCAGGTTGTTGCACTGGGCTCCCTATAATGATTTTATGAATATCATATTGTTTTAACTGAGTTTATTTTACATCTTACTATTGTCCCTGCCTTTCTCAGAGGTGTGATCATTGTACTTTGGAATTCATGCTTGAAATAATTTTTGGTTATGTAGCCATCTGATTTCTTTATGTTATGGTAAATATACAGGTTGAATCCTTGGATATGGATGTTGCATTTGTCATTATTTAACTGCTGGGCACTTGACATTTTAAGGGCAAAGTTGTTCCTGTGCCATCTTTACTGTAATTCTATGATTATATATATATATATATATATATATATTCTTAATCCAAAAGCCCGGAAGTACGGAGCTTCCTCACGACGGTCCTGGGCGGGCTCCGGCCGTCTCATAAATCAAAGTTCACTCCCACACACACGATGAAAGAAATCCAGGACTCCCACAGGCGATGCTTTAGAATTTATTTCAGGCACAAAGCGCCTCACCAACGCGTTTCGCTTACAGCTTGGTCACGGTGATGACAAAACCTTTATTCAGCCTCATTTTATGAACAAGTTTCGTTCAAATCCACGAAACAAAGGTAGGACCATTTAATTCATACAATGCATCTTTGTAAACAAGCGCCACCTTAGAATGGTTCATAAACTATGAATCGATAGCTTGACTGATTATTTGTTTAGCGATTTCACAACAATCAAGCTTATTGAATAATTTGATGATTCATAAAAACAATTTCATTAATTCATGACGGTAGATTCCATAATTATCAAGTCCAAGTGGACAAATATACTATACATCCCAATTCATTAGATGACAGAAAAATTATAATGTGCTAAATTAGCGTCATACAAATATTTAGAAGGCACACAACAACTTAGTGACCCATTGTGTTACATATTAAGTAACAAATCGGAGGTTTTGTCATCTTACTCGCGATATAATGAAATGTTAGTAGACTGCCAAGATCAGGGTCTACTGGAATGGGAGGAGTTTCAAAGTTTGTATTGTAAACATCCAAAACTACCTATCATGTACCTACTTCCAAAGCTGCATAAAAACAAAGTCAAGCCACCTGGGAGACCCATTATGTCTTCAATGGGTTCTCAATTGGAAATTACGTCAAAATTCATTGATCATTATCACTGGCTTGCTGGCAGACACTGAAAGGCTGTTACCAAGAATACAGGGGGGTCTCCTAAGGAGCACCCCAGTACATGGGATCATACTTCTAACACCAGTAGTGGTGTTGGGGTATGATTCTATTATGTTTGATTCTAAACATGACCAGGTTCGGTGTAGCCATTATATAGTTGGACATCTCGTAATGAATGATGTCCACTATATACCTTAAAATGGCTGACCGCACTTACAGACTTGTTCATAAAATGAGGCTGAATAAAGTTTTTGTCATCACCGTGACCAAGCTGTAGGCGAAACGCGTTGGTGAGGCGCTTTGTGACTGAAATAAATTCTAAAGCATCGCCTGTGGGAGTCCTGGATTTCTTTCATCGTGTGTGTGGAAGTGAACTTTGATATATATATATATATATATAAATATATAAATATATATATATATATATATATTCAATTCGTTTGCCCGCAAAGGCTTCCTCGCGCACTCCCAGAGGGAAAGACAACTTCAAACACGATCGTATGTTATGATTCCTTTTACTTTCAGCATGCCAGATACAAGTAAAACCTCTACGCGTTTCAGTCTCAACAGAGACCTTGATCACGAGTCTAGCATTTGTTCAAGGTTGTCATAGTGTTTTAAATATGCAAACAATTAATTGGTGACATCACTTCCTGAGACAGTGCCGCTCAGCATTCTGGTACTGGTAGTCCGTGACAAATTTTCATTTTAAATTATAGCGTGTTCAGTTTCATCAATGAAGCAAATTAAGAGTATTATAATCATAAAAATAAGCCAGCATTCAATATATACACCTGGACTGGTCCTATGATATACTGTCATGTTAAACGGCATTTCCAATAATCGTTATATTGACAGTGGTGCACAGCCTAATCAAAGTCGATCTTTTTGACATATGACCATCTTGATATAATTCACTCTCATCACCCAATCGTGAATAATTATAACCTGAATGTTATACAACAACGGACCATAATGTAAAACTCAGATAATGCTGTAAGTAGTCACAGAGTTAGACATGATTATATCATGAGTCAAGCCCTCCAGTGGGCCTTAATCACTGATGTGTGATAGATGGATAGACACTGTCTCACATGTAAGTCGTGGATTAATTTAAACTACAAAACAAACATTAAATCTAAAAAGTCTGAGAGGACAATGTCAAAGTCCTTGTCAGATATGACCATCTTATTGACAATTTCCGACTAGTGTGTAGCAAGTTAAAGGTGGTAATGAAGTTCCTCATCCTGGTTCAATCCGAAGGGGGTCAGAGTTCTAAAGTTCAAAATATGTTTGGATTCTTTTTGTCTCAGAGTTTTCTCTCGGTCTCCTCCTCTGGGATGTATTCCAACGGCTTCCACTGCATAAAATTTTAGATCTTTCCATTTTCCTTCGTGCTCCTTCTCCATGTGTTTTGCAACGGCATTGCTTCTGTCAGTGTTGATGGTGGCACGAACATGTTCCAAGATGCGTTTTTTCAATTCGCACTTGGTGCTTCCAACATACTTTAATGAGCAGGGACATTCGATGATGTATATGACGAATTGACTTTTGCAGTTGATTAGTTGTTGGATCTTCCATGTGCGTTTATTGGCCACCACTACTTCCTTGGTGTTCTGAGCAATGGTGCATACCTTACAACTCGTACATTTGAAGAAGCCCTTAGGTTTCAACCAGGTTTCCTTTTTGTTTTGATGTTTAAAATGACTGTGGATCAACTGATCCCTTAGATTTTTAGTTCGTCTGTACGTGATGTTGGGGTGGTCACCTACAATCGATGAGGTTGTTGGATCCATGTGTAAGATATGCCAATTTTTGCGTAATATTTTCATTAGCTGTTGGTTTTCTGTAGAGTGAGTGGTTATAAATCTGATTAGATTTTCTTCATTTGTTTTGATTTCTTTATCTTTTAGCAATTCTGTTCTGTTGATGGTTGTTGTTCGTTGCAAGGATGTTTGGATGGTTTTGGAGCTGTATTTTCTTTTTTTAAAACGTGTTATTGCCTGGTTGCGATGTTTGAACCACTCTTCTTCCCTGGAGCATATTCTTTTAATCCTAAGAAATTCACCGTAGGGGATGTTTTGTATTAGACTCTTTTGGTGGAAGGATACTGCATGTAGTACTGCATTTGTTGCAGTATCTTTGCGGTGTAAAGTTGTGTGTACTGTGTTATCCAAAATGTAAATTTTAGTGTCCAGAAACACCACTTGTTCTTCACTGATATTGTACGTGAATTTCAAGTTGAAGTTGGAGTTGTTCAAAACTTCAAAGTATTCTGCGAACTCACTGTTTGTTCCTTCCCAGATGATCAGTAGGTCGTCTATATATCTAAACCAGGCTATGGTTTTGTTTACATAGACATCATTCTCATTACTCCAAGCCCATGTTTTTTCCCATACTCCCATAGTGAGACAGGCATATGATGGACTAAATGATTTCTCCAAAGATCCAATTTCAAATCCAGTTCCTCCTTCCATTTTTTGGTGGGGTTGGTTTTTCAATTACTCATAATATTCTTTGTTTTCGAGTTGTGAATATGCTTCTTTGATGTATGCTTCTTTCTGCAGGATGATGACATTTCCTCCTTTGTCTGCCATTTTTATTTCGATCGAGTCATCATTTTTTAGGTCAAGTAATGCATTGCGTTCTTCATATGAAAGATTGTCCTGTTTTTTTGAGTGGTTGATTTTGTAGAGATCCTTAATGACACACTCATGGAATAAGTCTTTGGAGAAATCAAAATCTGTTGGATGAGGAAGAAGTTAAATACTTAAAAATGGACCACCCCAAAATGGCTACTATATACTTTCTTCCCAAGATCCACAAACACCCAACCAAACCACCGGGAAGACCTATAATTTCTGCGAAAGGAGCCTTACTCGAACCTATGGCCAACTTTCTAGATGTATTCCTACTACCATATGTTAAAGGTCTATCGTCTTATTTACAAGACACAGGAGATCTGTTGAGACATCTACAAAATACTCCATGGCAAGCCTCTTACAAATTAGTAACGATGGATGTAATATCATTGTACTCAAATATTCAAAATGAGATTGGGCTAAAAGCATGTAACCATTTTCTGGCCGAAAGAAACATACAATTCTCTGACCACAATGAGATGTTATCACAAATGATACAGCTATGCCTTGAACAAAACATCTTCATGTTCGGTGAGGAAATCTATCGCCAAGTAAAAGGCACGGCGATGGGTTTTTCATTTAGTCCATCATATGCCTGTCTCACTATGGGAGTATGGGAAAAAACATGGGCTTGGAGTAATGAGAATGATGTCTATGTAAACAAAACCATAGCCTGGTTTAGATATATAGACGACCTACTGATCATCTGGGAAGGAACAAACAGTGAGTTCGCAGAATACTTTGAAGTTTTGAACAACTCCAACTTCAACTTGAAATTCACGTACAATATCAGTGAAGAACAAGTGGTGTTTCTGGACACTAAAATTTACATTTTGGATAACACAGTACACACAACTTTACACCGCAAAGATACTGCAACAAATGCAGTACTACATGCAGAATCCTTCCACCAAAAGAGTCTAATACAAAACATCCCCTACGGTGAATTTCTTAGGATTAAAAGAATATGCTCCAGGGAAGAAGAGTGGTTCAAACATCGCAACCAGGCAATAACACGTTTTAAAAAAAGAAAATACAGCTCCAAAACCATCCAAACATCCTTGCAACGAACAACAACCATCAACAGAACAGAATTGCTAAAAGATAAAGAAATCAAAACAAATGAAGAAAATCTAATCAGATTTATAACCACTCACTCTACAGAAAACCAACAACTAATGAAAATATTACGCAAAAATTGGCATATCTTACACATGGATCCAACAACCTCATCGATTGTAGGTGACCACCCTAACATCACGTACAGACGAACTAAAAATCTAAGGGATCAGTTGATCCACAGTCATTTTAAACATCAAAACAAAAAGGAAACCTGGTTGAAACCTAAGGGCTTCTTCAAATGTACGAGTTGTAAGGTATGCACCATTGCTCAGAACACCAAGGAAGTAGTGATGGCCAATAAACGCACATGGAAGATCCAACAACTAATCAACTGCAAAAGTCAATTCGTCATATACATCATCGAATGTCCCTGCTCATTAAAGTATGTTGGAAGCACCAAGTGCGAATTGAAAAAACGCATCTTGGAACATGTTCGTGCCACCATCAACACTGACAGAAGCAATGCCGTTGCAAAACACATGGAGAAGGAGCACGAAGGAAAATGGAAAGATCTAAAATTTTATGCAGTGGAAGCCGTTGGAATACATCCCAGAGGAGGAGACCGAGAGAAAACTCTGAGACAAAAAGAATCCAAACATATTTTGAACTTTAGAACTCTGACCCCCTTCGGATTGAACCAGGATGAGGAACTTCATTACCACCTTTAACTTGCTACACACTAGTCGGAAATTGTCAATAAGATGGTCATATCTGACAAGGACTTTGACATTGTCCTCTCAGACTTTTTAGATTTAATGTTTGTTTTGTAGTTTAAATTAATCCACGACTTACATGTGAGACAGTGTCTATCCATCTATCACACATCAGTGATTAAGGCCCACTGGAGGGCTTGACTCATGATATAATCATGTCTAACTCTGTGACTACTTACAGCATTATCTGAGTTTTACATTATGGTCCGTTGTTGTATAACATTCAGGTTATAATTATTCACGATTGGGTGATGAGAGTGAATTATATCAAGATGGTCATATGTCAAAAAGATCGACTTTGATTAGGCTGTGCACCACTGTCAATATAACGATTATTGGAAATGCCGTTTAACATGACAGTATATCATAGGACCAGTCCAGGTGTATATATTGAATGCTGGCTTATTTTTATGATTATAATACTCTTAATTTGCTTCATTGATGAAACTGAACACGCTATAATTTAAAATGAAAATTTGTCACGGACTACCAGTACCAGAATGCTGAGCGGCACTGTCTCAGGAAGTGATGTCACCAATTAATTGTTTGCATATTTAAAACACTATGACAACCTTGAACAAATGCTAGACTCGTGATCAAGGTCTCTGTTGAGACTGAAACGCGTAGAGGTTTTACTTGTATCTGGCATGCTGAAAGTAAAAGGAATCATAACATACGATCGTGTTTGAAGTTGTCTTTCCCTCTGGGAGTGCGCGAGGAAGCCTTTGCGGGCAAACGAATTGAATAAGTAACGGCTTAACCCTGCCGTATCTCGAACGCACCACCGTAGAGCGCCCATGACTCCTGAAGTGGGTTGTGCTGAAATATTTATATATATATATATATATATATATATATATATTCACTTACAAAACCATAGGTTTCACACATGTTATAGTTAGCTGGACATTTCCCTCATAAAAAACCATTGAAATTCCCCCGTTATAGTTAGTGCAGGCAACTATAACTCACGCGACCGCAACCCTCTGCTGATGACATCAGATATTACATCACTGTATTTAGACACCTATTTACCCATGTCTTCTTCCATTAATCTTTAGCTATACATATATTACAAATATTTATTTTTCAGAAAGACACATATGTCATCAGTGAGTAATTTGATGATTCATAAAAACAGTTTACCCTGGCTGGAGTTAGGAATAGTATATCTGCCTCTCACAGTGCCCAGCACCTTCCCCGGGTTGGCCCTGGCTGGAGTTAGGAATAGTATATCTGCCTCTCACAGTGCCCAGCACTTTCCCCGAGTTGGCCCTGGCTGGAGTTAGGAATAGTATATCTGCCTCTCACAGTGCCCAGCACCTTCCCCGAGTTGGCCCTGGCTGGAGTTAGGAATAGTATATCTGCCTCTCACAGTGCCCAGCACCTTCCCCGAGTTGGCCCTGGCTGGAGTTAAGAATAGTATATCTGCCTCTCACAGTGCCCAGCACCTTCCCCGAGTTGGCCCTGGCTGGAGTTAGGAATAGTATATCTGCCTCTTACAGTGTCCAGCACCTTCCCCGAGTTGGCCCTGGCTGGAGTTAGGAATAGTATATCTGCCTCTCACGGTGTCCGGCACCTTCCCCGCGTTGGCCCTGGCTGGAGTTAGGAATAGTATATCTGCCTCTCACAGTGTCCAGCACCTTCCCCGAGTTGGCCCTGGCTGGAGTTAGGAATAGTATATCTGCCTCTCACAGTGTCCGGCACCTTCCCCGCGTTGGCCCTGGCTGGAGTTAAGAATAGTATATCTGCCTCTCACAGTGCCCAGCACCTTCCCCGAGTTGGCCCTGGCTGGAGTTAGGAATATTATATCTGCCTCTCACAGTGCCCAGCACCTTCCCCGAGTTGGCCCTGGCTGGAGTTAAGAATAGTATATCTGCCTCTCACAGTGTCCAGCACCTTCCCCGAGTTGGACCTGGCTGGAGTTAGGAATAGTATATCTGCCTCTCACGGTGTCCGGCACCTTCCCCGCGTTGGCCCTGGCTGGAGTTAGGAATAGTATATCTGCCTCTCACAGTGCCCAGCACCTTCCCCGAGTTGGCCCTGGCTGGAGTTAGGAATAGTGTTAGAAATGGGATTTCTGGTTGGCTGAGCCTTGCGCCAAAGCCAGGCAGAAACCACCACTCTAGTCAGGGCAAGGAAGTTACACGCCAAAGATAACCCCTGCTCACCCCCTTGGTAGCTTGGCACGAGCAGACAGGCTTATCCCTGAGGCGATGTGTAAAGCGTTTGCGCGCGCACCCAGCAACAACACCCAAGGCCCACCACAAAGGAAACTCCACACAAGGTATTATATAAAAATAACCTTTGTATTATACACAACACATTAGATAAAAACACACACTTTACAATGTGCCAACAGGCACGGGCAGAATTTACAAGGGATTATATATACAGGGGACAGGGCCACATGGACCACTGTCAGGAATTAGCACTTTGTAGGAATAGCTTTAGAACGTAGGAATAATATTTGAGAACATAGCACACAATCACTGGAGCACTAAAAATAGAACATGTAGCACACAACCAGTAACTACTGGTATCAGAACGTACCACCTACGCAACCCTAACCACCTTTAGGAATACCACGCAGGGAACTAGGACCTCACTAGTACCACCTGTACTAAGGAGAAAACAACCACCTAAGTATCACTCTACCTGTAGGGGTCTAAGCACATAAACACAGGATGCATAAAATACATTTAGAGGTGTAAAGCACATGACGCATAAACATATTCAGAGGTGCAGGAAAGGAAACAAGAACACACTAGCATAATTACTACTAGTAAATCAATCTTCAATGCATAAACGCAGTTTAGGAAGGAGAATATCATAAAGATATTGCGCAGGCGCCAAAGTGCATATATAAAAATCACCAGGTACCCTAGGGGAGGGCACAATACAGAAAAAACTGTCCCCCAGGCCAACTGGCCTCTCAGGGGTGCAGAAATGACCAATCCAATAATGTCACGGCGCGACTGCGCAGGCTGCGCAAGCCAGGCGCCCAATGTACAACCTAAACGCTGCAGCTGCCCACTAAGTGCTGGGCAGCTGTGAACACGGAGTGTGGGCACCACTGTGCCTTTTAAAACAAATGTGGCATACCTTGGAGCCTCTCTGGGCTCGGCCAACAAGAATGCCCCCAAACGTTGGAGCCTGGTGGGCTCAATAAACAAACGTGCCCCGTTAGAGCCTCGTGGGCTCGAAATCAAAATGTGCCCCAACCGTTGGAGTCCCTCTCAGGGACTCGCGAGCCTCGCAGGCTCGTGAAACAATGTGCCCTGCTGGAGCGTACTAGCGCTCTACAACAAAGATTGGTCCCTCGTTGGAGCCTCACTCGGGCTCGGAACAACAATGCGCCCGGCTTGGGAGCGACCTCGCGCCCTTCCCACAATCAGGCCACCCTGACTCACCGGGTCGATTCCGCTGGGGGAGAAGGCTTCCCAGGACTCTGGCGGCATACGAAGCACTTCCCTCTGCTTCTCCGGAGTCCCGCTCAGGTCCGCACACCTCCCGGCTCCTCTTCTCGGCCGGACGTCCTGCAGAGAGAGCAGCGGCACTCACCGGGCACACGCAGGAGCGCGGGGTAGGCTCCCGCCGGCTTCCTGCTTAAACCACGCCCCCGTCCGAACACAAACTGCCTGACTTCCTCTGGGAGCCCGGCTGCGGCGGTGATTTTCAATCTCAGTAATCAGAGGGGTAGGCTCCCTCGTAGATGCGGTATACGGCGGGGTGGGCACCCGCCGCAAGAATAAGCAAATAAGCGGGGTGGGCACCCGCAAGCAGCTACGGCAATGTCCCTGGCAGGGTGGGCACCTGCCAGGAGACTCTAGAATCAGCAAATACGGGGCAAACGCCGGGTGGGCACCGGCTTTCAGAAATAAAGCGCTCCTAGCGCTAAGGAAAATAAAAGCGCTTCCAGGCGCTTAGGGACCCACATAAAGCGCTCCCAGCACTATGAGGGAAAGGAAAGCCCTTCCTGGTGCTTAAGGATAAAAAGAGCCACAAAGTCCAGCAAAAGTTCTTCCCTGCATGCAGCAGGGCAGGGGTGGGGGCAAGGCTGGACCCAGAGCCAGCTCACTGGGCCTCCAGGCAGGGAGGTAATCCAAGTGGCGGTCCTCTGGTCCAGCAGCAGCAGCAGCCCCCCCTCAGGTAAGATCCTGGCAGAGAACAGTTTCTGTGGGGACACAGCCCCATTTTTATACAGACAGACCCTTTGTTCTGGGTTCAGGGTGAGGGGGAAAACCAGTCGCAGCTGGTTGGGGAGCACCCTTGATGTGCTCAGCCCCTCACTCTATTCATTGGCAGGGCTAGGGTCGTCAGTCGCACCACAGGGGGCGGGGCCAGCATTGTGTTTGGAAAACCCTGTCCTATTCAGGACCCAGGTGGACTCCTCCCACCCATCTAGCTGATGATCTCCCCATTCACCACTGGGTGACTCATCCTGACACTGGGGAATCCCTAGCCCGTCACATGACACGACCAGCCAATCACGCGACAGACACACTGCACACAGAAGTGCCCACTTCTAGAAGTGGCACTTCCACACTAGGTACATACACGCCGCACACATCATCGCGCAGCATTCACTCCCACGAGTCCGCACATACCAAACTCGGGCCTGCACACCCCACGCATCAGGAACTACTAGGGACACATACATTCCCCATGCATTCCTATGGGAGGGCAGGCCTATCTCACCACATGCACTCAGAGCACGCACGCACTTTACCCTGGGACACAGGGAAAGTGCGCAGAAACCAACCAATCACCACACCAAGTCACCAGTAAAAATCAAAAAAGTTCAGGGGTGAACCTGCCAGAAGGGCCAAGTCCAACACAACCCCCTTCCAGCCAAAACGCAGGGCAGCCCAATCACCACCGTGATGGACTTCCCTGCTTGGGGCGATAGAACACGGACGCGGGCCCGCAACTGCAGGGACACCCTCCGGTTCTACGCCACGGCGAACCCATGGAATTCTTCCTAACACCACTGTCTGGACCAACTGGGCTACCCCACTGGTACTCCCAAGTTGTCCGCGGCCAAGACCAGGCCCTAGGCCACCCAGGTGCCACTGGTCTTTGCCTAACCACAGAGTGGGGGGTAGTAACCCCTGGCACATAGCGGCCATTCTCCACTCTTCCTCTCTGAAAGACAGGACTAGACTGCCACTGGTTCTCCAGCCTAGGGTCTACACCCTCAGGCGGACCAGGAGTCTCAGGGAAGGCTCTCCTCCCCCTACCTCTTCTCCTAGGGTTCCTCCTCCTCTGGCGAGGGGTACACCTAGAACGCCATTCCAACCCAGGGTTTAACCCCTCAGGTTGTACCGGGGGCAGAGGTGGGCTCTCCCACCCTCTGCACCCCCTTCCAGAACCCTGCTCCCTACCAACTGGGGCGGTACCTCTGGAAGAAGAACTGGTCGGGACGCTGATTACAGACGTCCCACCCTTCAGGTCAGGCTGATCCCGAACCTGGCCTTCCAACCTCCGGCCTAGAACCTTTGGTGGAATAATTGCCTGGCACTCCAGGACTTCTGGGGATCTCCACTCCATCCCCCTGAGGCTATCAAATGGCACGTATGTCGAGCGACTGTCTGTCTGGCGCTGATCTCCCGTCCCCTGTCCACCTGACAGTGCGCGGAGATCCCCCAGAACAGAAGTGGTGTCACCCTGGTCACTACACGGGAACCTAGCCCAACTGGGAAGTCCCTGACCCACCGGCTCTTCCACTGGGGAACTCATCCCCCAATCACTCACGCTGGACTCCTGTACCCTCCCTACCGGAGCGGTACCGCCAGACTCCAGAACCACAGGAGCCCTGGTTACAGGTGCCCCAGGTCCTCCACTCACTAAGAGATCTTCCTCAAGTGGACTAACAGGACAGCCTAGGTCCCCAACTTGGTGTTCCCTCATGAAACCATCCAAGTCCTGAGGCAGGGTTTCGGGCGTCTGGGGACCCTCGGTCACCCCCTCACTCCTGCTCCACTGAGCCAGGCAGCGAGCCCCTACACCCTCCTCGCTATCCTGGGACCTAGCTGGGCTACACTGAGCCTCCTCCACCACGCTGGGCTGGAGGATCTCTGACCCACTATTGTTGGAATCACTCACTAATGACACTAGAGAACCTCTGGCCCTTTCCCAGCGCTCTGCTTCCTCTGCAAGTTTCCATGGACAAAAAGAGTTATACCTCAACAGGTGTTGGCGCAACCCTGGAGAACAACTACTGAGCATCTGCTCCTTGATAATCATATTTAGTACTCCATCCAAATCCTGCTCCGGGTTAAACACCAACCAGTCCACCAGTGCATCATGACATTCCTCCACAGCCTCCTCCCAAGACTGGTGAGACAGCTTCTTACTGCCCCTGAACTTCAACCTACATTCCTCCTCTCTGGAACAAGGTACCACCCTCGGGGGACTGGGACTCTCTGTACTGCACTTTATATCGCTGCCCCCCCTGGACTCCACCCTCACTGGGGAATCCAGAAAACTACCACTACACTCAGGGGACAAGGAAAGGGATGAGGCGCTATCTCCTACGCTGGACCCAGCAAGGGACTCCCTACCTACGGGGTCCTCACTCTCTACTGGAGTCCAGGTACTGTCATCTTCTTCTAAATCTTCAGGGCTCCCCACGGACCCACCACCCTCCAGGTGTGAGGCCCGGGCCCTTTCTTCCTCACTGCGCTCACGTTCCCATTCATCTGCTTGCCATCCAATCATGTAGTTCCTCAATTCGTACACAGTGTCTGACTCGCTCACCCCTATGTTTCTCTCTCTACAGAACCTTTCCAACTCCTGCATACTGTAATAAACTAGATCACTGAGATCAAAAGCAGGCTCCATTCTGGCAGACGTTCTAGAGAAAAGATCACACAGGGAACCTAGGGGTCTGAGCTTAACAGGAGTACACACTTCACAAAAAGATTCAGCAAGCTCTCTAACCCAGAGAACTCACACTCACTTGCCTAGTGCCACTCACCACTCATCCACACACAACCCTCCCCTCGGACTGGTAAGGCAGTTTCTACCACCCCTGATTCCTCAACCTGACCACCACGTGACACAGGTACCAACTCTGGGCGCAGGGCGGGGGACAAATGTACTGGACACTATTACGCTGCCACCACTGGATCCCACCCTCTGGTGAATCCAGAAACACAATGCACTAAGGGGGATGATCTACCCTCCCGAGCTAGGGACACCTAACTCACAGTGCACAAAAGCACATTTCCAAGGAAATGACAATTAAAAACAATCTTAGAACAATAATCCCTATACCATGTGATTTATCTAAATGCAGAGTTTTGTAGTGCGGCCAGTTGCCGCTGCGGTACAGCGCAAACGCAAGTCCAAATCCCACCGCTGATCACCAATGTTAGAAATGGGATTTCTGGTTGGCTGAGCCTTGCGCCAAAGCCAGGCAGAAACCACCACTCTAGTCAGGGCAAGGAAGTTACACGCCAAAGATAACCCCTGCTCACCCCCTTGGTAGCTTGGCACGAGCAGACAGGCTTATCCCTGAGGCGATGTGTAAAGCGTTTGCGCGCGCACCCAGCAACAACACCCAAGGCCCACCACAAAGGAAACTCCACACAAGGTATTATATAAAAATAACCTTTGTATTATACACAACACATTAGATAAAAACACACACTTTACAATGTGCCAACAGGCACGGGCAGAATTTACAAGGGATTATATATACAGGGGACAGGGCCACATGGACCACTGTCAGGAATTAGCACTTTGTAGGAATAGCTTTAGAACGTAGGAATAATATTTGAGAACATAGCACACAATCACTGGAGCACTAAAAATAGAACATGTAGCACACAACCAGTAACTACTGGTATCAGAACGTACCACCTACGCAACCCTAACCACCTTTAGGAATACCACGCAGGGAACTAGGACCTCACTAGTACCACCTGTACTAAGGAGAAAACAACCACCTAAGTATCACTCTACCTGTAGGGGTCTAAGCACATAAACACAGGATGCATAAAATACATTTAGAGGTGTAAAGCACATGACGCATAAACATATTCAGAGGTGCAGGAAAGGAAACAAGAACACACTAGCATAATTACTACTAGTAAATCAATCTTCAATGCATAAACGCAGTTTAGGAAGGAGAATATCATAAAGATATTGCGCAGGCGCCAAAGTGCATATATAAAAATCACCAGGTACCCTAGGGGAGGGCACAATACAGAAAAAACTGTCCCCCAGGCCAACTGGCCTCTCAGGGGTGCAGAAATGACCAATCCAATAATGTCACGGCGCGACTGCGCAGGCTGCGCAAGCCAGGCGCCCAATGTACAACCTAAACGCTGCAGCTGCCCACTAAGTGCTGGGCAGCTGTGAACACGGAGTGTGGGCACCACTGTGCCTTTTAAAACAAATGTGGCATACCTTGGAGCCTCTCTGGGCTCGGCCAACAAGAATGCCCCCAAACGTTGGAGCCTGGTGGGCTCAATAAACAAACGTGCCCCGTTAGAGCCTCGTGGGCTCGAAATCAAAATGTGCCCCAACCGTTGGAGTCCCTCTCAGGGACTCGCGAGCCTCGCAGGCTCGTGAAACAATGTGCCCTGCTGGAGCGTACTAGCGCTCTACAACAAAGATTGGTCCCTCGTTGGAGCCTCACTCGGGCTCGGAACAACAATGCGCCCGGCTTGGGAGCGACCTCGCGCCCTTCCCACAATCAGGCCACCCTGACTCACCGGGTCGATTCCGCTGGGGGAGAAGGCTTCCCAGGACTCTGGCGGCATACGAAGCACTTCCCTCTGCTTCTCCGGAGTCCCGCTCAGGTCCGCACACCTCCCGGCTCCTCTTCTCGGCCGGACGTCCTGCAGAGAGAGCAGCGGCACTCACCGGGCACACGCAGGAGCGCGGGGTAGGCTCCCGCCGGCTTCCTGCTTAAACCACGCCCCCGTCCGAACACAAACTGCCTGACTTCCTCTGGGAGCCCGGCTGCGGCGGTGATTTTCAATCTCAGTAATCAGAGGGGTAGGCTCCCTCGTAGATGCGGTATACGGCGGGGTGGGCACCCGCCGCAAGAATAAGCAAATAAGCGGGGTGGGCACCCGCAAGCAGCTACGGCAATGTCCCTGGCAGGGTGGGCACCTGCCAGGAGACTCTAGAATCAGCAAATACGGGGCAAACGCCGGGTGGGCACCGGCTTTCAGAAATAAAGCGCTCCTAGCGCTAAGGAAAATAAAAGCGCTTCCAGGCGCTTAGGGACCCACATAAAGCGCTCCCAGCACTATGAGGGAAAGGAAAGCCCTTCCTGGTGCTTAAGGATAAAAAGAGCCACAAAGTCCAGCAAAAGTTCTTCCCTGCATGCAGCAGGGCAGGGGTGGGGGCAAGGCTGGACCCAGAGCCAGCTCACTGGGCCTCCAGGCAGGGAGGTAATCCAAGTGGCGGTCCTCTGGTCCAGCAGCAGCAGCAGCCCCCCCTCAGGTAAGATCCTGGCAGAGAACAGTTTCTGTGGGGACACAGCCCCATTTTTATACAGACAGACCCTTTGTTCTGGGTTCAGGGTGAGGGGGAAAACCAGTCGCAGCTGGTTGGGGAGCACCCTTGATGTGCTCAGCCCCTCACTCTATTCATTGGCAGGGCTAGGGTCGTCAGTCGCACCACAGGGGGCGGGGCCAGCATTGTGTTTGGAAAACCCTGTCCTATTCAGGACCCAGGTGGACTCCTCCCACCCATCTAGCTGATGATCTCCCCATTCACCACTGGGTGACTCATCCTGACACTGGGGAATCCCTAGCCCGTCACATGACACGACCAGCCAATCACGCGACAGACACACTGCACACAGAAGTGCCCACTTCTAGAAGTGGCACTTCCACACTAGGTACATACACGCCGCACACATCATCGCGCAGCATTCACTCCCACGAGTCCGCACATACCAAACTCGGGCCTGCACACCCCACGCATCAGGAACTACTAGGGACACATACATTCCCCATGCATTCCTATGGGAGGGCAGGCCTATCTCACCACATGCACTCAGAGCACGCACGCACTTTACCCTGGGACACAGGGAAAGTGCGCAGAAACCAACCAATCACCACACCAAGTCACCAGTAAAAATCAAAAAAGTTCAGGGGTGAACCTGCCAGAAGGGCCAAGTCCAACAAATAGTATATCTGCCTCTCACAGTGCCCAGCACCTTCCCCGAGTTGGCCCTGGTTGGAGTTAGGAATAGTATATCTGCCTCTCACAGTGCCCAGCACCTTCCCCGAGTTGGCCCTGGCTGGAGTTAGGAATAGTATATCTGCCCCCTTCCAGTGTCCAGCACCTTCCCCGAGTTGGCCCTGGCTGGAGTTAGGAATAGTATATCTGCCTCTCACAGTGTCTAGCACCTTCCCCGAGTTGGCCCTGGCTGGAGTTAGAAATAGTATATCTGCCTCTCACAGTGTCCAGCACCTTCCCCGAGTTGGCCCTGGCTGGAGTTAGGAATAGTATATCTGCATCTCACAGTGTCCAGCACCTTCCCCGAGTTGGCCCTGGCTGGAGTTAGGAATAGTATATCTGCCTCTCACAGTGTCCAGCACCTTCCCCGAGTTGGCCCTGGCTGGAGTTAGGAATAGTATATCTGCCTCTCACAGTGTCCACCACCTTCCCCGCGTTGGCCCTGGCTGGAGTTAGGAATAGTATATCTGCCTCTCACAGTGCCCAGCACCTTCCCCGAGTTGGCCCTGGCTGGAGTTAGGAATAGTATATCTGCCTCTCACAGTGCCCAGCACCTTCCCAGAGTTGGCCCTGGCTGGAGTTAGGAATAGTATATCTGCCCCTCACAGTGCCCAGCACCTTCCCCGAGATAGCCCTGGCTGGAGTTAAGAATAGTATATCTGCCTCTCACAGTGTCCAGCACCTTCCCCGAGATAGCCCTGGCTGGAGTTAAGAATAGTATATCTGCCTCTCACAGTGTCCAGCACCTTCCCCGAGTTGGCCCTGGCTGGAGTTAGGAATAGTATATCTGCCTCTCACAGTGTCCAGCACCTTCCCCGAGTTGGCCCTGGCTGGAGTTAGGAATAGTATATCTGCCTCTCACAGTGTCCAGCACCTTCCCCGAGTTGGCCCTGGCTGGAGTTAGGAATAGTATATCTGCCTCTCACAGTGTCCAGCACCTTCCCCGAGATAGCCCTGGCTGGAGTTAAGAATAGTATATCTGCCTCTCACAGTGTCCAGCACCTTCCCCGAGTTGGCCCTGGCTGGAGTTAGGAATAGTATATCTGCCTCTCACAGTGTCCAGCACCTTCCCCGAGTTGGCCCTGGCTGGAGTTAGGAATAGTATATCTGCCTCTCACAGTGTCCAGCACCTTCCCCGAGATAGCCCTGGCTGGAGTTAAGAATAGTATATCTGCCTCTCACAGTGTCCAGCACCTTCCCCGAGTTGGCCCTGGCTGGAGTTAGGAATAGTATATCTGCCTCTCACAGTGTCCAGCACCTTCCCCGAGTTGGCCCTGGCTGGAGTTAGGAATAGTATATCTGCCTCTCACAGTGTCCAGCACCTTCCCCGAGTTGGCCCTGGCTGGAGTTAGGAATAGTATATCTGCCTCTCACAGTGTCCAGCACCTTCCCCGAGTTGGCCCTGGCTGGAGTTAGGAATAGTATATCTGCCTCTCACGGTGTCCGGCACCTTCCCCGCGTTGGCCCTGGCTGGAGTTAGGAATAGTATATCTGCCTCTCACAGTGTCCAGCACCTTCCCCGCGTTGGCCCTAGCTGGAGTTAGGAATAGTATATCTGCCTCTCACAGTGTCCAGCACCTTCCCCGAGTTGGCCCTGGCTGGAGTTAAGAATAGTATATCTGCCTCTCACAGTGCCCAGCACCTTCCCTGAGTTGGCCCTGGCTGGAGTTAGGAATAGTATATCTGCCTCTCACAGTGCCCAGCACCTTCCCCGAGTTGGCCCTGGCTGGAGTTAGGAATAGTATATCTGCCTCTCACGGTGTCCGGCACCTTCCCCGCGTTGGCCCTGGCTGGAGTTAGGAATAGTATATCTGCCTCTCACAGTGTCCAGCACCTTCCCCGCGTTGGCCCTAGCTGGAGTTAGGAATAGTATATCTGCCTCTCACAGTGTCCAGCACCTTCCCCGAGTTGGCCCTGGCTGGAGTTAAGAATAGTTTATCTGCCTCTCACAGTGCCCAGCACCTTCCCCGAGTTGGCCCTGGCTGGAGTTAGGAATAGTATATCTGCCTCTCACAGTGCCCAGCACCTTCCCCGAGTTGGCCCTGGCTGGAGTTAGGAATAGTATATCTGCCTCTCACAGTGTCCAGCACCTTCCCCGAGTTGGCGCTGGCTGGAGTTAGGAATAGTATATCTGCCTCTCACAGTGTCCAGCACCTTCCCCGAGTTGGCCCTGGCTGGAGTTAGGAATAGTATATCTGCCTCTCACGGTGTCCGGCACCTTCCCCGCGTTGGCCCTGGCTGGAGTTAGGAATAGTATATCTGCCTCTCACAGTGTCCAGCACCTTCCCCGCGTTGGCCCTGGCTGGAGTTAGGAATAGTATATCTGCCTCTCACAGTGTCCAGCACCTTCCCCGAGTTGGCCCTCGCTGGAGTTAAGAATAGTATATCTGCCTCTCACAGTGCCCAGCACCTTCCCCGAGTTGGCCCTGGCTGGAGTTAGGAATAGTATATCTGCCTCTCACAGTGCCCAGCACCTTCCCCGAGTTGGCCCTGGCTGGAGTTAGGAATAGTATATCTGCCTCTCACAGTGTCCAGCACCTTCCCCGAGATAGCCCTGGCTGGAGTTAAGAATAGTATATCTGCCTCTCACAGTGTCCAGCACCTTCCCCGAGTTGGCCCTGGCTGGAGTTAGGAATAGTATATCTGCCTCTCACGGTGTCCGGCACCTTCCCCGATATATCCCTGGCTGGAGTTAGGAATAGTATATCTGCCTCTCACAGTGTCCAGCACCTTCCCCGAGTTGGCCCTGGCTGGAGTTAGGAATAGTATATCTGCCCCTCACAGTGTCCAGCTTCTTCCCCGATATAGCCCTGGCTGGAGTTAAGAATAGTATATCTGCCTCTCACAGTGTCCAGCACCTTCCCCGAGTTGGCCCTGGCTGGAGTTAGGAATAGTATATCTGCCTCTCACAGTGTCCAGCACCTTCCCCGAGTTGGCCCTGGCTGGAGTTAGGAATAGTATATCTGCCTCTCACAGTGTCCAGCACCTTCCCCGAGTTGGCCCTCGCTGGAGTTAAGAATAGTATATCTGCCTCTCACAGTGCCCAGCACCTTCCCCGAGTTGGCCCTGGCTGGAGTTAGGAATAGTATATCTGCCTCTCACAGTGTCCAGCACCTTCCCCGAGTTGGCCCTCGCTGGAGTTAAGAATAGTATATCTGCCTCTCACAGTGCCCAGCACCTTCCCCGAGTTGGCCCTGGCTGGAGTTAGGAATAGTATATCTGCCTCTCACAGTGTCTAGCACCTTCCCCGATATAGCCCTGGCTGGAGTTAGGAATAGTATATCTGCCTCTCACAGTGCCCAGCACCTTCCCCGAGTTGGCCCTGGCTGGAGTTAGGAATAGTATATCTGCCTCTCACAGTGCCCAGCACCTTCCCCGAGTAGGCCCTGGCTGGAGTTAGGAATAGTATATCTGCCTCTCACAGTGTCTAGCACCTTCCCCGATATAGCCCTGGCTGGAGTTAGGAATAGTATATCTGCCTCTCACAGTGTCCAGCACCTTCCCCGAGTTGGCCCTGGCTGGAGTTAGGAATAGTATATCTGCCTGTCACAGTGTCCAGCACCTTCCCCGCGTTGGCCCTGGCTGGAGTTAGGAATAGTATATCTGCCCCTCACAGTGTCCAGCTTCTTCCCCCACTTATAATTAATGACTTAATAATTTCAGTAAATATTTAACTTGTGTTTGCCAAAGGAGCACACTAGCTGATATATGTGTTTCTTCGGTAATATTGTCTGAAAGTGCTTCTAGAAAAAAATGATTTCATATTCCCATTGTTTTTAAGTAGTTATTATTATTATTTGTTATTATAAATTTTATTAGCATTTAAGTTATATGAATACATTCCAATAATATATTGGTGAAGCATACAGTGGTGCTCGTCAACAAAGTTCAAAATAACGTCTATAAACGCACAGCTTATACAATAACAACAATTAAACATCCCAATCCCCTCAGCAGTAGGTCCGTCATGTGTGTTATGGTGTGACCTGGTCTGCATGGGCACGGACCTCTACTCTGGTAATTTGTGACATTGTGCGTAGAACGGCCTCCCAGAAGCGAGTGATTATTCGGCAGTCCCAGACTGTATGCCAGAAGGTGCCTTCAGCGCCACAGTGTCGGCGAGAGAAAGGATTGTCTAACCTGCCTAGCTTGTGCAGCAGGGTTCTTGTGTAATATATGAGATGTTAAAGTTTTAGTTGTAATAACTTTAGTGTAGATGGTATTGCCACCTCCCTCGGGGACGCCAGGGCTGCCTGCCAGTCTTCCTCATCCAAATCTCCTAGGTCTACCTCCCATTTCTCCTTAAGGGCCGTCGTGGGATCCTGCTGATAATTTATTATCTTACAGCATGTGAGAGAGATGGCTTTTGTCTGGAGGTGTTCTGTAAGAAGTCTGTCCTCTAATGGGGAGGAAGTGTACCAAGCTTGCTAGATAACATGTTACAATTGTCGGAATCACTGCTAGAAGTGCATGTCGGACCTGCATGTATCTATAAGTTTCTGTCTGCGCCAAATGGTAGGTGGCTTGGAGTTGGACCAAAGGTACAACATCGCCTTTTTTCCACAAGTCCCCCACCCTGCAGATACCTATTAGATCCCACTGTTGGAAGACCTTGGTGTTTCGTAGTCTTCCTAACTTTCAGGTATCCCACAATGGCGTAGCTTGCATAAGAGTCCCTTCCCAGCCCAGTGCTCGCTGAGCCGCGGGTCAAATTTGTAGTGTGTGAGCCGTGGGGCCTGTATATTGCAGCTTCTTAATTCTATTATACAGTGCTCCCATTATCCCCTCGGGATCGAGGAGATGCCGGTCCATACGTTACGCCGGATCGTCTTGCGATGCATGGAGCCACTGGTTTATTACAGTGAGTTGCGATGTACAGTAGTATGTATGTATGTTCGGGAGGGCAATTCCCCCGTCGTACCAGCCCTTTACTAGTTTTTTCATTGTGATACAGGCTGATCCCCCGTCCCATAGAAGTTTAGTCACCTCAGTATTAAGCAGCTTGAAGAATGAGGGGGGGGGTCAGGAAGGGGGTGTTCTGTAGGACATATAAGAATCTGGGTAGCGCCATCATTTTGAAGAGGGCCGCTGTTCCTAACAGGGTAAGTGGTAGTGAACGCCAGTGCTTCACATCTTGGCAAAACCGACCCAGGGGCTTCATGAGGTTTTCTTCAATAAAGAGCGTGACTTGAGGGGCGATATAAATGCCGAGGTATTTAAAACCCCATCCGCTATTTGAATCACAGTTTCTTGGCAGTCTGGGCGGGGGGTCATGAAGGATGTAGAGCAATGATTTTGACCAATTAATGGTATAACCTGAAGCTTTGCCATAAGCCGCACAAATATCTAATAGACAGTTAATGGATCAAGATGGGGAGGTCATGTAGAGTAACACATCATCTGCATATAGTGATATGCCGTCTTCCCATCCCATCGTCCACCATAGCCACCTGATAACCGGATCCTGGCGTATCCAGGAAGCGAGCGGCTCCAGCATGACAGCGAACAGAAGCGGGCAAAGCGGGCCCCCCTGTCTCGTTCCCTTGCCCATAGGGAAGTCTTCCGAAGTGCGGCCATTCGCTACTACATGTGCCGTGGGCTTGTTATATAATAAGGGTACCCAGACACAGAATTTGGGCCCGAATCCCAAATGACGGAGAACTGCAAAGAGGAAGGGCCATTCCACCATGTCGTATGCCATAAGGGAGTCCAACGAAAGAATTACGGCTTCTTCTACAATGGTGTGCTGTCGTGCTATGACTCCGTGGAGCTTCCGGAGATTTAGGGTCGTGTTATGATGGGGCATGAAGCCCGATTGGTCCGGGTGGATCAAGATAGTTAGGTATGACTGAAGTCGTATTGCCAGTGCCTTGGCCAATATTTTTGCCTCAGCATTTATAAGTGATATTGGTCTGTATGACGCGCATTCTTGCGGTGGCTTGCCCGCCTTATGAATTGCGACTATGGTCGCTAAGTGTTGATCCCTGGGGAGTTCTCCCACCTCTAAACTGGCCTTGTACATATTTAGAAGGTGTGGCGTGAGCTGGGTCCTCATTTTTTTAATAGAGTTCTACCGGGATCCCATTAGGCCCCATGGCTTTCCCGGTATGCAGTGCCCCAATTGCTAGGGTGAGTTCGTCTGTAGTTAGTTCGGCGTCAAGAGCCAAAGCTGCGTCACCCAGCAGCGTGGGCATGTGAATATCCTTGAGAAAGGACACATTGTCGTCAATTGTATTTGTGGCAGTTGGTGTGTATACCTCCATGTAATGTGAGGCGAGCGTGTCCACTATCCGTTGTGGGTCTGTGGTTACCTCGAGTAGCTTGCCAGCCTTATCGCCCATCTTGTATATAGTATGCTGTGTTGCTGTGAGCTTTGCCTTTGCCTCTTCCCATGCGAATGCTTTATATTCCTGCTGCGCTAAGCTTAACGCATGGGTTGTAGCATCAGTGAAATCAAGTGCGTGGTTTGTCTCTGCATCGGCCACTTCCTGTTCTAGGTCTCCCAACTTCGCCCTCTGCGATTTCTTGTGTCCAGTTATGAATTAAATTGCATGACTGCGTAGTACTGTTTTGTAGGCTCCCCAAAGTATTACAGGGGACGACACTGAGCGTTCATTCTCGGTGAAGTAATGTTTTGTGGCCGCGCTAAATCCCTTGCATATTTTCGGGATTTTGAGATATCCCGGATGTATTGGGAATATTCGGCGCCGTATTGTGTCAGGGGACACATATGTCATGTACAGAGATGAGTGATCAGATATTCCTCGGGGTAGGTGTTGAATTTCTGCGACCTGATGTAGCCCAGTCGCTATCGTGAATATGTAGTCAATTCTAGAGAGGCTATTGTGTACCCCCGAGAGGTGCGTGAATTATCTCTCCTGCGGGTATTTAGATCTCCAAATGTCAATTAAGTGTATGGCATCAATGAAGCCTGCCAATTTGAGATTTGCACTGCCTGGGTCTCTGGGTGGCTGCTTATCTAGAGATGCATCTATTATGGCATTGAAATCTCCCCCCATGATAATGTCTCCTTGTGGCAAGGACAGTAAAAATTTGCCTAACGCTGGGAAGGTTATTTGATGTAGTGTCGGCGGGATATATACTGAGACTACTTTAAAGGAACGCCCTTCCCACTGGCATATCAGCGCCGCAAAGCACCCACGCTCATTTGTTTTGGATCTGGTGAGTATCAGTGGGAAGCGTTTGTTTAACAGAATTCCTACCCCGCGAGAGCCGGAGGTGAATTCCGAATTAATTGCCATCTTGTATCCCCATCTGCCCAACGCCTTAGTGGCTGAACCCGTCAGATGTGTTTCCTGTATAAGTGCTATCGCTGGACCTTTGCGTTTTATGTATTGGAGGACCAGACCCCTTTTAATCTTGTCTCCCAGTCCGTTTATGTTCCATGATAGTACCGTGAGAGGAGGGGGCGGCCCCTCAGGGTTCTGGGATGGGCCGTCCGCGGTGCCTGCTAGCGGGTTTGTGTGTGCCATGTGTCCATGTATCGGAATAGGGATGTGGAGCCCACTGCATTGTCCACCTTAGTATGCTGTTGTGAATGCTGTATAACAAACTCAACAAAAAACAAACTCAAATCCGAGAACTGTCCCTCTTTTCCCTCCCACCTCCCTGCCCGGCGGTCCCCAAACTACCCGCCACCCCAACTGTGCAGAGGGCTTTGTCCCCATAACTAGTACTTGCGTGGGGGGTCCGAGTCTATCCGAGATCGTCAGAGGCCCGCTTGATGTGTTCGTACAGTATAGGCCTATGACATATCAGGAGGTAAAGAGACCACCCCTGGAAACGTGGTCATCTCGATATCCGGTCTGCACGTGTAGAGCGCAGGATATCGGTAGAGTCAATGCGCCTTCAAGGAGGGGCGAGCTATAACTGAATTTTAAAGAAAGTCTCCAATGGTAGGTGGTAGGTGAAGGTAATTCAGTCCCCTTTGGTACTGGAGTCAGTGGATCTTGACCTCTGCGACTCCTGGCGTCGGTGTTGCTGCTGGGCCCTTGGTTTCCCAAGCTTCGTCGCTGGGCGCCATCCTTCTAGCCAGTCTCGGGTTTCCTCCGGTGTGGCAAAGAACCATGTTTTCCCTTCTGCCTCTACTCGCAGTTTCGCCGGGAAGAGCATTGAGTATTTGAGTTCTTGGATCCTCAGCTCTTTTTTAACTTCCAGAAAACTGCGGTGCTGTTTTGTCACCGCTGCTGTGTAATCTGCATACAGCGTGATCACCGGATTTTCCAGACGGATGGTTGGGGCTATTCTTGCCGCCTGCAAAATTGCGTCCCGGTCGTGGAAGTTAAAGATGCGTGCTAGAATCGGTCTGGGGGGGTGCCCCTGGTTTGGGCCTGCCCCCGGTATACGATGCACTCTTTCCACAGAGAAGAAACTCGATAGTCATCGCGTTTGAGGCTGGTTGTTGATAAGGTCTTCAACGAAGAGGTCCAAGGCAGGTCCTCCCACATTTTCTGGTACGCCAATTATGCAAATATTATTGCGCAGTGAGCGGCCTTCTTGATCGTCCATTTTGGCGAGGATTAGCTTATTGTCTGCCTCGAACTGGCGTACCTGGCGTTGCAGCGTGGCCGTATCTGTGGACAGTGCCATCACTGTGGACTCAAACCTCAGTTAGTCTTTCCGACAATTTTGATAAATCCGCCCGTATCAGAGATATATCCGTTGAGATTGTACCTACTGGACTTGTTGTAGGGCAGCCATGATGTCCACTAGTGTGACTGCTTCCCGTACTTGCGCGTGGGAGCCTCTGTCTGTACCGGGTTCAAATGCTGCTTTTCTGCCTGATCTTTGGTGTATGCAAATTTCTCCAGCTTGCCAGCAGGTACTGCGCGTGGACCACGGCCTGCCATCTTGTCCCACGTAACCTTGTCCCTCTGGTTGCCAAGGGGGGCGGGCGTAATCGCCACTGCCTGCCGCGGGATAAGTTGCACCGCACAGCCTCTCGTGTTTCCTGTCCTTTAATCCCCTGGCAATGTTGGCCGAAGGAGGTGGTGTTTTAGCGTATAATATGTCTGTTTAGATTATGGCGCTTTGAGGCCCCTGGTGTGGAGGCCTGTTTCACCTCCCGGTAATCAATGCCAGTTCAGAGTCTCTCAGAGGGGGTCTAAGAAAGGAGCTGCAGCTAGGGTGTGGTGGTGAGTGGGGCTGTGCCAGAGCCCCGTCGTCTGCGCAGGGCCGCCAGGGCCCAGTCCCCGGATCACTGAGGATTAGCCACTCGAAGTTGGTGCTGTAGTGTTCAGTAGGGGGGACGACACTTCCCCGCCGTCCAGAGCTTACGGCCTCTCGGAGCGCCCTCTGCACTCTCCACTCAGCGCTACAGTTTATTGGGCCAATCCATCTGTCTTAGTATGCCAGGGGGGGGGTCACGCGTGGTTCTCCAGGGGGGTGTCACCAGGAGCCGTTGCCGTCCGACGCCATCGCCGCTACACAATCCTCTCCCCCACACAATCGCACCGGAAAGCGCTCCTATGCCAGTGGGCATCCTTAAGATTCTTCACACCGCAAGCGTCACCAGGCTCACCCTATATGCCGTTTTAGCAGTCCGCAGTATTACGTTTCCTCCGCGGGTCTGCAGAGCAGGGCAGTCATCCGATTCTGGTTGTTGCCGTCACCATGCACCGCCCCTTGCTCCGCTGTCGCAGGAGATCAGGAGCACCCGAGGTCCCAGCTCAAGCGAGGCTGGAAGGCCCTCCTACACCACTGCAAATATCTCGGCGGCCGTTCTGCCCACGAAGTCCCAGAGGGGCGCGATCTGTGCCGCTAGTTTTCTGATTGAGGCGCCCCTCGTTTCACCCGTATGCAGGCAGGAGAAGTGCTCAGATTAATTACAGGGGCTCTCCCGATCACAGTGCTCACTCAGGCTGAGGCCATCTTACTCAGCCGCGAGCCACACCCCCCAGTAGTTATTATTAATAACATCAATGCAGTCATAATAATACTTGCATTGATTGAGAGAGCGCAGTATTTGAGAAACAGTCTCAGTCACACTCTCCTCTCAGCAGTGAGTGTGGTTACCTCACAAGTCTAACACTGAACACAAAACGGTGGACGTCCATTTTTATATCTATAAGGGATTACCAAACTTTTCAACAAAATAACTGGTGTAACACTTGTTTTAATGCTAGGAAATGTATGACTTAACATATATTTTTAGTAAAAGTGATTTTTGCCATGTTTTTTACCTTCTTTAGTATGTTTGTCCACCTCAGTTGGGGACAGACGTGCAGATTTAGTACGGCTCCACAATTCGACCCTTGCGTGGCTTTAAAGATAGTTTCGTACCATTTGCATTACTTTGTGTTCTAATGTATTGGGTTGCATGTCACAATTGTAATATTTTTTGAGCTTGTGCTAGGCAAGTACATTTGTATGGCCAATTTTAAATTTACATTATTAGGAACATTATGGTTAGTTCTATATAAAAACTGAGTGTAATTGCAGTCGTTATAATGCTTTTTAAATTTTTTATGTAAAAAAACAACATTTCCATTAAAAACAAAAATGTGTTGTAAAAGTATGCGTAGTAAATGTAAACGTGATAAATGTATGCATGGTTGGTAAAGGTACTTTCAATGTTATCCTATGTGTGTGCGTTGTAAAGGTATGCACTGTAAAGACTTATTTGTGCTAAAGGCATGTGTTGTATTGTTACACAACTATGTGGCCTATTAGGATGGCGGGCGGACTTTTGTCCGCCCGCCACCCTAGCGGTGCTGGGTCCGGCTGCCAGTGGTGCGGCGGTCCCACACCAGCAATTAGGATGCCACCGTGGCATCCTCTATTCCCAGCATTGTGGCGGGCGATGCTCACAGGACAGCCCGCCACAATGCTGGGAATGCACATCCTGTATTGGCATGCACAAGGTGACAGGCACCGCGCGGTGCCTGCCACTTTGTCTGTGCCAATGCAGGGGGGTACCATAGGTACCCTCCCACCCCCCAACATCCTGGGGGCCCACAACGGGCCCCCCAACTGCAAAATCCGCATGTCTTTCCGTGGCGGCAATGCCCGCCATCATAATATGGCGGGGGAAATGGGAGGCGGGCTGGGGATGATGTCGGGCAGATCGCCACCACCACGTGGGCGGCAGCGATCCGCCCGACATCATAATAGACCCCGATGTCTCTTGGCGGGGGTGGAGACATGCTGCGGAATAGGGGAAGTGGGGCTGGATGTTTGTTTGCTCTCTTTTTTTCCCCGTTTATCTTTCTATGCCTAATCTACCTTTCCTGGGAAAAGCCAATTTACTGATCACTTGACTTTTTGTTAACATGCACACATTTTGACTTGCAATGATAATTTCCTCTATATTTACATTATTGGCTTTTGTCGTTCCTGACAACAAATGTTCTATTTGATTGGACGACATACGATGTAAATGCATTGATATATTGTACACTTGAAAGTGCTGCTTTGTTATGTTTTTCTATTTCAATAAAAATATGTTTAAAAAAAAAAAAACACATGTCCGTAGGGAGCACTGAGATACCTTTGATTGGCACATGAGGAAGACATTGACATGCAACTTGACTGCAATGAAACAGTGCATTTTGCAGGCTGCTGTTGAGGCACAATCATGGCAGTGTAATTTTCTTCACAGTCCCATAAAATTACGCAGGCATAGGAGCCACCTACCAAACGTTATCTAAAGCACTCACTGTGAATCGAAATGTGTTCACTACTCCACACTTGCCACAAAGCTCATGCTGATTAGTTCTCCACACAAGGTTCACTTTGAACAACTCCTGGGTTGTGGTCACCTCTGCCTGGCTAACTCATTGACAAACAATTGTTTTAACGTAGAAGAAGACAAAACTTGGGGAATGAAAAGATGGCCGCCAGATGGGAGCCTCTCCAACCGGCTCCTGAGAGCTTTGCCAATCTTCTTCCAATAGTAGGTCACCTCTACATCCAAATCTCGCTTCTGGTCCAATCCTTCTCTACATGTGAACATCATGAATATCGCTTGAGAGCTGATTTAGATCCTAGAAGTATAACAAAATCAGTCAACTGACCTGCCATGTCTAACTGTCACTGAGGTTTTACAGAATTTGTCAACTTTTAGCCATCCACGCTGCATAGCTTCCTCCACGTTGACTGCATTCTCACTGATCATTAATTCAATTATTTTGTGAAGAATTGTGATTCTCCTATTACCATGACCAGAGAATCTGGATTTCATTAAAGACACGGAGGCTAACATTATGCATGCATTATTCCTTTAATGCAACTTCAAGCAGCCATTTTAAAATAAACATCCCAAAGCAAAGCTCTAGAATGTTCATATGTTACGATGGCAACAGGAATACACAGATCTGCCTCTTTTAAATGCAATGCGAAAGGTAAAGTTCTTCTAAAAAGTAACGATTTCTCCTTAAATGCAATGAAGAATTCCAAGTAGTAAGAAGGCGTGATGCCGAGACTTGCTTGAACTGTATCTTGATGAGGAGCCAATCAAGTTGATTAACTGAAAAAGGATAAAATATTAGGAATTGAATATAACGTCCTATGTAAAGGGGAAGAGAATTGGTGATAATATTGCATAATATAGGTAAAAAATATGATGAAAACTGAGTTATGTTCTCACCAAAACATTAACTTAATTTAGAACTCTAAGATTACGACAAATGCATGGAGGGTTTGGATGATCTTAGCCTCCGTGTCTTTAATGAAATCCAGATTCTCTGGTCATGGTAATAGGAGAATCGCAATTTCATTACAAGACTGGAGGCTACCATTATGCATGTTGGCAGTCTAGTAAAACTACGTCAGACATATGTTTGACAGGTTTGCAGTGATGTTTTGCAAATGTATAGGACCTGGACCAGTCTGCTGCCTTTAGAATGTCAACTAACTCACCTCCTTTCCAAAAAGATTGGCTAGCCATAGCGCCTCCTAAAGAATGTGCTTGAAATTTTGGAGATCAATGCTTGCCATTTGCATAGCCAGTTAACCCATCTGGCTATGGAAGAAGAGACCGGATTGAAGGGTTTAACAAAGGAAATAAGAAGCTGGTTTACACCAGCGGTGATATGTTTGTTCATCCTTGAATCATACTCCTTCATACAATCTACCATGCAAGCATTGCATCTAGGGTAAAAATTCATATCAGACATTGTTTTTGTTCTCTTCATAATTTCAAATCTGACGCCGAAGGCGTCATATGATCTGTTAGTTACTTCCAGTGCTTTAACATCCGAAACCCTACGGCAGGATATTAGATAGGAGAGAAGCTAGTTTAATAGAGTTTTTTATTATCTAGCAGGTTATTATTGGGCCAGTTACAAAATAGGTCAAGTAATAATTTTACGTCCCAAAGAGTGTCGTATTTAGGAGATCTCTTAAGCCTGATGCTGTTCATAACTCTGCATATTATTGAATTCTTAACAATAGTTCTAACATTTAAAAGGGAGCGAGCCGCAGAAATGGCTGATCTATAGCAGTTAATTGACATATAGGAAAGACCTCTTTTAAATTGTTCAACAAGAAAATTGGCTACATGCACAATAGGAGCCTTCACGGGATCCGTGTTCCTTTCCAAGCACCAACGAAACCATCTTTTCCAGATTCCGTTGCATCTATAGTGTGTACCAGGGGCCCATGATTCTTGGAGGAGAGAAGAAGCTTGCGCCGAAAGCTCAAAGATTTTGTTGGCTCACCTGACACTTTCCAAGCAAGAAGGTTCAAAGTCCCATTCTGAAGAAGAGGATGTTCCAAACCATCTATGTCTCTTAGGAGGCCTGGTAAAGCTGGAAGTAGAAAGGGTATTTCGTGAGGAAATTTGAGTAGCAAAGGAGGGCCGCGCCCTTGCAAGGACTCACAGAAAAGAATGCGGATTAGGGAAGCGGCTATTGGAGGGTTGCCGTGTATAAAGGCAGCACGGCGTGGCCCGCACTCCGTAAATTGGAGTTGCGAAGGAGGGCCGCGCCTTCGCGAGGAGAAGCAGATCCGAGAACAGATTATGGAAAGTGGGGACTTACTCTAAGGAGGCCGTAGAAGTGCCCTAGGGCAAAGGAAAAGGCACAAGAAGGATCAGTGGACGTTAATACAGTGGCGAGGTATGTTGGGAAAAATGAGAAGCCCAAAATATGAAATGAAAAAAACAGTGAGGTAATAAGATAGACAGAAGATTTGCGTTGAAAAGTTATGATTAAAAACGCAGTACAAATGTAAGCAAAGACAAGAAGGTATAGAGAGCAATGATCAAACAACTTACCTGCTTGAAGACGCATTTAAAAGAGGCAGATCTATGTTATCCTGTTGCCATCGTAACATGTGAACATTCTAGAGCTTTGCTTTGTGATGTTTACTTTAAAATGGCTGCTTGAAGTTGCATTAAAGGAATAATGCATGCATAATGGTAGCCTCCAGTCTTGTAATGAAATCCAATCTGTCTCTCGAGATGACAGCTTGTATGCAGGTGAGCTAATAGTTCATTGCTCTAATGCCAATTGGGCACTGTCCTGCTTTATGCCATGCATTATTCTACTTCTACTGTCCTATGGATCACGGAATTTGAAGGATGCTGGTTGTTTGGTTGAGTTAGGCCCTGAACCACATCCCATGCAGATCTGCAATGCAAGCTTCAAATTACATCAGCAACTGCCATTTTTTTTGGTCAAAATTGTTTTTATTATAATTAAATAAAAGACACAAACAAAATAACCAAAGAAAAGGGAAGACATGCGACAATTCCGCCATAATTCCCACGCAGGGGAGGTGCACAAGATGAGGCGGGCCGCCATGACTAGCGAAGGTCCTGTTGTCCAGCCCAGCAAGGTAGTAGCGCTAAAGAGGATAATGAGGGGCCAAGACCGGGTCGCCAGATTGGGTGCTTTACAGTTGGACAAAGTCCGCTCTACGAAAATGTACACCTACAAGTGAGTCTCCAGGGCCGGATCAGCCAAGTCCAGTATCTCGGGCCCGTCCCTCTCGGATTCCGGACTGTCACAATTATCTTTCAAACCAAAGAAAAGACAACCAGGGGAACTCCCCCCCACACCCTCCAACAACCCCCCCCCTCCCCCAACCCTCCAGTGGTGGAAGCACGCACTCATACCGCTGCCAGCTCCCCGCGGTATTCACACTTGAAATAGATGTAGGGCTCTAATCGACGGTGGGCACACTGCAGCTGGTAGACCCCGAGAAAGGAAGCGTACTAAGGGCCCCCAGCGGAAAACAAAGTTCTGAAAGTCCCCCAAAAATATGTCCGCCATTCGCTCCATGCTCAACAACTTCCACAACCTCGCATGCCAGAGAGAGATCGCTGGGGCCTCCCTCTTTTTCCAGGCCGCTGCCAAAGTAATTTTAGCCGCCCCAGTGCAGAGCTAGAAGATTTTTTTGTCCGCTCGGTCTGATGTTCAAGAAGCGGGTCCCTAAGGCCCAACAGCACATGCTCCAAGGAATCCACGATAGGGTACCCCAGGATGTCTTTAATTTGGGCCAGAATCTCTTCCCAATTAGGGCGGATGATCGGGCAGTCCCACCAGATGTGGCGGAAGTCCCCCAACAACCCACAGCCTCTCCAACATCTATCCGAGGTGTTAGGGAAGATGCGATGGAGCTTGGCAGGGGGGAGATACCAGTCCATCATAGTTTTAACATGTGCCTCCCGCAGCTCCATCGAGTGATTGTGTCTGGCCAAATCCCGCCATAGATGGGACCACTCCTCGTTCGTGATGTCACGCCCAATTAGGCTCTCCCAGTGACCCATATATCGCGGCCTAGGCGGGACAGTTGTGGCAAGGAGGTAGCTATAGATGAAGGAGATAGCCCCACGCATTGTCGAGGTGCGGGAGAGAAAGGCTTCAAAGGGGGTAGGCGGCCGAGTGGCCGCCTCCCGTACTGACGGGGATAAGGCCCAGTGTAGCAACTGTCCGTGGTGGAACCTTTCCGTTTCAGCAATCCCGTAGTCCCGCCCACAATTCGGGAAAGTCAACGGGGCAGAGCCGTGGAACAAATGTGTGAGGGCCAGGCAGCCTCCCTCTCTCCAGGTGTCAAAGGGCCCCTCCTTAAGCGCAGGCGGAAAGGCCGGATTGAAGTGAATGGGAGTGAAGGGCGATGGGAAGGTGGTCCATCGCTCGTCCCCGGAGACCGCATCCCAAACCTTAAGGGTGGTGCCGGTAGGGGTGCTAAGATAAGCATTCTTGGGCCTATCCCCCTTAGGCTTCCACACCAGGTCCCAGATCGTGCGGCCTGCAACACTCCTATCCATGTGGAGCCAATGCTTTTCCGAAAGCGGCTGGGTCCACTCCACCAAGACTCTCAATTGCGCTGCTTTGTAGTAGCAGTGCATGTCAGGGAGGCCCATCCCTCCCTCCGCCCGTGACCGCCGAAGAGTGGCAAAGGAAAAGCGGGCCCTGCCCCCCTGCCATACAAAGCGCAGCATAAGCGTCTTTATACGGCGAAAAAAGTCTCTGTCTAAGACAATAGGAAGAGCCTGAAAGAGGTATAAAAGCTTCGGAAGGAGTGTCATCTTGATCGCATGAATCCTGCCCATCCAGGAGATAAACAGCGGCTTCCAGCGCTGCAGCTCTGCCTGAATAGTTGCCAAAAGCGGGGGGAAATTAGCCGAATATAGCTTGCCCACTGTGGGGGTCAAGCGGACCCCCAGATACATCAGCGAGGAGTGAGACCACGGTAGGGGCGAGAGCGGGTGAAGCCGTTCCACCTCCGCCGAGGAGAGCGTAAGGTTGAGGATATACGATTTGCTATAATTGACCCGAAACCCCGCTACGTCCTCAAAGTGCGCCAGGGCAGTCTGCACATGAGGGAGAGAGTGCACCGGATCCGCAAGGGAAAGGAGGACATCGTCTGCGAACAGGGAAATCTTATGTTGTTCCCCCGTGAAGGGCAGGCCCCGGATGTCTGTCTGTTCCCGGATTGCCATTGCGAGGGGCTCGATACTCAGGGCAAACAGCAAAGGGGAGAGAGGACAACCCTGTCGCGTTCCCCGCGAGTGTGAGAAGAAGGGGGACAGGGGCCCATTTACCGCGACTCTAGATCGGGGGCTGCTATAGTTGGCTTTAAGCATGGTCACAAACTTGTCTGAGAAGCCAAAGGCCTGAAGAGTGCGGAACAGAAACGGCCAATCCACCCGATCAAACGCCTTCTCGGCATCCAGCCCATGCAACACCGCCGGGATACGAAACCGGTTGGCCTTCTCAATAAGATGGACCACCCTTCTGATGTTATCATGGGTCTGCCTCCCCTTAATGAAACCGGATTGGTCCGGGTGGATCAGTGCCGGCATCAAATCCTGCATGCGCGACGCCAAGATAGAAGAGTAGAGTTTAGCATTGAGGTTGAGAAGAGCTATCGGTCGGAATGATGAACAAACAGAGGGGTCCTTGCCCGGTTTGGGGATCACCGAGATAACCGCCTCCGCCATGGAGACTGAGGACACTCCCGCCTGGGCCATTTCATTAAACAGGCGAACCAGAAACCCACTGATTTCCACCGCAAATGTCTGGTAGAAAAGGGCCGTGAACACGTCCGCGCCAGGCGCCTTGCGAGGCTTCAAAGACTTAATGGCGTCCAGCACTTCCTCGCTAGTGATGGGGGCAGATAGCAGGTCGTTCCATTCGGGAGAGACTCGAGGGAGCGGGAGAGCGCGTAGGTAGTCCTCCTGGGCAGTGGGGTCCAAGTCGTCCCCTGTGTAGAGTGCGGCATAAAAGTCCCCGAAGAGTGCTGTTTTGGTTGCGTCGTCGTGTTGCAGCAAGCCGGCGGCATCCCTTATGCCCCCTATGTATTCCCTTTCCCGTTTGTGGCGTAACTGACGGGCCAAGTGTCTCCCCACCTTATTCCCCTGGGAGTAAGAGTGATGGCGGAGCTTCAAAAGGGTGAACTCAGCCCTGTTGTTGTAGTGGGCCCGAAGTTTGCCCCTGATAGCCGTGAGAGAGCGCAGCGTCAGCCTGGACGGGTTGGCTTTATGCGCCTGCTCCACCGTTGAGAGCTCCCCCTCCAGCGCCTCCCGGTCCATTCTCCGCAGGCGATTAAGTGCCGCGTTGAGGGCCAAGCATCTCCCTCGGATTGACGCCTTGAAGGCGTCCCAAGTAGTGAAGATCGATGTGTCCCGCACCGGGTTGAGCCGAAAGAATTCCCGGATCGCCTTGCGGAGGTCGTTACAAGAAGACTCATCCCGCACCACTGACGCCGGAAAAAACCATCTACGCGGCGCAGACCCCTCCGGAGCCCACTGAAAGCCCAGAGCCAGTAAGCTATGATCAGACACAGAGAGGGGGAATATCTTCGCGTCTCTCAGGGACCCCTGTAGGGATTGGCTGTAGAAAACATGATCCAGGCGGGAGTAAGAGTTGTGCACGTGGGAAAAAAAGGTGTAATCACGGGAGCGGGGGTGTAGCGAACGCCACCCGTCCCGCAGACCAAGCTCCTCGAATCGCCGTCGTGTCTCCTCAGCGAAGAGGCCGGCCTCGGCCCTCCGCTGGTGAGAACAGTCCAAGTCCCTGTCCCATACCAAATTTAAATCGCCCATCAGAAAGAGGCCGCCCTCCACAAAGTCTTCCACCGAACTCAACAGATCCAGGAGGAACCGATTTTGCCCAGCATTGGGGGCATACACCACTAGGAACGTGCAAGTTCTGCCAAGGAGCACTCCCTTAACAACGAGCCATCTGCCCTCCTTATCGCTGCGCACCCCCAGCGGATGAAACTGAAGAGTCGAACGAAACATCAGGGCTACTCCCCTGTGCTTTGACGCCGCCGAGGACCTGTAGATAAGAGGGAATTGCCTATGCTTGAGACGGGACTCGTCACTCCGGGTCAGGTGCGTCTCCTGGAGCCCCACCACATCCAGGTGGTGGTCCAGGATGTATTTCCAGACCTTCTGGCGTTTCTGCGGCGAGTTCAGCCCCTTCACATTCCAAGTACCTAAGGTACCAGGCATCCTACCACACTCCCCTCTCTCTTCTCCGCCAGATCTCCCCCCGCTCTACACAGCAACCTCACACCTCCACTAGCACGACCAGCACTCCCTCTCCAAATTCGGGCCAGCAACGCCCCTCTGGGCCATCGCTCTCGAAGCACAGCACCAGAGACTACCAGATCACATCCCGGGTTGTCATGCGGCTCATCGTGCCTATCAGCCAGTAATTGCCTCACGCCTGGACATGGCAAAAAGACCAAGGACCCAAACCCATTCTGCCCCCGACTCCCTCGTCTGCAGCCGAGAAGAGCACTGTCACTCATGCCGGGGCCTCTCTCCATACCCCACCCAACAGACATCCCTCACATCGCTCGCACACTCTCCCCCTGGCCTCCACCACTGGACCCTCCCATCCCCAAGCCCAACCAACCCAACCCCCCCTCCCCCCCCTCATCCCGGGAACCTGAGTATCCAAGAACCCCAAAGCCGGGACCACTGTGGTTATCCCCCAAGCCCCTGAGGCGGGGTCTCCGCCCTCACCCCTCCAGTGAACAGGTCCAGGGCGTCTCCTCACAAAGTACATCAATACCCAGTGGTACCTGAAAGGAGGACGGCCCTCCGGCGCCGATCAAACTGAGGTCTCCCGGGTGGCTAGGCAGCAGAAGAAGAGTCCTGCAAGGCTGCCTCCGTCACGTTCACCACCGAGGCCACCGCGGCGTCCCTCTCCTGCACGCTGGTCTCAGGGTCCTGCCGACCCGGGGCAGCAGAGCGCCCCACTCGTTGCCAAGGGAAGGAGCGCCGACGTTGCCTCACAGGCGAGCCCCCATCTCCCTGCGAGGGGGACCCGTCATCCAAACCAAGGAGATCCTTGGCAGCCTGCAGAGAGCGGACCTGAACCAGCCTGTTTTGCCACCGAAAAATCGTCCGAAACGGGTGCCCCCATAAGTAGGTGATGTTCTGGCCTCGCAAGAAAGACGTTACGGGGCGAAAGTCACGGCGTTTCTGCAGCGTCGACGCCGCTAGATCTTGAAACAGCTGGGGATGGTGGTCCCTATAAAGCAGTGATGGAAACCCTCTCGCCTTCCGGAGTATACGCTCTTTAAGCTGATAGTCGTGGATGCAAACCAAAATGTCCGGGGGAGGAGCCCCTGTCCCTCTTGGCAACCCCACTCGGTGCACCCTGTCCATCCGGACTTCGCGGATGTCATCCTCTCCTAAAATCTGTAGAAACAGGCCCTCCACATAGCCCCGCAGGTCCCCAGCCTCTCCGTCCCAAGGTACCGAGCGAATGCGGATATTGTTCCGTCGGGACCGATTTTCCAAGTCCTCCGCATGGGCCTGGAGGTCCAAATTCTGTTCCGTGAGCCGGAGAACATCTTGCTGAAGCTGATGGACGTCGCCAGCGAGCCCCAAGTCGTGCTCTTCCAGGGTGGCCACCCTCTCTCCAATACCATCCACATCCCGTCGTACCTCCCGGAGGTCAGAGGCCAGCTGGAAGCGGAGGCTGGTGATATCCTCCTTGATAGCATTAAACAGTTCCAGCATAAAGGCCTTGGTGACAGGCGCATCATCATCAGGTGGCTTAGAGGAGGCACTAGCGCCAGGCGGCGTCGAAGGGGCAGCTCCCCGCTGCGGACAGTCTCGTCCGGTTTTGCCCCCACGGTGCTTGCCAGACATCGTGTCCTATTCAAGGTAGTTCGGTGCCACCCACTGGCACGTGTCACCACCGCCGGTACCACTCTACCACGTGCCCCCCCGATCGGGGGAGATCAGTCTTCGGACACGGCCACTCCGCAGTTCGTGCCCAGCGTGGGGGAAAGTCAGACATCACCCAGCTCTCAGCCGTAGGCCGAAAATCCCAGCAAAAGAGCCGGTCCACCGCACCACCGGCCACAGGGCAGCTCCCCGATCAGTCACGGGGCGATGGTCCCCCCAGAGATCGCCGGGAGGAGCCCCTAGAGGTATCGCCCACACCTCGGGCCCCAGCACAAGCTTACCGGGTCCTCACGGGGAGCGCCTGGGTCCAGGTGGAAGCCCTACAGTCCGCGGCTCCTCTAACAGTCCGACTGGGCCAAAGCAGGCCCTCCAGCGTCACCACGGCGGAGCGCGCTCAAGCTCCCATGCCTCAGGGCCTCCCAGGCGCTGTTAGGCGATGGCCTCCTGTGGCCGCAGCCCCACTACAATCTCCGCTGCCTTCAGAAGCCCCGGGGAGCCGGACACCACACCGCACACCGCGTCCTCGGGCTGGCCCGGTTGGGGCAAACTCCGGTTCCACAGCTCCTCGGTCCGGTGACTCCCTCAGGCTTCGCCCTCCTCGCCGGGGCGGGGATCCGTGCCCCCCAGGCGCCCACAGCTGCGATCACTCGTGGGTTAGGGCGCTCCGCTTCCGCCTGCTGGGTGACCGCTTCTCCTTGCTGCCGCCAGCATAAGCTCCACCCTCGCCGGGAAGCCGGGCTCCACAGCATCGGCCTCGCGCCGCAGGCGAGGTCCCGGCTCCTCCTCCGCCAGCCGCCCCACAGGCCTCAGATGTTACGGGACAGTCAGCACCTCAGGGGAATCCGCCGGCGACCCCCGATTGTCTCCGCAGTCACCGGACATCGAGCGCTACTGCCGCCAGGTCTTGGAAGTCCCTGGG
The DNA here is from genome assembly GCF_964204655.1 of Triturus cristatus. Classification (NCBI taxonomy): domain Eukaryota; kingdom Metazoa; phylum Chordata; class Amphibia; order Caudata; family Salamandridae; genus Triturus; species Triturus cristatus. The sequence goes on from NC_140587.1 coordinate 104,626,335, forward strand.
AGGCCGCTCATACAAAGCTTTGCAGGTTCGGCGCCGGAGGGACCTAGGAGAGCGTCCTACTCCGTCGCCATCTTGACTCCGCCCCCGCAACTGCCATTTTTAAGTCTGGCTTGAAGACCGCTTCAGCTGGATTGTCAACCACAAGTTTTCTAAAAAAACAATTTATACCTCTCAGTGAACACTTTTTTTTGTCAAACTTCTTTTTATTAGATTTTACCAATAACAAAGTATAGCGAGACTTTTAAGTAGTTGGGAACACACAATGGTTATTATGCAGGAAGTTTATTAAGAAATTCAGGACACAACCTCCAGCAGCTGTCTTCTTAGCAACGCCCGTCCACCGTCTCCTGGACTCCACATACCGGATTCCAGAAGTCGAAGCCCGACGTTGCTAAGCAGCAATACCTACAAGTAAACACATTCTATAATATACAACATATCCTCTTTTCTTTAAATATATATATTTTTTAAGTACTATGCAGTAAAGACATAAAGAAAGTAAAGATAAAACATCATATCAAACATAGGAGACTAATTGCAAATATAATCTGAAAATTTTCTTGGTGGAAATCTAATTCGTGTGCTGGAGTCCCTGACCTTAGACTGAAATTTAAGTTGAGAATTTGCTCCCTTGAGATCCTCTTTAGGATCACTGGTTACGACTGAATTAGACTCCGTGGGGTCAGATGAAACCCTCGTCCATTCACGCACTTCAGTATCATTACATATGGACACACGATTAGAATTCCACCATTTCCCATCAGAAAGTTTTAAGAAATCACCATTAACGGAAAGAATCTTCTTTGGATCAGAAAATTTTGAACTTCCTTTCTGTTGAATCGTCCCCAATTTTACTCTTACAAACATACCCTCAACAAATACTTTAGGATTTTTTAATAACTTGTCATTGTGCCTTTGCACATAGGAACTTTGATAACATTCAACTTTGGATCTGATGACACTATCATTAATAGATTTTTTTCCAAATCTGCCCATCCTTCCTGGAAGAACAATGGAACATGGAACCCTGCCCTTAAGTAAACAAAAAGGAGTTTCACCAGTGACAGAGTGAGGGGTAGTTCTGTAATTCCATAGCATTTTTTTTACTGAGTTTTTCCAATCAAGTTCATTGTGTAAAGCCATTTGTACACATTCACCCAAAACACGCTTAAATCGTTCTATTAGACCATTTCCCCATGGATGATAAACTGGAGTCCTTAAGTGCTTTATACCCCATTTCTTGAGGAATTCAGCAAACTCGATAGATGTGAATTGAGTGCCATTATCAGTCAAAATTCCTGCAGGACATCCTTCTCTTCGGAACACTTCTTCACAAAACTCAATTACATTGTTGGATTTTACCTCACGCACAAAAGTCACTTCTGGCCATTTGGAAAAGTAATCCATTAATACTATGGCAAATTGACACCCAACACCAAGAATTTCAAAAGGGCCGCAAACATCGATTGCTAACCTTTCCCAAGCTTGTTTCGGCCAAACTACTTGATGGATGGGAGTTTCCTGAATTTCGTGTGTTTTGTCACTACGTGAACACGAAACACAATTCCTAACAAATCTCTCAATGTGCTTGTCCATCCCAGGCCACCAGAAGTGTTCCCTGGCTTTCCTCTTCATGGCAGACATGCCGCCATGTCCCTCATGCAATAACTGTAATAACATCGATCTCAAAGGAGAAGGAACCACTAATTTGCTATTTCTTCTTAAAATGCCATCCACTACAGTCAATTCACACCATATTTCTTTGTAAGTCAGCAATTCATCATACGACTTCCAACCTTCATTCATCGGAAGACATTCAATTATTCTTTTTAGTTCAACATCCTCTAAAGTTGCTCCTTTCCAGTCTGACTCATCTATAGCGTGACACACATCGCTAATTTTAGCTACAATCCAATCTTCTCCTTCTGAATCACACCCATCACATTCACTACTCTCATTCTTTTCAACAGGAAGGCGCGACAAACAATCTGCATTCACATTTCTTATGCCAGGTACGTACTTAATACAAAAATTATAATCCTGTAGGCGGTAAATCCATTTAGAAATGCGTGGACTTGCTCTAGCTGCGCCCGATGTGGAGAAAATATCAACTAAAGGTTTATGGTCTGTATGTAACTCAAAATGTGTGCCCCACACAATATTCCGGAAATGCTGAACTCCCCACCAACACGCTAGCGCTTCCTTTTCTATGGTGGAATAAGTGCCTTCAGCTCCCTTAAGAGTTTGTGATGCAAAGGCTATCACTCTTTCCTTGCTATCAAGGATTTGCATAAGTACTGCACCTAATCCATACCCACTTGCATCTGTTACAATTATGCATTTATCACTGGCGTTGAAGGGTTTTAAGGAAATAGCACTTGCTACCGTTTTTTTTACTTCTTCAAATGCGTATTGACATTTGTCAGACCACTCAAATGTTGCTTTCTTTTTCATTAATTCTCGCAGTGGAAACACGCAATTGGAGAAGTTGAAGATAAATCTTGAGTAATATTCAGCAAGTCCCAAGAAAGATCTCAGTTGATCTTTATTTTGGGGAACTGGTGCATTTTCCAAATCTGCTACCAATTTTAATCTAGCTTTGATCCCATCTTGATTTAAGGTATGGCCTAAGTAGTCCACTTCAGTTTGACAAAATTTACATTTTTTTAAACTAATGGTCAAGCCGGCTAGCTCCAATTTTTCGAATACTGTGCTTAATACATTATCATGCTCCACGTTATCTTTTCCCCACACTAGAATGTCATCTTGAAACACAAGAATTTTTGAAATGCCTTTCAAAATTCCTTGCATGACCCTTTGGAAAACTGCTGCGGCAGACGCTAGACCAAAGGGCATGCGGATGAATTGAAACGCTCCTTCAGGAGTGATAAAGGACGTTAAATGTTTAGATTCTGGTTGCAGTAATATTTGATGGTATGCACTAGACAAATCTAAGGTGGAAAAATATTTCCCGTCGTGAACAGAAGCTAACATGTCGTTAATGTGCGGAAGAGGGTGGCGATCAACCCAAATACATTCATTAAGATCTCTTAAGTCCACACACATGTTGATACAACCGTTGGGTTTGTGTGCGATTACAATTGGACTAAGCCATTCGGAGGCTTCAATCGGTTCTATGATGCCTTCTTTGCATAACCTGTCCAATTCTTTTTTAAGCGGTTCCCTCAGTGCTAATGGCACATTCCGCACTTTGTGAATCTTTGGTAAAATATCTTCTTTAAGAATAATTTGGTGCCTAAATTTTCTCAAACATCGCAGACTTTCCTTAAAAAGGTTGGGATATTTTGACACCCATTCACTTTAGTTTTGAGCTTCAGTTAAGAGCACTTGCATGGGATGATTCGGGTTAAGAATTATATTAAGGGCCTTCTGTTCCCTCCACCCCAGTAAGGATTTCCCTTTCTCAACAACATAAAGTTTAGCTATTGATTCTCTACCTTGAAACCAAATTTTTGAGGAAAAGTAACCAATAACTGGTAATTTTTGACCACAGTAACCAACCGGACTGACATCAGGAGTTTGAAGTTCTTTAGAACCTAAGTCCATCCAATTCTGTTTGTTGATTAAAGTGAATGGGGAGCATGAGTCCGCCCACATTGGTAATACCTTATCATTAACAGAAATGTTGCACTTAGGAGGATTATAATTTCCGACACAAGCAATGTCATCGACTTTATCAATCATATATACGTCAATGTCACTTTCCCCTGACACATTGGGCGCTGCTTCATTAATGGCATTGATGACAGGTTTTGAGTGGAAGGAATTGGATGATTTACAAACTCTAGAGAAATGACCAATTCTTTTACACTTATAACATCTACACTTAGCTGCAGGACAATGAATAGCGTCAGATGTATGTCTGTTACTTCCACATCTGTAGCATATTTTGTTGAAGTTTATTACATTCTTCCTTCTATCGCGATTTACTTCTTCAGATTCTATACTTTTTTTATTTTTGTCAGTTATTTTACATACTTTGGAAGAAATAGGTTCAACTTTGGATTCACCCTCCGTCAATTCTTTGACATATAATGCCGTATTTTCAATACGTTTGGCTATTCCTATAGCTTTCTCCAATGTGGGGTCACTCAAATCTAACAATTTTTCTTGAATTTTTTTGTTGTTGGTAGCATTAATCATTTGGGGCCATATGTAGGAATCACTTTTGCGATCGCAAACACTGCGATTAGCAAGAATTTGGGTGTTTGCGATCGCAAAACTGACTGTACCTATGTAGGAAAGATTTCCGCTGCACTAAAATGCGAATCGCTAAATTAGCGATTAGCATTTTAGCGTAACGCAGATTCTGCGAATTATTTTGCGGAATCGCAGTCTGCCTCCCATCATTAGCGGAAATCGCTATTACTGTCCTCGCAATTTGCAAAATCAGATGTAGGTCAAAATCGCAAATAGCGAATCATCATAATTCGCAATTTTGCACTTCTCAATTACCACCAACCAAGTGCAACCAATTTAAACAGGCCCACAATGCCACTGGGACTTCCCACCATGGCTGACCTGTACGTGATAGCCAGGAGGCTGCGAATCAGGGATGCCACGCAGAGAAGGAGACGCCAGGAACGGATCTACAGAGCATGCATCACCCTATTCCAACTGACCGAGGAGGAGATCCATGTGAACTACAGGCTGCACCCAGACAGCATCCTGGATTTAATAGAGGAGCTGATACCCATACTTGAACACCCCACACGCAGGGCACACACCATTCCCACCCATGTTCAGGTGCTGTGCTCACTGCACCTCCTGGCATCAGGGAGTTTTCAGGGGGTCATTGCCACAGCAGGAGGTGTCTTCCACGCTTTCCTGGATGCAATGGTACAGAGGCTGCATCACCACATACAATTTCCAAGCACACCACAGGCACTAGATGAGACCAAGCAGGATTTCTACCAAATTGCCCAATTCCCCCATGTCATTGGCTGCGTAGATGGGACCCATGTTGCAATCTCACCCCCATCACAGAATGAGTATGTTTTTCGGAACAGAAAGTCATATCATTCCCTGAACATCCAGGTAGTGTGCAATGCCAAACACATAATCACTGATATTGTAGCAAAATACCCAGGAAAAACACACGACTCATTCATGTTTCGCCACTGTGCATTACATCGCAGACTCACAAATGGCGAATTTGGAGAGGGTTACCTGCTAGGTAAATGCATGCCATACAGACACAGAACCAGTAGAATTATGCAGTGGCAGGACAGTATTGAACATGAATCTGCTCATACCCTGCAGGTGACAGTGCGTATGCTGTACGAGACTACATCCTCACACCGTACCTGAATCCAGCAAATGCAGGTGAGAGGAGGTACAACAGCGCACACAGAGCTACACGCTGTGCCATTGGAATCCTAAAGAGCCGTTTCCGATGCCTCCATAAGAGTGGAGGGGCGCTACAGTACAGCCCTGAGACATATTGCATAATTGTGGTTGCCTGTGCAATGCTACACAACATCGCTACCAAAAAAGGAACCCCAATGGACCTGACAGACTCTGAGTCATCAGATGAGGAGGGACCAGCTCCACATCGCGGCCCGGCAGGTGGGGCTGGTGCGGCTGCTGGATGCATGAGACGGAATGAGATCACACAAAACTACTTCTAAGTGAGTAATGAGGACACGATGCCACTGATTGGTGTTTTACTGTGATGTTTATTTCCTTATGTTCAGGAATAAATCTACCTTACATAGGGACTTCATAGTTGGTGCTTGCACATGTTTGTGTCACAGTGCAATAACTGCCATCAGCCACTGAGTCAGTATGGACTGTGTTGCGTCACACATGGCCATTGGTCCCTGGTGTCCCTTCACCTCCTACGTGCACGGTCTGTTGAGCCTCGCTGTGTCTGCGCAGTGCCCTCCCTGGAGTCATCATCCACTCTGCCCTGGCGTGCAATCCGGCGTCTGTCCTGTGGAATTGGGGGAGTGATGCTGCTCCTGCTTGACTGTTCATCTGTGTCCATTGCACTAAGTGTGCCTATGCCACCTGTGGCAGCTGCGCGCATCTGGTCCACCGCATGTGTAACCTGCACCAGGACACTGTCAACGTCCTGGCAGCAGTGGGCTGCTATCTCACGCTGCATGCTCACACATCTTCTGGCCAGCAGGGATGTGACGGTTGACTGGCAGTTCACTGCTCTGGTGTATAAGTCCAGCCGTGTGTGGAGGCGATGTCTCTCCCTGCAACGGGCTGCCCTGTCCCTCATGATCTCCCTGCACAGTCCCTCCAATGCACCAGTCATGGCCATTACACCTGCGCGCAACTCGGTCATATTGTGGATGTGTGCAGCCAGTTGCCGCTGGATTGACTGTATCCCCTTTACTTGCAGGCGCTGTCGTTTGAGCATGCTGCCCTCAAGGCCCGAGAACACCGTGTCCGCTTCGGCAGGGGCAGTGCTGGTGGACAGGCGTGCCCTTTGTCTCATCCCTCTCCCTACGCTGGAGTGTTCAGGGGACTGTGTTTGCTGCTGTCCTGCACGCTGGCTGTGCACTGGCTGTTGCTCTTCTGCTGTGTCTGGTGCCTGTGCCTCCAACAGTGGAAGTGGTGTAACAATGTTGCGCCGCCTGCATGGTGCAGCGTCTGCAGTTCTGGCTTCACCCTGCTCCTCCTGCCCTGCCTCGTCCTCCATCTCAGCTGTTTCCTCACATTCAGGCTCAATTTCCTGTGTTGGTGGTGGTGCTGTAGATTGAATGGCACACATTAGTTCTGTGTCCTCTGTAGCATTTGTAATGCATTATATATTACACAATAAATTCACATGGGTACTATCTGTCTTTTCACTATCTGCATGATGGAGTCCTCCCTATTCCAACTGGCTGTGTCTCACTGGCACAGTTATCAGTGCATTTGACTACATCTCCCATAATGCATTTCTGGGTGTGCTGATTGACATGTACTGGAGTTGCACTCAGGTTGCCTTTTGGGGTGTGTGAGTGGGTTGGGGATGTATCAGGGGGTTTTGGCATGCATCTTACCTAGTCTGCTGTCTGTGTGTTCGGAGCTGTCCAGGTCAGCCACTCCACTCACACTCTCAGGCTGCAGTGTGCCCTCCACCAGCTCCTCCAGGGGCGTCGGTTCTGTTGCAGTGGACGGCCCCCCACCGTTTTTTTTTTGCCTCTGCAAGTCTTGTGGCCACCCTCTCCTTTGACCTTTGCCGCATGTCATACCACCTTTTTCGGAGGTCTTCGACTGTGCGGTGTGTGACACCAATGGTATTCACTTTTTCTTGGATGTCACTCCATATTTTGCGCTTTCTGGCCTCTGGCACACGTAGGGAACTTATCCCAAACAGGAGATCATGGCTGGTGACAACCTCCTGGGTGAGGACCTCCAGCTCCCTGTCGCTGAATTTATGTTTTCTTTTCCTTGGTGGTTCTTCATGCTGCTTCTCTGGCCCCTGGGACTCCATTTGGCTTGCTTTCAGTAGCTGAGCACAACTGTTCTACACTCCACTCTGGCTCTCACACAGCTACTGGCTCACACACAGCTGCTGGCAATCAGGTGCAGCATGGGCAGTCACACTTCCTGGTTGTGATGTCATCATTCTGCACCTGAATTGCAGATTCCCAGATTTGCGATTCCTTATTTGCGTTCTCGCAATTAAGGAATCGCTATTTGGGTAATCACTAAATTATTCAGCAAATTTTTGGTAATCGCAAAAGATTTGCGAAAAAATACCTACATCGGAATTTGCGATTCTGAAATTGTGATTCGCGAAAAATCGCAATTTCAGAATCGCTAATTCTGTTCTACCTACATATGGCCCAAGATCTCTTATTATTTTATCTCTGAGATCTTTAAACCTACATGTGGTTGCTAGTCTTCTTAAAGCTGCGACATATTGTTCAATTTTTTCCCCCTGCAGTTGTTTGCGGGAAAAAAATGTATGTCTTTCTACAACGATGCTTAATTTCTTGCCATAGTTCTCTTCTAATATTGCCAGGGCTAATTCATAAGAATCCTCTTCATTATCAGAATCAGTACTGTCGTTACTTAGTAGAGTGGAAGGTTTGGGAAGTGTCTTCAGAACGTTTCTTCCTTCTACACCTAAATGGTGTTTTAAAATGGCTAATTTTCTTTTGTGAACATAATCCTCTCCTCCAATTGCCTCCAAATAAGTGGTAAAAGACTCCTTCCAGTCTTCCCAGGCCATGCATGGTGAACCAGGTTCTTGAAGAAAAGTAGGGGGCGGAGCAATAACTTGAGAGGTCATATTTATATGGTATTTGGACACTACCGTAGAAATCTATTCTCTGATTCTCTGAAACTATTTGAAACGTGGATTGATGTGCAAGTCTTAAATCATTCTCAAACTTCTTAGAAATTCTTTTTAAAGTGATTGTCGAAGGTTACTTGTCGTTTGAATGCATTAACAACACTTTTCTGAGGAGTTTACCTACTGGAAGTGATCAATCAAGATGAGCGATATGCTTATGCATGCTTAAAAAAAAATATCTTGCTTTGCCTTTTGTTACGTGAAAGAGTTTAAGTACCGTAATGTGCAGGGAAGATTGTTGTCCTCTGTTTTTATTGCTTCCGTCCTCCGTGCTCAATACTCAGCTTTCGTTCTGGACAAGCGGTTAGGAAGCATTGATGTCTGCAACACATAAAGATGTGGAGCAGATGATGATATTAGCTAAAATGGCCGCACGTTCTCCCAACCTTAAACGTAGGGTCAACGCTTGAAGCGTGTGACAATTAATGTATGCAAAGGAACAAAGGCTGACGCACTTCCCTCTCTTCAAATGATGCCAGAACCTCGCGCCTCCGCTTCTCCCGCTCCCGAAGCTCGATGAAATCGCTGACGTCAGGAAGGTCAGTCTGTAAGTAACTATATGTAAATTACTTACAAAATCGCAGGAAAAGCATCAATAGTTGCATGCGTGCGAAATCCTCACGGCTGCTGGAGGTCTTCTACCATAAAGGATTTTCTTTTAGTGCTCCAAACACCATACGTCTTCTCAAAAATACGCCGCGTATAACAAAATCTTCATAAAACTAAAACTTAGTGTCCATGACTTCTTCTTCACCTGCATCCCATCCTCGTCGCCATTTTTAAGTAGTTGGGAACACACAATGGTTATTATGCAGGAAGTCTATTAAGAAATTCAGGACACAACCTCCAGCAGCTGTCTTCTTAGCAACGCTCGTCCACCGTCTCCTGGACTCCACATACCGGATTCCAGAAGTCGAAGCCCGACGTTGCTAAGCAGCAATACCTACAAGTAAACACATTCTATAATATACAACAGAGACAATCAGAAAGAGGTCACATAGTACACCTTCGAGTATGTATAATAACTCAGCGTTCTATAGACAGTCCATGTGCTCTATGCTCTGAATTGTACATTAGAGAATGCCATGTCAATGTAACCACGTACATATAAACCAAACATAAATAAAAGTAAATACTCAGGTGACTTAGAAACATGTAGCTCATCTTACATGTAGTCAGCATGAGAGTGGTATCGCATTTCAAAACTGGAACAGGTGTAGTGCGCGTACAAGTGAGGAACAGGCCCCCAGTGGAAGGCCCATGGGGAGGTAGCTAACTAATGGTCCCCAGGAGTATTCAAAGTTTTTGAAATCTGAATATGTCTGCCATCTATTCCATTGTAAGCACCTGCCATAATCTTGCATGCCATGGTGTCAAGGCTGCTGCCTCTTTCTTCCTCCATGTGGCATCAATTTCTATTTTCGCTGCCCCCAGGCACAGCCACATTATAGGTTTGTCACTTCTAGTTTGGTATTTCAGAGAGTTATCACTTAACCCTAAGAGTGCAAACTCAGGAGTATCTGGGAATGGGTAGCTCAATATGTCCTTAATTTGCGCTAAAGCTTCAGACCAAAAGGGTCGAATCACCTGGCAGTCCCACCAAATGAGACGAAACTTCACAGCAGCCCCATACCCTCCAACAAAGGTCTGAGGCAGCAGGAAAGGTCCTTTTCAGCCTAGTGGGATATAAGTACCAATCATACAATATCTGATGGTGAGCCTCACTCATGTCTAATGAGTGTGTATGTTTAGGAATGTCTTTCCAGAGTGTTTTCCACTTTCCTTCCGCTATTTCCTGGTCTACAGTGTGATCCCAGAGAGCAACATGGCATGGCTGTGGGGCGTGCTGCGTGCGTAGTCATAGGGAGTATAGAAAAGAAATGAAGCCCTTAGAGGCGCCAGCGCCTTTCGCAAAGCGTTCTATTGGTGTAAGTTCTCTTGTGGCCGCTTCACGAACCTCAGGTTGCAGGGCCCAATGTTTCAGTTGTAGATAGTGAACGTGTTCATAGCTTGGAAGTTGGTAGTCACGTTGACGGTGTTGAAATGTCAATATATCCCAATTATGGAAGAGATCAGACAGGGTAAGGCAACCCCCCTCCCTCGAAGCGTCAAAGGGGCTTGGCTGAGCGGCCGTGGGAAAAGCAGAGTTAAAATGAATTGGGTATATAAGGATGGGAAAGTTGTCCAGGTAGCTGACATTCATCTTGTCCTAGGTCGTAAGAGCCATTCTTGTGGGGGTGCTTCAGTAGGCGTTTTGGGATCGGTCTGATTTTGGTTTCCATAATACATCCCAAATGACTCTCCCCACCACTGCCCAGTCCATGTGGAGCCAGTGTTTGTCTGACCCAAGCAGCCACATCTCGGAGATGACTCGTAACTCGGCCGCTTGATAATAAAGTTGGAAGTCTGGAAGGGCTAGACCTCCCTCTTCTTTCATACGCCTAAGTAATTTAAAGGGTACACAAGCTTGTTTGTTCTGCCAGGTAAAGCGTGTGAGCATGGTTCGCAGTGTTCCTAGAAACTCTTGTTTGAGAGATATGGGGAGTGTTATGTTTTAACCATTACTAGACTGGCTCATGTATTAATGTGAGTGTAACCAGTGTTCTGTAAAGGAATGTGGAATGCAGAACACTGGCGATGTTGTGTTCCAATGAAGAAGTGGAGTTGGAGTTGAGCAGGGAGGACAACCTGCTAAGGGGAGTCGTGGAATAAAGCTTACATTTATTAACACACAAACAGGATCCAATTCATGTGTGCACACACTACAAATTGGCGACGAGCGGATGACTCCCCAGATAAGAATCTACGGTGAGAAAAGACTATTAATTTTCATTGAAACTGTGAGCAGAATTGGATTTGCTAGTGATTGCATCATGCTTTTTGTTCAGAAGGCCTTGTAAGGATCTTTCTGCTCATGTTGTGCACTGCTGGTGAGTTGTGCTCTGCAAGTTACAGATTTCTGGTACTACCTTTTCAGTAATTTGGCATTTCACACTGCAGGCTTCTCATTGCTCAGAGCTGCAGCATACTAATTGTATTTATTGAAACTGCCAATCAATTGCGATCCTGTGCCATGATCTGTGTGCAAGGTTACATGGCTGACTTTAGTTATTGAGCTCTGGTCAGACAGGGGAACTGAATTCTGAAAGCAGGCAATTATCACAGCTGGGAGCCGTGTACAAATAAAACGTAATCTCCTACCGTGAGTGAGGCAATTAACTGTGCTGCAAGCCTCAGGGCGATAGAGGAAACATTCAAATAACACTGTAGTAGGTTTCGTCAGTCTTTTTAGCGTTTGCCTCAAGTTGTGATACCAGATCTACTCACCCATACCTTTGGCCACAGCAGTGTTTTTCACTCCCAACATTCTCAATTCATTGCATTTTGGCCAGCGATACTGTGGAAGGACCTCAGCTGGGCAAGCAAAGGGGCACAGAAATAAATGAGGGATTTCAGGTTTTCACGGCCTTTATTGTTGAAACCGGCTGGAGGAGGCGTAGCAAAATACTGCAGTGGCAGTCATTTGGAGTGTACTTTAAAAACAGTATTATATCAGCAACTACACTTACATTCTGGTAATTTGCATACTAAGTATTTCTTGCAAGCAGGTGAGATGACGGTGACAACTTTGTTTATTTAAAATTATTATTATGTGTTCAGTGAGACGACAGTGACAACTTTATTTGTTTTAATTTATTATCTTCAGAGTAGACAATATCACACAATGTATTAGTTAAGCCAATGTTTGTACCTAATCCAGGTGATCCTGTGACTCCATGGGAGGATTGGATTGATGGTTTTAAAATCTTTATGTTGGCTGCTGGACAAGAAAAAACGTCTGATGACAGGGAGCAGGCCATGTTATTGCATTCTTTAGGTAAAGAGGGTTTAGGAATTTATTGTACTCTCCCTGATATTCCTAATCAGAAAGAAGGTGATAGTTTGTCATTGTATGCGAAGACCATTAAACAGCTGGACTTGCATTTTGCTAATAAGACAAATGTTATTTTAGAGCGTTATAATTTATTTCTCGCGCACAGGCAAGCAATGAAAATATTGATTCATTCGTAACAGGTCTGAGAACATTAATAGTTAAGTGTGCATTTACAGGTAACTAAGACAAATATATTTGTGACCATTCATGATGCATACTTCTAACCCTGCATATGAAAAAGAATTATGGAGTGCCCACAATCCTACTTTATTGAAAGCACTCGATATTGCTAGAGGCGAAGAACTAACTAATACATTTGTTGAACATGTTAATCAGGATAAAACAAAAGATGAGAAATGCAGTGAAGGGCAACAAATTTGTATAGTAAAGGGGAAGGCAAAAGCAGAAGGACAGCGCAGTAAAACAGAGAAAACTAAAGGAAACCATCAAAGGGGGCAGAAAAGTTCATGTATGAGATGTGGCAATATGGGCAATTGGGCAAATGATAAGTCATGTCCTGCACGTAATGTTACATGCATGAAATGAAATACATTAAAACACTATGCACGTGTTTGCAGAGGTATGTCATCCAAATATGTTGGAGTTGTAAGTGACATGAATTATGTTGACTCAGAGAATGAAGATGGATCTGATAATCAAATAATGTGTATTAGTGATATTGGTGGAGAAGAATACGATGAACAAGTAGTCTTGCCAGTCATTGATTATGATAAAGAGAGACGCGTAAGGGACCCTAAGTGTGTTATTGAAATTGATGGGAATCCTTTCTGATATACTATTATTTGAGAAGAAGATTTTGGGAAATGTGAGATGTTTAAAGCCAAGCAATTGTGCAAACCAGATGTAAAACTTAAATTATATAATGGTGAATGTTTAGAAATTTTGGGATTTTTTATTGATGAAATTGCATCCAAGGGAAAGAAAATATCAGGAAGAGTGTATGTTGCAAAGAAAGGGTCAACATTATTTGGTCTGGTTCCCCAAACTGCTATGGGAATGCAATTATATCCAGGTGCCAAGGAACAGGTGGTTCTAGTGGGGGCCACTACACAAGAAGAAACCATAGTACAAATGTTTCCAAATGTATTTTCTGAGAAATTAGGGAAGTTAAAGGTTTTAAGCATCGAACTGTACTACGTCAAGGATGTCAACCTAAGGTACATAAGGCACGTAGTTTACCAATGGCTGTGAGGGATTATGTCAAATCTGAAATAACCAAATTGATTGATGCAGATATTATTGAAGAAATTGAATCATCTGTGTGGTTGGCACCCACTGTAGCAGTGTGAAAACCTTATTAATCCATCAGAATGTGCGTTGATTTGAACAATGCTATATGGATTGCAGACACCCATTTCCAAACATCAATGAGATGATTGCCACCATTGGAAAGAACAAATGTTTTTTGACAATTGACCTAACATCTGCTTAGCATCAGATTAAATTGCATAGTGACTCCAAACACTTAACATCTTTTGTCACACCTTTTGGGGCATATCGTTTTAAGCGTATGCTGTTTGGGTTAGCCTATGTGCCCTCAGTGTTTCAGAGGATAATGCAAAAAATGTTTGGGAACATGATGGAAGTATGTTATTTTCAGGATGACATATTGATACGTGGGAAGGATGAGAAAGGTCATGACTGGAAAAATTGCAAAGCAGTGGTCTCACAGTAAAAGCAGAAAAATGCAAAATTAAAGGTCAATAGTGTGACTTATTTAGGACACACTTTTGATGTCAATGGGGTAAGACTTTGTCATAAACTGGTAGATTGTATTGTTAAAAGTATGGTACCTAGCAACAAGGATGATGTGAAGTGTTTTTTAGGTGTACTTGAATTTTACGCTAAATTTACAGAACATTTTTCGGACAAGACTAAGTCAATGAGTAATTTACTCAAGAAATCTTCCAAATTTGAGTGGTGCAAAGGTTGTCATAAGGAATTTGACAACAGCAAGTTGGAAATAGCAAACGCATCACATTTAGGTAGTTTTGATATGTCCTGCAAGCCTCTGCTTTCCACTAATACCAGTGCATATGGGTTAGGAGCAGATCTTACACAAATTCATGAAGATGAAGAGATAGTAATAGCTTATGCTTCTTGCACATTATCTGAAATGGAACAACGCTACTCAGTGATCGAAAGAGAAGCTTTAGCTGTTTTCTGGGCTGCCATACACTTTAGAACGTATTCATGGGGCATACCTTTTGTGAACAATGAAAGAGTGAATCCAAATGATAAGCAATACCTGAGGAGTCACAGAGTGTTTTAAGAAGAACCCTCACTCACCAACCTAGTTGGTGACGTGCTTCATCATAGGGTTCCCACCCGAGGGGCCAAATGCCTTTCGGGTGTGCTACGACACCCGATTACAGCGGAGCGGGTTTTGTTAGGGACGTGCTACAAAGTGACACCGTGATGGTTAAAATTGCCTTTACTTATCCGAAATAGTTTTAATAGTGGAGAAGTAAGGTAAGATTAAACGGTGATGATGGTGGATGTATTAACTGGTTAAATTGGCCAGAGGCATCCTCGGTGAAAAAGTGATGGCCGGTCTACATGTTTTAGCCTCCTTTTGCAATATGCGAGGCTTTCTTCAGGACCAGGACCAGGTATGGCACCGGGGTATGCACACGCTAAGGTGCACCCTCACCAGTGGTGATTACCGTTAACTCGGCACCTGGTACAGGGGTCCCTGTTTGGGTTTGTACCAGGTGCCGAGCGGGCGCTTGTTCTTGGATTTTGTGTGACAATAGACCAGCACCCCCCCACTAGGATCTATGGGGTAGGAATCATTTACAGCCTATAATGTTTTTTCGTTCAGACAACACTGAAGGTCTTAAACCGTAAGTGAACGGTAATCATTGCCACTGGTGAGGGTGCACCTTAGCGTGTGCATACAACGTGGCACACCTGGTCCTGAAAAAAGCCTCGCATATTGCAAAAGGAGGCTGAAACATGTAGACCGGCCATCACTTTCTCACCGAGGATGTCTCTGTGACTCCTCAGGTATTGCTTATCATTTGGATTCACTCTTTCATTGTTTATCTATCTAGTACAAGGGGACCAAGAGCGGCTCCACTGGAATTCCCTTTCTCTCTTTGTGTATCTACTAATGCATACCTTTTGTGATCAAAACTTATCATAACCCGTTGATAAATGTTTTTCAACAAAGGGTGCGGGCATATTGTTACCTAGAGTTGCAAAAGGGTTGGCCATTCTGTAAGAATTTATTTTTGTGGTGCAATTTGTTCCAGGACCAAAAATGTTTTAGCGGATGCTCTATATAGGAACAAAGTTGTGGAGGAGGCACGACATTTTCCTGGGCACGACTTGCAAGAATTTGATTGGGTTGCAAATTTGGAATGTTTTAATGAAGAATTGATCACAATGAAAGATTGGTTGGATGCAGTTAGGGAAGATGCAGAATTGGCAATGCTGGCCAAGTGTGTTAAGGAAGGCTGGTCTGATGTTACAGACATTAAAGGGTTTGCACAAGTTAAAGATGAATTGAATGTGGATGAATGGGGTGTCAGGAGAGGTGGCAAACTCATTGCTCCATTGACATTGAGGAAAATAATTGTAGATGGTCGCTACCAAGAGTTGGTTGGAAGAATTGTTCTGGTGGCCAGGGATGAACATGGATGTGGAGGAAGTAGTTAAAGAATGCACAGAGTGACAAAATTGTGAAAACTAACACACAACTGCTTCAACCTGTTAGTTATCCTGCTGGTCCCTGGTTGAAGGTTGCCATAGATATAATGGATCCTTTTGTTATGTACCCAATGTACCCCAATATAGGCATAGGTAGCTACACAACCTTTCCCCTACATTTGTCTTACCTGGCTCTGCATAACGGTACTCTCTCTGACCTTTTACCTAGTATTGTGCTGAATAAATGTTGATCAGTTTCTTGGAAACTATCCTCATTTATTATGCCTGAGGATTCTTAGAAAAGTTTCTGCACATTACTTACACAACAGCATGAACGTATTCCGCGTAAAGTCATGGTAATCTTCATACTAGGGCGAAAGAACAGCTTTGCATAATCGCAGGTATTGTTCTATGCTCATTTGCATAATCATAGGCTATTTTTATGGTCTGACTAGACTAGACTACCAAGACTAGACAGGCAGAGGAGAAGCTTTACACTGACACTAGACGCTGAGGTCCCCGTCTGCAGAAACTACAACACACAGAGGTCTGACATCCCTTGCGGGGTGTCCAACTCGAGACGAAGACGGGGTCCTTTGTTCTTTCCCATCAGGTAATAGAGTTGGTTCTTCTCTAGGGGATTCTTGGCTTTACACTCACAAACATGCTTGGTACACTTAGGTAGGGTTTACATCTTAGGAGTACGCTTGATTACTGTCATGTATCTATATGCCTGTATATATTCACTGTTTTAGCACAATGGTAGAATTCTACCTTTCATTAACTCTGTTGGTGCTTGTAATCTACATCTGTTTCTGTCTAATGGTTGTCGCAGCACACATGTTTTATACTAGAATGACGCTGGTTCAATAAATGTAAATGTAAATGTGTTTGTACTTATATAGCGCACAGCGACCCCATTTCGGGGTCTCCCGGCGCTGTACTCATACCGCTAGGGAACCCTTCCTGGCTTTTCCCTGTGAAATGTCCACTCCTGGGCATCCCCAGGGTGAAGCCAGGCATCCCAGCGCTGTTGGGGCCGTTGTGGAGATTAAGCAAGCTATTGCCCAGAGTTGCAGCGTGGGACCCATGATTAGAATAGGCACCGAGGCGAGAAATCCGGTCCGAGGAATTATGAGCCCAAGACCCGCCAAGACCCACCGAGGCGGGAATTGAACCCTGGTCCAAGGCCAGACCTCTGCATCAGGGTCTGCCGCTCTAACCATTGAGCCACACTTCTCCACAGGCTTATTGAAACCTCCCTATCGTTTATTCTGTGTATCTCTCTAAAACTAATTGGGCACAATAGACTGAGCAACAAATACGGCACTGTTTCCACAGATCCTGAAGGATCAAGGGTTGTCATGTTCAAAAGTTGCCAGAAACTATTGACTCCTTGGTAAGGTTAGGGGGGGCTTATGGTGGCATTGTGAGCTAGCTGGTCTAAAGGCTGACATATCCTTGAGGATGTCTGGAATCAGTCTGGACACCAATTCCTTAGTATGTTGTCTAAACGCACACATCCTATATATTTGAAGGAACTACACAACACTTTTGACATTATGGGACATCGCAACAGGTTTGTGGTAGTAATGGTAGACTATTATTTGAAGTGGTTTGAGATTAAATTCATGAGTGAAGTGACAAGTAAAAATATAATACAATTCATTTAGAAATTATTAATTAGAGAAGGTTATCCAGAAGAAATGACATCGGACAATGGTCTACAATTCTGTTCCCAGGATGTGGAAACCTATTTATGTCACAAGAACATTCATCATTGCAAAACAGCAGTATACAATCCCAGGGCCAATTGCCTTGTTGGAAGGGTCAATAGGATTGTGAGGGAAAGCATTCAATTGGCAGTGGCAAAAGGGAGAAATGTTATCAATCATGTAAACAAAATGTTATGGGCATACAGAACTAGTTTACACCATACCACAGGTTTATCTCTGTTTTAACCACTGAGAAAGAGGAAACCGAAATTGGCTGTTGCTTTTGGTTACAAGGCAAGAGGTATTATGGTTGATGAGAAGGCAATGCAGAAGAAGGTTAGTGAAAAGCAAATCTTGTATAAAAAGAATTTTGATGAGAGGACCAGAGCTACGGAGCTTGATGTGGTGTGCGGTCAAAAGGTCAGAATTAAATTGCAAGGATGCATAAAAGAAGGAAGATCCGTATTTTTGGAACTCAAGGTGGTCAAGAGAGGAGGGAGAAGTTATGTAGAATTGCATGATGGATAAAGATGAAATAAGAGCAGGTTGGTAAAAGTAAGTGATATGTGTGAAGACAATGGTTGGGAAGGAAAGGATGCTGGAGTGATTGTGAGCAAAGAATTTGAGAGTACTATAAGAGAAAATCAAGGTTCGGCTGACATAGAGGAGCAAGACGGTGGCAGAAAGAAACGAGAAATTAAATTTCCGAATAGGTACAAAGAATTTGTGTGTTCAGGTTAAGCATCTGTATATTTTATCTTAAGTTTGTAGGTATAGTATTTTGTACAGTCCTTTGATAGTTTTTATCTACATTTGTGTTGGTAATATTTTCTCCTTTGTAAACGTTATTGTAAGTGAGGACATATGTTCTGTTTTAACCATTACAAGACTGGCTCATGTATTAATGCGAGTGGAGACAGTGTTCTAGTAGGGAATTTGGAATGCAGAACACTGGCGATGTGTTTCAAGGAAGAAGAGGAGTTGGAGCTGAGCAGTGTGTTCAACCTGCTCAGGGAAGTCGTGGAATAAAGCTTTCATTTATTAACAAACAAACAGGCTCCAATTTATGTGTATACACACTAGAGGGAGGCTTTGGAAAAGATATAACCATTTCGGTAGAACCGTCATCTTGATTGCATTTATTCTATGTAGCCATGACATATATAAGGGTGCCCATCACTTGAGATCATTTTTCAGTTGTCGTAGGAGTGGGAGATAGTTTGCCTGGAACAGATTTGAAGGTTTGGGGGTGATTATGATGCCTGATAATGTGAGTTAATGTTTTGCCTACTGAAAGGGAGGCGAGTCCACTAGAGTCGTCATGTCAGTGTCAGATAAGGTTAATTTGAGCAGAAAGGATTTAGTTAGATTGATATGTAAGTCTGACACCCCTCCTCTTGCAATGCCGTCAGAGATAGCTGAGGTGAGGTAAGTGTCAATAAGACATCATAAGCGAATAGTGACATTTTATGTTCTCCAGAACCGAACATGATGCCACTGATAGTCATCAGAGCTCGTATCTTGGCAGCTAGATGCTCTATACTTGAACACTTTTATCATTGGTCTGTTCAGATGTCCCTCAAATAATGCTCCCTCCCACCACAACACAAATATAGGTGAATGGACCAGCCCACTTCAGCCATTGAATGCTTTCACTTTGAGTGACTGCATTTTGCCATTGCACATGTATACATACACCTAAAAAAGACTAGTTCGTATGTATAGTAGGGAGTCATCAACTAGTTCCTTAACATTCAAGACATTTGTTGTAAGTTACAAGGTTGACATATCACTATCAAGCAGCTTTTGTATATTCCTTCAGAAGCACAAGACATTAGAGTAGCAAGAGTGTACATGCAAATTTCTAGCTTGAAGGCATAAACGTTCAGCTTTCCATCTCCATTGCACTCTTCTGAGAGGACCTCTATTTATAGTAAAGAGCAAGTAAAGTAGGGTGGCCAGATTCTGAGAAGCAAAAAACGGGACAGGCCAGACATAAAAGTAGGAATAAAACCTTTAATCTTACTTCTGTATCTGACATATCCCATTTTTTTGCAAAGCCTTGTAAATATGTGCACATATAGACACACACACACACAATAGGCTTGTTAATGTATTTGTGTGTTTGTATATGTGTATATATATATACTTGCATGTAGGCTGGTGGGAGGAGTATGCCCTCAGGTCACGTATTGACAATTTTTGGGCAACCCACATCAAACAATACTGGAGATACATCGACGATGTGTTCATAATTTGGGAGGTTTCTGAAGAATTGGCTCACAAGTTTGTGTTCTCCATCAATGATAATGATCTAAACCTGAGATTTGCAGCCACTGTTAGCGATAGGAGCATGGAAGTTTTAGATGTAGAAGTTTTTAATCAAGGAGGGTAATATTAAGACCAGATTGCACCGCTAAAGTACTGCAGGTAACTCCATCCTCCAAGCAACCAGTGCACATCCACGACATCTTATCAAAAGCATCCCCTACGGCGAAATCTTGAGAATTCACAGCATTTGTAGCTCCAGTGAAGATCTCATTAAATGTCAAAATGAGGCTATGAACCGTTTCAAGGTTCGTGGATACCAACATCAAGATCTCCAGGAAGCGGTCAACCAAGGCTAATTCCCAATCAAGGGAACTATGCTTGATATCTAAAAAAGAGAGTAGAACATCACTGACACCACAAGCAGAGACAATGGATAATAATACACAGCCCATCAGACTGGTGACCACTTATAGCAAGCAAGAGAAATCAGTGTGTAAGATCATCTATACACAGTGGCCAATAGACATAACCATGAAATCTATTCTGCCAGTCCATCCCTCTATCACGTTTAGGAGAGCTCAATCTATGAGGGATTTACTGGTAAAATCTAGTCCAGAGATTGCTCCACATGTACTTGGCTCACCAAAAAGGGCTTTTACAAATGTGTGTCATGTCGAGCCTGCATATTTGCAGTCAATGCAAATAAATATAAAACTGCCTTCAGTATCGACCCAATACCTATCAAAGAACATCTGACATGTCGTACTGACCATGCGATTTATGTCCTTGAATGCACTTGCGGGTTAAAATACATCGGGAGCACTAGGCTCCCAGTGTTTAACCACATTTTACAACCTCTGCGAGCCATTATTTTATTTTATTTTTTTTTTGAAACCGTTTATTGCAGTTTGAAAAAGTTACAGGTATGGGCCTACAACCACTCGGCCGGCCGCTAGAGTGACAAAAGCATATTGCATACATACAGTAAGAGTCTCTTGGCAGTGCAGATTAGCAAAACAGGAGAAAGCAATGTTGCAGGCCGCATAGCTCCATGCCCACAGTACGGTTCCCTTTTATCAAAACAAAACCACACAAAAAACCACACCCGCAAGGCAACCCGCGATCCAAAGTGACAGCACGTGCTCCATAAGTGGGGGATCCCAACCAGCAGCAGAACTCTGGAGAGGGGAACGGGAATAGATCAGGGACTGGGGGACCGCGTGCCCACGGCCGAGGGAGGGGGGCCATCTAGGGAGACGGAGCAGGCGAGGCAGCCGGTAGCAGTGGCGGCTCACAAATACCCCCGCGGTAGGCGTTCCAGGGGCCCCAGATTTTCACCCACGCCCCAGGCTTACCCCTCGCCACATACACCACCTTTTCACGAAACATACACCAATCCATATGTTCTTTCCAGGCCAACACCGCAGGGGGCCTCTGGGATCCCCACAATTGAGCAATGTCACGCTTAGCTATCATATATCCCAGAGTCACCCACCGCGTCTGCGGGACCGAATAGTCATTTGGTTCCCACACATTCAGCAAGCATCTCCTCGCTTCAGGCAACAGCGCGACACGCGTAACCACACGCAGGACCTCATGCACACCACGCCAGAATCGCTCCACCTTTGGGCACTCCCACAGTATATGCATGAAAGTTGCCAACGCACCACAGCCACGCTTACACATTCCGTCACCGGCAAAGCCCATACGTAGAAGCCTTGGCCCCGTCACGTAAACCCGGTGAAGGATCTTAAGCTGGACGAAACGAAGGCGAGCCGGGATGGCCACCTCTTTTGGAGAGGCCACCGCGGAAATCCAATCCTCGTCGTCCAGCTCTAGCCCGTCGGCAACCCATGCCTCGCGGAGACTAGTCAGCAGGCACGATCGGTCGTTGATCAGTTTTTTATATATGAGGGAGATCGTGCTGTCTGGGACATGGCCATCCAGCACTCTGTCCTCCAGGGGAGAAGACTCCGGGATGGACGCGACATCCGGGAAGACGGAGCCCAGCGCATGGCGGACCTGCAGGTACCGAAAGTACTCGCTGCCCTGCAGCTGAAACTCCGTCTGCAGCGTCGCAAAAGTCTTGAATCCCCCCCTCGTCCAGAGATCTCCCACAGTGCTGATTCCGATCGTGTCCCACTTCTCAAAGCCCTTCGATGTCCACAGGGAGCCCAACCTCTCAGACGCATATAGCGGTGACACCCGGGTCAAACGGTCCTTCCACCCCATAGCTGCATTAGCCGCGTGCCAGACACGCACCATGACACGCGTCGGTCCCGTCAGACGGGGGTCGGGCGCGGCAGAGTAAAGCGCTCGATTGTAGTCGCCACCGGGCAGGAGCATCTTGTCCATCTCAAACGCCGGGTTCAAGGCGGGCCCGTAAAGGCCATGATTAATTGCAGCCAGTTGGGTGGCCCAGTAATACCGTTTAATGTCCGGGAGGGCGACCCCCCCATCGTACCACGGGAGCGTCAATTTAGCCAGAGCAATGCGCGGCCTCCCGTCCCAGAACAGGCGCCGCTGGAGGCCCTCCACCTCACGGAAGTAGCGTGCCGGAACCAAGTCCATAGTATTCTGGAGGGCGTAGAGGAAGCGCGGCAAGGACATCATTTTAAACAAGGCCGCTCGGCCGAGCGGCGAAAGCGGCAGACGCCGCCAGCGCACCACGTCCTCCTTCAAGCGCTGGAGGGGGGGCAGCAAATTCCGCTCATAGCGGGCCTCCGGGTCAAGAGTGATATATATACCCAGGTACCGAAACCCCTGGGAGGCAATCTGGATCGGACAGTCCCGTGGTAGGACCGGAGCCTCCCCGGAAAGCACATATACACAGGATTTCGCCCAGTTGATGACAAGGCCTGAGTTGCGACCGAATGAGCGCAAAACATCAACCAGGACGATCAGTGATTTACGCGGGGAGGCGAGATACAGGAGGATATCATCAGCATAGAGGGACACACGGTCCTCATGCTCGGGGGTCCAGCGGAGACCACGGATGGAAGGGTGCCACCGCAGCCACTCCGCCAGGGGCTCCAGGGCCAGTGCAAACAGGAGAGGTGACAAGGGGCAACCCTGTCGCGTGCCCCGCCCCAGCGCGAATGGGACCGAGACTCGCCCATTCACCACCACCTGCGCCAAGGGGCCCGAGTACAACAATTTGACCCAGCTAATAAAGCCCGGTCCAAATCCAAATTTCGCCAGCATCGCCCAGATGTATGGCCACTCAAGCGTGTCAAACGCCATGGTGGCGTCCAAGGACGCCAAGATGGCCGGCTCCCGCACAAATGGGACACGCGCGAGCACCCCGTGCAAGCGCCGCAGATTGAGCGCCGTGTTGCGGTGTGGTATAAAGCCAGATTGGTCTTGGTGGACCAAATCGCCCACCACGCCAGCCAACCGGTTGGCCAACACCTTGGCGAGGATTTTGGGCTCCGCGTTCAAGAGCGAGATCGGCCTATAGGATGCGACCCGTTCACGGGGCTTCCCCTCCTTGTGGATCACCACGATTGTGGCCAGACGCTGGTCCGGCGGGAGGGAACCCTGCGAGTGTGCCGCCAGGAACATCGCGCGCAGGTGGGGCGCCAACACATCCGGGCGTAGCTTGTATAGTTCGATGGGGATACCATTGGGGCCCATGGCCTTGCCGGATGCAATCGAGCGAATAGCCAAGGCAATTTCGTCCGAGGTGGGAGGAGCGTCCAGCGAATCCCTGTCCTCCACCGTAAGGGAGGGCAGTGCGATGTCCCGAAGCAGGGCATGGGAATCTTCCTCCGAGCAGGGGGAAACCGGGGAGTAGACTTCGCGGAAATAATCCGCAAAGCAGGAGACAATGGCTTCCGGCTCGGTGACACACGCACCATCCGCACTCTCAATCAAAGGAACCACGCGACTCGCTCTCTCCCTCTTATCCAACCACGCAATCAATTTGCCAGCCTTATCACCCACATCATACAATCGCCCCTGCTGCTCTCGACTGAGGCCCCTGGCCGCCTCCGTGACGAGGGCCCGGTAGGCCGCCTGCTTTAGGTGTAGAACATGCAGCTTGGCATCTGTTACCCCGCTCCCCAGGTCACCCTCCAGTTCTGCAATCTCGGCCTCTACCCGGGTCACCTCCTCCCGCTCGCGGCGCCGGGCATGGGAGATAAAGGAGAGGGCCTCCCCTCTAAGAACTACCTTAAAAGCCTCCCACAGGGAGATGGCCGAAGGGACCGACCCCACATTCTCGTCGAAATAACGCTGTAAGGATTTGATCAAATCGGCACGAATGGTGGGGTCGCGCAAATACCATGCATTGATTGGAGCCACCCTGCCATCCCCCCTCGGGAAGACATCGAAATGTAACAGCAATGGGGAGTGGTCTGAGATACCCCGCGCCAGATGGCGCACCTCCCCCACCCTCCCTGCATGGGCCGCCGGGACAAGGATATAATCAAGCCGCGAGAGGCTACCATGGGCACCCGAGTGGAAGGTGTATTGCCGCTGTGCGGGATGCTTTAGTCACCAGCAATCCACCAGGCCCAGCGTGTCTAAAAGGCCGGGCAGCCACGCCTGTGCCCGGGGGAGGTCCCTAGGGGGATGGCGATCCATAGACCCAGAAGCTACCGCATTGAAGTCCCCTCCAACCACCAGCAGGCCACTCGGAAGGTCCAGGAGGAGGCGCCCCAGGTCCGCAAATGTGGTGGCTTGTAACCCAGGCGGGACGTACACTGATATCAAAATAAACACTCTACCCTCCATTCTTCCCACCAGGACAGTGTAGCGTCCCCTCTCATCATGGCGCACCTCATCGATCTCCAACCACACCACCGCACCCCGCTCGGCAACCCTACCTCGCTTGAGGGCAAGGAGGGCGCAAAAGCGAAAGTGAAAGTGCGGGGTAGGCGAGTCGCCCAGCCTTGCCCGCCGCTGTTGTTCACTTTGTCCCCGGATCGCCCCACTACTCCAGTCCGGGGGGCCGGCGAGGAGAAGGCCGCAATCTTCGATCGGTGCTCCCACCGGTGTCCGGGGTCCGATTCGAGCCCGAAAAACGGGTGGCGCCTCAGCTCGGTTTCCCCGACACAGTCCCCTCAACAAGGACAGGATATCGCCAGGATTAATTCAGGAGGTCGCGGAGGTCCTCGGGAGCCTCGCACCTACGCGGCCATCTTGGTTGCGCGCTAGGCTCCTCCTCTGCGAGCCATTATTAATTCAGACCCCAGCTACCCCGTGGCACGCCACTTAAAACTGGTTCAGCAAAACAATGTCAGAGATTTTAAAAATTCAGTATTGGGGGCTGTGCCCACTTCCAGACGGGGGGGGGGACAGAGAGAGAAAAGTACGAAAGTTGGAAACTCATTTCATCTTGGCATTAGATACTAAGATGCCCTACGGGCTTAACAATAGTGAAGATATGCATAACTTTCTTTAGTGGCTTAATATATGGCCCTCACTCGTATAGGTTACATTTCTCTACACTATTCTTTTAGATACCCCGGTTGCTGACATGAGTTTTACAGATGATGACAAGGATGTCCCTGGCTTTAGACAGTTCCATAACAAATATGACAGGTTCTAGTACCTCACTGTATGAAGTTAAAATACTATGGAGAAACAGCATCAATGAAGGTTACTCTGTATAAAGTTGTAAAAACTATATGAATAATTGATGCGCTTGGGCAGCCTCCTGTTTTAACACACTAAAATTGTAAACTAATGCGTGAACATCAGTAAGTTACACAAATGGATTTTTTAGCCACATATTATTTTACGATATATATATTTTTTTATTTGTTGCACTGCACTTTATTGTTGATGTGACTCTTCCATATGGCATGCTTTGGTCAGAGTGAGCCACTTAGAGCATTATTTGAATTACCACGAAGGCATGTTGGTGTATATTATGCCCATATCGGCCAGGCAAATATTTGCCTTCAGTGGCGCCGCAAAGCTAGATTTTAGCACAGAAAAAGCATTTGCACTTTATCTGGAGTTGCGGTTGATGTGTGCAAGCAATCAAATGGTGATTCCGAAACTGAGAGAGATACGGAATGGATATTCCAGTCAACTGCTTTGCGCTAGCGCACTTGCACTTTATTGTATATAGATAGATAATATTGCAAACATCCATCTTTGTGGTTTTCCAAAGAGATTATAATTGAGGCTGTGTTGCACCAGGTCTTAAATGCCAGTTGTTTTAAAGCTTTTATCTTTGACTGTTTGTGGTCCTGTGGATGTCCACCGCACAAATATATACAGTAACTAATGTTTTTTGTTACTCAGAAGTACATACTTTGTTTATAAATTCTGTATGTGTAAAATAATCGGTGTGGTTTTACCTGCATATAGAAGAGTCTGTCATCTTTGTTCATTGTGAGCCCTTCACAGTTTTTTCAAAATGATTGGTCACTCACTTTATATATGTTTAATAGGCCCGTTGGCGCAACATGTGATCAAGATCGGTTTTCCGATCGAAACGCGTCATGGTGGACACTTGTCTGTTATTATGATTTGAGATGATGGATTAGGAATATAGCACCGTTTTTGAACAGCAAACTTTGGACGTTGTTGCAATCTGTGTGGTCTGTACCTGGGGTATCACATAGAGTCGAGAAGGTGGGCCAGGATATTTTGGACTTTATATATATCTATATATATAAGGCACTTGCCGATACTTGTACTCAGCAGGATGTAATATTATCATGATTAACCATGGGGGATATACATTTTAAAATAATTACTTTCACTTGTACTTACAAAATAGTCTTTTACATAGTACAGTAGTTATTGTCACCAATGGGGGTTCTTTTAAAAGTAAGATTATATATATAGTCTGTTGTTGAGCTTTATAGAGCGAGGGGGAGGGATCACTCTCCCAGGAAGTGACTATTTAATTACGTTTAGGGTCCTACCAAGTCATGTGATCAAGACTGGGGTGACCTAGTCGAAACGCGTCATGCTGTGGAATATTGCAATAAAGCACAAATAACTCAACTATACGCTGTGGTCTGTACCTGCTTTGCAAGACAAATATGTTTCAGGACTGTGGTTTCTTCATATATCTGTATCTATCTATCTATCTATCTATCTATCTATCTATCTATCTATCTATCTATCTATCTATCTATCTATCTATATTACCTACTGGCGGTCGCCAGTAGGTAGTTATAGTTAGGACCCTGTTTCCATAGGAAAACCGCAACATTCTATTTTGAATAACTTTGGCGCCGGTCGACGAATCCTCGCGAAATTTTCAAAACTAATGGGGCGCTACGCTACGCTCCGCTCCTACCCTGAAAGTCTCGGGGGGATTCGTCAAGCGGGGGCTGAGAAAAAAGGGGGGTCCCAAAACGCGTTTTCCCCATGCATTTTTCCATAGGACCTTTAGACACAGCTACAGCCCGAACGGCTGAACAGAGTTACTTGAAATTTGGCAGAGAGGTAGTGTACAGGTCAAGGAAGTGCCTTTTGTAGGTCTGGTGTAAATCTGTTCAGTAGTTCCTGAGAAAATAGCATTTAAATCAATATATATATCTGTGGCAGCTTACGGTGCGCTTACCGTGCGCTTACGGTAAGCTTACCGTACGCGTACGGTGCCGTGCGCGAGCTCAAATCTGATTGGTTGCCACATGACTGTAAACATTCGAATCGGACGAAATCAGGAAGTGTCGGCCGCCATTTTGTGTGTTTCACACACAAAAAAAAGGGAGATAACTTGAAAAGGGGGCAAGGAAGAGAGTTACAGACCCCCTAACATTTGAAAGGGGGTCAAAGAAGGACAGAAAAGTACAAAAAAAACATGTATTTTTTTTTAAAAATCGTGGGTACGCGTACGATAAGCTTACCGTACGCGTACGGTGCCGTGCGCGAGCTCAAATCTGATTGGTTGTCACATGACTGTAAACATTCGAATCGGACGAAATCAGGAAGTGTCGGCCGCCATTTCGTGTGTTTCACACATAAAAAAAAAGGGAGATAACTTGAAAAGGGGGCAAGGAAGAGAGTTACAGACTCCCTAACATTTGAAAGGGGGTCAAAGAAGGACAGAAAAGTACAAAAAAAACATTTATTATTTTTAAAAAAAAATCGCGGGTACGCGTACGGTAAGCTTACCGTACGCGTACGGTAGAAAAAAAATAAAAAAAGAAATAAAATTCAGATATAAGTGTTTAGATATTAGGGGGCTCTAAAAAGAGCCGTTGTGTTTATGAAGTGATTTTTTAGTGGTGCCTACAAGTAAGTACCCATGCAGAGTCTAAGGTTCAAGAGGAAGACTCTGTTCCCTTCATCAGTGAAGTGTACTCCAACTCCTCTATAAATGTCTTGCATGTCGTAACGCAAGTTGTTGTGGTAAATGGAACCCATACCATAGTCTCTGAGGAAAGAAGAAACAGATTTGTTGACGTGCTTTCTTGCTTTGTCAATCTGCGGACAAAAATGATTGGACCAGTTCCATTTTTGCCTTTGGCATATGTTAGAATACGCAAAGGCAGTTTTAGGGAAAAATGAAAACAGTTGTGCAAAGGTCTCCTTCATAAGCATTTCCAGACCTACCCCAGTCAAAGTGCCTAGGTCATTGCCACCACAGTGCACTATTATGAGGTCAGGGTGTTGGATTTGCATGAAGGATTTCACCAATGGCATCAATTGGTGCCACTTTAACCCTCTCTGACCAATCCATTTAATGTCTACATTTGGCAAAGCAAGGTCTCTCACCATACCTGTTTTCTCTGCATACTTTTCACTCCAGAAGACATAGCTGTGCCCTACAATCCACACTGTGAACATCTTCCAAGGAGATCTGGATGCACTCAGGAGGTGTATTTCAGTAGAATGGGAAAAAGAAATGAAAGACAGTTTGGAAATGGAGGCATACATATTTTTTTTAAATAAAAAGAACTCATTGGCTGTTTCATACCATTCTACACTAAAAACTAGGCTGTATGTGTCAATTTATAGAAGCATGTTTTGTATTGGTACAGAAAAATGTGTTACCAAAGAACAGTACTATGGATTTGCTGTTAGGTTTGAAAAGTCAAGCACTCTTGCTCTTTGGAAATGAAACATTGTGTGGTGAACTTCTGACCTAACTCTATACAGCAGTGTTCCATGAGCTGTTGCTATGGTAGCAGGCAGAAGTCAAGTTGGGGGAAGGGTACTAGGCTGAAGTCAAGTTGGGGGAAGGGTACTTTTGGAAAAGGGTTGGTTTTCAACCAATAGAAATGTGTGATTACATTTGAAACAAGCATTTACAATGCAATGGTCTCGGCATTGGTAAAGTTAGAGCTATTGGCATTGCTCATGACATTATTTTTGTTTATGGTTTTGTTTTTAAAACATTTAAAGAAACGGCATTGTCATGAGCAATGGCAATAGCTCTAACTTTAACAATGCCGAGACCGTTGCATTGTAAATGCTTGTCATGTCTTGTTAGCCTCTGTCTGTGAGCGCACCAAGGCCACCCCCTGTGCCCCACGGCCAGTCCTGTCCTGGAAGTACCCCTCTGCCCTCTTGCATTGCCAGTTCCGCCCTCCCTGTAAACCAGTCCAGCCCTGTCCTCCTTTCTCCCCCACTTGCACTCCTGTTTCCACCCCCTCCCCCACCCTATGCTTCCCTCCTGTTTCCACCTCCCTCCACCCTATCGTTGTTTCTAGGCCTACATTATCAATGTTAAAATAGACAGCTACTAAGCAGAATATCTTGAATTAGTCTTGTGTTTCTTACATTGTTTTGATACAATTATGAATTGTATAAAAGCTGATAGAGCAAGGTCACATGTGGAACTTTTTTGTTTATGTAACTGACTCAATAGCATTAATTTGCAGGTTCTGCTGCCAGTTTATATTCCAGTTTTCTGTAATCACTGTTTTTTTATTTTATTTATTTTTAAAGGATTTGGATAAGCAGATGGAATCTCTGTGTATTTATTGGAAGGTTGTATTTTGTGCAAAATCTATATTATGCTGTCGGTTTTTCTTAGGGTGAGTATAATTAATTGTTGATTGTAACAACTGTGTGGCTTTTTAGTTTACACACTGGCTCTAAAATATGCAGAAAGCATACTTTAGAAAACACCGTTAGATTCTGATGTCTAAAAATGTTTTTCACAGAGTGGGAAAAAAATCAAAAATGTTTATAAATAACCTGCAGTCACCTACCTACATGACCTGCTCCGTTGTAACGCGGTCATCAAAACCTCTTCTACCTGTAGCTTGGCGCAGAGTGCTGGCCATAATTATATTCGAGAGTTGGCACTCTAGCTATTTATTCGCACCATGCGGGCGTCACCTTGCCCTCTTCTATGTCGATAGCTACTATCGCTTTGCATTAACGGCGATGAAGTCTCAATGAGAGGCTCGTTTGTCGTCCTTCTTCTCTTTTTGGTACACTGAAGTGTTTGTCCCGCCCATCTCTGCCTCCATTACGCCCATTGGTTACACAGAGCTGTCTGTTAGGGCCGCTCGGACCCGGAAGCGGGGTGTCAATGGCCAGAGAATCTACCTAGCAACCGGGAAGCCGGGCTCGGAGCGCTAAGTTTGGTTTCACCCCCCGCCACCCTTTCCCGGTGGGGGCGAGTGTGTGACCCCACATACTTCTCGGTCAGTCTTCTCTTTAACCCCCCCCATTTGTTCCAAAAACTCATCTTTCCCCGGGCCACGCTTAGAGCGTTACCCGGGAACCCCCTCGCTTGGGGCGGCAAGAACATCAAGGAAAGGCCGAGGCCTGAGGCCTACCTCGGAGCTGGGAGGAGGTGAGTCCGGCCTAAGAGCCTAATCATTTGTGATGTTTTAATGTATGCAGATGTATAAACATAAATATTCCGGCCCATAGAAGTTTACTCCTCCGAGTGGACTTTTGATGCACTTAATTCTCAATATTCCACCTGGGGTGAGCGCAGGCTGACTGCCTTGTTTTAGGATAATTCACATTTTACAGCTCTAAACCACAAATACCTGCTCTATGCTGTTTGAATTTCCTGTCAGCGGTGGGGTTGTGGGAAGGGGAGTCTCTCGCCTGTAAAGTTGGAAATCCCTACTTTGTTAGCGTAAGTAGGAGAAAACCTGTCATTACTGGAGCGCTTTACAGTAAATCGATATGAGGAACAAGGCAGAGCAAAATGCACACCACCGCCTTTCTCCGAGGCACAGCAGAAAATGCCTCGGAGAAACGCCACGTCCTTTTCGGATTTGGGGGCGTGTTTTGCTGTTGTCTCCTCCCTGAGACTTCTCGCAAAAAACACGCCCCCCGATCCGAAAAGGACGGGGCTTCAACGGAGTGACTGGACCTCTTCTCCAGTGGCTGGCCAGCATTTAAGAGGCCAGCCAATGGAGAACAGGAGAGAAGAGGGGCGGGTGCAAGCCCCTCTTCTCAAAGTCATTAAATCTCGGAGCGAGACTGCGCAAGCGCAGCCTTCGCAGCCGAGACCTAAAAAGGAAGGGAAACCGTAAGACCATGAAAAGAAAACAGCAGAAAGCTGCCAGCCCCCCTCCCCCGCCCACCCATGCTGGGAAGCAAACGGCACCCACACAAGCCAGGGCCACAATGCTTGGCGCCCTGCCAGACAGAGCCCCTGCGCCCACACTGGCTCTCTGCAGTGACTCCACAGAACAATCTTTCACAGTCCCATCACAAGACAAGAGGCGAGTCATAACAACCGGTGCCCCAAATAAATGCCACCAAGATACCAGCCTGGGACCCTCTGTCGTGGCTGTGCGGACAATGCGACGCTGGCCCATTCTAAAATGTCCCTTTAAAGGCACTGAAATCACTCGGAGGACATCAGAAAAGGTTTGTTTTTTTGCTTTAAAATTTCCAAAAACGATGGTAATTTTCCCACCTTTCCGACCCAAAACGTGCCTGTTGAAGTGAAGCACATTGAAATGAGTAAAGCCACAAAACCACGAACAACAGTAACATTTTTTTAAAGATATTTCAATTTGCTTCGGCCTGTTCCAAGCAGCACACGCAGTCCCGAAACAGAGAGGGTTTAAGTGTATGCTAATTAATACCAATAATATGAAAGACCTTTACAGCACAATGTATGTAAAAAGCTGTTAAATGCATCGTACACTCGTATTAACATCACTAGTAACCTACGGAAGAAACATGGAAAAAAAGACGTTTGGCCAAAGGCCGTGTGAACGGGCCTGCGCATACATGCCGCCCTTGAAACATTACAATCCAGCCTCATTTGCATGTGCACAGTGGGTCGGTCTGGTTCACACAGCTGCTCTGTGCGAGCCTGTTCATTAACCCATTCATTAATAAGCTTTACAAACACTAGTTGTACACTGGACGCAAACGTTTAGAA
Organism: Triturus cristatus; assembly: GCF_964204655.1. Classification (NCBI taxonomy): domain Eukaryota; kingdom Metazoa; phylum Chordata; class Amphibia; order Caudata; family Salamandridae; genus Triturus; species Triturus cristatus. Next base: position 104,658,539 of record NC_140587.1, read on the forward strand.
CAGAATTAACTGAGAGCCATGCAAGCGACACATGCCAACATTTGGAAGCGCTCAAGGCGAGGCTAAGGGGGCGGGGTGAGCGGGGGTCCACTTACTCCATATACTTGCAAAGTCTAGAAACATAAACATTTTTGACAAATGTCTGCAGATCAACGAACGCTGTTTTTTTTTTTAATAATCTCATTCGAGTGTTTACAGTCCCAGTTTTTTTTTTTTAAATAATCTCATTCGAGTGCTTACAGTCCCAGATTTATAATGGCTAAGAAAAAATTCAAATAGCAAACAAGACGCAGTTTAAGAACACTATTAGAACAAAAAAGAACGAAGTCTGTTTCCTAAAACTAGAGCGCTGTATGCTCTGACGTGCTTCACATGCAGAATAAAGCGCTACACAAAATATCAAGTTAAAAGTGATTAATGCGTGCACAAAAAAGCTGCCGGTACCTGAGAAGGTAACCAGAGGGGCACATGCCATGAGAGCAGGCAGCCAAACAGCCCAGCAGTTCACAGAGAGAGTGGAGGGTGGCACACATCCCAGACATTTGTAGTGATAGCGCAGGCAGGCACACGTCCTAACAGTTCACAGAGACAGGGCAGAGTGGCACGCATCATAGCAGTTTGTAGTGACAAAGCAGCCAGTCACCGAGTCTAGCAGTTAAGAAACAGAGCAGGCAGACACGTAACCCAGCAGTTCAGAGACAGAACAGGCAGACAGATAACCAAGCATTTCAGAGACAGAACAGGCAGACACGCATCCCAGTAGGTAGCAGAAATGAACAGACAGGGAAGCAGGTAAGTACTTCTCAGAGCAGGCAGGCACATTTCCCAGCATTTCAGCGATAAAGCAGTTAGGCAGACCTCTTAGCAGTTCAGAGATAGAACAGGCAAACACACCTCCCAGCGGGTCGCACAGGTAGAACAGATAGTCACTCATTTCCGTTATTTACCACGGAGATACAGCAGGCAGGTGGAGCAGGCAGGTTCGCACCCATCATTTCACAGAGATAGAACAGACAGGCACGCTCCCAGCAGGTCACAGAACCAAGACAGCTAGGCACAGATTCCCAGCAGTTCACAGCGATAAAGCAGGCAGACACACACCCCAGCAGTTCACAGCGGCAGGGCAGACAGGCAAGCACACACCCCAGCAGCGCACATAAGTACTTAAACAGTTCACAGAGGTAGTGCAGTCAGGCGCACACCTCCATCAGTGCACAGGGGCACAGCGCGCAGATGCACACCCCCAGCAGTGCACAGAGGTAGAGAATGCAGGAAGGCACGCCCCCAGCAGTGCACAGAACTTAAACAGTGAGGCGCACACTTCTAGCAGTGCACAGAGGTAGAAGAGGCAGGCACACTCCCAGCAGTGCACAGGGGTACAGCACGCAGGCGCACACTCCCAGCAGTACACAGGGGTACAGCACGCAGGTACCCCTCGCAGGTACCCCTCCCCCTCCCCCACAGCAATAGTGCACAGAGGTAGAACAGGCAGGCATACCCCAGCAGTAGTGCACAGAGGTAAAGCACGCAGGCGCACGCTCCCAGCAGTGCACAGGGGTACAGAAGGCAGGCACCCGCAGCAGTGCACAGGGGTACAGAAGGCAAGCAGGCACACCGCCAGCAGTACAGAGGTACAGCACGCATGACCCCCCCCCCCCACATCCCCCAGAAGTGCACAAACGTGTTTGTCCCGCCCATCTCTGCCTCCATTACGCCCATTGGTTACACAGAGCTGTCTGTTAGGGCCGCTCGGACCCGGAAGCGGGGTGTCAATGGCCAGAGAATCTACCTAGCAACCGGGAAGCCGGGATCGGAGCGCTAAGTTTGGTTTCACCCCCCGCCACCCTTTCCCGGTGGGGGCGAGTGTGTGACCCCACATACTTCTCGGTCGGTCTTCTCTTTAACCCCCCCATTTGTTCCAAAAACTCATCTTTCCCCGGGCCACGCTTAGAGCGTTACCCGGGAACCCCCTCGCTTGGGGCGGCAAGAACATCAAGGAAAGGCCGAGGCCTGAGGCCTACCTCGGAGCTGGGAGGAGGTGAGTCCGGCCTAAGAGCCTAATCATTTGTGATGTTTTAATGTATGCAGATGTATAAACATAAATATTCCGGCCCATAGAAGTTTACTCCTCCGAGTGGACTTTTGATGCACTTAATTCTCAATATTCCACCTGGGGTGAGCGCAGGCTGACTGCCTTGTTTTAGGATAATTCACATTTTACAGCTCTAAACCACGAATACCTGCTCTATGCTGTTTGAATTTCCTGTCAGCGGTGGGGTTGTGGGAAGGGGAGTCTCTCGCCTGTAAAGTTGGAAATCCCTACTTTGTTAGCGTAAGTAGGAGAAAACCTGTCATTACTGGAGCGCTTTACAGTAAATCGATATGAGGAACAAGGCAGAGCAAAATGCACACCACCGCCTTTCTCCGAGGCACAGCAGAAAATGCCTCGGAGAAACGCCACGTCCTTTTCGGATTTGGGGGCGTGTTTTGCTGTTGTCTCCTCCCTGAGACTTCTCGCAAAAAACACGCCCCCCGATCCGAAAAGGACGGGGCTTCAACGGAGTGACTGGACCTCTTCTCCAGTGGCTGGCCAGCATTTAAGAGGCCAGCCAATGGAGAACAGGAGAGAAGAGGGGCGGGTGCAAGCCCCTCTTCTCAAAGTCATTAAATCTCGGAGCGAGACTGCGCAAGCGCAGCCTTCGCAGCCGAGACCTAAAAAAGGGGGAAGCACTGAGATTTGAAATTTACATGTATATGTGTGGAAAAAGAGAGGGAAACATTGCCATTATCTGGTTCTGCTGAGAGGAGAGAGGTGTACAGAACAGAGATCATGGCTCTGATAATCTGCTGTTTGAGTGCCACATTTCTTTCACAACTAACTAATTTTAAAGGTGAGTTATGAGTTTGAGAGGGGATGTATATGGTAAATTAAGAAATGAATAATAGATTTGGAATTCCTTTTGTTGAAGTTGTGTTTATCATTTTGTGTTTTGGGAGAAATTAAAATGTAAGGAACATGTAAAATAATGTGGACTATGTTTTCACCATAAATTAAGGTGTACTGGTATAAATGAGGAATACTTTTAGGGTTTGAGGTTGCAGTCAGTAATGCAAATACATTCAACATCACTAAGGCTGGTTGCCCTTGCTGGAGTGTAGTCAGTCACCCAGGTTACACATGTTGCTGGTCTCAAAAAGCTGTTTGGACATGTGCTGTTGTCAGAATCTGAAAAGTGCATTCAAAATGTGTCAGACTGTAAAAGTACTTATCACTTGCCAAAAAAAGAGTAGTAAGTGTGCTTTCAAATTGGTAAAGAAATTTCGTTTTCTGCCTAATTTCAAACCATGACTCTGTGTGCAAAGAGGAATTATAGACAGAGATTTATTGCGTATTACTCTGGTAATTTTACATTTGCATTAGTTGGAAAGGGGGAGCTATTTTTTCTGCAGAAGCAGACTCTTAGCACACACCTAGCTGCTTATCCTGTAGAATCATGCATAGTATTCACAACCGAGTGGGTTTTGAGGTTGCAGTCAGTAATGCAAATACATTCAGCATCACTAAGGCTGGTTGCCCTTGCTGAAGTGTAGTCAGTCACCCAGGTTACACATGTTGCTGGTCTCAAAAAGCTGTTTGGACATGTGCTGTTGTCAGAATCTGAAAAGTGCATTCAAAATGTGTCAGACTGTAAAAGTACTTATCACTTGCCAAAAAAAGAGTAGTAAGTTTGCTTTCAAATTGGCAAAGAAATTTCGTTTTCTGCCTAATTTCAAACCATGACTCTGTGTGCAAAGCGGAATTATAGACAGAGATTTATTGCGTATTACTCTGGTAATTTTACATTTGCATTAGTTGGAAAGGGGGAGCTATTTTTTCTGCAGAAGCAGACTCTTAGCACACACCCAGCTGCTTATCCTGTAGAATCATGCATAGTATTCACAACCGAGTGGGGTTTGAGGTTGCAGTCAGTAATGCAAATACATTTAGCATCACTAAGGCTGGTTGCCCTTGCTGGAGTGTAGTCAGTCACCCAGGTTACACATGTTGCTGGTCTCAAAAAGCTGTTTGGACATGTGCTGTTGTCAGAATCTGAAAAGTGCATTCAAAATGTGTCAGACTGTAAAAGTACTTATCACTTGCCAAAAAAAGAGTAGTAAGTTTGCTTTCAAATTGGTAAAGAAATTTTGTTTTCTGCCTAATTTCAAACCATGACTCTGTGTGCACACAGGAATTGTTTTTAGATATTTAATTTGTGATGGTGTTATTGTGATTTTCACTTGTAGGAAAGGGGTACATAGTATTTTAAGATTTGAAAAGATCATAAAAAATGTAGTAATATATTTAAATAAAATAAAGGATTTTTTTTTAGTTTTGTTCAGGTATTGCTGAAGAGCAGTGAACAAAACTTAAGATGCCTACAAAATCCAGACTAAGGAAAAATCACAAAAAAAATCTATATTTGAAGACAACTGGAGGACCTAAGTTAGTTGGAGATGCTCATGTTGGGAAAAAGAGAAAGTCTTCTGGTAAGCAGACAAAAGATTTTTTAAACAATATCTTCAAAAAAAGGAAAAATGTACAAAATGTCTGTACAGGAAAGAATGTTTTAAATAGAAAACAACAGGAAAAAATTGAGAATTTAGTTAATGCAAATATACCTTCAGAAACAATAAAGATTAACTTAAAAAGAAAAACAGCGTTTAAAGAGATTCGTAGAAAAATGTTTCAGAGAAGAGTTATGACCAATTTGATAAAGGATGTGAAAAAATATAAGAAAAAAGCTAAATTTTATAAGAGAAAAAAAGAAATTGAAGCCATTGCAGCAAAGGCTTTAGAATTAAAAAGGAAACTATTCATTTTAATTTTGAACAGGATGCGTACATTAGATAAAATGGTCAATGTACTGAAATCACAAAGCAAAAGGAAAAGACTAGTGAAAAGAACAAACTTTTGTAAAGTGTTTTTAGGAGAATGGATGCATAGTTCAAGTAGTGAACCTTTTTTTAATGAAGAGAGTTATTTTCAAAGTAATAGTTTGCTGCATGCAGTTGACACCAGAGGTCGTGCTTATGAAGTGAAAAATGGTTGTATAATGGAGAAGGAGAAAATGGTTCCAAGAGATGAGGTACAAGTGATGGCGGATGAGGCTATGGGGAGACGTCCTAAAGCCACAGTGTACACTTGGAATTGTAGTAGTATTTGCACTGTGCGTCAGGAATCTATTGATAAATTTCGTGAGTTTCTAAGAGAATATAGTAAAAAAAAGTGTTAAACAGAAGATTAAGGTGCTTCAAAGTCTAGATCCATGCAGAGTGAGAGAGAATACTGGTTTGCAGGGACATTCTCTGGCTTGTCTATCTAGAAAAGTGTGTAAAAGTGTTTTTCATCATTTTAGGATGCTGGCTGTTCATCATACTGAAATGAGAAAGTTTGTGAGACGATTGTATTTTGCTAAAAGTCCAGCAATAAAGTTAGATGAATTGAATAGGGCTCTGTTCCGTGGATCGGTATCAGATGTAGAGAAGGTTACTGATGAAATTCAGTTTTGTTACTTTGGTCCAGAACAAGAAAGTGCAGAAAAGGACACAGTAAATGAGGAAGAAGTGGAAGAGAATGTAGAACCCTCTGTAAGTAAGACATTTAATGATCACATAACAAAATTTGCAATAATCTCTAATGAAAGACCAAATATTACTTGTATTTGTTGCCGCAGAACTCATTATAGAAAACAAACCAGGAATGTTGATCTCTACAGAAAAAGTGAAAATGAAGATAATTATAAGTGGAAGGATTTTGCCACATATATATTTCTTGAAAATTGTTTTGAATTGGGTGAAGATCAGCGTATTTGTAAATACTGTTACAACAAGTTAGAAGAAAATAGAATGCCGACCAGAGCTGTACATAATAATTTAGAATTGGATGCTATTCCTGCCGAACTTTCTGAATTAAATACATATGAGTCTATACTTATTCAATGTGTTCATCCGTTCCAGACCATAGTACGTATGGAGCCCAAAACTGGTAAATTACCTCCTTCAGATTTACTGAGAGGTTTAAAAGGTAGAGTGGTGTATTTGCCCTTGGATTTCAAAAAAAATATGGAAACTATTGATGCAGATACTTTGGAAACTGAACCATTAGTTATTCTGGTTAATGGTGTACCTACAAAGAATAAGAAGATTTGGCAGGAGCTGGTAGATGTACGGAAAGTACAAAGAGCAAATTTGTATTTGAAAAGGAATAACAAATGGTATGAATCAATTTATATAGAAGAAGAAGAAGAAGATTTACAAGAAGACACAGAAACACCAACTGGACAAATTGAAAAAGTGGACAAGTCAAAGGAAGAAGAAATTTATGAACATTTTAGCATACATCCTCTTCATTCAAAAGAAGTTATGGGAGACAATATTGATCTGTTTCAGATGAAGAAAGCAAAAGGAACTCCTGTGAGTGTATGGGAGGAGAGCTTGGAAGCTCGATGTTTTCCCCAGCTGTTTCCTACAGGAAAAGGAGGACGATACGATGAACGTCCAGAACAGATTCCAGCTTCTGAGTATCGGACTACAAGACTATATGCAGAAGATCCAAGATTTAGACAAAGTATTCCTTATTTGTTCCATCTTTTATTTGAAAGCGACTTGTCTGCATTATCATATGCAGTAAATCACATTTTAAAAAGTGGAGTACATTTACAAAATGTATCTGCTAAGGATTTTATGGAGAAAGTGCAGCACCGAGATGATCATTTGGAAACACAACTGATCAATCTGATGGCTTGTCAGCGTGGGACAAATGAATATTGGTACCGACGCCATGGTGAATTAAAATGCATGTTACGGAATTTAGGAACACCAACATGGTTCCTTACCCTAAGCTGTGCTGAGTACGCTTGGGATGATTTACTGGATTTTCTACGAGAGGCAAATTCAAACATTAAAAACATCGAATACAAGACAGCAGGAGAACTGTGGTCATTGGATCCGGTTAATGTTTGCAGATATTTCAATCATAGATTTGAGGCTATGATGTCCTTCATCTGCAATAAAAAAAATCCACCTCTTGGAGAAGTTGTGGATTTCTTTTGGAGAAAAGAGTACCAGGCAAGAGGTGCTCCTCATATTCATATGCTGTTGTGGATCAAGGATGCCCCAAAGTTTGGAACAGATACTGATGAAGCAGTGTTATCTTTCATTGAAGAATATGCAACATGTGCTATACCAAAAAGCACAGAAGAGAAAAAGTTAAAGGAGCAAGTTTTACGTTTCCAAAGTCATCGGTGTGGAAAATACTGTCGACGGAAATACAAGAGCAAAGATAAATACTACACTAAATGTCGATTTGGATTTCCTAGACCTGTTCTTTCAAATGGAAGAGTAAACAGTTTTGTGTCATCTTTGAGACATACTATTACAAGAAAATCACCTAAGAATACCTACAACCTTAAAAGAAAAGAAGAATCAAAAAATATAAATGACTACAACCCAGTCATTTTATCCATGTGGAATGCTAACATGGATATACAGTATGTAGCTGACAATTCCATTGCTGTTGCTCGATATGTAACGTCTTACATTACTAAATCAGAAAAAACTGAATTGAAAGAAATGTGGGAAGAGATTTCTCACGAGAAGACTGTCAGTAAGAAGCTGTACAGTTTCAGTTTAAAGATGTTATCGCATCGAGAAATTGGATCCTACGAATGTTCAGATAGGTTATCTTCTGCAAGTCTCTACTCGAAATCAAGAAGAATAATTTGGGCAAGTTTAGGCCTTGCAGCAATGAGAAATCGGGTACTGAAATCTGTTGGAGAAATTGAATATTTGGCCGAGAATGACCCAGAAAATACAGATATTTTGAAATCAAACATGTTGGACACATATTATCCCAAGAGAAGTCTTCATCAAGAGAACATGTGTCTCTATGAAGTGCTGCAGAACTACATTTATTCACGGAAAGCCGCAGAAGACATCAAAAATTGAAAATATAAAGTCATTGGTGAGGAAGTTTGATAAATCACAGGAAGCTGAGTTGCGACACTACTGACAAAAAGGAATTTTACTACTTGGCTCTTTTACAGCTGTTTAAACCATGGCGTACAGAGGACGAACTACTGCGAGAATTTCAAAGCTATGAAGATTCCTTTAATGCTTGCAAAGACAGCATAGAATGCAGTACTTTCACAAATTATGTGCAAATGTTAAATGAAGAAATTGAACAGGAAACTACAATTGCAGCTGAAGTAGCTAGAGACAGTTCTCAAGACAGCCAAAGTTCAGGAACACTCAGTCAAGATCCCCTAGGACAAGCAATCGTTGAAAATGAAGCTGCAATAGCTATGACTGAAGTGGAAACGGCTATGAATCAAGCTCAAGAAGAATTTATAGACTTACCAAATTTGGAAAGACAACTGAATGAAGAGCAGCAACAAATTTATGAAGAGATCAGAAACAAAATTGATCACGGATTACTACATGAAAAAAAAGAGTGCTCATGCACATCATTTCATCCAATCAGGATGTATGTAAGCGGACAAGCTGGAACTGGAAAAAGTTTCTTAATAAAAGTCATCAGAAGCTACCTACAGCAAAAAACGGATTCAACTTTGTCTTGTGTGGTTACTGCTCCAACTGGGTTAGCAGCATATAACATAAAAGGAATCACCTTACATCGTTTGCTAATGTTACCAGTGGAGCATGAGAACAAAATACAATACCACAAGCTAACTGGAGAAGCATGCTTGGAAGTTTCAAGAGTATTGAAGAAGATGAAAGTTCTCATTATTGATGAGGTGAGCATGGTATCAAACTTAATGCTTGCCTTTGTGCATTTAAGAATGCAGCAAATTCTAAGGACAGACTATGACATGTTATTTGGTGGAAAACATGTCATAGTTTTTGGGGATCTTCTACAGCTTACTCCAGTTAAAGGACAACCAGTGTTTAATACTGTGACACATGAAGACACAAAAGTCATTGGGAAGCATTGGTAATGCAAATATTTGGTCCTTCTTTGAGTACAAGGAACTTACTACTAATATGAGGCAAGCAAATGATGAAGAATATGGAAGTATTCTGAAAGATATCAGAATTGGACTACTCACTGAAGCTGGCACGAAAGCATTACAGAGTCGGTTGCTACATAATTTATTTCCAAAGGAAGAAATAGTTGCAGAGAAGATATACAAGAACATTGCAGAAAAGAAAAGTGTCATCTGCTTAATGCCAACTCTACGTGAATGCTCAATATTCAATGAGGAGCTTTTGAAATTGGAAAAGGAAGAGATTAGGAAATTGGAAGCAGTGGACAAAATTCAGGATGGAAGAATTACTATCACATTAATAGGCAAACTGAAAAATAAATTGGATTCACTAGAGAAGAACATTTCCAAAACTGCTGGATTAGAAAAAAATCTATATATTTGCATGAACTGTAGAGTATTTTTAAGGAGAAATTTGGATGTTGAAAAAGGTTTAGTAAATGGAGCTATGGGTAAAGTTGTGGGTTTTATTAATTATCAGAAAAAAGATGCTTGTGAAAGACTTATATGTACAAAGGAAACAGTTTCCGTTTTCTCTAGCATATGCTGTAACTATTCACAAGTCTCAAGGATTGACTGTAGATTGTGCATTTGTAAACATTGGTTCAACTGTGTTCAAAGAAGGTATGGCTTATGTAGCTTTGTCACGAGTGAAAACATTATCTGGTTTATTCATGATAGACTTTGATGATTCAAAAGTTAGTGCTGATACAAACTGTGTAAAGGAGTATAATAGATTAAGAAGAACCTATGCTCCTCATTTAGGTCAGTATCCTGTGTTGGAGAAACGTGTAGTTTCTCGAAAAAGGAGAATTGAGAATATCTGTATTGAGGATGTAGAGAGGAGGAAAAAAAAGAGGAGTGATGTAATTGCAAGCAAAAAGAAAAATGAAAATGTTGAAGAGGTTGTAGGTTGTCATTTTGAAAATAGCTCTGGTGTCAACTGCTACGCTAATGTAGTGCTGAATGTTGCATTTTATCTGGAAAGTTTGCAAGAGCAGATAATAGTAAATCAGAGAAAAAGATTCTGTTCTGAGTTGAGTCTCCTTTTTCAAAAACTGAGTAATGATAAAACTCAAATAGAAAGTGCTACTGAAATTAGAAAACTTTTAGATGTATGTTCAGGACGAACACAGTTTTCTCAAAATGTACAGCAAGACGCACAGGAATTCTTGATGTATTTTCTTCAGGTACTGGAAGAAGAAGGGGTACTAATTGAAAATATGTTTGGTGTCTCTTATAAATGGGAACATAGTTGTGAAAACTGTTTCAATACATGTGGGTCTAATGTTGATTCAGAAAGGTTTATTTATTTAACATTGCCAGACAGTAAAACAGTCACTTTTGCTAAATTAGTTAAAGATGCTAATCATAGCATGGAATGCGGTGAGTGTAAATCTGACATGTTTTCAACATTAATTTTAAAGGAATACGGACAGTATGTAATTTTAATGATGCAACGATGTAGAGCTGATGGTTCAAAATTGGATACTTTAATAAAGAAGTTTATAGGACAGCAATTATCAATTTCAGGAAAAACTTTTGTAACAGTTGCAATAATTTTCCATGAAGGACCTACTGTAACTTCAGGACATTACACAGTTTATCTTAAATGTGAAAAAGGCTGGACACTGTGTAATGATTCCAAATTGATTTTCAAGCAACGTTTGCCTTTTGATTTAGCAAATTCCTATCTAATCTTCCTGAAACCTAAATTTTAGAGAGACTTGGCAAGATCTGTACAAAACAATTTTACCATTTTATAGGATTACCATTGGAATTTTCAAATAAAAAGATTTATCAAATTACCATTTGGCCTAAAGGAAAGGTAACCAATTTTATTGTGGACTTTTTAATTCCTAATCTTTCAGAAACCAAAAATTTGGAGAGAATCGGTAACATCTGTACAATTTAAATTTTGGAGTTTTATTGGATTACCATTGGAAATTTATTCAAAAAAGATTTTTAAAATTACCATTTGGCCATAAGGAAAGGTAACCAATTGTATTGTGGACTTATTTAATTATTAATCAATCTTACGGAAACCAAAATTTTAGAGAGAATCGGTAACATCTGTACAATTTAAATTTTGGAATTTTATTAGATTACCATTGGAAATGTAATCAAAAAAGAAATTTAAAATTACCATTTGGCCTAAAGGAAATGTAACCAGATGTATTGTGGAGTTATTTGAGATATATTATTTTTGTGATTATGCTTCTGTAACAAAATTGTCAGACGGTATTTTAAAGAAATAGTTATTGTTATTAGATGATATTTTTTAAGAATATTATGCATTTCTATAATGTTATGTTTAAGTAAAAAGAGATTCTGGGCTTTTTTAAAACAATCTTTGAGATTGTTATTTTTTTTTTGCCCGCTGTTAAGTGATGAATGCAATTGCTTTCACGATTTATAGTGAGATGCAATATATTCTGTAAACAGCAAAAAAAGGCAAAAAATTGTTTTTGGAAAATATGTAAATACGTGTACTGTATTATATAATGATTTATTAAATATTAATACTTTTTTCTTTTTTTTCAGATTGTGAAAGAAAATTTTCGAAAAAACAACCATTTTTACAAGTAATTTCAATTAAATTTTAATTAAAAATTAAATTGTTGGGTGGGTCAGGTAAGTCTGAAATTAGATGGTCCCTTTCTTCCACTTCTCCTCAAAAGGATTTTCAGTATTTAGTTATTAATCCCTCAAGGACCTTGTAATGTGGTAATTGATTTTTAGTGTTTTTTAAGAAAAAACAAAAACAAAAAAAAAACGCTTACGGTAAAAAAAAAAAAAAAAGTTTTTAAGAAACAAATAAATAAAGTTGAGAGGTAAGGTTGGCTCTTAAAAGAGCCGTTGTGTTCATGCAGGGACAGAGGAAAGGAAGAATGGGAACATTAGCTGGTAGGACAAATGTGCTGGTCTATTTTGTTGTTAATGAGGGGAAGACTGGTCTCCCTATGAACAATTAGACCATGGCAAAATGAACACCGCATTGTAACCCTCGCAAACCGATGGTTAGTTTCCACAGGATCAGAAAAAGGTGAATCTGCCCCCACAGATGAAGGGCTCAGCTGAGCTTCCGAAGATGGACTCGGCTGAGCTGCTGTGGATGTGCTTGCTCGACTTACTGAAGGGTTACCCCTAGTATGTCGTGCATGTGTCCTAGGGTGTACATCCTCAAGGTGTCGTAACATAGTGTGATTCCCGAAGGAATACTTCTTGTTAGGATTACCTCTTGAAAGTACACGCTGGCACAGCTTACAAGTCACCAAAGCAGCATTGACTTTTTTCTCACCCTCAGGAAAAGTAAAATACTCCCATATAAAAGAGCTCTTCTGTTTCCTCTTTCTCTGCCTGATGGTGGTGCTGCTAGCCTCACTCTCAGCAGAAGAGTGCTGGTCTGCCATCGTATCCCAAAGACAACTCAGCTCCTTCTCCTAAGGGATCACAAGCAGAAATGAGGGGAATGGGTGTGGTGTAGGAGAGTTCTAGAACTGAAACTACTTTGAACCAATCAAAAGTTTTGTTTCATGATCACATGACCCACCGTGCGCGTACGTTACGCTTACGGTGCGCTTACGGTAAAAGTACGCATGCGCGTAAAAAAGACACGCGCTCGCGCGCATGCGCATAACAGGCAAGCCCCAACACTTCCGCGTAACGTGCGCGTGTAGCGTACACGCTTACGCGCCCCGTACGCAGTACGCACGGCTACGTAAATTGCGTAACGATACGCAAAAAGAGTAGAAATATTACGAACATTACGCAAACCGTACGCTTACCGTAAGCTTACCATACGCGCACTTAAAAAAAAAAAAAAAGAAAAAAAAGAAAAAAAAGAATCACTATGTTATACTAATATATCTTACCTGTTTGGTAAAAAAAAAAAATGAGAAAAAATAATATATTGCAGAATTTTTTAAAATTAAGCATAGTGTTTTAAGAGAATATAAAGTAAAAAAAAGAAAAAAAGCTTGCAAATAAAAAAATTAAAAAAACACGTTTAATATAAGAATTTGTATTAAAATAACCATACAAAATCAATGAAAAAACCATGGGAATCACACATGTTATAGTTAGGAATTAGCATTTAAAAAACCTTGCAAATTCACTGAAAAAACCATGGGTTTCACACACGTTATAGTTAGGAATTAGCATTTAAAAAACCTTGCAAATTCACTGAAAAAACCATAGGTTTCACACACGTTATAGTTAGCGGACATTTTACTCATAAAAAACCATTGAAATTCCCCCGTTATAGTTAGTTAAGCTAACTATAACTCGCGCACCCGCAATCCACTGCTCTGATGACGTAACATATTACATCACTCATGACATGGTCAGTGACATCACTCATGACATCACTGATGACATCTCAAATGACATCACTGATGACATCATACTTGTGACAGAGTGGTAGACCTCCTCTCACCCTAATGTAACTTTTGATACACACATTCAAAAATAGAGAATGAAATTTTCAAAAAATGGACATACCAATACCAGTTACAACAACCTCTTCAGTAATTCTTAGATCCACATACACATCCACTCATTCACCAACAGTCCTGTACAGTCACTCATACATGTACTCACTCATCATATGTACTCATACACCTATACATCCTGTTACACATTGCCACTCATCCATAGAGTTACTCACACACATAGTCACTCATAAAGAATCAAACATCCATTTACTTGAATATTCAGTTATACACACACCTCAACACGTACTTCTACAGAAACTTACACATACTTACTCTTTTAAAAAATCACTTATAGAAACACATACTTATTCATACAGGAACTGTTTCAATCTCTCACTCTCACACATACTCACTTATATACACCAATAGTCACATATACTTCTTTAAAACATATTTAGTAACTCATAAAGACACTATTGAGACAGTCATTCACTCACTAACACACCCATACACACACTCATCCAACCATACAGTCATGCACACATGCTGTCTTCAACACATACAAACAGTGAGTCAATCATTCATGCACCTATGCACTACGTAATACCCCCCACCGAACCATGCAGACACTCAGACTGATACTCAAAAAACAATCTAAAATCCAATATAAACACCCATGTAGCTACTCACCAACCCATGCAGACACTTATACACAAAGTGAGAGACTGATGAAGATAATTACATATTTAAACATTACTCACTAAGCCATGTATTCACTAAGTTACACTTAATCAGTCAGTTACACAATCAATTTTTCAAAAACAAATCATCCTTTTAGACACTTATATATCCATTTATTCTTCCATCCACCTTGAGATATACATATATTAATAATATTTTATTTTCCGAAAAACACACATTCACTGGATGATGTCATCAGTGATGTCATTTGAGATGTCATCAGTGATGTCATGAGTGATGTCACTGACCATGTCATGAGTGATGTAATATGTTACGTCATCAGCAGTGGATTGCGGGTGCGCGAGTTATAGTTAGCTTAACTAACTATAACGGGGGAATTTCAATGGTTTTTTATGAGTAAAATGTCCGCTAACTATAACGTGTGTGAAACCTATGGTTTTTTCACTGAATATATATATGTATATGTATATATATATATATATATATATATATATATATATATATATATATATATATATATACACACACACACACACACACACACACACGCACACGCACACGCGCACACACACACACACACACACACATAGATCTATATCAGGATCTCTACCCGGAGCTCCCCATGCCTTCTTATACACCCTATCTCCCCTCTCCCTCTGCGGGGAGTATGCAGCCATCCCTTACAGTACTGCATGACAGAAACAGTTAATTGCTTAAAACTTTTCAGTCTTCAGGGCGCCTGTGAACAGAGCATATAACTTTCAACTCTGCTTTGCAGAATGACCTGACCTTTGTCCCAAAAATCAGCACATTTACCTAAAATTAAGAAAAGTTTCAGGACACTGGGACAGTCCTTTGAAAACTGGGACTATCTGGTCACCCTAAACTAAAGCCTTCCATCTCCATCTTCATTGTACTCTTCTGTGAGGATCTCTATTGATAGTGTAGCTCAACTGCAGCTTTCCATCTTCAATGCAGTCGTCTGTGAGGACCTCTATTGGTAGTACAATGCAACTGCAGCTTTCCATCTTCACTGCAGTCTTCTGTGAGGACCTCTATTGGTAGTACAATGCAACTGCAGCTTTCCATCCACACTGCACTCTAGAGTGCAAGAAGTGTTCCATAAACATTGTGCTACTCTTCTGGGAGAACCTCTGCTGGAAGCATAGCCAACATGCATACAAACACCTAAAAATAGTTCCCCAGGAATAAAATGACACTTTTACTTCCCAGTTACTGTTAGCATAGCAGAATGTAATTACTATTCCCATAACACTCAAGACTATATTGTAAGTTTCAATGCTGACTCAAAACTATCAATCAACGTTGGTATATTTATTTACTCTTTAAAAAAGTGGCAAGTATATATATGCAAATTTCTAGGTTAAAGCAAATTACCCTTTTACTTTATGATTGACAACCAGTTTCCCACAAAGTAAAAATTATGGACAGTTATATTCCCCAATGACTGCTAGTAGCTATGCATATTAGAGTGCCATCAACTGTTTTCATAATACTTAAGAAATTTGTTGTAGGTGATAATGCTGACTCGTCACTTTCCAACAGCTTTGGCATATTTATTCATCCTTTGGAAAGTGTGCACAAGGCATTAGAATAGCAAGAATGTGTATGCAACTTACTAGCTTGAAGCCATACCCCCTCAGCTTACCTTCTCCAATGCACTCTTCTGTGAGGACCTCTATTGGTACTATATCGCAACTGCAGCTTTCCATTTCCTTTGAATTCTTCTGTGAGAATATCTTTCATCTATACTGGTACTTCAGGTTTCAGGCAGTGGTATTCTCCTTAGAGGATGTCTGTCGGTTTTATAGTAAAACTGCATCTTTCCTGGTCCTAGCTTGGTTACCACTCATGGGGCTGCAGGCAATAGGAGGACCGGCCTTTTACTTCTTTGGGTTGTACGGAAACTCATGTCTCCTAGTCCGCCGATGACAAGAGCAAATACAAAATTCCTGCTGCAGTGTAAAACAAATAAATGCTTTGTATATGCAATCCATGAATGAGATGAAGAATTAAATGTGTGCTAATAGAAAGACGTGTGAAGGAAATGCTCCACTGAGATGATTCAAGACATGTTTAACGAAGTCTTAAGCCAATAGTGGAAGAATGCCATCCTTAAGACCCTTGCTATGTTTATGGAGTTTTCACAGTGCTAGAATCGGAAAATATTTACTCAGGGAACTCAAAATTGGGGTTCAAAGTTTGGCAGAGGAAAGGGGGATGATTCATGAGGAAGGTAGCTTGAAAAGCACAGTCTGTAGTTAGCATGCATTAAAAAAAAATATGTTGCAAAGAAAGTGGCAGTTCAATTTAAAATAGTCTAACTGTGGTATGATGGTTTTATTAGGAGTACGGGCACTTCAAATTAAAAGACGGGTGCAAGGTGCTTTTCTCTAGCTCATTTGTAATTTGTTGACAAGGAAGATTTGCCTCCTCTTTAGACAGGGATCTTTAAGGAACACATATGTCTAGATGTGCAGTTAATTTTTTTTTAAGATACACATTTCTTTTTCACCAATGGGAATTGGTTTATGTTCCTTTTTAGAAAAGTGCTAATGATGAGATAGTGAGCAAGTTGGAGAGAACCTGCCAATCGCTCCATGGTGGGAGCTTACGCGAGGCACTTCCTAATCACATTTTCTGTACATATTTCTCTACACATGTGAGACACACCTCTTGAGCACAGGATCTGCTTTTATATTCACATATGGGAGGGTTCATAAGTAGACACTAGACTCCTTCCCAATAGAATGGAAGCTAGGGGGCCCATGAAATAATACAATTATGTGTAATGTGCAACAGGGGCTTTTTTGTATTATGCAAAACAAGTGACAAAAAGGACATATGTAACAGTAAATCTGTTTTAAATTGCTCAATTGGGCCCAAAGAGGCTGCATTTAAAAATATCATACTGTGTTAAGACATAGTTCTGGGAGAGTTCTGTGTCTTTTATGGTCACAATTTTGACCCATAGAGTAGCATAGAGGGTTAATATGCCTGCACATCGTTTAGCATGCAGATCACAGATTTGTATTTTATTTAGAAAGACAAGTGGGATACTGCTTTTGATATCAAGATCATTTTGTTGCTTCCAGTTCATAAGTTGCAAGACTTCTAATACAGCACTGTGATCTATTTATCAGGGAGCTGCATTCAAACTGTAAGTCGTGGGTTTAGAACCTTATTGTTTTTTTTCTCAATCTGTTGTTATTCCAAGATTGCAAAGAAGGGTTCCTTCGGGAAGTAATAAAGTGTTGTTAGTACAGATAACCCCAATCACTGTGTTACATTTTATATAGTGACTTTGTGTTTCTCCCGGCCATTCGTTTTTAATATATAATGTCTACAAGTATGGATAATATTCGATTCCTGCATCCTATAACCATGTCGACCTATATGACGTAGCCTGCACATTGATTTACACACTTCTATTGTTTATTGTGCCTTTGTGTATGATGTAAAGCACTCTGACACCATACACTGGGATAAGTAGCGCTTTAACAGAATAAAATAAAATAAATAGGAGCATTTTAAAATCAATATTTAAATAATTGCTCATTCACACAGAGACATCTTGCATTCTCACAGTGCAAGCACATCTCTTTAATGGGGGATTGAACAAAGTCAAAAAACTGCCTACAAGTCACAGTGTCTTTAAAATACTTGTGAAGTTGAAACAAGCTGTGCATCTTTGTCTCCTTCCATAGGTTTGCCATCTAGATGTTAGGCTCCAGATTTCTCCAAGACACAATGATACTTGAACAAAAGGAGGGCTATTGCCCGTTTACTTACCGGTAGTTTTCATTACTCCGAGTTAATGTCTTCCTCGTCATAGTCCTTACGTATGAATTTCTCTATTCATGCAGAACATGTTCACCAAACTTGACATTTCCTTCCAAATCCAAGATGGCCCCTATACCCATGGAGTACAAATACATCACATCCGAGGAAGGACTTCCTGAAAAAATTAAGCCTAGAAAGAAATCACTTAAACAACAGGGAGACGCAGGTGGACACTCAGGACTATGCTGAGGAAGACATGGAGTTGGACTAATGAAAATTACCGTAAGTAACTGGGCATTTTCTCCTCGCCCGTCTTCCTCTCACAGTCCTTAGTATGAGTATGTACCCAAGCCTAGAAACGTATTTTAAAACAAAACACACCAACAGGAGTAGCAAAAAGTAGCAAAAAGAGGTGTAGTTAATACAATGACCCAAAACATTACTCTGCAGCAGGATCCACTGAACTCAAAACAGCAGAAGCAAAACCAAAGTATACATCTCCACCCAATTGCAAACAGTAATGAGTCATAAAAGTGTGAGGCAAAGCCCAGGTGGAAGCAAAGCACATGTCATGAATTGAAGCCCCATTAAATGTCGGCCAGGAGACAGACACCCCTAGTCGACCTCCCAGGGAACGACTATAGTCAACCTTCCAGGGAAAGACTATGGGAGGTTGGTCAGCCAAGGAATAGGAATGAGAAATGGCCATCTTAATCCAACAGGACACGGTAGAGAAAGAAGATTTGAAACCCCTCTTCGCAAGACCACGGGAGACAAAGCAGCAGACCTGCGAAACACAGCAGTGCATTGCAAATAGACAGAAAGTGAATGCAAACTCACCTCATCGTCAGACACAGGAGATGAAATAAAGTTAGGCAAAACAATATCAGAATCCAAAAGATAAGAGGACACCACTTTAGGGAGAAAGGTTAGATTAGGATGAAACACCGCCATGACCGAAAAAACAAAAGAAAGGAGGGGTGGACAACAAATCCCCAATCTCCCTTACCCATCTCCCAGACAAAATGGGCACCAGAAAAACAACCTTGGCCGAAAGAAACTGAGGTCCGTGGACTCCAAAAGCTCAAATGGAGCACCTGCAAACCCTGCAGAACCAGAGGCAAGTCCGAAAGAGGCACTGGGGAATGAACAACAGGATGCCGAAGAAAACATAACTGCAGCAAGTGAGCTGTCAGAAACCCCATCCCCACTAAAAGCTTGAACGCTGCCCACCCACTACGGAAGGTAGACACAGCCAAATCCAGCTGAAAACCATCCTGATGGAACTCCAAAACAGCTGTGAGTTCACAAGAGGAAGATGACAACCCCTTATCCTGACACCAGGCGGAAACATAATGCCAATGACAGCCATAAGCCTTAAGGGTAGGCGGATGCCGGGACTGCTGGATCAGCGCACTCCTCGGTTCTAAGAGGGACTGCCTCTCAAGTGCCAAGCCACAAGCCTCAACCTGCGAAGAGTGTTCGGCAGAAGAAGTGGCTGTTGCAGCGGAGATGGAAGGATCTGGAAAATCCAATGGAGCCTAACTGACAAGGGGAAGACAAGGGAACCAAGGGTGCCTCATCCAATCTGGGGCAATCAACAGAAATTCTGCTTGGTCCTGTACTACCTTCTGAACCACCGAGAGAGAAGAGGGATGGGTGGAAACCAATGAAGGGAACAGATAGAGCATCCACCGCCCAAGGTCTCGAGGTCAGATCCAAACAGCAAAATTGGGGAAGGAGTGCATTCTCCTCGGTGGCAAACGAATCCAGCCAAGGGTGACCAAACTGATAAAGAATGGACCGAAAGATTGCCAGATCCAGACACATCATTGCAGAGGATGGAAACCTCCAAATCAGAGCATGGGCAGGCCCATTCTCCCTTCCTGGAAGATATACTGATGAGAGACACAGGTGATGGGATTCGGCCCAAAGGCAAATCTCCAGGGAAAGGAGAAACAGAGAGGGATACATGCCCTGCTGATTCAGATAGGAGAGGACAATATGATTGTCCTTCTGCACACACACCGCTGTGTGCAACAACAGGGGGGATGGAAAAACAATAAGGCCTTCAGCACTGCTGTCAACTTTTTCCCACAGAGTGGCACTCCATCCCATTCCACTGGCATCGGCCATGAGAACCAGCACAGGAAGTAAAGCCAGAGAAAAACCTCTGCTCAGATGAGCGAGGTCCAACCACCACTGGAGGTCCCTGCAGATCTGAGGAGTCACCGGAACCAGTGTCCGCACACCTGAGACAACGGGTTCCAATGCCTCAGGAGATAAAGGGGGTACAGGTGCAATCTCTCCCAAGGGACAATGTACGGGACATCTCCCATTGAATGTGGAGCCATATCCTTGGAGATGTTGAAGGGCAAAGGACGAGAGAGGACAAAGAGGGGCGGGGACACAAAGACCTCCCCCAAATCCATCCTGAAGTGGGCCCCAATGAACAGGAGATCTTGGGACTGCTGGATCTGGGACTTCTTCCAATTGATTGAGAAGCTGTACCTCTGCAAGAACATGGTAACCTTGAGAACCTCCATCTGGGCCTTGGAAAAAGAACAGGAGGCAAACAGCCAGTCATTCAGATATTGAAGTAGCTGGATACCTTCAGAGCATGAAAAATACCTACCAACAGTGCTAAAAGCTTTGTGAACACCCATGGTGCAGATGCCAGTTGGAAGGGCAGAGGCCAGAACTGGTAATGGTTGCCCTGGACAGCAAATTGGGGTAACTTCTATTGAGACGGATGCACCGGGACATAGAGGTAGGCATCCATGAGATCGATAGAAGTCAGGAACTTGCCCTTCAACAAGAGAGGCAGAATCAGCTGGAGAGACACCATCTTGAAAGACACGTGAGGGATGTGCTGATTGACCCCCTTTATGTCCAGCACCGGGCAGGACTCTCCTGATACCTTCAGCACCAGGAAAAGCAGGGAATAAAAATCATGGAAAATTTCCCCAGGAGGCACAGAGTTGATGGCAGCCTTCTGGAGCAGGTAGGTATAGCGGACAACCCAATCTACCCTTGAGGGCTCGGGCAAAGTTAATGAACAAGTAAGTGTGCCTTCAAGGGGTTTATTGAAGTACTCAATTATACTATTCTTAATCACAGTTAAGTGCAAGGTTTGTAATTTGCTTGCTGATTAATTTCTTTTAATAATGTATTTTCTAACGACACAGTTTTTATACTTTTGAGCTAATCACATAGAGATACATCTCAAGAGAGTATATATCACAATGCAGGAAACAGCAAAAAACACGAGTATGTATAATAATAATGAATTTTATCTTCACATTTCATGAAGGGTACTCAAGGAAACATTCTATTATTTCAACCTTCACTGTTGCAATTGTATTTACACTTTTTCACAATCGAAGAATATTAAGAAAGAAGTGTACAGGTCGACGTTTCGGTCTCTAGGCTTTAGTCGATGAGACCATCTTCAGGACTATAATGTTTAAAGTGGATGACCCCTTAGTTTTTTTGTTAAAAAAATTTAACCAATTCGTAGATAATGCCCGTGTTCACTTTGGCGGTAATGTGGGACCCTGAGTGAGTCAGTCTTGATCTTTCAGAAGACCGAATATACGGAGAACAGCGTGTTCGTTCTAATTATTTTTTTTAAAAATTCAGTTTGATTAGGCGTCTTTATTTGTTGCCAGGGAAATATACAGACATACCAGTTTTGCAATCTGTAGTCTCCTTTGTGATGCGCTACAGCTTCTGCTCAAACTACGCCATTAACTGTATGAGAAGAGGTACAGAGTGCTCAGGGTCCTTCACGTGTATCAACTTGATGTCTGCATACATAGACACAAAAGGAGTCTGAACCCAAAGCTGCACGCCCCAATCATGCAGCCGATCTCTATGATGTATTGCCAGTGGCTCCATTGCCAGCGCAAACAGGAGCGGCGACAATGGGCAGTCCTGACATGTACCCCTCTCAACACAAAAGTCATCTGACACCTCGGTACCCACTCGCACTCCCGCAGTAGGTGCCTTATACAATAGCTGTACCAATGCCAGAAACCCTGCATCCAGCCCCATAGGTCATAGGACCTCCCAGAGATACGACCATGACAGGGAGTCAAATGCTTTCTCTATATCTAAGATCACCAGAGCTGCACCAAAATTGGAGGCCTGGGTTTCCTGCATCACGTGTGACAATTGACGCAAATTCATATGGGTTCCCCAACATACAGCCTAACTGATCTTCCTGTATGTGGTTTGCAATAACCTGGCTCAATCTGAGCTCCAAATCCTTGGCGAGCAGTTTGATGTCAATGTTTACATAGAGAGCAGTCAGTAAGATCATGGCTCCACGGGGTCTTTATCTGGTTTGTGGAGCATAATTATAACTGCTTCCAGCATATGTGTGGAGAGCTCGCCGAGCTCTCTTGCCTCCAGAAAGGTCTCTAGGAGTGCAGGGAGCAAGGTTATGTTATGTAAATAATTTGATATAGCAAGAAACAAATGCCAGGAGGCGTCTAGGCTCTGCTGGGTTGTGGAGCGTATGAAGCTGAATAAAAAAAGTGAAAAAAAGGACAGGAGGCCTGACTGACATTTAATGTGCAGAGGCAGGGAGTTCAACAGTTTTGAGGACCCTGTCACAAAGCTCCTACCGCCCCAGGAGGTGCACTTGAACTTTGGAATCACAATGTATTTGGCCATGCTTGAACGGAGGAGCCGCTCCGGAAGATACCATTTAAACCTGTCTTTAAGGTAGTTTGGGCCAAGGTTATGCAGACCCCTGGCTGCGTTCGCCTGATAATATTCAACTGGAAGACCATCCGGTCCTGGACATTTTCCCCTGGCCATGCTGCGAAGAGCCTCACCTAGCTCCTCCAAAGTTATGACTTCTGCAAGCTCCTCTGCTGGAGCCTCCATCAACTGGGGAACTGCCATTTGGGTCAGGAAACCCTCCACATTAGGAGCTCCATGGCGCCGGAGCAGTATTTACCTCAGAGAGGTGGTCACCTAATATTCGGGTAAACATCAGGCCCACAAAGGGCAAAGATTAGTGGTGGGGGGGCGTTCTCTTTTAAGTAACCAAGCCAGCATCTAACCAGATCTGTTGCCTTCTCCATGAAGGCGCTTTCTGTAATCCTTCCGGACATGGCAATCTAGTCTGTCCCAAACTGCAGCTACCCTCCTATGTGGCTTTGCCAACGACGCAACATCCAATTCTTGTCCAGGTGTCCTAAGGTGCAACTCTGCGAGACGCTCCTCCCCATCCTCCAACTCCAGCTCTAGCTTTTTCCTGATACCATATGTCTTGCCAAGTCTCATACCCCTAATAATCACCTTTATTGCCCCCATACCGTACCGCAGTACTGCACAGTATTCCAATTTGTATGAAAAAAGCCTTGGAGTGCTTCCTGCATATCAGTAGCATATTCTGGATCACCCAATGCCTCAGGCCTAAACCTCCACAATGGAATACGGGGTCTAGGAGCGCTCACTCTACACTCCATCAATAGAGGGGCGTGATCAAAGAGAAACCGTACCTGGGTGGGCACCTTCACAACATTGAGAGCGCCCTCATTTGTAAGGAGGAAACGGTCCAATCTACTATGTGCACCATGAGTAGGGGAGTAACAAGAGTACTCCTGCCACCATACAGGGTCTAGTATCCATTCCAGGCAGGTGGTGATCTAACTGCTCATCCAGACCACAATTAAAATCTCCCGCCCAAAATAATCAGTAATCCACACTAGGGTAGCAATTCAGCTTCAAGAGTTCCAAAGGACTCAGTATTAGGGGCATAAACGTTAAGCAAACACAAGTCTCTCGGCCATCCAGTAAACCAAGCAACAGTATATACCCCCTGTCTACATCTGCCCTCGCAACTGGTACTGGACCCCCCGGTCACCCATATAGATACCCCACGAGCACAGGAGGAATAAGTGGAGTAGAACTGCCCCCGCCACTTTTTATGGCGTTTCTGGGCTTCTGCTTCCAAGAGATGGGTCTCCTGGAGGAATGTAATATGCACTCCTGTCCGTCTAAGATATGTGGGAGTCCTAAATCTTTTTAGGGATGAGTTCAGCCCTCTCACATTCTATGTGAGTATCCACAATAAGTCAGTCAATCCAAAAAATAACACCAGTCATGATCACTGCCCGCCCCATCTCTGTCTCCTGCCCCTCCTCCTCCTACTGGCCCCCACAGAATGTAATGTACATTTGCTGTCGTAAAAATGTGAACCTGAACCAGCACTCCAAAACAGCACTGCAACACCCGCCCCCGGTAAACGCCCGAAAACTCAACTAGTGTCTACCCAAGCATCATAACTAACCCGCCCACTCACCTTAATACCTATGGTAAGGCTGCAGTGTGTGTTCAGACAGGGCCGGGCATTAAACTGGATTGTAATGCCAAGGAGTGAAGAAATGGAGAGACTAAGACCTCTGCACAAGTGTTCTATGTGCCTGGTCACTGCTTCAGTCCTATGTTGCCTGTGTGCTCCACTGCTTCCACCTAAAACCACACTTACACTACTGAAACAATGATAACCAAGGTGAGGAAACAAAAAACAAGAAAAGAGAAGCTATCATGAAAGTATAAAAAGGAAAGAATACAGAGGACAAAGGGGAAGAGGCAAGCTAACAAGCATGCATCTGGGCTCCATGTAAAAAGCCACCCTCACAACCCACCCCGCCATTATCTGCATTTTGCAACTGCAGTCCAGAGTCCCCAATAAACTGTAACAATCCATGTCGTATGTCTAGTTCCACGTTGGTGAGACCAGTGCCCCCAGTATTACATAGCACCTCATTCAGTGTCCGCTCCCACATATGTAGGTCCATCATCTCTTACCATGAGGCAGCGGGGCAGGCACTCATACTGTATCTCAGGAGCCACATCTCTGCACACCTCAGATCGTAGCAGTGTCCCCCACTTAGTGGTCAGGTTCATCCAACAACTCCGAGACAGCGCCGGAGGAAGCAGCCAAAGTGGCTGTCTCGACCAGCGCCCTGATCTCTGCTCGCTCCTGACGACGTTACTCCAGAGTCAAGGTGCCGTCCATCCTCACTACCACTTTCGCACCTGGGCATATGAGTCATCTGTGCCTGCTCGTTTTCCATGGTGGAACCCCCAGCTCTGCTCCCTGTCGGGTCTCCTCACGTCTCCGGACTGATGCTGTTCTCTGCAAGCGATTGCCCCCCCCGGATCTCCAACCAATCCCATGCTTCCTCCGGCTTCATAAAAAAGTGAGATCGGCCATCCAATTTTTGCTTGACACCTGTAAATGATTGTCTCTGCAGCTGGACAGCCCTGGTGTAATCTAGAAAAATGCGTATGACACTGTTGTCAAAACACGGGTGTCCTTGTTTTCATCACCATCTCTGTAATTCAGAAACTTGGTTATGGCTGTCCTAGGAGGAGCTCCAGGTTGTGGCGGTGGGGCAAATACTCTGTGTGCCCTTTCCACTGTAGAGAACTTAGATACTGCGCGGCAGGCAGCGTCGTCTTGAACCAGACTTCCAGGAAGACCTCTGGCTTACCCCTCTTAATGCTCTCAGGGAATCCCACGAACCTGAGCTTACACTTGCGGGAGCGGCCTTCAGAATCTTCCAGCCGCGTTTCCATTTTACTTGTGATAGTCTCAAGCATTGCTATATTTAGCTGGGAGGCCTCCTCTGGCGTCTCAGTGACCTGTCTTTCTGTTTCCACAGATCTTTCTGCCACTTTGCACAGGTCTGCTCTGAGTAAATTCACGTCCAGTGCCAGGGCCTACATTTTTCCCTGCACCGTCAGTCCTAAAGCCTCAATTGCCGCTAGAATCTGTGCGCCCGTAGGTTTGCCTGCACACCGTGGTATAATCTCTCTCCGCTTGTGTCCAGTGCAGTATATTGATCCATTGTAGTTTGCTGGGTGTTCCTCGCCGCTCCGTCTTTGCCCATGTTGCAATGTTATTTATTCACGGTTCAGACGTCTTAGCAGGGGACTAATGTGCACTGCTTTCGGTCACCGTGTTCGCGAATATCTTTAAACAAGTTCATTAATAGTAACTGCCAGTTGGGCTCCAGTCTGCATCTACCAGACATCCAGTGTCAGCCAACCATCAAAACTCCAGTCTTAATAGCTGTGGTGCAAGCAGTGGATGCCTCTAGCAGTGGTCCACAAGTCAGTGTCATCACTATGGGGAAGATGCCCCTGCTGTAACAGCAGTATTTCTTATGGGGTTACACAGGAGCAGCCAGGGCCAGCAGTGATTCGTGGGGCCAAGGGAGAATCTCCAACCTCAGCACGGATTTCGCTCAAGGCGTGGCGACTTATCCAATCTTGTCAGGCGAACCTTTAGAATTCCCCAGCCCAGTATTAGAGTCCAGCGCGCTAGGTGGGGCACATACGCTGATGGCGTTCAATCCCTAAATTAGGCAGGGCATCATTCCTCCAAAGCGGGGGAGGGCAGGGGAAGCTCTTCAACAATATCCAATTGTGTGTAGTGGCACAAACTGGCCACGAAAGAAAAGCTACAATTGCCCTTCACCGCCAACAGCCCCCTGTGTCTCCCGCAACTCTTGCCGGCATTTCCTGTGGTAACGCACCAGGAGACTGCCCCCGGTGCAAAAGTTATCTGGGGCCGCAGACAAGTACAAGGCCATGCTACACTTTCCCCTACTACAAACAGATCCGCGTACAAGCACTCTGGCATCGGATCTTTACATAAACTTGCTGCTTCTCTTATGACTCACCCCAGCTGTGGAGAGGACGTGTAATTCACAGGCAATTTACAAGGAAGTGCCCCTAACCTGTCAATTAGTCCATCTGCTCTAGGTATTGGGTGTGCATCAGTTTTTGTCACAGCATTGAGCCCCCAACAGGCCACACAAAATCTCATTTCTTTTTCACACCTGGAGTGCACTTTGGGGAATAAGACAACTGGGCTGGTGTAGGGGCTCTCTACGGGTTCAATGACACCCAATTCCAGCATCTTGCTGACTTCAGCTTAATACTCTCTCTAGCATTATCAGACTGCCTGTAAATTTTGTTTTTGACAGGTAGGTTGTCATCAGTGTCCACATCATGGCATACCAGCTAGTCTGACCAGGGGTCAGAGAGAAGAGCTCAGCATACTGACTTAGAACTTGCCTGCAGTCATCTTGCTGTTGGTCAGTGAGGGTGTCTGAAAAGACCACTCCATCAACATACCTATCTTGGGGAATGCTGGAGAAGAGATTAGGGAGAGGTTCACTATCATTTTCCTGTCCCTCATCGGTGACCATGAGCATGGTCATGTCAGCTCTGCAATAATAGGGCTTCAGGTGGTTGGTATGAATTACCTTTTTGGGGTGTTTGCAACTGCCAAGGTCCACCAGATAAGTGACGTCCCATTTTCTTTCAAGGACAGGGTAGAGCCCACTCCACTGGTCTTGGGGGGCACTATGGGCCACAGGCTCCAATACCCATACCTTCTGTCCTGATTTCAGTTCTGCTAGAGTAGTTTTCTGGTCATACCACTGCTTGTGAAGTTCTTGGCTGGCCTGAAGGTTTTGGCTTGCTTTCTCCGTGTACTCAGCCATCCTGGAACAAAGGCCAAGCACATAGTCCACTATGTCTTGTTTTGGTTCTTTTTTTTTTTTATTTATAATATTTATTGAGAAAAACAAAAAAATTATGTGAACACAGTTGTTTGCCTACAACCCGGAGGCTGGCAGCATGTAGTACGTAAATAACCTGTCAACAGGACACAGCTTTTATGCCTAAAACCCCACGGGCCGGCAGCGATTGTGAGTATTGTAAGGACATCGTCCTCCTGATCCATTGGCAGCACTATTACAGCTTATGTCGTACATATACGCTAATTAATCATAACAAACAACAACCCTTCCCTCCTCCCCCTACCCCACCTGCCTTGCCCAAGTTTTGATGGTGTTACAACAAACAAATGATGGACGGAATGCTGACAATGCAGACATTCAACCCCAGTCAAGAGATCTGGGTTAAATCCATCGTTCTTTTGCCCACTACGCCACCCCAGTTCAGACATGGCCATATGCAAATCAGTCTTGACCCTGTGCCTCATGGGAACAGTCCAGCCCGAACTGCCAAGCCATGTCTTCCCTGGACCGGAATCAAGCATCCTAGGACCGGTTTCTGGCTATCAGCCGTCATCAGCCAGGATAGCTTGACTCCAGTGGCGTAGTGAGCACGGGTCCCACGTCTGGGAATACCCATCCCACTTAGGGCGAAAAGCGTTACAACAAACAAATGATGGACGGAATACCAAGCACTATTTCGCCGAAAATGCTGACTCCGTCAGCAGCTCGGCAACCCTCTGGGAAGCCTTCAAAACTGTCCTCCGTGGGCAGGCCATCTCCGTCATCTCTGATCACAAGAACACCCAGCGGCAGGCGGTGCTAGAGCTGGAGCGTTCGGTAACCGAGGCTGAAACGTCCCATACACAACAAGGGGATGAGGATTCGGCGCATACACTCCGCATGGCGCAGCAGGAGTATAGGTCCCATCTATGGGAGGCAGCGCGTGCTCGGCAGGTGGCAACCCAACACACAGTCTATGAACTTGGGGACAAGGCGGGAAAACTGCTTGCATGGCTTGAGAGGGGGGACCGAGCGTCGCGATGGGTGGCTCGGATCCGGCTCAACGAGGGGGAATTTACTTCAGACCCTCAGCGCATAGCGGAGGCTTTCGCGGCCCACTACCAATCCGTTTATACGCCTGAAGCCACTTCTACCGTGGCAGAAAATGAGTTATTCCTTCGGGACATCGCGATGCCGCGATTGACTTCCTCTGAAACAGAGGCCCTCGAGGCGGACCTGTCAGACGACGAGATAACGCTGGCAATCTTGTCCCTTCGCACAGGGAAGGCGCTGGGGCCCAATGGGCTCCCGATCGAGTTCTATAAGCACAACTCCTCCCTAGTAGTCCCGCACCTGCGAGCCATGTTTAGGGATTGTCTATCTAGGGGGACCCTCCCCCTGGATCAGAGGATGGCTACAATAGTGGCGATCCCGAAACCCAACAAACCGGCGCACGAGTGCTCCTCTTATCGCCCGATTTCGCTGCTCAACGCCGAGGCTAAGATCCTGGCAAAGTTACTGGCAACACGACTGCAGCCCTACCTCTCCACCCTAATCCACCCTGACCAGTCAGGCTTTATGCCGCACCGCAACACCGCTCTAAACTTACGGCGTCTGCATAGCATTCTTGCTTGCCGCTCCACGATAGAGGAGGATGCGGCCATACTCTCGTTAGATGCTCGGATGGCGTTTGACAGGGTGGAGTGGCCTTTCCTGTTCGCCGTTCTCCGCCACATGGGGCTTGGCCCCAAGATCTGCGCGTGGATTCAGCTTCTGTACACCCAGCCGCTTGCGCAGGTGGTGGTGAACGGCCGTGTCTCTGACCCCTTCCCTCTGGGGCGGGGGACAAGGCAGGGGTGCCCCCTTTCCCCTCTCCTCTTTGCCATGGCTCTCGAGCCCTTGGCGGCATGGGTGCGCCAGGATCCGGTGATCCGTGGCCTTAAATGGAGGCCAGACTGGGAGGATCGGATCTCCCTTTATGCAGACGATGTACTACTCTATCTGGCCTCGCCTGCGCGCTCTATCGTCTGTCTCCTCGACATATGTGAGTCATACGGGCGACGGTCGGGCTACGAAATCAACTGGGAGAAATCCATCCTATATATGCTCCGAGGCCCCCCGCCTCGGCCCCCGAGGGGATGCAATATTCTTGTGGCCCGGGAAGGATTCAAATACCTAGGGATATATGTTACTACAGAACGGGATAAATTTGTGGCCGAAAACCTAATGAAGCCCCTCCAACGGCTTCGTACTGATGTCAAGCACTGGCGAGCCCTGCCCCTGACCTTGCTTGGAAGGGCCTCGCTCTTTAAGATGCTCGCTCTCCCTAGATTCCTCTACGCGCTACAGAATACCCCCTTCCCGGTGGCGCCCTCTTATTTCACGGCTGTCAATGCAGAGATCACCCGTCTCCTTTGGGAGGACAAGGCACCTCGAATTGCGCTCCATAAGCTCACCAATGGCTGGTACGACGGGGGAATAGCCCTCCCAGATATTAAAACCTACTACTGGGCCTCGCACCTCATGATCATAAATCAGTGGCTCCATGTACCAAGCGACGACCCTGCCTACCGTATGGATAGGCAACTGCTTGCCCCGGGGGGGGGGTGCTAGGAGCCCTCTATAACCCTAGAAGGGGTCGTGTCCAGGCAGGGCCCGCAGCGCACACCCTACAGATATGGTTTGCGGCACAGCGTGCGATGGGTTGGGCGGGTAGGATCACCCAGGCAACGCCACTCTGGGACGCTAAACTGCTTGGGCTGCTGCGTACCACCAAGGGGTTCCATCAGTGGGATCTAATTGGCATTTCGAGGGTAGGGGACCTTTGGCGACGGGGAGAGGTGATCACCTTTTCCCAACTCCAGGCAGAATACGATTTGGCCAACACCGAGCATTTCCGATATCTGCAAATTCACCACGCACTTCAGACGGCGATTCCACTCGGGACTCGACTCCCTGAGTCATCGCCCTTGGAGGACCGGCTCCTCACTGAACATCTGATTCAAAAAGCGACGTCCCTAACATACCGGAAAATAATCAATAATCGCCCTGACCCCTTTTTGGTCCTTAAGGGGAAATGGGAGGCAGAACTTGGAGACTTTGACGATACTGACTGGCAGGCCGCGCTATCATCCCCCAGGGAGGTGGGCATATCGTCCAAATTAAGGCTAGTCCAGCTCAAAATTCTGCACCGCACATACTATACCCGTACACTTCTATTCAAATTACAGCGTACGGAATCCCCACTATGCCTCAGGAACTGTGGTCACGAGGGAACCTTCCTCCACACCATATGGGACTGCCCCGTCATAGCGCTTTACTGGAAGGGGGTGTTCCGTACTCTCTCCCAAGTTACCAAAATCCCCACCCTGCCTGAACCTCGGCTATGCCTTCTTAACATATGGGAGCAGACCGACCACGTAAGAGTGGCCCAGCTGTGGGTGACATTGGGGCTCATGCTCGCAAAACGTAACATAGCCCAGAGATGGGGTTCCGGACAGGCACCGACCCTGGCACACTGGATCCGAGACATGGACCTTATAATGGTCACGGAAAAAGCGGTATATGTACACAGAGGGTGCCCAAAGAAATGGTCCCAGGTGTGGGGTGGCTGGAATGTTTATAGGGGGAACATTTGCGAGCCCCCACCCGATGCTCCAGAATCTGACCTCAGCGATCATGACTAGCTGCCCTATCTCGCACATTGAGTTGGGATGGAGACTAATGTGTTTGGCCCTTTGCTTGCCTATGTATATTTGTACTGCTAGTGTTGACTTGCCAAGATGTATTCAAATCTGCTTTGTCCTAAGCCTTACACCGAAAGAGTGGTTTTTATTTTCTGTTTTGTTGAATAAAACCAATAAAAAGATTTCAAAAAAAAAAAATGATGGACGGAATGCTGACAATGCAGACATTCTCCCCCAGTCAAGAGATCTGGGTTAAATCCATCGTTCTTTTGCCCACTATGCCACCCCAGTTCAGACATGGCCATATGCAAATCAGTCTTGACCCTGTGCCTCATGGGAACAGTCCAGCCCGAACTGCCAAGCCATGTCTTCCCTGGACCGGAATCAAGCATCCTAGGACCGGTTTCTGGCTATCATCCGTCATCAGCCAGGATAGCTTGACTCCAGTGGCGTAGTGAGCACGGGTCCCACGTCTGGGAATACCCATCCCACTTAGGGCGAAAAGCATTACAACAAACAAATGATGGACGGAATGCTGACAATGCAGACATTCTCCCCCAGTCAAGAGATCTAGGTTAAATCCATTGTTCTTTTGCCCACTACGCCACCCCAGTTCAGACATGGCCATATGCATATCAGTCTTGACCCTGTGCCTCATGGGAACAGTCCAGCCCGAACTGCCAAGCCATGTCTTCCCTGGACCGGAATCAAGCATCCTAGGACCGGTTTCTGGCTATCAGCCGTCATCAGCCAGGATAGCTTGACTCCAGTGGCGTAGTGAGCACGGGTCCCACGTCTGGGAATACCCATCCCACTTAGGGCGAAAAGCGTTACAACAAACAAATGATGGACGGAATGCTGACAATGCAGACATTCTCCCCCAGTCAAGAGATCTGGGTAAATCCATCGTTCTTTTGCCCACTACGCCACCCCAGTTCAGACATGGCCATATGCAAATCAGTCTTGACCCTGTGCCTCATGGGAACAGTCCAGCCCGAACTGCCAAGCCATGTCTTCCCTGGACCGGAATCAAGCATCCTAGGACCGGTTTCTGGCTATCAGCCGTCATCAGCCAGGATAGCTTGACTCCAGTGGCGTAGTGAGCACGGGTCCCACGTCTGGGAATACCCATCCAACTTGGGGCAAAAAGCGTTACAACAAATAAATGATGGACGGAATGCTGACAATGCAGACATTCTCCCCCAGTCAAGAGATCTGGGTTAAATCCATCGTTCTTTTGCCCACTATGCCACCCCAGTTCAGACATGGCCATATGCAAATCAGTCTTGACCGTGTGCCTCATGGGAACAGTCCAGCCCGAACTGCCAAGCCATGTCTTCCCTGGACCGGAATCAAGCATCCTAGGACCGGTTTCTGGCTATCATCCGTCATCAGCCAGGATAGCTTGACTCCAGTGGCGTAGTGAGCACGGGTCCCACGTCTGGGAATACCCATCCCACTTAGGGCGAAAAGCATTACAACAAACAAATGATGGACGGAATGCTGACAATGCAGACATTCTCCCCCAGTCAAGAGATCTGGGTTAAATCCATCGTTCTTTTGCCCACTACGCCACCCCAGTTCAGACATGGCCATATGCAAATCAGTCTTGACCCTGTGCCTCATGGGAACAGTCCAGCCCGAACTGCCAAGCCATGTCTTCCCTGGACCGGAATCAAGCATCCTAGGACCGGTTTCTGGCTATCAGCCGTCATCAGCCAGGATAGCTTGACTCCAGTGGCGTAGTGAGCACGGGTCCCACGTCTGGGAATACCCATCCCACTTAGAGCGAAAAGCGTTACAACAAACAAATGATGGACGGAATGCTGACAATGCAGACATTCTCCCCCAGTCAAGAGATCTGGGTTAAATCCATCGTTCTTTTGCCCACTACGCCACCCCAGTTCAGACATGGCCATATGCAAATCAGTCTTGACCCTGTGCCTCATGGGAACAGTCCAGCCCGAACTGCCAAGCCATGTCTTCCCTGGACCGGAATCAAGCATCCTAGGACCGGTTTCTGGCTATCAGCCGTCATCGTATGTTCGCGATTCGGCCCACATCATCTCAATGATAGAAGGCATGCCTTACAATGAAAATGAACAGATATTAGTGACCTTAGACATAGAGGCTCTGTACACCAATATACCTCAAGATAACACCATTGAGGTTATTGGTGACATCCTCGACAACGCAGATCTGAGAGGGGCCAATAAAGATTTCATCAAGCAATGCATTACTCTAGTCTTAAAAAACGACATGTTTTTGTTTAAAAATGATCTTTTCCTTCAGTGCAAAGGTACGAGCATGGGCGCAACCTGTGCGCCGAGCCTGGCATGCCTCTATGTGGCCCATTTCGAGGATAGACATGTGTTCAATGAGGCGGCGCCCTTCTTTGAGAATGTCAAGTTGTGGCGCCGCTTCATTGATGACATCTTCTTCATTTGGGA
This sequence comes from Triturus cristatus, assembly GCF_964204655.1. Lineage (NCBI taxonomy): Eukaryota > Metazoa > Chordata > Amphibia > Caudata > Salamandridae > Triturus > Triturus cristatus. Next base: position 104,692,218 of record NC_140587.1, read on the forward strand.
AGGTACGGTTGAAACTCTTGAAGAATTTCTTGAATGGCTCAACTTGGGAGATGAGAACCTCAAGTTCACAGCAGCCTTTGACAAAAATGTAGTGAATTTCTTGGACATCTCCATTAAAAATATGGAAGGAGCATTAGGAGTAGAGCTTTATGTCAAACCCACAGACAAAAACACACTCCTGCATTATAATAGCTATCACCCAAAATCGCAGCGGGATAATATCCCCTTTGGACAGTTTCTCCGTCTCAGGAGAAACTGTTCCAATGTGCAGGACTTTCTTAAACATGCAGGGAACCTAACTGAGAAACTAATAAACAGAGGATACCCCAAGAAGTTAATTAAAAATTCCTGTAAAAGAGCACGATTTTATAATAGGGAATGTATGATACACCCAGAACCTAAAGCCTCCGAAAGCCAAGCAACAGCTGACCCCAAACTGGTATTTGTAAGCCAGTTTTCAAATATCAGTAATAGACTGAAGAATGTGATTTATTCAAATTGGCACATTTTGAACGACGGAAAACTGGATAAAATCCCTAAACCAATTTTTGCCTTCCGACGTAATGAGAACATCAGACACAATTTGGTTCATACATATAGAGAAACCAATGACAACAATCAGATTACGCTCACAGGGAACAAAGCAATAGGAAATTACAAATGTAGCAGTTGTTCAATTTGCGACAACTGTATTGTAACCAAAACCTTCACTTACAATAACTACACTATGACTGCTAAAACGCTTAATAACTGCAGGAGCAGCAACCTAGTTTACCTCCTCCTATGCCCTTGCGGGCTAGCATATGTGGGGGAAACAGGCAGGGAACTCAGAACACGTCTGCTAGAACACAGATCCGCACTTAAGACCAACAAAAATAATGCTCCCATGGTTGAGCATTTCACTAAATACAAACATAAACATACGGACTTTCATGGTACATTATTGAAAAGATTAGCTGCTCTAAACGAGGCGGCAATATTGAAACAAAACGTAAAAATAGAGAACAATGGTACATTTCCGCTTTAGACACAGTCAATAAAGGCCTCAATACTAAGGAGGATTGGATGAAAATAGTAACGTAACTAAATGATTAACAGACCAGATTTGAGAGTTACGATTTACTAGTTAATAGTAAGGTCAGTGGCTTAAAGAGACATTGAACACACAACAACTGAAACAAATCTACCAATCATTTTCCTTAAAAAACGAATGATTATGCCGTGAAAACTTGGCACTGTCGCGATGAATTGACAGACTTAAATCTGGAGGATTATGTACTCGGTATCTGTCCAGTTGGGATAAATTCGGACCAAATAATATACCTCCTTTCCAGAATCAAATTAAAATGTGGATGATAGCCCGTTCATAGAAACGTCCTTCTTTAACTTTTCTGAATTATACTTAGGTTTTTATTTGACTAAACATTGTGGGATTCATATTGTCTCTTGACCCACTGGTCTGGATATGCATATACATAATAATGTCTTTGTCCCTATCAGATTCAACCTTATTTGAGACTTTAAGATCATGAGGTGTTTATACATCACAACGTGAAGTTTTCGAGTATAGAGCAGTTTTTAATATAAGCCATCCGATAAATATTGTGGCTAAAACGAACAGTAATCTATAAAATAATAAACGAACAGAACAAGACATCCAGCGAGAACGCGCTGTTGTCTAACACAGTTCAATAAGGCTCTTGATAAAGATCTATACTAAACAACAAAATAAAAAAAAGAACTAGCCGAGTATTGTTCGCCGGCCCCTCATGATGACGTCTATCTCTGACGTTGAATAAATAGGCAGTCCCAGCCACATAGTCCGTTATTGATGTTGCCCGCGATCGGAAGACGCGGAAGTAGCTGCCCGGGAACGTAGATCGTCGGACTTCAACAGGTACGTTTGAAACTGACCAGGGAACCATACGCCGAAATAATTCACTTTAACAAACAGGCGCCATAGATACGCTGCCAGTAGTTTGATTAATTCACGTTCTAAATACACTTCGTGGATTTAAAACGAAATATCTGGCCGGCACGTTACATTCAAATAAAACGTTATGCACCCGATTGTGGTTTATGTTTAAATTTCCAATAGTAGGGCTGTCACTATGCCGCTAAGTATATTTTTTACTATGTTCTTTCCTTTGTTTAAAAACAGTTGAGGTCAATTATTGCTAAAAGCGTGAGATTTAAGACACACGTGTGTACATTTTTCTCATACTCGTTTCTGTATACAGCCACGAATTAATCGTACCCGGAGCAGTAAAAGAATCCCTAACAGCTCAGAATTGTTTAACAAAAGGTGAGCCATAAATCAAATTCATTGTACAAATACAGAATAGATGCAACTAATATTAGGTACACTACCTCGATCAGCCATAGTGTTTTTTTCCTAGCGAAATTAAATGGAGTTCCCTTGTTTGTAGGAACAAAGTGACTTACAAAGAAGCACGCAGTGAGGAAAGTAAATAAGATGTCCATTGCCCACACCCACGAAGAACCTTGAAAGGTATCTTTATGAATTTTTACACTAACTGTGCAGGCAGATGAAGAGGGAAATTAGCGTTAGAACTCTCCATTTTGGAGCTCCATTTGGGAGCTTCATATCTACAGGAAAAGAATAGATGGAGTATTCTCGAAACTCAATGAACGAGATAGAATAAGCCTTTTTTTATCATTCCTTTGACAGCCCAGGGAAGTGCTGAATTGAAAAAAATCACTCCCGAAGGAGCGCAGCAAAACCAATTAGCAAGCCTAGTGCGCTGGTCGCACAGGTGAGTTTCTCAAAAACCCAATGAGATTACATCACTAAGTCTTTCTACTAGTGTGTAGTTAGAGTATGAATGATGATTAATTGATGGAGTGACTAAATGGAAACACTTTTGATGCGGGTCACGTTGTTTTATAAAACCAGAGAATTTAGACAATATGATTAAAGCTATATATTCAAGAGGGGGTATTTTTTGTCTACACGAAAGAATGAATAGTTAGAAACTGAAGTTGTCCTATGAACATAAGACATGAGATATTTTGTAGACTTCTGTTAAAAAAAAGGAAAGAAAACACTATGTACATTGATAGTAAAAATTGTTTTTCATTTGTGCCTTAGGCAACCGTTCATGGATAAGGAGATACCATTTCTAATAGTCCTGAAGAAGGAGGTCATAAACTACGAATAGCCTCCGAAACGCGTCGACGCAATTCCGTTGTGTTAAATTTGGAAGGGGCATACAATACCTTTGTTAAATGAGGAAGTCAACCCTTATTCAATTGTTGCCCACAAGGTTTCCGAATTAACTGGTTTATGACAAATTGACTGTCT